>NC_140798.1:9615000-10892500 GCF_037176805.1 Vigna unguiculata | reverse complement strand
CAAACCATCTCCTACTTCTCTTGCACAACTTTCTCTGAGTAACCCCATAATTCCAACTCTAAACGATCCCTGAACATTCTTAATTGATTCTCATAAAAGCGACACTTTTGTTGTTTAAAAAGGACTAGTTGTCATAGTAATCCTCTAGGTCGTGAGTAAGATAGTCCTTTTCACGTACCTCTTACCCTTCATAAGTATCACTTGTCATCATTCCACTACGCTCCTCTGACTAACACAAAAGTCACTTATTTGTTTACTCGAAATGATACTCCTTTCATGTCTGTTGTGACAAGGAATCAATCATCACTGCGAAACCTTCCTCTAAAACTTCTATGAAACTTGCAAAACCCTTTGGACTCCCCTGTTTATAGCCTCAACATCCTATTTTCTTAGCATCACATCCTCCCTTTTTAAACCCTATGTCTTACTAGTCACTCCAACCTTTGTCAATACTCCTCTCAAACATTCTAAAGACTCCCTTCACACTTGGAAAACTCGTCGCTAAACCTTGATGATACCGTTAACCTGTTTGAAATTCCTTACCTTCATCATGTTTCCACCCTTTAAAACCATAGGCCAAAAAGTCTATCCTCCCTTATCCAACGTTTACCATTGAACAGTCTATCCTCCCACTACCTCTCCTTTAAGATTCACCAAACTTGCAGTCATCCTTGTGGTTATACTTAGTATAAGCCACTACTTCTCCAACCTCTCCCCCACTTTCGTATTTACTTCAAATTCTTAGTAGGAACCATCCAATTAGGAACTATCGGCATAAGTATTCCTTCAGACACCAATGTAAAAGTGAACTCCACCACACCAAGGTTAAAATTATAATACTTGCTTTAGAACACATCTACAAACTCTTCTACTACTAAGATCCTTTACGTCTATTATTCACTTTCCTCTATCAAGTGGCTCTGTTTCACGTGGCACTCCGTCCCCACTATTTAGCTTGAGTCGTACTTCATACGCAATCACTGACTTATCCCTTTTTAATCAAGGTACACCACCTCGTTGGTTGTCCCTAGTCATCAGAATGAGATTGAGAAAACAACTAATTCACCCTTGAGACCATGTCCCAACCTTGTAAAGGAAACAATTCAAATTGGGTTTGAATTTAAATACTTTGATCACCACGAAGGCGCCACACACCTGAGTGAATCTTCACTTGGCCGCTACTGTAGCAAAAACCATTATCTCAAACCCAACTCCTTCTTGCAGACAACCATGACTTCTTTACCATACTAGCGACATCAAAGAGTGCACGACCCTAAGCGAAGCCAAAACCCATAATCCAATCATCACCTTTGTAACATGTATCTTTTAATTTAGATCACATGTGCTGGCCACTTCAGTGCCAATCCTCGTAACATTCTCATAACTACTCAAAACTTTTGTTTTCCTTTCCTCTTTCCTTGTGTTGTGACATTACTAATTGTCCTTCCCTACAAGAACAAACATAACTATGTGCTTCTCCTTCTGATGTTTGAAATTGTCCACCTCATATCCAATGTCAAACCTTCCTCTTTTGTGGTCAGTTTTACTCAGAACATCCCTCATCCTCCTAACTTGGGTAACTGCTACCGCTGAGAAGACCCGACTACTCCTTATTGAATTAGTTTGGTATATAACTCCTAATATACTTTCTTCTCCAATCACATCATCATACATGGCTGATCTTCACAGTTCTGCCTCCCATAAGCTTCCAACTACACTCTGTTCCACTTTGAATCTTAGACATTGTCAAGATGTAAAACCAAGTTGATTTCTCAAACCTTTCCGCATGAGCACGCACTGATATTTTCTCATATACTAATCTTTAAACTCAACTCTTCTTGTAAAACTTGTGGTATACGATCTTAGAACTTGATCTTGTATCTCTCTCAACCCAAAGCATTGCTTCTTAACTTTTAACATCATTCCCCAGCCCTCTAAACCAAGACTCAACTTTCATCATCTATCGATATATAACCCTCTACATCTTCGCACCTTTGAGACAAGGGATTTTCTCATTGGCCCTACCAATCCTGGTAAGGGTAAGTAGATCAAGTTGAGTTTGAATCTGCATTCCCTCATTGCTGCAGACACAGGACATGGAACACAGGGGTGTAACCAGACAAACTAGAACATACAAGGCAACACTCCATCACCTACAGACAACCAAACCTTTTTGTCGGTCACCCTTCCTTCCCCAAACCATTAGAATTAAGAAAGGAACAACAACCTTTGATCTAGTCATGAGTGTGCACCCTCATCACTTTATCAAGACGTTTTATGTTCTTAAAACTTTAGGTTTTACTAATAAACTCGACTAAACTTAACAACTTACGCTCGCGAGGCATGACAAACCCACAACCTCAGATCATCCTAAGGACGAACTGCTCTGATACCATAAATGTAACATCCCAAAAACTGGATAACCTCAGATTAATAAAACGTCACATACATGAATATTCAGAGACTATAGAGTTTAGAGTATCAAGGTACACAGGACACCAAAATTACCCATTTTACATAAAAAGAGGCCCCACACGGCCCAAAACAAAATACACAGGTGAAAATTAATTATACTAGGTCTTGTACGGACAAGAGAATCATAACTAATAAAATCCTTCAGCGATGGGCCCCATAGTGGGCCCAATACCCGTCCAATCCATCAAGCTGCAACATCCCTATTATCATTACCACTGCCAGGGGTTCTCACATCTGCTCACATCAATAGAATCGATGATCATCGCAAAGGAGTAAACCACACACAATCATATAAACAAGCAAAGGCGTAAGCTAGTGCAAAAAGGATTCTTATATCATAACACTCAACATACGAGTTCAGAGTCAAGCATAATTAACGTACATCCACACAAGAAGTACCAAACTACATAAGACACCAAGACTTGACTATCAGGATACATACGATGAGGCACCACCACCAAACTGTGGAATTACGTCCTAGCAGTGAGGCATCACCACGAGGCCTTCGCGGAATTACACCCTTACATGAGGCACCACCACGAGGCCTTCGTGGAATTATGTCCTGGCCTTGAGGCACCACCACGTACTCTCGTGGAATTATGTCCAGGCCTTGAGGCACCACCACGTACCCTCGTGGAATTATGTCCATTAGATGAGGCACCACCATGAACACTCCCTACGAAGGTCATGGGATTACGTCCTACCCGCACTTTACCCATGTTTATCCAACCACTCTTAGAGTTCTCATACACATCAATCTCATGCCAATGTGTATATATATTTACCAAACCAATCAAGCATATATCACACCACGCCCATGCTAAACACATCAACTTACAGTCCCAATATAACATATACAGTACATATAACATCATGGCTTGAACTGTCTTAAGCGTACATCAACCAATCATGTGAGACATATATATATATATATATATATATACACACACACACACACACACACTTAGAAATGTCCAAATCTCGCTCAAGCTAAAGAGACCTCGCTCAGACGAGAGGAACCCCTCGCTCAAGCTACCTGCTCTCGCCTGGACGAGACTGCACCAACGAGCACGTCGAGGTCTCGCTCAAGCTAGCCCAACTCGCTCAGGCGAGACTACTCTCGCTTAGGCGAGTGGCCTTCGCTTAGGCGAGCCCTCGAAACAAAGATGGGAGTGAGCTGTTGCTGTTCTCGCTCAGGCGAGAGCTCCTCGCTTAAGCGAGAGCTTTCGTTTTGAGCGACCAACCCGCTCGCCTGAGCGAGTTCAGCAGAGCTCACCACTCTCTCTCGTGCAGAAACCGATCCACATCATTATAGCAGTATAATCCATGCATTGTCACACAACCAATAACATATATCAACCTTCTAGTACATAAAATCAACCAAACGTGCATCGAAAACTTAAAACAATAAAGCCCTAGCTTCCCTTATATGGAAATAGGCTAATAACAGACTGTGACCTTAAGTCGATGAATCCAGCAGCTCCAAGAGCAGGGTTACGAACTCGAACAGCGGCATAGAGAGAATAACAGGGTTACTACGGTGAACCCTAACAGAAACCACAAAAACAAACTTAGAAAGGAGGGAGTACGGTTCAAGGATTAACTTACGTGAGATGAGGTGAGCTTTTGAGCTAGCACGAACAAGAGGGAACCAAACCCTAGCAGAGCTTCTGTTGATAGGGAAAAGGGAGAGAGTAAGGTACTGTTTTCGCAAGAATGGAAGAATTGAGAGGGTTTAGGCTGCCTTAGGGGCTTTGGACTCCCTATGGGTCAGTCCTTAGGCCCAACAAATAGGGCTAGGCCCCTTTAAATTTTAGGGCAGAAAAAGAGGGTTTTACATATCTGATATGTCGATATATTTATTTTGAAGATAATATAATACGATACTCGATATGTGAATATTAAAACGTGTAAAATCATTCTTAAAGACATAATAAATATATAATTGTCATTACGTGAATTCAAATTAAAAGCGTATCACCCTCCGTACTTCTACAAGAATAGTCTTACTTACTGATGAATCATTATATCTAGAAGAATAAAATTAACAATTCCATTAACAACTACAAGATAATATTTTTAATTTCACTTCAATGCATTAATTATTTAAAATTATGCATTAACTCTTTAAAGTTTCTAAATAAAGACCTTTTTGTTTCAAAAATTATAAATTCTAATAAAATTATTTCTATATAGTTTCAACTCAAGTATATTCCTAATTCAGTCTATATATTCCTAATTCATTAAAGTTTTGTTGAATTATTGTCACTATATCTCATTTTATAAGGATGATTACATATAAACTTACCTATAATCGAGGATGCTATTACTTTAGTACCATATTGAGAAGAAAGAAATCAATAAATAGGGGTATCAAAATGAGTCAATCTGGCTCACACGGGTTGATTCACAACGGGTTAAGTAAAAAAGGGTTAGCTCAACCTGTCTCACTTTTTGGTGAGTCAGAAATTTTGTAACTCGGCCCGAGCGACCCCGTGGGTTATCTCACTTTCAAATGTTTTTATTTTTTATTTTTGCAATTTATTTTATATATGTATTACATTACAATGAGAGTGAATTGACTTAATTTATTTTTTATAATAGTGGAATCAAAGTGTTCACCTAATTCTCGAGATATTATTATAGAGATAGTAGTCAAAGATTAAAGTATCAACATATATAACCTGACAAACAAATTAATTAAACATTCAAATTATTCAAATATTATAATGTTACTCAATAACATTATAATATTTAAAAATATGAAATTGTGAGCCTATATTATTATAAGTGGTAAATAATTATAACAAAAACTTTTTTAAAAAATTGTAAAACAATATTTGTGGGTTAAGTGGGTCAACCCACCTTCAACCGATTCGAACCCGTTTAACCCATGTATTAAATGAGTCGGGTTCAATTCAATCCACTTTTGAAAAAACAGAAATTTTCTAAATCCAATTTGACTTGAACCCCAGACTTATGGATTAAAACTCATTTTGACATCTATACAAAATATTTTTAAGACAAACTTTGCTACAAGATACATTGTGAAATATAACAAAAATACACACGCTACGTGAGCGTGTCCTCAATTCTTTTATTAAATTAAATTATTAAAATTAAAGCATTTGTATAATTTTTTTATCAAATAAATAGTTTTTTATTATAAATAATCATTTGAATTAAAAAGTAATTATTAAAAGAATGAAATTTGAAAATAAATATTTTATTATGAATAATTATTTAAATTTTAAAAAATATTTAATAGAAGGTAAAATTAAAAAAAAAAAAAAACTCACAAAACAAAAATAATCGTCTTTATATAATAGTATAAATAGTATAGATAAGTATTTGAATTAAAAAAAAGTAGTTATTAAAAGGATAAAATTAGAAAATAATTTTTTATTATGAATAGATATTTAAATTTTGAAAAATGGATAATAAAGGGAAAAATTAAAAAACAAAATGTTGACAAAAAAAAAAAAAACTCTTTATGTAATAGAATAGATAGATATATAAATATTTCCATAAAGTATTTGATATTGATTAGAATTGTGAAACCTTAGAAAGTCATAAGGAGCAAAACCTTTCATTTTATACAACTCAAAAATCCTCCTTTCTCACGTTTTCTCTCAACCTCCATCTCCGTTCCTCCTTCAAGCCCTCACTTCTCTTTTCTCTTCTTAATGAGTAGTTGTTCTGAGATAGTTGTGGAGAACTCTCCAAACTAACCCAATCAAGAATTGCATTAGAGTAAGTAAAACTTTATACTTTTCCTCCTTGAACCAATTCTTGAGTTCACATGTAAGTCTTTTTCCTTTTTGCATGTGTCATTCAAGCCTTTCTAGGGTTTTGATTCTAGAACCCTTATAGGACTGTGAGTTTTGGTGTCAATTGGAGAAGGAGGAAGTAACAACAATAAGGTAAAGGAAGTTGGTCTTTTTTTTTGCTTACTGGAATTATGTGTGTTGACGTAAAATAATTAAGATCTTTAAGATCTAAGATTCTCACAAAATAAAACCCTACAAAGTGACATTTGTTTAATAGAGCACTAACTTATCTATAATAGATCCTATGAGAATGCATTGTTTAATTTGTCTGTTCTTCAATCACCTTTCCCAATCTATTTCTTTGTCTTTTTCTCTCCTCTCAGACATTAGACATTCTTGATTACCTTGAAAGAACCTTTATAACTAGAGACATAACATTAATCTCTTCTATAAACCAACATTCACCAAATTGGTTTTTATTTTATTTTATTATCACTTTCCATAATAACCAATATATTTTTATATTTTATTAAATCATAATTAGGTCCATCATAATATTCCAAATGAGTCAGGTAATAGAATTAATTCGTCAATTAATTCTAACATTCTTCTACTTGATGCCTATGATGTCATAACATAACATTATATGATTTCATACAAAAACATAATGTGCATTAAAGAACCTTACATAAATTGGTTCTATTATTATTCATAATTAAAGATACATAAATCATAAGAGTCATATCGGTCATGTATCATTCAATCAACATAATTCTTTTCATGTATCATCTATTTCTCTTTGACATGGCCTTAAAATGAGAAGTACAAAACGGGTTCAAACATATTATCATTTTTCAATAACAATAACATAACACAATTTATTTTCTTCATCATAACTTGCATGCATAAACATAAAGAAAAAAACACAAATTTCAAAAAATTCAACATTTAACATTCACTGATATACATAATATCCATATTGTTTTAGGAAAATTACCACTTGACAAAAAAACTTTTGACAAAATTAAAAAAGTTTCTAAAAATAGAATTAAAACAAATTAAATTTTTATTTTTTAATTAAAATAAAATAATAAAATAATGTTTTTTTACCTGAATAGGAAACTGTCAAAAACTTTGTTAAAAACTTTATTAACCTATCATAACTCTATTGATCTTACAAAAATAAAATAAGAATAAAATGAATAAAGTTTGTTTATCTTGCGAAAATTTGAATGGTCTAATCTTAAACAATATAGCATAAAATACCCTTAAATTATATGTTTTTTTAGTACAGCAAATAAGATTAAGGTTTAAAATTCATAAAAGGGCAATTTTTTACTTATATATTTTAACATATGCTCCAAACCTGTTAAATCAATTAAACTTATATAACTTAGTAAAATCTGACCTCTTGCTAATGAAAATAAATTATTTGAAAGTAGTTATTTTCTTAATCTATAACTATATATAAAGGGGATTCCCTCTTTTGTGTCCACATTTCATAATTCCAACTTTACCCTTTATAATTTAATTATTTATTAAATTTTTAAAAATTAATGGTTATTTGTATAAGTTTTTATAAAATTATTTACTTATCTCCTTTTTCTTTTTTTCTCCTACTATTCATCAACAGTTATTTTTCTCTTATTTTCTCCGTACATTTTATTTTATTTTTTATAAATATACTTTTATTTTATTTATTAACTTAATAACATTACAACATCATCAATTATTAATATAATTCAAAAAAATGTGTACACACAGGCGCGATAGCGCCTGTGTTTACACTAGTATCAAAGTAACGACGATCTCGTCAAACTTATTCGCAAACACAAGACATTAAAAAAATAATATTAAATAAAATTTATATCAATAAATATTCGCTCCTAAACCTAAACTCTAAATAGAACAATCCTTTACCACCATTAAAGACCGTGAATCAAACCGACATAAGATATTAACCTACAAAACTTTAAACCAAATGAATGTAATCTAAAATTTAAAATTATGAATGTGAGTTTAATTTTTTTTTTTAATTTTTTCAACTTTTTTACTTTTTTTTTTCAATATAAAATTTAAACGTACACTTAAGTTAACGCTAACGGTTACAAATTACTGGTTTAATTAAACCAACGACGGAACTAATTTTCATGACACTTATTAAATGGATCGTAAAATTAGAAATGAAATCAGCACAACGATTTGAAACAACAATGTATAATTAAGAACATAGTACGTGATATCAAAGCTTTGTATGTGATATAAGCTCTAACATAAACCTTATTATGACATCAAACAAACAAGCTGAAAAATTAACATAATTATCACATCAAACACTCCTGCAACCCTAGCAAATAAACACAAAGATATTTGACTGAAGAGGCATCCTGTGCTGCCATGAATGCAGAGGACGCTTTATTGGCAGAGTCTAAACACAGATAATTTGATTAAAGATGCATCCTGTGCTCCCATCAATGCAGAGAACGCTTTATTGGCAGAGTCTAAATCTTAGAGGAAGCCTGAAGCATCAAGCATTCACTGTTTAGGCTGCAGGGGAAGTAGCAAAGTAAACAATGAAAAACCAATCACAGTTCTTCAAAATCAGTAGTTAAAAGATTAGAAATATATTTTTGTACCAGAAAACGTTCCTTGAAAAGATCAATGACTTCCTGTGGATCAACTTTTGTCTCTGTATAAGCGTCAATCTTGTTCAGCTCCTGTAAAAGAAACATTTTCTTTCATAAGGGTTCTTCTTGTCAAAATCATGAAATTGAGGACTCATGCAGCAAATTGCAAACTTCATTACATAAACAAAGTGCCATTTCCACAAAGAATGGAAGAAATTTTACACAGAACTAATTATGGGTACCTTAATCCATGTTGCAAGTTTAGGCCTTCCTTCTATGATGTCATGTTTGAATAACTCAGCAAAGACAATCTGAAATCTTTCAACAAATGGAATATATGCTATGTCCACCTGATCATACAATCATTTAAAAATTATAAGAAAGAAAAGCTGCATACATTGATATTATCAAATACTACACCAATATGCTACTTTTGGATTAAATCATGAGTTCTTCCTTTCATCATATTGAAAATGTTGTGTTTCACATGCACCACGACGAGGATCGGTAATTGGTCAGAAAACAACAACTTTACAAGGAAGATGAAAAATGAGGATCACTGAGTTGATTTCAACTTACAAAACTGAGTTCACCAAGCAAGAATGGGCCATCATCAAATTTACCAAGAGCATTCTCCAAGTATTCAAAAGCAGAACCTGGTTTAAATCACCATTATAAGAACCAAAAAATGAAGAAAAAGAAAACTTTCCTCTATTTACAAACTTGAATATGGCGCTTACTGGCTTCTTGTACAGCATCTCCTTTCAATGAAAGGAACAGGTCTCTGGTGAATGTATTAACATGGGATATCAATTGCTCACCAAACTCTTTCTTCGCAGGATCCTAAAATAATTTCAACTTCACATTATTAATCTACTCCAACAACTGAAAAAAAGATGATAAGAAAAGGTATGAAGTGAAAAAAACAGAAGTAATGTGCAGTGCTTAGTTCTTACAGTGGGAAACAAAGGTGTCCCTTCAAAGCTGGCATCTACATATTTGATCAAATCAAGACTTTCTCCCAAAATTTTGCCGTTGTGCTCCAATGCTGGCACCTACAAATAAATTACATTTTAGGGAAACAAATTCAACTTGCTAAACCAAACCAAACCAAATCAAATCAACATAGCAAAATGAACCCCTTTAGTTACCCTCATTTGTCTAAGTTACTAACTCACCTTATTTTCAGGGTAGACTTTCTCCTTATACCAAGCTGGCCTATCTTGAAGATCAATAGGGACCAATTTGATCTTGTCTTGTAGCCCCTATGGTGTGAGTTAGCAGCATGAGAATTAAACATATGAGTAGAATATTGTAGACAAGACAGAGGAAATTTGAAGAAAGAACCTTGTAGTTCCTAGTGATCCAAACACGTTGTGCATAGGGGCAACCATAACTGGTGTACAACCTAAGGAAATGGTAAAAAGGTGAGGACTTGACATCTGAAAATTGAAGCAAAACCATGAAAAGAAAGTGAATTCTGGAGAACCTGGTGGTGCCATCAAAAAGAGGAGGTTGATCGGAGGTGGATGTCAATGGAGGAGGACGAACACTGTGAAAGTCACAGAGAGAGACAGAGAGCGCATTAGAAAAGAGGGTAGTTTTGGAATAAGAAGGTTGCAGAATGTAGAGAAGGGAGAACTTTCTTACAAAGTAGCCATTGATGTTGCTCTTCACAGAAAATCTCAAGGATTGAGTGGACAAAACCAGAATGGTGTCTGAGTTCAAGCGAGTTTGGTCCTTTTATGCTGTTGCCTTTCCTATGGGTCCCACCAGCTGATTTTTTTATTTTTCTTCAAAGTAGTTCCGGGATTCATCCCCTAATCTAACCTAATCTTATGGAGAACAATCATCATTTTATACATTTTACACCAAAAGGGAACGATATTTTCACAATTAAAATTTAACATTTTTTTTAAATTTAACTTAGGGTAATATGTTTTTTAAGTGGTTTCAGAATATAAAAAATAAAAAGAATAGAAAGTTACATCAAAAATATTATTTCAAATTATAAGAAAAAATTATTAAAATTTAATTATAAAAAATAATTATTTTTCTTTTATATATTTATATATAATTTATATGTTTTTTCTTTTCTTTTATACCAATAACAAAACAAAATATAGTTAAGAATATCAAAATGTATTTAAACTCCTACGTTAATAGGAGTCACACTTTTACATGTAATTTGTAAGTTTACTTGTTTTTGTCATTTTATAAATATTCAACACCAAGAAGAAGCTACCGACAACAAAATACAGTATAGTTAAAAGTTCAAAAAGTATTTAAACTCCTAAGTTAGTAGGAGTCTGTTTTATTAAGGTTGGACTAAAAAAATTAACTTTTTAATTATTAATCAAATTAAATCTGATTTATTTAATTTGCAGATTAAATAGATTTGAATGTGATTAAAGATGAGGTAATCTCAAAGTCATGAACAACACTCTTTATTATTATTTTTTACAACTTTTTCATAATTTTTTTATTATAATTATTTATTATTTTTAATTATATAGATTTATAATTTGATTTTTTTAAGTATAATTATTTATTACTTTTAGTTATTTAGACTATCAATTTAGTTCTTTCAAAATTAAAATGTTATTTAATAATAATTAGATAATTTGAATGTTCAATTTATTTTTTACCATTTAAGTTTTAACCAATAAAATAAAGAAATATTTTTTTTAAACTGTTATAAAAAAATAAGTTGATTATACTGTGATAAATATATAAAATAAATTATAAAAAAAATTGATAACATTATAATAAATATATAACATAAATTGTAAAAATAAAATATTTTTCTGTAAGTCACCTCACCTAGTTCATAAACCTATAGTGGATTGAGTTGAATTAGAAACTTTTTGACTCACCAAATTATGAATTAAATTAAATCAACTTATTTTCAATTTAATTTATAATAGAATCCAATTTTTTAATCCATTTGATTCACTTTATTATTCTTATTTTTAATTAAAAGTATTATAAAATAATGTTATTTTACTTATTTTTGGCAAGGATGAAAAATTCAATTTGAATTCCTAAACTTATTAAATTACTTTATTATTTTTATTTTTAATTAAAAATACAATAAAATAATGTTATTTTACTTATTTTTGACAAGGATGAAAATTTCAACTTGAATTCCTAAACTTATAAGGATAATGATACTCATATTTATGTTTTATTTTATATGTACTTGTTATATACTTGTTTGTATAACCTATAAATTTATTAAATATCATTTTTATTCTCTCTCTAAATGTATATTAAATGATAATTCATCTTTTGATGTCCATGAATCAATTTTCATCTTACAATTACCCATTTCATGTTGGCTTAGTTTCTGCCTTTTGCATTTGTCCATTTCATGATCCAAAAAGGGAAACGCAAGTAGATGGGAGAAGAGAAGGGAGAACTATTTAGGAGATAACTGCTTCATGATGTTAAAATATTAATTTTTTATATAAAATATTTTGAATTTAGTTAATGCATATTGATATTTTAAATTTAATTAATTATCTATAATAAAATTAAAAAAATATTTATTGTATATAATTTATTTTTAATAATTATAATAAAAATAGTTTTTTTTGTTATCATAATCTATAACAATATATAAAAGGGATTTCTCTTTTTTTTCCACTTTTTATTTTTTAATTTTATCTTTAATTATTATTTTAAAAATTAATTATTTTATAATTATTTTTTTGTAACCTTTTTTTTATTTTGACCGTTATTCTAAAAACTTTTTTAAACAGTTATTTTATTTAATAACTATTTTAAAATTAATTATATATATTTTAAAAATAAATATTATTGATTTTATAAAAATTAAAAAATCTAGATATAGTATCAAATATTCGCTAGTAAAAGAAAAGTAAATACACGTCCGCGTAGGCAGATATATGAATTTTCATTAGTTTTATATTAACGTGATTTAAAGCTTATTTTAATATTACTTATATATTATTATATTATATTAAAATATTTTACTAATCTTAAAATTTTATTAGTTAAATATTTAAGTTTTATATTTATACATTATTATATTAATTTATAAAACAAAAGAAAATTAGAAACCCTACCCGGAAATGGGTTTATGGAGAATTCAAAATGAAATTCAGCAATACAGTTCCGAAATCAAATTTTATTATTGTAAATAAGTTCATTGAGGGATATTTTTTTTTTCTTAAATTGAATTTATTCTGGAAAAAAAATCATTTTGATTAGTTTATTATATAAAAATTGTGTACAAAAGTATTTGAGAATCATTTTTTTATTAATTTTAACCTCTATATATTATAAATTTACATGACAGTAAGTCAACAAGTTAAGTCTTCAAGATGAGACAAAGTCAACATACAATGCGTTAGCTTTCACAGAAGAGGAACGTGTTCATACATAAGATCACAAACCAATTGATAAAAATGAAAAATTTTCATTGGTTAGAATCTGAATCAAAATCCTGTCTACATTCATGTTCTGTTTGTACGACTGGTTTCAATAATTCTGAACGATTAGAATACATTATATTTAAATTATCTGTAATTATTTTTTTAAAATATTTTATTTGAATAGAGTATTTAAAATATTTTATATTTTAATTTTGGTTATAAAGTAATTGAATTTATCTTTTAAAATACAATTTTATTATAAAAACCGTATTTTAAAATTAAAATTTACGAAATAAATATTAATCAAATTTAAATAATATTTAATAATTAATTTTTTAATATGTATATTTGTATAATGTGTATAAAAAGAAAATACTTAGTCGTAAAATTTTAATTTCCTTTTTTGGTCATTTTATTTATTTTTTTAGTTATTTAATTTTACTAAATAAATAAATCACAATTTCATATTGTCTCGTACAGACACACTATCAGATAAAGTGACCTTTTAAAACAATTTGAAGTGGTAGCATAAAGTTTAGGGATCGTATCTTAGTTTATTAGATTTTTTAAAAAGGGTTAGTTTGTTGAAAACGACCTGATTTTATTAACACCAATATGGCTTTAAACGGTCAAATGAATACAATGTATATGTGAGATCATGGGTAGCTCAAGACTTTTGGAAGGTGTATGGCAAATAAAAAAATTAGGCTTTTTATTTAAAATTTATTTTTTGAATTTTTTTATGTAAGAAATAATTAATTTCATTTGATATTTTTTCCTAGATTGATAACAAGATTAATTCATTTAATCTTGTGAGATTAAATATTGACATTGTTGTCAACAATATTGTGACATTGTTGACATTTCTTGTAACATTGTTGATACTGAAATTGTTAATATTATTTTATAAGTTATATGTATTTGAAAAATAATTTAATCTTTTTATATAATTAATAATTAAAATTGGTTTATCATTTTCCATACCTATAATTTCTCTTAAAATATTTAAATATAAAAATTAATCAAATTTATCATTATCCAACAAATTATCACGTTATAAAGATTTTTTAAGGTTTAAGCATTTTTCTATAAAAAATGCACAATCTAATGACTTCAATTTTGTTAACATTACATAAAAAAACAAAAAATATCTTCATATATTTTAAATTGTTCAAATCTACTTTGAAATATGATAATTTTTTTATCTACAATATACAAAAAGTAATCAATTCTAAATAATTTTTGAAGAGATTTTACAATTTCATTTTTAATGTTTTCATCAAATTGTTTCTTTTTGCGTCTAATATGTTTTTCACAAAACTTAGGTTCTTTTCAAATCGTTAATAAGTCTTTTTCCCCCTAAACTTGAATTATCTTTCTGTAGAAAATTCAACTTTGAATTGTGCTCCAATTAATCTATTATCCACCAACAGACTAACCCCTAATCTAATTAATAATTTTGTAAAAAAATTACAGTTCCTCGTCAAAATATATGCAAAAAAACGCTTGAAACCTATAAATCGAAAAGTACATAAAAACAAAATTGGGCAAAAGAAAAGCATTTCTAATTTTAATACAAATCCAAAATAGAATATAAACTATAGCAACACAAATAGAAAGAAGTCCAAACTTGTGAATCATTTGCTCAAAAGTTCTTCTTGGCAAAAACTTTATAAATAGACCTACCAGATTTTTACAGGAATGAGTCTTTTGGATATCTATATCATTCTTTCAATTGAATAATATACTATTGTCTTCATGTTATTGATTCCATCTTTGTCAGGGATAGCCACATGTTTCTTGCACATGTTGAATTATAGACCTTAATCAAACACATTCACAACTTTCTCCATGTAATAATAAAAATTTTGTATGATTAGACGATGTTGCTACTATGGTTTGTTTCATATACCATTATGAAATCATTGTGCTACCACATGTGAACAAATATCCTGTTTGTGATCAATCATTGTGGCATTGTGAGGATATGATAAATAACATGCATCTGCATGACCCATTAGATCTTATTTTGAATCATTTGGATAAAATAAGCTCATATTCACAGTACCCTTAAGGTAACAAAGTATATGTTTTACTCCAATCCAATGTCTTCTTGTAGGTGAAGAATTATATCTTGCTCACAAATTTATAGCAAATGATGTATCAGGTCGAGTATTACTAGCAAGATACATTAATGCTCCTATAGCACTAAGATATGGTATTTCAGGACCAAAAAGTTCTTCATCTTTTTTCTTGAGTTTTAAAAAGAGTCTTTATCAAAATCTAACGACCTCGCCACCATTGGAGTGCATAATGAATGTGATTTGTCCATATAGAACTTTTTAAGCACTTTCATTATATAAGTTTCTTGATATACAAAAACACCTTTGTGTAAATACTCAATTTGTAATCTCAAACAAAACTTTGTCCTTCTAAGATCCATCATCTCAAATTCTTTCTTTAAACAATCAATTGCCTTTGTGAGCTTATTAGGAGTTCCAACGATGTTTATGCCATCTACATAAACAATAATTATGACAAATTCATTCTCAGATCTTTTCGTATAAATACAAGGACAAATAGGGTCATTTTTATACTCTTCCTTTAACAAGTACTCACTAAGACGATTGTACCACATACGTCCTGATTGTTTCAATCCATAAAGGGACTTATTCAACTTTGTTGAATAATCCTCTTTAGAATTTGCTTTGTTGGGCAAGCTAAATCCTTCGTAGAGTTCCATATAAATATCATTCTCAAGAGAACCATACAAATAGGCTGTAACTATATCCATGAGCTGTAAATTCAGAACTTCTGGTGCAACAAGGCTAATTAAATATCTAAATGTTGTTGCATTCAATACTGGAGAATATGTCTCTTCAAAATCAATACCAGGTCTTTGTGACAAACCTTGAGCATCAAATCGTGCTTTGTATCTAAGAATTTCATCATTCTCATTTCATTTTTGTAAAAAATCTCATTTGTACCTACTAAATTTTACACTCTCAGGTGTGTGAACTACAAGTTCAAAAACCTTTTGTTTAGCAAGCGAATCTAATTTTGCTTGGATTTTATCTTTCCATTTTGGCCAATCATTTCTCTGTTGACAATCTTTAATTGTCATTGGTTCTTGATCCTTATTTTCACTTCTAACATCCATTACTACATTATATGCAAAAGACTTGTCAATGTTGACTTTATTTCGGTTATATATTATATGATTCATGACATAATTTATTGAGATCTCATCATTTTCAAAAATTTCAGGTACCTGAGATTCTTCTAGAACCGAATCATTAATTATGTCAAAAGAATCTTTTGGGACTTTTACCCCTTCGATTAGGTCATCTTTCCTTTTTGCCCCCTTTTCTCATATGAGGATTTTTTATCTTTGGAATTGACAGGCCTACCACGCTTTAGGCGTGTTTGAGATTCATTTGCTATATTAGATTGTCCAATAGGAATATCAATTATGATTGGAGCATTAGCAACGAGTATATGCGACATAGTTACCCTTTTTGTGTCAGTAAAAGCATTTGGTACTTGGTTGGCTAATTTTTTAAATGAATTATCCGTTGAACTTCTAGTTCACATTCTTTTGTATGAGGATCAAGATGAGATAATGATAATTCATTCCAACCAATATCCTTTTCCAATTTCTTTCTTTCTCCCCCTAACGTTGGAAAAATCGATTCATCAAAATGACTATCACTAGATCGAGCTGTAAAGAAGTCACCTGTTGATGGTTCAAGATATTTTATTATCGACAACGAGTCATATCCAACATATATTCCCAAAAGTCTTTGAGTACCCATCATAGTCCTTTTTGTGGAGGATTTGGGACATATACAACACACCAAAAAAATTCTTAAATGAGAAATATTAGGTTGCTGATCAAAAACCAACTACAGAAAAGAGTATTTATGATAACTTGTTGGTATGATGCGAATCAATACTGCAACATGCAGAATTGTATATCCCCAAGTAGTCCTTGGAAGATTAGCTTTCATAAGTAATGGTCTTGCAATCAATTTTATACGTTTTATCTATGACTCTACAAGTCCATTTTGAGTATAAACATGTGCTACTGGATGTTCAACTTCAATTCCAATTGACATACAATACTCATTAAAGGCATGAGATGTAAATTCACAAGCATTATCAAGACAAATTTTCTTAATTGGATAATCTAGGAAGTGGGCTCTTAACTTGATCAATTGTGCTAATAACTTAGCAAATACCTGATTTTGAGTTGATAGTAAACAAAATATGTGACCATCTAGTGGATGCATCCATGAAATATATAAATGATCCATATGATGAGTGTATTGGGCCACAATTATCACCCTGTATTCGTTCTAAAAATATGATTGACTCATTTATAATTTTTTCTGGTGATGGTCTTATTATCAACTTTCCCTACAAACATGCAGTACTTGAGAAATCATTGGACTGAAGAAGTTTTTGACTTTTAAGTGGATGTCCATATGAGTTTTAAACTATTTTTCACATCATGGTATATTTAGGATGACCCAATCGATCATGCCAAACAAGAAATTTATTTCTATTTGTAAGCTTTTAGCTTATAATGACATGCATCTCAATAACATTACTATATGTATAGTACAAGCCATAAGAGAAGGGTGATAATTTCTCCAATACAAAGTTTTTATTCGACTCAATTCGAGTGATATAAAGATATTCAATATCTCTTTCATTATTTGTCTCAATATGATATTCATTTAGACGAATATCCTTGAAACTTAATAAGTTTCTATAGGACTTAGGAGAATAAAATTCATTTTTAATATGCAATGTTGTACCTCTTGGTAGAAGTACAATAGCTTTTTCAATGCCTTCAATTATATTTGTAGTACCAGAAATAATATTAACATTAACTTCTGGCATTACCAAACAAGAGAAAAATTTATTACTCTTGAGAATTGTATGAGTTGTTGCACTATCATAAGACACATATCCTCATCATTGGTGTCAGTGCCAACATTTATTATTCATATAAACACAAATATCAATATGAGAAAATTTCATTTTTTAACACTCTCATCACCAATGAGGTGATCAATGCTTCCATTTGGTTAAGCAAAGAAAATAACAATATCGATATGAGTAGCATCCATATGGCCATAATCAGAATCATCATCTTCATACGCAAAGTGTGTTTTTATGTTCTTTACATTAATTTTTAAGATGCTTTGATGTACGATAAGTACAACTCAAATGGCATTTACCACCGTAATGATAACTTATATTCTCATCTTGCACCCACTTTTATATTATGAAATTACCTTATCTCTAGTCGATCTGGGACTTCCAACACATGTCCCTCATGTCGAGGTATACACATGTCGTGCGTGAGACTAGACATTAATGGATGGACCGATAGCGGCCTGATAGTGGATGGAATTATATTCCCAACAAACACAAATCTCGCTAGGATAGGCTTTAAACAATGACTCTGATACCATGTTAAGAAGTGGACTTTAAGCCTAACTCAACCTCACAAAATTGGCTTGTAAGGTGAGTTTTGCACCACATTTCTCTTTTCCTTTTTCACATTATTATGCTACTTCTTGTGACAAAATGTGTCTTTGAAATTTCCTTTATAACCATGTCCATAATCATTATCACAACCATGAAAATATAAATCAAATTTTGTTGCATTTACTTCTGGGAATGGAGTAGAACCGTTGGACAAGTTTCATGATTTTCGATCAAAAGCTTATTGCTTTGTTCAGCCATACAAAGGCATGAAATAAATTCAGAATATTTGTGAAATCTCCTTTCACAATATTGTTGTCGTTGGAGCAAATTACTTGCTCAGATGCTTTATTTCTTTTTTGAGATAAGTATGTTTTTTATCCCTGTACTAACATGCTAAATTGGAAATCGTCCCTCTGCCAAAGTTTATATAAAAATGATCCTTTTACTTTTATAATGAGTGAAAAGTATCCTCCATTTTAAATAGTGTTAAATATGTAATGACTTGGCAAACGATGTAGATGACGTGGCATTTTTTTACCTTAACAATTGTTACTGTAATTAAAACATTTATTTAATTACAATTTTTTGTAATTTACGTTTGAAAGTGTTCTTGTAGAGAAAAAATAAGGGATATTAGGAAACACAAATAATGTCTTACCTCAATCCTTAATCTCTCAAGCTGGCTCCTTCTTGACTTGTACATGTCGTTTCCTAATGTAAGCGGCCTGGACCCTTAAGAGGTTACCTACATAGAGGGCTCCGACAATCAAGTCAGCAAGAATTCTCAAAAGTCAAATCTTGGATCAGGGAATTAATGAAAGTGTACCTCCTAATTGTTGGGGTCCACACATATTTATAGAGTTATTAATTATGTATGCTATCCTTATGGCCTGGGCTCTCCTAGCTATGCTGGGCCAACGTTTGGAGCCTAGATGGGTCTGGGCCAAGCCCAAGTCCTATGTTAAGGTTGTTGTTACTAGGGGCCTTGTTTATGATATTCTAAGTTTGAAGTTAGCAACTTGTTATTATGTATTATCCTTTACAGTGGGCGGCTTGGGCCGCTATGTGATCATGCTTAACTGGTTGCTCATGCACTGATTTTATTTGTGGGGCTATACCTAGGCGGTCTTGGTTGTGTAGTTACCTTGGTCCGCCTAGGTATATTAAATAAAGTAAATACTTTTAATTTTATTTTTGTTTGCATAAATGAATGAAAAGGTGTTATTAACTTTTTAGGTAAATCCGTGAGTTAGAAAGAATATGCGAAAGTGGTGTGTGAGTGCTCTGAAGATGGTGTGCTCTTGAGAGAGGTAAATCTAGTGTACGAATTTTGATCAAGAACCTAATAGGGTTTTCGTCTACTGTAGCAGTGTAGAAGAGTGAGTGTAACGAGTGCGAGGTTAGAGAAAGTGAATCCTAGGGTTTTCGTCCGTGATAGTAAAGGTATGTTTTATGATTTTTTGATTTTGCAAATGATAAATTGGGTTAGTAATTGATGTTATTGTAGTTAATTTGATTAAGTTTTTATTTTTCAATCGCATATGAATTCATTGTTTTGAAACACATTATAATGTGGGGTTATCTGTTTGAATCAGTGTTAGAAATTGAATGAAATGGGGGAAATTAGGTTCAATTTAACAATTCACCACATGGGGAAATTTGTGAGGGCGAAAAAGAAGTTGGTTTACGTTGGTGGGGAGAAACATAGGATACATAATGTTGATCATGATATCTGGTCGTATTTTAAAGTTGTGAATATAGTAAAGGAATTTAAATATGTTGGTGAATTCAAGTTATGGTGGAAGCCCAATAAGGGAAGCATAGATAAAGATTTGCAACTTCTTGTGTTGGACAAGGATGCCATAGAGTTGGCCACTTATGCAGAGCAAAGTAGAGATGAAGTAGATATTTATGTCGAACATACAATTACTGAAACACAAAATGTTGAGATTGTGAAGTTAATTGAAGGTTGTCCAAGTAGTGAGGCTGAATGTGAGGGTATTGATAAGGAGGTTGGTGTTGAATTTCATGGAGAGGTTGGATTTGGTAATGAAGGTCGTGGTCAGAAGCATAATGGAGAGGTTGGTGAGGGTCATGAGCATAATGGAGAGGTTGGTGAGGGTGAAGACCATAATGGAAAGGTTAGTGAGGGAGATGATATTGATGAAGAAGGGCCAGTTCAAGATGTGGTTTTGGATGGTAGTGATGCATAATTATGTGAAGATAGAGATCATGGTTTTGGGATGGATGATGGACCACGAAGAAACATTGAGGAGGTTCTTAATAGATGAAGACAATTTGCTGAAAGATTTAAGCTAAGTTCTAAAACAGGGGCTGAATACATTGGACCTGGCAATTTTGAGGCAAATAAAAATGTTGAAGACCATGAAATAGATGAAGAATATAACAACGAAGATTTAGGAAGTGATATTGAAGGGAATGACAAGTTCTCAAAGTTCAAAAGTGATGATATGTGTAAGAACTTCAGGTTCAAGCTTGGAATGAAATTTTGTTCATTAAAAGAGGTCATACAAGCAATTAGAGAGCATGCGGTTTTGAATAGGAGGCAGGTTGAATTTGTGAAAATGGACAAAGTAAGAGTTAGAGTTGTCTGCAAAAAAAGATGTGGCTTTATAATTTTGGTCAGCAAAGTTGGCTCATGTCATAGCTTTAGAGTTAAAACATTAGTTGATGTACATCAATGTGTAAGAGTTTTTAACAACAAAAATGCGAATATAGAGTGGGTATCGAAAGTTGTTATGGATAAGTTTAGAAATATTGGTAATGTTAGTTTTGAAATTGTTGAAAAGCCAAGAAGATGGGGTGGGGGTGGAATTGGCTAGTTAAAAATTTAGGCTATCTTTGCTAGCTAAAAACTACCTTTTATTGAATCAATTAGATCACCAAGTTAGTATGCAAAAGGTGTTGGACAGTATACTTTCAGTCGATCAAAAACAGAGTTAACAAATTGATTTTACTAAACAAATTCTGTTCTGGTATAATCAATCGATTGAAACAGGAGAACAGTCGACTGAAATACTGGGAAAAATGCAGAAATGCAAATTCAAGTTTTAAACTAGGAACAATGCACAAGAATGATCAAGACCAGTTCTAAATGATTATACAAACATGCTCAATACTGCAAATGTCATGAAAACATGAAAGAACATGAAAAAGATGATTAAAACACAAGTTCTTGAAACTTTAAAATGAAAATACAAGAGAGAAAGGTTAGAGAAGAGGGGAGACCACGAGAATTTTTATACTGGTTCCCTCAAACCTGAGCTACATCTAGTTTGTCAAGACAACCTGAGCTTGACTTTGCACTATTTCAAAAGATTTACAAAGTATCCACCCTTACACTTTCAAAATATGCAAAACACCACAAAAGACTCTTGAATCACACAAGAATCACACCAACACAGCAAGAACCCTCATGCAGACCTGGAAAACCACCAGGCACACACACAAAGCTTGAGTAAGATCAAACTTCAGTGGTAGCACAACCCAACCTACCACAAACCACTATCTGAAAGCTTCAAACCAAGCCAAAAGCTCTAAGAATTGATCCAAGATCAATCTTCAACGGCTGTAAGCTGTATTATCACGAATGAGAGAGTTTCCACGAGTTTCTAGAGCAATTTCACGTTCAAAACTGATCAACTGACCTCTTTTTCGAAAAGCACAACTTTTATAGTCAAACTATTACGAAATTCAACAGGTTGATTTCCAAATCAATTGGTTGATTTCACTTGACTTAAGTGAAATCAGTCGATTAAAAACTAAATCAACTGATTGAATTTGTTGCAGTTTAAGACTAGTGCAGTCAACCTTTTAACCTGTTGAAAAACCATTCAACGAATTAAAAGACACACCTAAGACCAAATACATCTAATTAATGCTACAAGGTCTAAAATATGAATTACAAACTTCAAATACACTTTCTTAATGATGCAACTACACGGAGAGCACACGTTCCATCCTTGATCAATATGAATATCATCAAATCTCCTTTCCTTCATCAATGTAGACTTCATTCCAATGGTAATGGCTTCAAGATAGTTCAAAAGAGCTTTATTCAATCTTCATCAAATCTTCAAGAAGCAAACCACCTTGGCTTCTCATGTCAACAGGTAATATGTCAGCAAATCAAATTATGGATGACATTAAGAAATCACACAGCATTGGAATTAGTTCATGGACAACTTTGCAAGCTAAGCACAGAGCACTGGATGTACTAGAGGGGGATGCTGCTAAACAATATTCATTGTGATTTGATTACATGACATAATTGAGGAAAATTGGGAGTGGAACAACTTGTAAGATTTAAATTTAGTGCCTATTCCTAATTTTCAGCCAAGATTTGAAAGTTTTTACATGTGCCTTTATGGTTGCAAGAAGGGATTCTTAGGTGGTTGTAGGCCTTTTATTGCCGTTGATGGGTGTCATCTCAAGACTGAATATGGTGGTCAATTGTTGGTTGTTGTAGGCTGAGATCCTAATGATCAATACTTTCCCTTTGCTTTTGCTGTGGTTGAAAATGAATGTAAAGAAACTTGGAGGTGGTTTCTAACACTCCTATTGGATGACATTGGTGATATGCAGACAAATAGATGGGTGTTCATATCCGATCAGCAAAAGGTACAACTTCTTATATTTATTCTCTTATTCGTTTACTATATGTTTTATGTATGAATTGTAAATAATCTGATTAAAATAACTGGCAGGTACTGTTGCCTATTTTTGACGAAATCTTGGAAGGTGTTGAGCATAGATTTTGTCTTCATCATTTGTACAACAACTACAAAAAAAAGTTTGGAGGCGGGGTTTTAATTTGGGATTTGATGATGGCAGCTGCTAAAGCTACCTATTACCAAGCGTGGGAGGCTAAAATGGAAGAACTGAAAAAGATTAATCAAGAAGCTCATAACTGGTTAGTAAAGATTCCCACCAAATGTTGGTGAAAACATGCATTTAGCTCTTATCCTAAGTGTGATGTAGTTATGAATAATCTGTCTAAATCCTTTAATAACACCATTTTATTAGCTAGAGACAAACCCATTTTAAGGATGGTAGAGTGGATTAGAACTTATTTGATGAGAAGATTTGCAAATTTAAGAGAAAAAGTATCAAAATATCCAGGTGATTTCATGCCTAAATCGAGAAATAGATTGAATAGGGAAATTGATAGGAATGAAAATTGGATAGTTGTTTGGGCTGGTGGTGATAAGTTTGAGGTCACACAAGGTTTTGCCATGGAAAAGTTTGTAGTTGACTTAAAACAACTTTATGTACATGCTGGTTTTGGGAGTTAGTTGGTATCCCCTGTAGACATGATGTCCCTGCTATAAATTATAGACTAGAACAACCAGAAAACTATGTTCACAAATTTTACAAAAAGGAAGCATACCAATGTTGTTATGGATAACAAATTTTCCCAATTAATGGTCAACCTTTGTGGCCAAAAACCAATTCACAACAAATTTTACCTCCATCATACAAGACACCTATTGGAAGGCCAAGGAAATTAAGGAGGGAAGCAGATGAAATTGTCAGTCACTCAAAAGTCAACAGAAGAAATTTGAAGATGAAGTGCCCCAGATATGATCAATTCGGTCACAACATAAGAGGATGCAAAAATCAACCAAAAAAAACCACAAGGGTAATGCTATTTTATACTAGATTTGACCTTCATTTAATACATATTTGGTGTTCTTGAAAAACAGGTGAAAATGATCATGAAGTAATCTTCAAGAAGAAAAGGACTTGTAGGTACAAGTACAACCAACACTAGAATTGCTCCACCCATGGATACCAGCAAGAAAGATACACCAGCAACACTCCAAGAGTAGGTGTCAACACTCAATTTCGTCCGGATGACTAAATAATAAATAAAATTAATTAAAAATATTTTATTTTTAATAATAACCTTTTTTCTTATTTCCTAGACAATTAATTTAAATATAAAATATAACATAACTAAACTTTTTTTTTTTAAAATAGAAAAGTAAACGAAATAGAAAAAGTTAAGAAAAATATTTTTATAGTGAAAATAAGTTTTTAAAATATAAACACAAAAAAAACATAAAATAATGATTAAGAATAAGAATAAAATAAAAAAGAGTTTTATAATAAAAAAATTAATAATAAAATGAAAATAGAATAATAATTTTTAAATAATCAAAATAGTTTTATAAAATATATTTCAATTTATAAACAAATGAAAAAAAATAACGGTAAAAGAACTATAAAAATACTGTTTAATATATATATATATATATATATATATATATATATATATATATATATATATGTATTAGGCTAATAAGTATATAAAACAAAGTAATAAAAATAAAAGGATATATATAGTTTTTACTAAAGAAAAAAATAAAATTAAAATTAGAAAAAAGTAAGGATTTTCAAAATCAGTGGTTATATGTTACAGTTACTCAACTGTATCCTCTTTATACTTTCAAAATCTAGATTCTCTCTCCATTTTCTCTCAACCTCTGCACACAGTTAATATCTTAGACTATGCTAAAAAAATCGAAAAAGGTCTCATGATCTCATAGTTTTTTTTTTACGCTCGTTCCTTGAGTTCTTTTTCTTTTCTCCGCTTCATAAAAGAAAGGTTTTTTCACACAACACATAAGATATATTTTTGCTCCTTTATCCACTGTCATCTTCTTCCCAAGGTCAAAAATATTATTTTTGGGTCTCACTCTCATCAACCTTCATTAACGATCATTCTAGAACAACTCACACTAAGAGATCACACACCATGATACCAAACACAAAGAAAAAGGTCCTGAAAAATACTTCTTGGAGGGGCAAAGCCACCAAACATGGAGCTTTGAGAAGATAAGAGAAATACACTTGCAAACATTGTTTTGATTTTGAAAAGCAAAAATCTTCAAACAGGTGTGAAAAAATTCAGGTTTTTCTTTCTCCTTTTATATTTACTTGTGATATTTATTATGAGATCATAGCACCAAACATATTGATTTTTTTTTCTCTCTTTTTCTTCTCTTACACTGAAGCTTGAACTCATCATGGCATCGTATGCATATGTTCTAATTATCATTTCTTTTATGAAATTGTCTTGTGTAATGTGGTTTTGTTATGTCAAAAGAGATGGTTGGTTGTGTAATATACAAAATCTGGGATGAACTTTATTGCCATTAATATTAAATGAAAGATGCATGTGTGTGGGCATAAAAGGCGTCAAAGAAACATAAACCTCATATGTATCTATGCATTTGGAAGCTTCTTTTGGTATGTTAGTTTATTAATTAAAATCTTTTATACTTTTTCCTTAATTTCTTATATCGGAATGCGTGTGTTGATTTTAATGGCTAATATAATATGTTCTTATATTGGATGTTTCAAAATAACGCACAAGATACACACTAAACATGAATATTGAAATAAAGAATTTTGAGATAGCTATTGAATAATAAATATGTCTAGGCATTAACTGAGAAAATTTTTTTTTTTTTTGGTGACATTCTTTTCTAAAAGAGATATATAATATTTTACAAAAAATTATTTAATTATTTTTTTATGTATATATCGCATAACATTAATTATCATGTTGAGCCTCGAATTTGCTTGATAATTAAAATTTCAAAATTTTCATTAATTATCATGTCGAGTCAAGTGAATAAAAAAATAATATAAAGGAACTAATAATTGATTAAGTCAAACTAGTAATATATAAAATGAAATAAAGAAAAAAAGGTTAGGTGAAAGAAAAAAGATTCATGTTTGTTTCTGTATGCATTACTATTTTTGAATCCCTTTTCTGATAGTTGCTGCTTTAAGTTTCATATGACCAGACTACTTTGCACACCCCTATTTCTTATGTTTTGCACCTCCGGTTCTTTTACTTTGTACACCCTCTATTTTAGTATTTGCACTCCTCTAATAATCATAAAAAATTTAGGTTTTTCACACCCATGTTATGGTATTCATGCCTGTACTTTCATGTTACTTGATGATTCACGTCAAAATTTTTAAAAATTGAAGTTTATTTATTATCATTTTAAGTCTCAAACTTACTTGATGATTATAATTTTCATTCGATTTGAATAAACTTTAATTATCATGTCAGGTCCCGGACTTGCTTGATAATCATTTTTTTCTAACTTTAATTATCATGTTGAGTCTCGGACTCGCTTGATAATCATTATTTTTCATAACTTTAATTATCATATTATTTTTCATAACTTTAATTATCATGTCGAGTCTCAAACTCGCTTGATAATAATCATTTTTCATAATTTTAATTATCATGTCGAGTCCCGGATGTAACGTCCTAGTCGGAAATTACTTATTAAAAAAAATAAGTAATAAGATTTATAAAACATCACATTTATTATCGCAATTTCCCAAAAACGCAGGAAAATTAAATCTTCGAATGTCACATAAGTAGTAATTAAAACCGCAGTATTCAATTATTACAAAACCAATTCCTCCAAAATAAAAGTTACAAAAGAAAAATCCATAATGAAAACTAAGAAAATTGTCCCATAGTGATCCCCACTCCGTCTCTATGCATCTGCATGCTCACCTGCATCAACATCTGCTCCCATGTAACGAGTTACATGATCATCGCCAAACACACACAGATAGGGTGAGCTCATTTAAATAAATCAAACACATATCATAATAAATATAAATTACATCATCTTCATATCATAACCCGGGTTAGTATAATCCTTTCCTTTTTCCTTAGATCTCCATCTCTAAAACTTGCATTAGACGTCTATCATTTCTATACCCTTTAGGTGAGATCAATGATCGATCTTTGCTGCACGAGTGTCTACTCGCCCCTCCGACTACAGGCCACCACATGATAGTCCACACGTGAGAATAACTTTGCCACAACATCTCACCGTGACACCAAGTGGAGTTCCCCAAAACAAACATAAGTTTGTAGTTGTTCCCAGACTACCAAAACTCTATCAGGTGCACTGAAGAGGGCAATCATTTGAAACCTCGCCGTATGAGCCACAACTCGCACACTCCACTGGACTTCCTAAACCACCAGGCTACAACCTAGAGTGGTCACGTGTTACCCCGATACGAGATGCACTCGTAACTAGGCCCCCAGCCAAAGCCTCACATCATGAACATCACCCAAAGCCATGTAGAAACCCTTCCTCGGGCACTAACTCTGCACCAAAACCGCCTGGCGCGCCT
This sequence comes from Vigna unguiculata, assembly GCF_037176805.1. Lineage (NCBI taxonomy): Eukaryota > Viridiplantae > Streptophyta > Magnoliopsida > Fabales > Fabaceae > Vigna > Vigna unguiculata. The sequence continues at coordinate 10,864,522 of NC_140798.1, read as the reverse complement.
TTCGCGTTGCTAGGCAGAACCTGGTTCCAGACCGCCTGACGGGCATCTCACACCGCCAAGCGTCACGCAGCCTCCAAAGCTTCTGCTGCACCTCTTTCGCCTGGCGGAACCAACACTGTCGCCAGGCGCCTCGCTCGTACAGGGACCACTGCCACTGTTTTCGGTTGATATCGCCTAGCGGCTGGTCCCGCATCACTAGGCACCATACTAGTAGCGCCAATGCTACCGATTATTTTTTTTTTGACATGTTGGGCAGGTTCTAGATAACTCCAATACCTAACACACAATTCATAATGACAAAGATACATATCCAGTCATAGTCATATGACTGAATCACAATTCACACATTTATATAAACAATGGTTTCATAGTTTGAGATCATGTCTTTATTCACTATCGATGCCATTCACTATCAACTTGTTCTTTTACGTATTAAAACATGCCACAAATTCTGTATCAAATAATACAGACAACAGCATTGCAACTATAAATAGCAACCACAACAGTAAAAGAAAAACAACAACGACAACAAATCATCAACAACAACAACATATAGAAAAAAAAAACACAGCAGTATAATAGAAAACAGCAGCAAAATAGGAAACAACAACAACATCAGCATAACGAAAAACAACCACATAATAGGAAACAACAGTAGCATCAGCGTACAGAAAAACAGCAACATAATAGAAACAGTAGCAGCATCAGCATAAAGAAAACAAAAACATAATAGGAAACAACAATAGCATCATAAAGAAAAATAGCAGCAGCAGAAAAAAAAAACAACAGCAGCAACATAAAATAGACAGTCAACACAACTAAAATTAAACAGTAAAACAAAAGAATTAAATTCCAACAGCAATTTAATTCTTTTTATTTATTTATTTATTTATTGTTAACAATAAAAGAACCTATACACCAATACATCTTATTATATTAAAATCATGGCTTAAATAATTTTCCATTTATCATGCTTAACACATATATAGGATACGTACATATAAAACATATATACTATTTAATACAAATATCTCAATTTCATGAAATATAAAATAGGACCATTTTCATGCTTGATTATGCACCCACGTCGTAGCAACCATTGTATATATGCACTGATACAAATTCCAACGCCTGTTACTAAAAAGAAGAAAAAACCAATCCTGCAAAGACTTAACCATCACAATTATCTAAACCAAATAGCAATTGATTTACACTATATTATATATATATATATATATATATATATATATATATATATATATATATATATATATATAATATTACTATAACCAACCCAATGGATATTAAAACTACGATTTCACGTTCTCAAATGAAATCAGAATTTTTCTATTATTTTTTTGTTCATATTATAATTAAAAACAAATTCCAAACCTAGAAAAAAACCCAGTTATTTCCATTATGGTTCCAAAATAATCACCCAACCCTCTACCTAATAAAACTAGTTCCTAATACACAAGAAATTTTAACCATCCAAATCAATTAAGAAGAAGTAATTAAGTCCTAGCATTCTTAAGCATTCTGGTGCTATTTTCAAACAAAAGATCACATAAGCAGTGACTTCAAAACGATCAAATAAACTCTGCACTATCGGAAAACAAATCGCGTCTCTCACGCAATCGTTATTCCACACAAAATTTGAAAAGAAATAGGAGTTAACTTCCAATACACCATAAATTTAATCTCAAACAAAAATGTATTTCTCCACTTTCTCCATGAATTTATCCATTAAATAAATAATCATCTTCAAGCACAACCAAAACAACGAGTTCATTTTTCTATTCCACAAAAACTGCAAACACGTTTCTCTACATAGAATTCACATAATAGAAGGAATGTTAGCTCCCCTAATCTGTAATTCCTGCTAAAAATTAATCCACGAACACTCCTCTTTGCGCCAACTTTAATCTCTGCCCTTAAGACCTTCATCCAGCCTTCTAGACAAGGTTCAAACACACAACCATTCAAATATCAAGGTAATGCACAACCATTCAAGTATCAAGGTAATGCACAACCAATTTCTATAAATCTATAAATGTATACTTTCTTATTACGCTCATATCATAAAAATAATAAAAACTAATTAATTTACACAATTATCATACATAGGACTCGAACCCAAGTCCTCTTAAAATAATTAAAGTACTCTCAACCACTTGAGCTAGTACTTTTCCACATCATAAAGGTTAACATTAATTTCCATAAAGGCTTCCACTACCCGCATTTATTAAATAATTATTTATTTAATCATTTAAATTCCTCGGGTCTTACACCGGACTTGCATGATAATCATTTTTCATAACTTTAATTATCATGTCGAGTCATAGACTCGCTTGATAATAATTATTTTTCATAATTTTAATTATCATGTCGAGTCCCAGATTTGCTTGATAATCATTTTTCATAACTTTAATTATCATGTCGAGTCCTAGACTCGCTTGATAATAATTATTTTTCATAATTTAAATTATCATATCAAGTCCCGGACTTGCTTGATAATCATTTTTCATAACTTAAATTATCACGTCAAGTTTTGGACTCGCTTGATAATCATTATTTTTCATAATTTTAATTATCATGTCGAGTCCCGGACTTGCTTGATAACCATTATTTTCATAACATTAATTATCATGTTGAGTCTCGTACTCGCTTGATAATCATTAGTTTTTATACTTTTTAATTATCATGTCGAGTCCCGGACTTGTTTGATAACCATTGTTTTCATAACATTAATTATCATGTCGAGTCTCGTACTCGCTTGATAATTATTAGTTTTTATACTTTTTAATTATCTTTTTGGGTCCCTGACTAGCTTGATACCTACTTTTTACAACATACAAAACTTCTCTAATAGAATTTGAGTTTACAAACCCTTCCATCTTTTTCAAACAATTTTTTTATTCTATTTTAGAACTACGTGATCCCTGATTTTTCATTCTAAATGGAAATACGTAGGAGCAAGGCCAAGTCTTTGTCATGCTCGCCTTTAAAAAAATTAAAATATTTTCAAAATCATTTTTCGTAGTCTTTTATATAGAACTATGTGATCCCTGATTTTCCATTCTAAATGGAAATATGTAGGAGTAAGACCAAGTATTTGTCGGGTTTGCCTTAAAAAAATTAAAATATTTTCAAAATCATTTTCTATAGTCTTTTATTTAGAACTACGTGATCCCTGATTTTCCATTCTGAATGGAAATACGTAGGAGCAAGGCTAAGTTCTTGTCAGGTTCACCTCCCAAAAATTTAAAATCCTTTTTTTTAAAATAGTTTATAAAGAACTACGTAACCCTGATTCTCTATTGCAAATGGAGATACGTAGGAGCAAGGTAAATCCTTGTCGGGCCCAAATAAAAATTTCAATATTATTTTCTTTAATATTTGGCTTTTTTATTTGTTTGATTTATTTGTTTATTTATATTTTATTTTATTTTATTTTTTGCAGGAAACCAAATATTTTAAAAAATTGCATTAATTTTGCACACTTAATTAAAAGGAAACGTCTTTGGATGGGCATTGTGGAGTGCTAATACCTTCTCCACACATAACCAACTCCCGAACCCAAACTTGGTTTCGAAGACTATTTCTTTTTAAGGTTTTTCTATAGTTTTCCTTAAAAAATTATGGTGGCGACTCCTCTATTATTTTAAAATAAATTTTTTCATCGTCCCGTTGTGACCTAGGTTGCGACAGTAGGGACGAGAGGAATGACACCAACTTTAGGTTCTCAACCTAGCTCCAACAACCCCACTGCCTAGAGCATGTGAATGTTTAAAGACTTTGTATTGTAATGTGAAGTGGACCACACTTTTGTAATATGAAGTGGTCTACACTATTATTGGGTGAAGTGTTCCAGAATTGTGGTCCACCGCTTTTGATGTATTATTGTATTTTTTGCTTTTAAATATTGTGGTCCAACTTTTGATACAATACTTTATGTCACCACTTTGAACAACTTTTGTTATTGGTTAAAATACTCTGTTGGTCCTCGTTTTGGTTCAGAAATGTCAAATTGGTCATCGTATTTTTATTGATCTCAATTTCGTCCTCATTTTTGTAAATGTGTATCAAATCAGCTCAATCGTTAACAATGTTAAATTTATTAACGTTAACTTTGTTTTGAATTTCTGACATGACTTTGTGTATTATTTTCAGTATTGGAGAATTAAAAAATCGTATGTGCTTGAAACCCTAAATTAAGTAATTAGAGATTGGAAATGGGAAACTCAGTGGAAGTGAGCGAATGCGAATACCATGAGTGTGGTCGAAGGTGAGATCGAGCGTGGTCAGAGGTGAGGTCGAGTGTGGTCGGAGGTGAGATCAAGCATTTCATAAAGGGATTTTAGATTGTTACTCTGGTTCGTCATGGTCGTGCTTGAGCACTAGTCCTGAAGGTAAGTACGAGTTCATAACTGGTTATTGTAGTTGAATAGGTGTAAGGTTTTTTCGCGTTTATGGGTTTTGGGTTTGTATAGGGGTTGTGATGTTTGGTTAGGTATGATGTTGTATTGCTTTTATTTTGTTACTTAATGTTGCTTGTCCCCCCATTTTCGACATTGAAATCATTTTTTATTGGTGGTCCCCTATTCGAATGTCTTTTTCAATCGGTGATCGTATATGCATTGTAGTATGTGCTTTTTAATGTTGTGGTCCCCTATTTGAATGCTTGGTTCTGTGTTGTTTGTGTTGGTATGAATTGTAATATTTGAATTCGTTTGGGGGCAATGTATACAGGTTTAGATATAGAATGTTTGTTGACCGTTTTGAAGTGGTGGTCCACCATAGTGGCCACTTTATTAGTAATGGGAAATTGGAATATGATGGGGAAATAACCACGTTGTTCTGTGATCTTGATACGTGGGGATATTATGAGGTTATTGCTGGATTAAAAGAGATAGGACGTGTATCTCTGAAGGAGTTGTGGTATTGTTTAGGAGGTGGGACTGTGTTAGAAGATAGATTGGAGCTTCTTTGTGATGATAAAAGGGCCACTCATATGGCAAACTTAACAAGATTAAATGGTGCAATTCATTTGTATGTGGTTCACGAAATGATAGAACTTGAAATAATCAACATGATAGAGGGTATTGGTATGGGGGAGGTTGGTCCTTTTGAGGTTAATGATGTAGTTAACTGTGTGAATGAGGGTCATGAGCATGGTGCATGTGAAGTACTGGAAAAGGAGGGTGGTGAGGGTGAGGAAGATGTTGCATCTGAAGTAGTGGTAGATAATGGGTACTAAATCAACTCAGGTTTCCAGCGTTGCATTCAAATCTTTTGTAAACTAATTATACGTTGCTCAGTATTTATTTCCAAAGACATTGTTAAAGTAAAGAAGAAGGTGAAACTGGATGTCAAAAAATAGAACTTAAACACTAATACAAGGGTCTGATACATAGTCAAATACAAATGACAACAAGCTATTAAAACACAACCCGTTTCAATTGACCGAACAATTTCTCTTTAAACACAAAACTACACAAAACATTAATGTCAAAACCCAAGCCACAACGAAAAAATAAAATTGTATCTTACTTGCTGCCATCTCTACCTCTAATTTCAACTTCAACTTGGTATTTTTCCTAATCAGTTGTATCACATATTTGTCGTTAACAACTACTAATTCATCATCTTCTTCCTCTATTTCTGGTTTGTCTTGAACCATAGTTTCTTCACCATCATGAACCCATTCAAAGTACTTACAGTTATCATCACTCTACACTCAAAACAAAAACACATTAACAAAACCAATCATTAATAATTTCTCTAACAAAAATAGAATTAGAAGAACTTACTCTCCAATTCCTACATCTCCAAAAAACCTTCCTTTGTTCTTCGTCTTGTTTGCTTGCATAAGCACTACTCTTTCCGCACAACCACATAATTTGCCTCTTAGATCCGAGAACGAGCTTGATGCACCAACTCTCTTCATTCTAGAACTTCTGTGAATGTATGCAGAGCTCTCACCATGAAATTTCATCACCAACAACCTAACTTTAACAAAATAAAAAGAACTTTACCCTATTTAGTGTTTACGAACCCTACACGAACCTCAAATCAAAACCACTTACCTGTTCTTCAACGAAACCACACTCCAAGTTCAGATCGACTTTCACGTATGATTTTCAAAGTTGCTCTACGGCCTGAAGCTGGTGCGAGCCCTACCTGGTGCAGATTGATCAATGGTGCTCCAACAAAGAAAGTCGCAATTTTACTCACCCACAACCCTAGAAATGTCTCCCAAATGTAAATTATAAAAAATAGTAATTAATTACATCTAAATGTATTTCAACATTTAATATCCAATATAAGTAATTCTTCATTGTAATATCAAGGGTGACAAATTCAAATTTTGCAATGTTTGGCATGTTTAGAACTAACACATAAGATAATAATAATAATAATAATAATAATAATAATAATAATAATCACCATCGTAATAAAAGTAATAAGACGAAGATGAAAATTGATAAAGTCAAACAATTATTATCACAATAATAAAAATATAAGATAAAAGTGTAAATGAAGTCAAGATTAGGAAGAGCCTAGATTGAGACACACATAGCACTGTCGCTAGAGAATAAAATGCTTCCACTAGCGCTCAATTGGTAGGAAACGTGTTATGAAATAAAACTAATAACATATAGAAGAATAGAAGGAAGAATTGAGAATGAGAGAATATGGAACAACTTTTTTGTGTGTATTATTACTGTTAGGAAGAGTCTTATTTATAGATACAACATATAACCCATAAAGGATACAAATCAAATAGTTAATACAAATATTTACATAGAGAGTAATGAATCATATCAGTATCAATCATATCAATCATATGAGTAATTGTATCAAATCAATGGGCAACCATTAATTCATAACAAAACTAAAATTATAAGAGAATAAAAATAACTAATCATTCTCTTCTTCGTAAACAAAATTATAATTTACTAAATAAATGTTTTAACTCATTAATTATAATTTTTAATACCAATAAAAATTAGCATAAACTAATAATAATAATTAAATTAAATTTTATTCTCAAACATAAACTTATAATTAATGTAATAGAACTATATTAGTAACAAAATATTCTTTTGAAGCTTTTTTTTATCTCAAACATAGTTTTATATGAATTAGTTAATACGAAAATATTAATAGTAAAAGTTTATTTTTTAGGCCTTATTTTGCTAGAGGCTTAAAGCAAGTTGCTTTACTTGCTTTACCTTGAGCAGCCTCGCGTGAAACAAAACTTAGCAAAATTAACGGCTAAAGAGAAGCATTGAAACTTCATAGACTACATCCAAGGCATATTTTTATTTTGGCATATATACATACCACCTGATCTTTGTAGGACTTCAATCCAAAGAGAAAACCTCATCTTTCCAAAGTTAGACATATCAAACTCTCTCAACATAGAATTTTTAAATTCAGCCATCATCATCATTGTCGATATAAATTAAATCATCAATTTACGATGGTATTTCCTTCTTTGCTTCTCTTAGTGAATAAATTTTGCTCATTGTCACACTTTTTAAATCCTTCACTAATGAAATGTGCTTCAATTCGACTAAACCATGCTTGGGGCTTGTTTTAATCTGTACAAAACTTGTGCAATTTATAAACAAGATCTTCACTACCCTTTATTTCATATCCTCTTTGTTGCTTCACATAAACATCTTCACCCAACTCACCATGAAGAAATGTTGACTTAACATCCAACTGAAAAATCTGCCAACTTTTATGTGCAGCTAGAGATAGGATCATTCTTATTGTATCCATTCTTGCCACTGGTGCATAAACTTCCATGTAGTCAACTCCATGCTTTTGAGAATATCCTTTAGCAACCAATTGGGCCTTGTATATCAATGTTTCCATTTTTATTGTATTTAGTTTTGTAAACCCATTTCACTCCAATACTTTTAACTCCATCAAGCAGTTTAGTACTTCTCCATGTTTGATTCTTTTGAATGGATTTAATCTCATCATCCATGGCCAATCTCCAATTTTCACTCTTTACAACTTCCTCATAGCTTAGTGGATCAGTTGAGACCATTAGAGCCATATGTCCCTTATCTTCAGATATGCCTTCGCCACTTACATACTCATTCATCCATACAGGAGTTTTCTTCTCTCTGGATGGCCTTAATCCCTTTACTCTTTCTTCATCCTCGTTAAAATTGTCCATTTTTTCATCAGGTCCTTCTTCACGAATTCGTCTTATCTTAACATCAATATTTTATTCATTTTCATCAACCCTCTTTATACTCACCATCGTCCCACGCCAAATCCGACACAGTCTATTTTTCTTCCCAATTCTATTACTTCTCTTTTTCAAAAATCACATCTTTACTAACAACATTCTTAGCAATTGGATTAAATAGTTTGTGACCCTTGGATTCCTCACTACCACCCAACAATACACAAGTAATACTTCTATTAAGTTTAGTCCTCCTTGCTTCTGGAACATGAACATGAGTTATGCAGCCAAAAACTCGAAAGTGATCCACTACAGGTTTTATGCCACTCCATGCCTCTTATGGTGTTACATCCTTAATGACCAATGTAGGACAACTATTCAAGACATATATTGTCCAATTCACTACCTCTGGCCAGAAAGTCTTGGGATTATTTTTCTCAAACAGCATGGATCGAACCATGTTCATTACAATTCGATTTTCCCTTTTAGCAACACCGTTATGTTGTAGAGTATAAGCAGTGGTTAATTACCTCTTAATCCCATTGTGCTTGCAAAAGTCACTGAACTCATTTGAATTGAATTGTCCTCCTCTATCACTTTGTAGGCACTTAATAGACATTTCAACTTCCTTCTCAATGCTATTCTAAAAGCATTTAAAAGAATATAAAGTTTCTTTCTTCTTTGCCAAAAAATATACCCATGCTTTTCTACTATAAGCATCAATAAATAGTAAAATGTACCTCTTATTACTATTGGGTGTTGGATTGATAGGACTACATACATCTGCATGAACAAGTATCAAATGTTGTGCTGCTTTCCAATCACTCTTCTTTGGAATGAAATCACGATGTTGTTTTCAATTGATGCAATCAGTACATGTCAGAGTTGAAATGGAAAGTTTAGGAAGTCCACATACCATTTCTTTAGACAGTAATATTTGCAGGCCCTTATAACTCAAATGCCCGTACCGCTGATGCCAAATTTGAGATAAACTTTGACTTTGCATTTGAAAACACTGATTAGATTGTGTGTGAAATGTAGTTGCGATTGAGGCAATAATACAAACATCCTATTGGCACTCATGTTTGCTTGAATTACTAAACCTTTATCTGGATAAAATATCTTACAAATTCCCCCCTTAATCAGAATGGCCAAACCTTTTTCTTATGATTGTCCACTACTCAATAAGTTATTGCTCAACTCAGGAATATAATAAACATCAGTAACAGTAAAATTGACTCCATGAGCGCCAACTTCACATTTCCTTTTCCCATTACATTCATCTTGGAGTTTTTCCCTAACTTTACAAAGTGGTGAAATTTTTCATCAATTTCATTAAATAGAGATAGATTACCACACATGTGATTGGAACAACCTGAGTCTAGAAACCAAGCATATTCTCTTTTAGCCTCATACATATCCACATAGGACATCTAAAGCATTTCTTCTTCATCATCAATCTTCGTAGCGAAAATGCCCAAGTTGATGACATTGATAACAATATATGGTTGCCTTGTTAAAGTATGTTTGACCTCTACCTCTTCCTCTTTCTCTATAAGTGCTTCGACCACGACCTCTTCCTCCTTCAAAGGTCATCCTCAAACACTACTAAAAAAACTCATATTTCCTGCCAATTTTGTTTTGAAATTTTTTTTTGTAGGAAATACTTATAAATTTTGTTATGAAAAAGAAATTTGCAGGAAATTTCTATCAATTTTTTTGCAAAATATTTTATATAAAACACTTTTCGCAACAAATTTTGTAAGAAATACTTGGTAATTTTATAATTTTGTAAGAAATAATTACCCACGAAGGAATTACCTGTCGATTAAAATTCTTAAAAATAATAACAGGAAAAAAGTCTTTTCTTTTGTAATATGAATTTGGACCATTGTTCCTTTGAAAATATAGTTAAACTTTTCTGTTAATGAGTGCATAATTTTTTTCGCCACTTTAACATCTGGCATCTCCTCTCCGTAAATTCTCATTTTATTGACAATAGTCATGAGTCTAGAGAAATACTATGTCACTCCTTCACTAGACTTCATCTCAAGAACTTCAAATTCTCTACGAAGAGCTTGAAGATGTGACTGTTTCACTCTTGCATTCCCTTCAAACTTTTTCTTCATAACATCCCATATTTATTTAGATGTGTCCTTCTTCATAATAGTGTCAAGGATAGTTCCATCAATTGATTGAAAGAGATAATTCTTTACTTTTAGATCTTTCAAATTCATCTCATCAATGTTCTTTTGTTGTTATTCTGTTAGTATTGCTCCGCTTGTTGATGTTACATATCCAAGATCACTCAACTCCAAATATTCCTCAGATATAATTTTTTTTCCATTAGCATGCTCTAATGGTCACAATGACCATCAATGCGTGGAATAGCTTGTTGAACAAAACTCCCTTTTGTAGTATTTTGTTTGATGCTGCAAAACGACAGTGACTACGACTTTGTATTAGACCCAGTAGGGGCTCTGATACTAGATTGTTGAGAATAAAACTGAAAATATCACAACAACCTGGAGTGAAAATGACTTGATTTTATTAACTGCAATATTAGCTTTAAATATCCAATTAATACAATGCAACTATGAAACAACCCACTTAGCAAAATTAACGGCTAGTGGTAACAGAAAGAGAGAAATAGTAAAACTTCCTATGACTATGTTCATTAAATCAAGACATTATTTCAATTCAAACAGAACATTTGCAGAATAAAAAACTCTATCAACATCTTCGTAAATTTATATAATCTATTTAAAATTACTTTTTTGAATTCTCTTCTCTCTTAAGGATGACATAAACTAGTAGTCAATTTTTAGTCATTCACTAATGTACAATGACACTAAATAAGTGGAAAGCACAAAATTGTCATGAGTAAATTTTCAATTGTTTATCTTACATTAATGATATATTTTATCTATATTGCAGTAGCTAAATTATTTTAAGGGAATGTACAAAACTTAGTTCGATTTTTAATATTTTTTATCTTATCACGTGAGATTCCTATACTATTTATAAAAGAAGGAAATATTATAATTGTATGAATTTTAATTTTACCTTGTTTTTTGTGTGTTAGGTGGTTCAACGTACTAGTACGGGTGAGAAAAATGTGTAGATATGATCGCATCCGACCAAACCGAGGGAGAAAATAAGTGATGGGTCAGTTTTGCATGGATATAGATAAAACTGGATAAAGTGGGTTTAAATGGTATCATACAAATCCAGGAAAAAAATATTCACATATACCCGACCTAACCCGTGAGTATTATTTAATTATTATAATATTTCAAGAGTGAAAACACTCTCTAAAGTAATAAACCTAGCTGTCGTTGCCAACTTTTTCATTTTTCTTTTTCTTCTTATACATTCCTATTCAGTAGTGGTCATAGGTAGAAGGCTAATGAGGTGCGAACGAATTTATTCCGATGCGTGGTGGTTCTGGTTCGCGCTTGTCGTTCGTGGTTGCTCATGTGGCTCTGGCGAAGGCAAAATGTGTGTTGTCGACGATGTTCTGGCATAGTAGTGGCTCCAATATGCGTGGTAAGGTAGGTGATGGCAAAGCTTCTGATTTGCATTTGCGTTTTTGCATTTTTGCAATTGTTGTTTGCGAAACAATGTGTGTTGCACACGTGAAGCTCTGGTGAGGTTGCCATGGAAGAAGTTATGGTGGTGGAATCTCCTGCAATCTCTTGTTCCGACACCCTTTGTTGCCAAGGTGAAGATATGAACTCGCGATGTACTCCGATGATGAAGCTTGCATTTTGTAGTTACATGCACGCAGCTATGCTCGCGTTGGTTATGGTGGTGGTTGTGAACGTATCAAAGGACGTATCCAGATAACCCATCATCCATCCATAGTCAACCATATTCAAAAATTCGAATCTGACTAACCCAAACAATTAAACGGTCGGATATGAATTTGAAAACTTAAATTTTAGAGGGGTTTTCTTCCTTCAGCCCCAATATTTCTTCTGCACCTTCAAACTTTTCATAAATTCCAAAACTACTTTTTTAGTATTTTAAAATTTTAAATCAATCCATCTCTTTTTCTCTCTCCTATTTAATGTCTCACTTTGTTTTTACTCAACCCTAGGTGTCGCACACCCCCCAATCTCTCATCTGCCCCACTCTCCTCTCTAACGTGCCCCACTCCTGTTTAGTCGTGCCCCACTCCTGTTTATTTTTTGTCCGCTCTCCCTCTCCCCTTCACCATTCCTCTCCATTAACACCAATAACAGATAAGTATTTCTGTTCTATATTTTAATTTTTTAATTTTTTGATTGTTTCTGCCATGTTTGCTACATCGTATGTAGTTATTTTTTTTATTTGAATATAGATTTGTGAAAACACAAACCCAGAAGTCGATTACGGAAGTGGACTTCCATAGAACCAGTTTCGGAAGTGTTGACCACGCAAAAACAAAAAAAAAAATGGCACTTACGGAAGTCGACTTCCGTAAGCTATCAATACCGGAAGTCGACTTCTGTAGTTAAAACTGAGTTCCGTGAAGTGACTTCCGTAAACATTATTGACTTACGTAAGAGCGTATGACTTCCATAGGGTGTGGCGTGACTTTCATACGCGATTTCCGTAGGCGACTTCCACTTTCGTAACGACGTGTTTCGTAATTTTTTTTACTTAATTTTAATTTTAATGTAAATAATTTTGATATTAATTAATTTTAATTAATTATAATTTTAAATAAGTAAAATTTAGAATAATTAAAATTTTAGTTATTTACGATTTTGAATAATTTTAATTTTCTTTAATTTTATTATTAAGTAAATATAATTTTAAAAAATTATAATTTTAAATAATTAGAATTTAAAATAATTAAAATTATAGTTATTTACGATTTTGAATAATTTAAATTTTAATTAATTTTATTATTGAGTAAATATAATTTTAAATAATTATAATTTTAAATAATTATAATTTAGAATAATTATAATTTTAGTTATTAACGATTTTGAATAATTTTAATTTTAATTAATTTTATTATTTAGCAAATATAAATTTAAATAATTATAATTTAGAATAATTAAAATTTTAGTTATTTATGATTTTGATAAATTTTAATTTTAATTAATTTTATTATTGAGTAAATATAAATTTAAATAATTATAATTTTGAATAATTAAAATTTTAGTTATTTACGATATTGAATAATTTTAATTTTAATTAATTTTATTATTGAGTAAATATAATTTTAAATAATTATAATTTTTAATAATTAAAATTTTAGTTATTTACGATTTTGAATAATTTAAATTTTAATTAATTTTATTATTGAGTAAATATAATTTTAAATAATTATAATTTTTAATAATTAAAATTTTAGTTATTTACGATTTTGAATAATTTAAATTTTAATTAATTTTATTATTGAGTAAATATAAATTTAAATAATTATAATTTTGAATAATTAAAATTTTGGTTATTTATGATTTTGAATAATTTAAATTTTAATTAATTTTATTATTGAGTAAATATAAATTTAAATAATTATAATTTTAAATAATTAAATGCATTCAACAATTTAACAGAATCAGGATGTGTTCAAAACAGATCACTAACCACTTCATATTCTTCTTGACATCTACTCCAATGGATGTAATTATCACGATCTAACAACATCATCAAGTGTTGTAATTCAGTTCTTGAACCTCTCAACGATCGTTTATAAGTGGTTTATAAGTGTATCTTGCATTATAAATTTGCTTTATCGTTGTGACATTACACTCACTATTTTCTTTCAGAGTGAGTAGAATATTTGCTGGCTTGACTTGACTCTTAGACATGTCAACAAGCAAGGATTGTTCAGAAGATTTTAACCTCCCAGCAAATGGGTGACCAACTAGTGTATGAGACACATCATGGTTATGATATCCACACATTACCTTCAACATCCAATCATCTCCATTACTAATTGGTTTGCCTTTGAGTTTAAATGGACAATCACATTTTCTTGTGCCAGAGACACTAGGTTGAACATCAGATTTATACTTCCTATACTTACCACCCCTTTCACAGCCTAACAATACATACGTTTTCCTCCCAGGTTGACCAATAGCTTTGTCAGATCTGATAGTGACAATAACAAAACCAAGATGAAATGTTATCCCTCGAACCCACTGAATCAACTCATCTCGTGTTGAAAATATCTGATCAGTCGTAAAATTATTTGTATCATCACTCATCTCATTTATAAAAGAAGAGAAATCTGAGATGAAACTCGAATTTACTTGTGAATCCATGAAAGTTAAAGGGAGATCATCCATCTTAGATAACTTTAACCACCTATAATCTAACATTAGTAATCAATACCACTTTTTACAAAATAAAATAAATATAAAAATAAAATAAAATAGTCCTCAAACAATTAAATAAATATAAAAAAATAAAGAATACATAAACACTCAACCATAAAAAAATCAAAATAAATAAAATTAAATCAATAAAAAATAAAAATATTCATTCAAAAATATAAAACAAACACACAATAAATAAATAGTAAACTTAAACAAATAATAATTAAAACACACAAAAATATAACAATAAAAAATATATAAACAAAAAATAAATATTCATGTAAATAAAAGTTAAATAAATAATATAAACAAAAAATAAATATTCATGTAAATAAAATTTAAATAAATAATATAAATAAATAATAAATAAAACATAAATTATTATTCAAACCCTAACAAAATTATAAATTACAAAATAAAACTAAATTAAAATATCACTAACAAAATTATAAATTACAAAATAAAACTAAATCAAAATATCACTAAGTCTAAAAGCATCTACGGAAGTAGAAAAGTAAGAGAGAAAAGAAAAAAGAAAACTTAATGTAAAGGCATCTACGGAAGTGGAAAACTGAAAAAAAATAAAAGAAAAAACAAAGCTTAGTCTAAAAGACCTACGGAAGTCGAAAAGTGAAAAAAAAAAGCATGGTAGAACATAGAAAGCATCGGAAGTGGAAAAAGTGAAAAACAAGATAAACCGCTTACTACGGAAGTGGAAAAAATTTACTCACCACACTACTTACCAAACAAAAAAAATTACTCTTCGGAACTCGACTTCCGGGCGAAAAATTCACTTAAAAGACCGGAAGTCCACTTCTGTAATACTAAAAAAATTTCATTTCACCGGAAGTCCACTTTCGATTTAATCATACACTTCCAAAAGTCGACTTCCGTTTCACACATACATTTTCGGAAGTCGACTTCCGTAGAACGAAAAAAAAATTGATTTCCATAAAATTTCACTTGTCTTTCGGAAGTCGACTTCCGTTTTACATATACACTTCCGGAAGTCGACTTCCGTGTATGGAAATAATAACTTGACTTCTGCATGACACTTCCGTAAATAAAAATGACTTCCGTAAATAAGAATGACTTCCGTAAAATGTAAGAATGAAATATTAAAAACGCAGCATAACATTTATCTCACACATAAATTTATCAAATATAAACTTCTATTCTAATGTGCGTACCTTTTTCTGAGAAGAAATGAAGCAAATGGTGAAATAGAAATAGGAGTGGACCCTCGACTGAAAAATTCACACTTCAACCACCAACAAACAAGTGAAAAAGTGAAAGTGAAAGTGTAAGTGAAACTGAAAGAAGAGGGGTGCAGGGTATATAAAAGACACTGCTGGTAATTAATTCAGGCAGCCAACTAACTCTGCCATTCATAATTGTTTAATTATTGCGTCTACCTAATTAAATTTTTTTATTTATTTAATTTTCTAAAGGCATAAATGAAAGAACATGAATATTTGGAGGTGCAGAAGAAATATTGGAGATGCAGGAAGAAACCCCCATTTTAAATTGTGCTGGTTAATCGTGTTGGGCGGAATCTAGCCTAACTCGACTGTTGCTCAACCCTACTTAGTGGTTTGATCTAAATTTAGTAGTTACCTAAAACTCTTAGGTATGATTGACACTTTAAAGTATTAGGTTTCCCCTTTAAGAATCTACTACCCCAGTTAATATATGTTGAATTCCTAAAAGCACTTTTATTTTCTTTCTTTGACAAATTAAACTTGGAGGAATTATGATTTAATACAACATGAGGAATTATGGTTTCATACAACATAAATGGAATTAAAGCACTAAAGTGATTGAATTAAACAAATACTATAAATTAAATACGACAAGAAGATGATAAAGAGTTACAAAGAATAAACGCTATAAACATATAATGATAAACATTGCAAATATTTACAACAGATAAACTATGAATAATTACAAGATGGGACTACTTGATAAATTTGAACATGAGCGAATGAAAACGTGGTTACTCGGTAATCCAAGTATGAGCATATGAAAAGCTAGTACTCGATAAATTCAAGCATGAACATTAAAAAATGTGATTACTCAATAAATTTGAACATTAACGTTACCTTAGGAAAATTCGAGAATAGTTTAATTGTTTTAAATCTCAAGAAATTTAGAGAATAATTTAAGCATCCAAGTAAAAAATAGTGTCCAAAGCATGATTGTATAAGTGTCCGAAAAAATAATTGTATCAGTAAAATCGAGTACAACTTCAAAATTTTAAAGACGTTAAACATAATATATAAGCTTAGAAGAAAAGTCATTCAAAAATTATTTAAAAAACGTACGGAAAAGGTCATATGGAAATTCATCTAAGAATTATATAGAATTGATCAAAATTGCCATGATATCCAAAATGTCCTTACAATTGATTAATGCAAAGTTCATCTACCGTTACATTCTATTGTCTTTTTACCTTTTATTAACTCTCCAAGATCATATTTTCCTTTAGGTTCTTATCATCGAACTAGTGAAGGAATTGAGGAAATCCGAAGCCATATTTTGGGGTACACTCTTGGATGTGTGGTAAGGAAATGAGTTATGCCTTGCCTTACCTCTATTTCAACTAAACTTTTGCAATAAATGTTAGAAAGTAAAAAATTGATTTTGATAATAATAATAATAATAATAATAATAATAATAATAATGACATATTTAGTTTTTACAATTGTCCGTAACATAATGATTCTAATTCCTAATTTGTACAACCTACATATTTGGTGTATTTTGTTGAAATGAACTTTAATTTGAACATTCTTTGTGGGTGGTTGTAATCTAGTCTATGGAGAGACTTGTTCTTAGGCTTTCTTTCCCCCACCCCTTTTATTTTGAACATTCTTTGTGTGGTTTTGGTCATGGTCTTTTTGTGGGTGCTTGTCGTCTATTCTATGGAGAGATTGACATGACGTGCTTTTTGTTCCGGTTTTGATTTTGGGATTTCTCATCTTGTGATTTTAGTTTTCTGTCATAATAAACTTGTCGCTTTTCCGCTAACTCTTCTCGAAAAAAGTGACAACTGAATGTTAAGTGTTTAATTCATATTTGATAATACATGGGGTTTGAGGTAAGGTCAACCGTAACTTGGTTATTGCACCAAATTTGATGCATAGAAGGATTGGAAATTATAATAATTAAGAAAATAAATAAATAATGTTAAATGGATATTTTAAGTAAAAAAATAGAAGGTTTAGTAATTATTTTATTTTAAAAAGATTATAATAAGAGACAAAATAGTTTGTTAGTTATTTAATTTAGAAGATTTATTTTATTTAAAGAATTTTGATAAGAGATAAAATAAGTATTTAAAAGATTTATTTTATTTAAAGATTTTTTAAGAGATAAAAAAATTTAAAAATTCTTTTAAGAGATTTATTTTAGTTAATTTTTTTTAAGAGATAAGATTTGATGAATAATATTTCAATTAAGAAAATAATAAACAAATTTCCTACGAGATAAAGTGATTATAAAGGGTATATAAACTAAATTAGATTCTATGAATACAGTAATATAGTAATATCTGTAAACTATTTCTTTGTTTATATTTCCTTAGAAGATTATTGAACTTTTAGGTTGAGAGTTTCACACTAAATTGGTGAGTTAGGTAGTGTTGTAGCACTCAAATTGAAAGCTTTTTAGTGGTTAGAAAGTGAAAAAGGATAACCTGAGTGATTTTGAAACAATTTTGAAGGAAAATATGTAAAAGAGACATATAGTTCAAAGTGAAGGTTAAAGGGTTTAGTTTAAGCATTTGATGTATTCAGGTAAGTGAAGGTAACTTTATTTCTTTCTTGTGAAGTGTTGTGTGATAAATGTACGACTATAGGGGCACTAACTTGTTTTCTTGTTTTCTGGTTTTATTGTTTTTTTGCTTGAATGAGTTGAAAGTTTTGATTTTTTATGATTTCAGGGTTTATTGGAAAACTTGTTTATGTGTTTGTGGGACAAACCCTGTATACGAAGAGGTGTTGTGTGTTTGTGTGAAACCTTGTATGGGAAGGGGTACATTGTGCAATTTGTAAGTCTCTATGTGAGCATTGATGGACCATGTTAGTTTTTGTGTGAGCATGGATGGATTTTGTTAGTATCTCTGTGAGCAGGATTGGATTTTGTCAATCTTTTTGTGAGTAGGAATGGACTTCGTTATTCTTTGTATGAACAGGAGTGGATTTCATAAATCTCTGAGTAGTAGTGAGCACTATAAGTCTCTTTGTAAATTTATGTGAATATAAGTAGACTTTGTAAATTCTTGTGTGAGTATGAATTTTAGCTATGTGTGAGCAACACAACAGGTAACCTTGTTTGTGGAAACAAGTGGATGGAAGCTCTATGTGAGAATAGTTCTGAGTGAACGAAAGGTTGAAACTTTGTGTGAGAGTAACAATTAGTAGTTTCATATGAATAGGGTGTTTGGTAGCTTTGTGTGAGTTGGAAGCTCTATGTGAGAACTGGTGGAGATTCTAAGAGAACTTGTGACTTTGGTAGTTTGAGATCTTATGATGAGACAATGTTTGATATTGTGTGATGTAATTATGATAAAAAAGAACTAAAGGTTGTGTCGTTTACTTTAGCACATGTGTTATATTTGTGTTTTGACTATAATGATCACAATTTATCCCGACCCATAGTAACATAGGTGTTGAGAAAGATGCACACTAGTGATGAAAGTTTTGGATAATTTTTGGGAGTAGTTTCTTTAGTTACTTTCAACATTTTCAAAAAGTAAATCTTTAGTTAACAGTGGAATGTATATTTCTTTTTATTTGATAATAAAATTGTATTTCTTTTTATTTGATAATAAAATTATTTATTGTTTAAGTTTAAATAGTGATATCAAAGTTATAAGTATTATGTTTTCGATATAAGCATTAAAGGAAGAGTTTTAGTATCACCCTAACCAAGTGTTATAGAGGTGCATGAATTCAATCTCATAGGCAGTGATTAGTCTATGATAGTGCATGCGCAGTAGTTCCCAAATAATTATAGTGGTATACTTTAGTTAATTGTTTTATTGAGTTTCAAATTAACATCAATATGACAAATATAATTATCACCCCATAAGTTAATTGACTAACCATGGATTAATATATTACTTTCTCCATATACCTGTACATTCAACATGCATATCACAGTACCTCTCACTCATGCATGCATAATAATCATCAACCTAAAAGATGAAATACGTATTAATAAAAAATCTAAAATTTAAAACTAAAGTTTAAATGTAGAAAGTTCATGTTATTATGAAGTTTTTGTAAGGCCCATCAAAGTTTGATTGGCCATTTCTGCCCTAAAGTTAAGGGCTGCCCTCTTGTGTTTGGGCCTAGAGCTGGCCCAATTGATAAAACCCTTTCAGTTTGCCCTAACCCTCACTTTGCACTCTTGTAGAAGATTCAGCAGCCGTCACTCTCCCTCCTCCCTCACAGAACGCTCTGCTAGGGTTTGCCCTAAGGTCCACTTCGAGCTAGCTCAAATTCAGTTCCTACTCCGCATAAGTACCCCTCCTAGCTTGTATGATTTTCCTTGGCATTATTCCAGTTAAGGCTTCGTATTAAATCCCCCTTGGTTCTGTTTCTCCGCTGTTTTCCAGCTCTTTAGTCGTTCCCAGGACAACAGTGCTAGCTATCGTGTCGCCAAGGCTTCCCTTAACCCTTCCTCCAGGTACGGGAAGTTAGGGTTTCGAGTTTGAGTTGTCCTTAATCTGTTTTTGGGTTGCCTTTGATCTGTTTGAGCCTGCTGGATGTTTGTGTGGATAAATCGCTATTTGTGGTGTGTGGGATATTTCGTATGAGTGAAGGATTTGGAAAATTGTATCTGCTGCAGGTGAATCCAGGGCGAGACCTGGTAATCTCGCCCAGGCGAGTCGGACTCGCCTAAGCGAGTCTGGTGGAGGCTCGCCCAAGCCTTTTTCGCCCAAGGTCGCCCAGGCGGCTAACTCTTTAATTTTGAGCGAGCAGACAACTCGCCCAGGCGAGAGGGGTCTCGCCTAAGCGAGATCTCGCGTTGTTCCTGTTCCTGTTTTGTGCCCTCGCCTAGGCGGAAGGGAGGACTCGCCTGAGCGAGACTGTCTTGCCTGAGCGAGGTGTTGGGCGAGACAGTGTTGTGATTGGATGTTTGTTTATTTCTGGATGATCTGCTTTGGGTGGGTATGAATGTATGATGAGTGATATGTATATAATGGAGTATGTGGTGCATGTAACATGATTCATGAATTATAAATGATGGGTTTGGTATGAAAGTTAGCATGTGAACTAAGTGAGTGGGTCATTGTTAAAGTGGCATGAAAATGTGATGAATTAAAATCCTATGAGCATGGATGGGTTATGATGAGTTGGAATGGGTTGAATCTGGAAATTGAAAGGTAACGACTTTAAAGGTTGATATAATGAGGGTATCTTTGCATGGTGAATATTATTTGATTGTATGATCGTATTTTGTCTGCGTCAGTGCATAATTCCTTGGGGGTCTTTAGGTGAGGCTTTCAGGGTCGCGCTTCAGTGGTCGGGACGTAATTCCATGGCCCCTGGTAGTGGGTGTTCATGGTAGTGCCCCATCTGTATAACCATGTAAGGATTCAAGGTAAGGTTGCATCCTGACACTCTGAGGAGTCAGTTAGTCTCACCTAGAGCGGATTGACTCCTGTGGTGAGAGTAGCAGGAGGCCTGAAATTCATTAAGGGCTAACCTTGTGGTGAGGGAAAATTGATCCATCGTAACACTTGTAACACATAACAGAGGTATCCACCACAAGTGCAAGCATCCGCTGAATCCGACTAGGTTATACGTATCCGGATGAGTCGAGTCGAGTCGTAGTGTATTGAATGAAGAGTCATGACATGCTTGGTTGTATGGATATGGGATGGTGAAAATATAATTGACTGTATGATGAATATGTTATTGGCTCTAGCTTACCCGTTTTGTTGTATGGTTGTATTGTATGTGCTTGTTCTTTCTTGCGATGATCATCAATTTGATTGATGGGAGCAGATGGGCGAGGTTCTCGTGGCCAACAAGGGAATGGTGATTCCGCTGCTTAACCATCTGGACTGGAGTTATTTTCTTCATGTTTTCTTTAGGGCTACGGCCCATGTATCGCTTTATGTATTTCTACCCTACACTCTCTATTAGACTTGTATCTGGTTTCCGTTGGCATCATGGTGCGCCTAGGTTGTAGGAGTTGGGTTAAGGACCCCAAGACTACACTATTGCACTACCGTTTGCGTGACGTTTCCTTTAATTTCGTTTAATAATTAAATGGGACGTTACAGTTTCAAAGGTAGAAAATACACGATTTTGAGTTTTGAAAACTAACCTAAAATTAAAGTTCACTATATATTATTTCTAATAATTTGAATGAAGAGATGATAATGTTTGTTTCTAGATTTTTCTGTTTATGTCAATTGTGTTATTGCTAAGGTCTTGTTTTTATTGTTGAGGATGTTCTTATTGTTTGACGTGGAAAACAAGAAAAACCCGTAATAAATGATGATCGAATTGTGTATTTAATTATTTCAGAAAGTTTTGCAAAGTTTTGTATGTTAAATGCAAATAAACAAAGTTTATATTTGACAAATGCATTGTCAAACAAGTTTTTTAAAGAATTGTGTTTGACAAAAAATCATCATATGCAACTTCAAGTTGACAAACACACTTTCTAAATTACTTTTCAAAGCACGCTTTCTCAAAATTCTCCTTCTTAGATTAGTTACATATAATAACACACAATATAAAAAAATAAAAGTTGAAAGAAATTTACACGGGGTATTTTCATATTCGCATCAAATTCTTAATTAACATGATAAATGTTTACCAAGATAGGTTAATGGTATAAGGTACAAAGCAAGTATTATTTGGATATCAACTTCTAACTAAATCCAAGTATTATTACTAAGCAAGTATTATTTGGACTATCAACTTCTAACTAAGTCCAAGTATTATTTTGGTTCAGTCACTCTTAAACATAGAGTATTCTTTTGAACATAATTCCTCCTGACTAAGATAAAGTATTCTTTAGACAACCTCTCCTAAATAAACAACAAATAATTTTTAGATACAACCTATTCTCACTAAAAACAAAGTATTCTTTGTACACAACCACTCCTGATTAATATTTGAGTCTTTTTTTGGGCACAATTACTTTTAACTAATGCACAACCACTTCTCTTAAGACTTGAGTATTCATTGGACCCAATCTCTTTTGGCTAAACAACTTTATTAAATCTAAGTTTGTGATCTAAAATATAAACGGATTTTCTATCCAAAAGTGGGTAACATCCCGATATGGATATACAAGAAGATAAACACTCTTTTAGGTTACTATGAATACAAATAATGTTCTTGCTCAAACATTAAAACTTGAGGATCGCTAAAAATTACAAGAGCTTTATCATTCTCGTTGTATTTATATGTGTCAATCTTTCTTTTTCACAAACATGTTCAATAAAGAGTTAAACAAAAGAAGACGCTATAGAGTTGTTGTCCATTCATCTTCTCGGTTTTGTGTTTGACCATGTTCAAGCTCATGTATGAATAAAGTTCACATTTTCAATTTAATTTTACCTTTGTAAATAGGTATTTTCAATTTGTAAAGTAAAATTAAAATTTGAGTTTAAATAGAATAGATGAATAAAAAAAATGGGAATGGTAAAATAGACATGCATAACTAAAGTGGTTATTTTGATGAATTTTAATTTTATTTTTTAAAAACACTCTAAATTATGAAAAGAGATAAAATTCTATGTTTTTGTTATAAAAAATATTTGGATAACAAATTCTTAGTAAATGCCCATTTTTTAAATAAATAAATAAAAATAAAAAATATTGTTATTTTCGTCTCGGGTGAGCTTTGCTAAAAAAAATCAATGCCAATAATATGGAGCGAATATAGGCTTTTTCTTCCTACATCCTGAGTTCTAATTGCATCCCCTAATTTTTAAGATGACATTTTACCTTTCGTAGAGGTCATTTATGAATTACTTGTTTTGAAAATTTTTCTGAACAAACTTTTTTAAATTTCTATAACATGAATTTTAGAACACAATTTTTGGAATAGAATTTCTGGAACAAACTTTCCAAAATACATGAAATGCATTATAGGATGAACTTTGTGTAATAGAATTTTTAGAACAAGCTTTCTGGAATGTATGATACTTTATGGAATGAACTTTCCAAAACAAGTTTTCAGAATAAACTTTCACACATGAAATGTATTCCGCAACGAGCTTTTTGGAACAAACTTCTCTTCTTCCTCCTTTGAAAGTGTGCAATAACAATGGAGAATGAAGATGTCGTTTGAGATAGCAACAGTGATGACAGTAGCAACGGTGATGGTAGCAATGGAAATAACGCAATGCACTAAAAAGAATATTTTAATCTTTCTAATATTAGCATTTAGTGCAAATAGTAATCATGAGGATACATGAAGAAAAAGTCATGAATATAATAACACATTGTTTCCTATTAATATCCATACCTGACACTCAGAATTATGCTTCATCATTGATCATCAACTTTACAGAATGATCAATGATCAGCAAACTTTTCCTCAATTGGCAAATGACACCAATGTATTAAACAAATTATTCTCACTAGAGGGTTTTCAACATAAAAGAAGAAACGATGGGTCTGTTTTCATTGTTTTGGGGAAGGTGTGTCTGGGATTGGAGATGATGATGCAATTGCTTGGTAAACATAAGCACTCAATGAATCCATGATGAGTTGAAATGGAGTTTCTGAGTTACTCAGACTTCTTAGCCAAACTTAATACCACTCCAATGGTAAGACTTGAGGCTACAAAACCAAGAGATGCCTCTGTGGAGACATGAAATCCTGAAGAGTGAATGAGCATATGTGAAAAACCAAGCACAGCAAATTTTGTATAAATTAAGTTGACAAGCAATGTATACTCACCAAAATAGTCCAGGATCATCTTAAACCCAATAAATCCCAGAACAACAGCAATGGAGGGCTAGACAAAACCAAAAATTGGAAATCAATAACAAGGATAGAAGTATAAGTAAACAGAAGCATTGTAAGATACCACAACAATGAATATGCAGCATGCATTATCCTATGTAAGGAGACAATGAAATTCTAGGTAGCAGATTGTCCTGAGCTTAAATTCTGTTGGGACGCCCTTCTATGAACTTGAGAGTAAAATACTAGATTAATAGATATATGACATAGATGTTACAAACCAATCATAATTCGTTTCAAGACTTATTACATTGAACAAACTACTAAGAGTCATAATTTAGAGTTAAAACCGATTATCACGTAAACCTTTGAATCAAAACCTTTGACAGAACAACCACGAATTAAAGATTCTCAATGATGTAGCAAACGGACAACCAACAATTTTGGTTTCTGAAAAGGAATTCAATGAGCAATGTGCAACCAAAAAAAAAATTAGCCCGCATCGGGTGTACAAGAAAGTGTTTAGTATCCTGCAAATGCATTGCTAAATGTGCAAAGTACATGAGCCCAAAAGTACATTGGAAATGATATCAGAACCATAGTTCAAGTTCCAAAACTATACACATGGTGACGTTAAATGATAGACATGTAAACGGAAAAAAAGTTATGCAGCAGCCAAGGTATATCAAAACAGACAAAGTCAATATTTACCTGTAAGTATTTCAACTCAGACATACCCTCCGATATTACTAAGTAAAGCGACCTTAAACCTACATATGACAGATAGCAGTGGTTTAAATACAAATCAACTTATGAGAAAAAGCACCCATAATTGTTAGATAGATACACATGTGATGAGATTATGACAAGAACAACTATTTTGCCTCTGTGCGCTCCACAGGACAGTGAAGTACGAAAATATAATGGACAAGATATTTTCACAACTAAATTTTAATAACTTTCTCTTATAATTTGAGATGATATCTTTTAAGTGGTTTTAGAATATAGAAAAATGGAAAGCTGCTTAGAAAATGACACCTCAGATTGCAAGAGAAAATTGTCAAAATTTAGTTGTTAAAAAATTATTTTTCAAATATAATATAGTTAGATAAGAAGAGTTTATGTGCAACAAATTCTTAGTTATAAAATTATATATTACAGTATGTTGCCCAATAAAATAGATGAACTACCCTTTAAATCTTGAACTGTAGTTTGTAAAGGAATACAAATCCCAATTCCAAAACATTATAGAAAACAAATTCAGACATACATGAGGGGAATGTAAGCAACGAGAACATACCCAAAATGGCAAAAAGATTAGAAGTAAAGACTATAAATGGATCCCGCGTTACACCAAATACTGCAGGTATTGAGTCAACCTAAACAAAAACTGAGTTAGCATTCCAATGCAAACTTAACTAGACATTCCATATGAAATAGATGGATGAGAAAAACTTACTGCAAATGCAATGTCACTGAGCTCAATAACAGCTACCGTAATAAGCAACGGGGTGGCCTGCCCAAAATGTTTGATCCCTGTTAGAAATCAAGTTCAAATTAATTTAATTCATAAAAAATATTTTTTACTGAAATAAAAGGAACAACGATGATGTAGTAAAAAGTTCAATGTAATCATGTTGAGAAAAAAAATAACAATTTATCAAAATAAAGATGATTAGTAATTTACAACTTACTTTCCACACCCCACCAAGATTTGTTATGAATCGATCTCCATCATAGTACGCTGCAACAATTTTTCCAGAAGTATGATTTTAGATGATAAAGATAACAAGATAAATAAACTTGAATCAGTGCAGACAATGGCATGCCAAGTGAAAAAGCAATGTTCTCAATTGTAGATTGTGGAAAATGGCAGAAAGTCAATAATCTGCAACATCATATTGCGGAAGTCACAAAACAGTTCTCAAAAAGTCCAATTGGCTTAAGATTTGTCAGTGATGACAAGACGATGCAGCACACCACAACCACAAAAATGATAGTAGTTGCAATAGCAGACAAAGGATCAACCCAATCTAATAAAATACTCCAGGTTATACTAGAAGGAAGCTACAATAGAATATACCTTTCTTCACAATTCCATGACACAGTACTTGTGAAATCAAAATTACTGTTTGCATTTACCCAACAACATGAGTTGCACTTATAAGGACATACATGCAGACAATTCCATAAGAAAAGAAAAAACTAAAGTTTTCTGAACCATTGGCAAATTAAACTTTGACTCAGCCATTTCTACTAAAACATCCATTTTGGATTTTAGCTGAGTCAGATTAAGCTTTTCACCAATTCTTGTGATTGTTTTAAAATGTAAGAATAAAAATTCAATTTCAGCATACCCAAGAAATCAGCATTGAATTCTCGAACTAGGAGAGGAATAAGTACATCATGATCAGAGAACATTACTTGTTACAGGGATAAATTTCTGGCACGTCTTCACCACATAGTTATCTGATAAGTCAGATTCATCTTCTTCACTGGAAAACAACTATTCACAAAACAATAAACATGCTGTGAATAAAACCAGTCTATAGAATTGAAAATACCACAAGAAGTATGAACCTCTTAAAAATATTATATTGCTAGAGATAAAAATACTCTGGTGATTCCATCTAAAAGTTTAATATTTTAGATGATTTGTTTGTGATCCCCATGATTCCCATTCCTTCATAATTAAACTGAATTTTAGAAGTAATTATAAATTGGGAATATTCTTTAATCGTTGCATAATATCAATATTCATGTCCTTTTGTCTAATATCCTAAGCTATTAAGGATCATGTTTCCTTGACAAACACGGATGGGTCCATGACTCATTGAGAAGCAATGGAGGACCTTCCAAGGAGAGTTACTAGAAGCATGACTAGAGGGGAAGCCTCTAACCATTCTTTTTTGTCCTTATTTTCTATTACTTTATGTTGACTTTTCCTAAGTTGACTTCACTTTGGTTGACTTATTAACCATAGTTGAGTTAACTTAAGTTGACATGTTGACTCTTTTACTTGTTTGTTTTGTACGTTAAGCTTATGCTATATAGGAGGAAGATTGTACTACTTGGAGTGGAGGAGAGCCTTGGTCTTGGAACCAATCATGGCATGGCATGGAGTGAGTAGTGGAGAGCAAGGTTGACCTTCTAGAAGAAGGTCAAGGCCACACATTTGGAAGGCTTGGAGACCAAGCTAGGGTTGTCTCCTTTTTCAAGACACCTCCTTTAGACCTAGTTTCTCGTAGCCTTAGGTTTAGTGTTATTGCACCTTTATCTTGAACTTTATTGTTTTGCAAATAGGCCCTTTTCCATACCTATAAGAAGGGCTGTCTTAAACTTTTGAAAGGGTTGAACATTTTGAAGATATACACTTATATTTGACCACTTTGTGAGAAGCTTTTCTAGGAGTGTCTTCTTTCTCTGTCTTAAGTTGAGAATAGCTCTCAAGTGGCAGCATACACCACTAATCTTGAGTATGGTGAGCCTTGTGCCCCTTAAGTGGCGTGCCATCACCATTGAGCTCCCCTCCCCTCTTCTTGTCTTCTGTCTTTTACCAAATTTCTTCTATTTTGGTTACTTGCATGTCATTTTCTGTTCGGCCATTTATATTTCCTTATGTTCTTGTTTTTGTTTCTTGAATCAAGTGACCTTCTCTTCTTCTCTTGAGCTCCTTGAATTGAACCTTCACATCTCGATAACATTTTTATCTT
The DNA here is from genome assembly GCF_037176805.1 of Vigna unguiculata. Lineage (NCBI taxonomy): Eukaryota > Viridiplantae > Streptophyta > Magnoliopsida > Fabales > Fabaceae > Vigna > Vigna unguiculata. The sequence continues at coordinate 10,836,330 of NC_140798.1, read as the reverse complement.
AATGTCTAGTGAGAATATTCATTGAGCTTTCTTAATCACCACAACACCATATTTGCTAATTCTTAAAACGGGTCTTTATCAAACATGAACATGGATGGTGTTATAAGGGATCGATATATGGGATCTAAATTTCAAATACTGTGAACATCACCTTAAATGAGGAGTAGAGTAATATTGCGGCCAAGAGAAGGTTGACTTCTTCAAATCTCTAATTTCATGATAAATGAACAAGATGATCAGCAACAAGTATGAAAGTCACTGAAAATAGTTAAATACGGAAAATATATCCATCATGAAACACACCTGAAGGGTGGCTGTTCCAATAAGTATTAATGTCAGACGAAAGACAACTGCTCCAGCAATACCATAGGAGAGCACACGATTCTGTCAGTTCAATAGGTAAAGGAAAAATGACCAATTATTTATTTTTATAGTAACATTAAAATTTCATAATCCGAGAACCATTAAAACAAGAAGTTGAAATTGCTCATAGTTTACGCTCGACAAGTCCTATACATCACCTGATATGTAACCGGCACTTTGAAGTAATTGAATATCAGAACAAAGACAAAGAGATTATCTACAGAAAGACTTTGCTCCAATATGTACCTAAGAAATACATAAAAGTCAATGGCCATCTTTCCAGTAAGTACATGACTCAGGAAAGTGAAAACACACCAGAGAGAGAAAAGAAGTGGTGCCAGCAAGGTTCAAACTATAGAGTTAGAGTTCATAAATACCAAAATAAGCATCCAATGTACTATAACTTCAAACATCGGTGTTTGATCAATCTCTAGAATATATACTACTCAGAGGGCATATATATAGAGGAACAGGAGAAACATATTGAAAAGAGAGAGGGAGAGAGAGATGAAGGCATCTGAAACACCCTATATGATAAGTAATCTTCAAGAAACTTTGCATAATATCAAACTTTGACTCATCCAGAACCTCAATTACTCGAGCACTGTAAAATTGGACCAACTTTCTAGTTGATAACGAAATTAAATTATTCTGCGTACCCAGCAAAGAATTCCGATGATTTCTCAAAACCTTCTTTAAAACCCAAACCAACACCAAATGCCACCGCAGCGCCGACCTACAAGAAATTTTACACAACTAATGTAATTTCAATTCTAAACAACAAGAGAAATTGTAAAAGAAATAAGTAAAGACATAGTAGAGGTGTGCCCACCCATAAGGCTACATTTCTAATGGAGGAATTGTAATCTTCATTCGCTAGAGATTCCTGAATAGGAGATTTGTCAATGTTGCCAATGTCATCCTTTGGTTGAGCACTAATCCTCTTTACCTCTGAAAATTCATACGACTAACACTTACAATTATTTAGAGAGAGAGAAATTATATATTATATATATAATACACGGATCAGAAATGAATAGTTTAGCCTCGAACTTCAACATGGGAGTATAACTACAACAAAACTGGATTTCTATACATAATTTGAAGTGAACAAGGGCATGCTTGATTCCCTGTTCCTTTTGTGGTTTTAAAAGCTGTTTTCCAAACTATTATTCAAAATCTATTAAATTTTGAAAATCATCATGGAAACAAATGCTTTAAACACCAAAACACGGTGATGCTTCCTCATCTCCAAACTATTATATGGGCAGTATTCTTTACTAGCATTTCGAAAACTAAAACCAAATAGAAATCAAACACACCCCAAATTTTTTAATAAGGTGAATATAAGAAGAAGCAAACAAAGCAAACAAATTTCCTTGTTCTGAATGATGGGGTCATCACCTGAGGCATAATTGTCTTGCCCAATTCGTCTTGAGATTAAAAGGGGAGCAGGGTGAGGAGGTCGATGATGGTACACTGCCACACAAAAAGAAAACCCCGAATGATATGAGTGACACGTTTGGGTTTGAGGTAAGAGAAAAGAGAGAAAGAGAGAGTAGCAGCAGACCTGAACAAAAGGAAGAGATGGGATGGTGAAGTGCATGAGCAGAGTGTGAAAGCCTGCGAATGTAATCCAACTTCAATGGAATTCGGACGCCGTTGTGAGCAACAGAGGCCAATCTCATATCTTTGGGGTTGGGTTTGGGTCACTTCTTGGTGGGTTCAACACAAGTTTCCACACAACACAACAATGAAACCAAAGTTGGAGAGAGAGAGAGGGAGAGAGAGAGAGAGAGAGAAAGAGAGAGAGGGAGAGAGAGAAGGAATCTAGGGAGGAATCTCTGGTGTGGTGCTCTTCTCCCACAGCTTTGTTTCGACCAGAATTGTGAAAGGGATAAGTTATTGTTTCTGTCTCGTTTGTGTAGTGTTTGTGTTTCGATGAAGTGTGGTCACCGCTTTGTTTTAACAAAGATCTACAAATATTATTGTGTAATATTTTAAGAAAGTTCATGATAGAGGAAAATTAAATAATTATTAAGAAGGTTACCATTTACTTTAAGTAGGTAACTAATTACAGAAGAAAATATAAATTTTAGCTTATTTCAAAGTTCATTATTCGTGTGCCGTAAAACAAATAAAAATGCTTTTTTACATGTAAAAGAAAGTGAAAAGTGCTTGGTTACCTAAAATGTGAAATTCATTATGGTTTTATAAGAGTCAAAGTCAATAGAAAAATGATTTTTAGATTAATTGTTCTTACAAATAAAAAATAAATATATGTTTATTTTCTTTTATAGTATACCTTTTCTTGAGTTTATTAATTCACTTTAAAGGAAAACAGAATAAAATTTTGTGTCGTTGACTTTTTTTTATTTATTCCGAATATTGAGTCATAGTCCTATGACGAAAAATCAAATATATTTGAGTTTTGAAATTTGACTATTTAGTTGTTTGTTTTTATTAATGTATTTGTTTTTGTATGAAACCGAGTGATCTCAAGAATTTTGTGTTGATCCTCCTTCCGCTCCTCTCTGGATTCTTCTTAAGACTGCTTGCTGCATGAACTCTAGAGGTGGAGATGGAGTGACGCTTAAGTTAAATAGTGAGTTAATATGAGATGTATGTAAGAAAGTGAGAAAAGCATACCTATACCTCTCTGTAGTCGCTTGACCCTAATTTATATTATTCATTCCGCAATCTTATCATTATTATTCGCGGACCGTTTTTATTCCCTTCATCAATGCTGATATGCTCTATTAACAACATACCATAACTGTCAAGGATCAATTCTTTCCTTTCCAACTGAGATTACGCATGCCTGGTTTATAGTAAATGATTACAACTGTTGTACCACACCTAGACAAACTCGACCAAATAAGTAAACAATGCATATACTAAGGTAGCCAAGTACTCAGCTTAGGCCGAGTCAGCCTAACTTGTACCAGTTCTAACCTAAACATCTAGAGGAACAACCTGCACCTCATATAACCAACATAAGCCGCCAAGGTAAGTAGCCGGCCTAGGCCGGCTACTCCAGCAGACCCGGTAAGATTAAAGCCTAGGCTGACCACTCCAATAAACTCAGTATAATGAAAACCCCCAGCGTTCAATAAATCCTAAGGGCCTGGGCTAGGGCCCAGGCCCACATACAGTCAAAGCCCAAGCCAAGGCCCGACCCATAGAATAACCAAACATAATTAATGCTCTATAAATAGACGTGGACCCCAATAATTAAACGTACGCATTCATTAATCACATATTTGACCTTCTGAGAGCTTTGACTTACTCGAGCTTCGAAGTCTCTTCTGCAGGTAACCCCTCCTGGGTTCAAGCTGACATGTACCAACCGGGAAGAGGCCAACTGAGGAGATAACGAACTACATGGTAAGGTGACGCTTGTGCCTAACTCATCTTATTTGTTCTCTGCAGGAACAATTGGCGCCCACCGTGGGGCACGAGACGAACACCTTTAGTACCCGCTTTTCTCTGAAGATGGTTTCAACCCATAGCAAAGCTGGAGTGAACAAGCAGGCGGATGCTGGTCCCTCAGAACCTGCTGGCATCACCCCTGACCTGGCCGCCATCCTAGACGGCCAAGCGAAGATGCAACAAGAGCTACAGATTTGAAGAAACGCAGCGCCTAACGAGATGGAGGCGCTACGACAAGAGAACTCTCGCCTTAGGCGAAAGATCGAAGCTGATCCCAACCTGAAGGGAAAAGCCAAGGAAGCCTCTGAAGCTGCAAGGTCCCCGACCTTCCAACCCACAGAGGAAGAAAGCGAATATAACCTCACTCCTCATACCTTCACCACCACTCAACAAACACCCATGCCCTCCACCCATCCCAATCACTTCCCATCTGCTCAACCAGGGCTTACCGCACCCCCAACCCCTGCCGCTACCCTCCCTACCACCCAGATCCCCTACAACATACCCACCACCCTACACACCACACATGTTCCACCATACAACCCACAATACCTTCCAACAACCCACATCCTCCCTCACAACCTTACCTCCACCTTCCCCGCTATGATCAACCACCCCGTCCCACCGCATCTGCTCCCTCCCCACCAGCCCAGACGTCATTCACCGACTTCATCGCCAACACCCCTCTTCCTACCTAGTGGGAACCCTTCACCCTACACCGCTATATTGGCGAAACCGACCCTGATGAGCACCTCAACGTCTACATCACCCATGTCGCCCTGTACACGTCCCAAGACACAGTATTCTGCAAAGCCTTCCCCACCACCCTCAAGGGCCCAGCCCTGGAATGGTTCATAACCCTTCCACCTTACTCCATTGACAGTTTCGACGTTCTTTCTCACATGTTCTCCACCCATTTTGCCGGCAGCCGCCCACACCAAACTACCACAATCTCCCTCCTAGGCATTAGACAGGAACCAGGCGAACCCCTTAGGGCGTTCATAGATCGCTTCAGTAAGGCAGCTCTTCGCACACCACACCTCAACCAGGAGATGATCCTCCAATGCATGGCCCTCACCCTACAACCCGGCCCCTTCGCCAACAACGTCTACCTCCACCCACCCGCCTCTATGCACGAACTCAAATTGCGTGCAACCGATTATGTCCGCATGGAGGAAATGCAAACCCTCCACACCAAATTCTGCAATGACTATGCAACCACCACCGCCAACCCTACCCCACAACCTAACCCACGCCCTGATGCCTGCCCACGCGAGCCCTGCCAACCTCGCTTCACCATATATGCCCCTCTTACCGTAGCCCGCTCCCGCATCCTCGATGAGGCACTACAAGCTGACCTAATCCCCCCACCACGCAAGACAACCACACCTCCCAACGCTGAGATGACCAAATATTGCCGCTACCACCGCAACCATGGCCAAACTACAGAAGAATGCAAAGCACTCCAGGATAAAATAGAAGAACTGGTCCGTGCTGGCCACTTTCGCCGCTTCATCCGCAGAGATGACCATTCCTCTTCCTCTCGATCCCGCAACCCCCCTCGATCTGACCATAGACGCCCTCCACATGACTTCCGTCATGACAGATGCCCCCACCAACCCACCAACCAAGAACCCGAACCGGCCCGCACCAACATCACCCCCATCGACCCTCCCCTACGTGGCACCATCAACACCATCTCTGGTGGCTTCGCTAGTGGAGGATCCACCTCTTCTGCCAGAAAGAAATACCTCTTTCATATCCAATCCATCAACCATATCACCCATTTCCACCACAGGCGCCGCATGCCTCCCATCATCTTCACAGATGACGACTTTCATGGCCTCGACCACCAACAAGATGACCCCATGGTCATCACGGTTGAAATCGAAAACTACGTTGTTAAGAAAGTCCTTGTGGACCAAGGCAGCTCTGTTGACATCCTCTACTGGGCCACCTACCAAAAACTCCAACTTCCGGACACCGCTATGGTCCCCTATGATGAACCAATATACGGCTTCTCTGGCGAACAAGTTTCCATCCGCGGCTAGATCGACCTCCACACCATCTTTCGTGAGGGAACCCAAACCAAAACCATCCCAATCCGCTTCCTCATCGTCGACGCGCCAACATCCTACAACGTCCTCCTAGGTCGTCCTTCCCTCAACACCCTTGGCGTTGTCATTTCCACCCCCCACTTGGCCATGAAGTTCCCTTCTCCCTCAGGTGACATCCTTACCATCCACTGCGACCAACGCTTGGCACGCGAATGCTACATGGCTAGCCTGCGCCTACAACTCCCTATTCAACAAACCAACCACATTGAGCGACCACCTGGCTCCGGCATCGCACTGTCAGGTGAAGACCTGGACCCCAGAGTAGGCCAGGACGTCCGTCTGGAACCGGTTGAGGAGACCTCCCCTTTGGAGCTTCCCAAGGACGCTCTATCAACCTAGGCACCGGTTTGAACTCTGACGAGTGTGCCATCATCACACCCATTCTCCTCAACAACATAGATCTTTTCGCCTGGTCAGCCGCTGACCTCCCTGGGTGGACCCCTTAGTGGCATCCCACAAATTATCCATCTATAAAGAAGCTCGCTACATATCCCAGAAAAAACGCAAACTGGGCAAAGAACATCGGTTAGCAACTAAGGTCGAAGCCGATAAGTTACTAAACGCAGGCTTCATAGAAGAAGCTCAATACACCACTTGGCTTTCTAATGTTGTCTTGGTGAAGAAAGCCAATGGCAAATGGCGGATGTGTGTAGACTACACAGATCTAAACAAAGCTTGCCCTCGCGATGCCTACCCCTTACCCAACATCGATCGCCTCGTTGATGACGCGGCAAGAAACAAGGTGCTCAGTTTTTTGGATGCATATTCCGGGTACAACCAAATTCACATGGCCTCATCTGACATACACAAAACTGCCTTCATCACGGACGATGCCAACTACTTCTATAAGGTCATGCCTTTTGGTCTCAAAAACGCTGGAGCAACTTACCAACGGTTGATGGACAAGGTTTTCAGTCATCTAATGGGACAATATGTCGAAGTATACGTTGACGACATGATTGTCAAGTCTCCAAGTCATCGCCAACATGCCGAGGACCTATCAACAGTCTTCTATGCACTACGCCAATAACCTTCGCCTCAATCCAGACAAGTGTGTATTCGGCGTTGACCGGGGTAAATTCCTTGGTTTTGTGTTGACCCAGCGCGGCATAGAAGCCAATCCCGAAAAATGCAAGGCCATCATCGAGATACGCAGCCCCACTACTATCAAGGAGGTCCAACGTCTTATAGGCCGTCTCACAGCCATTTCCCGCTTCCTACCCAAACTAGTCGAACAAACCCAACCCATAGTCCAACTCTTAAAAAATTCCACTTGGTTCATGTGGACTGATGATTGTGAACAAATCTTCCAAAAACTGAAAACAACCCTAACTTCTCCACCTATCCTCCACAAGCCAGACACCCATCAACCCCTACTCGTATACATCACAGCCACCGACTACACCGTCAGCGCTACGCTTGTCCAAGAAATAAAAGGCACGCAGCACCCTGTCTATTTTGTGAGCAGAACGCTGCAAGACTCTGAGACCAGATATCAAATGGTAGAGAAGTTGGCCTTATCTTTGGTCCACGCAGCACGCCGCCTACGTCAATACTTCCAAAACCACAGCATAACCGTTAAAATCGACTACCCAATCCAAAAGATATTGCAAAAACCAGACCTAGCCGGACGCATGTCTTCATGGGCCGTCGAATTGTCAGAATTCAACATCCGCTATGAACCCCATGGCCCCATTAAAGCCCAGTGTCTTTTAGACTTCGTCAACGACCTCCAGCACACACCCACAGAGGACCAGTGGACGCTTCATGTAGATGGTTCCTCAAGTCCAAAAGGTGTCGGCGCTGGCATCGTCTTAGAAGGCCCCAACGACATCCTCATTGAAAAATCCCTTCACTTTGCCTTCAAAACGTCAAATAACCAAGCCGAGTACGAAGCAATCCTCGCTGGCCTTTCCCTGGCCCGCGAGGTAGGTGTCAAGAAATTAACGTGCAAAACTGACTCCATGCTCATTGTAGGCCATCTAAATGACGAGTTCCACATCAAAGACCCCATCCTTCTACAGTATTACCATCTGGTCCGTGCAGTCATTCAATCCACCTTCGAACAAGTCCGCATCGAACACATCCCAAGGACCCACAACATCAGAGCCGATATCCTCTCCAAATTGGCCAGCACCAAGCTAAAAAACCGTCACCGATCCTTATTACATCAAACACTATCTACGCCCTCATCACACACACTTGTCAAAATTTAACCCACGCCCCAGCTGACAACGTCACCCCCTCCCAAAGCCATAACTGGACCACCCCCTATATCTAGTACCTCAAAACCGGCAACCCCCCCAAGATGCGGATAAAAATTGGCTGGCTAAGGCCGCCAAGTACACCATGATAGGCGATGACCTTTACAAACGCGGATACGGCCAACCCCTTCTCAAGTATGTCATGGCAGAACAAGCACAATATATTATTAAAGAGCTACACAAAGGCATTTGTGACTATCATTTCGGCGCACGCACCATGGCTACCAGAATTCTTAGAGTCGAATATTTCTGGCCGACTATAAAAGCAGACTGCCAGGATTATGTCAGAAAGTGCAAACCATGCCGAAAACATGGCAACCTTATTCACCAAAAACAGGAACAACTACACTACATACTATCCCCGTGGCCATTCGCTAAGTGGGGAATGAACATTCTCGGCCCCTTTTCACCCGGCAAGGGGCAAGTGAAATTCCTAATTGTAGTCGTCGATTACTTCACCAAATGGATAGAAGCCAAGCCGCTAACTACCATCACGGCCCATCAAGTTCAACAATTTGTTTGAAAAGATATCATATGCAGATATGGTGTTCCACATACCATCATCACAGACAATGGCCAACAATTTATTGACAAAGAGCTAGCCAAGTTCTACACTGGCCTAGGCATCAAGCACATCACAAGTTCTGTAGAACATCCACAAACCAATGGACAAGCAGAGGCGGCAAATAAAGTTATCCTCGTGGAGCTGCGCAAAAGATTAGATACCGCCAAAGGTCGATGGCCCGAAGAATTAGTATAAGTGCTATGGGCTTACAGGTGCACCCCTCAATCATCAACAAACGAATCCCCATTCAGCCTAGTTTACGGTGCAGACGCCATGATACCAGTTGAAATTGGCAAACCATCTCTGCGAGGAGAACTATACGACCCAACCCACAACCACCAAAACATGGCCATACATCTCGACCTTCTACCCGAACTCAGAGAAAAAGCCCAGATACGCAATTTAGCTGCCAAACAACGAGCTGCCAGAAAATATAATGCAAACCTATGCCCACGATCATTCGCCATCGGGGACTTAGTATGGAGAATGGCCAGCAATGCTAGAAAGAAGGATGACAAGTTCTCCGCCAATTGGGACGACCCATACCGCATACGCGAAGATGCAGGAGGAGGAGCTTATCGCTTGGAACACTTATCTGGGGAAGAGATTCCCAACACTTGGAATGTATCACACCTCAAATTCTATTTCAGTTAAATGTATGTTGCACTAAGCAGAACACTTGTTACCCTGGGTGTACTCTTTTTCCTCACCTGGTCTTTTTTCCCTAAGGAGGGTTTTGGCCAAGGAGGTTTTAACAAGGCACCCATATTCAATAAATAAAATGAAGGGTTCTCAACTATACAACTTTTCTACGTGTTTACTCTCACATTCGTTTTAAGTTCCCCACCCTTACAACAAGTAAGCAGCCTAGGTCGAACACCCTTAACTTGTGCTTAATTCGTTTTAAGTTCCCCACCCTTACCACAAAAAAGTGGCCTGGGTCGAACACCCTTAACTTGTGCTTAATTCGTTTAAGTTCCCCACCCTTACCACAAGTAAGCGGCCTGGGTCGAACACCCTTAACTTGTGTTTAATTCGTTTTAAGTTCCTCACCCTTACCACAAGTAAGCGGCCTAGGTCAAACACCCTTAACTTGTGCTTCATTCGTTTAAGTTCCCCACCCTTACCACAAGTAAGCGGCCTGGGTCGAACACCCTTAACTTGTGCTTAATTCGTTTTAAGTTCCCCACCCTTACCACAAGTAAGCGGCTTGGGTCGAACACCCTTAACTTGTGCTTAATTCGTTTTAAGTTCCCCACCCTTACCACAAGTAAGCGGCTTGGGTCGAACACCCTTAACTTGTGCTTAATTCGTTTTAAGTTCCCCACCCTTACCACAAGTAAGCGGCCTGGGTCGAACATCCTTAACTTGTGCTTAATTCATTTTAAGTTCCCCACCCTTACAAGTAAGCAGCTTGGGTCGAACACCCTTAACATACAATCAATCGTATCACACATACACCACATATCATCAAAACACGACATGCATAATAACATACAGAATCTTAATCACATTTAAACACAAGTGCAAGAATGTACCAATGTAGCGAAATGTACCAAATATTACAGACATATGCTCAAATAATATTTTCGAATCAATTAAGACTAAAATCCTATTCTGCTACGACAGGTGCCACCTCCTCGGAATCGCCCGCCTTCTTCTCCTCCTCTGCCGCCTTCTCCTCCACCTCCTCATTCGCACTATCCTCGTCCTCCTGGACTAGCTTCCCGTCAATAATGTCCTTATTCACATCGAACTTTGGATCCGTTACGTCCACATCATGTACCAATGTAGCGAAATGTACCAAATATTACAGACATATGCTCAAATAATATTTTCGAATCAATTAAGACTAAAATCCTATTCTGCTACGACAGGTGCCACCTCCTCGGAATCGCCCGCCTTCTTCTCCTCCTCTGCCGCCTTCTCCTCCACCTCCTCATTCGCACTATCCTCGTCCTCCTGGACTAGCTTCCCGTCAATAATGTCCTTATTCACATCGAACTTTGGATCCGTTACGTCCACATCATGATGGAAAAAAGCCGTTTGACGCAATCCCTTCTCAAAACCATTGATATGTTCTTGTATAATACTATTCTTCAAGTCGTCAAGCTCTCCCACGACACCATCGTACTTCTCTTTCAACTCTTCATAATCTTCCTCCCACTCCCCTATTTTCTTGTTCAATTTTTCCTCTGAGTCCAAACAACGAACCCTCCATGTTATCAACCTTTTCCTCTCTACCTCCCAACTCTCCTTCGCCTTCTCCAACGCAGCCTTCTCCTCCTCAAGCTTGTCAACCTTCCCCTGCAACTCTCCACCCTTTCCCTACCCCCCTCCTTCACCTCCCTCTTATATAAATACCCCACACAACGGCTCAATATTAAGGCCTTACTTCCAAACTCGACCATCGTCCTCACAATATGGTCCGCATCCATGCCATCAATGGAATTTACAATGGTATCTGGGAGGGTGATTGCAATATCCTTCCTCACAGATATTTCCGATAATTCGATTAAACCAGATTCTGGTCCCTTCTCCCCACTAGTCGACCCCACTCCACTGGCCGACCCTGTTTCGAGCAAGGCCACCCTTACTCTCTTCACGTCTTTCCCCTTGCCATGTCGAGGCGGCAACTCAGCCTTCCTCTTTGTCCCGCCATGTATGTGCACTTCCACCACAGACTCCTGCAGGTTAGGAACATCAGTCTTCCCAACTGCCTTGGCCTTAGCGGCCATCTCCTTCCTCAGCGATTGGAAAAGCGCCAAGTTCTTCTTTCCTGATTGCGCCATGTGCCCTACAATAATACATTACAACTCGGATTAAAACAACTTAGAATCATTAACACAGTTTAAGTAATAAATAGATACCTTCAATATCTATTATCGGATGCATCGAATTATAAACTCTAACTAAGCCCTTAGTGGGTAACTTATCAACAAACTTCAACAAGATCTCCACCACCTCCTTATCACCCGTCGATAACTCATCCATCCTCATGTCCTTATACCGAGAAGGGTTGCCTGTCCAACTAAATGGGAATTTTGTACTCCCATCTGTGTTCAAAAAATGAGCTTTGCCTTCTTCTTTAACAACAACCTTGAAGTACCCGTCCTTAAAATGCTTGAAAGACTGGGAAAATGCATCCAGTCTACTGATACTGGGACGACTTACAAAGACAGCCAAGTAGTCGGCTGACGAGGTCTGGTGTCATAGAAGTACAAAAAAGCGTAAGGAGAGGGCTCCAAGTATAAAGATTGGCACAAGATGCGAAAAGCTTGCAAGTAGGCCCAGCTATTCGGATGCAGTTGCATAGGTGCCACATTCAGTGCACGCAATACGCCCATAGTAAAACCGTCCAACGGTAGCCACACATGAAGTTTAGAAAAATGACACATATACATGTAGAAAAACTTCTTTGTAGCTCCCTCCTGCCCATGACATACTCGGTCGATAGCGCTAACTCGCTCTAGGGAAACGATGTCCCCACTTACACCCTTGGAGATAACGGGTGTGCAGTTTAACCAGGAGTTTAATAGGCGAGACCACCGGAACAAAGATGATTGGTTGCGGACGTCGGCAGCCGCCCACCCATAACCGCCTTTAGCCGGCCAGTTACTTTCTGCTAACTCCTCAGGGAGATCCTCTCGAACCTCCCTCACCGTCTCCATTGGAATCCCACTTACCATGCCTCTAGAACTTGTACCCTCTTCGTCAAATTGCCTACCCCTACTTCTCTCCGATTTCGTACTCTCACTACTAGATGTAGACAACGATATACTATCGCTACTAGACATACCTGTTTTTATGTTTACGGGAAGATGTCGGCTAAAATCGGGAACTAGTCGGACAGTATAATGCACACAAGACCTCTGAATTCAAAACTCGCACAAATGAACCAAGTAACCCCTCACTCATTTTGAAACCTATATTGATAGGCCAGAATCCCAAACGACAAAAACCCCTTCCCGCTAAAACAATAACCCATACCAATCGACACCATCATGACAAGAGACATGACTCTTAAAAATGACGGCGCCAAAATTTCCTGATTTGACCCTAACATCCCTTCACCTACCTGCAGACGATTACCACTTTTTAGCCTTAACACTGTTCATCACACTTAAAGGCTAGGAGACTGGTGTATCACACTTAGCCGATTCTGGTAGCATACCAACACATATCACCCTTGACCGACAACTCATATCGGACAAGGCTGGGGGACAAGTGTACCACACCTAGCCAAACTCGACCAAATAAGTAAACAATGCATATACCAAGGCAGCAAGTACTCAGCCTAGGCCGAGTCAGCCTAACTTGTATCAGTTCTAACCTAAACATCTAGAGGAACAACCTGCACCTCATATAACCAACATAAGCCGCCAAGGTAAGTAGCCGGCCTAGGCCGGCTACTCCAGCAGACCCGGTAAGATTAAAGCCTAGGCTGACCACTCCAATAAACTCAGTATAATGAAAACCCCCAGCGTTTAATAAGTCCTAAGGGCCTGGGCCAGGGCCTAGGCCCACATACAGTCAAAGCCCAAGCCAAGGCCCGACCCATAGAATAACCAGACATAATTAATGCTCTATAAATAGACGTGGACCCCAGTAATTAAACGTACGCATTCATTAATCACAGATTTGACCTTCTGAGAGCTTTGACTTACTTGAGCTTCAGAGTCTCTTCTGCAGGTAACCCCTCCTGGGTTCAAGCTGACATGTACCAACTAGGAAGAGGCCAACTGAGGAGATAACGGGCTACATGGTAAGGTGACGCTTGTGCCTAACTCATCTTATTTGTTCTCTGCAGGAACAATTGTATTATATGGAAAAGGTTGAGTCTACTGCACTACAACAAATAGAACCTGAAGTAGAAGAGAAATAGCAGCGAAGAATTAGAAGGTGAAGGTCATATGGGATGGGTTCAGAGAGAACAAAGAGAAAGAATGTCAGATGGAAATTATACCTTACGCATGAAAAAAACCTTATAGCACGTGGTCCTTCAATAATATATTCTTCTTCTTTTGCCTCACGCTTTTTCTTTGATCATCATATTGCTGATTGCTCTCCATGTGTCCCTTTGCTCTAACTAACTTTTGGTTTTTATCTATCTCATGGTCATTTGACGTGCACGTTATAGCATGACAGTTCTCTTTGTTACTAGTCGCACCACTAGGTCGGGATATACACAACAAAAATGGACTGAGATGTACTCGGCCTTTGTGCAGTGCCAGCCAATCTCTTCTTACGCTTTCTAGGTTGGAGATGTTTCCTTCCACCTTCACAAGGTCAGGATATGGTTGGCTCCCTCCATCACTATTTGGGTCGGGATAATATCAACCCACACATACACCATGGTTGGGATAATACCGGCCTACCCCTACAATATTGTTTATGCAGATTGAAAGGTAAGTGACTTTTGTTTTTGTTTCAATCAATTAGCGTGAGTTTAAGAGTGAAGATCTGGAAGGAAGAGTGAATGATGAATCTTCATTCATCAAAAGAGATTTGCGAAGAAAGATATGCATTTTACGTGCAATTGCATAATTGTCCTGCTTTCTTCATTCATTTTTTCAATGTGTAGTGACACACATGCACAAAGGTAAGTGGTTGTGGATATGGTCTCGTGGATGGTGTAGTAAGTGTAAAAACAAGATAGGTTTGATGGCCTTGGGTTTGTTAGAAGAAAAGCCAATAATAATAAAAAGGATTAATTACTCTTTTGGTCCTTGTTTTTGTCCAAAAATGTCAAATTGGTCCTTCAGTTTTTTTTCAGTTTCAATTTGGTCTTGATTTTTTAAAAATTGATGCAATTTGGTCCTTTTCGTTAAATTTCTTGAAACGAAACAATGATTTTTTTTATTAAAATTGGCACTATGATTATGTTAATTACATCAATAAAGCAAATCATCCTTATTAACAACTTCAATTTTCATGAAAAATCCTTGATCCTTTAACGAAAAGGACAAAATTTCATTAATTTTTTAAAAATCGAGACCAAATTGAAACTTAAAAAAACTAAATGACCAATTTGACATTTTTGGACAAAAATAGGAACTAAAAGAGTAATTAAACCTAAAAATAAAAGTAGTATTAATAAATAAAAAATCATAATTATAACAATAATAATAATAATACTAGTAATAATAATATAATTTCATCAAATTCAACTCTTTTTTTTTAATTTTAAATAACAACTTAGAATTTATTTTAACATAATTTTCTAGTATTTAAATTTAAATTTAAATTATATTTATCTTCATTGTTAAAATGGCAATCATCTAATTTTATCTATTGAAACATTTTTTTAATCTATTAAATCTATCATATCACTCACAAATTTTCATAAAGTTTCATCTCAAATCCCTTCATTTCACGTCATATTTCTCTTAATCTAAGCAACCCCACTTTCACTTCATTTTCCCTCAAATCCACTCAAATCTACTCTCGCAAATCTATCTTCAAATCCAAACACAACATTAGGGAAAAAAAGCCTAATTTTGTCCCATCTTACTTTACCAAACTCACTATCCTGCTACCCCTTATAATAGGGTAGATAATAACTATTTATAAGCCTATAAATATAACTCTTCACTAGCTAACACTACACAAATATATCCTAACTTAAGCATCTTTTTAGATTTTGCAAGAACATAGTGGGGATGGTAAAATAGTTTCGACAAATAAAGCTTTAGATAAAGACAAAACAATACAAATTCTCCAATTATTTTAGTAGGAAACAACTTGTCTTTTTCATTCTTCACCCACTTAGGTGTTGTTTGATAATGGGGTATATAATATTAACATATAGAAGTTTGGTCACCTACTTGATAACATCAAGGACCTACGGATGAAGTCTTTAAGTCTGTCTCACAAGTTAAGCTCCCTTTTCCAACAAAATATGATGCATACAAAGAGAGGGGTTGATACCTAGAATATATGGTAAGGTTCAGCTGATTGCCTTCTTATGATCTTTAATTACTTTCAACAATTGTTGTTCCTATTCATTAGAGAGCTTGACATAGATATCCAAGAGAAGCTTCTATTCATGCTCTAAATAAGCATATTTAATATGAGAAGGAAAAAGCTAAAGCTTTGGTGGTAGTGTTTGTTTAGTAGATGCACTAACACAAAATGCCATTCCATATCATATGTTTCACATCTGGTGGTGTTTTTGTAAATATTTGAAGAGTTTAACATCAAACATTATCGTAATAGATGTTAAAATCACCATTTACATTGGCCCTAAGTGTAACCGACATCCATTTACGTCAACCCTATGCGTAATTGACGTCAATTTCTTTATTTACGTTGGCCCTAGGTCTAAACGACATCAATTTCTATTTATATTCACATGTGCAGGTTATCTCATCATTCTTGCTGTGAAAAGACATGCCAAAACACTTTTCCAATTAGGATTTCATCTTTGGTGGCAAAATAGTGGTGGTTTGGGGTAGGGATGTCAAAGCAGGCCAGGCCCACCAAGAAAAGGGCGGGTCGGGTTGGAATTTCCAACCCGCCAACCTGTTGTAACCCGACCCGCCTAGCTCGCCAGTTTAGCGGGCCAAAACGGGCCAACCCGCCCTAGGCTACCAACTCGTTTTTTTTTTAATTTTTTTGTTTAAAATTAAAAATAATTAAAAAATAATACTTTTTTATATTATATAAATAAATTTATATATATAATAGATTTATAAAAAAAATAAATTAAAAATGTTTAAAAAAATTAAAAAAAAAAGGGACGGGCCAGCCTGCTCTAAAACGGGACAAGTTGCAATATCCAACTCATTTATTGATGGCTGGCCAACCCGGCCCGACCCGTTTTTGGCGAGCCACAAGCGGGCTGGGCCAAAACGGGCCAGACTGGCTGTTTTGCCACCCCTAGTTTGGGGGGTACTTTTTCAACAAGTTTTTGTCTTTAGTGATGGATATCTCATGGAGAGTTCTTCTTTCTAATGGATTTCATCATTAAGGTTTGTTTACTAAAGTTTGCATTCTTATTTGTGACCGTAACTATTCTTGGGAACTCAGTCATGGCTTTGCATGAATATCCCTGTTAGCACTCCATTTTGTGTTATTTTTCCTTTCCAAAATTTTCTTTTTAGTTAAAAATAGCCATTAGTTTGTCTTGAATTAATTATTTTTTGTTAAGTGTTTAGAAAAATATTTTTTTCTTAAAAATGTGATAAAAAGGTTATTTTAGTAAGATAATATCGTTTTGCCAGGATGCCCTTCAGTTTTACTATGTCAGATTTCTACCCATTTGGTAACTTTTTGTTATTGCAAAAAGACCTTTTTGCACCACAAATGTTGAATCAATGATGTTGGGTTTAAATCGACAGAATTGGGCCTGAAGATGCTGTTCCAGAAGCAGCCCTATGCAAGTGTGATCAAGTCCTTATCCACAACACACCGTTTCATTAAAGAATAACCCAATTTTTCTAATGAATGGTCAATGCACGAAGGAGCAATCCAATGCAATCCAACAGTTGCATCTTTTAGTTATTGTGAGTAAATATTCAACATTTTGCATGCCACTATCATGGCCTCTACATTGAATCCATGTTGTTGAGAATCTGTCTGAGTAAGTTTGCTACTGTTGGTGTTATTTCTTAGCAATTTTGCTGAGTTATTTTGTTATTGACATGCTATGAAATTGCTTACTGCCATGTAGTGTTTGAACCTGCATTTGGTTAATTTAGTGAGAATCACTTTTGCTACTAAGATCTAGTTTCTTCATTGCATGCATGAATCAGTCTTTTCACGCATTCTGCATCCAAATTGCATTAGTCTTGTTTTGCATATGAACTCACATTTTCACTGCATTGATTCTATTTACTTTTGTGAGAATTTGGTCAACAATTATGCTGTTGTTAAGTGCTAACTTATGCGTTAACGTGGAATTTTCATTACTGTCATTTCATATTCGAATCAGTCAATTTGAGACCTTAACATTGCTTTAACTCATGCATCACATTCCCAATTCCAGTTCAGCATTTTAGATCATCTTTGTACTCATCACATTTGGAATAAGTTGCCTTAAGTTGTCTGCCATAAAATTCTGCAATTGGTTTAGGTGTTTTACATCTTTAGTTTTGATTTCTCTTGCTTTGGTATTGCTTGGGAAGCTCTACATATGTTAGGTATTGTACTTCATGTTGCATTGCATTAGATAAAGCTCAACGCCATAGAATAGGTTCTACACATGCTCATAATTTAGCACTCAGTTAGAAATTTGCATAACATGTCTACATTCAATTATTCTGAAGTGGCAATGTATGGTTTTTCTGCTGCTATATGAAATCTATTTTTCTGATGCAAATTTTGGCCTGTAGTGGAAATTTGTCATGGCAATTCTGTTAATGCATACATCTTTCATCCATATATCCATCTTCATTACAGTTGAGTTTGTTTCCTCATTTCCTTGCATCTTGTGCATCTGCATCATCTCTGCATACACATAGATGCCATATGATTTGGCTGTTGTCAAGAGTTGTGTTGTTACTATTGTAATCTGTTTCTCTACTGCCATTGCTCACTAATCATGCATTCATATTTCAATTGCATCTTTGATTTGTATTGAGTTTTATTGCTGCTATCATGGACCAATTTTGCTGCACGTATAGATCATTTTGATTGACACTCTGCATTTATGTTTTGCTGAGTAAATGGCTACACCATTAATTTGTTACCCACAGTCCATTCACGCACATGTTTTCACTCCAATTTTGCATATATTTTATCATGGCAAGTCTACATACGCATGTTTCATTCATTTCAACATCCCCATTCTAATTCCATCTCACGGTCTGCATCTCATGGTATAGTTTAGGCTTGCATCTCATGCATTGCATCCATGCATATCTTTATTTACTTTTTATCATGCATTTAATTTAGTCTTCAAGTGAATAAAATCAATTTTCCTTTAGTTTCTTTTCTTTGTTTTATTTTCTTTCCCCTTTTTTTAGTTTTGTTTTCTTTTTAGCAAGATTTAATTATGCAAACTAAACTCGATACGCACCATTTCTTTGGATTTGATCTCGAGTCAATTTCCCTATACTTCATTAGGGGAAATTATTTGGTTTTTGTTTAACTCTTAAAAACGACTGAAAAACTGAGTTGACAAATTTGGGATAGAGGTTGGACCACTTAGGAGAAGATTGAGTTGTATAGGTTCAAGGGTACTTAAGTGAATGCACTTCTACTTCAATGCCCTTGAACCTATACAATTCAATCTTCTTCTGAATGGAATAATCTTTATCTAAAGTTTAGCTTCTCTATTCACCAACTCTTCCTCAACTTGATCAAAGTCCTTCATTTGACTTAAATTGGCATTGGTCATTCACAAGGTTGGACGTAAATTTACGTTGGTCATATTGAAGAATCGATGAAAAATTATGCCACCAATTATAATGTCAGACTTGTGTCAAATGTATAAAGCTCAAAATAACAGATATAAAAAATTCTTTTTTGTGTTGGCGCTGACAACATTCTAATACTAAAATAATTTGAATCTACTATATTCCCTACATGTTTTATAAGCCGTGAAACAAAGAAAACATTATGCACTCTAAACTATAATAGACATTCCAATTTATAAGTTATTGCTCCTACTCTATCCACAATTTTGTAAGGACTGAAGAATTGAGAACTGAGCTTCATGTTTCCCCTTTAACCCACCAAAATTTGTTTACCAGGATGTAGTTTGACATAAACTAGATCTCTTATGTGATGTTGTTTGTCCTTTCTGTGCTTATCTACAATTTGTTTCATCCTTTCTTGAGCTCTCCTTAGATGAAATTTAAGTTACCCCAACATCTCTTCTTTTTTTATCAGACTTTTGTCTACTAATTCAATCTTCGACTCCCTTGGAAGATACGAGAGGTATACAAGGGTAGATTGTCTATACACAATATAATAAGGAGTGGCCTTAATTGTTGTGTGATAATGGTATTGTATCACCACTCAAATCATGAATTGCAAAAGTGTCATGAACTATTTCAATAGATTTCACATGAAAAACATCAACAACTATGAAATCAATATGAGCATTAGCATGCAAATAAACACTTAAGTCATCCATATCTTCCAAGTAGGATAAAGAAAATTCTTCAATGTTGTTTCTATTTTTCTTCTTTTTTAACAACTCATTTTCTTCAACTTTCAACACTAAATCAAGCTTTGACGTAGATGAATAACAACCTAAAAAGCAATAAGGCTTCTTATCTCCCAAAAGGCATCCTGGGATCCGCTTAAACTCCTATATAGTAGGGGCTAACTAGAAATTCTAGAAGGTAAAATACCTCAAGGACGAATCGTAATATTGAATCAAAGTAGCAATTACATCAGTAGGCACATCTACCATTACCAAATGTAATATCTTCCCCCATACAAGCTCGCGAAAGTCCTACATTGTCCCAACGTTGTTTGTCTCTTCCAACTCATTTTCTTTTGCAATTACATTTCCTTTGAGCACACCTCTCATTGTATTGATTTAGTACATTCTTTTCCTATTTGAGGAGTCTCAATTTCAATTTTCTTTTCTGGTTGCATTCTGCATTTTTAGGTATGCTTTCAGCATACTCCAACTTTGTTCCTTTTCATCCATTTCATAGTTCACCATTTTCTTTCATGGCACACACATATTTTTTGAATCCTTTTCATCAGTAAGAAGGGTTAGATTACCTACATTCTAGGATCAGGGTGTGTGTTTTTGGCCAAGGCTAAAAAATGGTATTTTTTTTTCAAAATTATGCAGGATGGTTGTTTGGCATCAACATCCCCTTCAGTTATGGCATAATCATCATTTGAGGATTTGGTGGTGGGCCTGGTGCTTTAAGGAGATTGTGCCATACACCTTGGGCCTAATGTTTTTCTAAATTTGTCATTCTACTAGCAGCAAGGGGACATCCTGAGTTTGTCACCCCTTAGTTCTAATTCTCAGATATGAGATTAGAATTACAAGTAAGTGTACTTCAAAGAACACTATGATAAATAACATAACTTATAAAGGATATGTTAGAACAGTCTTGATGATTCGGTGCTTGAAGATTTGATGAAGATATATAAAACCATTACCTTGGAACATGTTGGAACCATGCTTAAATTTATGAAGATGTGAAGATTTGATGTTTCACGTGTTGTTCAAGCCTCATGTGCGTGTGCTATATCTGGATTAGTCATGAAGAAAACAAGCTTGAAGATTGAAGATCATATTATAGACCATTTAGCATTGTATAGATGTATATGGTGTTAGTTATGTCTTTTAAGTTGTTAGAATGTTTTTCAACGGATTAAAAGATGAAACTAAGACCGGTGTCTTTTAATCTTTTCAATGGCTTTTCAACAGATTATAAAGGTTCGTTATAGTAGTTTTAATTGTTTCATATTCAATCAGTTGGAATCGACTAATTTCACCTAATGTAAGTGAAATCAACCAATTGATTTGAAAATCAACTTGTTGAATTTTGTAACAGTTTGGCTATAAGTTCTATTTTTCTCGAAGGAGATAGAAGACTTACCATTTTGAGCGCGAAAACTGTTCGAAATAAGTGGAATACTCTCTCTTTCGTGATCATACAAATGTGCAGCTGTTGAAGATTGATCTTGGATAATTCTTGGAGCTTTCTGCTTGGTTTTTAAAGCTTGGAGGAAGAGGTTTGGTAGGCTAGGTTGTGCCAGCACTCAGGTTTGATCTTTCTCAAGCTTCTAGATTGTTCTTGGTGGTTTTCCAAGTCTACAAGGGTAGTCTTGTTGTGTTTGTGTTGATTGTTGTGTGATTCAAGAGTCATAGGTTGTAGTTTTGCATATTTTGAAAGTGTAATCTTGTAAACTCTGTAAACTTTTTGAAATAGTGCAAAGTCAAGCTCAAGTTGCCTTGACAAACTGGAAGTAGCTCAGATTTGAGTGAACCAATATAAAAATATTTTGCATTGTGCTTGTTTGTAACTCTTCTCACTTGTTTAGCACTTTAAAGTTTAAGGAAATATTAATTGAACCATCCTTTTGTCATTCTTATGTGTTCTAGCATGATCTGAAGCTTTGCTCAAATTTGTATTACTCATTTGAATCAATCTTGTTGATCTTTCATGTTGTTTCTGGTCTCAAACACAAATTTGCATTTTAGTAGTTTTCCTAGTTTTTCACTGGCTATTTTTGTGATTCAATTTGTTGATTTGCTCAGTATTGTATTTGTTTAATGAAATCAATCGATTGTCTATATATTTTTTATCGGTTAAAACTTTTTTAATTTTTTAAAAGTCACTTTATTTTTTAATTTGCCAATTCAACCCCCACCCCATTCTTGGCATTTCAACCATTTCAATACTTACAGAATCAACGGTAGTGTAGTTGAGTGAAAGAAGCCAAGTTCAATCCCTACACCTTAATTAACATCACTTATCTTATTATTATTCAAACTTATATTTAATTATAAAAACTTTATCACTTTATTATTAGAAACTTGAATGGATTATAGATTATTACTTTATCAAACCAATATCTATGTGGATATAACCTTGTTGTGCTACAATTGACCTAGTGCACTTGTTGGACAAATTTACAAACCCTCAATTGGGTCTTAGCAGTGGCCTTAAATGTTTGGGTTTTCCCTAGTGTGTGGGTAGCTCCACTTGATCTTTCATAAGCATAAAGTGGTCGGGATTGTTGAATGAGCCTTTTTAACCAATTTTATTTTAGAACTCTTCTCTTGATTTCTTGTGTTTGTTCCAAAGTTTCAATGAAATACATTGATTCTATTTCCATTATAATTTATAGTTTTGAGTTTTACTTACTTATTTTTTTGCAGTCTTTAAATTTAGTCCTTTAAATTTTCCTTTACTGCTTGTAAGTGTTATCTCAGTTTCATGTTTTTGAATTATTGATTTGAGTTTGGGTGGAATTTGCACAGTTCAATGTTTTCTTTTGGGAATCAAGTGACCCCAAAGTGGGCACAAAGTTACAAGATGTCTTCTCGAGGGCAAAAAAATCCCTACTTGATCACTAAGTCAGTCTTCAATTTTACGTTTGCTCTGCAATGTGCATTTCTATTTAGGCAAATTTTCTGTTAACATGCTTTATTTTTGTTTTATGATCTTGCATAAGTTTACTTTTCATATCTTGGATTTAAATTTTTTGTAGCAATTAGTTCATAGTCATGCTTTCTGTTAGTGGTTGTGGTAGAAAATTTCATTTCCATGCATTTTGTAGAATTCAACAATGATAACTTCTTGCTTATAGTTGGTGTGCATAGTATTAAAATCTTCTAATGCATATTCCCTTGCATCCTCCTGCTATAACATGGAGTTTCACATGTTGTCATTTAGTTTTTTAATTACTCACTTTGAAAACCCAACTTTGTTTCCACTCATGCATTAAATTTCGAATTTTAGTTTAGCATTTTGAGTTTATTTGAAGTCATGCACCAACATTCTAAAGTCATTCTCCATTTTCATTTTGCATACACATATTTTTAATTCGGGTGGCTGCAGAGCAAGTTAACTATCTAGCTTTCATTCATATTTGTAGCTAGTTTCACCTACATTCCTAAGTTTGTTTAGTAATCACCATTCTAGTTCATGATAGAGCATCCATGCATCCACATTTCATTACTATGTCTAAATTCAATTTAATGTGTATCTACTAGGTCTTCTACTATTATTTAAATTTCAAAACATGCCCAATAGTTCATGTGTACACATATCTAGATTAAACATCTTGGTGGAGCTCCAAAGGTGCGTGAAGAACTCCATGGCAGCGAAAGTTGGATGAAGGAATGGATGCAAGTTTTGACGGCACTTGCAAGCTATGTAAAGTGAAGGAGGTGATAGGATTTCCTAATCTATGCTAGCCTAAGGAAGGTGGCTAAAGGTAGAGAGAGGAAATCTCTAGAAAGGGGTGACTCTCAAAGGCAATAGAGGGAGGAGTGTTCTCAACTCAAGTAGCATCTATTGCATAAAATTTTAAGAGTGAGTACAATGCTGAAAAATTAAGGCTTTTATACTCAAGCCATTACACATGAGGAATCTTGACCCTTGGATGAGAAGGAGAAAGCATCTTGGCCTTTGATGCTAACTTGGAGAAGAAGGCTTGATCTTGGCCATTGGATGATGCCTTGGAAAAGGAGGAAGCATTCCTAACCCTTGGATGCTTTGGATTCATGAGGTGTAGGAAGAAGTGTTGACTTCCACTTAGTCCACCTTGGCTCTTTTGATAGCTCATGGCCAAATATCCTATTGGGCTTAGTCAAGGCCAATTTTATCAATTTAACTACTCATTGTTTGACTTATTATTCTAGAAAGCAAAGCCTAAACAATGGGCCAATATTATTGTTATTCTATTGCTCTTTGAGACACCTCTTCAAATCTTCACATCTTCTTTGGCCCATGTGAAGAGTATGAGAAGTCCATGTGGGTTTGGGCCATCTTGAATGAAGCCCAATTTGATCTTTTTTAGCATGCCCCTTGTTATTGGGCCTCTTGATGGGCTTGGACTTGAAGGTGCATGATGGCCATGGATTGAGCTTGAGCATGATTTGGGCCTAGGCGTTGCCCAAGCTATAAGCCTTATTGGGATCACATTACATCTATATTATGCTTTTATCTTCACATATTTGCATCAAAGCACACTAGTTTTGCTATCAATTGGTTACATGCATATTCTAATTTCTACTGCATTCTAGATTTATGCATCAGTGTCCTACAATGACATATTATGCATATGCCTAGGTAGCTTAATTTCCACTTAAATTGCATGAGATTACATCCAACATCTTAGATTAATTGCATTCTGTATTCACACTTGTAAAGTGATTGTGATTTCACATTTTCAGTAGTTAAGATAGGTTCTACCATTGTTGGAACATTTGCATTTGCCTTTACATTTCTGCATAAATTAAAACCTACATTTGAGTGAATTATTGTGGGTGTGATGCTATTGTAATTTGATTGGTTAGCTACCATCACAAATCAAATTCTATTGTCAATTGGGTTCATGTATACTTTCATTTGCATTGCACAAATTGCTTAAATTCTTGATGCATATCAACATTATTCCACTCTAAAGTTCTACATCACACCCTTCACTTAGATTCTTCCTCATTCCATTTTGAATTCACTTTCCATTCCCATTATTTCCTTGCATTTTACTTTTCACGTTTTCTTTTCTATAGACTTAACCCATACATTGCATTCAAGCATATCTTAATTTAGTTTCAATCATGCATTTATATAATTTTAATTGAATAAATTCGGCATTTACTTAGTTTAAAATTTTTAATATTTCCACCTTTTGTTTTCTTTCTATTTTTTCTTAACAATACTTAAATTTTGTAAGCTAAGCTTAAGAAGAACCATTTCCTTGGATTTGATACCTAGTGTTTCCCTATACTCCATCAGAGGGATTTTGGATTTATTTTATAAATTTTAGCGCGACAAATATAGTTTAACAATAGGCGACCCAACAAATGTCGCATGTCAAGAGGAAACAAACTATTGATGAGGTCTTCACAATAGCCAAATAGATTCGAGATCTAAAATGACAATCGTTGTAGAGTTAATTTCAATACAAATTAAACAAATGCTAGAATTACAACTACATGTAATAATATTTTATGAAAATACAATTTTTTCTTATTTTTTTCTTCCTCCAATTCTGGAAGTGGTTTTCATTTTAATTCTTCTTCCTCTTCTTTTATCATGAGTTGCATAATTTCTTGTTGTGATGGTTCATTTAACTTTAAACATTGCTTTATGTTATTCCACATAACCTTTAGTTGATCCAATTGATTTTTTATATTCTGAACATCTACATCCTTGTTGAAACTTTGTCTTCCATTCCTTTAAAGATGCTTCACAAAGTCTTTACAGTTGTGATTAAAAATGTTGGACCAAAGATTATGGAAATTTCTCACATTATGACTCATAATAAGGCATTGGTTGCTTACAATGTGGTTCAAAAGAAAGGCATAGTATGGCTAAGAAAATTGTTGTAGCTGTTGGAAAGACTAAGGCACAAGAATGCATAAGATATCAAAATATGGTTGGAATGATTATTGATAATATGGCTAAGAAAACTACAACTCATTTTGATCATAATACATGTTAAAATTATGTTGTTGAGCATGATCAAACTTTGAATAACTTCCATATAAAGTTGATTATTTAATGGGAAAGATGTTATGTAGAAACAAAGGAAAGAAATTCAATCAATGAGTGTAAATGGCGTGTAATCCCTAACAATGGCACCAATTTGATAGATTCCCTTGTCATAAAGGCATTACCAAACAAAAATACCGATTTCCCCCCTAAACTAATGCAACATAGAAGTCAACCCAGATAAGTCTAAGGAACACATATGAACCAATGAAGTGTGTTAATTGAGTTTAAAAAGAGGATTTGGGGAACCGAAAAGCTTCACAAAAGATTGTTCCATGGATTCTAAGAGGCAAATGGAGGAAATTTAAATTTTCAAATATTTTTAGGGAATGGAACCATTGTGTGTATAAATTGGTCAAAATTGGCCTTGTGAATAGAGAAGAATTTAAATGGTATTCTTTTATGCCTCCTAAATTAGTTTGGATATGTTTTTAATAATAGGTGTCAACTTCATATGTATAGGGGTGTTTAACTTCTTAAGCTTGTCTTGTATTTTTTTTTTGTCATGAGTTTGGTCTAGTCCCCTTATGATTTGTTATTCTTTATTGCTTTTCATTTTAATAATGTTTTTTCAAGTGATGTGGTTTGGGATATTGGCATAGCTGAGATATGAAAGTGATTTGTGATACCCAGTATCAGTTTTTAAATAAAAAAAATACTAAATGCTCCCAAGATTTTCTATTTACAAAGTTTATTTTTTGGCCACTAAGATTTTCTTCCATGTGATTTATTGTTCTATGCTAGTCAAAGCATTGTATAAAAAAAATGTTTTAAATTGGTTTGCCCACTTCGGCCCAATAAGATTACATGTTTATGCATGTTGGAAGCTTATTGTACCATCCACCTCAACAAATTCTCACCTTGGATAAATCGAGGCCTAAGGTAGCAAGGTGTCAATCGCAAGTTGATATAACCAACTCTTTGTGAGGGAATCACCATCTTTCGTGGTAGAAGACAATATTGAGGCAAGTAGAGGAAGCGATCCTGGTGGTAGAAATTGTGGATTGGAAGAAGGGACAGAACAATCCGACTAACAAAATTGGCACAGAAGAGGATGAGGTCCATGGAGAGGAGGTCGGTCGAGCAACTCAAATGTTGAATGTTTTAAGTTTGGCAAATATGGCCATTACTCGGATAAATGCTTTAACGATAAGTCTGGCATTTTGGTTAAAATTGTTGATCTGAGAATGGAAGAGAATAGACAACCAACTTTCTCAGAAAGGATGTTAAAGAGAAACACGTAGTGTTTTTGATCTAAGTTCAGGGGCCGATCATTTCGAGCTTGGATACTCGGGTGCCAATCTTAACATGAGCTTGGGCACAAGCACATGAAATTGAATGATTTGGAAAAATACCCTACTTGTTCAAGTAACGGGAATAACCTGGTAAGGCACATGGAGAGCTCAAAAAACTCAGTAAGGTCCCAAAAAAACTCATATAGCTCGATAGAGCATGTTGAGAGCTTAGTAGAGCAAAACTTGGTGGGGAGATCGAGTAGCTCAATGGAGCATGTAAACAACTTACATAACTTCTTAGGGAGTGTGAATGTGTCAAATTTGGAAGAAGATGAACTTGTTAGCCATAGGTTAAAGATTGCAAAAAGAGTTTTTGCAACAAGGAATTGAAGAGGAGAGAAGGATGTTGGCTTTGCATAAGTAGTAGATGGAACTTGAACAATAAGTTTCAAGATTGGAAGAATAGTTGCAAGTCGAGAAAAATCTTAGAGATGCACTGGAAGTACAAGATGAGAAGTGATTACTCGAAATGGATGATGAATTTGGTGTGAAGTGGGCATGAAATTATCTGATCTCTCAAAAGGAGCTCGACCACAAAGATAAAAAAAGAACTTGATTAGGGACAAGTCGGCTAAGGTTAAGAAGAAGTCAACCAAAACATAGAACAAGCTGGCCACCAAGATAGTGAAGAACCCGATAAATCATGAAAGGAGTAAAGTTAATGCATGTGGAAAGCTAGGTTGAAGGATACAAAAATTGTGAGGGATGATAGAAGAAGCCATTAAGTTTATAGGGGAATTTTGTCGGGTAAACTTAAATGTGATAGTTACTATTTATGGTAGATTTTATGAGTAGTTATCTTGTTGTTTGGTATGTTTTAAGAGTGCAAAAGTCAGGAGGTTATTGTGGTGTTATTAGCAATTAGTGTGTTAATGTTTTTATTAGTGTAAGTTTTGAAATGGTTGAAATGCAAGAAGGGGGTGAATTGGCTGGTTAAAAAATAAGGTGGCTTTTAAAAAGCCTAAAACAGTTTTTAATTGAATCAATTTGATCACCAAGTATGGATGCAAACACTCCTAGACTAGACACTTTTAAAAAACAACAAAGTTAACTGATTGATTTTACTAAATAGATGCAGTACTGATAAATCAACCGATTGAATCACAAAAACAATCGACTAAAATACTGGGAAAAATGTAAAAATGTGAATTTCTAATTTAAAGCAAGAACAGTATGAAAGATCAGTCAAGATATGTTCCAATGAGTTATACAAACATGATCAATGTTGTAGATAACACCAAGTCTCACAAGAATGTTAAAAAAATGGTTTATATCACAATTGTTTAATCTTTAAATTAGAATGCACGAGAGAAGGGTTATAGAAAAAGAGCAATGCAAAAGATTTTTATACTGGTTCAATCAAACCTAAGCTGCATCCAGTTTGTCAAGGCAACCCGAGCCTGACTTTGCACTATTTGAAAAGATTTACAAAGTTTACACCCTTACACTTTCAAAATATGCAAAAACACATACAAAATACACTTGAATCACACAAGAATCAAACCAGCACATCAAGACACCTCTTGTAGACCTGAAAAACCACCAGCCATAACCAAAAAGCTTGAGAAAGATCAAACTTTAGTGGTAGCACAACCCTATCAACCACAAACACCTTCTCCAAGCTTCAAACATCAAGCAAAATGCTCAAGAATTGAAACTTGGAAAGCAGTAAAGGAAACTTAAAATGCTGGAGAATTGGAATAAGCTAAACTTAGAACAATTGCAGCGACTGAACATGAATTCATCCACACTCGAGAAGACGTCCCGATAAATTATGCTCACTTTGGGGTCACGTGATTTCCAAGAGGAAACCTAATTGTGTGCAGATATTGAACCCAAGCTCAACCAATGAATCAAGAATCGAAAATGAATTTAAATTTTGAATGCACTAAAGGAAATTTAAATTGCCTTAAAGTTAAAGGCAGAAACCAAAAAATGCAATTTAAAGTATTCAGAAATTAAAGACCGAAAGCATATAAAATGCAAGCAAAGATTAAAAACGTGAAAGTGAAATTGGAATTGAATCATTGTATTTGTTTGCAAAATCAGAAGTGTTACACATGATCAAAAAAGATGTTGAGATTAAAATGGTGAAAGTGATAGATGAAGAGACAAACATAACAATTCACTTCATAAGCAAATTTCAATTTTATGTTTTTTTTTTGTTTTCCAGTTTTCAATGTCTTAGTTTTTATTTTTGATTC
Source organism: Vigna unguiculata (assembly GCF_037176805.1). NCBI lineage: Eukaryota > Viridiplantae > Streptophyta > Magnoliopsida > Fabales > Fabaceae > Vigna > Vigna unguiculata. The sequence goes on along the minus strand of NC_140798.1, from coordinate 10,806,937 downwards.
TTGGAGTTCTCCCCATAACCCAAGTTCTCCTCAAGTTTTGATTGACTCATCTTCTTATTCTCCTCACTTTTGTATTTTGATTTTTATTTTGAGGACATAATTTTTGTTTCTCATTTTACAATTTATACATTCATTAGTTCTTCATTTTCAAATTTAGTTCATCCTTTAAATTTATCCGTACGTGCATTGAATTTGTTCTCTTTGAATATTTGTAACAACTTCTCCTCTTTTTCATCAACATCAAGAAGTTGAGGATTAAGGCTTCCTTAATACTGTCTAACTAGATTTAATCTCTCTTCTAACCAAGTATGATGAATACACAAAAAAGGGTTAATACACGGGACGCTTGAGAAGGTCTAGTCATTCGTCTTCTAATGCTTTTTTCTCACTTGCAATAATCATTGTTATTGGTAATTAGAAATATTAGCAAAAAGGATTACCAAAATGAAGAAGAGTGTTAGTGCATTAATTGTAGGGTTTGACATATATAAACCTCTAATTCCCTAGTGAGCTCGGTTTGCATTTGATGCTTGACTTGTTTGATAGAGGTATTGTTTGACTAGTATATTGATAATATAGTCTGTCAAAGTAATTTTACAAAAAAGGAAGTCTTAAAAAGAACAAATATAAAAGGTCGTTGTAGTATAGTGGTAAGTATTCCCGCCTGTCACGCGGGTGACCCGGGTTCGATCCCCGGCAACGGCGCCATTTGATTACTCAATTTTATAGTCGCGCTTAGAGTAACAAAACCAAAATACCCCAATTGAAGTATAGGGAAATCCAGGGTATCAAATCCAAATCAATTCAAAGTGCAGAAGTTATTAACTAAACTAAGAATAGTGTACTAAATTAAATGCATGATGTAAACTAAATACGATATCCATGAATGCAATGCTAACTCGAGAACACGTCCCCGATAAATTATGCTCACTTTAAGGTCACGTGATTTCCAAGCTCAACCATTGAATCAAGAATAGGAAATGAATTTAAATTTTGAATGCACTAAAGGAAATTTAAATTGCTTCAAACCGAAAGCATATAAAATGCAAGCAAAGATTAAAAACGTGAAAGTGAAATTGGAATTAAATCATTGTATTTGTTTGCAAAATCAGAAGTGTTACACAAGATCAAAAAAGATGTTGATATTAAAATGGTGAAAGTGGGATCACTTAGCACAATCTCAACAAGAATCGTAGCCCTTGCACCCTCTACGTTGCATCCTAGATCAACCTTGATCTTACCTCGTTCATCCATCTCCAATCAGCCACGATCTTATCACGCAAATCAACCTCACTCCATTCCTTTATATCATATCTCACACACATTAGAGTTTCTGGTTTGCGCTCATGTGCTCCTCATTATGATTTTCATGTTTCAACATCAAAAGAGATTGAGTCCATGAATGGGTCAAAGTTGTTCCCTTCCTTTATTTAATAAAATGTGCTACGTTCTAACCGCAAAGGTATTCAGCTTTGTAATTGATCTAAGTTAGAGTAACAAAACTAGAATCCCCATAATGAAGTATAAGGAAACATTGGGTATCAAATCCAAGGAAATTGTGTGTGTTAAGTCTAGCTTGCGTAATTTAATTCTTGCTAAAAAGAAAAATAAAACTTGAAAATGGGGGGAAATAAAATCAATCTCAAATGATGTTGAGGATGATGATTTAATATGCAAGAAATTAAAGCAAGTAAAATAGAAAATCTAAATTTTGTAACTACAAGGAATTAAAATGTGAATGAAATAGAGCAAGTGGCCGTAAACATTATGGCCAAAATAGTAAACAACCTTCATATTAAAATTGTAAAACAGTAAAATTATAAGTGGAAATGAAGGGATCTAGTTAAATACATTCAAAATTGGAAATGACTTTTAAGTTTGGTCATGAGTTGCATGTAATGTTTTAAATGCATATCTCAAGTAGAGCTTGAGTGCAACTTAGTAAGCATGCCGAAATTCGTGAAATCAATTCACAAAAGGCAACCTAAAACAGTAATTCAGATGCAATGCAAATGTTCCTGATCTCAACAGATGTAATGGACAAGCTACAACGATTCATGAAACCAGATGGCCCCATTAAACCCAATATGTGACAATAGAAAAATAGTGTATTTCAATATATCAAATCATATGGTAGTAGAAATTTAAAACTATGACATCATCTTGTTCAACAACATGGTGCAATAGTGAATTTCAACAAATAATGATGAATGCTTAATCTCTTACAACTAAAAGATGCAAAGCAAGTTATGTGGACAAATTTGAGTTCCCAAATGTTTCCCAAAAGCAAGTTATAGTGAATTTCAACCTTTTTTCTCACATTTTTCTAAAAAATCTATTTTTCTAAACACTCAACAAAAAGTAATTCACTAAAGACAAAAACAAGTTTATGTAAACTAAAAGAAACTTAGAGATAATGGTTGAGATAACTTGGTTTATCTAAACCTAGGATTTTATGAATTGAATTTTATCTCTAAGCCCTTGAATATACTAAATCTGATGAAATTTGTAGCTAACTCTGCCACATGTTTTCAGCTTTACAACAGAAGTGGTTGTTGTAAAACCACAAACATGAAACATGAGCAAGTACATTTCTTGTTCTCCATTGAAAATCCTTTGGGATTTGGAGTAAAAAACTTGAGAGTTCATAACTACTATAAATAGAGAGCATCAATGAGTTTCCAAGGCATTCATTGATCACATCATCCATCCACCACTTCCCTTCATGTTTTGGGTGGTCTTCCACATGGAAGATTAATCCCTTTTGTTTGATTCTCTTGTAATTTCATATTGAATTTTGAGGTTATATTTAATTAAAGTGTTATTTTCTTTTAATTTATTTACATGGAATCTATTTTCATCTATTCTTTTATAGTTTTGATTTCTACGGTTAAGTTTATCTTAGAACATATGTTGATAATTCAGTCTTAATCTTTTTATTAGAATTCTTGTAAGTATTTTTTATAATCTTTTATATTAGTGAAATACTAAATCTTCACATGTATACATTGTGGAACACGTGTAATGTAATAAAACACTTAGCTTGTATACGTGTCGGAACAAGAGAAGAAACTGAATTAATTAATTAATACTAGTTTAGTTAATTCAAATTTAGATTGTGTTCTAAGAAAGATGTGTTAAAAATGATGACCAAGATCAAAAGGGGTGAATTGGACTCTTTTCACAATCTTTGAAAATCCTTTAGTTTTTAAAATGAAACTCTTTTAAACTGAATTCACCAAAGAATTTAAGACTTCTCATACATTCAAATGTTAAAGATCAATGAATTCATTTAGGCTAGAAATATTAGATTATATATTTGTATGTGTAAACAATAGTTAGACAAAATAATTTATGGAAGCTTGATTGATTAAAATATAAAAACTTCAAAAGCAATTCAATTCACTAAACAAGAATATAATGAGAAGAGAAAAGAAAAAGAAGATTGCACACTTTAGTTTTTCAGCTGGCTCTTCTCAAATCTACATCCAATTTGCCAAGCAACACTAACATGGCTTCCACTAATCACAATGTTTTACAAAGACATGTATTTGAAGAAACATACAAGAACACGACCCTTGCATCCTACATGAATTGTTGTCAAACAAAATAACACCTTGTTACTATACCATTTTTAAGAGCTTTATATTCAGAAATAGTTAAAATACACAAGAGAAAAAAAAAGTAAAGAACAATATCATCTAAAAATAGAAATTGACCCATTGTAGTTTTCTTTCAAGTGACAAAACACTGATTTTTCTTCTATAACATGATTTTGATCTTCAAAACTCTAAGAACTACTTCAAGAACTTATTTTAATCCGTAAAATAACTCAAAAAATTGCTCAGACTATATGACTTTTTTTCCTCAGAAGTTGTATCTAAAAAGGTCAAAGCAAGGAAAGTTATATATATATATATATATATATATATATATATATATATATATATATATATATATATATATTTAAATTGTGTAATTTAATGGATTAAATCTATATTTTGAAGTCAATGGATTAAAAGTATGTTTAGATAGATTAAAATTGAGTAGTTTAAAACTTCTAGAAAAACATACAATTTAATCTATTTGAAAAACATCCAGTTTGTCAAGGCAACCCGAGCCTGACTTTGCACTATTTGAAAAGATTTACAAAGTTTACACCCTTACACTTTCAAAATATGCAAAAACACATACAAAAGACACTTGAATCACACAAGAATCAAACCAGCACATCAAGACACCTCTTGTAGACCTGAAAAACCACCAACCATAACCAAAAAGCTTGAGAAAGATCAAACTTTAGTGGTAGCACAACCCTATCAACCACAAACACCTTCTCCAAGCTTCAAACATCAAGCAAAATGCTCAAGAATGATCAAAGATTAATCTTCACCAGCTGCAATCTGTATGATCATGAAAGAGAGAGAATTCCACATTTTCCAGGATGATTTCGTGCTCAAAAATGGTCTTGCTACCTCTCTTTCGAAACATACAGCTCTTATAGTCAACGGTTACGAAATTCAACAGGTTGATTTTCAAATCAATCGGTTGATTTCACTTAACTTAGTGAAACCAGTTGATTATAAAATAAATCAACTGATTGAATAATTACCAGTTAAGACTACTGTAGCTAACATTTTAATCTGTTAAAAATTCATTCAATAGATTAAAAGACACCATTTAGCCTGTTGAAAAACATTTCAACATATTAAAAGACACAACTAAGACCCTATACATCTAATTAATGCAAAATGGTATACAAAAAGAATTTTAATCTTCAAGCTTGTTTCCCACATGATTGATCCAGATAGATGGCATACATGGCTTGATCACAACTCGAGTAACATCAAATCTCCATATCTTCATCAATGTAAGCATGGTTCCAAGGCAATGGCTTCAAGTACCTTCATCAAATTCTATCAAATCTTTAAGTAACACATCATACAGGCTACTTATGTCAACAATTATCAGTTTTATAAGGCTTGGAGATGAAAATTCAAACTAGATTTTGTATATTGTAATGTTGTTTTCATGGATAATACAATAAGACGTGAATTAGCATTAATCATATAAAAACTTGTTGTCTACAGATTCTTCTACTTGACCATTTATGTTGTGGTGTGCTTGCATCAACCAAAATTCTTAAGAATGATTATAATGAATGAATATTATGTAATGATTGAGATGATTTGATAGCAAACAACCACTATAATATTTGATAACTCACCTTTTTGTACTTAAACTTATAGGGTTAACGTATTTTCAAAAATTTGCTATCTTTCTTATTTTTGAATTATAGCATAAATTTTTACTTTTCAAATATTCTAGGAGTTGTCCTAAACATTGTACAAATACTACTTGATTTATGTTTTTCTTTTCCAAACGCTAAATTGTGCTAATTCTTATTATAGTGTAAATATGACTCACACAACCAAAATATAAATACTAGAACATGAATTTTGGAGAAAGGTACAATAGAAAAGTAGTTTGTAATAGATTTTGTAATTAGATGCAGTTTTTGTAACTTCATTACAGTTTCTGAATTGGTTTGATTCGCTGCACCTTAGTCCCATTATCAACTTTACATTTAGAAACATTATAAAAAAGTTGTAGATGAAGAGACAAACATAATATTCACTTCATCAGCAAATAATCATTGTTTTATTATGTTTTTTTATCACTTGTATTGCGAAGGTCTAGTCATTTGTCTTATTATGCTTTTTTATCACTTGAAATAATCATTGTTATTGGTAATTAGAAATATTAGCAAATAGGATTACCAAAAAGGAGAAGAGTGTTAGGGCATTAATTGTAGCGTTTGGCAGATATAAACCTCTAATTCCCGAGTGAGCTCGGTTGTCATTTGATGCTTGAGTCGTTTGATAGAGGTATTGTTTGACTAGTATATTGATAATATAGTCTGTCAAAGTAATTTTACTAAAAAGGAAGTCTTCAAAAGAACAAAAATAAATTATGCTCACTTTGGGGTCACGTGATTTCCAAGCTCAACCACTGAATCAAGAACAGGAAATGAATTTAAATTTTGAATGCACTAAAGGAAATTGAAATTGCTTCAAACTGAAAGCATATAAAATGCAAGCAAAGATTAAAAACGTGGAAGTGAAATTGGAATTAAAACATTGTATTTGTTTGCAAAATCAGAAGTGTTACACAAGATCAAAAAAGATCTTGATATTAAAATGGTGAAAGTGGGATCACTTAGCACAATCTCAACCAGAATCACAGCCCTTGCACCCTCTACGTTGCATCCTAGATCAACCTTGATCTTACCTCGTTCATCCATCTCCAATCTGTCACGATCTTATCACGCAAATCAACCTTACTCCCTTCCTTTATATCATATCTCACACACATTAGAGTTTCTGGTTTGCGCTCATGTGCTCCTCATTGTGATTCTCATGTTTCAGCATCAAAAGAGATTGAGTCCATGAATGGGTCAAAGTTGCTCCCTTCCTTTATTTAATAAAATGTGTTGCGTTCTAACCTTAAAGGTATTCAGCTTTGTAATTGATCTAAGTTAGAGTAACAAAACTAAAATCCCCGTAATGAAGTATAAGGAAACATTGGGTATCAAATCCAAGGAAATTGTGTGTGTTAATTCTAGCTTGCGTAATTTAATTCTTGCTAAAAAGAAAAATAAAACTTGAAAATGGGGGGAAATAAAATCAATCTCAAATGATGATGAGGATGATGATTAAATATGCAAGAAATTAAAGCAAGTGAAATAGAAAATCTAAATTGTGTGACTACAGGGAATTAAGATGTGAATGAAATAGAGCAAGTGGCCGTAAACATTATGGCCAAAATAGTAAACAACCTTCATATTAAAATTGTAAAACAGTAAAAGTATAAGTGGAAATGAAGGGATCCAGTTAAATACATTCAAAATTGGAAATGACTTTTAAGTGTGGTCATGAGAGCATATTGCATGAAATGTTTTAAAGGCATATCTCAGGCAGAGCTTGAGTGCAACTTAGTAAGCATGCCGAAATTCGTGAAATCAATTCACGAAAGGCAACCCAAAACAGTAATTCAGATGCAATGCAAATGTTCCTGATCTCAACAGATGTAATGGACAAGCTACAACGATTCATGAAACCAGATGGCCCCATTAAACCCAATATGTGACGATAGAAAAATAGTGTATTTCAGTAGATCAAATCATATGGTAGTAGAAATTTAAAAATATGACATCATCTAGTTCAACAACATGGTGCAATAGTGAATTTCAACAAATAGTGATGAATGCTCAATCTCTTACAACTAAAAGATGCAAAGCAAGTTAGGTGGACAAATTTGAGTTCCCAAATGTAGCTCAATCAAATAGGTTCCTATCCAAGCAATGCAAGTGTGGTATGAATCAATGGTGAATAATGTAGATGCACAAAATCTACTAAAATGGTGAATTGAACTTTAATCGAAATGAAAAAGACCCTAAATGAATTATGAATGTAGATGCAGGTGCATAAATAATCATTCATGGAGATGAAATTTTCTACCAAAAATTACTAATAAAAATGTGAATCCTAATAGATCACTTACAAGAAAGTAAATCAATGACAAGGAAAATGAATTGAGCATGAATCATAACTAAGTAACAAACTAACAAACAGAAAATTCAGAATGAAACACTACAGAACAACTATGAAATTGAAAACTGATTTAAAGACCAAACTACAGCTCTTTTGCACTCAAGAAGACATGTCGTGAATGTGTGCCCACTTTGAGGTCACTTGGTTCCCATAAAGGAAATATTGAATTGTGCAGTTTGAACCATGCTTGACTCACTAACACAACAACATGAAATTGAATTAAAACTTGGAAAGCAGTAAAGGAAACTTAAAATGCTGGAGAATTGGAATAAGCTAAACTTAGAACAATTGCAGCGACTGAACATGAATTCATCCACACTCGAGAAGACGTCCCGATAAATTATGCTAACTTTGGGGTCACGTGATTTCCAAGAGGAAACCTAATTGTGTGCAGATATTGAACCCAAGCTCAACCACTGAATCAAGAATCGGAAATGAATTTAAATTTTGTATGCACTAAAGGAAATTTAAATTGCCTTAAAGTTAAAGGCAGAAACCAAAAAATGCAATTTAAAGTATTCAGAAATTAAAGACCGAAAGCATATAAAATGCAAGCAAAGATTAAAAACGTGAAAGTGAAATTGGAATTGAATCATTGTATTTGTTTGCAAAATCAGAAGTGTTACACATGATCAAAAAAGATGTTGAGATTAAAATGGTGAAAGTGATAGATGAAGAGACAAACATAACAATTCACTTCATAAGCAAATTTCAATTTTATGTTTTTTTTTTGTTTTCCAGTTTTCAATGTCTTAGTTTTTATTTTTGATTCTTGGAGTTCTCCCCATAACCCAAGTTCTCCTCAAGTTTTGATTGACTCATCTTCTTATTCTCCTCACTTTTGTATTTTGATTTTTATTTTGAGGACATAATTTTTGTTTCTCATTTTACAATTTATACATTCATTAGTTCTTCATTTTCAAATTTAGTTCATCCTTTAAATTTATCCGTACGTGCATTGAATTTGTTCTCTTTGAATATTTGTAACAACTTCTCCTCTTTTTCATCAACATCAAGAAGTTGAGGATTAAGGCTTCCTTAATACTGTCTAACTAGATTTAATCTCTCTTCTAACCAAGTATGATGAATACACAAAAAAGGGTTAATACACGGGACGCTTGAGAAGGTCTAGTCATTCGTCTTCTAATGCTTTTTTCTCACTTGCAATAATCATTGTTATTGGTAATTAGAAATATTAGCAAAAAGGATTACCAAAATGAAGAAGAGTGTTAGTGCATTAATTGTAGGGTTTGACATATATAAACCTCTAATTCCCTAGTGAGCTCGGTTTGCATTTGATGCTTGACTTGTTTGATAGAGGTATTGTTTGACTAGTATATTGATAATATAGTCTGTCAAAGTAATTTTACAAAAAAGGAAGTCTTAAAAAGAACAAAAATAAAAGGTCGTTGTAGTATAGTGGTAAGTATTCCCGCCTGTCACGCGGGTGACCCGAGTTCGATCCCCGGCAACGGCGCCATTTGATTACTCAATTTTTTAGTCGCGCTTAGAGTAACAAAACCAAAATACCCCAATTGAAGTATAGGAACCGAAAGCATATAAAATGCAAGCAAAGATTAAAAACGTGAAAGTGAAATTGGAATTAAATCATTGTATTTGTTTGCAAAATCAGAAGTGTTACACAAGATCAAAAAAGATGTTGATATTAAAATGGTGAAAGTGGGATCACTTAGCACAATCTCAACAAGAATCGTAGCCCTTGCACCCTCTACGTTGCATCCTAGATCAACCTTGATCTTACCTCGTTCATCCATCTCCAATCAGCCACGATCTTATCACGCAAATCAACCTCACTCCCTTCCTTTATATCATATCTCACACACATTAGAGTTTCTGGGTTGCGCTCATGTGCTCCTCATTATGATTTTCATGTTTCAGCATCAAAAGAGATTGAGTCCATGAATGGGTCAAAGTTGTTCCCTTCCTTTATTTAATAAAATGTGCTACGTTCTAACCGCAAAGGTATTCAACTTTGTAATTGATCTAAGTTAGAGTAACAAAACTAGAATCCCCATAATGAAGTATAAGGAAACATTGGGTATCAAATCCAAGGAAATTGTGTGTGTTAAGTCTAGCTTGCGTAATTTAATTCTTGCTAAAAAGAAAAATAAAACTTGAAAATGGGGGGAAATAAAATCAATCTCAAATGATGTTGAGGATGATGATTTAATATGCAAGAAATTAAAGCAAGTAAAATAGAAAATCTAAATTTTGTAACTACAGGGAATTAAAATGTGAATGAAATAGAGCAAGTGGCCGTAAACATTATGGCCAAAATAGTAAACAACCTTCATATTAAAATTGTAAAACAGTAAAATTATAAGTGGAAATGAAGGGATCTAGTTAAATACATTCAAAATTGGAAATGACTTTTAAGTTTGGTCATGAGTTGCATGTAATGTTTTAAATGCATATCTCAAGTAGAGCTTGAGTGCAACTTAGTAAGCATGCCGAAATTCGTGAAATCAATTCACAAAAGGCAACCTAAAACAGTAATTCAGATGCAATGCAAATGTTCCTGATCTCAACAGATGTAATGGACAAGCTACAACGATTCATGAAACCAGATGGCCCCATTAAACCCAATATGTGACAATAGAAAAATAGTGTATTTCAATATATCAAATCATATGGTAGTAGAAATTTAAAACTATGACATCATCTTGTTCAACAACATGGTGCAATAGTGAATTTCAACAAATAATGATGAATGCTCAATCTCTTACAACTAAAAGATGCAAAGCAAGTTACGTGGACAAATTTGAGTTCCCAAATGTTTCCCAAAAGCAAGTTATAGTGAATTTCAACCTTTTTTCTCACATTTTTCTAAAAAATCTATTTTTCTAAACGCTCAACAAAAAGTAATTCACTAAAGACAAAAACAAGTTTATGTAAACTAAAAGAAACTTAGAGATAATGGTTGAGATAACTTGGTTTATCTAAACCTAGGATTTTATGAATTGAATTTTATCTCTAAGCCCTTGAATATACTAAATCTGTATGAAATTTGTAGCTAACTCTGCCACATGTTTTCAGCTTTACAACAGAAGTGGTTGTTGTAAAACCACAAACATGAAACATGAGCAAGTACATTTCTTGTTCTCCATTGAAAATCCTTTGGGATTTGGAGTAAAAAACTTGAGAGTTCATAACTACTATAAATAGAGAGCATCAATGAGTTTCCAAGGCATTCATTGATCACATCATCCATCCACCACTTCCCTTCATGTTTTGGGTGGTCTTCCACATGGAAGATTAATCCCTTTTGTTTGATTCTCTTGTAATTTCATATTGAATTTTGAGGTTATATTTAATTAAAGTGTTATTTTCTTTTAATTTATTTACATGGAATCTATTTTCATCTATTCTTTTATAGTTTTGATTTCTACGATTAAGATTATCTTAGAACATATGTTGATAATTCAGTCTTAATCTTTTTATTAGAATTCTTGTAAGTTTTTTTTATAATCTTTTATATTAGTGAAATACTAAATCTTCACATGTATACATTGTGGAACACGTGTAATGTAATAAAACACTTAGCTTGTATACGTGTCGGAACAAGAGAAGAAACTGAATTAATTAATTAATACTAGTTTAGTTAATTCAAATTTAGATTGTGTTCTAAGAAAGATGTGTTAAAAATGATGACCAAGATCAAAAGGGGTGAATTGGACTCTTTTCACAATCTTTGAAAATCCTTTAGTTTTTAAAATGAAACTCTTTTAAACTGAATTCACCAAAGAATTTAAGACTTCTCATACATTCAAATGTTAAAGATCAATGAATTCATTTAGGCTAGAAATATTAGATTATATATTTGTATGTGTAAACAATAGTTAGACAAAATAATTTATGGAAGCTTGATTGATTAAAATATAAAAACTTCAAAAGCAATTCAATTCACTAAACAAGAATATAATGAGAAGAGAAAAGAAAAAGAAGATTGCACACTTTAGTTTTTCAGCTGGCTCTTCTCAAATCTACATCCAATTTGCCAAGCAACACTAACATGGCTTCCACTAATCACAATGTTTTACAAAGACATGTATTTGAAGAAACATACAAGAACACGACCCTTGCATCCTACAAGAATTGTTGTCAAACAAAATAACACCTTGTTACTATACCATTTTTAAGAGCTTTATATTCAGAAATAGTTAAAATACACAAGAGAAAAAAAAAAGTAAAGAACAATATCATCTAAAAATAGAAATTGACCCACTGTAGTTTTCTTTCAAGTGACAAAACACTGATTTTTCTTCTATAACATGATTTTGATCTTCAAAACTCTAAAAACTACTTCAAGAACTTATTTTTGTCCATAAAATAACTCAAAAAATTGCTCAGACTATATGACTTTTTTTCCTCAGAAGTTGTATCTAAAAAGGTCAAAGCAAGGAAAGTTATATATATATATATATATATATATATATATATATATATATATATATATATATATATATATAAATTGTGTAATTTAATGGATTAAATCTATATTTTGAAGTCAATGGATTAAAAATATGTTTAGATAGATTAAAATTGAGTAGTTTAAAACTTCTAGAAAAACATACAATTTAATCTATTAAAAACAAGTTTTAACATATTAAAATGAAAATTTAATCGATTAAAATGTCATGCCATATAGATAAGAACATTTTAATATATCAAAGTAGTTTTTTAATCAATTGAAACTTTTTTAATACAATTTCAACTAGTTTTTTTAAGATGTTTATTTGATTAAAACACTAAAATAGAACTTGCGGAAGATAAACTCTAATAAAAACAATTATATCTAATCACAAAGATATTCTAAATCTTCAATCTTCATCTCGAATAAGGTTGGATTCATAAAATCTTCATCAAGTACAACAACAACCAAATTTGGAAAAGATGTTGTATGTGAATTAAGCAATTCAAATGCATTAGTAGACATTGTAGTTAAGATTGTGTTGTCTAACTCAATTAGCTCCACTACTGCATCATTGTAGTTAAGACAATTATCACTTCTTTTGCAACATTAGACGATATAAACTCAACCATTTCAACATATGCCTTACATAGAGAGGAATCAAAGTATGAATCACAAGTGTGAGTATTAATGTAATCTATAAGATCACATCTAAATCTTCTAAAAACTTAGGAAAATTATCGTCTACTCAATTTTCAGATTCTTTTTCTTTTTCTTCTCCCTTTTCTTTTACGTAACATTCTATTAATACAAGTTCTTTAACTCTTTCATACCAAATGACATGATACTTACACTACTTAGATGAAGATCAACATGTTGTACAAGTTCATGAATAACTAATTGACTCACTTATTTAACTCTATAATTTGTTGAAATTTTATTTCACTCACTATCACTTGCCTAACAAACTACTATAAATATGGTTGTTCAAAATAAGGAGTAATATCTATGTTAGCCTCCACAGCATGCCTTAATTTCATGTTATTTACACTTGTTTACCTCTCAAGTTCTTCTAAATATGGTTTTTCAAAACTAGGAGTAATAATTATCTTTTGTAGCATAATTTGTTTTTTTTTTTTTTACATTGAATATTGTCAAAAGGATGATTGAACTTACTTAGATTCCTCAAAATAGGGCTGATGAAAACATGACTCACATTACATTTGAAAATTATGTTATTGATCATGTTGAAATGAAGAATAACTTCCATATGAACATGATTCCAAAGATTTATTTTATAGATATTCTAATTAATTAATTATTGAAGCCAAATCAATACTCGAAAAATTTAAAACAAAATATTAAAGTGGAGAAAACAAGAATCAGACGTTGTAACAAACACTTTATTAATCTCTCTATAAGATGTTATGTGAGACGCTATATGAAGTAATGTGTGGAATGAGATATGCATGTTAGCTTATTATATTAAATGAGTATGAAATAATGTTAGGCATAATATAATCTATATGACTCAATACTAGAATAGGAAGAAACAAGAAATGTTTTTATGGCATCAGAATTTTAAAAAAAATGAAACTAACAAAAACAAATTAGAAAAGAGAAAAAAAAAGTAGACAAACTAAAGAAAACTAGATAATAAAATTTAATTTAATTTTTTGGTAAAGATGTCAAATTTGATTAATGATGTTTCTATATCAAGTTACAATGGGTGGAAATTTGATGTGATTAAGTCCATGGAATTAAGTTTTATAGGAAACTGGTATGATTTGTGATTTAATTGGGGGTTATGGTTCATGTTTGGATTGGGGATAAATAAATGTGATACTTGTTTATAATTTTTGATATGTTTCAAGAAATTAATTATAAATTGAGCAAGCATGAACTTTTTATGATGTTGGAACATTAAAATTATGTCAAAACCCATGCTGGTATCATTGATTTGGGTGTTTAGGATTCGTATAGGTGAAAAAAAATCTGGGCAGAACCCAAAATGATATGCACCGCCTGGCGGTACGTGAACTGCTGTCAGGCAACACATCAGTGTAGTTGGCACTCTATTCTATTTTGTGTTTGGGCGACACTGGAGGTTTATCTGGAAAGGCTGTAAATAAAACTGGTGTATAGGAAGTCGAAGGCTGGTAAGGGCATACATGAATGTAATTAAATTAAATTATATATATATATATATATGTGTGTGTGTGTGTGTGTGTGTGTGTGTGTGTGTGTGTGACGATTGGAACTAAAAAGAGGATATAAGTAATGTTTATCTTGATTGTAAGGGTGTACAATACTTGTTTTGGGTGTTTTTCCTTGAAGAGTAGATGGTGTAAGTTTTAGCAACTTGAATAACATGCTTTCCTTGGAAAATGAGTTTGAAAAATGAATTTAGAATGTTTATGATTGTGTTGGTCTAGAATTTAAATATATGAATAAATGAGAATGTGGCTGCTATCTTGTAATGTACGACAACATGTTGATTTTTAGTTCCATTTAAGTTGTTGCATGAGGGTACATGGATGTGCATATGTGAATTGATGTTAGTGAATTATATATTAGGTTGGGTTGTAATCTTGAGCTAAGTGCTAAATATAGACATGTAAAATAATAAAATGGACATATGTATGAACTATTGAGATATATGAAATTGTTTTGGGGTGTTAAACCAGTAGTTGGCACGTTACTAGTACAGCGCCTGGCAGCACGAAGAAGATCGCAAGGCGATCAGAGTATTAGGGAAGTCTCTGGATTGTGTGGCATCTGGCGGTAAGGTATGACCGTCAGGCAATAGCCTTAAATCAGTAGGGCTATAATCTGAATGGTGCCTAGCAGCAAGAGGATTTCGCCAGGCAGTATGCGTTGTGATTTTGCCTGGCAGGGCTTAGGCAGTGCCACGCGAAAACGAAAAGGGTAGTGTGATATGTTGGATTGCTTTTAGTGTGTTTGTAATGTTGGGCTTGGACCGGGATGTTACAATGAGCGGGTAGATTCATGGTTGGTTGTGAACACGTGATAATATGAGCGGGGAGGTTCATATTGTCATGCTTTCATGTGAGGATACGAGCGGGGGGGTTCGTATGTTCCGTTCTCACACTTAAGGGTTGTTGCGAGCGGGGAGGTTCATAGCTGTTGGATCACGTGTGTTAGACTACGGGCGGGGAGGTCCGTAGAGTTGGACTACGAGCGAGAAGGTTTGTAGAGGTAGGACCACGAGCGGGCAGATTTGTGGAAACATGTATATCCTGGGTCCATGGTCAAGTAATTGCATGGGTGATTTGGATGTGCGTGATCTACGAAGCTTTGGGTGAAACCTTAAGGATGAACTTTGTTGTAGCATTCCTTGAGTTGTGGCTCGGGATATTGGGTAAACACGTGGCTTTCCTTGAGTTGTGGCTCGGAATGATATCCCTTGAGTTGTGGCTCAGGATGGCGGATGAACACGAGCATTCCTTTCAGATTGGCGAGTTTTGCCGGTGTGAGTGTCCGAGTTGTGGCTCGTACGGATGAGTCCAAGAAGATTTCCCTCTTCGACGTTAGCCAATGAGTTTGGTATTCTTGGGACAATTATCAACTATGGTTCATATTGGGAACTCCACCCGGCATTACGGAGTGTGGTCCGTAACAGGTTTCTTGCACGTGTTCAACAAGTTGTGGCTTGTAGGTCGAGGCAACAAAGGGTATCTTGAGGTTATCATCTAAAGACGTAGAACATGGATAACATGATGGTGGCCGTGTGGTATGGAATCAATGGATAGAGTTCCTTTGATGAGTATATGCATATATTTTTGAATTGTATATATTTTGATATTGTTAGCTCACCCTATTTGCTTGTGTTTGACGATGATCGTGTAATGCGTTACATGGGAGTAGATGATGTTGCAGGTGGTGTTGGTGAGGCATAACATCAGAGAGAGGGCTAGCTGGAAAAGCTTTTACCGAGTTTTTATTATTTATGGATTTAAGATATTTTGTAAACATTTATGTTTATCATACTTAGAACTTGTTGTGATATTTAATTTTGTGGATTTTAGTTTAATAGAGTTTTAATATAGGTTTTCATTTTCCCTCGTTTTGGAAAAAGGCAGTTTAAATTAATGCGTATAAATTATCGATTTTATTTTTTTTATTTTAAATTAGTAATATCCGATCGGGATGTTACATTTACGTTTTAAAAATTGTATTTTTTTACAAATTAAATTAAACAAGTAGGAGATTGATAGAATTAAACAAATTAACAAGAGCTCCAATTAAGGACCAAGATTGTATTATCAATAAGTGTTAAAAAAAACCTGAGAATGGAAATTAGGGTTCAAAAAGAACAGACGATTCAAGCAGAACCTGATTAATTCATTAAGTATCTCTCACATCTCAAGGTGTTTACGTTCGAGATCTATATTTCATTACCTCTTGAATTAATTGTTAGAATTAAGCAAACCAACTAGGATTCCAATAAAATATTAGAACTAAATTTTCAATAAGGGTTCAAAAACAATTCCAATAGCATATATCAGAATTCAAAAAGAATAAACTACATAAATACACTTTGTTGAATTATTAGACGATTGAACTTGTATAGCATAGAACCTCAGAATTCACTATGAACTCACTAGAGAATCAATCCATAATTACAGAAGAGGAAATCAAAAAATTTAATGTGTGTTTAAGCATTGAGTAGAGAGGTGTGAGTTGTGAGTGGTTATTGATGGATCAATCTTTTCGATCCTTAGCGTGAAGAATGATCTTTGTAGCTCTAAATCACCAAATACTTGATTCTACAAAATCTGAAATATTAAGCACATATCTTCATTTTTTTGACATAAGAATAAGGAAAGTTCTGATAATATTTTCAATACGTATTTTCTTATATTATGCCTAAGGAAATAAATCAAAGTAATATGATTTGAGAATAATCATTTCTTTCCATGATTAGGTTACACATACTACAAAAAAAAAAACTGAAATTACCGACGGAATTTTATCGACGGATATATTTTTGTCGGTAAATTTGAATTACTGACGAATTTTATCGACGGATTCTCAAATTTTAATTACCAACAGAAAAATCCGTCTATAAAATCCGTCGGTAATTCAATTTTTTTTTACCGACAAATTTTTTCGTCGGTAAAAGAAGCGGAAATTTCCCATCCAAATTTGAATTATTGACGGATTTTTTCGTCAATAAATTCGTCGATACTTACATAACTCAAAATCTGTCGGTAAAATCTGTCGGTAATTTAATTTTTTTTATCGACGAATTATCCGTCGATAAAAGAAGCGGGAATTTTTCCGCCCAAATTTCACCTTATAAGAAGCCGAGAAGAAGAAGAAAAATAGAAAAAGAAGGAGAAGAAAAAGAAAAAGAAGAGAAGAAGGAGAAGAAGAAGAAAAAGAAGGAGAAAGATAAGAAGGAGAAGAAGAAGAAGGAGAAAGAGGAGAAGAAGAAGAAGAAGAAGAAGAAGAAGAAGAAGAGGAAGAAGAAGAGGAAGAAGAAGAAGAAGAAGAGGAAGAAGGAGAAGAAGAAGAAGAGGAAGAAGGAGAAGATCAAGGAGAAGAAGAAGAAGAAGTTGACGGCGGCGGCGGTGGCAGCGGTGGTGGCGGCGGCGATGGTGGCAGTGGCAACGTAGCGACGACAACCACGAAAAAAAAACGAAAAAAAAAATTGAAAGAGAAAGGAGGAAGAAGATGAACAGTGCAACAAATTTACCGACTGATTTTTTGGTAATTACTGACGGATTTTTCAATCGATAATTATTGGGAGATTTACCGACAGATTTTTTCGTCGATAATTACCGACAGATTTACCGACAAATTTTCTGTCGGTAAAATTTTACCGACAAGCATTTTACTGACAAATTTTTTACCGTCGATAATCCATCGGTAATGTTAATTTAGCGACGGATTTTGACCATTACCGACGAATTTTGGCCGTCGGTAATATCGATTTTTCTTATAATGATACTTCTTGAATAAAATTGCTCAATTCAAATCAACAAATCCAAGGCATTGTTAGCATATTTAAAAGTTATCTATTGGGACTTATATAGCTAGACACTATGTGACTTAAACTTATCCTTTGGTTGCACAAAATATATAGTTGCAAGTCTGAATTTAATTATAAAAATCATTTAGCACATATATGATTCATCAAACTATATAGTGAAATTCAACAAATTAGGCTTTCTTATGAAACATTTGCTTAGGCTGGCCAAACGTCTCTCATGGCTTAAAAATTGATTTTTATCATTGATTTAAATACTGATATGGTAAATACAAGTTAAAATAGTAGCTTTAATCTTAAATATACTCTGATAAAGCTAAAATTAAATTATTCTAAATGTGAGTAAAAATGTAATCATAAATCCAACTTCTCCCATCCTTCCAATTCTTGTTGGATCTAGTGATTACCACTAAGAAAAAAGTTATATATCTAAGGTGCAATTTCTTTTACTTAAGAGTGTAATTGTTTATGCGCCACAATTTGAAATCTTGACCTACCTAGCTTCCGTTGTAGGACAATTAATGTCATTTATAACAATGCTTAGTTAATCTCTTTCTAACTTTCAAGCTCCAGTTGAATATCTTTCATTTGGATACCCAATTTGGCTTCTTTTAGGATTTAATGTTGAACTAGAAGACATCTTTAAAAAATAAAGAAAACACAAAGAAAGAAAATACAACTATATAATTGTTAGAGTAAAAATCCTCACCACAAAGTCACATGATTCTTGAAATATGGAAAGTAAAGAATGTTCAAGAGGCAAAATATTCTTCTCTTTGTTTGAATAATGTATTTTTCTTAAAGCACCTTCATTTCTTACATTAGTTGTTTCATAAAGAGATCAAGGAATCCATGTACTTTGATTTCCTCTTTTGGTAGTTCAATCTTCACTCTATCCTTTTATAAATCTTCATATCTAAAGAAATCAAGGACCTAAGGATTTATCCATAACAAGCTTCACAACTAAAGAAAGATGATAGAATTCAAAGAAGAACGACATCTAATGAGTTTGGTTGATTTTGTCATTTTTTTTTCTTGCATGAGATAAATATCTTTGGTGATTAAAGGTATTTGACTTTGATTTTGGTCTATATAGCTTTGGTTTGTTTCTTGGATTTTGGATATTTTGAGTAAGGTGTTGAATTATTCATGTTGGGAGGGGGAATTGGTTTTGCTAAGTTAGTTTTGAAAGAAAAATGAGGAATAATGAACAAAAGTTTGAGAAGGGAAAGAAATAATTGAACCAAGATTGAATAGGGGAGTTTTACTAGAACCGAATGGAACTTTGTAGCCTAGTAGAAAAGGTGGACTTGATCTCCCCAAAATCCTTCTATGTTAAGCAGTAGCACAAAGAAGACAAGGGAGAGAGTCATACCTTCAACTCTAATAAGAACTATATATTAAATTAAAGAGAAAAATACTCTTCACCAAACTCATCGTCATGTATTGAACCAAATCAAGTTATGCACAAAGCTCAATTCTGTTTTCTTCTAGAGTTAGACAATGAGCATACACTTTATAAATAATGTTTATATCATAAAAGACTTAAGACATTTTAATCTTTTAAGTTTTTCTTTAGGAGAATATTCAATTTCCAGGATCACGACATTTGCTTATTTCATTTATCAACAACACTTTTAAGACATTTAATTAGTTTATCCTACTTTTACTCTCTTTTTTTATCTTACTAATTCATCAAAAAAGAAAGTATTAAACATTATATGAAAATAAATAAAAATTTATAAAGGAGATAGACATAATAAAGAGCCTTTTTTCAATAACAGACCAGTTAATGTTACTAAAAGAATCAATGTTCCCTACCCTATTCATTCGTAGTTGATGAAGGCATTAATCATCATTTGTTTGTTAAATTTTATTAACGTTGTACTAAAAAAACCTTCGCCACAAAGATACCAATTAAAACGACAGATAATTATAAGCTTTAAGGCTTCGATGATTATGTTGTACACCCCAAAACTTATCGTGGCCAAGGTTAGTTACCCTCGTTAATGTTTATCACAAAATGAAATTCTCAATATTTGGTGAGACATTGCATTCATATACAAATAGACTATTATTAAAAAATAGGGAAATTAGAACTACGTAACAAATATGGTGGTCAAAGTAGTTTGTAATACATTTCTATATACACACAAATTGCAAACCAAACATGTTAAATATTATACTACTATCCCTCTTGCTTTGAATTGCTTTCTTATTCTTTTGAAAATGCCTTTTCTTCTCTCTCTCTAGAAGAAAAGCTATATGATAGACTCAAATACTCACCAATCTCTTCATATAAATAATTGAACCACCGTCACAAAGAGCAAGACGACTCAGCAACCAACATTGAAAGTAAGACAAATAACTCCAAATAAACTTTTTCTTTTTCTTTCTCTCTCAAATTACTACAATGCCACAGGTGGATTTGGACAC
Source organism: Vigna unguiculata (assembly GCF_037176805.1). Classification (NCBI taxonomy): domain Eukaryota; kingdom Viridiplantae; phylum Streptophyta; class Magnoliopsida; order Fabales; family Fabaceae; genus Vigna; species Vigna unguiculata. Next base: position 10,786,440 of record NC_140798.1, on the reverse strand, counting down.
GTTGGTTTCCGCCTGCAGCGGCGGTTGCTCTGACCAGAAAATCGCCTGTGCCGACAACGACCATCCGGACTTCCCGCCGGAGTCCTTCTGGCTCTCCGGTGACGCCGAGTACGACTGGTGGGACCGCAACGCCGTTTACCAGAGGAACGAATCCACTAAAGGAAACTCAATTTCCTCCACGAACCTCAACCCTAGCTCCAACAACAACTCGCAGCGATTCTCCAAGAATCTGAAATCCAAAGCCACAATTATCGGTTTGCCGAAGCCGCAGAAAACCTCCTTCGCCGACGCAAAGTGCCGTCGCAATCACCGACCTGCAAACGCCAGGCTCTTCCCGAAGCGGAGCGCGTCTGTCGGCGGAAAATCGGAAAACTCCCTCGTCGAACCCTCGTCGCCGAAGGTGTCCTGCATAGGGAGAGTGCGATCCAAGCGCGACCGGAATCGGACACTTAGAACGCGCCAGAGATCAGTCTCCTCCACCGCCACCGCCACTACCTCCGTTGCCGCCGTTACCATCACGCGGCAAAAATCGAAGCGGAGCCAGAGGAAGAAAGCTGGATTCTTCGCAAGCGTTCGTGCTATATTCCAAACTGGTCGCAGGGGAAAACCAGTTCAGAAACCGGACCTTCAGCCAGGGGATTCGTCTTCGAAGAAGAAAAGGAGCTATGGCAAGAAAACGAAGGGAAGCACTGGTGGCAGCACGGGGAGCCGCAACGACGAGTTGTTTGAAGAATCGTTCTCGAGTGCGCCTCGCGGTTTGGGTTCCGTGAACCGGTTCGTGTCGGGGAGAAGGTCGGAGTCGTGGTTAGTTGGTGAGTCCGAAATCCACGTGTCTCATTAGGATTCGTTTTATATCTGCCGTACAATTGTGGTGACGGCTGCGGTGGGCCCTGACATTTTGAATATTGGTTAAAGGGATGACGTGGCAAATTGAATAACGGTATGAACGCTATATTATACTATAATGTATGTAGTGTAGGTTGACGGTAAAAGTAAGCGTGGTTGAATTTGCCGCTGGTGTCTTTTTTGTTCCTTTCTGTTCCGGCGATGACAATGACAGCGTCGTGTAAATATGATTAGTGTAACTTACCTTTCCACAAACGCGCAGCCTTTGTTACTACTTTGCAGTAGTTTTCTTTCCCTGAGTATCCATACTTTTACACTTCTCCTATCTCATTCATTTTTACGTTAATATTATTAATAATTCATTTATATAAGTATTTTTAATATTGAAGATAAATTATTATAAAGTTGTTTGTAAAAATATTAGTCAAAAGATTATTTTATCTTCTAGAATGGTTACAATAAACGAGACAGGTCATCTTTTTTTTATATATAAATATTTTTAAACAAATATTATACCAAAGTACGACCATTCATTATTCATTTTAAGTTTTGAATTCTGACTTCGAGAAGTTGATTTGTAGTCAGGAAATTAATTAAAATAGATTTTTAGATTATTAGAAGAGTATAGGAAGATTGGACTTTTATGGACCTTTCATCATAAAAGTTAGTCTCATTAATAATTGTTGTTATCAAATAAATTTCATTATTCCTTTAATGTATTGTTGCAAATAGAGTAAACAATAGAATATAAATAGGGTTAAGGTAATTCCACTGGTATGTTCATGATTCTGATTTATAATATCACCCAAAATAATACTTATTTAAAGAAAATGTTAGAAATATAAACAATAATAAGATGGTTTTAAACAGTAAATTGTAATAAATAAATAAATAAAGGGCAGGTTAATCATCTAGTTTTTCTAAAATTAAATTCTTTATAGTCTTTTATTTTTATTAAGTAAATAAGTGTTTAATTTTGAATTACCTAATATTCGACATTAATTAATTTAATTTAGTTTCCACTCATTCTGAATGCAAGTGAAAACCTACTATACTACATTCATCCCAATGTATATGAATGAAGTACTAATTATACTTCAGAAGTTCAAACGAATGTTCATGAGTATTGCTTATTCATTTAAATAAAAGGTTAACAGAAAAATTGATAAGAATTTAACCTAAAGAAATAAGATTAAACCATCCTACCAACAATAATTAGAACTCGAAAAGAAGAAAGGAAATCATACTATGTTTAATAAAATAAAAGAATAATATGTTTATTGTGTATATCCTCTAAATCATTTATGAAATTACAAGAGTATCAATAAAAAAGGATTAGTTAGCCGTAACGATTTTCTAAGCTATATTATAACTGTTATTTTGTGAACAATTTTCATAGTTTTTAGACCATCCATTACAACCACACGTTCAAAACAAGTCCAAAATATTTTTTGAGGATTTGAAATATAAAATGGTTGAGCACATTAGTCTCCAATTCCAATAGAATATGTAATTTCAACAAGATTTTAATGTAGACATTTAGGATTTGAAAAATAAATTGATCAATTGACTGCTATATTGGATCATAAAGAAGTCTTTAGAGTTTAATGTTGATATTGTTGTTTGTTGACTTGAATATTGTTTTTGTTGATTTTACTACTACTGTTGATTATGATTCAAATGTTGTTGGTTCTGATTTTGATATTCCTTTTCATAAAAAAAAAATTTGGTTCTAATTTGATGATGCACATATTGTTGTTCTTATTGATTCTAATTTTGTTGTTGATAGTCTTGATGTAAACGATTTTAGTAATGATTTTGACAATAAATGTTGTTGATTTTCGTATTGTTGATATTGTTTCAATGTTGTTCATAATCATTATGTAACTCCTATATTTAGTGCTTGTGATTTTAATGTTGTATATGATGTTGATCACACTGATTTTATAGTTGATGTTGTTGATTTTATAATTGTTATTGTTGATGATTCTACAGTTTCCATTTTCACATTCAGAAGTTTTTCTTGGATCAGAACCTGTTGATCTTGCCATAGATTAAGATGAAAAACCAAATCAGTGCATGTGTGGATAAAATTGGATAGAGTAGTTTTTTAGCATAAGAATAACATGCTTCAATTTTTGCTCCCAATTTTTCTTCTAATAATAGGAGTAAAAATTTTATATTTTCTTTATTTAATATAGTTAAAAGTAGCAAATGTAGTATAGTGAATAGTATAGAAAGTAAATTGTAATATATCAAATTAAAGAAAATAAATTTTGATATATGACCAATTTGAATTACATGTTATATTTCTTTTAGTTTAGGTTTTCTTTTCTTTTTACTAGTTTAGTTTAGCTTAGTTTTAGTGAAATTTTTTTGTACCTTTTAGGACATTGAACCTTTCTTTTTAAATCCTGCACCATGGTTCTTATTTTTCAGATTCTACAAATCAGTTATAGTGCAGACCTTTGTAGTTGTTATACCTCTTTGTGCTTATATATTTGTGCATAATTTTGTATATATATGTTTTGTTTTCGGCCATGAGTTTTGTGAGATACTTCACTTTTGTTCACACTTTTGTTCATACCTTGTAGTAGGTAGGGATGGCAACAAGGCGGGGCGGGGACGGGTTTCACTATCCCATACTCATCCCCGTAAAAAATGTTCATCCCCATCCCCATACCCAAACCCAACTGGTATCAAACTTTTATCTCATCCCCATCCCCACCGGGTAACGGGTATAATCTTGTACCCATACCCGTACCCGTTTTCTTACTACTTTAATATTAATTTTAATTAATTTTTATAAAATAATAAAAAATTACGCTAAAGGAAACATAATATTATCAAATATTCAATATTAGGAGTATGGTTATTTTTTCGATATCAAATACTTTGAAATAAATTATAATTGTTTACATTTTATATTAAAATACTAAATAAAATTTAATGAGAACCAAAACATTTATTAAATTTGCAAACATGAATGAAACCTAGTTGATAAATTTTAAAAATATTTTTTAAAAAATATAAAAGGAAATTTTTTTTAAAAAAAATATAAAAGGAAAAAAATATTTAAATTAAAATATATTTTAAATGTTTGTTTACTTCAGTTTTTTAAATTATAATGAATCTATTTGTTATACACTAATAAAAGTTATAATACATCACTTGATTAAAATAACGCAAAGAACAAATAATAAATATAATAATAAAATTTTAACATAAATCTTGTATCTTTTAAACCATAATATATGTTGAATGGTGGTAAAAAAATATTCATGACAATTACATTAAATTTTTATATTGTAGTAAATAAAAATTATTTATACAATTATAGTGAAAAAATTAAAGTATGCTTGTAATGAGTTAGAAAATAAAAAATAATTAGATAAAATTTATCGAAATAGTATTCTATATGATGAAAATAAACAAAAAATAAAAATATAAAAAAATTAACAAATGTGTGTCTTATAGATAATTTGGAGACTATTGGAAGGAATCACACAAATGAAAACAAATATATAATTAAAGGTATGATAAGATGAAAAATATCTTAGAGATCTAAGAAAACTTTTCAAATATCAACATATATACTCAATGTTTGATAAAAAAATGACGCAAAGAACAAATAATAAACATAATAAAATTTTATCATAGATCTGGTATCTTTTAAACTCCAATATATGTTGGATGGTGATAAAAAAATATTCATGACAATTACATTAAATTTTTATATTGTAGTAAATAAAAATTATTTATACAATTATATTGAAAATATTAAAGTATGATTGTAATGAGTTAGAAAATAAAAAATAATTAGATAAAATTTATCGAAATAGTATTCTATATGATGAAAATAAACAAAAATAAAAATATTAAAAAATTAACAAATGTGTATCTTATAAATAATTTGGAGATTATTTGAAGGAATTGCACAAAGAAAAACAAATGTATAATTAAGGGTATGATAAGACGAAAAACATCTTAGAGATCTAAGAAAACTTTTCAAATATCAACATATATACTCAATGGTTGAGAAATAACAAAAAATGTTTTAGCGAAATAAAAGAGTTCTTCAACTGAAATAAAAATTAATAATAATAAGTAAAGAATTTTTTTTATATTACCTAGTAAATGAAATGTTTATGCTATTAAACACTTAAATTTAGAGTATTAAATATTCTCATGTGAAAGGAAAATATACAATAAAAAAATATTAAAAAATAATAGAAATATTCAAATGTTAGACCTAATTTTTTTTTAATTGACATACATCATTTTCACATAATTACATAAAGGTTGTGATAAAATAAAAAATATATTGGAGATGCGAAATAAGTTTCATGACAAACCAAATATTTAGAAAAAATAAAAAATAAAAATCATCCTCATTTAAATTATTAAAATATTTACAATTAATTAAGTAACCATATATATATATATATATATATATATATATATATATATATATATATGGTTACTTAATTAATTGTAAATATTTTAATAATTTAAATGAGGATGAGGATATGGCGGGGACGGGTATTATGGCGGGGATATATTCATCCTCATACTCATCCCCATACCCAATTGAAAAAATCGGGGATTCCCCATACCCATACCCATACCCAGTCAATGCGGGGATTCCCCGTCAAAACGGGAACGGGTTCGGACAATACCCACGGGGACGGGTTTGTTTGCCATCTCTAGTAGTAGGTAATACTTCATATCAATGTGCAAATTTTTTTCTTGAAAAGTATACTATATACATGTGTTGTTCTACTAGTGGCACTAGTGGCTTTCCTGCACTAACTGATATAAGAAGCCTATTTTACTTTTACAAATCATGCACTATGGTTCTTATTTTTGAGATTCTGCACATCAGTTACAATGCAGAACTTTGTAGTTGTTGTACCTCTTTGTGCTTATATATTTGTGCAAAATTTGTTGTATGTGTTGTGTTTTTTGGCCATGAGTTTTGTGAGATACTTCACTTTTGTTCACACCTTGTAGTAGGTCACTTTATTGGGCCCCAACAAAGAGGAGAATACTTAATATCAATGTGCAAACTTTTTCTTGAAAACTATACTATATGGACAAGGCCCAAAAGTTGATGGACACATTTTTTTTATGGAGTTCTTGTCCTAGATTTGGAATTTCATATTTTTGTTTCAATTTTATTTTCTATTTTTGTTTCATTTTTGTAGCTTTTGTTTGTTTTGGATTTCTTATTGTTGTGTTTTAGTCTTCTATTTGTAGTGCATTGTCAAGTGAGAACAATGTTTCATTAAATTGTGACGGGAGTGTTCTATTGTTTTGTTTTGTTTTTTCATTTTAGTTTGATGTTATTTAATATTTTTAGTTTAGTTAGTTTTTGTTTTTGTTTTGTTACTATTGCTTTTATTATTGTTGTTTGGTCTTGTTGATGCTAGTTTTACTTTAGTTGTTACTGTTTTTAGTTTTTTTTTTTTTTATCGTTTTAGTTTAACATTTCCTATTTACATTTTTTTTTTCGTTTAGATTTTTTTTTACTGTTTTGTTATATTATTATTATTATTATAGTTTTTGTTGCTTTACTATTTATTATTTTTAGTGCATATCTTTCAATTTTTTAGCTTACTTAGATTTCTATGCTTTTAAACCTTTTTGAGTATATTTTAGTTTTATCATTAATCTTAGTTAGAAGTTTCAATCATGACATATTTATTTCTTACATTTTTAGTGTAACAAGTTTTGCATGATGATTAATCTATGGGTTATTTTTGGTAGAATATAAACCTTTGTGAGATTTTGATCCTATTTTCGTTTTTCTTGTAGGTATTCTAGAACTTGAGTTGATTCTTTCTAATACTACTTGTTCACATGAACTATTGAGATGATTTAGGTTTAGGCCTTCTTTGATTTTCAGCTAGTTAGCAAATTGACCTACCTTGCATTATGTTTGCTCGCATACCCCTTTGAGCCTTATTGACCTTTTCCTTAATGATTTTTAGCTCATTAATTATAGCCTTGAATTAAATTAAAAAATGATGATTTGCCAAACTTTTAGGATTAGAGTAACTCTGGAATTGTCTTGGGAATTGGTTAGAAATAAATGATGTATTACATTGAGCTTTATATTAATTTGGTGTATATTGAGGCTTAAATGCACTTATATTGATTGAAAATTGTCTAAAAGAAAAAAACACATGACAAAATGAAAATGTGTGTATTTTAAGATGAAAAAGGAAAAGTAAAATGGATTAAAAAGTAGAAAAAGATATTTAAGGAGTGAATATTGGGTTTGTTCACATGTTTGGTAGCTTTCTGGTTGTTTTTTTTTACCCATTCCTCATTGTTCCTCTTTTCTCTTTTGGTGTTTAGCTTTGTGTCCTTTCATTTATCCTACATTTACCCTTACCACATTACAAGCTCATTAAAAAGTTCTTTTCATCTTTAGTTGCATGTGTCTTAAGTAGTGAAAATTAGAGATTTGTCAAGTCTATGGTAATGCATACATTCATGATGTGCTTTAAGTGTAAATACCTTATTAAACACTTAACATAGAGAGAGAGATTATTATACATATACTTGTGAGAATTTTATCATCATTTGGTTCATGATTTGATTTGATTTTGATTCTTATTTACTTTTATCTTTTGAAATATATGTTTATTGTCTTGATTCTCAACACTTTTGATGTATGATTCACTTTCCACTTTGTATATTGTCCTTGTATGATCCAGTGAAAATTTTGCTACCATATTTTATTTTCCCTTTTTTATTTATTTTTCTTCTTTTAGTTTTTATTTTATTTTTTTCAGGAGAGCAAAAGTTTCGGTGTGAGAGTATTTGATAACATTTGTACACACTTTTATAGATTTATTGTATAGTCATTGCACTTTCCAAATTGTTTACTTTCTTTGCTTAACTCGTTTAAATATTTTAGTAATAATTGGGTTTACTACAAATTTGCTTTAATTTTTCATTTTTAGTTTATTTGACCTTTGCTTAATGTTTTGGCCATAACTTTCTTTGTAATTATCATTTTGGGCTATTTTTTGTTGCATTGGATTACATTAGCTAGATTTAGAATCTTGTTTCATTTTTTTTTTATGATTTTTAAAGGTTAGCACAAATTTTTTGAAGTATTGCAAAGAAGACCCCAACATATTAGTTTCTTTCCTTAAAGTAGCTTACTTTTGCAATTGGGCTTAAGACCTTAATTAGAGCCAGTAATAGGTTTCGATTAGCTTTTGACTTCTAACCTTATTAAGACATTCAGTGTATTAAAAATTGTGTGAAGAATTCATTTGCAAAATTTTAGATTTTTATTTTAGTTTCCTTTCTACCTTTTCTCTGTTCTCTTCTTTGTGACTTTTTTCTTTTACTTCTGTGTCAAGTATTCTTCTCTAGATTGACACATTTTCATTGAAGTATGGATGATCAATTAACAAGATCTCAAGATCAATTCAAGATTTGAAGATTTTTTGTTTGGTTTATTGGTGCAAGGTGGCACTAGAAGGGAGGGATGAATAGAGTTTGTATACATTTTATAATTGTTCGGTGTAGACATAATAATATAAATAATTTAGTGAGTAAGGCAAAGAAGAAGGCACACAAGGATTTATATTCTTCTTTTCAAACCATGAGGCTACGTCCAGTCTCTTAAGCAAGTTGCTTAAGAAGTTTCACTAATCAAATCCCTTGTCTAGCACGAGTATCAACCTCTCCGAGGTACAACAAGTTTAACCCTCTCTAAGAAACACGAGTATAAACCTCTTCAGGTTACAACAAGTTTAACCTCTCTAGGTATCCTTCTCAATCTTCGTCTAAGATAGAGAACTCTCAATTTCAAAGATAAAAAAATTCTCTCACGCAAGAGAGTACACTCACACTTACAGGGTATACGGCACAATGTGAAGGATATCACAATGGTAATCACTCAACCAAATATTACTCTATACAATATGAATTGACTTTTATGCTCTCAAGGTATTCTCGTTTTTCTTTCTCTTGAATATATGACAATGTTTCAGCACTTTGGTCTTTCTCTTGTCTTCTTCATCTTGGTCTTGGTACTTATAATCATATTATGGCATTTAACCATTGATGCATATTCAATTCAGTATTTTCTTCATATCTCTAAATATCTTATATATCCTTTCTTCATCTGCAAGTTCTTGATATTTCGTTTAGAGTATCTTGCTTCCTATGGATTATTACTTCTTTCCATTTCAATTAATCAACAATTTGAATTTCAAACTTCATAACGTTTTGGCTTTAATCTTCTGGACATTCTCTTATAGTCTTTGATTCCTTTCTCGTGATTGGTTGATATTCATATGATAGTATAATCTTCAATCAAAAAGGATTTCCTCTCAAATCCTTTTATTCAAATGTTCAATCAACTTTGATATCTTTTTCAATCAGATCTTCAAATAATATTGAGTCTTGTTGCTCAATCTTCTTAATCTAATAACTTGATAGTCTCTATTGATTTTCTTTTGCATCTTTTTAGAACTTGACTCGCCTAACGTGAGGCTTTACTTTTACTCATATTCTCATTCGTCTATTTAGATTGTCTAATGGAAGTACTCGTCCAATAAGGATTTTCAACATAAAGTTTCATGAGTTGACTTTGACTCGTCTAGTACTGATACTCATCAAGTACATTATTGTGCTTGCATTGACTCGTCTAACAGTTTTCTTGGACTTATCTATTGTTTGTAGGAGTCTAGTGCCTTACTTCATTATGTTGACTCATTTGATCGATGTTCTTGTCTATTTAGTTCACTAAGTCTACACTGTTTTAGTCGTCTAACAGTGTTAGTCATCTAGTCTAGCTTGTGACTCGTTTAATCAATATTTTTTATTGAGCTTGTCTAAGGTTTAGCTTCTTTCATGTTGGCTTAAGAATTTGATTATCATCTACTTTGTGCTAATTGTGTTTTTTTGTGCTTTTCTTAAACTCGTTGAACACACATTAGTTAAACAAAAACATATTCATAGTAAAGATCATGGTCGTCTAAACGATTATAAGTTTGCATGTAATGTAGCTTTTGACCTAACTATTCTTTCCTATGTACAATGTTCGTCTAAGAGTATTGTCTAATCATCTTTAGCTATTCGAGAACATTTCTATACTAACTTATCTTCTTGTTTCATTATAGATCTTGTTATCATCAAAACCTACTTTTTGTTACGCTCGTCTAATGGGGTTTTCCAACGTCTAATGGGGTTTTTCAACGTCTAATGGGGTTTTATAATGTCTAATGCTAACAATCTCTCCCTTTTTATGATGACAAAATTATTGTTCTGAAATGTGGCTCTAGAAGGAGGGGATGAATAGGGCCTAAAAACAAACACAAATACTCTAGATTAAAAACCAACTTAAGGACTATAGTATAAATAAGAATAACATCCCTTTACTTTGTGACAATAGTATTGCTATAAATTTAGCTAAGAATCCTATCTTGCATTCTAGGACCAAAGACACTGAAATTAAACATCATTTCATTAAGGATTACTATTTCAAAATTTTGAACATCATTTTTTACATATCTTTGGTAATCAATTACACTACGTTGGTAATTGACTACCAATTTAATAGAATTTTATCAACCTTTTGTTGATTTTTTTATTTATTTTACATTATTGAATACATAATGACATTGGAGCTTATGATATGAGTGAAAGTTTTAATACTTCAAATTTTCCCTAAAATTATAGTTTCCTCCTTCAATTTTGAATTGGTAATAAATTACCAATAAGGTGTAATCAATTACCAATAGTGTGTAATGGATTACCAACATGTGTCAAATTATAAATGTTCACATCATCTTCTTTGTTCCATGGGTCATAAAAAAATTAATATCACAATAGAGGATGTATTTCACGTATTTTAAAAGTATATATGGATACTTTCTATATAAAATATTAGGAAAAGACGAATTTGAATTTCACATGAAAATACAAAGGCAAAAAATATATTTAACCCAAAAAAATAAAGAAAGTGTTTAATTAACTTTTTTTTATTGAAATAAAATTTCTTTAAATTTTGTTAATTAATTGAAAGATTTTAATTTTAGAATATAAATCAAACTAAAATTAAAAAAATAAAAGTCCAATTCTTTTTCAATATAATTTTTTTACACCATATTTTCTTCTTAGTTCCCGTTCATGTTTTTAACACTACTCATTTTCATTTTCAACCTCTTTTCCCACTTTTGATTTCATGCGTCGAGGTGGGCTCACAGCCCAGCAAATGTTTCATGTTCTGGCATCCTTGCTCTACTATTTCCGCTCTCCCAAAAACCCCTCCTCTCTCATGGAGATATGTGTCACCTTTTCTCTGTCCCATCAACAGTTTTCAGATTTCTCTCGCATACAATTGAAGGAAGCAAGCCACCACTGTACTCACCACCTACATGCAACCAATCATCCATGCCTTCTTCCTATTCCTCCACAGAAGCAATCACTAACAGTCCCATCATCATCCTTTTTTCACTATTGACCACGGCCTCATAATCACCAACCATTTTTTCCTCCACTCCACTCCATTACCATCCACAGAGAGGTTACGTCCCTTTCCACTACCTCACATTTGGCCTCCATCACCATCTTTCACAAACGTTTTGGGCGAGGAAAGGCAAAATCAGAGCAAGGAGAATCAAGAAAGAGGAACCATACAGAGAGCATCACAGAACGCAAAGGGGAACATTATCTTCGCAACCAAAGGTAATATTGCTTTTATTTGTGTTGTGATACCGTCAATGCATGTGCATCACATACATTCCCCCGTTTTCCTCGTCCTCTTTTATCATGCTACACATTATAGAGGACACAACATTCATTATATCCATAGGCACTCCCACTTCAACCTCGATCCTTCTTCATCATTCTTCTTCCAACACCTCCACCACTATCCAATCTTCACAGAGATAACACGCACAGCGCCTCCACTATTCTCCTTCACAGAGATTTGGATTACGAACGGAGGAGAAGCGTCTCGGAATGGGAAAAGCGAAGAAGGAGAGGGTCGTCATGACGCTGGTTAACTTTCCGGTGGTGACCGGCGTCGCCGCTAGCTACCCTAGCTTCGGGGAGCGTGGTCGTGCGACGGTGGCTTCACCGGGGATCTAGAGGAATCACGACAGTCGTGGACGCTGGTGCAGGAGCGTTTCGCGCGAATTGGAGCGGAGGGTTAGCGAGTGGTAGCGTGAGGAAAAAGCTTCCTGCACCCCACTTTTAGTTTTCTCACACCCATATGTGTTGTTTGGACTCACGCGAACTACTTGCTGCAACTCCACATTACATCACGCACACCTTGCTGGTTGCTTTGGGGTCGGCTCACTTTTAATTTTTGCACCACAAGCTTTACAATAAAACAACCAGTCTTTCATATTTGTTTGGGTTGGATTTCTTGTTTACTTCCTGCACCACCCTCTAACATGCTACACCTCCTTATTTTTATTTTCTATTTTTGCCCTTACCCTTTATGCATTCCATATTTTCATGTCAATTTTTTACTCACTTTTTTTTTATGAAATTATTTTAAAATAAAATTATAAAAAGTTAGTTTAAAATAACATTTAAATTATTATAATACAAAAAATATATAAAATTTTCAAAAATAATATTTTCAAACATATGATTTTTATTAAGAAAAATGTTATTCCTAATCCTTTATTGTGAGAAGAAATATGGAGGATCAAGTCATTTATTGTCGGCTTCACTTTGAAAAGTCCAAAAATTTTCAAATAGTTTTTCATTAAAAATATGTGATCTTTATTTTTAAGAAAATACTCAGTAGTGAGATCGGTCTTTATCAACTTCACTTTAAAAGAAATCCAAAATTTTTCAAATAGTTTTTTCATTTAGAACTATGTGGTCACTAATTTTCCATCATGAAAAATATTGCGTTAGGATGGATGTTGTAAGGTGCTAACTAGGTATGGCAACGGGGCGGGGCGGGGACTAGTTTCGCTATCCCATATCCATCCCCACAGAAAAAATTCACCCTCATCCCCGTACCTAAACCCAACGGGTATCAAACTTTTGTCTCATCTCCATCCCCACCGGATAACGGGTATAATCTTGTACCTATACCCGTACCCGTGTTCTAACTACTTCAATATTAATTTTTATAAAAGAACAAAAATTACGGTAAAGAAAACATAATATTATCAAATATTCAATATTAGGAGGATGATTGTTTCTTCCATATCAAATACTTTGAAATAAATTATAATTGTCTACATTTTAGATTAGAATACCAAATAAAATTTCATAAGAACCAACACATTTATTAAATTTGCAAATTACAACATTGATGAAACTTAGTTGATAAAATTAAAAATATTTCAAAAAAAATATAAAAGAAAAACAAATATTCAAATTAAAATATATTTTAAATGTTTGTTTACTTCAATTTTTTAAATTCTAATGAATCTCTTTTTTATACACTAATAAAAGTTATAATACATCACTTGATCAAAATGACACAAAAAAATAAATAATAAACATAATAATAAAATTTTGACATAGATTTTGTATCTTTTGAACTTCAATATATATTGGATAGTGACAAAAAATATTCATAGCAATTACATTAAATTTTTATATTGTAGTAAATAAAAGTTATTTATACAATTAAAGTAAAAAAATTACAGTAGGATTTATAATGAGTTATAAAATAACAAATAATTAGATAGAATATATCAAAATATTATTCTACATGATGAAAATAAACAATAAATAAAAATATTAAAAAACTAACAAATGTGTGTTTTAAAAATAATTTGAGAGACTATTGAAAGAAATCGCATAAAGAAAATCAAATGTATAATTAAGGTATGATAAGATGAAAAATACCTTAGAAAACTAATTATTAAATTATGTTTGAAGTGGTTAAAATTAAATAGAAATATCTTTGTCATTAAATTACAAATAAATTAGTAATTAAATTGGTCACTAAATCAAGTACCGATTTAATCTTTAATCACTAATTCAGACAATAAATTAACTACTACCACCAATGACGAAAAATAGTGACTGATATGGGTTAATGACTAAATCAGTCATTATTTCATATTTTTCTTGTAGTGAATTATCATATATTATTCCTAATATATATATATATATATATATATATATATATATATATATATATAATTTTAACCACTTCAAACATAATTTAAAGTTAAAAAATTACAGTATGATTAATAATGAGTTATAAAATAAAAAATAATTAGATAGAATATATCGAAATATTATTTTACATGATGAAAATAAACAATAAATAAAAATATTAAAAAACTAACAAATGTATGTTTTAGAAATAATTTGATAGACTATCGAAAGAAATCGCACAAAGGAAATCAAATGTATAATTAAGGTATGATAAGATGAAAAATATCTTAGAAAACTAAGAAAACTTTTCAAATATCAACATATATACTCAATGGTTGAAAAATAATGAAACTTATTTTAATGAAACAAAAGAGTTCTTCAAATTAAACAAAAATTAATAATAATAATAATAATAATAATAAGTAAAGAATTTTTTTTATATTACCTTAAATTGAGAGTATAAACATTCTCATGTGAAAGGAAAATATATAATAAATAAAAATATTAAAAAATAATAGAAATATTCAAATGTGAGGCATAAATCTTTTTTAATTAACATACATCATTTTAACATAATTACATAAAAGTTATAATAAGATAAAAAATATATTGGAGATGCGAATGAGTTTCATGACAAACCAAATAATTAAAAGAAATAAAAAATAGAAAAAAAAAATACATATATATATATATAGGGTTACTTAATTAATTGTGAATATTTTAATAATTTAAACGAGAATGAAGATATGGCAGGGACGAGTATTATGGCGGGGATATGTATATCCCCATGCCCATCCCCATACCCAACTGAAAAAGTCGGAGATTCCCCATACCCATACCTAGTCAATGTGGGGATTCCTCGTCAAAACGGGGACGAGTTCGGATAATACCCACGGGGACGGGTTTATTTGCCATCTCTAGTGCTAACACCTTATATACGCATAACCAACTTTCGAACCAAAAATTCATTTTTGTAGACCTTGCACTTATCTTTATTTCTTCTTCTTCTTTTTTGGTTTGTTATCCCTGAAACTACCTAAAATTGTTTTGAAACATCGGAGACATCTTTACTTGAGACATCTTAGATTAACTTAGCATTTAGAGGATTACCTATGGACTTCCCTCGGGATAAGAAATACCCAAACCCTAAACACAATGTCTGCGAGAGCGATTGTGAGAGCAAAAGCGAGAGCAACCTCTGCCAACGCGAAAATGTCCACTAGCGAGAGGAGAAGACGAGAGAGATAGCCAAGTGTAGAAAGGGGGGGGGGGGGGGAGGCAAAAGCCACCAACAAGAAGGAGAATACGAGAGTCAATGTGAGGGAGGAAACAAAGCGACCAAAACAATGAAGTGCAACACGAGGGGGAGAAGGGGGGAAAATAAAATTAAAGATTTTATGTCGGTTATAGTGCAAAACCGAGTATTTTCTTTTTAAATTTAAAAATAATATACGTATCCACTTTCTATCTCGGTTCTATGTATAACCTGCATAGAGAGCCTTTTACTTTATTACAAAATTGTCATCGCTCTAACTTTTACGCAGGTTTTATCTATATAAGAAAATGTCTCATTATCAACCAATTTTAGTAACCAAAAGTTGTTAGTCACTATAGTGATTAATTTAGATATCAATTTACAAAATAAAAAGGTATTAATTACTAAAATAGTGACTATTATAAATAAAAAATTATAATTGGTCTCTAAACTGATTTCAAAAAATTTAGCTACCAAAGGAAATTGGTCATTGAATATTAGTTATCAAGGTTTTTGCTAGGGATGACAAAGCGGGTCAGCCTAACCCGTTTTGACCCGTCCCACGTTTTGGCCCGCAAAGTGCGGGCTGGGTTGGCTCACCCCGCAGTTTAATTTTGGGTTCACTTTTCTGGCCCGCGGGCTCATCTGCATTTGTGATGAGTGAAATATTTTTTTTGTGTTGAGTAAAATAATTTTTTTTCATAATAATTGATATTCATTTTCTATCGAAATAATTCCAATTAATTTACCTAATTAAAGACAAGAAAAATAACAACGAAGATTATAGCTAAAATACAATAGCAACATGTCACCTACATGACATCTACTTAAAAATGCATAAAAAGATATTCCATATTCAATGTTAGAATTATTACCTATACCTATTGTATCATTAACCCTATGTGTAGGGTGTTGAGTGTGGAAAACTACCTACTGCCATATCTACTATTGCGTGTAATCATGCCTAGTATCTTAGAGTAGTCTTTTCATATCTTTTCATATGTACGTGCTTGCTTCACTATAAATAGAAGAGGAAGAGAGTGGTACTGTTGTCCACTACTCCTATTTTAAAGTCTCAGTCTCAAGTTGGTATCAGAGCGGGTCGATCCCGCTCTGGTTTCTGTCTCAGCTGGTCCGTCACCGTTGTTCGCGGTTGATCGCCGTTAGTCACCGCCGCTGTCCGCGGCTGTCTAAGTTCGGTTAACCTCGTTTCTGAACTACCCAACACTGTCAAACAACTTCTCGCCACTGTCTGCGTCCTCCGCCGCTGTCCGCCACCGTCCGCCGCCGTCCGCCGCCGTCCACCGACGCAGTTCCGTCCGGAAATCACCGGATCTGAACCGCCTCTCCGCGCGACAGCCAACCCCGCCGGTGTCGCAGGCAGCGCCGTCGCCACGCGCCTCCACGCGCGTCTTCTCTGTTCGCTGCAGGCAGGCGCGTGCCGCTCACGCGCCGCCTTCCCGTCGCCAGTTCGTCGTCGCGCCACCTCCGTCGCCGTCGCCGGAGCCTCCTCTATCCGTTTTGACCATCAAATCTCTGTTCCGGTGAAGTTCAGTAGCACCTCTTGTGGAAATCGTCCCTTTCGAAGTCGAAAATTGTCACTATTTCACTGTTTTCGTCACTGTTTTACTGTTTCCGAGATCCTTTCTCTTTATCATGGCCACTGGAGGAACTGGGAGTGCTATTTCATTCTCTGGAAGCCCCTACATTACGTCCGAGAAACTAAATGGCCAAAATTACTTATCTTGGTCCGCTGCCGTCGAGATGTGGTTTCTCGGTCAAGGACACCACGAACACCTTGAGAAAGATGGCAGCCACGTACCGTCTGAAAAAGCTGAACAGTGGAAACAAGCGGATTTCCAACTATGTGCTCTATTGTGGCAATCGGTGGAACCACGACTTTTGATGTCCCTACGGGCCTTCAAAACTTGCCACTCGTTTTGGAAGCGAACTCAGAATATCTATGCAAATGATATTCAACGCCTCTATGATTCGGCGAACAAGTTGGCATCTATGAAAATGACTAACCATGATATGATGTCATTCATGAATGACGCTCAAGCTGCTGTGGAAGAACTTCGAATGTTCTTGGAAGTCGACTCTCTAGATGAAATGAAGAAAAAGCTTGACAAGTACTATATGGTAATGATCCTCCGCGCTATACACCCAGACTTTAATCATATCCGAGATCAGCTTTTGACCTCTCATGAGGTTCCTTCCATGGAAACTTTGATCTCCCGCATGATACGTGTTCCAACTCTTCAAACTCCAGAAACTCTTGCTGTAATGGAACCATCTGTCATGGTTGCCACCCGAGGAAGAGGAGGTCGTGGAACTAGAGGGGGTGGACGTGGAGGTCGTGGGCGTCCTCAGTGTACGTATTGTAAAAGGATGGGTCATACCCAAGAAAACTGCTACACTTTACATGGATTTCCTGCCAAAACAGCCAATGTCTCCCAGGCAGAGACTACTGACTCCAAGTTCACTGAGGACGAGTATCAAGAGTACCTACGCCTCAAATCCAACAGCTTGGCACAGTCATCTCAAGCTCCAAGTACATCAACTGTTTGCATCTCTCAATCCATGGAAGGTCACAATTCATGGGTAATTGACTCTGGTGCTTCTGATCACATTTTTGGTAATACCTCCTTGTTCTCAACCATTTCATTCCAAGAAAAATCTCATTTTATAACCCTCGCAAATGGTTCTAAAACATCCTCAAAGGGAGTCGGTCAAGCCATCTTATCTCCGTCCTTAAATCTAAAATCTGTCCTTTTTGTCCCTAATTGTCCTTTCAATTTAATTTCCTTAAGTCAGTTAACCAAAACATTGAATTGCTCTGTAACCTTCGATGACAAATCTTTTGTTATACAGGAGCGTGGCTCGGGGAGACCGATTGGAGAAGGATATGAAGCGAGCGGATTATACCATTTTGGATCTCGTCCACGTGTGTCCTGTGTTGCAGCCCCCAATCCTAAAATGTTACATGATCGGCTTGGTCACCCTCACCTGTCCAAGTTAAAGAAAATGTTTCCTGAACTTAGTCGTCTCCAGACTTTAGAATGTGAGTCATGTCAACTAGGAAAACATGTTAGATCTACCTTTCCTAAAAGATCTCAATCAAAGTGTACTTCTAGTTTTTCTGTCATCCATTCCGATATCTGGGGACCTAGTCGTGTCTCATCTTTTGGCTTTAGGTATTTTGTTACTTTCATTGATGAATATTCGAGATGTACTTGGGTTTATCTTATGAAAGATCGTTCTGAATTATTATCCCTCTTCACATCCTTTTTGAATGAAATCAAGAATCAATTTGGTCAAGTAATTAAAATCTTAAGAAGTGACAATGCCAAAGAGTATTTTTCGTCTGCTCTTTCTAATGTTTTGAGTTCCCATGGTATCCTGCACCAGTCTACTTGTCCTCATACGCCACAACAAAATGGTATAGCAGAAAGAAAAAATCGACACTTAGTTGAAACTGCTCGTACCCTTTTGCTTAGTGCCAACGTTCCTGTCCATCACTGGGGAGATGCCATCTTAACTGCAGGTTTTCTTATTAATCGGATGCCATCTTCCTCTCTCAATCATAAGGTCCCTTTCTCCATTCTGTTTCCAGACAATCCTCTCTTTCACACTTCTCCTAGAGTTTTTGGTTGTGTATGTTTTGTTCATGACATGTCTCCCGGGTTAGACAAGCTTTCTGCTCGCTCTCTCAAATGTGTTTTCTTGGGCTATTCACGACTCCAAAAAGGGTATCGATGTTACTCTCCTGAAACCAAGAAATATTACATGTCTGCCAATGTTACATTTTTTGAACAGACCCCTTACTTCTCTCCATCTGTTCAAGATGTCCATGTCATCCAGCAGGTCCTTCCTATTCCCGTGGTTGAGTACAATATTTCCAATGTCCCTGTCCCTCCAAGTCTCGACCAAAGTCCTCCTGAGCCATCATCTCCACCTATTGACTCTCTCCAACACAGGACGCCGACGAATAGTCCAGTTGTTCAAGAACATGGTGAATCCCCTACTTCAGATTCTTCTCCCTCGTCTCTTGATCCCACGACTCCTGATGAAGGTGATTCAGGTTGGCCCATTGCTCTCAGAAAAGGTACTCGTTCCTCTCGAAATCCACATCCCATTTATAATTTTCTTAGCTATCACCGATTATCGCCTTCCTATTGTTCACTTTTATCCTCAGTGTCTTCTGTTGTTATTCCCAAAAATGTGAATGAAGCACTTGATCATCCTGGATGGCGACAAGCCATGATTGCAGAGATGCAGGCTCTTGAAAGCAATCATACTTGGGAGCTCGTGCCCCTCCCTTTGGGTAAGAAGGCTGTTGGTTGTCGATGGGTGTATGCAATTAAAGTTGGCCATGATGGTCAGGTTGATCGACTCAAAGCCCGATTGGTTGCAAAAGGGTACACTCAGGTTTATGGCCTTGACTATTGTGACACCTTCTCTCCCGTGGCCAAGATGACTACTATTCGCCTCTTCTTTGCAATGGCAGCAATTCGTCACTGGCCTCTTCATCAATTGGATATCAAAAATGCCTTCCTTCATGGTGATCTTGAGGAGGAAGTTTACATGGAGCAACCTCCTGGGTTTGTTGCTCAGGGGGAGTCTGGTATGGTATGCAAATTGCATCGATCTTTATATGGCCTCAAACAATCACCACGAGCTTGGTTTGGAAAATTCAGCTCCATTGTTCAGAAATTTGGGTTAAGACGCAGTGAGGCAGATCACTCAGTCTTTTACAAACATACCTCTCCTGGGAAATGTGTCTACCTAATAGTATATGTTGATGATATTGTTATTACAGGAAATGATACTACTGGAATATCTCAACTGAAGGAGCACCTGTGTAAACATTTTCAAACCAAGGATCTCGGAAGCCTCAAATACTTCTTGGGCATTGAAGTAGCTCAGTCAAAAGATGGAGTTGTAATCTCTCAAAGGAAATATGCTCTTGATATATTACAAGAAACAGGTATGATTGACTGCAGACCAGTAGAGAGTCCTATGGACCCGAATCAGAAGTTAACAACAGTAGAAGGCGAATTATTCTCCGATCCAGAGAGATATAGGAGGCTCGTTGGAAAGTTAATTTATCTCACTATTACGAGGCCTGATCTATCTTTCGCAGTTGGAATTGTTAGCCAGTTTATGCAGACTCCATGTCTTGGACATTGGAATGCCATCATCCGTATTTTAAGATACCTCAAGAAGGCTCCAGGACAAGGTTTGCTATATGAAGATAAAGGCAATGTTCAAATCTCTAGGTACTGTGATGCTGATTGGGCAGGCTCTCCTATTGACAGACGCTCTACTACGGGATATTGTATCCTCCTTGGAGGAAATGTTATCTCTTGGAAAAGTAAGAAGCAAAATGTAGTGGCTCGATCCACCGCTGAAGCTGAATATCGGGCAATGGCGTCTCTCACGTGTGAACTCATATGGGTAAAGCAATTTCTTCGAGAGCTTAACTTCTGTGAAATTCAGACCATGAAGATGTATTGTGACAACCAGGCTGCTCTCCACATTGCATCAAATCCAGTGTTTCATGAGAGAACTAAACACATAGAAATTGACTGCCACTTTGTCCGAGAAAAATTGATGACCAAGGAAATTTGTACTGAGTTCTTGGGTCAAATGACCAACTTGCAGATGTGTTGACCAAGTCATTAAGGGGACCTCGGATTGAGTTCATTTGTTCCAAGTTTGGTTCATACAATTTGTATGCTCCAGCTTGAGGGGGAGTGTTAGAATTATTACCTATACCTATTGTATCATTAACCCTATGTGTAGGGTGTTGAGTGTGGGAAACTACCTACTGCCATATCTACTATTGCATGTAATCATGCCTAGTATCTTAGAGTAGTCTTTTCATATCTTTTCATATGTACGTGCTTGCTTCACTATAAATAGAAGAGAAAGAGAGTGGTACTGTTGTCCACTACTCCTATTTTAAAGTCTCAGTCTCAATAATTTAAAATCATTATCTTATATACAATGATTATACATAAACATAATAATAATAATAAAAATAAAAATAAAAGAAACTTAACATGATGAATGATGTGAGAACTAAAAAAATAACAACATATAATTTTGTAAGCGGGCTAGGGGGCTAGCCCGCCTCGCCCCACCTTTAGCCCGTGCGGGCTGCGGGCCTATGCAGGGCAGGCCATTACGAGCCAGTGGGTTCAACATTCCAGCCTGCCCTGTGTTTTTTTGTGTGGGCCTGCAAGCCAGCTCGCCCAGAATTGTCATCCCTAGTTTTTGCTACCAAATAAATTAGTTTTTAAATTAATCTCTAATTAATTAGTGGTCAATTTAGCGATCAATTATAATTTTTTATTCATAATAGTGGCTATTTTCGTAACCAATAATTTTTTATTTTGTAATTAGTAACTATAGTGACTAACAACTTTTAGTCTCTAAAATTAGTTATTAATAAGATATTTTCTTGTAGTGTATGTATAACCGACATAAAAAATCTTTTACTTTATTCTGAAATTGCCACCGAACCCATCTTCCGTGTCACTTTCCATGTCTTATCACATTTAAAATTTTGTCATCGTATCACTTATTATACCGATTAGATTATAACCAGCATAATAAGTCATAAAATACTATTTTTGTAGTAATAATAGATTGGTTAAAATACCTTTTTGATCCCAATTTTCGTCAAGTTTTGTCAAATAAGTCATAATTTTGGTTGTGTTCAAATAGGTCCTAATTTTCGTCAACTTTGTTCAATTGGGTCCTTTTTAGCTAACATTGTTTAAATCATTAACGGCCATGAACATTGACTGCCACGTGTCACTTCGTGGTTTTTTTGAATTTTTTTGATTTTTTTAATTTATTTTAAATGTACCCGTGTCAACCCAGTAGCATGCCACTTTTCACTTTGTGGGTTTTTTTGAATTTTTTTGAATTTTTTTTTGAATTTTATTTTTATTTTTATTTTTTGAATTTTTTTAAATATCCACGTGTCAACCTAGTAGCATACCACGTGTCAAAATCAATGTTCTATATTCAATTTGGTCCCTATATTTGTTAGTTTTGCTCAATTTAGTCCCAATTTTTTTAACATTAACCAATTTGGTCCCTATCGAAGATGTGATCAAATTTAATTTTATATCAAAGTTATAATAATGTGAATTTTAATATAAAAATTAAATTTGGTTTCAATTTGGAGAGGGACCAAATTGGTTAATGTTAACAAAAATTGGGACTAAATTGAACAAAAATAATAAATATAGGGACCAAATTGAATATAGAACATTGACTTTGACATGTGGCACACTACTGGGTTGACACGTGGACATTTAAAAAAAATTCAAAAAAAAATTCAAAAAAAATTCAAAAAAATTCAAAAAAACCACGAAGTGACACATGGCATGCTATTGGGTTGACACGTGTACATTTTAAAAAAAATAAACAAAATTCAAAAAAAGAAAAAGAAAAAGAAAAAAATTCAAAAAAAAACACGAAATGACATGTAATAATCACTGTTCATGGTTATTAATGATTTAAATATTGTTAGCAAAAAAGAACCCAATTGAACAAAATTGACGAAAATTGAGACCTATTTGAACACAAAACCAAAATTATGACTTATTTAAAAAAACTTGACGAAAATTGGGACAAAAGGTATTTTAACCTGATAGATTCTTCCAATAATAAAATCATAATAGTAATATTGACATATAGTATCAACGTTTCATCTTGTAAACTACAAACTATTATGTATAAACTAATTTTAGTGCATGAAACTTTATTTATTTGTTTTTTTTTTTTAGTTTTTGTTTTAAGAAGTTTATATGAATAAGTTTATCCAAAGTAATTTAACATTATGTTTTCACTATTTCACCACTCTTATAATTATCGTTACCCAATTGATATTATTATGATAATTAATCACATGAAATCGTATGTAATTTTTTTATTTCACCAAAAATTGAGTTTTTATAAATTATTTGAAATCTTACAATAAGTAAAGATATAACAAAAACACTATATATGTGAGAAATAAAATATCTTTATAAACTAATTTTATAGAATTAATTTAAACTTAAACCTAAATTATAAACAATATCAAAGTTTATATCACATGTAAGTATATTTAATTTTGTAAACTTTCTAACTCTTAGTGTATTCAATTTTTTATATGAAAGAGTGCGTTAGACATAGAAGAAAAATATGCAACATTAGATTTTGTTAGTGACAAACCAAATTATGTTATTTATGCAAATACCTTTAGTTTGAGGCTACCATATTGAGTGACCATTGAGTAGAAGAAAAAATTATTGAAATGGTTGTGCGTATAAAGGTATGCCACTTTGGGTGATTCTCAATGAGATTGCACAACTGGATTGGGACGCATAGAAAAAGCACTTTCTGAGGACAACAAACAGGGCACTCACTTTTGTATTTTTTGTTGAAAGACTCATTAATTATTCTTCCTTTCACCATCATATTATCTCCAGAACGGAAACCACTCATAGATTATGAAAATTAAACAATAAATAAAAAATATCAAATTATTTATACTTAGGTATTTGAGATTGATAAGGATTTGATTTCAAGTGGTTTAACTCTCTCCCTACTTTTATTAGCTTACTCTTTTCTTCTATAATATATCTCAACTATATATATATATATATATATATATATATATATATATATATATATATTAAATATGTTTTTAATTCATAAATTTTAAAATAAAATTAAAATTTATTCATGTCTCAAAATTTAATACAATTTAATCTCTAAACTTTAAAAATAAATAAATATAGTTTTCTAATCCACATGAGTTAAAAAGAATTTATCTGTCAAATGACGATTAAGCCTGTTATTTGAATTGTTTACACATTTTTACATGTTACAACTCAGATGTCAGTTTAGAATGTTGTTTAATACGTAAGAAGAAATTAATATTGTTGAATTAAAAAGACAATACTCATTCATATTATAAGTTTGAGAATCAAAATATATTAAAATTTAGAACATTAATAAATTTCAATTTTACGTCCCAAATTTAAAAACTCATCCTATTTAACCAAAAAAAAAAGGTATTTGCACCCTTATGGTTTAGATATGATAAGAGAATAAAATGAAAAGTACCTCCTTAATTAACTACAGCTACCAACTAAAAAAAAACTTAGAGCTCTGTTTTGCCAAGTTTGAAAGCAGAAATGCTATAAGTTATAATGTGTTTTTCAATGGACTTAATATGTGCACTATGCGCATTGAAAACCCCCCCTGACAGTTAAGCAACTTCGTTGAATACCCTTGCATCAAAACAAAAATTAAACCTAAAAAACACAAACTAAGAAAATTACAAAATTTCCATAGAAAAAAACTACAAACTACTACTATGTAAGCCGGCCCAATTTAACGTTTTATAAAATGCATACAAAGTATTCATTTTGTATGCAATTAATGTATATATACAGAAGCTCTCATATAATTTATGCTTTAACTTGTAACATTTTGCTACAGTGAACCAAACAGATAAAAATTCGTTCCCTTTAATTGTGGTTCACAGAAAGCATAAAAGAAAGAAAAGAAATCCCTCTCAAATTAGAAGAACAGAATCTTTTATGTGCAAGAAAGGAATGGTCTCTCCACTCATTTATTCCATAAAAGAAATCACCAATTGGTCAATCACTGCCCCAGTTTAGCACTCCACGAGTTCATATATAGCAGCATTAATATATGTGGCACACAACACAACACATATATTATATATATCCATAATTATATTTAATTTATGTACTTCTAATTATACTGTTACAAATATATAAAGCTAAGGAATAAAACAAAGTCTCTCATATCAAAGCAGACACAGCTAGCTTGCTATTCTCAATGACCATGAGGGTTCACTTCGCTATCATTTCCATTGCTTCTTTGGCTCTATGCACTTCTGCAGATTACTGTAAGATTTTCTTTATCATTGCTTTGATTTGCTTCACTCAGAGTAGTGTTTGGTTATTCTGAAAACTGTGAAGATTAATGATTGCTTACATGAATTTTTGTTTTTGCATTAGTTTCGGTTAATTTTAGTTATTCTGGTCCATATGGTCCTGCGAACTGGGGAAGATTGAGTCCATCTTATGCAGCGTGCTCAAATGGCAAAGCACAGAGTCCTGTGGAACTTATCAAGACTGATATTGAGATGAACAAGGAGTTGAAGAATATTGCAAGAAACTATCTCCCTACTAATGCCACATTGGTTAACAACATATTCAACATTGGGGTTTGTTCTTAAACTACCAAATCGCTTCTCTTTTCGAATAAAACGATACTTTACTAATTAAATTTTGACAACTTTTTTTCACTCTGAGATGACATTTTTTTATGTGACTTTTCATTTTTTTATTTTTTTATTTCTCTACATTTTAAATCAGTTAGAAGATGTCACCTCATATTATAAAAGAAAGATGTCAAAATATCATTATGAATTTGTTTAAACCCTTTCATAATATATAAGTCAGTATAAAACTTATTTTCTAATTTTATAAAATTGAGTTGGACTTAAAAGTTCGGATCGTATTTGTTTCGTTTTAACCTCCTATAAACGTATAATTGGATGACCGTTACAGATGTTAGGTAAGGTTTTTAAGGAATTTCTATATGAAGTAATATGTGTATATATTTTGATTTATAGGTTCACTTTGAAGGAAAAGCAGGAGACATTAACATAAATGGAAGAAACTACTCCTTAAAACAACTGCACTGGCATTCGCCATCGGAGCACAAGGCAAATGGTCGTATGTAAGTTCACATGCACCAGAAGTTTGTTTGGGATACATACGTTAGTTTTAAAATTATAAGAATCAGAATTTTTATGTGATAGAGTGTGGTTTCAACATACCACTTCTTAAAATGATTACGCTTTCTCAAAGAATTTGCTTTACAAACCTTATCGTTTTTTCTCGAACCAATCTAAGTGTTACAAGACCACTTTAGTAAAAAGTTTTGATACCAAATAATTGGGTAAGACCCTTTTGCCTACGGAGCTTTACAAAGTTCCACAATGCATATTTTTTTAGGATAAATACTAGGTTTGTTATAATAAGTATTCATATATTTACTTTTAGTATATTAGAAAAAAAAAAATTACCATCTTAGTACAAGAGAGTTTTTTTTTTTAAACTCTATTAATAGTTAATTTAATTGAGTATATATTTGGTGTTTAATAATTGTTACATATCTTTATTAATATGCAATATTAAGCAGAACCAGTAAGGATTTTATATAATTTTTCTAAAACTCAATCAGACGTTCAATTTCTTAAACATTGGAGGAGTTCCTTTAATATTTTTAATTATATTAAAAGTAACATATGTCAATATTTATGCTATTGAATCAATTATTTACCCTATTTTATAACTTTAATTTACATAAGATAATATGATACTAGCTTCGAGACACCGACTAAAGTATAGAGAAAATATTTTCTTATGTTGTGATTTTATTTTCTATTGGAATCTTTTGGAAAAGACAAAGTACTTTATATTTAAGACAAACTTTTTGAATGTCAAATTAGCTTAAAATTTTCCAAGCTTAATACATGTCTCTTTAATGGGAAAAACTGTTGGTTCGTTACACATAACTCCTTTTGAAGATTGTACAACTATCTTTGTAAGCTATTTAATTCCGAAACTTTCAATAACAATTATTTTACCATGATTTTTGTATAGGGTTTTTCTATAAGGTGGGAGGTTCATTCCATAACCAGTCATCATAGAACTGTTCACTTTATTATCATGTCCTAATGAGTTGGGCAGCGTCATTAGGGATGTTAATTAAATTAAACTAAAGAAATTACTTGCACTAGATTTTAAGCCTTACCCATCGAGTCTTTCAATGAAAAAAATATATATAATTTTTTGATGAAAAAGCAAATTGGGCCTAGTAAAACCCAAGTTCAATACGAAAATTAAGTTAGAAAGATACCCTTTAAATTATTTTTTTATTTGGTTAAATATATTTTTAATTCATACATTTTAACTTATTGAAATTTGTTTATATAAACTTGATATACTTTTATTTCCAAACTTTAAAATTAAATATACATACAGTTCTTCTAATCTTGTTACGTTAAATTTTTTTTTTTAATATCAAAAGGTGTTTCAGATTGATATTTGAATTTTCTTTTTATTTTAACACATTTCAATTCATATATTAATATAGAATATAATTTAACACGTAAAAAAAATCAAAATATATCCATTCATTTTCTTTTTAATTTCAAAATCAAAATATATCAAATTTTAGACATAAATGAATTTCAATTTTTCATCCAAAATTTAAAGATTACAACCATGTTTAACCTTCTTTATTTATAAAAATTGCTAAAAGGGATGTTTTCACTTGAATAGAGTCATTGACCAATCTCTGAACCAAATTCTGAAAAGGAAAATTATACAATAATAACAAGCCATTTTATAAATAATAGAATCTTGTTTTAATAATAAAATATTATAATGAAGTGAATAAGCAAATAAAATAGTAAAAAACATATTATTATGAAATATAAATAGTGTATTAAATAATTTTGATATCCATTATAGACATGATGCGGAGCTCCATCTAGTCCACTTGACCGAAGATATAAAGAACATAGCTGTAGTGGCAGTGCTGTACAAATTGGGTGATCCAGATCCTCTCATATCCCAGGTACACTGCAACTAACATTCACTTTGTTTCTAAAATTATATATCTGCTTCAAATCATTTTAAACTTAGCGCTAATATGTGCTTCTTGGATACAGTTTGAAGAGAAGTTGGTTGAGTTAGGTAATGAGAAGGAAATTGCAATCGGGACCTTTGATTTAGAAGAAATAAATAAAAGCAGCAGAAGAAGGTATTACAGATATGTTGGCTCTCTCACCACTCCACCATGCAAAGAGGGTGTCGTTTGGACCATTCTTGGAAAGGTAACTAATCATTTTAGTTTTTTTTTTTAATTTTTTTTAAAATGATTCGATTTAAGTTTAGTCGTTAGTTTTTCATAAAAATTAATGTCTCAATTTGTTATTTTTTTTAATTTAATACCGCTTATAAAAAATTAACGATAGACCAAATTAAATTACTATTTAAAAATTAAAATTAAATTGAGACAGAAAAAGACAAAAAAAGACCGATTTCAAACTTCTTAACCATAATAAAAATAAAAAAAGAAATAGTTTAACTAAAAATAACACAAAAAAGTTACATTCACACACACACGTATATGTATAAAATCTTGGCTTTCATTCATGTTGTGAAAATGTGTGATTAATGAAGCATGCATGTATGCAGCTGAGGACACTATCCAGTGAACAACTGAAGCTCCTGAAGGCACCATTGAACCCAGAGTTCAAGCACAATGCAAGGCCTCTTCAGCAAATCAATGGACGTAAAATAGAGATGTACTACCACCCCAACAACCACCATGCAACTCGTGTATCACCATAACACCAAGTATTATAAATAAATGGAGTTAAATATCTTCGAAGTCGTTAAATTTGGATGTGAAATTAAAATTTGTCTTAAATTTTGATATATTTTAATTCTAAATTTTGAAATTGAATGCATGTAATTCTTTTAATTCAATAATATTAATTTTTATTATACATATTAAATCGTATTTTAGATTAACATTTAAATTGAAATATGTTAAACAGGATAATTAACTCAAATATTATCCTAAAAATTTAAGTTTAAAACAAAAATAAATTTCAATTTTTTTTTTTTGAATTTAAAAACTAAAAACATAGCTCTAGATAAATGTTTTGTGTATCATGCAACATGCCCGAGGTTTTACATTAGAGAATACAATTGTACTAGGTTTGATAAGTCAGTAAAATGATGTTTGGAGAATATATGCTGCTTATACTTTATTTATTTTTTTGTGTAATTTTCTTATGCTTTTATGAAAAAAAAATAAATAGTTTCTGAACTATTTTTATAGATTTTAATTTGAATATTTTTATATATATGACTTAAAATTTTATATATATATATATATATATATATATATATATATATATAATATTATATCAAAATATTTATGTTTAAGATATATTTTAAGGAAACATGTTTAATTCTTTATGGTATGATTATTTATATATCTTTCATTATTTTCTATTAATAAGTTAAATATGTTTTTAGTCTTTAAACATGTGAAATTAAAATTTGTTATATTCAAAAATTTGGTACAATTTAATTCTTAAATTTTAAAAATGAATATATATTATCTTCTCAGTCTAATTGTATTCAATTTTTACATACTTTTTTACTGTTGTTGACAATTTCTCATGTTTTACATGGATACATCTTTTAAAACACAAGTCTGATGTAAAAACTGTTTTGCCAGCTTTTGTTCAGTTGATAGAAACTCAATTCAACTTCAAATTAAAGCGTATAAGATATGACAATGCAAAGGAGTTCCTATTAACTGATTTTTTCAACAATAAAGGCATTATTCATGAAACATCTTGTGTTGAAACTCCACAACAAAATAGTATTGTTGAAAGAAAGCATCAACACTTGCTTAATGTCAGTCATGCCTTACTCTTTCAATCCCATCTACCTACTTCTTTTTGGTCTTTTGCTGTTAAACATGTCACACATATCATCAATAGACTTCCCACCCCTTTTTTAAAATTCAAATCCCTATATGAATTAATTCATCGAACTCTTCCAAACCTAACTCAATTAAAAGTGTTTGGATGCTTGGCTTTTGCTACTACACTTCTTGCTAGCAGAACAAAATTTGATAAAAGAGCCATCAAAACCATTTTTTTAGGTGTTAAAACTGGCACCAAAGGCTATATTTTGTATGACATTACCACACACTCTACGTTCATATCCCGTAATGTCACCTTTTATGAAAATCATTTTCTTTATGATCCGAAACTTACTGCAAAAGATGCTTTTATTGATACTACACCTAACAGTACATTTTCTGACATGGATCGTTTTCATACTCTTCTTTCTTTCGATAACACAAATAACAATGGCTCTAATCCTACTTCTTTTACACATTGTGATTTACCTACATCACATGATGAAACTGTTTCACAGGATTCCCATCAAGCCACTGATTGCCAACGAAATTCTAGGAGAACAAAACGGCCACCATCATATCTTTCTGATTACCATTGGTCAACTATAGTTTCATCTAATACTACTCACACTACACCTTATCCTTTGCATTTGTATCTGTCATATGCTAAATGTTCTAACCATCACACTACTTTTTCTTTATCTCTGTCTGGTACTCTTGATCCAACTTCTTTCAAGGAAGCCAATCAATTTGAGTGTTGGCAGAAGGCTATGCTTGCTGAATTAGATGCTCTTGATCGAAACAACACTTGGTCACTTGTAAGCCTTCCTCCAGGAAAGAAAGTAATGGGTTATAGATGGGTCTACCGCACCAAATTCAATGCAGACGGCACCATTCAACGTCACAAAGCATGACTCGTTGCAAAGGGCTTTATGCAAATAGAGGGCATTGATTTTTTTGAAACATTCTCTCTAGTGGTTAAGCTCATCACAATTCGCTTTATTCTCGCCCTTGCATTATCCTATGGTTGGTTCTTACATCAACTAGATGTTGATAATGTTTTTCTCCATGTCCAACTTGATGAAGAGGTTTTTATGAAGCCCCCACCTGGTATGCGTCTTCCTTCTCCCAAAATGGTTTGCAAACTTCATAAATCTTTATATGGGTTGTGCCAATCCAGCAGACAGTGGAATGCCAAGCTCACCACAGCTCTTATCACCTATGGTTTTGGTCAAAGCAAAGTTGATTACTCTCTCTTTGTACAAAAGACCTCTGATTCTTTCACTGCCCTATTGGTCTATGTTAATGACATAATACTCATTGGCAACAATCTTACCACTATCAATACCATAAAGTCTTATCTTCACTCTCAGTTTCACATCAAAGACTTAGGCAACTTGAAGTATTTTCTTGGGTTTGAAGTTGCTCGTTCTCACCACGGGCTGGTGCTGCATCAACGCAAATATTGTCTTGACATCCTTTCTGAGTTTGGCTTAACTGGATGTAAACCTGATCCCACTCCTACAAACTCATCTGGCAAAATTAATGAAACGGAAGGTGATATACTTCCTGATCCTACCAACTACAAACGCTTGGTTGGCAAACTTTTGTATCTCACTCACACTCGCCCCGATATCAGCTTCGTCGTGTAGCAGATTAGTCAGTTCATGGCCTCCCCTTGCAGCTCTCATTTACACGCTGCTTTTCGCATTTTGCGTTATCTCAAGAACGCACCTGGACAGGGGCTCTTCTATCCTGTTCACAATTACAATAGGTTGCAAGCTTTCTCCGACTCCGACTGGGCAACTTGTAGTACCACAAGACGTTCTGTCACTGGTTATTGCGTCTTCTACGACAATTGTTTGATTTCATGGAAATCTAAAAAGCAAAATACAGTTTCAAGAAGTTCCATTGAAGCTGAATACATGGCCCTTGCTACTGTCGCTTGTGAGCTTCAATGGCTCAAGTACATTGTTGATGATCTTTCTCTCAACATTTCTTTGCCTATTCCCACCTACTGTGATAACCAATCCACCATCCAATTAGTCAAGAATCCCTCTTTCCACGAACGAACAAAACATATAGAGGTCGATTGTCATTTCATTCGTTCTAAAATCTCTGATGGCCTCATTGTTCTTTCTCATGTACCTTCAAAACATCAGCTTGCTGATGCTTTCCTAAATCCTTGTATCTCACACCCTTCGTTGCCAACATTGCCAAGTTGGGCCTCATCAATATATATCACCCAACTTGAGGGGGAGTATTACAGTTACATACACACAGTTTTTTGTTTTAGACAATTAGCTTCTATTTTGTTATTACAGTTAGCTCTTATTTTCTCTTCTGTATCCTCAGCCTTATAAATGGCTTTCTCTTGTACTAAAATAAGTGTGTTGATCAATTAGTGTAATGCAAAGTTGGCTTTTCTTAATCCGTGCCATACACACTAATATTAATTGACATGTTCGAGTTCAAATATCAATATGGAAAGTTGCTTAACATTAAAAAGTTTTGATGTTGTGAGATTAATAAAGTTATATCTATCCACTTTTAAAATTTAGAGAAAAAAATATATCACCAATTTTAATTTGGTACTTAAATTTATGGATTAGAAAAATATTTAATCTTTTCTTAATTAAAAGATTTTAATCTTCTAAGTTTCAATTACACTTCTTAACAAGCAAACTGAAATAACGTACACAAGATTTGTAAAACATTTTGGAAGAAAAATACGTTAAATAAATTACTACTGAGATTATAAAAAAAATGCTATAAAAGAAAAAAACGATTTCACTATTGTTTTCACTACATACACATAAGGCATATGTTTCTACTAATGTCTATTATAACAATTTCGTTGATAAAACGTTAAATAATTCCTTTCTCGGATGATTTTAGGTCAATAATCTTATATTTGATATTTCTTCTCTTTGACGTTTTTACCTTTCTCAATGACTATGATATTTTCTGTCTCATAATTTTGTATACACAATTCTTTTTTACTCATCAGTCCTATTCGTCTATACCATTCTCTTAATATCTTTGCCAATGGAAAATGCCAAAAAAAATAAAGATATTATATTCTCTTGAACTACCTTCTCAGATTGATTTTCTGCTCCTACTTCTTAGACTTAATATCCTTTTGCCACTATTTGAAATTTTCTTATTTGGGTAACCCAAATAATTTCTCCCTGCACCCCTATTTTAATTTTGTCACCCCATATGTGTAGTTGTTTTGACTCTCATAATACTTACCGCACCTCCTACCCTTCACAGCACACACCTCACCTTGTGGCATTTTATTTCTGCACACTTACCTTTTACTCACACCCCCCCTCCCACATCCTTTTATATTATTTGGGTTGGATTTGGTGTTACTCGTTTATTTCCTGCAAATGCCATTGACACTCATTTATT
The DNA here is from genome assembly GCF_037176805.1 of Vigna unguiculata. NCBI lineage: Eukaryota > Viridiplantae > Streptophyta > Magnoliopsida > Fabales > Fabaceae > Vigna > Vigna unguiculata. Next base: position 10,753,241 of record NC_140798.1, on the reverse strand, counting down.
TCCTGCACTAAACGCATTGCTTTGCCCTCACCTCCGATACTTTTATTTCCGTTTTATTTTTGGGTTAAATATGTTTTTGTTATCTTCCTTAACTTTCAGTGAATTTTAGAATTAGTTTATTTTGAAGTTTTGGACCAATTTAGTCTTCATCCTTCGAAATATGTGAATTTAGTCATTTTAATCAAATTTTGTTAAGTTTATTTGATATTTCAAGCAGTTTCATGATAGTATTTGACTTAACATTAAAGCAAAAATATGTCTAACATTATAAACAACTCAAATACAATCCTAAAATGTGTACGAAACATCAAATAAACCTAACAAAATTTGAATAAAAGAACTAAATCTACGTATTTCGAAAGATAAATGACTAAATTAGTTCAAAGTTTCGAAATAAATTAATTTCAAAATTGACTGAAAGTTAAGGGATGAAAAACATATTTAACCATTTTTTTTCTAATTAAACTCCTACACATTCACTCACATTTTATATTTTACCTTTTTCACATAACCAACCATACTTACTTTTTGACGCACTACCTTTCTATACGTATAGCATTTGAAAAAAGTAACAAAAGCTTTTAAAAATTTAAAATAAAAACTAAAGTGAAAAAATATTTTATTTTCTTATATTTAATTGCTCGTGTCGTCGACACTAATTTTAAATAATTTGAAAAATACTAAAAAGATATATAAAATAATTTTTAAAAAAATTAAAAAATCAAAGTAACATTTAAATAAAATTCTTTCTCAGAATCACGTAAATCCAAAATTTTCAAGTGAATGAAATCATAAGAGTGACCTTATTGGATCCAAAAATTTGATTATAATATTTTTGCTTTTTTAGACATCTTTTCTTCTTATTTAAAAGAAGAAACCTTTAGAAAAAACACGTTCATTTTATATCCATTTCTAATGCTTTACTTTGCGTAACCGACTCCGAATACAAAATTCGATTTCGCACGACTTAAACTTTCTCTGTTTCAGAAACTTTTTTTTTATTAGCTACCTCGATGTCGCAATTCCGTAACAGTTTTAAATGTCCTAAAAAAGCTACAAAGACAATCGTTCAGTTCTGAAATGTTGAACAAGGGCGTTAAAATATAATTGTTCATTCTTGAAATTGTCAAAAGGTTTTTCTATATTAAGTTTTCAAGCAATTTGACTTAATAATTTTAGGATGCAAAAGCATTCATAATAGATATTAAAGTATTTAAAACAGTATTTTTATTTAATTATATTTATGATCATTTAAATTTATGTTATTAAAATAAAATAATATAAAAGTAAAAAGTATCAACATATACTTAATTACTATAGATATAAAAGTAATTTACATATATTTTTCATACAAAATACTCAAACAGTTCTTCTAATAATATTTTTAAGGAGTGGAAAATGGATAGCAAAAGCAAATATCCACCTAGCAATATACTCACTTTTATAACTTTTTGTATTTGAAAAAAGCTATAGGAAGGGAACAACTTGCAATAAAAATACGTAATATAACTAAAAGTTAGGTGAAGAAAAGAAAATAGTGTAATATCTTGATAGGAAAGTACTGGAGAGTCTGCGTGGAATGGTACCACTACTGACATTAAGTCTTCGAAACATATTAATGTTTTATGTACTATCTCATAGAAAATTATGCAAGTCATATTTTTTAAATTTAAATAATTTTAGTAATTATAAATATCTATTTAAATTCTTAAATATTTCTAATTCTTAGAAAAAGTTGATTTCTTATGTACTGTCAATATATATACTTCTTAAATATTATTAAATAATAAAATTATAAAAAATATCTTTTTGACATAATAAATAATGGAAATACAATCTGGTTGATATAATTAAGTTGCTTTTTGCATTATATTTAAAGATTGTCGCTGTAATTTATTCTTGAGTTTTTAATTATTACACATTAAAGTATCGGAAATGGAAAACAAGTAATATATTTGTTTTTCTTGTATCTAGGTTATACAAGCTATACTTCATATTTGGTGTTATCTTGTTTAGGTTTTCTTGTTAAGGCTCTTTCATCGTTCAATTTATCTTGTTCATATATTCGTTTGGTCTTATATTATTTAGGTTTTTTTGTTAGTCTCTTTCATTGTTCGGTTTACCTTGTTCAGTTACTGTCAAAAGCATTTTGTAGTTCAAGTCAATGCTTTGTTAAAGCAAAGTTTAATAAATACAATAGATATAAAAGCAGTAAATATCTTACCTACACACTATATTTATAGGTCTTTTAATGGACCTTTTATCTTAATTACAATCTAATCACCTTTTAATCTTGCTTATTATAATAATCCCATAATTGACTACGTGATTTGTCTTTATTCGCAACCGAACGATCATGGCATAACACCAAGCAGTATGAATCTAGTGAAGCCAATTGGTATTATATGTACATTTGTGATAAATAAATAAAGTTTAAATATATTTTTTATCTCTTAATTTTGTGTGAAAATTAGAATTAATCTCTTTACGAAACTTTGACTCAATTTAATCTTTTAACCAAATTTTGTTAAATTTATTTCACGTTTCAAACTTGTTTCTGAACTAATACCGAAGTAAAAATGTGTTAAAGGGTGTAAACAACTCAAATGTTACCATGAAACACATTTGAAACATCAACTCAACTTAACAAAATTTGATTAAAAAAAAAAACTAAATCAATGTATATTTAAAATTGAGAATTAAATTGGACCAAAATTTTGAAAAAAAACAATTCTAATTTTGACTTAAATTTAAAGGACAAAAACATATTATATTTAACTGGTAAATAAATAAATAAATCATACATTGAACTTTAGTCTTCCTTTGTTCAATATTATCACTTTCAATGCTTATAAATTCCATGATTATTTTCTTCAATACATAAGGAATTGCCATTTCACTAATCATGCAAGGAATTCTTTTTGTTGGGAGAGAAGAAGAAATTTATTTGTATCTCTCAAATTCAATTCTGAACAAACCAAAATAATTACAATATATTATTATGATATTTTTCCTCTTACTATAATTATCATATATATATATATATATATATATATATATATATATATATATATATATATATATATATATATATATATATATATATATATATATTCAAATGATGTTATTTATTACTTTTATTCTTCAAATTTTTTACTTCTAACTTATTTATAAATATTAAATAAAATACATTTTTTAATTTGAAATTTACATCTCATTATCAAAATTTTAAATTTATAATAAATTATTTAAAAAAAATCAATATACAGTTAAATATTTTTAATAAAGAAATATTTTTAAATTATTTAATTTCTTTAAATTAAAAAAAAAAAACACTACTAGAAGACGAACTCTAGCAACCAAATGCACAACACAAATATAATTCTTCATTAGAATTTATCTCTCCGCAGAAAGAATTCCCCACACGAACAGTAAAGTCGTTTACTGTGGAAAATAAAGTCTCTTAAATATGGATTAAATATGGAGGACAAATAAATATCTTTTCATGAGTATTATCAGTTCATTCCGGTCTTGATGGAGCAATCCGATTTTAACTCATTATTACACGTGTAATTGTAATTTTATTATTATAATTATATAAATAAATTTTATTTAATATAATATAATAATTTAATATAATTATCATGAATTTTTTTATTATTATTTAACATATATTAAAATTTTAAAAATAAATAATATATGCTAAATTTCAATTATTATTAATTTAATTTTTTTCTTTGTATGATTATAATAAAATGATATATTATAACCTTTATTAGGATAAAAAAAAAATTTCATTAGAATTTAAAATTTTGAAATAAACATACATAAAAATATTTTTTAATTTAAATATTTGTTTTTTTTATATTTTTTGAAAAATATTTTTAAATTTTATCAATTAAATAATATTAATGTTGGTAAATTTGAAAAATGTGTTGACTCTATTGAAAATTTGTTTGGTATTTTAATTTGATTTTATATAATTATAATTATAATTTTTTTAAATATTTGATATAAGAAAATAAAAATATATTTCTTTTAAAATTAAATATTTAATAATGTTATTTTTCCTTTTATTATTTTATAAAAATAAAGTAAATGATATTGAGATGATAAAAAAACAAGTACATATATAAATACGAGTATACATATATTATTTCGTGTACTGTAAAAATAGAAATGATATAAAAATTTAATACCCATTATATTTGGGTATGAGATAACAAAATTCCTACTCACCCTATAACAATTCCTGCTCTTAAACTCCAAGATTAATAAATCTAACAATTGGTACGTAGAAAACAAAAAGAAATAGAAATTACAATGTGTGCAAACCTCAAGTCCAACTAAATTAATGCAATTAATTACTACAAAAAAAGTCAAACGTGTGTATAAATTGGTACGTAGAAAACAAAAAGAAATAGAAATTACAATGTGTGCAAACCTCAAGTCCAACTAAATTAATGCAATTAATTACTACAAAAAAGTCAAACGTGTATAAATATTAATATATATATATATATATATATATATATATATATATATATGTCAAAATGGGTTTCAACCCGTGAGTCAACCCGGCTCACCACGGGTTCGAGTCGGGTTGGGTTGAGAAAAAATCAACTTTTTCAAAAGTGGGTTGAACTCAACCTGGCTCACTTAACCCACTGGTTAAACGGGTTCGAGCCGGGTTGAAGGTGGGTTGGCCCACTTAACCCACCAACATTTTTTTACAATTTTTTTAAAAATATTTTTTAAATATTTTTTTAAATTTTTATAATAATTATTTACTACTCCTAATATATTTGTTCACAATTTCATATTTTTAAATGCTAGAATGTTGCTTAATTATATTTAAATAGTTTGAATGTTTAATTAATTTGATTGTCAAGTTATATATGTTGATACTTTAATATTTAACTATAATCTTTATAGTAAATTACTCAAGTAACTGTCTTATAAACAATTTTTTCTAAATTAGCATAAAAATATGTATAGTTTTTTTATTTATATTTTGTTGAATAGCATGACAGAAAATTTGTAATATTAGCCATGCTTTCTTAGACTATAGGGATACTTTCTTGGAAATAATTTTTCATATATTGGTGGTGAACATGATCAAAACATTGATTCTTGATTTTAATATGATTGTCATCTCATGGGTTACTTAAAAATTTATTTAAATATTTGAATACTAAAAAAAAAGATTTTTTTTAGGTGGGTTGGCGAGCCAATCCACTTACTCCACCAACCCATGGTGGGTTAAGCCGGGTTACAAAATTTTTGACTCATCATAAAGTGAGCCGAATTGGATTCACTCATTTTCAATCCGGCTCATAGTGAGCTAACTTGTGTGAGCCAGATTGACTCACTTTGACATGTCTATATATATATATATATAATATGCTGCATTAAATAACTGTACATAGGATACTCTGTACATATCGATAGGAATCTGGCCCATAAATATTTTGTAAATATATATATTATATTGTAGAACGTTTCATAACTAATAAGTATTCTATCAATTTGTTTCCTATGTATTTCACTTCATAGGTTTTCAATTTTTACTAGCTTTATCATTTAATTTTATTCACACATTTTATAATCATAGACTTTTTATACATTTTAATTATTATCTTTATACCTTTTATTATCAATTATAATTGAAAGTTGAGTTATCAAAACGGGTAATCTGACTTGATCTGATTCGATCCATCCCGAGTTAATCATTTAGTGAGCTAACCCAACCTGATTCACTTATTAGCGAGTCAAAAAAATTTGAACTCGACTTGGTCCACCACGGGTTGGTGGGTGTAACGTCCCAATTAAATGGATAATATCAATTTAAACAAAATGCCACATATAAAATAATATCCAGAGAGTGCGGGAAAAAGGTAAGGAGGCACACAATACCCTAACCATGTTCATACGAAAGAGAGGAGGCACTACACTGCCTCACCTAATTAAAATAAATCAACAAAACACAAGCTCTCGTACAGAAAGATAAATCTAGACAATAAAACTTCTTCAGCTAAGGGCTCCCTAGTGAGCCCCATACCCGTCCATAACCATCAAGCCGTATCATCCTCATTGCCATTACCACTGCCACGGGTTCTCGCATCTGCTCACATCAATAGAATTGATCATCATTGCAAAGGAGGAAAACCACCCACACAACCATACAAACAAGCGAAAGGGTAAGCTAGTGCACAAAATTCATACATCATAATAATCATATTCAATCATATAATCAAGCATAATTGACGGAAAACTCTCACATAATACACTAAACCCTTTCAAAACTACAAGACTTGACTATCCGGATACGCATAATGAGGCACCACCACAAGACAGTGAAATTAAGTCCTAGCAGTGAGGCATCACCACGAGGCCTTCGCGAAATTACACCCTTACCAGAGGCACCACCATGTGGTCTACGTGGAATTACGTTCTGGCCTTGAGGCACCACCACGATACTCGCGTGGAATTACGTCCTTATCTTGAGGCACTACCGTGAACTCCTCTTTAGAAGGGTCCACGGAATTATGTCCATTAGATGAGGCACCACCATGAGCTCTCATTACAAGAGTCATGGAATTACGCCCTACTCACACATTGAACATGTTTCACCAACCAATCAGAAGTCCCCATAATACTAACATCATGTATAACAACCCCATCATGCAACTCAGGCTTTCCAATTCATATAACACAACAACATACCATTCCCACCGCAACCTCATATATCAATCATGGCATCATCCCTCAACCCACGTAGTAAAGCATTTAGATCAAATAGGCAATCACACATCAATGCACCATTCAACAATAGTACCAAACTCACCCCACAGTCTCGCTCAGGCTAACAGGTCCCGCTCAGGCAAGGGGGGTCCTCTCGCTCAGGCGAAATCCTTCTCGCCTAAGCGAGATCGCGAAAGGGGAAAGCGGACTTTGCGAGGTCTCGCTCAGGCAAGTCCCTTATTGCCTAGGCGAGACCACTCCTCGCTCAAAAATAAAAACCTCTCGTCTAAGCGAGAGATCGAGCAGCAGGTCCTAGGCGAGCCTCTGCTAATCTCGCCTAGGCGAGGCAAGCTCGCTTGGGCGAGAAAACCAGTGCCCGCCATTGTTCTTTCGAGTGACAGCCACCCATACGCACCCACACAGTCCAACATACAATTTCAACCGATTAAATTCACACACAGACCGTTCAATCATCATAGACTCATCAAACAAGCAGATTCTACCGAAAATGTGGTGAGGTCTAGCTTCCCTTACCTGGAATGAGCTAGCAAGATAACTTTGACACCTAAGCCCACCACTGCAGCAGCCCCACAAGCAGATTGAAGAGCTGGAGATAGTGGCACAGAAGGGAGATTAGGTTTACTACGGTGAACCCCAACATAGAACACAAAAATAACTTAGAGAGGGTTTAAGGTCATGGAACAAACTTACGTGCAGGAGCAACGGGGTTGAACTAACTCGAACGGAACGAGGGCCAAACCCTAGCGGAGACGGCAATAGTAGCTCAAGGGTGTGTGGAAATCTGTTTTACGCAAAAGTGCCAGAATTAGGGTTTTGGACAGCTTTAGGTCAGTTTTTCCCTTATTGGGCCAGCCCTCAGGCCCAAAGGTTAGGGGCAGCCTAAAGAAGAAGGACAGCACGAAAAAGTGGGCCTTATAGTGGGTTAAATGGATTGACTCACTGGCTCACTTAATTAAAATAATACAATTTTTTTTTTATTTTTTTTTCAGTCAAAACAAAATTATAATTCTAATTAGAATATAAATAAACTTTAATACAATCCAAATACAAACCAAAATCACAAAAATACAAATTATCTATGTGTTGGTTAAAAACAACAACTTAGCATGACCCAAATGCAAAGCCCACCTTAACGGAAAACACTTGTGTGACCCTTTATTTGCGGGTTGGTGAGCCAACAAGACAACTTATCACGGGTTCAACTTGGGTGAGCCGAACTCTATATGAGTCGAGTCAAAAATCAATCCGTATTGAAATTTGTAAAAAAATTTCAACCCAACCCGACCCGAATCTGTGGTGAGCCAGGTTGACTCATGGGTTCCAACCCATTTTAATAGCTCTAATTGAAAGGAAATGTTTCTAGTATTATTTTGCATATGGTCTATGATACACATATACGGTATATGTATCGGATACGACACATATCTGATACGTCGATACGTTTATTTTGAAAATAATAGGATACGATACATAATAAAATAAGTGATATTATTGAGAAGTGTACAATGATTCTTAACAACATAATAAATACATGATTATTTTTGTGTGAATATAAATTAAAACCTTGGTGAATATAAATTAAAATATTGGTAACGAATGTTAGTGATCAATTTATAATAGAAAATATTTTAGTTACCAATTCAGAAATCAATTATAATTTTTTGAACTATTTTAATTGACAATAATATTTAAGTTATAAATTGATACCTAAATTTGATCACTATAATAACGAATAATTTTTTATCACTAAAATTTATTATTATTTGAAGATTTTATTATAATTTATTATGATAGATACTTCATTGATAATATCTAAACTAACATATAAAGATACATATCAAATACAATTACGTGACCCACCCAAATTGATTCACAACATATGGTTTATAAATATGTTTTTCGAAACGTAAACTAATCAAGCGTACTTTTTTAAGGTTGTTTAAATTTCAATTTATATATTTATTATATTTTCTATGTTGAATAATTTTTATTTCAAGACTTTGTACGGTTTTCTACCTTGGACACATATATGGTCACGTGCATTCATATTCTTATTACATCAAAATAATATATTTTAAAAAAATATGTTTATAATAATAATAACTTTAAAAGAAGTATACGACAAAAATTTCCAAGGAAAAAAATTATATACATACCTTTGAGTATATCTCTCTCCCCAAAGTCCCGAACCGAACACAATGTTTTTGTATAGTTCTGTATGACTCTAACCAGCCAGTTCTGAACTGAGAAGTAGTGTTGACATTGACGATTGTTACGAAAAAGAGACAGAAAATGGATACCAGTGAGTTGAGAAAAGCAGTGGAGGAGGTGGAACTAGTGGACGCTCATGCTCACAATATAGTTTCTCTTGACTCCAACTTTTCCTTCATCCACGCCTTTTCTGAGGCCAACGGTGAAGCGCTAAGTTTCTCACCCAACTCTCTTTCTTTCAAGGTAACTTCGCCTGCACAATTTACTCTCTAACTTTGCTTCATCAACTTTCTATTCCTGTGTTCGAACAACATTTGTTTTTGCTTTTGAAATCATATTTCATTGCTATGTGTCGCAAACTTTGAGCGACATCGACTCATGCTTCTAACAATAAAAAAAGTCAACTAGTCTGAACTGATGGGTGTGTCATCTGTGACTCTTGACTAGGTAGTCAACTGCGTGTTTGTTGCAGATTTTGCAATACTGGAATACACTGGTGTATCTTATTGTAACAGTCTATTTTGTGATGTTAATATAACAGAGAAATTTAAGAGATATTGCGAAGCTGTATGGATCTGAGATATCCTTGCAAGGTGTTGAAGAATACCGGAGAGTATCTGGATTGCAATCCATCACCTCATCATGCTTTAAAGCTGCAAGAATCACTGCCATACTTATTGATGATGGCTTAACATTCGACAAAAAGCATGACGTAGAATGGCACAAGAATTTTATACCTTTTGTAGGTAGAATCTTAAGAATTGAACGATTGGCCGAGGAAATCCTCGATGAGGTGAGATACCAGCACAAAATCATGATTATTAGGTATCTTAGGTGAATTTTCATTACAGTATTTCTTGGGCAAAAACAATCCCATTCTGGTATTCGTTTAATGTTATTGTTTGCAAACTCCTGTTTAATTGCATCCTTCTATTTACGGTCTTATTTATGTTCTGCCTCTAGGTCACCTTCTTGTTATGTTATCTTACATATAAATCTGATGTTGAAGGACTTGCCTGATGGATCTTCTTGGACTGTGGATTCATTTACTACAGCATTTGTCTCAAAGTTGAAATCATATCCTTTATATGTTTTTTCTCTCTATCTCTCTGCACACGGGACGGATTTAGTGATTTCTTTCCGGGAAAAGTCGAGTCACGTAACTTCTCTTAATCTTCATGTGTTGAATGACCATACATGACTTTTCCCAGAAAAAAAGTCACTGAATCTGTCTCCACACACATGCATGTAATGCTGTTTTAGCTGTATTAGAACATAATATTTTAGCTCTATTCCTTAGCATTGCTGTTACAGTTGCTGGTGAGATCTTTGGATTGAAAAGCATAGCTGCATACCGCAGTGGTTTAGAAATCAACACTAATGTTACTAATAACGATGCCGAGGAAGGACTGAGGCAAACATTGATTGGTGAGTATAGTGTGCAGTTTTATTTTAATATAATCTGTTTCAGGATATTCTTTCTCACCTTTCTTTACTTTCAGCTGGGAAGCCTCTCCGTATTGCAAACAAAAATCTTATTGACTACATCTTCTTACGAAGTTTGGAAGTTGCTCAATCTTATGACTTGCCAATGCAGATACACACGGGGTAATGAATAGTTTTAAATTGTTTGATATTTTTACATAGAATGATATCCAAGTATTTTGGAGGCAATGTTAGTTGTTAGTATTTATAAGTGGAGAAAGTTGAATCCACAACCTCTTCCACCCTCCCGTTCAAAGTCACCAAACCAATCTTATATCTCCAAACTGTTACTGGAGGGAGTTGAAATCGCAACCTTCTCTTACCTCTCCTTCCAACTTTACCACTAAGTCATCCTTATATTCCAATTAGTAATGTTACTCGAACTCGAACAACAAAGAGGTGTGACTATGGTACATTTTGGTCTCAAAACATCACTGATGTTAGTTAGGTGAAATTAGTTTGCGCCTTGTCCACTTTTAGGATCAACCACACTTCTCCTAAATGTCAAAGGTATGTTTTCTTTTCCTATTTACAGCCGTCAGGGCATACATCACCATGATTCGCAGCTTTAGTATACTAATTTGTTCTTTTGTTCGATAGGTTTGGGGATAAAGATTTGGATCTGCGACTGTCCAATCCTCTTCATCTACGTGCAGTTCTTGAGGACAAGAGATATTCAAAGTCTCGGATTGTTTTGTTGCATGCATCCTATCCATTCTCAAGGGAAGCATCATATCTAGCCTCTGTTTACTCACAGGCAAACGTTTTACAACTCAATGCCTTGGTATTAGTATATTTGAATTACTGGATAACTGGCATGTAACACAATCTTCTCTATCAGGTCTACCTTGATTTTGGGCTGGCAATTCCAAAGCTTAGTGTGCATGGGATGATTTCTTCGATGAAAGAGCTATTAGAATTGGCTCCACTAAATAAGGTAAAAATATAACAAAGTAAAATGAACGTTATGTGTAAACTGCAAAGGAATAAGAATTTTATAATGAAATTAGAATCTTCTTGAACTTTGGGTTATCCAATGAAACATGTAAATCACAAAATAATGACTTTCTGGCAGCGACATTTGATGTCTCACGAGAATAAACTTTGCAATGCAGGTGATGTTCAGTACTGATGGCTATGCATTTCCTGAAACATTTTACTTAGGTTGGTTAATATTTACTATTACACTTAATATAAATATTATACTTAAATGCTTTGTTGTGGTACTTAAGTATCTTACTCTATTTGTCCCAAAATATATGCAGTTTCCTTTGCTGCTTATATACAGTCAAGAGCCTGACTCTTGAATTCCACACCTAGGCTGGCCAAACCCAAGGAAAATATACATAGACTTTCTCAGAAAGTCTTAGTCCCTATCTAACGACTAGCTGCTTTTATTTTTAAGCTTCTTCCTATAATATACTTTCCAGCTCCTCTCATTACTTTCCTTCGAATGTGGGCAATTCCACCTGTATAGCCCATGACCTCCGCGATTTGTCTCCCTGCTCGACAAATCTGCCAGGCAGATATCTTTCTTTCTTTTCGTCATTGTTGACTGAATTCTCCCCAACTTCTTTGACTTCTTTGATTTTTGGTGGCTGTCTTTCATAATAGACAGATCTACTTTCAATTCTACAACAACCTTTCCTTGTTCACTGGCTCATCTTTCCAACATACTTAGTCAACTTTCCATTATATCCCTTCAGGATCTAACCCTTTTTGTATTATTCAACAATTATCCACTCAAAATGCAAGCACCAAAATACAAAGGAATTACTTCTTTTCACACAAACATTCCCTGTCATAACTAACTATTATCCTTCATTTGAAAAGGATTCTTCTGAATGAGAGAAAATTTTATTCAATAAATTGATTTGAAACAATATACATTAACCTTTGTATATATAGAATTCTAACCCTTAAGTATTAATTACAAAGTGATCTCTAGAATCTTCTAACAACATCTAACAATACACTTAGTATTCTATTAATAACTCTTCCCCACACCCTTGTGCCGCCTTCTCCACCCCCCACCCATGAAAAGGAAAAATATGCATAAGAGCTTTCTTACTTTTCATATTGGTCTACTAGAAAATTGTTCTATATATAGAGTATAATATCCCATGATATAAAGGCAAAAGTAAAACCTAAGATATCATCATAATACATAATATTTGATAATAATAAAGGAAAATAAAATATATTATATCTCCATCAATAGAATTAAAATCAGAAGATATATGATATCTCTAACATTATCAGATCATGAAATCGTTCTACGGAAGACTTTTGGTAAATAGGTCTGCTAATTGAAGCACATATGGGACATAAGTAGTAATAAGGCCACTTCTTAACATGGTATGCATTCCCACATGAACTTAAGATAAGGTTAATTTACTGTATATAAATGGGTGCAAACCGAAGTCCATTTTAACAACGCTAATGTTAAGGATGAATTAGACTTAAAGTCCACTTCTTAATATGCCATGAAGTCTTACATCGAGTAAAGGTAAGACCAATTTACGGTATATAAGTGGATGCAAATCTCACCTTAAAAGCCAGTTTTATAAGGTTGAGCTAGGCTTAAAGTCCGCTTCTTAACAATGTTAATGCTGGAAACTCCCAATGTGCATGTAATGTGCTAACTTCAAAGGCGCACACATATGACTATTGGTGAATATATCATAATTAGTTGGAGTTGTTTTCTAACTTGTATAAATTAAATTGTTCCTATATGTTTTTACGTAACCTTTACCTAAGATACACTAATGCTTGAAACTCCCAAGGTGCATGTAATGTGCTAACTTCAAAGATGTACAAATAAGTCTGTTGATGAATATATCATATTTCAGATATTATGATAATTTCAACTTACAAGCCTTTTGAATATTTTTTAGCTCGTAACTTCTTTTGAGCCCTAAGAATTAGAATGTGATACACAAATTGATGTCATGAACTAATGCTTGAATTTCTTGTCTATGAAAAATGACAGCAACATTATCTCTTTGTGGCTTTTCTGATTTTGAAAATTTTTAAGTCATGGTGTAAATATTACTGCTTAAAGCTATCAGTTTTGCTTTTACAGGTGCAAAGAAGTCTCGGGAAGTTGTTTTCTCTGTTCTACGTGATGCATGCATTGATGGCGATCTCTCAGTTCCTGAGGCCGTGGAAGCTACAAAGGACATCTTTGCAAGAAATGCAATTCACTTCTACAAGATTAGTTCAGTAAACAGTGTTATCTATTCACACAGTAATTTGTCCCAAAACTTGAGTGGTGACTTAGACATTGATGTCTCACTTGTTCGTGTCATGTGGGTTGATGGTGCAGGACAGCACAGATGTCGTGTGAGTCACCCTCAAGGGCTTTTCTTTTACTTCGTTGTTCTTTGTTTGGAAATTATAGAAAAATGTTTACTTTGAGTTTTCAAATGGTAGGTCCATTCTTTATTCTGTTTACATTTGGAATCAATCTAAATTGCATGGTTCTCACAACAATCATATTGTATATAGTTAGTTTCATGTTTTTTCTTGGATATCGTATTATTGTGGCCGAGAGAAAAAGATGAAATCTACCCTAGAAAAGGATACCTGCTATCGTTTTGCATTAAGACATAACGTTTCAGTTGCATTATTGTTGACACCGTGAGCAGAGAAGCCAGAAATAATGTTGGATGCTAGAGAAATTGTTAGAAACAAGTTGACTGAGTTCAGTTTTATGTCTCAAGTGAAAAAATAAAATGAAAATGCCCCCTCCCAACCGAATTGACCGAGACATTATCTCCAAATGCAAATATAATTAGAAATCACATTGTTTTTAACATTTTGCTGTCTTTTCCACTTTTGTTCTAAAACTTGAAATACAGAATACTGCATCACTTTCTTGGAAGTTCTAATGCTGCATCTCTCATTCCTTGTGCACATACTGTGATTACAATTTTATGTCTTTAGGCACTTGAACTTCTGGCTGTACAGGCCCGGAAAAGTTCCGTTCAGCTGGTTTATGAATTCTTTTCTTGAAATTACATCTTGAGTTGGAGTTGTGTTTTATTTCAGGCTGTTCCTAAAAAGCGTTTCAATGATGTGGTTGTTAAGAATGGGGTTGGTTTAGCATTTGCGGTTATGGGATTCTCTTCTCATATGGATGGACCTGCAGAGGGATCTGGTCTAACTGCGGTTGGTGAAACAAGATTAGTGCCTGATTTGTCTACTCTAAGGAGAATTCCGTGGTAAAAACTGTTTTCTTTACCGGATATTCATATTGTCTTAAGGTTTTGGATTAAAAGTCATGTTTATGTGGGGGTAACACTCAAGGTCACATATACATATATAATATACACATGAACTTCTCAAATAAAAATAAACTCATCATATATGAGCTTTTTCATAAATTAAACTTCCTTTTCAATTGATTCTCAAGTTATCAAATATATAATATTCTCCAATTAATTAACGAGGGAAAAGCTGAAAGGAAAATATCTTGTTTGTTTCCATTTAAAGTCCCTCCCCACCAATGTAAGCTATACATGTTTATGAGATTGTAACCGTTTTCAGTCCTTATGAATTGAATGAAGAACTCAAAACAGTGAACCTTCCAATTTTCCTCTCTCAATTGGCAACTGGCATTTTGTTATCTCATGTCATTGAAACTTTCTGACCAGATATTTTTGGATTATTATCCCATTTTTTCTTTTACTTGTGTCTTTTTCTCGTTTCATTTTATATCAATAATTTTTTTACTGCTCATGTTTTGTTTATCTTATTATGTAAGTATCTTATTTCTTTTCTTTTCTTCTTTCTATTAAGTAAATTTTGTATTTAATAGTTGCCTTGTTTATTAATTAAGTAAATAGCAATTGCAGGAATCAAGTGTCTTCTGGAATGGAAATCATCTTAAGTTTTTTTTTTTTTTTTTTTCCAGAAATATATTCTGCAGAAGACAGATACAGTTTTGTTAACTAATGCATCTCTCTTTTGAATAGGAATAAAAAAGATGAAATGGTTTTAGCTGATATGTGTGTTAAACCTGGTGAAGCTTGGGAATATTGTCCAAGAGATGTCTTAAGAAGAGCTTCTAAAATTCTGAAAGATGAATTTGACTTGGTACGAAGTTAAGTTTGTCCTATCTGTTGAGAAGTATATGATATTTAACTTTTGCTCTGCTTCCACTTCCAGGAAATGAATGCAGGATTTGAGAATGAATTTATTCTCTTAAAGATGCTAAAAAGGTATGTTATGTAATGTTATCTCTGTGATCTTAATAGTGCAATTTACAGGCAATTTGTTAAAAATGTGGAGAAAAAAAAAATTCAGGGAAGGTAAAGAGGAATGGGTACCATTTGACTCGAGTCCATACTGCTCCGCATCAGGATTTGATGCTGCTTCTCCCGTTCTTCATGAAGTTGTTGATTCTCTTCATTCCTTGGGAATTGCAGTAGAACAGGTAAATGGAATTGCGACATGATCAATTATAAGTGATATATAATATAAGACATTGTCTGATACTTCTTTTCCAGCTGCAGCACACTTTTTAAGGTTAACCTTTTCTTGTAATATCCTAGATACACGGTGAAGCTGGAAAAGGTCAATTTGAGGTGGTTTTGAAGTATACCATTTGCACCAAAGCAGCAGACAACTTAATTTTCACCCGTGAAGTTGTTAGGGCAATTGCAAGAAAGCATGGCTTGCTAGCAACTTTTATTCCAAAGTAAGTGGCAATCAATTCTTTTAACATAAAATTATTAATAATCAATGCTGTAGTGCTGTAGAGAGGTATGTATAGACTAGTTAATAAAACATAATTGCAGCTGATGAACTATCTAATGAAACGGTTAAAAATTCTTTTCTTGGTGTAACAGCAGTTTTCTCGTGATATTGTTTAAGGTACGCATTAGATGATTTGGGTTCTGGGTCGCATGTTCATCTTAGCTTGTGGAGGAATGGCCAAAATGTATTTATGGGATCTGGTACATCATCTAAGAATGGAATATCAACTTTGGGAAGAGAATTTATGGCAGGAATTCTACAACATCTTCCTTCAATCTTGGCATTTATAGCACCACTCCCTAACAGGTTGATCTTATTCTGTGTGTTTTGACCGAAACTGATGTTATTGTATGACATTATATTATTGCCAGTGTTGATAAAGTTTAAGTTGTTACGAGTAAGATAGGATTTTTTTTTCCCTATCTAACAAGCGTTATATTAAATTTGAAATGCCACGTTTTGGAATTATGATGCAATGTTTCTTTGCTATCTGAGTTTGTCGCAGTTATGATCGATTGCAACCTAATACATGGAGTGGTGCGTACCTCTTCTGGGGAAACGAAAATAAGGAGGCTCCATTGCGAGCTTCATCTCCACCTGGAACTCTCGACGGTCTAGTCACCAACTTTGAGATGAAATCATTTGATGGTTCTGCCAATCCATACTTGGGCTTAGCTGCCATACTTGCTGCTGGCATTGATGGCCTTCGAAGGCATCTTCCTCTTCCTGAGCCTGTTGGTAAGATCATATAACCTTCATTATAATCTTTAACATGAGCTGCAAGATATTAGAATAATTAACCTGGACTCTGATATCACTATTGATTCTGTTTTTTTGTAAGATTATATATATATATCCTAAGTCAACAAATATAAGAAATTGACATTATTTTTAATCCGATCCAAAATCATGAGGTATTAGGTTTAAGTTTTTTTTTTTATTTTATATGATATTTAACTTGTCATTTCTACTGAGTGTGTGGGACTTAGATCCAGAATTAGATTATTCCCAACATTTTCATCAATTAATATAGTTGCAGTGAAATATTTGTTGTAGTTTTGCATCCGAATCCTAGGGAGCACAGTGGAGGCTAAATTTTATTTACTTCTATCTATCAAGTTTAATTCCAAATTTGCAGTTTTTTTTTCCCATTTTCTCTTTCATGTTCCTTTTTTACCAATCCGTATAACGGTTGCATAAAATTGTGTTGGGGTTCTTACAATTTTCAGCTCCTATATACAAATATCAATATAAACCTCTAATTTCATGTATGAAACAGATACAAATCCAAATCCGGAAACCCTTCAGAGATTGCCAGCATCCCTTTCTGAATCTTTGGATGCTCTCCATAAAGACGACTTCCTTAAGGAATTTATCAGCGAGAAGTTGCTAACTGCCATAAAAGCAATTCGAAAGGTATGTATTCCATGTCACTACAGAAAAGTGTCTCATTAATATTTTAGTAACCAATAAATTTCAATTTTATAAATTAGTATCTAAATTGGTTATTGTAGTGACTAATCATTTTTGGTCACTAAATTGGTCACTAGTTAATTAGAGACCAATTTAGTAACTAAATCATCTTAGTAGTCAAAATCTAAGTAATTAATTTTTGGAAACTATTTCTTTTGATAGAAAAAATCATGGTAGCTAATTTTAAAAACTAATTTAATAATCAATTATAATTTTTTATTTATAATAATAACTATTTGAGTAACTAATAATTTTTTATTTTATAAATTGGTATCTAAATCAATCATTATAGTGACTAACAAATTTTAATCACTAAAATTGATTACTAATGAGATATTTTTTTGTAGTGTATAAATGCCTTTTACCCTTCATGTTAGAGATATCGTTTTTGGTATTCTGCGGTGGTATCACAAGTTAGTGATCAGTTAAATTGAGAATCATACACAATTCTAAAGAGAGACTGCTCAAAGATTTGAGAAGTCTAAAATCAAATATAAGAAGAAGGTCTTTTCTTGGAAAATAAAACAAATTATCGTAAAAATTAATAGTTATTCATGATAATTTAATTAAATTTTATTCTTAAATATAATTTTATAGTTAATTTAATAGAAATATATTAATAAAAAATATTTTTTGGAAGTTTTTTTTTTTCTTCTGGGAAACCTAAAATAGGCTCGCTGACTCTTAATTTTCATAGCCAAACTGATAAATTTATGCTTAATGCGACTTGTATTATCAGGCTGAAATTGAGCATTACACCAAGCACAAGGATGCATACAAGGAACTCATTCACCGTTACTGAGTACTCTTTAGCTTATGGTTCAGAGACGGTTATTGCCGTATCTGTTTTAGAGTCTGTCTTTAACTATTATATGTATCTTATACTATCTATTGTATGTACCTTGTATTCTCCTAGTAAGATGTATGAACTAATTTATCCTCAGACTGTTGTTCAACTTCATCTTCAATGTACTAATTTGTCCAATGCCCTTGACATAAATTCATTTTATATTTATGGAGATTTTAGTATATGTATATTGGTTGAGGATTTGCTCACTAGGTGTAAAAGTTAGTGCAATTACGTCTTTGATAAATTTTTTAGAACACAAATGAAAAAAAAGAAAAAAAAATTATCCTTTATGCTTTCAGTCAAACATGGCAATTTCTCTACATTTTTAAGATCTTCAAATTTTAAATAACATGTAGATTTAGTTTTTTTTTCTAAATATTTATTATAATTTCTAAATTTAAGAACGATTAAATTTGCATATTTTGACGTTTGAGGGTTAAATTCTTTTGAAATAAAAAACTAAAATTATTTTAATATCATGTAATATATTAAAACAAATTGATATGGTGAGTTCATAATTTTGGATTGCTAGCAAGAAAAATATATAATTAATTTAATTAATTGCAATATCAATTTCATATTAATTAATTAAATTTACTTTTGAAATAACATGTTAACTTTGGAAATGTTGTGAAGAGTTTTAGTGAGGTTTGCACTTCACTTATATATATATATATATATATATATATATATATTATGAAATTGTTTTATTTCTAACATACCTCACGCTGAAGTATATTTCATCTCGTGCATGGGTCTAGAAATGGGTGGTCCGATAGTGGCTCGAGATAGCGGGTGGAATTATGGAATAAAATGTTTAAGAAATCTCAATAGGATAGACTTTTTTAAACAATGACTCTGATACCATGTTATAAAGTGGAGTTTAAGCCTAACTCAACCCTATAAAACTGACTTGTAAGGTGAGGTTTGCAACCCACTTATATACTATGAGATTACCTTATCTTTAGTTGATGTGGAACTTCCAACAAGTTCAAAAACATGGTCCAATTAAATAAATATTAATGAGTACATGGTCCAATTATTTGTACTTTTTTTTTAAAAATAGTTTTTAAAATAGACCCTCGCCCCTTTATTCTTGTTTTTCTTGAACTTTGAGTTCCCTGTTTCCTTTGGAAAATGATTTAATGACTACCCATTTTGACTACTTTTTTACCCCCTTACGTGGAAAATGGTTTTTAATTTTTTTTTTTTACTTTCAAAAGAGGCACTGGCACGTGATGACAAGTTAATGAAAGTTAACCTACTACTAACTTACCATTTTATTATCAAAGTGAAAAAAGAAGAAGCGGTGAGAGTGAAAAAAGAAACCAAAAGCGATTTTTGAAAAAAACTCCTCGCAGACCCTCGCATACCATTCACACCGGTGCCAGAATACTTCTTTCTTCTCCACCGTGCCTGCGAAATCTGTTGACATGAGAAGCCAAGGTGGTTTGCTTCTTGAAAATTTGATGAAGATTTAATGAAGCTCTTTTGAACTATCTTGAAGCCATTACCATTGGAACGAAGCCTACATTGATGAAGGAAAGGAGATTTAATGATATGCATGTTGATCAAGGCTGGAATGTGTGCTCTCCACATGGTTACATCATTAAGAAAGTGTATTTGAAGTTTGTAATTCATATTGTAGACCTTGTAGCATTAATTAGATGTATTTGGTCTTTGTTATGTTTTTTAATCTGTTGAATGGTTTTTCAACAGGTTAAAATGTCTCTTTTAGTATGTTTAATGGTTTTTCAACAGGTTAAAAGGTTGGGTACAGTAGTCTTAAACTGCAACAAATTCAATCCGTTGATTTATTTTTTAATCGACTGATTTCACTTAAGTCAAGTGAAATCAACCGATTGATAGAAATCAACCTATTGAATTTCGTAACAGTTTGACTATAAAAGTTATGATTTTCGAAAGAGAGTGTTGTTGATCATTTTTTAGCGTGAAATTATTCTGGAAACTTGTGAAAACTCTCTCCTTCGTGATCATACAGTTTGCAGCAGTTGAAGATTGATCTTGGATCAATTCTTGGAGCTTTTGACTTGGTTTGAGCTTGGAGAAAGTGGTTTGTGGTAGGCTGGGCTGTGCTACCACTCAGGTTTGATCTTTCTCAAGCTTTGTGTGTGTGCTTGGTGGTTTTCCAGGTCTGCAAGAGGGTTCTTGCTGTGCTGGTGTGACTCTTGTGTGATTCAAGAGTCTTTTGTGTGATTTTTGCATATTTTGAAAGTGTAAGGGTGGATACTTTGTAAATCTTTTGAAATAGTGCAAAGCCAAGCTCAGGTTGCCTTGACAAACTGGATGTAGCTCAAGTTTGAGTGAACCAGTATAAAAATCTCGTGATCTCATCTCTTCTCTAACCTTTCTCTCTTGCATATTCATTTTCAAGTTTAAAGAACTCGTGCTTTAATCATCTTTTTCATGTTCTTGCATGTTTTCATGACATCTGCAACATTGAGCATGTTTGCATTATCATTTAGAACCTGTCTTGATCATTCTTGTGCACTATTCCTGGTTTAAAACTCGAATATGCATTTCTGCATTTTTTCCAATATTTCAGTCGACTGTTTTTCTATTTCAATTGGTTGATTATACCAGAACATAATCTGTTTAGTAAAATCAATCTGTTAACTCTGTTTTTGATCGATTGAAAATATATTGTCCAACACCTTTTGCATCCTAACTTTGTGATCTAATAGGTGGTTTTTAGCTTGCAAAGATAGCCTAAATTTTTAACTAGCCAATTCAACCTCCCTTCTTGGCATTTCAACCATTTCAAAACTAACAAAATCCACCGTGCCGATCGTCTCCTTCGAAAATCCACCACCTTCCCACCGAAAGACACCTTCTTTGTTCCGTTCTGTGAATTGGTAAGTGATCCCTGCGAAATCCAATGAAATGGGGTTTTGAACACATAAGGATTGGTGCAACATTTGGTCTCTTCATCCTTTCTTCTTGGTTCGAAGTCTTCTTGGGCGTCATCACAGTGTTCCCCGTCTGCAAGATTTTCTTTCGTTTGGTTAAAGGTAAGATTTTTTTTTGTTTTCCCCAAGCATTGACGTTGTGGTTTGATGAAGCAAAAAGCGGTGAATGTTTACTATGTTGATTTTTTTGAAGTTTAGATATCGGTGGTCGTGGTTGTATCATTTTGGTGTGGCATTGAACAATTTATCTCTAATAATGGTTGATTTTATCAAAAACATCAACCTGCTTCCAAAAAGATAGTCATAGAACTATAGTTCTTAGCAACATTATAGAAAGGAATTTTTAGAAAAATTCATGTCTATTACATTTGATGGAAATGAAAAAAATTGGTAGAAGTTAAAACTAAAAGCAACATTTTAAGCTTGATAAAGAAGTGTAATGTTTGTTATGCGTTATTGCTTTCAAGTCGTTAAAAATCAGGGATTTGAAACTTGATAGCATTAGAATTTCCTCCTTCTCTTGGTAGTTTTAGCATTCCGATATAGAGGTAGGACAATTTAAATTTTATGCTGAATAGTTATTTTTTAAGTGTATTTTAGTGTCTTATTAATCATATTTTGCTTTATTTTTCAAGTTTGATTTAGCTTTTGAAGGTTGTCTAAGTAGTTAGTTTACAATTTGTAAATAATAAGTTAGTAAGTTGAGATTTTGACTTATCGTAGCTGTTTTAGTTATTAGTGTTGGTCTAGGTAGTGAAATTGTTTTTTAAGGTTAAATTTTTAGAAATAAATTTTGAGTCCTTATACCTCTTTACACTTGCTTAGGTAGTTTTAGTTCACTGTTTACTTACTTTTTTAAGATTTGCATGATAATAGTTGTGTTGAATCTAGTTTTTGATTGGTAGTGTGTTATTAAATTGTAAAATTGAGTGGATGATTTCTAGTAATTTTGATCACTACATTTCTCTTCACAAGTATTTTACTGATGTTATCCCTCATTTTTATTGTTCAAAATAATTGAGGAACTGTTGCATATAATGTAAAATAAAGACAATTAAGAGTAAAGGTAAGCATACATGTTGGCTCTATTTGGTCAAAGTCTCTTAATCCTTTACAAAACTGTTGAGCTTAGCTTCCTTATCCTCATACCTTCAATTGATGTTGCTCCTCCATAATTGATGCAATTGAAGAAACTATAATAGAATAAATACTAGCACCTGTGACTAGCAAGTAATCTACTAATTTTCTGCTGTTATAAGCCTTAGAGCATGCTCAGTCATAACAAATCATACCAATTCATGAATCATCAAAGAATTGAAATCCATATGTAAGCCATCACTTGATATATGTAGTTTTATAATTTGAAGTATCAACTACGCTTAAAAGCTCAATGGAACTCCTTAACTTATTTATAGCATGCAGAGAAGTACTTTTGTGTCAATAAATGATTAAAAAAAAGAAAATATTGATTTTAATGCTCCCAAATAGAACTACTTTAAAACTATTATTTATTCGTTCATAATGCAGTACCTTCTACTTAACATGTTTCCAACCGTGTTTTCTTTCTCAACAGTTAAACGACTTGCGTAATTATGGCAACCTTCTTACTCCTTTCGGACTATTATTGAAAACAAAGCAGAACCTATTAAAGCTTTGGTGGCTAAATCCCCATTCCCATTTTTCAGGCTCCTTGAGTTGAAAAAGAGTCATCGTCTAAGGTAAATCCCATTTATATTTTTTGTTTCCTGTTTTGTCTCTCACTTATTTGAAGTTGGCTGCTGTTTGCTTAATTTGATGTGCTTTAATGTCCACAACAGTTAAGAATACTTGGATATATGAGCCATTTGTTAGTCTTATATAAATATTTGCAAAAGTATTTTTTTTATAAAGAAGATAATCTAATTTTAACTTTTATACAAAATCTCAATCGTTAGTCTTGTATAAGTATATCGTAGTCCATCTTTTTTGAGAGCTTAGCTGCATAAATATATTTAACTTATACGAGAAACTAAATTCATTTTACCTTTTTTTTCTTTCTTGCATAAGGGATTAGGGAAAAATTTATTGAAATAAGACCTATGTATTGGGTGATCACTAAATGTTTATTCTTTATTGCTTTATAACTTGGTTGCTTTAGATTATAATGTTTTTGGCTTTCCACTCTTGGTTGACTTAGAAGGAATTTTCTTTCTACTTTAGATTATAATGTTTGTGGGTTTCAACTTTAGATTATAATTTTTTGTTCCCATTAATTTACCCGAATGAATTCACTATTATTCACACTATTGATAATTAAAAGTATTGTGTAACATTTTTTCGTGCTTACTTATTTATTTTGGTCTTAGGTTATTACAATTGTTCAATAGTTGAATTAGTTATATGGTCGGGAAAAGGGAAGTGAAATATTCTCCGCATTCATGCCATAAGTGCACTACAGGAAAAATGACTTTAGGCAATGAACACTAAACCATGGCCTAAAGTAAAAAAACTGTGGCCTGAAGATTAGACAACGAATTGGCAATGAATTTGCAGTCGTTGCATATGTGGTCGTGGCCTATACTAGAGGCAACGGTTTTTTTTTTCGTTTAGGCCATGAAATTCGAAAACCGTTGCTTATTATGCAACAATTAAAAAACGTTGCCTAAAATATGACAATAGACAACATTTTTGTAGCCACCATAACACAACAATTTTTTTTAGTGTTGCTTATTCTTTAAGCCACAATTATGAAAATGTGGTCATACTTTTTTAGACGTGGAAATATAAAAGTACAACCATTTAAATTAATTTTATAATATTATTTTTAATTTTATTTATATATTTAGACAACATATTTTAAATTTTATATTAATAATTTTATTTTAAAGATTTTAATTATAATAAATATATTATACTAAAATAGATGAAAGAAAATTGGAACTATTTATCAAAACATTTCTAATATATAATTGAAATTATTTTGTACACAAAAATGTGTCAACTAAAAGGCACCACCAAGAGGCTAGGCCCTCCCTCACTCACTCCCTCACTCACTCCAATACATATGTGGTCTAAACTTTACAACTATGTTCACTATCTATAACAATCCTCTCTGCATCAATTGATGCACCACACAAGCCATGTTTTTTGAATTCCACAGTATAAAGTTCACTTGTGCAGGAATATTGATAATCCAAGAGTTGATTTCCTAAGCATCTACTGTGGCAAGATGTGCATCTGCATCAATGAAAAGAAAAGAAAAAATCGCTTTAAAAAATTTGCTAGAAAACAACACTGAAGAATAACAATCTTGCCTTTAATATTTGAACTAAATAAGTAACAAACCCAAATTACTTAGTAAAATTATATTGACCTGTTACAAAATAATTAATGTAATATAAAAAAAAAATTGTGTTAGTATTTTCATCCAAAACAACCTTAAAGTCATACCAAACCCAACCTCCACGATATCAAATATCATGTCAATATTCAATTATTAAGTATAGATACATCATTGACATTATTTGGCACTTGAAATGAGGAACTCATGGAGGCAATGAAGTTTGAGGTCTTACCGTTATAAAATTGATATTCAATGGTCTTCATTTCATTTTCCTATACTTTCCATTTTCTCATCTGCATCCATTAAACCAAACCAAGAATTCAGAGAGAGAAAAACACAAAGAACAACACATGCACACAAGTTCTGAAAATACCTTGGCTCTTACCAAACCTAGTGTTATAATGCACTATAGGATATGAAATATTGCTAACATAAAGATGAATGGTGAATCCCATATGCTGATACAAAAGCAACTTTTCCCTACAAATAAAAAATTACCCACTAAAACTTTAAATATATAAAAATTAAATAGTAGCTAATCATTATATATATAAATAATCTGATTTTTTTTTTATCACTAATTATATTTTTATCGTCAATGTGCTTCAACTGACCATCTATCACTACTTTCATTCTTCTTCTTTTTAAGCTTACAACTGCTTTGCTTCCCACCTGATCCTCCTTTCACCTCTTTAAGTTGACTAAGGCTAAGAGTGTCTTTGGATAGAGTATTTTAATGAAGCAATTCATTTTTTTGAAGAATTTAGATTTTTTTGTAATGAAATGCTTTGTTTGGATAGAGAAATTAAAAAGCATTTCAAATGCAAGCATTTTTTTGAAGGATTTCAATTAGTTAAATTAGTAGAAATTCAAATACCCTCAAAATAGGTGAAATTTGAAATTCTTCTCACTCAACCTCACATTCTAAACGATCCGGATGAGCACGACGACCCAGACGTGCCTGACGACCCGGACGGGTCTGACGACCTAGACGGGCCAGACAACCAGGACGAGCCCGACGACATAGATGAGCCCGACGACCCAAACAAGCCTGATTACCTAGACAGGTCTATCGACCCAAAAGGGCCCGACGATCCAGACGAGCCCAATGACCCGGACGGGCCTGACGACCTAGACGAGCCAGACAACCCAGACAAACCTAACGACCTGAACGGGCCCGACGACCCAAACGAGCCCGACGACCTGGATGAGCCCATCCAAATTATTGGGCCCGTACACCCAAACGGGCCCGAAGACCCGTACCAGTCCGACGACTAGGATGGGCCCGAGGACCCAGACAGGCTTGACGACTCGGATGGGCCTAACGACTTAGACATGTTCGACGACCCGGACAAGCCCGACGACCCGAACGGTCCCGACGATCCAGACGGGCCTGACGACTCATACGGGCCAGACCATCCGGACGGGCCCGACGACCCAGACGGACCCGACGATTTGAAAGTGCCTGTACCAGTTGTCGGACCCGTTCGAGTCTTGGGCCCGTCTAGGTCGTCGGGCCTGTCTGGGTCGTCGGACGTGTTCGGGTCGTCGGACGTGTCCAAGTCGTCGGACCCGTACGGGTCCTCGGGCCCATCTTAGTCGTCGAATCCGTCCGAGTCTTCGGGATTGTCTGGGTGTACGAGCCCGTACGGGTCATCGAACCCGTTCGGGTGTTCGAACCCGTCCGGATTTTTGAGCTCGTTCAGCTCGTCGGGTCCGTTCAGGTCTTCAGGCCCATCCAGGTCGTCGGGCCCATCTTGATCGTCGGACCCGTCTAGAGCATTGGGCCAATGACCTAGACGGGTTGGACCGGGCCATATTGACGAACTTGACGGCACAATCGTGCAGTATGGGCTGTCAGGCCTCTAGATCACCGGACCACCCAACCTGTTTGGGCTTCCCAGTCGGTCTAGCTCGGGTGGATCGTCGGGTCTAACCAATCCGGTTGCGTAGTTGGGTATGCCCGACCCATCTAGGTTGTCGAGCATGTTTCCAAATTTATCATGAACTTAAAACATAATTAAGCGTAAAATAAATATTGTTAAAATTAAATTTTATCTCACAATAAATTCAATTTTTTTTCCAAACAAGAAATTGAAATGTAAGGTATTTTAATTTCCTTATCCAAACAAGTTATTTAAAAAATGAATGGAATTTAATTACAAGCAATTCAAATACAAAGCATTTCAATTTCTAAGCATTGTTGAAATGCTCCATCCAAACACAAGGTAAGGCATTTCCTTTTCTTAATTTCTAGCATAAAGGTAGGTTCAACCTTGACAATGGTTTCTTTTTCATCATTTGATTCCTTTCCCTTAGAAGTATCAGAAGGAGTTCCATCCTTCTCATGCTGACTAACGAACATGACTCGATGATGAGCACCTGACAATTCCATTCTTTAGCTAAGTTCTATTTCTCCTCACTATTTCTGTACACTTTAAGAAGCAAATAAAAAATTTAAGGAAACAATTCAAATGCTTCGCGAGTACTTCTTTGGATGACAAATGTAAATTTAATTGAAATTCCCCATTATATGGTGTTAGATATTGTTTAGATATTGTTTGATATTATTAAGATATTGTTAGATATTGTTAATCACAGTATCAAAAAATATCTTCTATTTACTCTATTTATTTTCAGTTACTCTTTTCAATTATACATCTCTCTATTATAAATAGATTACCCTATGTGTGGTTTATACACAAGGGAGATTAATCTCAAACCCTATTTACTTTCTTCTCAACATGGTATCTAAAGCTTAAGATATTTTTGGCATGTTTTTCGTCGCACCTGTCGCTGCAATCGTTGCCGCCACCATCGTCGTCATCGCTGCCACCGCCGCCGTCACCACAGCTGTCGTCGCCAGAATGTTAGTTCCGACCAATGACCATACGGTTCTGATCGCCCCGGCTAGGCGATCTCAACGCCACCAAAATCGTTGCCATCAGAGTAGCAACGCTTCCTCACGCGCATTTCGAAGTCGTGCCTCTTCCAATTCCTCCATGGCATCTTCCGCTGCCTCTTCCAGCTCTAAAATCTCTTCTAGTGTGTCTGATCCGTCCATACCACATATCACATCCCCTTAATGTTAACATACCCAATCTCCTTAACTGCATTTAAAACTTCAAAGTAACCCCACCTATCCGGATCGCTTGACCAGGTTGATATTTCCCCATTCATATAATGGAACCCACCATTATGTACAAAAATACCACTGTGGTGGACAACAACATCGAACCTATCATCACTCAATTTCCTAAAGTAAATTCAACAGAGAAAAAAACTGTATTATAAACCCTACTTTTACTCAATGGGGGACCACTGCTACAATCAATTACAATTGAAGTAATGGGGACCCTACCCACCACTGACAACCGATAAAGAAACGAACTAAAATAATACCCCACCCAACCCCCACCTATAGATAAAAACTACACAAATTCATGCAATTAACACCTCGCCATGTACAAACATTCGAACCAGAACAAATCCCAAAACATAATCACGAAAATCCTAAACCCAAATGATGACAATTTGCAAACTTTATCACAATCACGAAAACCCTAAACCCAAGAGGAAAGTACTCACCTCGTCGATGATGATAATCTGGAAACTTGAAATCGAATGCAGAAATCCCCAGGTCCAATTGCAACCTTTGCCCCTCGTCGATGTAGAAATCGCCTCCTAGATGCTCGAACAATGAATCTCAGCTTGCACAATCCCTAATTGCAATGTTTGCCCCAAGTCTTTAATTTGAACGTAATTACTCCAGTTCTACTTACATGTAATACATCAAAATTAAACGTAATATAAATAGTGCCACATGTACAGTGCTCCGTTACTGATTTAAATGACGTCACACAAAAGAACTAAATTATACAGAAATTGCAAAAATGAAGGCCATTTTTAACATTTGGTAAAAATTAGGACTATTCACAATAAACACTATGAAAATAAGGACGAAAAAGGTATTTAAGCCTTAATTTATTTTGTAAAATCACAACTATGACGTCATTGTCGGGGAATTCAATTTAAAGACACGTAAATTTCTGTAACCACAGTTAATGTATATAGTACTGTATTTCAAAACTAAAATTTAAATAGTTGTGGTATGAATGTGAAGGGGTAAAGAAAAGCCTAGCAGAAAAAGGAAAAGGAAAGGTTTTGGTAATTGTGGGAGCTGCTATAGAGAGAGCACGAAATTGAGACTAGGAGAGGAGGTTTTCAGTGTGCAAAGGGATGAAGCAAGAGAGAAGTCGTGAATCAAGGGGTCTTGTCTTCATAAATTTGATCACACATTCCAGGTTAGGGGAGCTGAACCCAAAATTCGTATTGTTGTGTGTATTGTATGTTTTGATGGATTTCTGTGCGGAAATTGGTAATGCTTATGATGGAAATTGGGGGTTGTGAATTTGGTATTAATGTGTTTTGGATTTTGGGCTAAATGCATGAAAAACAGGGGTTATACATGGTATATGCGGGAATGGGGTGGAAAATTGGGTTTTGGGGACTTTCTGGAGTATATAGTATGCCAATTTGATGTTGCAAATTGTGTAAATTGATTTGGTATGCTCAAATTCTGTTTGGTATGCTTTGTGGTGCGAATTGGACAAGGTTGGAGTGAGTCGAGTGCGTGATCAGTGAGGGTATCTGCATTTCTCGCTTAGGCGAGCTTGGTTCGCCTAGGTGAGATTAGTAGAGACGCAAACCCTGTTGCTACCAGAGCGTCTCGCTCAAGCGACGTGGATTGGGTTTGAGCGACACGTACTCTCGCTCAGGCGAAAGATGTTCGCCTAGGTGGGATGGTGTTAAGGTTGCGCATGTTGAGTGCGACTTCTCGTTCAAGCGAGGAGTTTATTGGTTTTGAGCGAACCAGAGTCTCGCTCAGGCGAGATGGCCTCACTTAAGCGAGATGTCTTGGTCATGTTTGGTGCTTCGCGTGTACTTCAGCCCAGGCAAGTTGAATTGTGTTTTTGAGCGAGAGATGAACTCGCCTAAGCGAGAGGATCTCGCCTAAGCGAGATAACTTGGTGTTGTTGCTGTTTTAAGCTCGCTCAGGCGAGGTGAGCTAGCCTAAGCAAGGCTGAGGGCTTAGCTTGGGCGAGAGGTCCATAGCTTAAGCGAGTTTATGCGAGTTACTATGTTTCTTGTGCTCGTGAGTGTGTGTTTTGGCTGTTCATCATAAGGATAGATTGTATATGCATGTGGTGTGATGTTTGAGCTTGAAGGACTAAGTCCATTAGGGGTTTGGGATGTGCTCGGTGGTTGGACACATGATGGGCATGGAACTGGTTGAGTTCCCGTCGGCTACTAATGGGCGAGGAGTCATTAGTATGGTGATTGCGTGCGTGACAGGGTCCAAGTGTGAGACTTGGGTGTTTTTACTACAGACGAGGAGTCTGTAGGGCAGGACTATGAGCAGGATAGGCTCATAAGGTTGGACCACGAATGAGTCAGTTTCGTGGGAGCACAAGGAAGTCCCAAGACCTAGTTCATGCATATGACTCATGAAGGACTATGAGGTCATGGTTTGGGTGAATTGGAAATTAAAGTTAGTTAAGTTATTTTGGGTTGGGAAACATATTTATATCATGTTTGTTTATATATGTTGTGCATAGCTCACCCTTTCTGTGTGTGACGATGATCGGGTAACTTGTTATCCGGGAGCAGATGATGTGACAGGTGGGTCAGGAGACACTTAGACGCGAAGCGAGGGCTAGTAGGGGGATAATTTTGCATATGTATATAGATGTTTACATTTTTAGCTTTGAGAAAATTATGTAATCCCTTTGGGAGTCTTTGACTTTTAATTCGGTTTATGAATTATGGACTCCTGGATTTATGGATTTTAATTGTTAAAGTTTTAAATTTCCCGTGTTTGGGAAATAGTTTATATTAAATGCAACACTTGTTGGATTTCAAATTTTTATTTAATTAAAATAAGTAATATTCCTTAGGGATGTTACACTCCTTACCTAAACCTGCCTTAAATTCAATAGGCATACACAACATACACAACAAAAGACAAATGAGCAATACAAATTACACGAAATAGAAAAAAACTCCACAAAATTTCAATTCCATTCCCAAATCAAAATGAACACTAAAAAGAAAATCATTTCAGAAAATTAAACAGGCCCTTAGAATACTCCCAAACAACCCTAATCATCCTTGGAATAAACCCAAATCAAGAAAAAACAAAACAGATAAAAAGATGGGAGGAGGGTTAGAGAGTCGAATGCGCGAACGGAGTCGTGAGCGAAGGCTCGAGTCGAGTCGTGAGCGGAGGCACGAGTAGAGGCATGAAGAGAAGAGAAAAAACCTCTGCTTTTAGTGAACGAAGTGACGACGTTAAGGTTAATGCTCTTGGGTGACGGTTGGAAGCTTGGAGCGTGGGCGGTGATGGCGGCGCTAGGGCTCGTTGGCGGCAGCAACGTTGGTGAGCAAAGGTTATGACCAATGGTGAGCAACGAAGGCGCAAAAGAGAAGAGAAAAAAGCTTCTGCTTTCAGTGAACGAAACAACGACGCTAGGGCTCACTGGTGGCGACAACGGTGGAGAGCAGCGATCAGTGAGGAAGAAAAAAACAAAGAGAGCGCGACAATGAATAGGGTTTTCACATTTTTTTTAAAATTGTGAAGTGTATTAGATCAGTTAAAAATTCAACCGATCTTATACGCTTCCCAGTATTTACAAGTTTGCCCTCACATTTTTCTTTAGATCGGTTCTCGCATAACCGATCTAATACCCTATTCTAGAATGTCTTTTTTGCACTAGTTGAATACTTTTCTGAACTAATTATTTTAGTTAATTCTTTCATTTAATTGTTTTGGGGATAGAACACCTTCCTCTTGATTTATACTTCCTTTCAAAAGTAATGAATTTTTTCTTTGGTATTTATTTTGTAGTCATGCCAATAGATAAATCGTGGACTTCTAAACCACGAAACACCATTGAATATTCAAATGAGTTGAATTTTTTTTTTGTATTTTTCTTTTGAACATGGTAATGGTCGTGTTATTAAGTGTCCGTGTTCAAAGTGTGGTTGACAAACTAGGGATGCAGTACTAGAACACTTAACATGTAGACCTTTTCCTAAAAATTACAAAACATGGTATATGTGTTGACACCCAATTTCGTCCGGGTGAATGCATTTGTTTTTTTTTTAAAATTAAAATAAAAAATATTTTTTAATTGATGGTAGGTAAGAAAAAAAAGGTGAAATAAGTTTTTTAGATTTTCAAACTTTAATTCTAGCATGGAAAAAAAGAAAAAAGGAAGAAAAAGAAAGAAGAACCATTTTGTTTTTAATTATCACACTCTTTTCATTAGCCCAAATGTTTTATATATCTTCACCCCTCTCTTTGATATTTACACTTCTCACATAATAGGTCACCAAAGGATATTTTAAAATCTCTAAGAGAATGGTATAATTTTAATTATTCTAAGCGATATTGAAGCTTAATGTTTGATTGTAGCAACAACTCTTATTGTGAATGAATGTTTATATTTGAGTGACTAGTTCACGTGAAACTTAATTTATATGCGCAGCCTTTTTCTTTTCTTCTCTTTGGGATGCCTTCATTTTTATCTTAGTAGAAATATCTCTCATAGGCTTTTAATTATCTTATTTTAAAAAGAACAAAACTTATAAACTATATTATTATTTTTATATAATTGTTGAATATCATGCCAAGTCTTTGATTTGTATGATAACTAAAATACTCCTTCGTAATCTTTTAATTATCTTATTTTAAGTAATAAAAATAAACAAAAATAAAAATAATAAATTATAATGAATATTATGTTAAGTTTTGGATTTGTTTGATAATTAAAATACTCATTCGTAAGCTATTTATTCTCTTATTTTAAAAAACAAAAACAAAAATAAAAATAAAAATTATAAATTATTTTTATTTTTATATAATTATTGAATAAAAACAATCATTGTTATTTACACGCATTTATTTTTTGTAGTGTTTGTCATGTTTCTTAGTTTTATTCCTTTATGATCATCTTCTTTATCTCCAACTTCTTCCTCGTCCTTATTTAAACTATAGATTCTCACAAGATACAGTATACATTCTATATACACAAAGTTCTCTCTCTATAAAACCTAATTAAGAAACGGAATAACATAAAATTGTATATAGTACTGTATTCAAAAACTAAAATTTAAATATATGATATTCGTTATATGGTCAAATTGAATATAATTCCAGCTTCCAAATATATAATAAACTAAAAAAAATACATAAAAACATATTTAAATGGTAATACGGGGAAGGAAGAAGAAAAGAGAGTTGGACAATTTGGAGCGAGGGGGTGATTGCATGAGAGAGGTGTCGTGTTGCATTGCATGAGAGAGGTTCGGTTGACCGGTGAACTGTAGCAATAAACAAAGTTTATATTTTGAATATAAACTCACGTAGGTATTTCACGGTTTTTTGTTGTTGTTTGTGACATTATTAAAGAACACGAATTATAGTTTGATGAACAAAAGTCCACGATACTGAGCTCATGCGCGATTTTGATAAAAGAAATCCTTATGACCATTAATCCCTATTCTTAAAAAGGCATTTGGAAGATAATTTGAGAATATTAATTACTAATTTCTCTGAAACCTGTCTCCACTAACTATTTCTCTTAGTGGAAATGGTTTTAACAACTCCTCTGATCGCTCGTGGTTTATAAAATATATCTCAACGTTGACCAATGTGTCTCTATATAAGGTATCGATCGGCATCGACCCATTTGCATCACTCACTGGGTCTTTTAATTCATAGTTGAGTACAATCATATATAGGGTTCCGTCGAGTTTCAAAGTAATAAAAAAATGTCAACGACCGTGGATGTCCCAGAATCCAGCAATGTCGCTAAAGGAAAAGCAATCGCAGTTGCAAGGCCAGGAGGGTGGAAGAAAGGGTTAGCCATAATGGACTTCATTCTAAGGTTGGGTGGCATAGCAGCATCTCTTGGTGCTGCAGCAACTATGGGAACAAGTGATCAAACGCTCCCTTTCTTCACTCAGTTCTTTCAGTTTGAAGCTAGTTACGATAGCTTCACTACTTTTCAGTATGTAACCATGTTAATGAAGGTTTTTCTACATATATTTGCGTTTTCTTAACAATCAAGTTAATAATGGTTACCAAAATGCAGGTTTTTTGTGATTACAATGGCACTGGTGGCTGGGTATCTTGTCCTGTCACTACCCTTCTCAGTGGTAGCCATCATACGCCCTCATGCACCTGGACCAAGGCTTTTCCTCATCATCCTAGACACAGTAATTATGATATCAATAACTAAACCAACCTTAATTATTATAATTACAAACTATTTAATTGTCTGTTTGTGAAATGCAGGTGTTTCTGACTTTGGCCACTGCTAGTGGTGCTTCAGCAGCTGCAATCGTTTACTTGGCACACAACGGCAATCAAGACTCCAACTGGCTTGCCATCTGCAACCAGTTTGGAGATTTTTGTGCCCAAACCAGTGGAGCTGTGGTTGCTTCCTTCGTCGCTGTCGTTATCCTTGTGCTTCTCGTTATTATGTCTGCTTTGGCTCTCAGAAGACACTAAACTTAATTAAGATTTAATCGTGCAGGGACTATACCTTTACCTGCATTATACTTATCAGTGTAATGTTTGGTTTATTATTCCTCCACTATTCTTCTTTTCTTGTTCAGTTTAATTTACTTTCATCATGTGTAACCTTATTATTTTGAATGATTTTCTAATGTCAAAAGTTTGACCCTTTCCCATATTCACTTTATTTGAGACTCTTCTACCCTTTCATTTTTCATTCCGGAAACATTGAAAACAAAATTATAAATACGCAGTAAGAGTATTTAATCTTCCTCTTACGTGTGGGTGTTGGTCTAATACTCGTTCTCTATTCGGTAAACTTAAATGGAATAAACTTATACAGTTTGTTTAGGTGTGCATGGAGAGTTTATTGTATTTGTTAATAGGTAATAATTGTGTCTTGATAGAATAATTTAAGGCTTAGAGACGAAAAGTCAAAATAGAGTCTATAAACTATAGTGTTTTGTTTACAAGTAATAATAGTAAACTCCGCATAACAATTGAGTAGCATGGATAGGCCGACCAGACAACTGAGTATGTCAAAGAGGTCCATAAGACAATAAAATAGGTTTGAGAACTTGAATAGCCTGGAAAGAGGCATGGAAAGCTCAGATAGCCCAAAGAGAGGCATATGGAGCTAAAATAACCCTAGGAGGTGCCTTCACAACTTGCATACCTCGGAAGAGCATGTGGGGATCTCGAAAGATCATGTGGAAAGCTTGATAGATCATGTACATAGCTCAATAGGGAGCCTGAGTAGCTTAGTGGAGCAAGTGAACAACTCAGATAACTCAGTGGGATGTCTAGATAGGTCGATAGGGAATCCGAATAGCTTGATGGAACAACGAACAACTCAAAGGGAGCTCAGTTTGTTGGTGTAAATGTGAGAGTTGTTTGATCTCTAAAAATGAGCTTGGCCTATTGAAAAGAACCTGGGTATGAAAAGCTCAGATATTAAGATAGCAAAGAATATGACGAGTAATAGTCAGACAAGGCAAAGAACAAGCCTGGAAAAGCAAAGTACAAGTCGACCACAAACAAAGTGAACAAGTCAGCCACTAATAGAGGAACTAGTTTGCTAGGGATTAGCTAGGGATTTGCTACAAACATTTTGCTAGGGATTAGCTAGGGATTTGCTAGAACTAGTTTGTTAGGGATTAATTAGGGATTTGCTACACATTTTGCTAGGGATTAACTAACAATTTGCTACAACTAGTTTGCGAAGGATTAACTAGAAATTTGCTACAAACATTTTGCTAAAAATTAGCTAGGAATTTGCTACAAACATTTTGCTAAAGATTAGCTAAGGATTTGCTACAATTAATTTGCCAGAGATTAATTAAGGATTTGCTACAACTAGTTTGCTAAGGATTAGTTAGGGTTTTGCTACAACTAGTTTGCTAGAGATTAACTATAAAGTAGTTCCCTAGCTACTTAGCTACCTATATATATACATAAAATTAATAAATTGATTAAAAATAATAAGTATTAAAGATAATAATAATAATAATAATATTAAAAAAAATAATTAATTATTCATGTTTCTTCAATAAAATGCCTTAAAATATTTATCAACCTTGCTTAATAACTATTTGAAAGTAATATAAATTTCAATTAAATAAATAATATACTATAGTCAATAGCATTTCTTATAAATTTTCATATGATATTATAATAAAAACATGTATTAAGTAACGTAAAACTAACGATGATAATTATTGTTTTTAGAAGGTTACATGACTTATTCCTCTTAGATGTTTAATTTATAATACCTCAAAGATGTTTTATCTATAACTAACTACTATATATTTTAACTCAATGTAAATTCATGAGGCATAGATAGAGTAGGAATTTTGAGATTTAAGGATATGATATGTCTACCTAACAATGAAGAGATTAAGATGGTCATAAAAGAAGCACATAAGAGAATACAAAGCATAAATACAGGCACAACAAAAATGTATGAAGATCTTAAAGAAGGTACTCCAGCACTCAAGTGAACAAAATATTCTCTCCAATAGTCAAAGCTCAAATTTAGTGATTAATAAAAAGTGCCCTTGATTGCCTTGAGCCATATGTATTTATACAAATTTTTAAGTATTATTACTTGGCAACTTATGTCGATCTGACCTGGTTGTGGGCTTGTATTAGGGTTGTCTTTGTGGGCATGCACATAGCTCAATGGGGAGCCTGGGTAGCTCAATGGAGCAAGTGAACAGCTTAGATAACTCGGTGGGATGTCTAGATAGGTCGATAGGGAATCCGAATAGCTTGATGGAACAACGAACAACTCAAAGGGAGCTCAGTTTGTTGGTGTAAAGTGAGAGTTGTTTGATCTCTAAAAATGATCTTGGCCTATTGAAAAGAACCTGGGTATGAAAAGCTCAGATATTAAGATAGCAAAGAATCTGACGAGTAATAGTCAGACAAGGCAAAGAACAAATCGGGAAAAGCAAAGTACAAGTCGGCCACAAACAAAGTGAACAATTCAGCCACTAAGAGAGGAAAGGGACTATGAATAAGAGAAGAGCCCGATCATTAGTGAAAGAAGTAAACATGTTGTGCATTGGATATGGAAAAGCCAAAAGGAAGGGTAGAAGAACCGAGATGAAGGAACATTTAAATTTATGGGCGAGATTGGTTAGGTAAACCTAAATAGGTTATTTTATAGGTAATTAATTTTGTTAAGAGTTTTGTGAGCTTTATCGTGCAAGGGTAAGGAGTTTATTGTATTGGCTAATAGATAATAATTGTGTCTTGATAGCAAAATTTAAGGTTTGGAGATGAAAAGTTAAAATAGAATCTATAAATTGTAATATTTTGTTTACATGAAAAACATAAGTGAATAAGTTTATTCACATACATATTTATTTGTTAACATCATCTCCCAGCTAAGAATTCATATTTATGTTTATCTCCAATATCTAATCAATGTAAAGAACATGTTTGTTTTTGTCCTTGTCATCTCTAATATTTGTTAATACCATTTTTACAAAAAGATAAAATAAAAATCAAAGTAAGGAAACAAGATATTATCACTAATTCAATATTAAAAGAAGTAACTTTTTTCAAAGTCAAAGAATGATGAAAAAATTATAATTGTATAAGTTTTAAAATAAAGTACCAAATATACTAATAATGTTTTAGTAATTTAAAATAAGGATGGGTGTATTCAACCTTTTGTACTTAGGTGTCTTGGAATGGTCTTTGGTGTTATCAATCCAAGAATTATATGAAGGATGCAAAGATGAACGAGAAGGAGAAAATGATGAACAAGATCCCAAAGAGTTAAACTTAAGAAAGTCATATATGTTGTAAATAATTGAGAATTGGGTTGAGAGCTCATGCATTATAACATCCTTCACAAAATGAAGTTTTACCCTATGCGATTTGAATTGTAGCCTCTTTTAGTGTTTCATGTTATTCCATTTGAGAGTTATTAATCTCAGGAGAAGGTTAAGAAGGTAATACTAGCACTACAAAAAAACGTGTAAATAACGACAATTATTTTTGTAATTTGTGTCATTTTTAACCGTCGTTCTTTACTCGAGTGACAGTTTCCAAAAATGTCGTAATTCTTACCGTCACAAAGCATAATATGACGGTTATGGATGAACCGCCGCAGCAACCGTCATTTTATACTATGTATATAGTGACGATTTTAAATAGGTAAAAAACGTCAACTAAAACTAACGTAATATTTTAATTGGATAACAAATATAATGAAAAATACGATACTTTAAATTGACACTATTTTCACCATTAAATTGTGACATTTCTAATTGTCACCATTATAATTAATTATATTTAATTCTCAGACTAATTACATGATTATTAAGTGTATTAAGTGTCGCAATTTTAATATTTAATTATTTATTATTTTTTAATATTTATAATACTTTCATAATTTAATAAAATTAATTTTTGATGATGATTTAAAATATATAAAAAATTAGAACACTATAAAATAGAAATTAACAAACTAAATTCTTTCATTGTCAATATAATATAACTATACCAAAGTACCAATTCAAACATCTACAAAAAATAAAGACAACATTAAGAGTATCAAAATATTCAAGTATCCAAAAAAATGACAATATTAAAAGTCCTAAGCCTAAGGTGTTTTGCTTCCACCACTTGATCCTAGCATATATATAATGTGAAGATGGCACATCATTTCCAACATCTAGTGCCCGCAATGAAGTCTAAGGCATATTATAATATTTTGTTTCCACCACTTGATCTGATTACATCATTTAAAGATGACATTTCATTCTCAACATCTCGTACCTACAATAAATAAAGAATAAGTATATAAGTTTGTGAAATAGATAACAATATAATAAATAATTTTAAGTAATATTATTTACTATATCTTAACTCAGTTCTACTAGCTTTTTCCTACATAATAGTCAACAACTTGTAACCAAAAGTTGAAGATCCCCTGGTTGGCTACCCATTCACAAATTCAAGATCACAATATGGCACAATAACTAACAAATTATACATGATTTTATTCCTGCCAAACATTTATGAAGATAAAAAAAAATATATATATATATATATATATATATATATATAAATAAGTGCGTATTTGCATACATAAAGATAATTCTATTATATATATAGTCAAAAGCCAAACTAAGATATGCGGTAGTCATTGCTGAAAATGAAATGCCGATGAAAATTTTATATATATATATATATATATATATATATATATATATATATATATATATATATATATATATATATTAACAAGTTCAAATATTCTTTTTAGTATAAAAGAAAGCATTTATTATATCAACACACAAAAGCATCTAATATTACAATTAACCAAAAAGAATCAATTTTCACATTTTGTTTCCTTCGTTGGCTACCTATGTTGTTTTCCCCTTAGGACCCAATTTTGATGTTAGCCAAGCACAAACCTCATCCATCTCTTCTGGTATTGTGTAGTGTCCAAGCCTTTTTCTGTAGAGGCGAAAGAAAAGTTTAGAAAAAACTAAAATTTAGCATGGGATAAAGAAGATTTTATAAAAAAAGTAGGACAAAATCTATCATAGGGATTATCCTTTGTTACCCATTATAAGCTTTAAAAGTTATATCCCCAAATCCATTTACATTAATAAAATATTTACAATAACATAACTCCTTCTCCATCTATAAAACTCCACAAGAATCACCACACCAAAACCAACAAATGTGGTAAGAAGGATAGATAAAACATCCTGCACAAGTTCATGCATCCATATAACCAACCAATTATGCTACGCTATACAAGAAGGAATGCTTAATTATGAATTAACATCAATGTCCCAATGTAAATTACCAAACTCATGACCAATTAGTAACTGTGCGTTACCAGACAAACGTAAAAGATGCACTATAAAGAAAATAATTGTCAACCAGACCAATAACAAAAAAAATTGCAGTTGCATTACACCCATGACATTATCTGTTAGCATAATGAATCTACCCCACTAAGTCTAAAATCCTAGTATACAGGGCAAGTCTAATATGGCTTTAGCTCAAAATAATTTCAAGTATCAATGGGTGGTTGATCAATTTGTCGTTGTTCACAATCGCATCTGAAACCAAGTAAATCAGTGGAAGAAAGGTGGCATGTTTCTTTCCCTCAATATACTAAATCGCATACATTAAAAACATCTACACAAACACAACCATCACATAAACAAAGGTGAGAGTATTTCCTCTCTTCATAAACAAAAAAGAAAGGTTCTAAGAAACCCTGACAAAAAAACTAGGCGTCCAATCACCACACCGCCACACAAATTGATTAATCACAACACAAAAAGCACATCAAAATAAAAACCCCATCACAATCTTACGATGCACCAACTCAGAAAACTCACCTATATAGGCCAATGATAGTGTAAGGTTTGAACGTGAGAACCCTTGCTCCAACCACCGGCTAATTCCAAAGATAAAAACCCGTCAACATAAAAAAATGCAAAACTATTGTAGAATGCATCTTAAAACACTTACCTTTAGGGGCAATGACGGATCACAGTTTGAGCTTTTGGCAAGAACATCAACCCAAGCATGCAACCAGTTGGTCTAGCTACTCACAAACACCTTCAACATTATCCATTAAAAAAATAGTCAGTCAATGAAGGGTTTAAAGTAGCGACTAGATAAATGCTTTCAAAGGCGGTTGAGAGTTACGGTGGTGGGTTAGATTTGAGAGAGGGGTTTGTTTGAAACCAATTTGGAAAGGAGAAGATGAAAAGAGGGAATCGTGCGCCATGATCGAGAATAGCTCCAACAATGGTTCGAAAAGAGAATTGCAGTAGAGCTGGCGACAAACCAAGATGGTTGACGCGGACTGTGGTAGCGATCTAGGGAGGAGTAATTGCGGTTGTGCGTGAAGGAAGAAGAGGAAGGTGTGCGTTGCGTGGAAGAAGATCGGGTGACGACGCCGACGAAACTTCGGATGGTGGCCAGCCCTGTCGCCGCCGACGTTGGTGCCTGCGCTGGTATTGTTGTGCACTGTAAGAGTTGAAGATGAAAATCGAAAAAACCTTTGAGCTTTTCTTTTGAAGAAGATGAAGGTAGATGTTCTAGGGTTTGGTCTGACCCAATGTTTAGTGGAAGAGGGAAAATGAAAATTTGAGAAGTGAGGGTGGGGGGCTGAAAGAATGAAGTTTCGAGAAAAAATTTATGAGGGAAATGAGTAGATAATTTGGAAAAGTTTTTTTTTATAACTTTTATTTAAAAGTGACACTTAAAATTGTCGAATTTTACATGTTAAATATGACTATACGATCAAATGACTGTTAAAATCGTCAAATGTTACAAGTAAAATACGACAGTTCAAAAGTTGTTGTATTATTGTGTAAAACACGACGGTTTTAAATAACTGTTATATTAAAATCGTCACAATTTACACGATTTTTTGTAGTGTAGGAGAGATTGAAATTGGGATGTCCCTTCCCAAATATAAGATAGTCTAACTTTTAAATATTATTTATGATAGAATTATATTATACTTGATATTTGATAATAAAA
This sequence comes from Vigna unguiculata, assembly GCF_037176805.1. NCBI lineage: Eukaryota > Viridiplantae > Streptophyta > Magnoliopsida > Fabales > Fabaceae > Vigna > Vigna unguiculata. Next base: position 10,711,824 of record NC_140798.1, on the reverse strand, counting down.
AAAATTATAACCTTAAAGAGGTGTTTTACATATTTATAAACATTACAATTTTTACATCACATTTTACACATTGGACTTGTTTTACATCCCCAAATTTATTCACTAGAGTATTTTTGAATACACCAATTAGCCTATATGTCTCAGTTTCAAAACCAAGGCATATCAAAATGCGATGACAATTTTGTAAATATCTCAAACTTACAAGTCCCGTTTTCTAAATAACTCAAGCATATTACACTTTCTACTTCGATTTCAAGACCTAAAAGTTTGACAAATCATCAAAATTCCTCTTTTTTATTTTTTAATTATTTTATCAAGAAGAAGAGGTATTTGTCTCAGTTGCTAAATAACAGAGACCTGAAGAGGGGGAATATGCTTCTATTATTAATAATAATTGAGGCAAAGATGCAAATATGTTTAAGTTATTAATAATAATCGAGGCCGAAAAGTCTACCTAGGACTTAATTTGGGGAAAATATCACAATGGCTTCATTTCGTTTTCTTCTTCGACGATTGTAGTTCTTCTATGATCGCCCCTTCGTCGACAACTCCCTTCTTCTCACGATTTCATCTTCTTCTTCTCATTTCTTCTTCTTTTCATCTTTGCTTTGATTCTTCATCTTCTTTGAATCTAAATCCATCGATGTTGTCGTCCAAGTTTGCGAATTTGGTGTCACCGCTGTTGTCTACAGTTTTCTTGTTTCCATTACATGTTGTCGTCATCCAAGTCCAACTGTCTCCATCGTCAACCTCCCACTGGTGATTGGTTATTTGGTACTTTTTTTCGTTTATGCATTGTGGTCAGATATTGTAATGTTTGTGGTTTTGTTTGCTTCAATTGTTGTCTATGTATGAATTGCATTGATGGAAAATGGATTCTATTTTTTTGTGCACTGTTGGGTTTTGTTAGGGTATGAATATGTGCTTTGTTGATGCCTCTGTTTTTCTTGGATTTAAGAAGATGAAAATGAATTTCATGATGGGTGTTAAGGCATAAGATGAAGGTGATGGAGTAGGGAATGGTTCTCTATTGGGTTTATTAGACAAGATCATAAACTAGACGAAATGAAAGAAATTCAAAAATACAGTAAATAAGATATGAAAGGGATTGATGCTAAACTAGTTGTGAGATGGGTGAATAAAAGAATGTATGAATAAAAACATTTTTTAACAAATATCTAAAGAGAGATAATTTCTTTTACATAAGTTTTTATAAACAATTAGGTTTTTGAAGAAGTTGATGCAATAAAACATCAAAAGTACTTTTTTTTCTGCCATTGTAGTTTAGGTACTGTTGCATTGAGGTGTGATTGCTTAACTTTCCAAAATGTGTTCAGACTACATCTTCATTGTTGGTGATGTCCCATGCTTATTATTATCTTCTAACATTTATTTTTAATATGAGCCTATTTTTTGTTGTCATTTATTTGTATGTTAGATATGTTTTTAATTATATGTTTAAATATATCGCGTTATCCTTAGTTTCCCGTTTGAGATTGAACATGAAAATTATTTATTGTCTCTTAATTTTCTTTTGAAGAAATTGTATTTTCTAAAAAATAATTTAAAAGGATACAATACTAATAATTTAAATGTATTTAATCTTGATTTGTCCAATTGAACAGTTTAAGAAGATTAATCATTTTTAAGTAGTTTATTAGTGCATATAATATATATATATATATATATATATATATATATATATATATATATATATATTAATATACATATCTTAAAATTCATGAATATTTGTCAACTGTGTTTTGTATTGATCTTCGAGTGCATATTTGGTTGTGGTTGATAATCACTTTCATTTTGTGCAACCTGAAGATGAATGTGAAATGCTGGCAAAATTTCATGAAATTTAAGACATGTTTAAAATTGATATGTACCAATAAGCTAAAAAAATTGAATCCTCTTCAATGGGATAGGATCACACCTTGAATACAAAAGCAAAGTGATCCTTCATTTAAAGATTACTGAAATTGTTCACGCAATTGCAATATATATATATATATATATATATATATATATATATATATATAATATACATATCTTAAAATTCATGAATATTTGTCAACTGTGTTTTGTATTGGTCTTCGAGTGCATATTTGGTTATGGTTGACAATCACTTTCATTTTGTGCAACCTGAAGATCAATGTGAAATGCTGGCAAAATTTCATGAAATTTAAGATATGTTGTTTAAAACTAATATGTACCAATAAGCTAAAATAAGTGAATCTTCTTCAATGGGATAGGGTCACACCTTGAATACAAAATCAAGGTGATCATTCATTTAAATATTACTGAAATTGTTCACGCAATTTCAATATATGTATACACACACATGTATAGGTCGAGATTGGTTTAATTCACCATGCATCAATGATGAGTATGAGAAAGGAGTAGAAGAATTCATAAAATTTGTGCAACGTAATAAGGGTATAAGTGATGATAAAGTGAAGTTTAGATGTCCTTGTGTCAATTGTTTGAATGGGAAAAAGTTGAATGTAACCAAAGTTAGGGAATATCGTATTTGTTGTTTCCTTTGAAGTTATACAACATGGACATGGCATGGTGGATTAATAGACTTCCCAATTGTTTCCCGAACTAAACATGTTGTTGATTGCACAATGAAGATCAACTAGAAGAAGAAAAATTAGAAGACATGATCTATGATGTTGGTGTAGAAGGTTTTGCACAAGCGGATGTGTATGAGACAATGTCTACTAATGCAGAGACTCTGTTGTATGTTGGTTCAACTAAGTTCACACAATTGTCATTGGTGTTAGAACTTATGAATTTGAAAGCGACCAACGGGTGGACAGATAAGAGTTTCATAGAATTATTAGTGTTGTTGAATGAAATCCTTCAAGATGGAAATGCACTACCCACTCGAACTATAATGCCAAAAGAATTATTTGTCCGATGGGTATGGAGTATAAAAGGATAAATTGATGTCCTAATGATTGCATATTATATAGGAAAGAATTCGAAGGTTTGAAAAAAATATTTGAGGTGTGAGTTATCATGGTACAAGTAGAAAATCGACAGTGAAGATAGAGGTTAGATAGAAAAGGATGGGCCCGCTTTGAAATTATTTTTGTACCTTCCAATTATGCCTAGACTTAAGCATTTGTTTGCAAATCCAAAAGACGCTAAAAGGCTTAGATGGAATGCAAATGATAGAAGATGTGACAGGCTGCTTTGTCATCTAGTTAATTAAATGCAATAGAAAAATATTGATAATTAATTCTCCCAATTATGTGAAGAATGTAGAGATCTTCATTTGGGTTTAGCTACTGATGGAATGAATCCATTTGGTGTCAAATGTTTAGTATCTTAATGCAACAATTGTTACTGGTGACTATTCGTGAAATTTTACAAAAAAGTGTAAGACAAACTATAACCCGTTTGTGTTTAGTTTTCTCTTTAATTTTTAGTAAATTCATTGAGCCCATAAAGTTAGATGAACTTCAAGGCGAGATTGTTATCATCTTGTGTTAGTTAGAGATGTTTTTCCCTTCATCCTTTTCTTGACATTAGGGTACATTTGGTTGTTCATTTGGTAAGAAAAATGATGTTTTGTGGACTAGTATAGCTATGATGGATGTATCATGTTGAACATTATATGAAGATTTTGAAAGGGTATGTGGAAAATCAATATCGTCCAGAATCTTCAATGATTAAAAGGTATATTGTTGAAGAGAGTATTGAGTTTTTTCAGATTACATGACAAAAGTAAATCTAATTGGAGTTCCTCGTAGATCATGGTCGGACAAGTGTTCTACAAGTAAGATCATTCGAGGTGCGAATATGGTTAGCAAAGATCGTGAAGAACTTTTGCAAGCATATATATACATATTAAAAAAAATCTAATGAGGTGATCCCTTACTTATCTGCACACAAAGCCATTGTGAAGGAGAATAATTCGAGACATTTAGAGAAATGGAAACTGATGGAGCATAATAGAAGATTCATCCCTTGATTTAAATATGAGGTTTTTAAAGATTTTCAATCTTTTGACACTCTTATTTGGCTAGAAAATGGTTTGAAGTTTGATGTTGTATGTTGTACAAGTTACAAAATTAATAATTTCGCATTCTATACGAAGTCTTTGAATGATAAAAGCACGGTAAAAAATAATGGAGTAAGCCTATAAGCTGAGTTGCTACAATTTTCCATATCTAAAGATAAAAATCATGTATTTGGATCAATGACATACTGTAGTATAATAGAAGATATATGGGACGTTGATTATACCATGTTTATTGTTCCAGTGTTCAAATTTAAGTGTGTTGATAATAAGAGTAGTGCCAAATAGATAAATCATGTATGATTCTAGTTGATTTTTATGTAAAAGATCTTGCGTTTGGACATTGGTATGTCGCGCTTCAACGCAAAAAATAAATCGATGTTAATGAAGAGAATTTGAGTAATTTTCATATTGCTACCCATCCATTTCAAACAACGATAAATTTTGATGAAGATCCTATAATTGACGATGTCCATGCAATTCGGGAAGATCACGATGAGATAATATACATATGACAAATCCATAACTTTATGTATGCATTTCGTATTCTTGTACAAATTGACATGCTTTTGCTAAATAATCTTTTATATGTTATTTTATATGTTTGTTATTAATATTTTGTGCTTTTTTCTTTTAACATATATATATATATATATATATATATATATATATAGCATTTGGAGGCCAATCCAATCTTCACATCTCAAAAACCACGAATTTCATTTTTTCACAAAACTCCCCAACAAGCCATCTAGCTATGCCGTGCCACACCGCCAAACTTGGCCATGTGCAAAACCCACCAAACTCAAAACTTTTGTGCACCAAGACTTTCATGGTATTCATATGGGGGCATTTGGAGGCCAATCAAACCTTCACATCTCAGAAACCACGAATTTCATTTTTTCACAAAACTCCCCAACAAGCCATCTAGCTAAGCCGTGCCATATATATATATATATATATATATATATATATATAGCTGACCCTATAATTCATGATGAGGGACCCACTAAGAGCCCCACTAAAGGAGACATTAGATTGAGACAACTCTTAATGAGACGAGCTAGTGGTGAGAGGACACATGTCATTATTGAAAGAGCTGTCAAAATGGATAATCCGACTCAACCCAGCTCGACCCACCACGGGTTGATCACTTAGTGAGCTAACCCAACCCGACTCACTTATTAGCGAGCAAAAAAAAATCGAACCTGCCCGGCCCACCACGGGTTAATGGGTTAAACGAGTTGGCTCACATACTCACTTAATTAAAAAATATATAATTTTTTTTCAGTCAAAACTAAACCATATTTCTAATTAAAATCTATACAAACTTCAATACAATCTAAATACAAACCAAAATCACAAAAATACAAATTATCTATGTGTTGGCTAAAAAAAACAATCTAACTTTATTGAAACATAATATGGCAGGATTTATTGGTAAATTAATTAATATTATTGAATGTATAGTTTATTATATTGATAATTTACTAAATAGTATTGATGTGCATTTTCTTTATTGCAGATGATATTTGAAATTCCAAATGTGGCAACGCTTAAAAATAAATTTTTATCATTAATCGTCGAGAAATTTTGTAATTTTAAGACAAACATGACGTCTAAAATATATTTTTGGAGCTAAAAAGAAGGAAAATCCATGTGCCAAATACAAGGCAATTGATGAAGAGGAAAAAAGCATAATATGTTTAACTATTGATTTGTAAATCCGAGGGATGGAAGGTTATTTTACTTGAAATCATTCATTTTTACATACTTAATTGTTTAACTAATGCATAATATGAATTTTATGTGTTATAGGAAAAGAGGACAAAAGCCCAAGGGATAAGTGCTCAAAATAAAAACCCAAACTTATTGTCTTGTAATGGGTATAGAAAATTTGCAGAGAAGATATTGATGGAAAAAGTAAAATCTCGGCCTCCACCTTATGAGGGTGAATGTCCAAAGCCTCCTTCACCACCATCCTGTGATGAAAAGTGGAAGTTAGCTCATCTAGGATCATTAGGCTTCTACACTTCTGACACCGCACAAGAGATCTCTCAAAAAATTGTATTTAGTAACTTTTCTTTAATTGCAAAACTCCTTAGTTGAGCATAGCTCTCAAGGTACTTTCACTCTTGAAGGTCGTCATGACATTCTTGCTACTTCTATTGGACAACTTAAGCACCCTGGACATGTGCTCCTTCGGATTGTCAGCCATAAAGGGAATAAATCAATTCCTAAGAAAAACACATTATATTATATGGGAGAGTAAACTTCCATTGAAAACATCTTATATTTATATTTATATGGTAGTACATTGTGAAACTAAAAGAAATAAAATAGAAAAAAATGAAATATAAGAAATTGAATTTAATTTGAATATTCTATTCATATTAATATGATATGAATAAAATATTCAAATTAATAATATAGAATGTTTATTTGTACCTCTATATAGATAACTTTTTTATTTTATTAATAGGAACTTTTTTTTTTAAAATAGTAAATCAAAATATTCGATTTTAGGAGAATTTCAATTCAATTATATAGATATATAGAAAAAAAATCATTTGGGAGACAATGATTTATTTGGGAGACAATAGACAATAATAAAAATGGTTTATTGATAAAAATGAATAGTAATATAAAATATTTTATTTAGGAGACAATAGACAATATCTATTTTATAAATTTCTTTTTAATTATCCCTAATAGAATATTAGTCCAATCTCGTCATGCACCAATATTTTGGTGGCTCCTTTCATCACTTTTCATACACATACAATGTTGAGTATGAAGAAAGGCTAACACAACAAATTACTAAGAAGGTCATTGAGGAAGTAATTGAAAGGGTGACACACTAGTTCCAAGAGCAATTTAATTGTTATGTGATCCGTCCACAATTATCTTTTCCACCAAAAGCATTTGTGCTTCACACTGGTAAAATTAACAACCTTTTTGTATAACTTATGAATTGAATAATATTATTTATATTCTTTAATAACATTGACTCTGATAGGTAGAAGTGGAAATGAGAGTTGTTAAGCTCCAACTATAATGACATGGACAACGCTCATCAATGTAAGCTATATGTTTTTAGATGATAGAGGAAGGACACTAGTGGCCTGAGGAAAAATATTTTTGAGGCAGCCACAATTATTCATGGTATGGACCTATCAGACAATGAGGTTAAGGTTACGGTAGAGGAAGTTCTCGTACTAGAGGCTTTAGTTCTTATGCCAATAAATGAGGTATATATTGTGGCACACACATTTCAATCTTTCCTCGCTTGGCGTAGAGATTTGGTCAATTTTATTTCTGACCCCCTGGTATGGACTTCGAAACCCATCATATACTAAAATTTTAAGTTTACACGTTATTTATTTCATAATTAAATTTTATTCCATGTAACAACAATTGCATCGACAAGAAAGTCCTAAACCCAAGAACATTCCTATATCTTTCGACGATCCTTTTGGTGCATTACAACAACTTGTTGACATCATAAGCGATAAGCGATGACAGTTCAATGGGATTATAATGTATTTGGGAGAGACATTGACATCCCAATGTACTTGCATAGGCAAGATTTCTTAGAGCTTCTATCGGGGACAAAAGAACAAAATATTACCCTTATTCAGTTATGGATGATGTAAGTCTTTGAACCATTGTTTATATTTAATTGATTTATCTAGTTACTTATATCAAATAAATGTTCTGTTTAGGTATATGTATGTTTTCACTATAGGATTGAATGATATATATATATATATATATATATATATATATATGGGTTCATAGACCTTAACTCATTCATGAAGGCAATAAGTTTGGTGACATTCAAGCATACGTCACCAAATGCTTTGAATGGGGAAGGAAATATATTTATCTCTTATATTGTTGCATAAATGTACTTTGTTAACTTGTCAATATAATCCATCATTTTATGGTATAACAACAATTTTATTTTCAATGTCAAGCATCATCGACAACTACTTATGGTTTTCCTGAAGGATAACATTGTTGTGTACTTTTGCTCCTTGCACAATCCTCTCCCCAACTATCTCACACAAGTAATAGAATGGTAAGAACATATATATGTTATTTCCATTATTATATAAGTGTAATAAACAAATTGGCTCATATGAGTGTGATTACTATGTAATGCAATGGATGACAACCATTCTTCGTGCTCGTATTGCAAATAATTGGGAACTGGTAATATTTGCATTGAATGAAATACTTATCTGCAAAACTTTATCTTTTTATATACTAATTGAAATTATTGTCTTGTGTGCATAAATTCCATACTCATTCACCAATCCTGGTTAAGCCCATTAAGTATTTAAGGATTGGTTTGGTAAAATACACTGTACAAATGTACAATAGTATTTACAACATTAATTTGTTGTAAGGATAGGTACTTATTGTAATGATAGCATCACGTATTTAGAACGATAGTATTCTAGCTTATTTTGGTTTTTTAAACACATTGTTTTGTTTCTAGGTTGGTTTTTTGGTACTATGTAAGTTTAATATGTAGGAAGAAACAAAAAGAAACAATACATTTTAAAAAACTCCTACTTTGTACCTCAGTTGGGGTAAAAACCAAAACATAAAAGGGGTATTAAGCCTCTATTTTTGTGTTAATTGAAGCTTAATACACTTCTTAATTAAAATTATATTTAATTTTTAAGGACATTAGACTTCGATTATTACCAAAACCAATGCCTAATACTCTTTTCATCCTTTGATTTAGACACAAACCAAGGCATAAAAGAAATTAAAATTAAATAAAAATTTAAATTAGAAAGGGTATTAGGCTTAAGTTGTCTATCAACTAAAGCAGAATGTATAGTTATGTGCTTCAGTTGTCTGAATAACCGAAGCAAAAATCCTTAATATTAAATGAAATATTTAAATCAAAATGGGTGTTAGGCTTCAATTTGTTTTGAACGAAGCATGATGTTGATCTTTATGCTTTAGTTCATAACCGAGGGCAAAAGGCCACCCTCTTTTACCACTTCTTAATATACTTCAAATCAGTAACTAAAGCCCAAGACCAAAAATAACCACTGCCAAAACCCTTTCATGCACTAGTGATTTTAAATTTCTTCTTACTTAATACTTCTATTGATCTTCAAATTGCTGAAGGAAAAAGGTTTAGAAGAGGATTGGCATGGATAGTTGGTGAAAGGTAAAAGAGATCATTATTGGTCCCTCCATAAAGAGTGAGGCATCTGAGGTAGTCACAAACGTAAGTGTTGAGAAGTTTGTTCCTTGAAATATCATAGAATTATTAACAACATTACTCTGTCAGCTCGTTCCAAGAAAAGTGATGGTAATTTATGCTATGAAGGTATTTGAAACGTTTAATGCTTCGATCTTTAATATGAGATTTTCAAATGTTGTTTTTCATACACAAAAAAAGGGAAGTGAGACAAATATCGTAGAGATAAATTAAATAATTTAAAGCAAAAATAACATTTGCAAATGTAGTTTTTCCTTTTATTTTATTTTAATATATAAGACAAGTATAAATTATTTTTGTAGTGACTAGTCGCGATAAATAACTTTTACCATGGTCAACAAAATAACCCAAGAAGATGTCATCCTAATTAATATTTACTCATTTAAATCTCCAAAGTAACACCTCTAACTAGAAAATAATCTAAACATGAATGCGTATATTGAACAAAATAAATGATAGTTTATAATTTGGACAAAAACTGCTTCAAAACTTTCATAGATAATAACATGAACATAAATATTGCCTTACCCAATCATCGAATCTCCCAGACGGATACTCTGTAGTGTTGTGCGGTATGTCTTCATATCCAGCTACCGGATGGGACATTTGGGAGGTTACCTGCAGAAAGGACTCCGACAATCAAGTCAATGAGAGCTCTCTAAGTCAATATCCCAATTTTCAGTATTAATGAATTGCGTACCTTTAATTGTTAGGGTCCACCTATATTTATAAAATTATTAATCAAGTTTTACCTAGCTTTATGGGCTAGGCCTTCGTTTGTAATCTTTTTAGAGTAAGCGGCTTTTACTCGTATGTAATATGTTTGGCCATTATGCAGTTGACAAATGATTCATTCAAAGCAAGACTATAGGCTGACGGCTAAGACCAGGTATTTGCTTATATCAGTCTTATCCATTAGGTAATTCTCTAATCGATTATCATTTTCCGATTATGGCACATTTGCTTCTGAACACTACATAATTCATTATATAAGTCATATGCTAGTACTGTAATCCTTAATTGATTGTATGCACTCTGATGTCTTCATACTTTGCACTCTGATACTGCACTACTTAATTGCTCATATGATTTATGCATATATGCACTCTGATTTTAACTTGTGTCATTGATTCCACCTACAACGTTGTTAATACTATCATACTTTGTATTGTTAATCTATGATGTTCCTGGTATGTGCTGGTTTGGTTGTGTTACACCCCTCTGCTCTTTTTGCTAATGTCCAAAGGGGGAGAAAGGTTGTTTGTCTTATTTTTATGTTGCAGGACCCAATTGGCCATCATAAAAAAGGTGGAGATTGTTGAGAGGGGGGCTTGCTCAATTCCAACGAAGATGCTTTTGTTGATGTCCAAAGCTATACAAACAATGTGCATCACTATTTTAGGCTTAGTCCTATATTTATCTTTTGTATTAGGTGTTATCTGTGATTAAATGTAAACCAAGCTTGAACTGAATTAAATCAGCTATCAAACTTTTGAATGTGTCAAAAGTAGAACTCGTAAATGGATTAAATACTTAACTAATAGATTATATGAGGGCATTGCACTAATGCAGTGAAAATACACCCATGATAATCTATTAGGTAAATTCCTAATCCATTAATTACAGTACTAGAACTCTAATATAAAAATAGTTTTGAAATCAATTTTAAAATAGAGAGAAATAATTGAATTACTGAGAAATGAACTGAGATATTTCTTTTTTGGGATCAAGATTCACAGAGTTCTTGTGCTTTCTTGGGAGATCATTCAATTAGACATTCAAGAATATTGATGGTGGATTCAACCTTGATGGGTCAAGCATGGATCTAGGATCAAGTGATAAATCTGCACATCCACTAGGTGTATTCGTTCCTTGTTTCTTTCTTATTATATTTCTGTTTACAGTTGATTCACTGTGTGAAGTGAAGGTCTTGCTGCAATTGTGTGAATGCATTGCATCTAGGGGGAGTTCTTAATTTGTTGATCAAGCTCCTTAATCTTTAGGGTCTTAAATTATATAGATGCTCTTGTAATTCTTGTAACTCTATTTATTTAATGGAATCCTCCTAAATGGGTTGCTTAGCAGAAGACTAGACGTAGATTCATCTTGAATCGAACCACTGTAAAAATTGTTGTGTTCTTTGTTTCTCTCATCTTTTATGCCTTTCCTAATTACTTTAATTAGTCCATTAATACAAAATTGAAAAATTAATTATTTAGGGTCATAAAGATTAAAGAAACTTTCAAGATTTATTTAAAATCAGTAAAAGCTTAAATAACCAATTCATCCCTTTCTTGGTTAGGTTATATTAGACAGATCATATATATATATATATATATATATATATATACAAATATATATACAAATATATATATATATATATATATATATATATATATGTATATATATATATATATATATACAAATATATATATATATACATATATACATATATATATATATATACATATATATATATATATATATATATATATATATATATATATATATATATATATTTCAAGATTTATTTAAAATCAGTAAAAGCTTAAATGACCAATTCATCTCTCTCTTGGTTAGGTTATATTAGACAGATCTGATTTAATATATATATATATATATATATATATATATATATATATATATATATTATTGTATTGTTCACCAGTTAGTTCCCAACCTTCAATAAGATCTTAGGTCAGGTACTTACTAGTCCCTTTAAGAACAAGAACAATCTTAACCCTTTAGCAATAAATCTTGTAAAAGATCGGGGGCTTGGTGTATTATTCAAGGCCAGTTAAAGCTCAACCTTCAAGAAGACCTTAGGTCGAGAACTTACCAGCGCTTTTGGAACAAAATTAAGCCTACTCAACTATATAAAATAACCACCTTGTTGCAGAATACTTGTCGCTAGATCAACAAGTACACAACCTTGTGTCATAAACAAAAGACTTAGTTAACTTAGTCAAAATCATTAGGTCATTCACATAATAAGTGGTCCTCGAGAACCATGCCCGCAAAGACAACCCTAATCCAAGCCCACAACCAAGTTAGATCCACGTAAGTTGCCAAGTAATAATACTTAAAAATTTGTATAAATACACATTCAAGGCAATCAAGGACACTTTTTATTAATCACTAAATTTGAGATTTGACTATTGGAGAGAGAGAATATTTTGTTCACTTGGGTGTTGGAGTACCTTCTTTAAGATCTTCATACATTTTTGTTGTGCCTGTAGTTATGCTTAGTTTTCTCTTATGTGCTCCTTTTATGACCATTTTAATCTTTTCATTGTTAGTACACATATCATATCCTTAAATCTAAAAATTCCTACTCTATCTATGCCTCATGAATCTAAATTGAGTTCAAATATATAGTAGTTAGTTATAGATAAAACATCTTCGAGTTATTATAAATTAAACATCTAAGAGGTACAAGTCACGTAACCTTCTAAAAACAATAATTATCATTCTTAGTTTTACGTTACTTTATACATGTTTTTATTATAATATCATATGAAAATTTATAAAAAATGCTATCGACTATAGTATATTATTTATTAAATTAAAATTTATATTACTTTCAAATAATTATTAAGCAAGGTTGATAAATATTTTAAAGCATTTTATTGAAGAAACAATGAATAATTAATTAATTTTTTAATAATAATAATATTATTATTATCTTTAATACTTATTATTTTTAATCAATTCATTAATTATATATATATATATATATATATATACTTTTATATATATATATATATATATATATATATATAAAAGTGAAAATAAAAATATTACTCAAAAATATCGCATATTTAAAGTATTGTAAATATTTAGATGTTACAAAAATTTTGTGTATTCACTACAAGAAATTTGGAACTAAATTATAGGTAGCTAAGTAGCTAGGAACTACTTTGTAGTTAATCTCTAGCAAACTAGTTGTAGCAAAACCCTAACTAATCCTTAGCAAACTAGTTGTAGCAAATCCTTAATTAATCCCTGGCAAATTAATTGTAGCAAATCCTTAGCTAATCTTTAGCAAAATGTTTGTAGCAAATTCCTAGCTAATTTTTAGCAAAATGTTTGTAGCAAATTTCTACTTAATCCTTCGCAAACTAGTTGTAGCAAATTGTTAGTTAATCCCTAGCAAAATGTGTAGCAAATCCCTAATTAATCCCTAACAAACTAGTTCTAGCAAATCCCTAGCTAATCCCTAGCAAAATGTTTGTAGCAAATCCCTAGCTAATCCCTAGCAAACTAGTTCCTCTATTAGTGGCTGACTTGTTCACTTTGTTTGTGGTCGACTTGTACTTTGCTTTTCCAGGCTTGTTCTTTGCCTTGTCTGACTATTACTCGTCATATTCTTTGCTATCTTAATATCTGAGCTTTTCATACCCAGGTTCTTTTCAATAGGCCAAGCTCATTTTTAGAGATCAAACAACTCTCACATTTACACCAACAAACTGAGCTCCCTTTGAGTTGTTCGTTGTTCCATCAAGCTATTCGGATTCCCTATCGACCTATCTAGACATCCCACTGAGTTATCTGAGTTGTTCACTTGCTCCACTAAGCTACTCAGGCTCCCTATTGAGCTATGTACATGATCTATCAAGCTTTCCACATGATCTTTCGAGATCCCCACATGCTCTTCCGAGGTATGCAAGTTGTGAAGGCACCTCCTAGGGTTATTTTAGCTCCATATGCCTCTCTTTGGGCTATCTGAGCTTTCCATGCCTCTTTCCAGGCTATTCAAGTTCTCAAACCTATTTTATTGTCTTATGGACCTCTTTGACATACTCAGTTGTCTGGTCGGCCTATCCATGCTACTCAATTGTTATGCGGAGTTTACTATTATTACTTGTAAACAAAACACTATAGTTTATAGACTCTATTTTGACTTTTCGTCTCTAAGCCTTAAATTATTCTATCAAGACACAATTATTACCTATTAACAAATACAATAAACTCTCCATGCACACCTAAACAAACTGTATAAGTTTATTCCATTTAAGTTTACCGAATAGAGAACGAGTATTAGACCAACACCCACACGTAAGAGGAAGATTAAATACTCTTACTGCGTATTTATAATTTTGTTTTCAATGTTTCCGGAATGAAAAATGAAAGGGTAGAAGAGTCTCAAATAAAGTGAATATGGGAAAGGGTCAAACTTTTGACATTAGAAAATCATTCAAAATAATAAGGTTACACATGATGAAAGTAAATTAAACTGAACAAGAAAAGAAGAATAGTGGAGGAATAATAAACCAAACATTACACTGATAAGTATAATGCAGGTAAAGGTATAGTCCCTGCACGATTAAATCTTAATTAAGTTTAGTGTCTTCTGAGAGCCAAAGCAGACATAATAACGAGAAGCACAAGGATAACGACAGCGACGAAGGAAGCAACCACAGCTCCACTGGTTTGGGCACAAAAATCTCCAAACTGGTTGCAGATGGCAAGCCAGTTGGAGTCTTGATTGCCGTTGTGTGCCAAGTAAACGATTGCAGCTGCTGAAGCACCACTAGCAGTGGCCAAAGTCAGAAACACCTGCATTTCACAAACAGACAATTAAATAGTTTGTAATTATAATAATTAAGGTTGGTTTAGTTATTGATATCATAATTACTGTGTCTAGGATGATGAGGAAAAGCCTTGGTCCAGGTGCATGAGGGCGTATGATGGCTACCACTGAGAAGGGTAGTGACAGGACAAGATACCCAGCCACCAGTGCCATTGTAATCACAAAAAACCTGCATTTTGGTAACCATTATTAACTTGATTGTTAAGAAAACGCAAATATATGTAGAAAAACCTTCATTAACATGGTTACATACTGAAAAGTAGTGAAGCTATCGTAACTAGCTTCAAACTGAAAGAACTGAGTGAAGAAAGGGAGCGTTTGATCACTTGTTCCCATAGTTGCTGCAGCACCAAGAGATGCTGCTATGCCACCCAACCTTAGAATGAAGTCCATTATGGCTAACCCTTTCTTCCACCCTCCTGGCCTTGCAACTGCGATTGCTTTTCCTTTAGCGACATTGCTGGATTCTGGGACATCCACGGTCGTTGACATTTTTTTATTACTTTGAAACTCGACGGAACCCTATATATGATTGTACTCAACTATGAATTAAAAGACCCAGTGAGTGATGCAAATGGGTCGATGCCGATCGATACCTTATATAGAGACACATTGGTCAACGTTGAGATATATTTTATAAACCACGAGCGATCAGAGGAGTTGTTAAAACCATTTCCACTAAGAGAAATAGTTAGTGGAGACAGGTTTCAGAGAAATTAGTAATTAATATTCTCAAATTATCTTCCAAATGCCTTTTTAAGAATAGGGATTAATGGTCATAAGGATTTCTTTTATCAAAATCGCGCATGAGCTCAGTATCGTGGACTTTTGTTCATCAAACTATAATTCGTGTTCTTTAATAATGTCACAAACAACAACAAAAAACCGTGAAATACCTACGTGAGTTTATATTCAAAATATAAACTTTGTTTATTGCTACAGTTCACCGGTCAACCGAACCTCTCTCATGCAATGCAACACGACACCTCTCTCATGCAATCACCCCCTCGCTCCAAATTGTCCAACTCTCTTTTCTTCTTCCTTCCCCGTATTACCATTTAAATATGTTTTTATGTATTTTTTTTAGTTTATTATATATTTGGAAGCTGGAATTATATTCAATTTGACCATATAACGAATATCATATATTTAAATTTTAGTTTTTGAATACAGTACTATATACAATTTTATGTTATTCCGTTTCTTAATTAGGTTTTATAGAGAGAGAACTTTGTGTATATAGAATGTATACTGTATCTTGTGAGAATCTATAGTTTAAATAAGGACGAGGAAGAAGTTGGAGATAAAGAAGATGATCATAAAGGAATAAAACTAAGAAACATGACAAACACTACAAAAAATAAATGCGTGTAAATAACAATGATTGTTTTTATTCAATAATTATATAAAAATAAAAATAATTTATAATTTTTATTTTTATTTTTGTTTTTGTTTTTTAAAATAAGAGAATAAATAGCTTACGAATGAGTATTTTAATTATCAAACAAATCCAAAACTTAACATAATATTCATTATAATTTATTATTTTTATTTTTGTTTATTTTTATTACTTAAAATAAGATAATTAAAAGATTACGAAGGAGTATTTTAGTTATCATACAAATCAAAGACTTGGCATGATATTCAACAATTATATAAAAATAATAATATAGTTTATAAGTTTTGTTCTTTTTAAAATAAGATAATTAAAAGCCTATGAGAGATATTTCTACTAAGATAAAAATGAAGGCATCCCAAAGAGAAGAAAAGAAAAAGGCTGCGCATATAAATTAAGTTTCACGTGAACTAGTCACTCAAATATAAACATTCATTCACAATAAGAGTTGTTGCTACAATCAAACATTAAGCTTCAATATCGCTTAGAATAATTAAAATTATACCATTCTCTTAGAGATTTTAAAATATCCTTTGGTGACCTATTATGTGAGAAGTGTAAATATCAAAGAGAGGGGTGAAGATATATAAAACATTTGGGCTAATGAAAAGAGTGTGATAATTAAAAACAAAATGGTTCTTCTTTCTTTTTCTTCCTTTTTTCTTTTTTTCCATGCTAGAATTAAAGTTTGAAAATCTAAAAAACTTATTTCACCTTTTTTTTCTTACCTACCATCAATTAAAAAATATTTTTTATTTTAATTTTAAAAAAAAAACAAATGCATTCACCCGGACGAAATTGGGTGTCAACACATATACCATGTTTTGTAATTTTTAGGAAAAGGTCTACATGTTAAGTGTTCTAGTACTGCATCCCTAGTTTGTCAACCACACTTTGAACACGGACACTTAATAACACGACCATTACCATGTTCAAAAGAAAAATACAAAAAAAAAATTCAACTCATTTGAATATTCAATGGTGTTTCGTGGTTTAGAAGTCCACGATTTATCTATTGGCATGACTACAAAATAAATACCAAAGAAAAAATTCATTACTTTTGAAAGGAAGTATAAATCAAGAGGAAGGTGTTCTATCCCCAAAACAATTAAATGAAAGAATTAACTAAAATAATTAGTTCAGAAAAGTATTCAACTAGTGCAAAAAAGACATTCTAGAATAGGGTATTAGATCGGTTATGCGAGAACCGATCTAAAGAAAAATGTGAGGGCAAACTTGTAAATACTGGGAAGCGTATAAGATCGGTTGAATTTTTAACTGATCTAATACACTTCACAATTTTAAAAAAAATGTGAAAACCATATTCATTGTCGCGCTCTCTTTTTTTTTTCTTCCTCACTGATCGCTGCTCTCCACCGTTGTCGCCACCAGTGAGCCCTAGCGTCGTTGTTTCGTTCACTGAAAGCAGAAGCTTTTTTCTCTTCTCTTTTGCGCCTTCGTTGCTCACCATTGGTCATAACCTTTGCTCACCAACGTTGCTGCCGCCCACGAGCCCTAGCGCCGCCATCACCGCCCACGCTCCAAGCTTCCAACCGTCACCCAAGAGCATTAACCTTAACGTCGTCACTTCGTTCACTAAAAGCAGAGGTTTTTTCTCTTCTCTTCATGCCTCTACTCGCGCCTCCGCTCACGACTCCGCTCGAGCCTTCGCTCACGACTCCGTTTGCGCCTCTGATTCTCTAACCTCCTCCCCTCTTTTTATCTGTTTTATTTTTTCTTGATTTGGGTTTATTCCAAGGATGATTAGGGTTGTTTGGGGGTATTCTAAGGGCTTGTTGAAACCATATAGAGTTGCTGAAATGACTGTTTAATTTTCTGAAATGATTTTCTTTTTAGTGTTCATTTTGATTTGGGAATGGAAAATTGAAATTTTGTGGAGTTGTTTTCTAGTTTGTGTAATTTGTATTGCTCATTTGTCTTTAATTGTTGTGTATGTTGTGTATGCCTATTGAATTTAAGGCAAGTTTAGGTAAGGAGTGTGCGTGCACTTCTGTTTTTCCTTTCCAGTTTAAAGTATTAGATTAGAACTGATCTAATATCTCTTGGACATATTACATCGTTGTATATTAGATCGGTTACGAAATTGATTTAATATGCGTTCTAAAACCGATCTAATATATATATTTTACACTAGTGTTCATTCAAAGAATTATAAAATAAAGGACAAAACATATATATTCTATCCTCAAAACAATTAAATTGAAGAGTTAACTAAAATAATTAGTTAACCAAAGTATTCATTCAAAGCAATTATAAAATAAAGGACAAAACATATATATTCTACACAAATATAAACTTTGGTCTTAGTCTTTTAACTTCTTTTAACTTGTTTTTTTATAAGTTTTAAGTATTCTCATAGGGTGTGTATCATTAATTCAATTCTGTTATCAGAATATGCAACCTAGAAAACAAGCATATTACTTTATAACACCATAGAAAAAATTCATGATTTAGGAAGGAGATCGTACAAACAAGAGGAAAGGTTTACTGTCCTCAAAAGCATTAAATGAACAATAGTTAACTAAAAACTTGGTTAACAAAAATATTCAATGAAAGAAATTATCAAATAAAGAATATCCACATCATTGTGGGAAGCCAGTAATACAGTAAGATCCGAGAAATTTAAATAATTAAATAAATAATTATTTAATAAATGCGGGTGTTGGGAACCTTTATGGTAATTAATGATGGAGTTTATGACATGGAATAGTATTAGCTCACATGGTTGAGAGTACTTAGTTATTATGAGGAGACTTAGGTTCGAGTCCTATGGATGTCATTTATGTCTTATCATAATTCTTTATTATTTTGGTAATATGCTTGATCATGACGAGTGATAATGTAATCCTAAATGCATAGGAATTATTATGAAACGTGAATGGGTTGATTGGTTGTGCAATGACTTGACAATGGTGTGGTGGTGGGTTCGAACTTGGGCTAGAGTAAAGAGTGATAAACCCATTTGAATCTTTCTTAACATGCTTCTTGTTATTGGGCCTTTGATTGGGCTTGGACCTTGAGGTGCATGTGAGCCATGGATTGGGCCTAGAGTGGACTCATCATCTCCTTCCCCTTAGAAAGGATTTGTCCAACAATCGGATTTTTGAAGAGACATAATCAAAGGATCTATTTGTGCTCAAAGACGGAAAACAGTTACTTGGAAATTTTTTCAAAAAAGGGTGCATTCGCCGCTTTTTTTGGATAAAATTGAAAAATCAATATTCTTTTCTTTTCATAGTTTAAAATCAATGAAACGATTTTTTATGTTAAATATTTGGATTCGTAAAAAGACAAAATTAGTCAGCAAGAAGGTCAAATTGATAAGCATTATCATTGAATTTCTTGATTATTTGGAATGAACCATCACCACGAGGACAAAGTTTGTATTTTCGCAAATGTGGAAACCTTTCCTTTCTTATATGTGACCAAACTAAGTCACCCTCATTAAAACTCCTAGCTCTATTGGCTTTATTGTTATACTTGGAAAATTTTTTAGTTTGAGCTTGAATTTGGTTTCTCACATTTTCATGTAAATCCTTTATGAACTTAGATTTAGATGATTTAGATACCCATTCTTTATGGATGAAATCAAAAGAAGTAGGAAGTGGTATCAAATTTAGAGTTGTGATAGGATTGAAACCATGAACAACCTCAAAAGGAGAGAGCTTGGTGGTGCTATGGACCACACGTTTATATGCAAATTCAATGTGAGGAAGATACTCATCCCAAGATTTATGGTTGCCTTTAAGGATGACCCTCCAAAAGTGGCTAAGGAACTTAGTATCTCTATCAGACGCAATGGTTTTGGGAAGACCATGAAGACGAACCACTTCTTTGAAAAAAAACTTTGCAATATTGCTAGCATCATCTGCTTTGCGGCATGGTTTAAAATGTGCAATTTTGGAAAGATGATCCACTACCACAAAAATAGAATCAACACCCCTAGAAGTTCTTGGAAGTCCTAGGACAAAGTCCATGCTTATGTCCTTCCAAGGGGTGGAAGCAATAGGCAAAGGAGTATAAAGGCTAAAAGGCATTGTAGTAGATTTGGCATGTAAACATGTGATGCAACTAGAGCAATGTCTTTGGATCTCTTTCCTTAGGTGGGGCCAAGAGAATTTTTCTTTAAGCATAAGTTTTAGCAACCCCAAAGTGTCCCATAAGTCCCCATGTATTTCTTGTATAAAAAGTTTTATATGCGAACCATGAGGAATACAAATTATTCCTTCTTGAACAAATACCCATTGTTCACATAGAAACCTTCTTGGAACTTATGTTCACAAGACTTGTAAATAGGTGAAAAATATGGATCTTGAACATGCAATTCACAAACATTGTCAAAGCTAAGAATTTGAGAACCTAAGGTGGCTAGAAGAGTATATCTTCTTGAAAGTGCATCAACCACAACATTAGTTTTCCCTTTCTTGTATTTGATAATGTATGGGAATTGTTCTAGAAATTACATCCATTTTGCATGCCTTTTGTTTGTGGTAGTCTTTATTTCTTACCTTAATTTCTTGCTTGTCATATCTTGGCATTTGTCATGTTACATTTGAAATGAGAGAAATCACTTTGGAGTTCACCCCAAGTAAAACCCGGTTAGAGAGAAAAAACTATTGCAGAACCTTACAAACATCAACACCAATAATGTCCTAACAAGCATGATAGAAGTATCTCTTAATCCATCGAGACCTATTGCATTATCACCATTTTGAGCAAAAGCAACATGCATAATTTCCTCATGATTAAGACACTTAATCAGACTATTATTCTCATCATTAGAAATGAGAGTATGAATTCATTTAGCTATCAAATAATGCATTTGTTGACTTAAATTTGATTCGTTTTTAGAATACAAGTTCTTATAGAAATGTATTATATGATCCTTAATATGTTTAGAGTCCTCCAAAAGTTCACCATCCGCAATTAATTTAGTAATACCAACAACATGATTTCTCTTCTTAACAAAAGAGAAAGAAAATGTGTTTCCATCACCAATTGTAAACCAATTGATCGTGGGAGAAATCTTAATTTCATATTTCTAATCAATATATAAACTCTTAGATAAGAGAATGATAAAAATATTACCTTATGGAAGCTTTGTCAAACTCCAAGGCACTTTTCTTTGTTATATCTTCTTGTGAGACTAACAACCTTAGCAATCGAAACAACTAGTTTGGAGTATGCTAACTTCTTGTGAGATAACTCGAACAAAAACAGAGAGAATTTAATAAGATTAAAACCTAACTAATGAGCATAGATCTTAGAATATGCCCTCAATGACCCATGATCGAAGTCATTGAAGGAATCAAAGTGAAAACCCTAATCGTACAGTTGGTCACTCAAATAGAAAGAAGCAAGAGTAAATTCAGAAAGGCTAGAATAATTTGATGAATGTCATGCCAGAAACAGAGAAGGAACGATTATAGAACCAAATCAAACCTTTCTTCTTCTAAACGAGGTTGAAGTACCCATTCTTGCAAATGAAGGCGCAAACATATATGTGAACAGAGGCAAACGTAGACCAAGGCGCAAACGTAGACTGATAAGGGATGAGAATGAGGCGCCAACAAAAAGGCAACAAGAAACGTGAATGGAGGCGAAAGTTTATGCAAACGTTGTGAGAATGAAGTGATTTTGGGGTTTAGGTGATTTAGGTGTCAGTGATTTTGGAAAGGTAATATGAGTTAAGGAAATGTTTAAGTGTTGAGTGGGAAAATGAAATAGAAAAGAGAGGGAACAAAGTTTTCCAAAAAAAAGAAGAAAAAGGGGTACCGAGACAAAATTGGGATAGGGAATAATTTCATAAAATTAAAAAAGTAATGTTTTATATAAAATGACATTTCACAATGACATAATTTTAAATAATAGTATGACAATGTAAAAGACGGTGGTTAGAAACACCATATTATACATGTACATTATGGCAGTTATCAAACTAATGTATTATATTACAAAAAGTAACGATTTTAATTAATCGTCATGTTAAAAACGTTGTTATATACGTGATTTTTTGTAGTGAAAAAAAGAATAAATGAGAAGAATAATCCAAGAAAAATTTGTGCAAGAGAGATTCAAATCCATGAAAGAAGAGATAACAAAATAAGTAAATTTGTAGAATCTTTATATTATAGAATATATTCCTTTATTCTCTTGGAGTATCCTATAATCCAAACGAATTCTAGAGCTTGATCAAAGTTTGTACGATTAGAATGTCTTTTGGACAACTTATATCCAACACATGTCCCTCTCAAGTGCATATGGATGATTGTAACTTTTCCACTTCACCTTTTCAATAGCCAACTTATGCCTCATGTAGAGTAGTTGACACCTCATCAATGTCTTTTAAAAGACACTAGTACAAAAAATGATACTACATCGCTTATTTCGGCCCTATTAGATCGATTTTTTCCACCAATATTGTATCAGGCAATGTAGAAAGTAGAAGATATATTACATCGGTTCAAAAAAACCGATGTAATAGCGTTAACATATAGCCTTGGTTAAACTAGAACCGCTTTAATATTGGAAAAATTAAGCAATCAGAAAGAGGGAGATATTACATTGGTTAGTGTATGAACTGATGTAATTTCTCTTGGCAGTGTAAAAAATGCGCATATTACATCAGTTAGGTAGGAACCAATGTAATAGGGCCTATTTTTTTTTCAATACTGCATTTGTTTTTTTACCTACCCAATAACCTACAAAAGAGCAATACATTCTACATTCCAAACAATTCAAATTGTACCATTATAAGGTACAATAAAGTACTAAAGCCTATCAAAACTATTAGTCTAAATCTCTTATTCCATCTTACTATTTCTTTTGAAACAGTAAATTATCTCAAACAAACAGAGCATTAGATAGCCATTCAGTCAAAAGGCCTTTTTTCTTCTTCGACTCTCGAGCTTCATTGAATATTGTAGTAAATGCTTTAACTTCATGGACAAAGCTCGAAGGCACAACATTTTTGTCCTCTAATTTTGCAACTCGATGCAAAAGGGTTTGAAGCTTGTTCCTCTGTGTAAGGAGCTCATCGAGTAATCATGTATAAATGAACTTTGAATTCATTTATGAGTTGAGTTGATTTGAACTTTCGGGGTTGTGGGATCGAAGACGGACTTGCAGGAGTAGGAAAGAGTTGTTGAGGAAAAGCCATCAATTCAAGGATACTTAAGGGATCCTTGAAAAGTTGCATCGAGTCTAGTGGCATGGGTGCTATTAGAAACTTTGGAGATAGGTTCAGTGGTTTCTTCTATCGTGTTTTCCATCTCGTTACTCTCCTCGAAAGTTCGATCAGCCTTAGGAATAACTACTTCAACAGCCACATCGATTTAAGGATCTATAAATTATGTGCATGAATTAAAAGGTCAAACCTTAATGATAAAGAAGGAACTAAGGCTAAGAAAAAATGAGGGTCTAGGTCGGGTTATATGAATATAATTATTCGGCTTAAACCGGGTTTAAATGGTCGGGCTCGAAATTTAAATTATAGATCCGTGGATGTTTGACCTGACCCGTAATTTGAATATAAAATCAAAAGGTTTAATGTGAACCCTAGTTTTGAATCTTCACCAAAGTAGTGGTGGCTTCATCAGTTCACCTATCTTTGACACTTCCCTTTCTCATTCTGTGAAGAAGATGTTGTGTCGGTGGAGGTTTGACTCTGCATCATCGTGGTGGCTACGTATGTGGGTAGAGATTCGATGCAGTGTTATGGTGGGTGCGGTGCGATGCAGTAGTTATGGTGCAATGTAGATCTGCATGTGTGGGTGGAGGTGGTGGCATGCGTCGTCACAGTCGCTATAGTGGTTGTGGCGTGTGTCGTGGTGGTGGTTGCCATACGTTGCAGATCTAGCGGGTGGATGTTCGAGTTGTGTCGTGGTGGGTGTCTAGGTTGTTGGCGCCATGGATGCAAATGCAGATCTTCTATGTAACTTAAATCGTAATTCTTCTTCTGTAAATTTAAATGTAGGTTCTTCTTCATTAAATTTAAATTTGGGTTCTTCTTTTGTCACTTTAAATTTGAGTTCTTTTTCTATGATGCTAAATCTGAGTTCTTCTTTTGTGATGTTAATCTAGGTTCTTGTGTGATGTTAAATCTGGGTTATTCTTTGTAACGTTAAATCTAGATTTTTCTCTATAACGATGAATATAGATAACCTGATATCCATTCGTATGTAATCGTATTTAATTTTTTTGAAACTGACTAACATGATTCTTGAAATGGTCGGGTATAGATTTAAAATAATAAATTTGGATTGTGTTAGATTGTTCATATTGGACTCGAATTTGGCCTAGACCTAAGGAACTTAGAAGAAATCGAAAATGACAAAGAATCAAATCACCTTGAACAACATTTACCTCATTCTCAATGGCTTCTTAAGGGGTTCTTAGTGGCACCATTTAAGTTTCTTCCTAACATTGACATCAAAACAAATAAGTGAATGCAAGAGACATAAAAGGTGAAGTAAAAAGTGAAATTGGTGTAAACATACCTCTTCAGGAACTTTAGTAAAAGGTATGAGCAATGCATTAAATGCAAAGATTGTGAAGGGATGGGTAATGTTTCGAACGATCAATAGGAAAGTGTGCAAAGCAAAGAATGTGAAAAGGCTTAGAAGTGAAAAGTTTTATAAAGTATCAAGAGAATACTTGTTCATGAAAGACATGAAGCAACATTCTCTTGAGGGCATTTGTTGAGGGCATCGAGAAATAATTAAATCAAAGAAATAAATAAGCAAATTGTCATGCAAAGGGTGGAAAAGATATTTGTCCAAACAAAAGGATCGATAAGAAGAATCGAGAAAAAGGCACTACTAAGACATTGAAAGAAGCTTGATTGAGATAAAAAGAAATTGAAAGAAGCCTGATTGAGGTAGAGAGAAATAAAGAGAAGGGAAATCAAGGTAGAGATTAAAGCTAATTCAAGAGAGCAGTTATGCAATAATTGTTGCAGAACGTGGAATCAATGAGAATATTTTACACTATGTGGATAATTTAAGCCAGTTACTTCAATAAATGTATTTTTTTATTTTATTTTATTATTATGTCGAGTAACTATTAGAAAAGGGGGAGAAATATAAATATATAGATCAAATGTAAAATAGAGGTGACCAATTGTGGGTATAATTTCAAGCAGGTTAATAACACCGCAAATAGGAAAAATGGCTTACCTAGTGTTGGTTGTAGCAATTTGAATCACTATTTTCATTTATTTACTTTACTAGTTTTTGATCTACTCTTGGTAATTTACTTTCTTGAAATTTATATTCCTAAAACCCTTCATCTTCATTCTCTTCTCTTTCTATCATTCTTCATTTTATCCTTTTAATTTATCTACCATCCCATTTGTGGAAAAACAAAAACTATCACAAAATATGATTCTTGGAAAGAAATGCACAAATTATTGATTGAAATCCATATTAAGAGAGAGTTTAGTAATTTAATGATCTTTGTGGCTTTGATTCATAATATATATGAGTTGTTTGTCAAATTCATTTTAAGAGTGGATGCATAAACACTCAAGCACTTTAAGGCAAATTGAAAATATATAAGTTTGCTAGCACACTGTAAACAAATCTGTGTCGAATAGATTGGGTTCATTGAGTAAAATTGAAAAAAGCAATGAACCATAATCCTCGAGACACATTTTCAATCCAATATAACATACACCAATTCACAACATTTTCAAATAATTATTCAAAGGTAAGATCAATTAGAATAACTATTAGAACATTATATTCACATGACCATGTACACATACAACATGCGTTATAATTTAGTCACACGTCGCTTGAGCTAAAAATGCATAAAAAAACAATTCAAATGACTTTACAATTGGATTGGACCTTTACCAGTAAGTCGAAAGCAATAATTACCTAGAACAATTGCTCCACCAACACTTGAACTAATGTCTTGATTCTAAAATTAATTGTTTGATCAAGTGTTTACCACTTGACAAAAAACTATAACTAATAGTGAGGACACATCTCTCTAATTAAGAGCATTACAACCCAAGTTATTATGACTTGTCGACCTAATATACGCCATGGACATTTGATGCAATGCAACATTCAGAAATAGTTCAAAACCTAAAAGTATCAATTCTAACTCTCGTATCTTGTTTAAACAATAGGTTGTTCTTCGATCAATTTCATGTGTATATAGAATCAAATAAAATATAATTATTCAACACTTAAAACATGACAAAATCATAGATAAGTGATATAATTAAGTTCCTTTAAGAAAATTAAATTTTCATATAGTACATAGTTTCTGCTACATATTTACTAATACTTGGATAAAAACACAATATTCATGAATTAATAGAGTCTGGTGAGATTATATAAGTTTAATATAATCATGAATTAAAATATTTAAATATAAATTTGAGTTTTTTACCTTCTTGAACATAGGTTAGAGAACTCTATTTTTATTGATAAGGGTTAAATATGTTTTTGATCCCTTAACTTTCACTGAAAATTGGAATTAGTCCCTTATCGAAACTTTGGACCAATTTAGTTCTTCATCTCTAGAAATACGTGGATTTTGTCCTTTTAAACAAATTTTGTTAAGTTTATTTGACGTTTCAAGTACATTTTATGATAATATTTAAGTCTCTTATATCGTTTGATACATTTTTGCTTCAATATTAAGTCAAATACTATCATAAAACGTGTTTGAAATGTTTAATTAACTTAACAAAATTTGGTTAAAATGTCTAAATCTACACATTTCTAAAATTGGGAAAACTAAATTGAACTAAAGTTTCGAGAGGGACTAATTCCAATTTTTACTTAAACTTATGATATTAAAAATATATTTAACATATTGATAGTAATAACCAACTACCTAATATCATCTACAAAAGAGTTCATTTATTAACTAACATTTATAACCATAACTTTTTTCATGAATTAGTTTAAATTTTATCCTTAATCTAAATTATTTATAACCATAACATTTATAGCCTATTTTTATTAAAATTTTATCCTTAATCTAATTTTTTTTACACGAAATAAACTTTATATCCTAACGAAGAGACTCTTTATGTTTTTTATTTATTTTTTATACCACAAGAGACTCTTCATTTATTAATTGAGTCAATAATGGTATTTTTTAATCACCGACCAAAAGTATTAATACATGAATGAATTAAAAGTTTAATTAAAATATAAATTTGAGTTTCAGTTGGAAGTAACTGAACTCCTTTTTTCTAATAAATTTTGGAGTTTAGCCTAATAAAAGAGAGTGTCATTGAGAGTATTATAGTATTTCTCCTAATAGATAAATAGATATATAGAGAGGGAAAGAAGTAGACACAGAGATTTTTTAATTTATTTTAAAAAATTGTATATTATATATTATTCTTTCATAAAAATATTAACTGCTTTTATTTTCATAATATGTTAAATGCGTTTTTTTTTATTGAACTTGTTTTAATAAAATATCCAGGGAGGAGGTTATGGGGAAATAATGACATTACTCGAAAGACATTAGCGTTTCTATATTGGAGGAAGAGTTATGAACATTTTTTATTGAGTTTTATAAATAGCATTTCGTTAACAAGAAGTGAGAGTCAACAAATTTTGAGACCACTTCACTTAGAGGAATGATTATATTTCCAATTCCATATTCTTTCTTTGAAAATTACATGATCTTAACTCCCATTGTTTTAAAATTTTAAGAATATGTTATTTTAAATAAATTATTTATATGTTCATTGCAATTGTATATAATTATTTCATCTTTCCATGTACACAATTCTTTAAACTTACTAAGTATGAAAAATCTCTTCTATTTTACGTTTTCTTAGATAAATTTTAATTTGTTTTAAATTTAAAAAGTTAAATATACAATTATAAGATATATACTAGCTAGTTTTAGATTTTATTAAAAAAGATCGAATTCCCTTACTTTAGAAAGAACGAGAGGAGAGAATCAAATGTATATTTTAATTTAACTTTTACTTCGTGTCTACATTAAACATTTTTTTGTTTGTGAATAAATATATTTGCTGACTCAATTAATAACTAAAGATCCTCCTCATTGTAAATAGAAGTCGTTAAAGTAAAGTTTATTTCGTTTAATGATATTTTTTATATTAAGAATAAAATTCTAATAAAATTACATGAAAATTGAATTATTTATCAACAAAACTTATATATAAAATATTTAGTTGAACATTTTTCTTACACAAATAATATTATTGTGCAAACTTTACTGCCAAAAATTTTCAGACATTTTTTTATCATCAAAGCTTTCAATTTTTACACATTTTTCCTATTAGTTTAATTTTTAACCGGACATGAAAAAATTGAAACAAAATATCAAAATCATATAATTTTGTAAAAATTAGTGATTTGGTGATTACCGAGTAATATGTCATTATTCCATTAGAATTTTAACAAAGAGGTACAATACATAAAAGTTAAGAGTTTAATCTACAGTAATATATACGTCTTTTAATTAAATCGGTTAGAAAGTTAGATCGAAAATTTCATTTGAACTCGATGTCATTATATTTAAAGTTGAATTTATTTTAAAATAAAATATGAAAAATGAGTAACTCTTATAATTGAGCAATAAAATATAAAATAAAATAAAATAAATCTAAAATAATGTCACAATTTTAACAATATAATCTGGCTACTATTTTTTTTTCTTTTTCTTTTATACCTGCAATCATAAGTTAAATAAAGTGTTAAGTGTGTTTTTAGTTCTTGATGAAAAAAAAAATTAGAATTCATTCATGTTCCAAAACTTTAATATATTTTAATTTTTAAACTTTAAAAATTTATGGTTATAATTTTTTTAACGCAATTATGTTTTTTCATATACTAACGCGTTTCATGCTAATATTTAAATTGTTTACACCATTTGACATATATTTTCGTTTCGATATTTATTAGAAAGAACTTTTGACATATTAAAAAAAAATTTAACATAATCAAAATAAAAGAACTATATTCATTCAATTTAAAAGTTTAGGAACCATAATATATCAAAGTTTTAGACATAAATGAATCTTAATTTTACGTCAAAATTCATAAATTAAAAAATCTTAACTATTAAATAAAAGTCGAGTTAACCAAATAAATAACACTTATAGTAGATGAAACATAATGTTATCAAACGATATCTAACTAATATTCCATAAACAAAAATAATACAGTGAGTCACCTTAAATTTGTTAAAAATTAAAAAATGCGAATACACAGGCACGACAGCGCCTGTGTGTTCGCTAGTGTTTATAAAGGGTATTAAAATATCCACATATACCAAGTAACTACCATAGATTTTATCTACGAATACCCATGGGCATGGGTAGTTTTGTCATCCCTAATTTTACTCCACCATAGAGGGTATATTCACTTGGAATTGAACCATCCAAAAAATTTTCATACACCTTGCATCAAAGCTAACTAATGCCTGCGTGTAATAACCACATACCCTGTATCAATATTAACCAATGTCTGTGTATAATTATAGCTAAAGAAAACTCATCACAGCCTTCACAATCTGCCCGACTGTCATGTGTCACAATCCTCTACTTTAAAATTTGACCAATTAGGAGATGCCACATGTCATATTTCTCCACTCTCAAATATGATCAACTAGGAGTTGCCACGTCATCTCCTTCTTTCTCAAGCATATCTACCAACACAAAACCTTCATCTTCATCGCGCAATTATCATTAGACATCGTTGTCCACCACTCCATAACCCACGTAGATTAGAAGAGCTCATTTCATCGTCACATCGCTTTCCACTACGTAGCATCCCCGGAACTGCTACGATAATAACAACTCAGCTCCTCTATTTGACCACCACGCCCAAATCTAAAATGCAATTGCCCCATCATTGGACAACCACCGCATGCAATGCCAGAAATTTGAACCACTACCGTTGCACTCGTCAAGCTTGTCAGGCCGGAAGACACGAGCTCTACGTGAGCCATGAAAAATCACAGCAACCCAGTTGTAGATCTTGCCGGAAAAGCATACTACAAGCATTACCGGACCAACACCTCCATGCATAGAAGCAGATCAAGCCTCCACCATCACTACGCACATCACCTTTTTTTATAGAACAATGAAAGAACAAATGAGAGAAAGATTCAATATTATTATCACACAAAGAACACATACAACATAAAACCTCTCCATTTTTTTGAATCTTCAAATCAGTAGGTAAACAATCATAGAATAACTTCCAAAAAACTAAAATTTTAACTAGTGGCACCTCGTCTAACCAAATTAAGTTTTCCCAATCCACACATTTCATACCAAAAGAATAAAGCTTTTTTACAACTTGTTCGAGTTACATATTTCACATTCATGTATTTCAACCCAAAATGAACATTTAAATATCAATATCCAATACAATAAAATTCATTCTTAATCCAAACACAACTCAATTTAGTAAAAGTAAATCTAATTGTCCTACCATGTTTTTGACTAAGAGAACAAATATATTACACAAATAATATACAATAACTAGCATCAATTAATTTGATCATTCCTTCAAGAATAAAATTAAAAAATAACTTATTTTTTTTCAATTCCAATTTACCTTAATTTGAAATACTAACTCTAATTTTTCATCACTGTTTCTCTAACCATCTTTTTTAGACATAAACATCATAATCATCTCCAAAATGTTAAACAAATGAAAAAAAAATGAAAAAAAATAGTGTATTAAATACCTTTTTGTCTCCTTGTGTCTTTCATTTTATTTTGAATTCTCCTTAAGAAAAACTATTTTCCTATTAGCCTTCTTGTTACTTCTTTCTCATAACATGATGCACTTCTCCTTCTCCTTCCAATTAACAATATTCTTTGCAATTTCAAGTCTTGTCATTCTGTCCAACCCAAGGGTGACCGCCATTGAAGGTATGCATTGTACGGTATAAATCTTATATTGAGTAAAGATGATAAAGTTGAACATTATATAAAGATAAAAATATAACTATTTTCTTAAGATGTTAGTTAAAGGTGATGTTGATCTCTTATTTGAATTAGACTCATGGTGTTGTTTATTTCTAATGATCTTATCTCTAAAGATCATTGTAACCTTTTCCATATCTGATTTTCACCTTCTTTACATAGTCTTTTCATTATATTAGGATGTGAAAACGAATGAAGATTTTGCCTTGTATATATTTATTTGAATTTCAGTAGAAGAGGGAGATGGAATGGATTTTAGTGAACTGAGAAAAACAGTGGAGGAGATTGAAGTGGTGGATGGTCACTCACACAACATAGTTGCATTTGACTCAAACTCCATCTCTAGTGGTTTTGCCCAGGCCTTCATTGTTGGAGCCTTTGCTGATGCTGATGCCATTGCTTTTGCACAAACCTCTCTAACATTCAAGGTTACTTCTTCATAGCTTTTGCAACTATTCTTTACTCTCCAACTTGATTAATAAATTAATTTCATTTTCAAAAAAAAGAAAAAAAATATATATATATATATATATCCCGTATACCCAATAGTCTGATATCGCTTAGGTATCAAGGTCAATAACAGTTTAAATATACACATTCTTTTCACCATCCTTCAAAACGCCTTTTATAAATAAAATCGTGATAGAATTTCAGAATTCAAAACGGTTAATGTGATGATTAAACCTAATGAAAGTGATATTTTTTCTAACCCTTCGTCGGAGATGAACCTTCATTCTTCTTAGTCCTCCACTGATGACTTATTTAATACAGTTAATGCATATATTATAAAACATTGAAACAAACCAACCTCAGCTTCATGATAAAATAATAAAATAACATTCAAATATTTATATTTGTTTTCCTCGGTAGAGAGAATAAATACTCTTATATCTATCGAATTACATGAAGTGAGAAATGATAGTGATATACTCTTTTATATATTATTTTTTATCATTGAGTAAAATTTATTAGAAAAAGTAAATAATAAGTAGATGAATATAGGTTCAGTTTTCATGAATATGGAGGGTGCCTTTCTGATTCAAATTACATTTGCATGATTATTTTTATTTTGGTAAAACTTTGAATATTTTCTGTGTGGAATATGGTTATAATAAAATCAGAGAGGTTTAAGAGATGTTGCTGAGCTGTACGGAACGGAGGTATCTTTGCAAAGCGTAGAAGAATACCGCAACGTTTCTGGAATAGAATCCATCACCTCAACGTGCTTAAAAGCTGCAAAAATTTCTGCCATACTAATGGATGATGGCGTAGAAATGGACAAAAAGAATGAAATACAATGGCACAAGAATTTTACACCTTTTGTTGGCAGAATCTTAAGAACTGAACGAGTGGCCGAGCAAATCCTTGAACAAGTGAGATACCAATACACATTCACACTTTTAATGTTTTGTTTTCATTTTTTTTTGTTAAATATATTTATATTTTATTATGTTTCTAGTCCCTAAATTTGGACAGTAAATTAAAATTTATCTATATTTTAAATTTTAATATATTTTGATTCCAAGTTTTAAAAATGAATGAGATAAGAATAATCTTTTTCGGTTGACAATGTTAAATATTTTTAGATGTTACTAAATTGATATTTAAGTTGGAATACATCAAATGATTAAACAACTAATCTTAACCTTGTGTTTGGATGATGTATTCAACAATGCTGAGAAATTGAAATGCATTGTATTTGAATTGCTTGCAATTAAATTTTCTTCATTTTCTAAATAACTTGTTTGGATAAAAAAATTAAAATACCTTACATTTCAATTTCTTGTTTGGATAAAATAATTGAATTTCTTGTGAGACAAAATTTTATTTTATCAATATTTATTTTAGGCTTAATTATGTTTTGAGTTCATGATAAATTTGGAAACGGGTCAATTAGGCTTGTCAGGTCAACTGGTCGGTCGGGTTGTTGGGCCTGCCTGACACGTCTAAGTCATTAGGCCCGCCTGACACCTCTAGGTCGTCAAGCCCGCCCGACACCTCTAGGTCATCTGGCTCGCCAAACCCGTGTGGGTCGTCAGGCTTGCCCGTCTTGCTTGGGCCATCAGACCCACTGAACCGTCTTGGTTGTCAGGTCGGTTCAGCCTGTCTCTGTCTTCGAGCCCACCCGTCTCGTCTGGGTCATCAGTCTTGTTTGGGTCGTCGGGCCCACCTGACTCGTTTATGTTGTAGGGCCAGTCCGGTCCGTCTAGGCCGTTGGGTCAGCACGACACATCTTGGTCATCGTGCCTACCTGGGTGGTGTGGGTTGTCGGGCTTGACCGACTTGTTTGAGTTGTCGGGCTTGACCGACGTGTTTGAGCTGTCAAGCTCGAACAACCCATATATGTCATCAAGTCACCTCCGTCCGTCTAGGTCATCGGGCCTGCCTGACCCGTCTGGGTTGTCGGGCCTGCTCGACCCGTTTGTGTCGTCAGGTCGGTCTAATCTGTCTGGATCGTTTGGCCAGCCCAACCTGTCATGGTGTCGACTTTGCCGGGTCCATTTGGGATTGAGTCTAGAGTGTGAGGTTGAGGAGAAGAATTTCAAATTCTACATTTTTTAAGGGTATTTGAATTTCTTCTAATTTAACTAATTGAAATACTTCAAAAAAATGCATTCATTTTAAATGTTTTTTAATTTCCCTATCCAAACAAAGCATTTTATTGCAAAGAATTTCAAATTCTCCAAATAAATGAATCACTCTCTTGAATTGACACGTCAAAAAGTTTAACGTGTAAAATTATATATATATGAATTCTAATTTTTTGTCAAAGTTTAAAGATTAAAATATATTTAACATTCTCTTCTATTATAGTTTTATAGTTTTAGGTGTTTGATTGATCTCTTGTTTTTCTTGTACTTTTATCTACTTCTTAGCTATTCATCTAGTTTTTCAATTTGTTCTTATCTTATACTTATATCTAATGCTCTCTGTAGGGTTTGTCAAATGGATCTTCATGGACAATCGATTCATTTACCGAAGCATATGTCTCAAAGTTGAGATCATATCCTTTAGTTTACATGATTCTTTATACACACATAAGTTCTTAGCTTAAAAAAATAATCAATGTTTAAATGGGTTCCTTAGCACCACTTTTACAGTTGCTAAAGAGATATATGCCTTGAAAAGCATAGTTGCATACTACGGTGGCTTAGAAATCAATTTAAAAGTAACTAAAACGGAAGCTGAAGAGAGTCTGAGACAGGTTTTAATAAATGGTAGGTATGAAATTTGGTTTTGATAATATCTTTTTGAGACTATTATTTCTCACCCTTCTGTATTTTCAGCTACGAAGCCTATCTATTTACTGTATCACAGAAATCTTGTTGACTATCTCTTCTTGCAAAGTTTGGAAATTGCTCTAACTTATGACTTGCCAATGCAGATACACACAGGGTAATTGATATATTTTATTTTGGTATTACTTTTACCTTATTGGTATCCAAATTTTTTTTAATAGAATTCAAAAAATCTTTGCCAGAAATTGATGCTTCAATATAGAATTCGGTATCAAAGATCTCAAATCTATTAAAGATAAGATTAAATTACACTTTATAAATGGAGATCATCCTTACCTTATTTTATTGTTGGAAATATAAGCGATTCTAAGTTTTATCTTTTAGATAAAAATGTGAAAGTTCTTAAATAACTTAAATGATGAAACTCATAAATTTATTGTTTTAAAATTTTGGTTTGGAAGTGATGTGAATTTCGAAAGGTTCATCACTTATAAATCACTTAATCTCATTTTCAATATGGTACAAATCTTAAAGTGTGAAGAGATGTGTTAGAGATCTTAAATCGCTTAAAATTATGGCCAATCATTTAATTTTCAAAGATGTAGTGTGTTTTCCTTTTGTTTCAACTGCCAAGCACAATAATTTATTAGCCAAACAAGCCTTTTGTGATTAATCTGATTCACTTACCTGATATTTCATGTAAACAAAACATTACAATTTATAGATTCTATTTTCTCTTTTCGTCTTTTAAGTCTTAAACTCTATCGAGACACAATTATTATCTATTAACTAATACAATAAACGGCTAATCCTTTATTATTTAAGTTTATTGTATTTAAGTTTAATCTAACATTATTAACCATGATATACTGCTAGGTTATACCTATATACACTTAATACTTTTGTTTCTGCAACTAGGTTTGGGGATAGGCTTTTGGATTTGAGGAAGTCCAATCCTCTTCATTTCCGATCAGTTCTTGAGGACAAGAGATATTCAAAGTGTCGGTTTGTTTTCTTACATGCCTCCCATCCATTCTCAAAGGAAGCATCATATCTAGCTTCTGTTTACTCCCAGGCAAGCATTTTATCATTCATGGCTTAATTAATGCATTGACTTGTATTATATCAGAATTTCAATTAACCAAATTTATCCCTCAGGTTTACCTTGATTTTGGGTCGGCAATTCCAAGGCTTAGTATGCATGGGATGATTTCAGCAGTTAAAGGTCTATTAACGCTTGCTCCAATAAATAAGGTGACAACTTAAGCAATCCAAATACTTGTTCACTGAGAATAGAATTTTTCGGATAAAGGTAAAGAGCTAGAAGAAAGAAAAAAAATCATGTGCTATATGCAGCAAAATTAGAAGTTCACAACCCCTTTTCATCCTGTTCTCATAAAAAAAAAAAAATAGGCAGACTAATTTGTGGTTCCAGTTTAAATATAAGTAATTTATGCGTAAGATTTGAATTCTCTAATCTCCCATTTGATATTGGCAGGTATCAAAATGCATGCCTAATTTTGAAAGTCAAATTTCACTTCTTTTACCATTTTCATGAAAATCCTTGCTTTTTATTTTCAGTAAAGAATCTTCAGAATGTGTATAAAATGGAGTCATTTTATGAAATATACTAAAATATAATATAGAATGCAATTGTTAAATATGTACAAATATGGAGTCCTCACATATTTATATTTATATTTATATTTATATCTATATCTATATAGAAGACAAGTGTTAAAGTGAAATCCATTTGCACAAGGACTCATTTAGGATCTTTAGAGTTAGAATTTAGTAGAAAGCTTGAAAAATTAGTTAAAATGTGGATTAGAAAGAGATTGAAATTCCAATCTAAGCAATATTGTTAAAACATCAATATCTGAAGTTGTAGAACTCCAAATGACGTGATTCCAAATCGATGTGAAAGTTGAAGTTCTGGACTATAATTTAGGCTTAAGAATCATTAATTTTGGGTCATTATATCAAGAGTTACGACCATAAGATAAATCCGGGTAAAATTGGTTTTTCTGAATTTGGTTGAAGAAAGAAAAAAAGGAATATGAAAATGTGGAAAGAAATAATCACTCTTTTCAAGGGAGACAACACATATATAAAGGATGGGAAAGTCCTTTCCTATAGCCAAGGGATTCTTGAATCACTCGAGAACTTAGGAGAATCTCTCTCACTAAGATAGAAGAAATAAACTCTAATATTTCTGAATAAAACTCAACTTGTCTTCATTGATGAAAATGATTCAGCTTACATAAAAGTTTTAGCCATCAGAATTACAAAAGATTTATTAATTACAATTACATCTCACATTAGCCACTATTTACTTCCGGATTGTAACTGAAATTATGGCAACCAAAAGTCACCGAAAAGCATTTAGTTATGCATCATCTTAGTCTTTCAAAGGCTGGTTCATAAGTTGTCAAAAATGGACTCTTATTATAACTTGAAAATAAAACAAAACTAAAGCTCATTAATTGATTAACCCAAAACATAATTTTATTAGCCAATTTTACAAAGGATTAAGCCATTATTTAAATAAACTAATCAGTTAGAAACCGCAAAAAAAGTAACACGTTAGTCCTCCTCCATTTGTGCATGATGGCCTTCATCAACTATAGATAAATTAACTTTTAGAGAATAAAATTTATTGTAAACAATAATATAATATATTGCGTCATTTAAGGCACATTTTCATTATTTTCATAACAAATTTCAACTAATGATGTTTGGAATAGTTTAGTTTCTTTAACAAAAATTTTCTTTGTATCTTTTGTAAGTTTAGATTGGTCTCATGTTCGTTTATTCTTATTTTCTGTTTTAATAATGTTTTAATGGGATGATAAATGATTTGTATAATTTAAAATATTAATATAATTGAGATATTAAAATACATAATGATACTTAATATAAGTTTAAGGAAATGCAATTGTATCTCACAAATAAACTTTGCACTGCAGGTGATGTTCAGTAGTGACGGCCATACATTTTCTGAAACCTTCTACTTAGGTTGGTTAACATCAATATGACACCTACATTTGAGATTCATGCTTAAGTGTTTGGTTGTGACAGTTTTAATTTCAAATGTTTTCCATGATTACAAGTTGAAATCATAAGTTCCGGTTTCATAGGTTCAAAGAATGCCCGCGAAGTTGTTTTCTCTGTACTGCGCGATGCATGCATCGATGGTGAGCTCCTAATTTTGGAGGCTGTTGAAGCTGCAAAAGACATACTTGCACGAAATGCAATTCGCTTCTATAAGATTAGTTCCAACATCACTGTCCCTTAGTAAGGGAAGCACTTCAGAAGTAGTCATGTTAGATAATTGAATGTGCCTTTGTTCATGATGAACAATCTCAATGTTTCTAGCTGCATTCTTTAATAAATTAAACAATTTGTTTTCTTATTATTGGGTAAACTTAAATGAGGATAATTGAAAAAATACAAAAGATAGAAGTGTTTCTTAGTAACAATTATTGAGTTCATTAAATTGTACTTTACTAGTTGTCTTTAGGACTAGAAGTTCATTAATAGTATTTTAATAGTAGTTGAGTAGTTGACTAGTTGTGTATTAATTGTATTTTAGTAGTAATATTTATTGCATGTGGTTTAAGGGCCAAGATAGAGGGCCTATACTACTTAAAGTTTCACACAAGTCATAATATAGAGAGTGTTTTATCCAAAAAGACTTGTTGTCAACAATTTGGTATCAAAGCTAGAGAGCTTAGTGTCTAAGTTCTTAAGAAAGATTATTTGAGAGCCAAAGAGTTTGAGCGAGATGGCTAACCTTGCAAACAATATGTCTTTGACTAAGTTAACAAAAGTCGTCAACTATGACAAATGGAGTATGCAAATGAAGGTCCTCCTTGGTTCCCAAGAAGTATGGGAAGTAGTTGAAAATGACCACCAAAAACTAGTAGACATTGAAGAATAGACGGTTGCCCAGCTTGTTGCATTAAGAGCAATGCGAGTAAAGGACAAAGCAACTTTATACGTGTTGTATCAAGTTGTCGACGAGTCCAACTTTGAGAAGATAGCAAATGCTAAATCTTCAAAAGAAATGTGGGATATATTAGAGAAGGGATATAAAAAGGATAATCATGTAAAACAGGTCAGACTTGAAACTCATATAGGCGAGTTTGAAAGCATGGGGATGAAAGAGACCAAAGATGTGGTCGAGTACACATCACATCTCGTGTTGAGGTCGTGGTGAGACAGCTTGGAAGGAATGGACTTGCCGAGTGGTGGCCAAAATCTTAAGGTCATTAAAGATGACTTTGAGAATATTGTATGCGCTATTTAGGAGTTCAAAGACTTGTCAATTCTTGAAAAGCTTGTTGGGTCACTTAAGACACATGAGCAGCGAAGAAGGAAGAAAAAGGAGGAATCTCTTGATCAAGCACTTCAAGCTAAGGCAACCATAAAGGAGAAAAAGACATCTTATACTCACAACACTCGAGGCCGGGGAGGTATAAAAAACAATTATGGTGATAAAAGTTAAAGATAAGATAGAGAAAAAGAACAATACAACCAATAAAATTGGCGTAGAAGAGGACAAGGTCCGTGGATAGAAGGTTAGTTAAGCAACTCAAAAGTTGAGTGTTTTAAGTGTGACAAATATGGTCACTATGCAAAGGAGTGCTACTCAAATAAGTGTTTCAGTTGTTACAAGGTCGGACACTATGCAATGATTGCCGAATCAAAAATAAGAGGGAAAAGATGACCAACCTTATCACAAAAGATGTTGAAGAGGAATGTGTGTTGCTAATGATGGAAATGTCTGAAATCGGTCTAAGTTCAAGGACTTTTCATACTGAACTTGGAGGCTCAAATGACCAATATAGTAAGCAATCAATGACATAGATCGAGGTGTTGCAACGAAAGCATGATGAATTAGTGAATGAGAACATGGTAATAAAGGAAGAGATCAACAAGCTAAAAACGAAGCTTGACAGTTTGTGAAGTGATGGTGT
The DNA here is from genome assembly GCF_037176805.1 of Vigna unguiculata. Taxonomy (NCBI): domain Eukaryota; kingdom Viridiplantae; phylum Streptophyta; class Magnoliopsida; order Fabales; family Fabaceae; genus Vigna; species Vigna unguiculata. The sequence continues at coordinate 10,672,356 of NC_140798.1, read as the reverse complement.
GGCGAATAACAAGAAAATTGAGGAGTTACAACGAGAAGTGGTGCAGTCACGCGAGGCGAAGAAGGTGGCTGAGGTTATGACATCAAGGGTGACGAACCTAGAGACGAATGTTGCTAGGCTAAAGCACGATATGATATTGAAGATCGACCGTTTCATCGTTCAACATGCGTAGAGAGCGTGGATGGAACTCGTTGTTAAATGATTGAGGCAATCAAGAATGTTGTTGAAGGTGATACAAGAGGTCTGGAAAAGAAAAAGATGATGAGATTCAACTTCTGGTGAAGCTCAATTGGGTGCTTCAAGAAAGAGTAGAGAGTCTCAACATGGAGAATTAGATATGGGGGGAGTTTACACATAACAATCTGAAATAGGAACTTGCCTATATTAGCGAGGAGAACTACCATTACGACACGATCATCCTCGTAAACCTGAATTCTAGAAGCAACAACCGGAGATTAGAGGAGGTGAAGGAGAATGAAGTGAGCGGAAACATAAACTGAAATAATGACGTTCTGGTAAGAAAGAGGTGCAACGAGTGTGAGGACAATCATTGTAAGGAAGAAGAAACAAATAAAAAAAGAGTTGAAACTACATTGGCCAGTGGTGGCAGCAGGGTCGACAATTATAGTGATTTATGTGTGCCATGCAAAATGGATGTAATTTTAGATCGTCAAAGAGTAACCAATCAACAATTGGAAATGGAACTAGTACTTGTGGCAAGACATGATAAAGGATAGAAGATTTATTTAAGCTTACAGGGGAGTTTTGTTAAGTGAACTTAAATGACGATAGGAAGGGAAATGCAAATGATAAAACTGCTTCTTAGTAATGATTATGGAGTTCATTAAATTGTACTTTAGTAGTAGTTTCGTAGTTGCCTTTAAGACTAAAAGTTCATTAATAGTACTTTAGTAGTAGTGAGATAGTTGTGTATTAATTATATTTTGGTAGTAGTTGTATTTATTGCATGTGGTTGAAGGGCCAAGATAAAGGGCTTATAAATCGTGCATGTACTACTCAAAGTTTCACACAAGTTATAATACAAAGAGTGTTTTGTCATCACTTATTATCTCCGATATGACTTATACTCTGAATAAAAAAAGTAAATTATACATGATCTTTTAATTTTAATTTTAAAATACTTCCTTCATATTTTTTTCTCCCTAAAATATTTTGTGTCATTGTGATCATGTTATGTTTTTATCTTATTAGTCCTTAATGTATTAATATAGGTTTCTATCTAATCATACCTTAATATATCACACCTTATTGTATTCATATATGTTTTGGGTGGTCTATACTAGTACATTCACCAGAAAATTAAATTGACTAAGATGTCATAAGTTAACACTACTAAAAAAATATAGTTATTAGGTGATTTATTATAACTTGTAATCCATGTCTAATAGGTGGTAAAATTGTAAATACAAAAGTATATCAATTACTTTTTTAACTCTAAGAACTACTTATTTATTGGTTTAAAAAGAATAAAGGACACACTAAGTTTTTTTTTTTTCAGTTAGAAAAGTTAACTATCTTCTCACCTTTTGTACTAAGTATTTTCATTTTTCTTCGTTCTCCTCCTTCTCACTTTCCTTTCTTCCTTTTTCATCTTCTAATGTGTGCTTTAACAACTTTTTGTCATCATCATTTTGAGGTTTATAAAACCTTAGCAACATTACTTCAACATTTTTTTCTTATATATAAGGAAACATGTTAATTTTTATTCATGAAAATGCATAAATGCATGATATAATTGTATGGACTTGTTCCAACCGCAAGTTTGGTAGCATCATTAGAATCAACCATCGTGTTTAGTGGTATTGTACGCTTGGGAGCGTGGAGCTTCGTCACAATTTTGTCCTTAAAAAGTGTCTCGAAGGGTGAAGGGAGGAAGGAGTATTTAAACTGCAATTGACCTCGACTCCTAAGCGATATGGGACTTATTGGGTGTACCGAAACAAGCCCATAGTCTAGGACAAGGCGAGTTGTCATCCCCACAAAGGGCATCAGATATTCCTGCTAGGACCAAACGGTTCTAGAGGGACACAAACTTATACAAAGGCTGAGAGGTATCCTACGATTCTAATGTCTACTCCGCTTCGACCTCAAAGTGTCTTTCCTTCAATCTGGGCGACATAGTCTCGATCAGGATGGGGTGCCTACAAAGACACTTTAAAGCTCAAGTCAGCAAAGGCGCAAGTAGGTGAGTAGTAAATATTAAGCAATGACCTTACCTCATAAATTGTGACCTATTTATACTAACTGGATGGACCTTGCTTGTTGGGCCTCGGATTTACAAGGTTGCTCCATCTTAGGGTTTCCTTAACTAGCTTATCTGCTCCTAATCGCTCTGTGATTTGTACTTCTGCTTAGTTGGATCTGTACTGTAGTACTTAGATGAATGTTGTCAAGATAGATTTTATCTTTGCCGACTATGGATCTAGCTGTGATGATCTCTGCGATTCTGCGTAGGTTACACCAAGAGAGTCTTTACCATTCCTTGTATGGGTTAGGCCGAGATAGTATCTACCATTTCTTATAGGTTGGGCCGAGACAGTCTCTACCATTCCTTGCATGGGTTAGGCCGAGATAATCTCTACCATTTCCTATAGGTTGGGCCGAGACAGTGTCTACCATTCCTTGTATGGGATAGGTCGAGACAGTCTCTATCAATCCCTTTCGACATTTACCGGTACACTACAAAAAAAATTGAAATTACCGACAGAATTTTACCGACAGATATACTTCTGTCGATAAATTTGAATTACCGACGGATTCTCAAATTTTAATTACCGACGGAAAAATCCGTCGGTAAAAAAAAATTCATTTACCGACAGAAAAATCTGTCGGTAAAATCCGTTGATAATTCAAATTTTTTTTACCGACAAATTTACCGACGGATTTTTCCGTCGGTAAAAGAAGCGGGAAATTTCCCGCCCAAATTTGAATTACCGACGGAAAAATCCGTCGGTAAAAGAAGCGGGAAATTTTGTCCTAATTTGAATTACCGACGGATTTATCCGTCGGTAAAAGAAGCGGGAATTTTCCCGCCCAAATCTCACCTTATAAGAAGACGAGGAGAAGAAGAAAAGAAGAAAAAGAAGAAGAAGAGAAGAAGAAGAAGAGAAGAAGAAGAAGAGAAGAAGGAGAAGAAAAAGAAAAAGAAGGAGAAAGAGAAGAAGAAGGAGAAGGAAAGAAGGAGAATAAGAAGAAGAAGAGAGGAAGAAGGAGAAGAAGAAGAGGAAGAAGGAGAAGATGAAGGAGAAGAAGGAGAAGAAGAAGAAGAAGAAGAAGAAGAAAGAAGGAGAAAGAGAAGAAGAAGGAGAAGAAAAGAAGGAGAAGAAGAAGAAGAAGAGAGGAAGAAGGAGAAGAAGAAGAGGAAGAAGATGACAACAGCGGCGACGACGGCGACGGCGGCGGCGGCGACGGTGGCGGCGACGATGGTGGCAGTGGCGACGGCGATGGCGACGGCGATGACGGCGGCGACATTGACGGCGACCACGAAAAAAAACGAAAAAAAAAATTGAAAGAGGGAGGAGGAAGAAGATGAATAGTGTAACTAATTTACCGACGGATTTTTGGTAATTACCGACAGATATTTAGGTCGGTAATTACCGACTGATATTTTCCGTCGGTAATTACCGACGGAACATGATTTTCGTCGGTAAAATTTTACAGACAAGCATTTTATCGACGAATTTTTGCCCGTCGATGATCCGTCGGTAATGTTGATTTAGCGACGGATTTTGGCCATTACCGACGGATTTTGACCGTCAGTAATAATGATTTTTCTTGTAGTGGGTAGAGATGTCAAATAAACCCTTTGTTGCTTTATTGCCTTATCTTTTTTAATATGATCTTGTTGGCTCAATTTTTTTCCTCTTCTAAGAGTGACTGCTTCAACTTAGTCAATATGTACTCTCTAGAAAGATGGTAAGTTGTGTATGTGTGTGAATGGAATTGTTGGATGCTAGGAACTTTATTAGAGTACCTAAAACCAGGAGTGTCACATTATTGGTCTAGCGTCTGGCAGTACAGAGTGAATTACTAGGCGATAGTGCAAGTGGCAAGGTGTCGTGGCGATAGGGAAGACTTGTGTGTCGTGGCGCCCGACGGTGTTATGGAACCGCCAAGTGGTATGCACTGCCATTTCGCCTGGTGGTGCTTAAGTTGTGTCAGGCGATAGTGCAAGTGGCAAGGTGCGTTTATGATGTGTTTTGCATGGCTTGGTGTGTTGGGTCTGGTCTGGGATATACTTGATCGTATCACGAGCGGATAGGTTCGTGATTTTTGTTGGAACGCGTGATTAATATGAGTGGGGAGGTTCATATTAATGATACTTTCGTGAGAGGATACGAGCAGGGAGGGTCGTATGTTCCGTTCTCACACTTGAGAGTTGCTGCGAGCGAGGAGGTTCGTAGTTGGATGGATCACGTGTGTTAGACTACGGGCTGGGAGGTCCGTAGAGTTGGACTACGAGTAAGGAAGTTCGTAAAGTTGGACCACAAGCGGACAGGTTCGTGGAAGCATTGGAATCCCTAAGACCAGCTTGAGTGTGTATCTTGTATAGGGTAGTGTGTTTTTCTTAATTTCGTTTTAATGTGTTGGGATGTGGACTTGGACCAGGAAATGTAACATCTCGGTCGGATATTATGAATTTTAATAAAATAAAATAAAAATACTAAATAAACCTCATTTATTATACTGTTCTTTCCCAAAATGCGGGAAAATTAAAAACATTCATTACATCGCCAATTATTCAAATATCCGCCAAAATATAAAATCAAATACAAATTTCAAGTCTTATAACATCAATTATTACAATTCCTAAAAATCCATAAAGTAGTAAAACATTGTAGAAAAATTCTCAAGATAGCCCACGCTCCAGCTCTATGCCTCACAGGTCCACCTGCAACATCATACGCTCCCTTGTATCGCATACACGACAATTGCCAACCACAAGCAGATATGGTGAGTTAACATTTAATCATATATATATATATATATATATATATATATATATATATATAAAGTTCAAATATATGTAGACACACACACATCAAAGGAACTCTTATCCTTTGATTTCATACAACATGGCCACCACCATGTCATCCATGTTCTACGTCTTTAGATAAATACCTCAAGATTCCTTGTGTAACATCCATAAATCAATAATAAATGTATTACTTTATAAGCATTTTATTATATATTATTATTATTATTACAAATATATATATATATATATATATATATATATATAATATACATATTATTATTATAATAAATTATGAACATATGAATATAAATTGTTATATATATATATATATATATATATATATATATATATATATATGTATGTATGAATATTTTATGTATAATTTTGCCTTTACATTTTATAAGTATACTATACGAAATAATAATAATAAATATAAAAAAAAAATTGTCGTCACATTAAATGGTATCAGAGCAACGTTTCATGCGAGATCTGTGAAATGTGCTCATTATTTACTAACTCATACTATTCCAGATGGCAAACATTAGGAGGAATAATGAATTAACTAAAGCAATGCAAGTTATCTGAGACATGGCTGTTACTCTAATGAGGAATCAAAGACCTGAAGGAAACCCTGAATCACAAGGTTTAGCTGAATTTAGGAGAAACAAACCCCCACAATTTTCTGGAGGATATAATCCAAAAAAAGCTTAATTATGGATTAAGGAAATGGAGAAAATATTTCGAGTTATGAACTGTACTAACAACCAAAAGATGAATTATGATGTATTTATGTGAATAGGAGAAGTTGAATATTGGTGGGATGGCACCAGGAGATTACTTGAAGGAGGAAGAATAATTATTACCTGGGATGTATTTAGAACAAAGTTTTTAGAAAAATATTTTCCTAATGATGTGAGGAGAGCAAAAGAAATAGAGTTTATGCAGTTGAAGCAAGAAAGTATGACAGTGGGGAATATGCTTCCAAGTTTGAAGAATTAGGAAATACTCTACTTTCTCTTATCACCCAGAGGAAAGGATGAAATATATAAAATTTGAAAATGGACTTAGGGATGAATTGAGAAAAGCGGTAGAAATACTAGAAATTGCTGATTTTCCTACGCTTATTCACAAGTGTAGATTTTTGGAAGATTTTGAGAACAACCAAAATATCAAACTAAAGTATTTTAGACCCCAAACAAATAAAAATAGACGTATTGAGGGAAAACCTTACAATCGCCCACAATGGAGGACCCAATCCAACCAATCTTCATCAGGAAATTCTAGTAGACTTGTATATGATCATATCAAATGCTTTAAATGCGGACAAGGTCATCCTGCTAAAGATTGTCATGTTAAAGGACCAGTCTGTTTCAAGTGTGGGAAACCTGGTCACATATTCTCTAAGTGTGGACAACAGAAGCCACATTTCAATCCAGTCGTAACCAAGACAAGACCTACCACAACAGAAAGAGTGTACACCATGACTAGAGCTGAAGCTGCTGAAAACCATGATCTAATTCAAGGTGTGTATTTTATTAAAGGAAAAACTTTAAATGTACTGTATGACTCAGGTGCAACTCACTCATTCATTTCCAATTATTGTGTTCAACATCTTAATATGTCGACCTCTTTTCTAAAAACTAGTTTGGTCGTTTCAACTCCCACAAATTACTCGGTAATTACCAATAGAATTTGTGTAAACTATCCACTGTTCATTGAGAACAAAAAATTCCTTGTAAATTTAATATGTCTACCTTTATCTCAATTATATGTAATCTTAGGTATAAACTGGTTATCTTCCAATCAAGTCCTTTTGAATTGTGCTAAGAAATCAGTGATATTTCCAAACTCTGAGAATCTTCTAAAATCACCTACCAATTCAAAAAGTGAGCCTTTAAGGAATGAAATCCAAGGGTACTTGTTATTATCTTCTATGGAAATAAAAGAGAAAGTTAAGTTGAAAAATATAGCAATTGTTCGAAATTTTCCTGAAGTCTTTTCCAATGATATCCCTGGTTTACCACCTAACAGAGAAATTGAACTTTCCATAGATCTGATGCCTGGAGTTGAACTAATCTCTATGGCACCATATAGGATGTCACCCTCTGAATTAGTAGAATTGAAGAAACAATTAGAAGAGTTACTTGAAAAACAGTTCATTCGTCCTAGTGTGTCACCTTGGGGAGCTCCAGTTTTGTTAGTTAAAAAGAAAGATGGAAGTTTTAGGTTGTGCGTAGATTACCGTCAATTAAATAAATTCACCATAAAGAATAAATACCCTCTTCCTAGAATAGATGACTTGATGGACCAATTGAGAGGAGCCTCTGTATTTTCTAAGATAGATTTAAGGTCTGGATATCATCAAATTAGAGTAAAAGCAGAAGACATACAAAAAACTGCTTTCAGAACTAGGTATGGCCATTATGAATATCAAGTGATGCCTTTTGGTGTGACCAATGCTCTTGCAATATTCATGGATTACATGAATAGGATCTTCCATCCATTTTTAGATCAATTTGTGGTTGTTTTTATAGATGACATTCTTATTTACTCTAAGACTCTTGAGGAACATGCGGAACACCTTCGGATTGTCTTGTAAATCTTGAAAGAAAAGAAATTGTATGCTAAATTGTCTAAGTGTGAATTCTGGTTAGAGGACGTAAAATTCTTAGGACATGTGATTTCCAATAAGGGAGTGTTAGTGGATCCGACCAAAGTAGAAGCAGTTTTATAATAGGAACCACCAAAAATAGTGACTGAGATTCGCAATTTTCTCGATTTGGCAGGATATTATAGAAGATTCATTGAAGGGTTTTCTAAAATAGTTATGCCTTTAACCCAACTCACCAAAAAGGGCCAAGCTTTTGTGTGGACAAAAAAAATGTGAGAATAGTTTTCAAGAACTCAAGTAGAAATTAACCACTTCTCCTGTTTTAGCATTACCTGATCCTACTGAACACTTTGCTATATTTTTTTATGCTTCCAAAATGGGATTAGGTTGTGTTCTTATGCAAGATAGAAGTGTAGTGGCATATAGTTCTAGGCAACTAAGAACACATGAGAAAAATTACCCAACCCATTATCTAGAACTAGCAACCATTATTTTTACACTTAAAATATGGAGACATTATGTCTATGGTGGTAAGTTCGAAGTTTTTAGAGATCATAAGAGTCTCAAATACTTGTTTGACCCAAAGGAATTAAATATGAGACAAAGGAGATGGATGAAATTTCTAAAAGACTATGATTTTGATTTACATTACCATCCAGGAAAGGCAAATGTAGTGGCAAATGCTTTAAGCAGAAAATCTTTACATGTCTCTTCACTAATGATTCATGAAATGAATTTGTTCGAAAAATTTAGAGACATGAATTTGTAGGTCACCCTAAGCCATGATAAAATGCAATTAAACTCCATTCAGATCACTAACAATTTACAAAAACAAATCCATGAGGCACAAGAAAGTGATGAGTTCGTTAATAAGAAAAATAAATTGATAGGTCAAAGGGGTGGGGAGAATTTTGGCATAGATAAAACCGAAACTTTGAGATTTAAGGACAGGATGTGTGTACCCGATAATGAGGAAATTAAGGAAATGATTCTAGAAGAAGCACATAAAAGCAAATTAAGCATACATCCGGGCACAACAAAAATGTATCAAGATCTCAAAAAAATGTTTTGATGGCCCAAAATGAAAAAGGAAGTGGCACAATATGTAGCAAAATGTCTAGTTTGTCAAAAAGCTAAAATAGAACACCAAAAGCTAACATGAATGCTATAATCCTTAGATATACCTGAATGGAAATGGGATAGTATAGCAATGGGTTATCATGGATAGGTTAACAAAGTCTGCTCATTTCTTACCCATTAACATTAGGTATTCATTGGAAAAATTGACTGAATTGTACATAAAAAAATTGTCAGGTTACATAGAGTTCCAATAAGTATTATATCTGATAGGGACCCTAGATTTACTTTAAAATTTTGGGGAAGTTTACATCAAGCCTTAGGTACCAAGCTTCACCTTAGCTCAGCTTATCATTCCCAAATTAATGGACAATCTGAAAGAACCATTCAATCTTTGGAAGATTTGCTAAAAGCTTGTGTGTTAGAAAATTCTGATAGTTGGGATCGATGCCTGCCTTTGATTGAGTTCACCTATAACAATAGTTTCCATTCCAGCATAGGTATGGCACCGTATGAGGCATTGTATAGAAGGAAATGTAGAACACCTTTGTGTTGATTTAAGAGCAGTGAGAATTTAGTATTAGGTCCTGACATGATTCAACAGACAACAAAGAAAATCAAAATGATCAGGGACAAATTGAGAGCAACTCAAAGTAGACAGAAAAGTTATGCTGACAAGAAAAGACGACCTCTTGAATTTCAAGAAGGTGATAATGTAATCTTGAAAGTAACACCAACCACTGGAATTGGTAGAGTGATGAAATCAAAGAAACTCACTCCCCGATTTATTGGCCCTTACCAAATTCTTAGAAAAATAGGTCATGTTGCTTATCAAATTTGCTTACCTCCGTTCCTTTCCAACCTTCATAATGTCTTTCATGTGTCTCAATTAAGAAAATATATTTCTGATCCAACTCATGTGATAAGACCTGATACAGTACAATTAAAGAATAACCTTACATATGACGCAATACTTGTACAGATTATGGACAAGAAGGTCAAAGAATTGATAGGCAGACAGATCCCTCTAGTGAAGGTCATGTGGAATGAAGCTAATGGAGATATTACATGGGAATTAGAAGAGAAAATAACAAACCTTTCCCCTTATTTATTTCAAAAATAAATAAATAAATAATTTCGAGGACGAAATTTTTTTTAGTAGGGGAGAATTGTAACATCCATAAATTAATAAATAATGTATTACATTTTATTATATATTATTATTATTATTACAAATATATATGAATATATATATATATATATATATATATATATATAATATACATATTATTATTATAATAAATTATGATCATATGAATGTAAAGATTATAAATATCCAAAATATACAAATAATTGATGATTTTATAAGAAATATATTAAATATTTTAGAATGTTAATAAAAAAAGAATATTTTTATAAAAGAAAAAACGTAAAATAAATATCTTAAGTTACGTAAGTATGTATATACAAAGAGGATAAACTTACATATTGTTAGGTAAACTGGACATATTATTAGGTTAAAAAAAAACTTCACAATTATTTGTTCATTACTCCACGTCATGAAATGAGATCATATACTAATGAATGCATGTAAAATTACAGGTTAAAACCAAAATGAAATGAGAACTTAATCCATAACAAACCACGGTAACTAGTATTTGAAAGAAGAAAACAGAATTGAACAGTGTTACAAACCAAATAAACCAAATGTAATGATTCTGTGTGTAGTATAAATAGGAGTGGTGGTAGTGAAACGAGACAGAGACGGTAAGATCAAAGAAAAAAAAGGGAGAAGAGGAGTTTGTGAGTATAAGTTGGCAGTGAAGAAAATAAAAGAAGAAAGTTGAAACGTTCACAAAGCTTTGGGATATATCTTTCACAATAATTAAGGTAAAGGGAGAAGACATCTATCATTTTATCTTTCTACTTTGATTATTTTTTTTATCTGTTCATAATTATTTTTATCTCTATATTTACCTTAAGTGAGGTGTCCCTAACCTCATTCTAATTTATATTTAGTTCTCGTTCCTATTTATTTATTTATATTCATCTCTAGTTGTGCACTGATCCTATTTATCCAATTTATATTTACTCTCATTTACTTATGTATATTTATCTCCAATTATGTACTAGTTCTTTTTCTTTTTTTATATTTTTTTTAATTATGCATTGATCCTATTTATTTATTTATATAATTATATGGTTTAAATATTGAAATAAAATTTATGATAAATAAAGATTTGAGTATTGTAGTTGGAGGTATGACCTTGGGGATTTAAACGAGTTAATATTACTCAAGATGAGATGTTCTTGAGTTACTTTGTTGGCCATGAGCTCATTTATCTTGACTAGTCACTACAAAATTAATCAATATCTTTATAAAAGTATAATAAAAATCCAGTTTTATGGAATTGGGAGAATTTTCATTTCATTTTATTTTATTATGATATGTTGTTGTTTTTATGTGATATTTGTCTCACTTTCCTATTTTATGATTATGTGTGAAAAACAAAATTTTATAACCTTATCATAGATGGTTGCTCCCAACATGCCTGATCCCTTCTTTGTCGACATTGTGGTTGTTTTCCCGGGAAATGCATAGCAAACAAATGCAGTGAACAATTCTGTAACATTTCAGGAAACGGGAAACTCTATATATGTGTATGTGTGAATATTTTATGTATAATTTTGCTTTTACATTTTATAAGTATATTATAGGAAATAATAATAATAAATATAAAAAAAAATTGTCGTCACACCTTATTGCCACACCTACAAGCCACAACTTGTAGAACATATGCGGGAAACCTGCTACGAACCACACTCTATAACGCCAGGTGAAGTTTCTAATACGAAGCATAGTTCGTAATGCTCCAAGATGACCAAACTCGTTAACTAAATACCGAGGAGGGCAATCTGTCTGGACCCATTCGTACAAGCCACAACTTGCACACTCACACTGGCAACACTTGTCAATCCGAGCAACAACTCAAGGATTCCTCGTGTTCATCCGTCATCCCGAACCATAACTCAAGAGATGTCATTTCGAGCCACAACTCAAGGAATGCTACGTGTTTTCTCTCTATCATGAGCCACAACTCAAGGGATAACGTGCGGCCAGTTCGTGCCACCATACGGTTCCTCTCAAGAACCCAGAATTTGCATAGAAAATGGATGAGTCGCCTAACGGCTTTGAAGTCCCGTTAGGCAGTTTCTGGGAAATTTCCAAAAACTTAGCACAGTCCATAAATCACGCAAAACATACATGTTTCTCATGCAATTCATATTTAAGAAATCAAAATAAAAAATGTGAGGGACAAATCCCCTAACGTGGATTCCTTGCTCAAGACTCCTTGATCTCGATTAGCCTTAGCTCTTAATTCATTCTTCAAGACTCCTTCTCAACTCTCACTTCTCTCACCTTGCACGTACTCAAACACAACCTCTCCAACTCATTCTTGGTTTCTATGCCAAATTTTCCAAAAACTCTTCTATTCTCATGTTTTCTGCCATTTATTTCATTAAACTAATACAAAAAAATGAAAATTGATTAATGTTGGAATTAATGGTCATACAAGAACCATTATTAATAGGTGGTTTTCCAGCCTTCTTGGTTGTCCCTTCTGACGGCTAGGGTTTCTGACCCTTTGCATCCTTGCCAAAAAGAAAATCGACAAAAAAGAAAAACTAAATTTGTGTCTATTAAACCAAGTACTCTTAACCATTTAAGCTAGTAATATTTCACGTCATAAAATTCAACATTAAATTCCATAAAGGCTCCCACTACTCGCATTTATTAATTAATTAATTATTTAATTAATTAAATTCCTTGAGTCTTACAAGAGATGCTTGAATGCGTCATGAGCATGTAGGTTCATGGATTATGGTGAAAACGTGATAATATGAGCGTGGAGGTTCATATTATGATGCTCTCGTGTGAGGGTACGAGCGGAGAGGTTCGTATGTACTATGCTCACACTTGAGGTATGATCATGTGTGTTGGGCTACGGGTGGGGAGATCCGTAGAGTTTGACTACGACCGGGAAGGTTCGTAGAGGCAGGACCACGAGCAGACAGGTTCGTGGAAGCATGTATATCTTGGATCCATGGTCAAGAAATTGTGGGTTGGAAACCTTAGGGCAGTAAGGTTTCTTGGTTAAGTATTGGCTAAAATAAAGTAATTTGGGTTGAATTTCTATGTATTAAAGTATACGTTTATATTGTCACGTGAGCTCACCCTTTCTGTGTGTGTTTGGCGATGATCGTGTAATTTGTTACACGGGAGCAGACATTGTTTCAGGTGGAGCTGGTGATGCTTAGAACTTGAGAGGGGCTAGCTTGGGAAGTTTTATAGATTATATTTGACTATTTTGTAAACATTTAGTTGATCAGTTTTTAACTATGTAAACCTGGAGTTTAATTTATGGTTTTGAATTTCAAGACATTTTATTAAGGTTTTAATTTTCCCGCTTTGTGGAAAAGAACTTTGAATAATAATGGCATATTTAATATTATTTTACTTCATTTTATTTAAATTAGTAATATCCAGCCGAGACGTTACAGTATACATCATATTCTTCACTTTATTTATTTCTAGATTTAACACAATAAAACATGATCATTAAATGGATCTTCATGAATCTTCATCAACCTCATATTATCTCATGCACTTTGGTTTATCAAATCCTTGTACCAAAATTGCTTGTGCTAACAATAATGATTATGCAACTCTCTATTTAAGAGTATAACAACTCAAGTATCACTATTTTATTGTGACTTGACTCACTTATTCTACACTAAAATTAATTGATACAGCATCCAACATTCACATAACTAATTCACAACCTAAAATTATCAATGTTAGCTCTCCTATTTAGTTTTAAATAATAGATCGTTCTTCAATCAAATTCACATGTATACTAAATCAAATAAAATATAGTTACTCAACACTTAAAACATGATAAAATCATAGTTAAGTGATATAATTAAATTCCTTTAAAAAAATAATTTTGTACATTGTACATAATATCTACTACATTTACCTACTACATGGACACAATTTATTTACTATAATCAATACAACTCACCTTGACCTTTTCAAACCCAATATCCAAGTCGATACTATGCAAACACAAGATTCACTAATTGAATACAAATATACCCAAGTACATTTTCAACCAAACGAATAACAATCATACTCCATAATCATAATTAAATTCACTTATAAGTGGTAGAGCTTTGTTTGTAGAGGGGCTTCTCCCAAATTCTTTACTTCTTCATTTCTTTATTAAACTACACTAATATATTTTCAAAATTTTGAAGTATTCAAAATTTAAGAGATAAAACTCAAATAATTATAGAATTTAAAAATATAAAGAAAGATATATTTATCGTGATTTTTTTACTTGTTTACTTGCTATCAATTAATAATTTTGTTACTAAGTTTTTAAATCATATTCAGAAGAAAGTTAGTTTAAAAATTCAACTTCACAATTTTATTGTAGATGTTTTTAACCATTCAAATTTGAATAATTTACCAATCATATTTAATTATGTCTCTTTGTTAAAAATAGAAAATATATTTTAATTGATAAGAATTTTTTTTCTCTAATGATTAATCAAAACAAGATTGAAAAATAAAATGTAAAATAAAATTTTTACATACAATATGATTATTTACATTAAAAAATAATATGATTATTTACATTAAAAAATAAATAACTGAAAATTTTAGATTTGATTTAATTATTAACCGACTCAATAATTTGAAGAAAAAAATAAAATATAATCTATTAGATGTATAATTTATTTTATAATTATAATTGATAAATTACACCTTCATCATTAAATTACATAATGATTTTATTATATTAATAATAATAATAATAATAATAATAAAATATATTATTTTTTATTCTCACAACCTTAATGATCATGATCTGACGCTCTTATAATTCAAAGTAGTTAATAATATCACCTGCAAGTTACTTAGATTCCAAAATACCAAAACTTCTAGAAACATTTGGAAGTGTCAATAAACAATCAAAACACTTAGACAAATACGTTGAGATTATAATATTTGTTAAGTGAGAAGACGAATGAAACCTTAAAGTACTCGAAGAATCAAATAATTAAGGGTTAAGTATGTTTTTAGTTCCCGAATTTTGACTCAAAATTGGAATTCGTTCTTGTCTGAAACTTTCATATATTTTAGTCCATAAACTTGAAATAAATGAATATAGTCCTTTTAACCCAATTATGTTGATTTTTTTTTATGTGTCGAATGTTTTTTGTAGTAGTATTTGAGTTTTTTACATTGTTTAACACATTCTTGGTTCAATATCTAGTGAGAAATATGTTCGACACTTCAAAAGAAGTTAACGTTATTGAGTTAAAATGACTATATTCATTCATTTTTAAAGTTTATGGACCAAAATATATTGAAGTTTTGGACAGTGACGAATTCCAATTTCAGATCAAGGTTCAGGAACTAAAAACATACTTAACCCAATAATTAATAACTATAACATTTTAGACACCAAAATGAACTTATTCTAAATTGAATTTTGATTAAATAAAAATTCTCAGTATTGACCTAACTTCAAGTTAGTAAGATATATCCTTTTGAAAATGTTAAAAAAATATATTGAAATTGGAAAACAAGCAATTATTGGAAGGAGATAATTAAAGAGAAAATTGCTAATAAAAATAATGAAATCAAATAAGAAAGGAGAAAAAAAAAAGACAACAAGAAAAAAAAAATATAAACCTCAAATTCAAAGTCTTACGAGATTAATATAAAGTTAACATAGTCATGAATTCATTTTTTAAATATAAATTTGACTTTTTCCGTACCTTCTAAACCCCACGTTAGAGAATTTCTTTTATTGATAACTAACTACCTCATATAATCCGCGAAAGAGTTCATTAATTATCTAATGACATATATAACCAGAAATATTTTTCATTAATTAGTTTAATTTTCGTCTATTTCTTATTAACATTTTATTCTTAATATAAATTATTTTAGTATACGAAATAAACTTTATTTTATTTCACTGGGAAGAAACTCTTTATCTACCGAAAGAAAATTCTTCAATATCCTTAAATACTAATTTATTTTATGACCAATAATTCTTAATAACCATAACAACATATTTATATATTAATTTACATAACTAACCATTATTGATTACTAAAATAATCATTATTATAAATAAAAATTATAATTTATTATTAAATTGATGATTAAAATTAGCTACAAAGAGTTTGACTATAAAAAGAAATTGGTCACTAAAATTTAATTACTAAGATTTCGTCTAATGAATTAATTTTTAAATTAGTTTCTAATTAATTATTCAGTAATTATTTCAACCAATTATAATTTTTTTATTCATAATAATGACAATTTAAATAACAAATAATTTTTAATTTTGTAATTATATCTAAATTCGTCACTATAGTCACTAATTATATTTAATTTCGATTTTTAATCAAAGACTTTTTTGTAGTTGTCTTTTTTATTTTTTATACCAAAAGAGACTCTTCATTTATTAATTGAGTCAATAAAGATATTTTTTAATCACCCAACACAAATATTAATACATGAATGAATTAAAATTTTAATTAAAATATAAATTTGAGTTTCAGCTTAAAGTAAGCAAACTCACTTTTCCTAATAAATCTTGGAATTTAGCGTAATAAAAGAGAGTATCATTGATAGTGTTATTAGTATTTCTCCTATATACAGAGCGAAAGAAATAGACATAGAGAGATTTTATAATTTATTTTAAAAAATAGCATATTATATATTATTCTTTCCTAAAAATATTAACTTCTTTTATTTGTATAATATGTTAAATGCGTTTATTTTTATTTTCAACTTTCCTTAATAAAATATCGAGGGAGGTTATGGGAAAATAATGACATTACTCAAGAGACATTAGCGTCTCTATATTCGAGGAGAAGAGTTATAAATTTTTTTTATTAGTTTTATAAATAGCATTTCGTTAACAAGAAGTGAGAGTCAACAAATTTTGAGACCTCTTCACCTGGAGGAATGATTGTATTTCCATTTCCTTATTCTTTCTTGCAAAATTAAAAAATAACTAGTTACCTGACTTTAGAGAGAATGAGAGGGAGAGAAATGTATATTTTAAGTTAATGCTTAAATATTATTTTGGTTTGATTTAATCGCATAATGTTTTCGTTTTTATTACAAAATCTTAATTGATTTTTCAATTTTTAAGTTATCTTAATTGGGTCCTATTTTTTAAAATTTTGTTTCAATTTGATCCTTTCCGTTAGGGTATTATTGACGATGTTAACTATGTGTCACGTGTCAACTCGTAATTTTTTTTATTTGTTTTTTATTTTTTTATTTTTTAATTTTTTTACTTTTTTTTCTTGAAAAAACAATTGACACGTGTCAAATTAGGGTTTTCTCCACCTGTCAGCCTGTGATTTCTTTTTTACAAACTGCCACGTGTCAAAATATGGTTTTGTCATGTGTCAATTATTTATGTGAAAAATTTCGATTTGGTTCTTATTAGACATGTCAAACGGGTTGGCTCACCACGAGCCGGATTCAAAATGAGTGAACCCAACCCGGCTCACTTTCTGGTGAGCCAGAAATTTTGTAACCCGGCTCAACCCACCACGGGTTGGTGGGTTAAGTGGGTTGGCTCACCAATCCACTTAATTTTTTTTTTTTTTTTTTAGTATTCAAATATTTAAATAAATTTTAAAGTAATCCATGAGATGACAATCATAGTAAAATCAAGAACCAATGTTTTGATCATGCTCACCACCAATATGTGAAGAATTATTTCCAAAGAAAGTATCCATTAGTCTAAGAAATCATGACTAATATTACAAATTTTCTGTCATGCTATTCAACAAAATATAAATAAAAAAAGTTATACATTTTTTCATGCTAATTTAGAAAAAAATTATTTATAAGACGGTTAATTGAGTAATTTACTATAAAGATTATAGTTAAAGATTAAAGTATCAACATATATATAATTTGACAATCAAATTAATTAAACATTCAAATAATTCAAATATAATTAAGCAACATTCTAGTATTTAAAAATATGAAATTGTGAACAAATATAATAGGAGTAGTAAATAATTATTAAAAAAATTAAAAGAAAATTTAAAAAAAAATTGTAAAAAAATGTTAGTGGGTTAAGTGAGTCAACCCACCTTCAACCCGACTCGAACCCGTTTAACCCGTGGGTTAAGTGAGCCGGGTTGAATTCAACCCACTTTTGAAAAAGTTGAATTTTTCTCAACCCAACCCGGCTCGAACCTGTGGTGAGTCAGGTTGGCTCACGGGTTGAAACCCATCTTGACATCTCTAGTTCTTATATTTGTTATTTTGTCTCAATTTAGTTCTAATCTATATGTAAACCTGTAAACCGAAGTGATTTCATCCCTTCTGAATTGATACTAAATTTAACTTTTATATCAATATTATAATGATATTTTTATTATAATAGATATTTTAACCAAATTAATTTTATTTAAATTTAAATTTTGCATTGAACGATATTTAAAAAAATTATTTTAATAATTTATAAACAACTTTATAAATTCAAATGTAAAATTTTAAAATAGTTTCATATAAGTTATAAAATTCAAATTCAAAATTTCAATTTAAATAAACTTAATTTAGTTAAAAAATATCTATTATACTAAAAATATAATTATAATATTAATATAAAAGATAAACATGGTCTCAATTTGGAAGGGATGAAATTACTCCAGTTTAAAAAGAAATTAGGATTAAATTGAGACAAATAACAAATACAGGGACCAAATCGAGATTTTTCACATGACACGTGGCAAACCATATTTTGACACGTGGCATTTTTTTTAATTTTTAAAAAATTAAAAAAATTAAAAAAATCACAAGCTGACATGTGGCAAAACTCTAATTTGACACATGTCAACTATTTTTTTAAGAAAAAAAGTAAAACAAATTAAAAATTTAAAACAAATTTAAATAACAAAAAAAATCACGAACTGGCATGTGACACACAATTAACGTCGTCAATAACATCCTATCAGAAATAACCAAATTGGAACAATTTTTTTAAAAAATAGGACCCAATTGAAATAACTTTGAAGTTGAGGACCCAATTGAGATTTTGTAACGAAAACGGAGACATTCCGTGTGATTAAACCTTTTGGTTTCTATTTTTGTCAAGTTTGCGTATTGTATTTTTTTTAAAATAAGATTTCAATTTTCGTCAATTTTAGTCAATTTGATCCCTTTTGGTAACAACACTTAAATCACTAACAGAAGTGAACAGAGTGTGTCAGTGTCACATATCAATTCTTGATTTTTTAAATTACTTTTTAAAAAATGTTGTCTACGTGTCAAGTCAACATTGTGCCATATGATAATGTTAAAATCACATGTCAAGTTAATGTCGTGTCACATGTCAAGTCAATATAAGTGTCACATGTTAATGTCTTATATTCAATTTAGTCATAATTTTTGTCAATTTGTTAAATTGAGTCTCAATTTTCGTTAATTGTATTCAGTTTAGTTAGAATTTTTTTCAAATGAAACAATTTTTTTCATTACCAAATTGAAACCAAATTTAATTTTTATATAAATATTTTACGGAAATATTTATTAAAATTCACATTTTCAATATGCATCTCAATATAACATTTAAGCCTTATATTTATGTACATGGTAATATTATAACATCGTGAAATGCATTATCAAAATTTATATTTTTATGATTTTTTTAATTATGCGTTATGAATTTCTCCCATTTTTATAAATCATTTATACATTTCTTTTATTATTTGCTTTTATAAAAAAGTTTCATCAATATGTAAAGATGAAACTATTTTTATTTTTAATACGAAATAAGTTATCGAAATAGAATAAAATAATATAGATAAACTTAGTTTGTGCCAAATAAAAAAGATAAAAAAGTTTATTTATATTTGTAACTTTTTTTGTAATGCTAGTGATTTTGGTTTTCTAGATAATGAGAACTAAGTTAACCACATTCGGTGTAACATTTGTATAAAAATTAATTTTGGTCTCAATTTGAAGAGGAAAAAAATTATTTTATTTAGAAATAATTATAATTGAATTAAACAAAATCTGATATTGAATTAAACAAAATTAACAAAAATTAAGATGAAATTGAATATTAGAGACCGACACGTAACATCTGTCAATGACACATAACACTTATACTAACTTGACACTGACTTGACACCTGACATTGACATTGACATTGTTATGTGACATAATGCTGACTTGATATATAGACAACTTTTTTAAATTAAAAAAGTTAAAAAAAAAATAGAAAATAAAAAAATCATGAATTGATAAGTAACACATTATTTACCTTCCAGTAAACATTTAAATATCGTCATAAAGAAAACAAAATTAAAAAAATTAAACCTTTTTAAACATGAAAAAAAAAATACGAAACGAACTTGACGAAAAAATAGAAGCAAATAGAATTTAAATCTTAATTTAACTTTTACTTCGTGTCTAATTTAAACATTGTTTTTGTCAATTAAATATATTTGCTGACTAAATAAATAACTAAAGAGCCTCTTTAATGTATTTAGAAGTCGTTAAAGTAAAGTTTGTTTCGTTTAATGAAATATTTTTATATTAACAATAAAATTATAATAAATTACATGAAAATTAAACTAATTTATGAACAAAAATTATTTATAAAATATTTAGTTGCACATTTTTCTACACATATATTATTATTTTGCAAACTTTAGTAGGCCTAAACAAAAGGGGCTGCCCTTGTAAGTGGGCCTAAAGGACTGGTCCAGTAGATAAAGTCCCTTTCGGTTTTCCTAAAGTCTCATTTTTCCACTCTTTCACAGAACCTTGAGTCGCAGCCGTCAACCCCCCTCTGCTAGGGTTCTGCCTCCGCTGTTACGTGAGCCAGGAAATTCCGTTACTCCATGTAAGTGACTTTCGAGTTCATGCTAGCTCCCTTTTTGTAACCTTTTCGTGATCTGTTGTAAGAGTCCTGGCTAACCCATTTGTCTGGTTCTGTTCCACTACCACCGCAGCCCTGTAGTGCATCCTTGGAGCTGTCGTACTCGTGGTCACGTAGTAGGGGTCTTCGCTAAGTTTTTCCAAGTACGGGAAGTTAGAGTTCTTAGTTTCCAGTCGTTTCAGTCTGTGTTTGAGTTAGTTGCTGCTTGTATGGTTTAATCTTTCGATTTGATGCGTGAGAACACTCTGTATGTTTGGTTGGTTTGAAAAACATGGCTGTTCCAGATGAACCAGTGGCGAGACCTGTAAATCTCGCCCAAGCGGGTCAGTCTCGCCTAGGCGAGATAAACAGGGAGCTCGCCTAGGGCTTTTGCGCGAAAGGTCGCCCAGGCGACCAGCTCGACGTTTTGAGCGAGTGAGCATCTCGCCCAAGCGAGAGGGGTCTCGCCTAAGCGACACCGCGCATGTGCTCCTGCTCTCCTTTTCGAGCCCTCGCCTAGGCGAAGGGGGCTCGCCTGAGCGAGCACGTCTCGCTTGAGCTAGACCCTTCAACATGAGCGAGGGGTTGGGCGAGGCAATACGTTGTTTGGGTGTTTGTGTATTTTTGGATGATTGCTATTGATTTGGGTGTGAATTGTGTGATGAGAAATAAGTATATAATGAGGTATTATGCATGCTTGGTATGAATTATGAATCGTGGGTGATGGGTCTGGTATGAAAGTTGGCATGTGAACTACGTGAGTTGGTTATTGTTAACATGGCATGAAAATGAGATGAGTTGAGGTCTTATGAGTATTAATGGTTATGATGAATTGAAATGGGTTGGGCCTGGATCAGGAAAGGCTTGGACTTTAAAGGTTGGCACAATTGAGGTATGCGTGCATGGTTAATATTGTTTGGACTGCGTGATTATGTTTTGTATGTGTCAGTGCATAATTCCTTGGGGGTCTCTAGGTGAGGCTTTCAAGGTCGCGCTTCAGTGGTCGGGACGTAATTCCATGGCCCTGGTAGTGGGTGTTCATGGTGGTGCCCCATCTGTATAACTAGGTAAGGATTCAAGATAAGGTTGCATCCTGACACTCTGAGGAGCCAGTAGTCTCACCTAGAGCGGACTGACTCTTGTGGTGAGAGTAGCAGGAGGCCTGAAATCCAGTAAGGGCTAACCTTGTGGTGAGGGAAATTTGATTCATCGTAACACTTGTATTACATAGCTCAGGATCAAGCAGCTCGGGGGTGAGCAGAGGTATCCACCACAAGTGCAAGCATCTGCTGAATCCGACCAAGTTATACGTATCCGGATGAGTCGAGTCGAGTCGTAGTGTATTGAATGAAGAGTCATAACATGTTTGGTTGTTATATGGATATGGGATGATGAAAATATATTTGACTGTATGATGAATATGTTGTTGGCTCTAGCTTACCCGTTTTGTTGTATGGTTGTATTGTATGTGGTTGTTCTTTCTTGCGATGATCATCAATTTGATTGATGGGAGCAGATGGGCGAAGTTCTCGTGGTCAACCAGGGAATGACGATTCCGCTACTTAGCCATCTGGGCTGGAGCTTTTCTTCATGTTTTCTTTAGGGCTATGGCCCATGTATCTCTTTATGCATTTCTACGCTATACTCTCTGTTAGGTTTGTATTCAGCTTTCCTTTGGCATTATGGTGTGCCCAGGTTTTGTAGGGGTTGTGTTAAGGACCCCAGGACTACGCTACGGTACTAGTATTGTGCGACGTTTCCTTTAATTTTGCTTAATAATTAAATGGGATGTTACACTTTTGATCATCAAGTTTTCAATTTTTACACGCTTTTCCTATTAGTTTAATTTTTAAACGGACATGAAAAAATTGAAACAAAATATCAAAATCATAAAATTTTGTAAAAAATAGTGATTTGGTGATTATTGAGTAATACGTCATTATTCCATTAAAATTTTAACAAAGAGGTAGAATGCATAAAAGTTAAAAGTTTAATATGATACGTCATTGAATTAAATTGGTCAGAAAGTTAGATTCAAAATGTCATTTGAACTCGATGTCAATTATATTTAAAGTTGAATTTATTTTAAATAAAATACGAAAAATGAGTAACTCTTAAGTTGAGCAATAAAATAAAATAAATTAAATACAAACGAATGATCTTAAAATAATGTTACAATTATAAGAATATTATCTTGCTACATTGTATTAGTAATATTTGTTTGTTTGGTTATACATCCAATCATAAGTTAAATAAATGTAGAGAAAACCAAATAACATAACACATGAAACATTTATGTTATCAAACGATATCTAGCTAATATTCCATAAAAAAATTAAAAACAAAAATAATACAGTGAGTCAACTTAACTCAATATAATTTTCAACATGCTATTATGAAAATTGAATAATTCATCGTTACTTAATTTGTTTTAGTACAAATTTGACTCGTCAAATTTAATTCATTTTAATTATCTTTCCGTAATTATATTTTGAATAAACTTTTACAGATATTTTTAAATCGATAGAGTTGAATTTAATAAAAGGAAATTAGTCTCCATATACGATTACTTATAAAATAAAAAAACATTTTAAAAGTAATAAGTAGAATATATATATATATAAATCGTAACATGATTCATTATCTTAATTTTTTTAAAAAGAAATCAACTCTTGACCTGTAATGACGCCGTATCAAATGCAACCACTTAGTATGCTGACAATAACAAAATAATTCAACCATTTCATTCTATTAATTATAACATTTAAATCTCACAACTCTTGAACCTGCAATCATGATAATCACCTGGTAGGTTTAAATCAATCTCACAATCTAAAACTTCCATTCATTCTATTAATCATCAAACATCAATACTTAAATCTCAATATAAAAAAATATTCAAAAAGACATATATTGACACCCGGCTTCTTAACATACAAAAACACATAAATGGGATGGTTGAACACAATATATCGTTTGATAAGTGAACAAAAACAAACATTTTCAAATCTAAATCTCTCTTTCTTTATTAATGTAGCATGAACAAATATATAGGGGTGACAAAATGAGTTAATTTGACTTATAGGTGTTGGTCCACTACGAGTTAAATAAAAATGAGTCAATTTAATTTCACTTGTTTTTTTTTTTTTGAGCCAAACATTTTGTAACACCATTTGACCCATCACAAGGTAGGGATGATAAGAGGACGGGGATGAGTTTACTATCCAATGTCCATCCCCAAAGAAAACATTCAACATCATACATAAACTTAACGGATATTAAACTTCTTTCACATCCTCATCCCTACCAAACAATGGGTATATACTCATACATATCTCCATATCCACTTTCTTATTATTTTAATATCAATTAATTAATTTTTATCAAATATTAATTGTATACATTTCACATTTGAATATCAAATAAAATTTAATCATAACTAAAACATTTATTAAAGTTACAAACGTTAAAGAAATCTAGTTGATAAAATTTAAAAATATATAAAGTTACTTAATAGACTATGAGTATTTTAATAATTTAAACGGAGACGGAGATATGGCATGTATGGTTTCGGGAACGGGGTTGATATGAACATCCCCATACCTACTTAAAAAAGTCAGGTATTCCTCATACTCATACCCAATCAATACGGAGATTCTCTGTCAAAATAGGGATGTGTTCAAACAATATCCACGAGACGAGTTTATTTGTCATCCCTAATCACAAATTAGTGAGTTAATTGACTTGTTGATATTTTGTTCTCTCCATTTATTTATTTTATGGATTTATTATAATACAACCAAAGTAGATTGACTTTCATCTATTTAAAGCAATATAATAAAAGTGTTCACCTATTGCATCAAACATTATTATAAAGATAACACTTAAAAATTAAAATGTTAACCTATATAATTGATCAAAAGAATAAATTAAGTATTAAAAGATATTCAAACATTATTAAACAATATTATAGCCTTTAAAAGAATCAAATTACAAACCTAAATAATTAGAACTAGTAAATAATTACAATAATAAAAGTTACGAAACGAAAAAGTGGTAAAAAATAATAATAAAGGGTTGTTGTTGGTAGGTTATAGGTAAACCCACCTCTAACATGGCTCGAAGTTGTTTAACCTGCATGTTAAATAAGACTTAAATGAGACAGGTTTAGTTTAACCCACATTTAAAAAGACTAAATTTTGTTTAACCCAACCCAATTCAAACCCATGATAAGTCAAGTTGACATACTGGCTTGAACCTAATTTGACATCTCTAATATCGATTCTTTTGATAACATAAACTACACCTACTTCTAAATAATGTAGTCATTCTTAACTAATAACTAAAAGTTTTA
Organism: Vigna unguiculata; assembly: GCF_037176805.1. NCBI lineage: Eukaryota > Viridiplantae > Streptophyta > Magnoliopsida > Fabales > Fabaceae > Vigna > Vigna unguiculata. The sequence goes on along the minus strand of NC_140798.1, from coordinate 10,647,328 downwards.
TTTTTACACCCAATTACTCTTGGCTAAAAATTCAAGTATATTTTGGAATGTAGTCACTCCTAGTTAAACAACTTGAGTATTATTAAAGAGTGTTAATGTCGTATGTAGTATACAAATATATGAGCTCTCTTTTATTTTCTATATGAACACAACAACATTGTCTAAAAAGCTTTTAATAGCACAAAAATATTTTAGTAAGGTTTTGACACTTAACAATCATTCACTTCTCTCTTTTTATTCAAAACATAGCTTTATATAAAACTTGGAAAAAAGAATCATAAATCTCTTTATGGTTGTTGAGAGCTTTGAACTCATATACCTCCATCTTTTAGCGCTTGATAAGCATGGACAAAGGGATGCATTGAATGTGACCCATGAAGCATTAAATGTCAATCTCTTCTTCAAGCAAGATCTTAATAGTTGGAAGTACTTATAAGTACTACGTCAGAGAACCTTTTACTCAAAATAAGTAAAAGCAAATACCATAAAAGATAAGTAGTTAGACTAGAGTTGACATAAACTTGTGTCAAAATGGTTATTGAAACAAAACAACCTTAGCTTGTATCCTAAGTAATCTTGATGTAGACTTATGCATTGTAAATCATTTGGATAGATAAAAGACAATGACATTCCCTATAATAAAGTAATAAGCTTGAAGAATATTTTTGTTAGGTATAATGTAAGCTTAAATATTTTATCCACTTATCTTTTGCTAAAGTGTTCACTTATAAGATGCATGAAGACTGCAAAGTGTCATATCACTTGTGATTTACGAAGTTTGTTGCTTTTCACAATTCATCATCTTTCAAAAGAAACATTTTCATGTTTTGTACGTTGTTCTGACAAACACTTAATCAAAAATATGAAGCTATTAGACTTTGCTTTAACAATAATTTATGTGATTTAAACCCTAGCTAAGATATCTTTGTTATATCATAGATTTGTTTCCTTAATACTTACAAATGTAGCCAATGTTAATATGATATGCATAGGAATGTGACTCAACCAATCCAATTGAACATATCACACATCAATTCAATAAATTATGTAATTTTAAATTCATATATACATGTCCACATAATTGATCAATAACATTTTAAAACTTTTTCATCCATTTATTGTCACACTGCCTTTCCCCCACCCCAACCATTTTCTTTCTTCTTTACCCCCTCTATCTCTCTAATTTCTTTTCTCTCTTCCTTCTAGCTTTTCTTCTCTCATAGCTTGTCTATTTCGAAATCTGATCACGCCTCATCATAGTTGAGGACCCAAGGCTCCATTCTAATCGATCTTATTTTCAAATAGAGTAAGTTTCTGTTTACTTTATAGATTTCTTTTATTCTTATTTTTTCTATGATTTTGTCATCAATCTTAACAAAGACAGTTGAGAAACGTGACCCTTTCAACTCGTTTTACCATATACTAAAATTTTTTTATATTTGGATACCTTGCTCTAGGTTCCTAAATTTTGAGTAGCTTTTGTACTTGGATTTAGAATAATTTCTTTGAGGATAAACATTTCAGGCGAGGGAAGCGAACTTAATTTGTACTAATATGATCAACTAAATGATTTGAGTGATTATGTTGTTGAATATTGATGTTGATTGATTTGTATATTTGAATATGATTTTTCTTTTTTGAAGAAGATGTAATATTGTGTGAGCATTATTATTTTTTAGATATATTAGTTGAGCCAATCGATTTTATATGAGGTCAATTTTAAACTGAATGTAGTGTTTTTGGCGTGAGTAATGAGTGAAAACACACAAATAGAATTAGTTTGAATCACTAAAATCTCTATTGATATTTCTAAGTTATGTAGACTCATTGGACAAGTAAAACCCTTAATTAGCAAAAGTATTTTTTGTTGACATGAGAAGCCAAGGTGGTTTGCTTCTTGAAGATTTGATGAAGATTGAAGGAAGCTCTTTTGAACTATCTTGAAGCCATAAACATTGGAATGAAGCCTACATTGATGAAGGAAAGGAGATTTGATGATATCCATGGTGATCAAGGCTGGAACATGTGCTCTCCATGTAATTACATCATTAAGAAAGTGTACTTGTAGTTTGTAATTCATGTTGTAGACCTTAAAGCATTAATTAGATGTTGTTTGGTCTTTGGTGTGTTCTTAATCTGTTGAATGGTTTTTCAACAGGTTAAAATGTCTCTTTTAATCTGTTGAATGACTTTTTAACAGGTTAAAAGATTGGCTGGAGTAGTCTTAAACTGCAACAAATTCAATTAGTTGATTTAGTTTTTAATCGACTGATTTCACTTAAGTTAAGTGAAATCAACCGATTGATTTGATAATCAACCTGTTGAATTTCGTAACAGTTTGACTATAAAAGCTGTGATTTTCGAAAGAGAGGTCTGTTGATCATTTTAGAGCACGATTTGATTCTGGAAACGTGTGGAAAATCTCTCCTTCGTGATCATAGGTGTTGCAGCTGTTGAAGATTGATCTTGTATCAATTCTTGAAGCTTTTGGCTCGGTTTGAAGCTTGGAGAAAGCGGTTTGTGGTAGGCAAGGTTGTGCTACCACTAAGGTTTGATCTTTCTCAAGCTTTGTGTGTGTGCCTGGTGGTTTTCCAGGTCTGCAAGAGGGTTCTTGCTGTGCTGGTGTGATTCTTGTGTGATTCAAGAGTCTTTTGTGGTGTTTTTGCATATTTTGGAAGTGTAAGGGTGGATTCTTTGTAAAACTTTTGAAATAGTGCAAAGTCAAGCTCAGGTTGCCTTGACAAACTGGATGTAGCTCAGGTTTGAGTGAACCAATATAAAAATTCGTGGTGTCATCTCTTCTCTAACCTTTCTCTCTTGCATTTTCATTTTAAAGTTTCAAGAACTTGTGCTTTAATCATCTTTTTCATGTTCTTGCATGTTTTTATAGCATCTGAAGCATTGAGCATGTTTGTATAATCATTTGGAACTGATCTTGATCATTCTTGAGCATTGTTTCTGGTTTAAAATTCAAATTCACATTTCTGCATTTTTCCCAGTATTTCAATCGACTATTTTTCAGTTTCAATCGATTGATTATACCAGAACAGAATCTGTTTAGTAAAATCAATCTGTTAACTTTGTTTTTGATCGACTGAAAGTGTATAGTCCAGTACTGTTTGCATCCTAACTTGGTGATCTATTTGATTCAATTAAAGGAGGTTTTTAGCTTGCAAAAATAGCCTAAAGTTTTAACTAGCCAATTCAATCCCCCCTTCTTGGCTTTTCAACCATTTCAAAACTAACATTTTTGTGAGAAATCTATGAGCTCATAGAGGATTGGTTGCTAGGCGAGCCAATTTTTGGATGGGCAAGCTTTTTTGATAAGAACTTTTAGAGTTGGCTCGTTGGACAAGTAGGTGAGCTAGTTGGACAAGTAAAACCTCTGACCGGGCGAGTAAGGCTTCTGGCTGACCCAAATAAGGTTTTAAAAACTTTAAAAATATGTTTTCAATTCTTCTAAATAATAAAAATTATTAGTTTTTCATGGTATTATTCTTTTGAATATATATTTAGGATTGGATATTTTTGTATGTGATGGATGATGATCTTTGAAAATAAATTAAGATAAGAAGTACGTATGAATGATGAGATATGATGAAATTTGCAAGGTATATGAAAAGGTGATGAGGGAGGAGTTCTTATGCATCGTGATATGCAACTTGGATTGTAATGAACTTACCCTAATTCTTTGTGGGATGATATGTGAATCGTTGTTTGATTTGAGTATTAAGTATTAACATTTATATTGTAGCGGAGATCTCTTAACTTCACTGATAGTCTAAGTCACATAAACTAAGATATCAGGTGGTAAAAAGCTGAGGGAGTAGTTCTTGCAGATCGTGATATGCAACTTAGGTTGTAATGAACTTACCTTGATCCTTTCTATTATATTTACTTGTAAATCTAAGTCTTGGGTGTAGGATTTGATATTAGTCTTTGGAAGGACTTAATACATGTCTTTCCATTTGTTGAATATTCTTGATGAATAGATTCATGTGTGTAGTCTATGTGTTTATTTGGTATTAGATTTTGAATGAAAATGAATTGTTGTGATTTATTAATTAAAATGTATCTTTTGATATATTTTTTCTTAAGATAAAATTTTATTTTCGATAACTTAGCCTTGTATATGTTATTGTGGTGTGACTTGCAATAATTTTACTATGTATGTGAACAATATAGGTATGTACAAGTTGAATATTTAGATAAAAATTGATAATTATTATTTTAGATGATCTTTTGTAAATTTAGATGTATCTTTTTGCCTGATTTTCTTTGAGAAAAAATTAAACATAAAAGACTAAATATTTATGTCTTATTTTTTCTTGAGTTAAAATATCTTGTTTGAGTGAAAAATATTCTTAACGAATTCATAAATACAACAATATATTGTACATATTTCACCTTATGTATTTCAACCCAAAATGAACAATTAAATCTCAATATCCGATTCGATGAGATTTATTCATCAATCCAAACACAACTTAGTACAACTAAATCTAATTGCCCTACCATGTTTCTGACTCAAAGAACAAATATATTATACAGATGACATACAATAACTAATGACTTGCATAAATTAATTTGATCATTACATTTCAAGTTTCAAGAATAAATTTTAAAAATAACTTATTTTTTCAATCCCAATTTAATTTAATATAAAGGGTTAATTATGTTTTCGTCCCTCAACTATTGCTAATTTTTGGTTTTAGTCCCTCACCTAACGTTTGCACTATTTTAGTATCTGACATTTTGAATTGGATGAAATTAGTCCTCAATTTTAAACTCCGTTAATTTCATGTGACATCTGTCAAACGGAATGACATGTGAGTATCCCATTTTCATTTGACTTAAAATTTTTTTGGATGTGGTTATTTTTTTGGTAACGTGTGACGGTTTCTTACGCGTGCACTGCTCCACCACTAGCACTGCCATGGTTCCTTCTTCCTCAGCCACCACAGACAACCACTACAACACCCACTACAGGCGTGCCTCACCGCGTTGGCAGCGAGCCTCCTCCTTCGATTTCTCTCTTTTGGTTTGCCTCCTCCGTGATGTGGAGGAGCTTTCTTAGGTTCTCATGATAACCGGAGGGGTGTTGAAAGATGATAAGAATTCTGTGGCAGATGGAGTTTTGCCTAAAGAAAATCCAAGATTATCGGCTTTCTTCGAGAAGATTACTATTATCTTTTTTATCAAATCGAGTAATTTTAGAAAGAGAAGTTCCGATGTTATCCGTGGGTCACTCACTGATTGCAGGATGTTACAAGCAGGAAACAAACAAAAGTACACAAATTCCAATAAACAACCATTCATGATAACCCAAGGTAAAGAACTTTAAGTCACACATTCATTCTTAATCTGAAGCGTATCCATGGCGGAGCAGCGTGAGAAGCTTCACATTGTGGTGTTTCCATGGTTAGCATTTGGACACTTAGGCCCCTTTTTTGAGCTTGCAAAACTCATAGCTCAAAAGGGTCACAAAATTTCTTTCGTTTCCACACCTTGAAATATCCATCGCCTACCCAAAGTGCCTGAAAACTTGCAACATTTGGTGGATCTGATAGAAGTGCCACTGCCCCGTATTGACAAACTCCCAGAAAATGCAGAGGCCACAGTGGACGTTCCTTACCACCTCATTTCATACCTCAAGCAGGCTTTTGATGGTCTTCAACAACCTTTGACCAAATTTCTGGAGAGATGCAAACCCCATTGGGTAATATACGACTTTGCACCCTTTTTCTGGGTTCTGAAAAAGCAAAACACCTCTAACGTTGAGTTGTAGGATCTGCTTGTGAATAACTCAGGAAAGGGATTGGTGTGGAGAACATGGGCACCATAGATGAGGATTGGTGTGGAGCAGTGCGCACGTAAAAAACCCTCACACATTACCAAAAAAATAACCACATCCAAAAAAATTTAAAGTCAACTGAAAATGGGATCCTCACGTGTCATTCCGTTTGACAGATGTCACATGAAATTAACGGAGTTTGAAATTGAGGACTAATTTCATCCAATTCAAAATGTCAGGTACTAAAATAGTGCAAACGTTAGGTGAGGGACTAAAATCAAAAATTAGCAATAGTTGAGGGACGAAAAACATAATTAACCCTAATATAAAACTAGCAAACACATAGGTGTTGTCATGCCTGTATTTTTTAATTTTTAAGAAATTTAAATTAGATCAATAACAAATATATAATTAATTTTTAAAATAGTTATTAAATGTAAAATTAAAAAAAAAGATATATACAATTGTTTTTTAAAAATAATGGTTTAAGAAAAAAATATTTTTAAAATAACAATTAAAAGTATATTATTTATAAAATAATTAATTTTTAAAATAATTAAAAATAAAATTAGTATTATGAAATATGAATATAAATGGGAAAATTTCTTTATATATGATTATAGATACTAACTCTGATTTTTTATCTCGGCTTCTCTAACCATTTTTATAGACATAAAGATCATAATCATCTCCAAAATGTTAAACAAATAAGAAAAAGAGTGTATACATGTGTGACCATTCCGTGCACGTCCCACACATAAATATTAAATAGCTTTTGTCTCCTCGTGTCTTTCATTTTATTTTGATTTCTCTCTTAAGAAAAACCCTTTTCTTATTAGCCTTGTTACTCTCTTTCTGATAACACGATGCACTTCTCCTTCTCCTTCCAATTACCAATACTCTTTACAATTTCAAGTCTTGCCATTCTCTCCAACCCTCGGGTGACCGCCATTGAAGATCTCAACTGTTCTCTCTCTCTCTCTCTCTTATTTGTTAAAATTTAAATATAAATTTTAGTCTTACATTAAATAAAAATGATAAAGTTAAAAATATATAAAAACAAAAGTATATAAATTTATTGTCTTACATCGAAATTGATATTAATCTCTTATATGAATTATATCGAATCTCTTATATGAGTTAGATTCGTATTTAAGTTGACGATTTCCCTTAACAAATCCATGACAACCAATAAATTTATAGTATTTTCATAATATTAATTAATTAATTAATTTTTTGTGTGTATATGGTTAGATGTGAAAGAAATGAATGAAGATTGTGCATATTGTATGTTGGTATGAATTTCAGTGGTAGAGAGAGAGGGAATGGATCTGAGCGAATTGAGAAAAACAGTGGAGGAGATGGAAGTGGTGGATGGTCACTCACACAACATAGTTGCCTTTTACTCAAACTCCATCTCCAGCGGTTTTGTCCAGGCCTTCACTGTGGGAGCCTCTGCTGATCCTGATGCCGCTGCTTTTGCTCAAACTACTCTGTCATTCAAGGTTACTTCTTCAATGCTTTTGCAATCACTCTTTGCTCTCTAACTTCTTCGTTGCTTTTTCAACTCTTTTCATCACAAATTCATATAAAAAGTCATCATTAATTGTTTGGAAAGTATTTTTAAAATAGTATGTTGAATAATATATAAGGAGTTAATGTTGGATTATATTTGTATTCACTATTTTTCGAGTCCAAATTCTCTACTTGTTTCTTGAATATTGTCTTTTGCTGAATATTAAAAATATACTGTAATGATATCTTAAATATATTTTAAAATATTAAAATTAGTAGTAATTAATGTGTTACAGTACACCGTGGATAAACAACAGATAAAAATCCAGCTAAAAAATTCAAATTCCTATTTTTCCTCTTCTTTTGTTATATATATATATATATATATATATATATATATATATATATATATATATATATATATATATATATATATATATATATATATATATATATATATATATAATAAATGAGTGGGAATTAATGATGAGTACATGACCAAAGATATGTGATCCATGGTCAAAAGTTTCAACTGGCGAACTTTTAGTAAACCCATTGCATCTCTTTTCTTTATATTTGTTACATTTTTCAAATTTATCCATATTTAAATTTTAGACCAATGTCAATATCATTTAAGTTTAACTCTTCCGTATATCATATATAATTGAAAAATAAATTTTTTTCCATAATTTTCGTTTATATATTTTCATACATAAATAAGTACTCTATTTTTATAATATTTTATTTTTATAAAATCAGAACTATATATTAAAAAAATTTAAGGTTAAATTACCCTTTTGGTCCCTCTATTTGTCATGAAATTTCATTTTGGTCCTCATGTTTTTCGTTGTCTCAATTTGGTCCTCATTTTCTTAAAAATGACTCAATTTGGTCCTCACCGTTAACTTTGACCAGACGGTGTTAAAGTCAACGCCACGTGTCAATTTCTGGTTTTTTTGAATTTTTTAATATTTTTTTTTGAATTTATTTTTTATTTTTTTTTATTTTTTTTTATTTTTGACACGTGTCACTTCACAATTGTATAATATGATACACTTAATGCCTTTATATATGATGACAAAATTGTTAATTTTTGAAATTAAGTTTGGGATTTAACTTTGTTTAATAATAAAACTAAAAAAAAATTATTTAAAAATATTTCTATAAATATTTAATAAAAATGTCAATTTTATTAAGAATATCATCATAAGTTGTATACAAAGATTAAATTGAGTCTCAATCTAAGGAGGGTCAATATTGCTTCACTTTTACAAAAATTGGGACTATATTGAAACTAAAAACAAATATAGGGACCAAATTGAGTCACTTTGACACGTGGCAAAACTGTGAACTAACACGTGTCAAAAAGAAAAAAAAATTCAAAAAAAAATTCAAAAAAAAATTCAAAAAATATTAAAAAAATTCAAAAAAACCAGAAATTAACACGTGGCATTGACTTTAACACAGTCTGGTCAAAGTTAACGGTGAGGACCAAATTGAGTCATTTTTAAGAAAATGAGGACCAAATTGAGACAACGAAAAACGTGAGGACCAAAATGAAATTTCATGACAAATAGAGGGACCAAAAGGGTAATTTAACCAAAATTTAATTATACAATATTTTGTAATTTAATTAATAAATTATTTTCATTTTCAATATATATATATATATATATATATATATAATGCATATATTTAAACAATTGAAACAAAGTTATCTCATTTGTAAAAACATCCAACGTAAGCTTCATGATAAAATCATAAAATAAAATTCAAATATTTAGATTTTCTTTTTTTTTACTTGGGAGAAATAGAAATTTTTTTTGTCTATCTAATTACTTGAAGTGAGAAATGATAGTAGAATTGTCTTTTACATTTTTATTATTATCATTGAATAAAAGTTATTATAAAAGGTAAATAATAAGTAGATGGATATATATTTAGTCTCCATGAATATGGAGAGTGCCTTTCTGATTCAAATTATATTTGCATGATTTGATTTTTTATTTTTGTAAAACTTTGAATATTTCTGTGTGGAATGTGGTTATAATAAAATCAGAGAGGTTTAAGAGATGTTGCTGAGCTGTACGGAACGGAGGTATCTTTGCAAAGCGTAGAAGAATACCGCAAGGTGTCTGGAATAGAATCCATCACCTCAACATGCTTAAAAACTGCAAAATTCTCTGCCATACTAATAGATGATGGCATAGAAATGGACAAAAGGAATGAAATACAATGGCTCAAGAATTTTACACCTTTGGTCGGCAGAATCTTAAGAACCGAGCGAGTGGCCGAGCAAATCCTTGAACAAGTGAGATACCAATACACATTCACACTTTTAATGTTTTTCATTCTTTTTGGTTAAATATATTTCTAGTATTTAAATTTACACATTAAATTAAAATTTGTTACTGTTATGAACTTTAATATATTTTTATCCAAATTTTAAAAATGAAAGAAAATCAACTTTTTAATTCAATTGTGTTAATTTTTTTAGATGTTAAACAACATTTTGGATTGATCTTTGAACGATTTAAACATATCAAATAATATAAACAATCAATCAATTTAAATGTCAATCTGAAATCTTGTTTAACATGTCAGCAAAATTTAATACACTTTGATAATAAAAACTATATCAATTCACACAAATTTGAATTTCAAAAACGTACTTAATCCTTAATTCTTTGGGTTTTAGGTGTTTCATTGATGTCTTGTGCTTTTATTCTTAGCTATTCATCTAGTTTTTGAATTTGTTCTTTCTTATACTTATATCTAATGCTACCTATAGGGTTTGTCTAATGGATCTTCATGGACAATCGATTCATTTACCGAAGCATATGTCTCAAAGTTGAGATCATATCCTTTAGTTTACATGATTCTTTATACACACATAAGTTCTTAGCTTAAAAAAATAATCAATGTTTAGATGGGTTCCTTAGCACCACTGTTACAGTTGCTAAAGAGATATATGCCTTGAAAAGCATAGTTGCATATTACGGTGGCTTAGAAATCAATTTAAAAGTAACTAAAACGGAAGCTGAAGAGAGTCTGAGACAGGTGTTAATAAACGGTAAGTAAGAAATTTGGTTTTAATACTATCTTTTTCAGAATATTATTTCTCACCCTTCTCTGTTTTCAGCTACGAAGCCTATCTATTTACTGTTTCACAGAAATCTTGTGGACTATCTCTTCTTGCAAAGTTTGGAAATTGCTCTATCTTACGACTTGCCAATGCAGATACACACAGGGTAATTGATGCATTTTATTTTATCTGTACTTTTACCATATTGGTATCCAAAATTATTTCATTCTGATTTTTCATCTCCAAGTCTTAGACTCACACAAATATTACCTATTTACCAATACTATAAACTGTTGACCCTTACATTCTAAAACTGAAAAAAGTCCTAAACAAATTAACTAGTCATAAAACAACTAAGTTTATTCTATTTAAATTTACCTAACGTATTAACCGTGATATGCTGCTAGATGATACCTATTTACACTTAATACTTTTGTTTCTGCAACTAGGTTTGGGGATAGGCTTTTGGATTTGAGGAAGTCCAATCCTCTTCATTTCCGTTCAGTTCTTGAGGACAAGAGATATTCAAAGTGTCGATTTGTTTTCTTACATGCCTCCCATCCATTCTCAAAGGAAGCATCATATCTAGCTTCTGTTTACTCCCAGGCAAGCATTTTATCATTCATGGCTTAATTAATGCATTGACTTGTATTATATCAGAATTTCAATTAACCAAATTTATCCCTCAGGTTTACCTTGATTTTGGGTTGGCAATTCCAAAGCTTAGTATGCATGGGATGATTTCAGCAGTTAAAGATCTATTAACTCTGGCTCCAATAAATAAGGTCACAGCTTTATAAGCAATCCGAATAGTTGTTGACTGAGAATAGAATTTTTCTAGCAAACGTAAAGAGATAGAAGAAAAAATATTCATGTGCTGTATGTAACTAGAATTAGAAGTTCATAATTTCTCCTACTCCATCCCTTTTTCACCCTCTTCTCATAAAGAGAATAGGCATAATAATTGCAGAGGTTCAAGTTTCAAATGAACATGAAATTGAGAAATTATATCTCACAAATAAATTTTGCACTGCAGGTGATGTTCAGCACTGACGCCTATACATTTCCTGAAACCTTCTACTTAGGTTGGTTAACATCAATGACACCCAAATTTGAAAGTCCTGCTTGAGTGTTTGCCATGTACCATGTTGTCTTTCTTAATCATTTATAGTGCGATGATTACAAATTGAAATCATAAGTTTGGGTTTCGCAGGTGCAAAGAATTCTCGCGAAGTTGTTTTCTCTGTTCTACGCGATGCATGCAACGATGGTGAGCTTCTAATTTCGGAGGCTGTGGAAGCTGCAAAAGACATACTTGCTCGAAATGCAATCCGCTTCTATAAGATTAATTCAACCAACATCACTGTTCCTTAGTCAAGGAAGCTCCAACGCTTCAAAAACTAGTCGTGTTCGACACTTTGAATGTCTCTACCTGCATTCTTTAATAAATTAAACAATTTGTTTTCTTATTATCTCCAGTATGATTTATACTCTGATTAAAAAAAAATTAGACACGATCTCTACTTTATACAATAATTTTAAAATACTTCTTTGCTGATATTTTTTTTTTCTCCCTAAAATTTGTTGTATCATTGTGTTCATATCTTATCACACCTTAATGTATTAATATATGTTTTGGGTGGTCTATACTAGTACAGGTCACGAGAACATTAAATTGACTATGATGTATCATCATTTAACACTATTGTAAAAGTATAGTTATTAGGTGATTTATCGTGACCATGTCTCCTGATCAGTAACGGTTGTAAAATTCTAAACACAAAATTATATCAATTAGTTTTATAACTCTAGGAATTACTTATTAGAACAATGATATTTTGACTACTAAATTTTGACAACTTTATCTTATAACATGAGGTGGCATCTTCTAAGTGATTTTGGAATATTGAGAATGAGAAAATACAAAGATGAAAAACTACTTAAAAAATGACACCTAAAGTTATAAGAGAAAGTTGTCAAAATTTAGTAATCAAAAAATCATTTTCCTACTTATTATGTTGGTTTTAACAAATAAAGGACACACTAAGTTTTTTTTTTTTATGTCATATCAAAGTTTGCCTTCTCACCTTTTGTGTTGAGTATTTTCATTTTCTTACTTCTCTTCCTTCTCACCTCCCTTTCTTCCTTTTTTTCATCTTCTAATTCATGTCTTCACCACTTTTCACCATCATTTTGAGGTTTATAACCCTTTAGTAACATTACTTGAACATTTCTTTTTATTATATATGAGGAAACATATTTAACTTTTGTGTGAATGGTATATTTCATCACAAGGTGGATGATGGACTAAATTGCGAAAGTCTTTTTTAAGGAAGGAGTTCTTTTGCATGCACTACCTAAAGTCATAAAGATTCAAAATTTTGTAGTCACTTTTAAAGAACCTAGTAGCAAAATTTGGAACTAAACTCCTCTTTTATACTATTTGTCATCTCCAAAGTGATGATGATCATACATAAGTGGAAAAGAATTTTATCAACCAGATTTAATTATTCATTTGATCCTTGTTTTCGTCCAAAAATACCTTCTATTTCTGTCTCAATTTGTTCTAAATTTGTGAAAATTAATGTAATTTGATCATAATTTTTGAAAAATTGATGTAATTGATATTTTTGTTAAATTTTTTGAAACACATCAAGTATTTTTCATCAAATTTAATATTAGAATTGTTCTTACACCAACAAAAACAAATTATCATTATTAAATGCTCCAATCTTGATATCAAACACATTAACTAAAGAGATCAAATTACATCAATTTGTACAAATCTAAATTAAATTGAGCTTAAAAAAATTGGATGACCAACTTGACTTTTTTAGTAGAAACAAAAATCAAAGAAATAATTAAACCTATCAACTATTAAGATGCATGATACATGAGAATCCTTACCCCATATAAAATTTGCACACAATAGAGTAGTTAACACCAGAATTTTCCACTATCCAATTTTGTGTATCTGTTTTAATCCTTTAACAATTCTTGATCTCATACCTCTTCTAAATATGTTTGCAATAATGGATTTTGAAAAGTCGCAATATATTAAATAATTACATACTAATCTGAAAAGTCACAATAATATTAAAGAATTACACACTAAATCGAAGCTCAAATGTCTCAGTTGAAGAAAGCACATACACATAACCTTTCTACTTCGCCATTTACCAAATCAAATCTTTGGGTGACTTATCGATCAAGGCATTATCAACCATTTATCTTTCACTGGGTTTATTTATTCTGTTTTTTTTCTTTTTCTTTCAATTTGCAACCACAAGCCTCTTAAATTAGGATTTTTTCTTTTACTTATTTATATTTGTTATTGATTTTCTGGTTAACTATCTCGCCCAATGAGATTAATTACTTTCTACCGAAAGATGTGCTTTTTTTAACTATCTCGCCCAATGAGATTTTCTGGTAAAGAGGATGCAAATTGTGAAAAGCATCTTTTCTTGTTTAATTTAAAGATGTGCTTTTTTTTTAACTAATCTGTGCCCTACTTGAGTTGTATTTTTTTGTTAACTTTTTCTTTTATATTGAATACTCTCACTGGCATTTTGATATTTCGTTGGATGTAGCCATATTTGTTATGTTTAAGTTATCAACTCGAGAGTTTACACATAAATTGTGAGAGTTTCATTAATTTAACTAGTAAATTCGCAAGGGTTTATAGTGAATCTATTTAATATTTTAAAAGTATAATTAAGTAAAATAGGTTTACAACATTAAATAAATAGGTTCACATAAATATCACCAGACATGAATCGTTAGGATAAGGATACTTTGGAATTGTCCTCGTAATTGGATCATTTAATTGCTCCCTAATTTTAATTTTCGAGTACAAAATTTAAAAAGAGCAATTAAAATTAACACTTAAATCTCATTTGGTCTATATTTTTGTATTTTTTTTCAATTTGTTTCTCATTTTTGTTTAGTGATAAATTATGTCTTAATCTTCGTTAATTTTTTGTCAATTTAATTATTTTTGCTCATGACATTTAGATAGTTAGTATTTGCCATCTGTGTAAGATTTTTGTATTTTTTTTAATTTAAAAAAATTGTCCAGGTATCAAGTTAGCATTGTGCCACGTGTTAATTTATGGTTGTGTCATTTCTTTTTGTTTAATTTAGTTTCTATATTCTATATTCTATATTTGTTATTTTTGTTCAATTTAATCCAAAATGAAATAATTTTGTCTTTTTTAAATTGAAATCAAATTTAATTTTTATATAAATATTATACTAATAATTTTATTAAAATTGACATTTTTATTAATTATTTATTAAATTCAATTATTACTTATTAAATTTAATTATAAATTCAATATAATTCTTAAATTTAGTTATTAAATAAAATATAATTATTATTATATTATAAATTTAATATTTTTAGAACATTTATAATATTTCTAATATTTTTAAATGTCAAGTAAAACATAAATTTAATATTTTTTAAATGTTAAATAAAATATAAATTTAATATTTCTAATATTTTTAATAGTCAAGGAAAACATAGATTTAATATTTCTAAAATATTTACATTATTTATAATATATTTAAATATCAATTTTACAAATATTAATATATTAATAGATTTGAATATAATTATTAGAAGGAAAAATTTAATAATTGTATTCTAATAATATCAAATTAATAAAAATTTAACGAAAAATTGAACAATGAGGATAAATTGAAAAAAACAACAAAATAGAGAACATACGATTATTTAAGCTTAATATGAACGAAAATTTATTTAAGGTTTAAATACCTTTTTCGTCTTCATTTTCGTAGTTTTTGTTGTGGATGATACTCATTTTTATCAAATGTTTAAAGTGGTTCTCATTTTCGTAGTGTTTGTTGCGGATGGTCCTCATTTTTACCAAATATTTAAAATGATCCT
This sequence comes from Vigna unguiculata, assembly GCF_037176805.1. Taxonomy (NCBI): domain Eukaryota; kingdom Viridiplantae; phylum Streptophyta; class Magnoliopsida; order Fabales; family Fabaceae; genus Vigna; species Vigna unguiculata. The sequence continues at coordinate 10,632,022 of NC_140798.1, read as the reverse complement.
CATTTTCGCAGTTCGTGTTTAATTTAGTCATTTTCTATAATGCAGTTTAAATCAGTAACGAAGCACTGTACATGTGACATTGTTTGTATTACATTGTATTGGGGTATATTACATGTACTGTACATGTGGATTATTAACGTTAACTCTTCAATTTGGGGCAAAAATTTTCCAATTAGGTCGTGCTGTAATTAGGGATTGACGAGTACAGTCGATTTCTTCATCGGTTGGGGTTAGGGTTTTCGTAATTCTGTTTTGGGGATTGTTTATAGCAGGGAAGAACAGAGAACTGCGAGTCAAGCGAACCGCAAACAGAACCGCGAGCGGAGAGAACTGTGAGTAGAGAGAATCGCAACCAGAGAGCACCACCGCATTGACACTGCGCAGCCAATAGATACGAGAACAATGAACCCTAATCCACGAGGTGGAGGAGAATAGCAAACCTAATCGCAATGAGTTTTTATTTTTATTTATTTATTTTCTAATTTCCGCATAAGAAACGACGATCAATGGCCTCTGGACTCGCCAACTCGATTGCAAGCTCTCGAATTTGGCCGAGCGCACCGAGTTCACAACGAGCCTACCAATCCTACATAAAAACGAATTTGCTTCCAATTAAACTCCAACAGTACGGAATGTAAACTCGAATTTACGACTTAACACGCGAGTTTGATAAACATACGGTTCCGAAGAATTGATTTAGAAGACAATATAGTATTAGGTATTCTTTGTAACGTCCCATTTAATCGATAACCCTAATTAAAGGAAACATCACACAAGATAACATAGCAGCGCGGTCTTGGAACATAAGTATAACTCCTTATAATACTTAAGGCACACCATGATGGCAAAAGCCAAATAAGATACAAAGTTCAACAATACTCCAATTTAAAATTAAAGGCCAAGCAAATACATGGGCCATAGCCCAATAACAAAGCCCAAAGCAGTAGAATCCAGTCCAGGCGGACTACGCAGCGGAATCATCCCTTCCTTGTTGACCTCGAGTGCCTCTCGCATCTACTCACATCAATAAATTGATGATCATCGTAAAAGGAGAAGAACCACATATAAGACAACCAAACAAGCAACAAGGTAGGCTAGAGTAGAAATAGTTTATCATGCAGTTACATGTTATCACACAATCCAAACAGTATTTATCAACCAATCATGTTATGACTTATCAAACAATACACTAGACTCAGATTCGACTCATCCGAATTACATATAATCTAGTCAGATTCAGCGGATGCTTGCACTTGAGATGAATATCTCTGCTCACCCCCGAGCTAAGTGTTACAAATGGTACAATGTCTCAATCCCCCACACACAAGGTTAGTCCTTAATGAGTTTCAGGCCTCCTGCTACTCTCACCACAAGAGTCAGTCCGCTTTAAGTGAGACTAACTGACTCCTTAGAGTGTCAAGATGCAACCTTACCTTGAATCCTTACCAAATTATATAGATGGGGCACCACCATGAACTCCCACTAACATGGGTCATGGAATTACGTCCCGACCACTGAAGCACCACCATGAGGTCTCACCTAGAGGCTCATGGAATTACGCACCGACACAGACCAATCATACTCAATCAATCAGGTATTATTTATCATGCACATAACTCTCATGCCAACCTTTATAACCAAATCCAGATTCATATTCCATGTTGAATCCATTCCAACTCATCCTTCCCAATCCATGAATCACATCACTCATGCAAATTCATTCATCTCATACTTTATAAATGCATACCAAGACATACATATATCACAAAATAGTATTCATCCCAAATACATGAGTGCCAACATTTAAGTACCTACAATTCCATACAATCAAGCACAACCCACAATCATAATTCTTACACCAAAATTCCTAAGAAAATTTATTATCACAAAACCAAAAATCATTGCAGTAATGCGTGACACATTTCTCAAGCTATAGACATCTAATCGACGATCCAACCGGTCAAATGTCAAAATGTCAAAATTTCAGCTCAATCGAACGATTAATGAGTCGGGAAAGTCAATTTTACTAAAACTGCACATATCAGAAAAATACACAGTTGCCCAGCGACCAAGTCAACTCGCCCAGCGATGGCGTGACGCATCCAGAATACGAGAAATAACGTTAAATATCACAGTTTCATGAATATTTGAACCCCTAACTCAGAAATATACCAAAAACAACGTTTTCCCCAAATGTTTCTCATATTTCACAAAACATTAATCGCATAAAATAGAAATAACGTGAAACCCTAGCTTCCTTTACATGGAAAAGGGTTAGCAGAGGACTTCGACACCCGAACCGTGATGAACAGTAGCTCAAGCAATAGCTTCAAGGGCTGGAAAATAGTGGAACGAGCTTGAAACGAGTTCATTAAGACAACCCTAGTTGAAACTATGAAGAATGAACAAAATGGAGCAAGAGCATGAGTTGGAAGCTGACTTACGAAGAGTAGAGAACTGGTCTGAGTTCACTTGATGAGAAACAGTGGCTGAACCCTAGCAGAGCTTCACAACTGCTCAAGGAGGAAGTAAGGGAGAACTATTTTTCTGAAATGATACGAATGAGTGGGTTAGGACAGGTCTTGGGTCATTTAGCTCTCTATGGGCCAAACCTTAGGCCCATTAGACCTTGGGGCAACCCTTAAAGATTGGGGCTGAAATAAGAGGGCTTTACATTCTCCCCAACAACAAAATTTTCATCCTCAAAAATTCATAGATGTGGTAGGAAGGAACTATGTTCTCCTTATATCCTTTGAGAACCATCACTCAAACATGACTGATATAACGACTCCAACACCTATAGTCACTTGAAACTTTTGTTAGTTTTGAAATGGTGAGTTTAGCCAAGAAGGGGGGGTGGTTGAATTGGCTTTATAAAACTTTTTCGAAAGCTTAAATCTTTTTTCAATTGAATCTAACGGACTGGAAAGTTTGGATGTAAATGCAGCAGACCAGTACACTTTCAGTCAATTAAAATCTAAAACAACTGACTAAATTGTTCTTGATGCTATGAAACAGTCGATTAAAAAGGCAATTCAGTCGGCTAAAATACTGGAGAATTATGCAGAATGCAGAATTTGCGAATTCAACTCAAACAACAATCTTTTATATACAAGACATGTTCCAATCGGTATTTATAATAAGTATAAAGCCTCAAATAACACAAGAACGCATTAAATCACACCAAAGATCCAATTGCTTGGTTTTCTTGAGTTTTAAAGAGTTTCAAAGAGAGTAAGATGAGGGAAAGAAGAATGCACAACTGTTTTTATACTGGTTCACTCAATCACAGAGCTACATCCAGTTTTCCAGGACAACCTGAGCCTGGTTTCCACTATATTCAAAAGTCTTACAAATCAAACACCAAGGTTACACTTTTGAACACAAAGCACACAAGATTTTTGACTCACACAAAAATCTAGAACTACAACCTACAAGAATCACACTTGCAGACATGAAATCACATCAGGCAAACCATCCAGAGGCACAAGAACATCCAAACCTGATGGTGGTTGTCCCTAGCACACCATACATGTGTTCTTCAAGCTACTCACAAGCCAAAATGCCTCCAAAATCAACCAAGATCAACCAAGATCTTCAAACCATGAGTTCCAGCTGTGTATTGCAGAGAGAGAACGCTTCCCAAAGATGAATGACAAGGTTTGGTTCAGAAAAACTCAGATTCACACCTCTGCTCGCGAAAACACAACATCAGCCCCCAAAATATCCCAAATTTCCATGTCCCTATCTCCAATATTCTTTTGCCATGTACGCAGTTTTTTATGATCCTACATAACCATTGTCTCCTCCTTACTTCCCATTTTATCCTTGTTTATTTTTGTCCTTGATAGTATTGTTTCAAAGATAGCCCTTTTTATTGAGGCCATGGTAGTAAGTATTTGCGATTCACGATACGAGTTGTACGAATCCCCCACATACTGAAACACTCATTTTTACTCCTATATCGCTAGTGTGTCATGCGGTTTGTTCACATAATTGCATGAATTGCGATTTTGGTACATGTCATATCCAAAATCGGAGTCACGTAACCCAATTTGACAAATAGTTTCAGTGAGAAGGAGAAGATCAAATATCAAGATAAAGTAGAATAAACTCAATGAAGATCAAGATCTTCTTGAAGAACTTGATTCCGCCCAGAAAATAACCCTTAGAAAGTTGCTCAAACTTTGCGAAAATTTTTGGTCTAAAATTGTGTCTGAAAAGGTTAGAGCAAGGAGAATTATATAGATTTACATGGTCTATTTTAATATATAAAAACTATATTTAATATTTCACTAACTCGTAAAATGAATGGATTAAAAATATATTTAATAGATTTAAACAAGAATTTTTTTCCGTACTAGGCGATTCAATACGGTTAATTACGGAACTAGGCAAGTTTTTAAAAAATTACGGATTTAGGCAAATCGTGCTGTCCCCACACGATTTCTCAAAGACAAAATGTTCACCCTTACACAATTTCCTTTGAAAATGGAATGTGGTGGGCCCATGATAATTTCAAAAGAGAAATTGTGTGCACTCAAGACGATTTCAAACCAGAAATTGTGTGCCCCAAAACAATTTCAACATATAATCGATTACATTCGAAGAATTTGTATTTGCAGTTTTTGTGTAATCGATTACATATATACTGTAATCGATTAAAAATGGCCAATTATAGTTTATGGGTTTATGTGATCGATTACTTGAGTTTGTAATCGATTACAGGTGCATGAATTGATTTTCTAGGGTTTTGCAATCCATTATAGGATAAAGTTTATGAAATTTTAATGGATGAAGGTAGAATATATGATAATGGCAAAGTGTTTTTATTAATATTGACATACAAGATAAGATAACAAAAAATTGAAAAGTAAAGTTATTGAAATTAGAAATGAACGTAATTCATTGGCGAAATGGGCATTGGCCCCTATGATGACCCTCAGTGCGACAATAAGAACATTTTTTCAATTTATCCGGAATTGGTTGATCCATTTCGTTATGGATCCTTGTAGTTGTTGGTTATTTGGAAGCCTTGCGCCCGGTTTGTTAGTCTGGAATAAAATTTGGATTTGTATATGTTGACTAATAGTCCTCATTTTGCAGTGGGTGGAATTGGACATTGATAAGCCTTAATAATGTTACAAGATATCCCATAATGACCATCAACATTAACTAGAGGACCGAAAACTTGGAAAATTGTCCTAGGATTAGTGTGTTGGACAGCTTGTTACCATCAGGGAACTTCATTATAAGATTGGTCTCAGTCTCCATACTCCATGGTAATTGTTTTTTCTTTTGCTATCCATGCTCTTCTATATGTCACGGTATATCTGTAACGACTTTTGATGTCTACGACCAAGCTTTTAATATGAATGCTTGGGTTCGCCCTGACTAAATGGAAAATAATCGAAACAATTTGAGTCGAATCCAAATTGGAGTGATCTTGGGGAATTAATGTAGAGAAACATGTATGCCATCCATCAATGGACTTGATCTTCTAGTGATGTTTGACTTTGCTGTAACTAGCCCTCAAATGCCATTGACATCCATTATTGTAATGGATGTATCGTGCCACGTAAATATAGGACTTCGATTCCACAATATTGAAGTTGTACCCATTGGTGATGTGATAGTGTTTTATTGTAGATATCGTTGCTTCTTTTGAATCGAAGTGTATGCGTTCCTACAGTTTGACTTCTACATTTGGTTTGTACTCCATCGTAGGGATTTGAACAATTTCATCATCGTGTAGATTGTCTTCAAAATTATAATAAGAACTAAACTCGTTTACGATATCTGGAATTACAGGTTCGTCTTCGATTAGGTTAAACGAAGAAGAGCCTCCATAATTCCATGAACTCATGATGTCAATCTTGATTTGGAAATTGGTTATAAGAGATTTGAAGTTTATTAAGTTTGGTGTGTATGTAGAGAAAATTGATAGGAGAAGAAATGGTGTTGTGTTTGTATATATAAGAACTTAAAGCATGTTCACATAGAAAAAATAGTGAAAGGAAATTGAGGTTCTGGAAACAAGATCAAAAGGGTGAGAGGGTTCTTAAAGAAATAACCAAATCCAGCCTAAATCCTTCAAAAAACGCATACCCCCGTACATTTTCTAAATAGAAAACGTCCACCTCCCAAACATTTTCTATTTAGAAAATGCCCAACCTTTATGGTTGAAAACAACAATCTTCCGGTAAACGTGTCACTCTTGCATCATCAAGATGACCACATTACAAACGACATATGACAATGGAACGAGAGAGTTTCCTGACTAAGAAGACCTTCAATATGGATTTTAAAACATACTGATCAGGTTGACCCTAGGGTTAGAAATTTAATTGATCTGGCTGGTTTTGGGCATGTTTTGAAGGTTGATAATATGAACATTAACCATCTACCGTTAACTACATTGTGTAAAAGGTGGAGGATTGAAACTGACCTTCCACATGCCACTAGGAGAAACAACTGTCACCTTAGAGAATGTTTCACTTTAATTGGGTGTGCCTATATATATAAACACAACACCATTTATTCTCCTATCAGTTTTTCTCTGCATACACACCAAACTTAGTAAACTTCAAATCTCTTATAAAAAATTGCGATTCTGATCCAAATTCTTTCTTTTAGGAGTTGGGGAATCTAGGCCTAATCTATTAGAATAGGTCTAGGCTGATTTGGCAGGTCGAAGCCTAAAGACTTTCAAGGTCAAAACCATTCCGCTCGAAAACTAGCCTTCAAAGAAAGTCAAAGACTAGCGGACCGCATACGTGCTTACTTTTTGTTTGATAGGTTGAAACGTCCAATTCAAGATTGACATCATTTGTTCATGGAAATATGGAGTTTTTTTTTTGTCTAACCCAATCGAAGACAAACCTATAATTCCAAACATCGTAGACGAGTTTACATGATGATGAAATTGTTCCAATCCCTACTATGAAGTACAATCCAAATGTAAAAGTCGAACTGTAGGAATGCATACACTTCGATTCAAAAGAGGCAATAATATCTGCAATAAAACACTATCACATCACCAATTGGTACAACTTCAATGTCGTGGAATCGAAGCCCCATATTTACGTGGCACGATGCATCCATTACAACAATGGATGTTAATGGCCTTTGAGGGCTGGTTACAGCAAAGTCAAACATCACTGGGAGATCAAGTCCATTGACGGACGACATACATGTTTCTCTACATTAATTTCCCAAGATCACTGCAATCTGGATTTAACTCATTGTTTCGATTGTTTTCCATTTAGTCATGACGAACCCAAGCATTCAAATTAAAAGTTTGGTTGCAGACATCAAAAGTCATTATAGATATACCATAACAAACAGAAGAGCATGGATAGCAAAGGAAAAAACAATTACCATGGAGTATAGCGACTGAGACCAATTTTATAATGAAGTTCCCAAATGGTTACAAGTTGCCTAACACACTCATCCTAGGATAATTTTCCAAGTATTTGGTCCTCTGGTTAATGTTGATGTTAGAATGGGACATCTTGTTACATAATTAAGGCTTATCAAGTTCTGTTACGTTCATTTCTAATTTCAATAACTTTACTTTTCGAAGGTTGAACCGTACTGAAGGTTGAGCTGGATCAATGGTTGAATCAGGTCAGATTGGGCCAAAGGTCAAGTTGAACCAACCTAGGACACAATTGAAGGTCGAGTCGAACTAGGCCAAAGGTGGAGCTGGGTAGGTCTAGGTCGAAGGTCGAACCAGGCTGAAAGTCAAACTGAGTCAGAGCTTAAGGTTGAGTCGGGTTGGGCCAAGTCGGGTTGAAGGTCAAGTCAAACCGGTCCGAAGGTCGAGTTGGGCTGAAGGTCGAATTGAACCAAAAGTCACTAGTGCAGATTTGGGATTTTACCTCGCCTTATAGGCCTCGATTATGGCGGAACCGAAGCCTATAAGGAGGCGGTGGCAATTTTGAAATTAAAGGCAACTTATAGGCCTCGGTTCAGTCAAAAACCGGTGCCAAATTCTGCTTTAGGCCTCGGTTCTTAAGAAACCGGTGCCAAAGAGGGGTTATAGGCCTCGGTTAAGGAGGCCCGAAGCCAAAAGGTTGCCAGAAATTGACCTATAGGCTTCGGTTAGGGAAAAGCCGGTGCCAAAGAGGGGTTATAGGCCTCGGGTGTTAGGAAACCGAGGCCAAAGAGGGGTTATATGCCTCGGTTCTGCGTGGAACCGAGGCCATATCGTTTAATTAGGGCTCAAAAACAGAACCCCTTCTTCCTCGCGCGCGCAACTGCCATTTCTCTTTGCAAATTCCGGCGACGCTGTTTCTTCTTCTCTCCGCGACTTCCGGCGAGCCCACCACTCGAGACCACCACGCGAGCCTCTTGCCACCACCGCCGTCTCGTCTCGCATCCAGCCACCGCAGTCTCGTCGCGCCTCCAGCCACCACCACGCGAGACCACCACGCGAGCTCTTGCGCCGTCTCGTCTGGCGTCCGTCCACCACCACGCGAGACCACTGCTGCTATCTCGTCCCTCTCTCTGTCTCTCTGCAAGTGTTCCGGCGTCCCTCTACCACCACGCGAACACTTTCCTTCTTTTGTCGCAATTGTCGCGCCGCGATTTTCTCTAAGGTAAATTTCGAACGCGTTTTTGTTTGATTTTCTGTTTTTGTGTATGTTAATTTTAAATTTTAGTTATTGTGAGTGTTAATTTGGATTGAGATAGAAATTGTTTGGAGTGTTTTGATTAATTTTGTGAAAGGATTGAGTCTCAATTTAAGAGCATTGTGTCTTCAGACGTAGAGCATTAAGTCTGAAATTATTTTAAGAGAATTGTAAAAACACTATAATTAAATAGGTAATATATGATGTTAAGGAAATTGTTGTTTTTGCTTTTATTTGTTACTTATGACTTTCTCTTGTGTTTTTTGTTATCTCTTGTAGCTTTCGAACGTGTTGAATTGCATCATCTTCCAGTGTCATCTGCTCTTTTTACGCTCTCCCAGGTTCCTAATTCTAATATTTTCCTATTATGCCAATCTGTTGTTTGCTTTATATATTTTATTAATTATTTGTTAAAACATGTTGTTTGTTTTTTCTTATATGTGAGTTAGCCTTAGTTTCCCGTTTGAGATTCAATACGTAAATTATGTATTGTCCCCGAGTTTTCATTTTGAAAAAATTACATTTTTTTAAAATTAGATATAAGGGGATACAATACTAATAATTTAAATGTATTGAATCTTGAATTGTCCGATTGGACAGTTTAAGAAGATTAATCACTTTCTAGTAATTTATTAGTGCATATATATTTAAAATACATATCTTAAAATTCATGAATATTTGTCAATTGTGTTTTGTATTGATCTTCGGGTGCATATGTGATTGTGGTTTATAATCACTCTCATTTCGTGTATCCTGAAGGCCAATGCGAAATGCTGGCAAAATTTCGTGAAATTTAAGATATGTATTTTAAAAGTAATATGTACCAATAAAATAAGGAAAGTGAATCTTCTTAAATGGGATAGGGTCACACCTTGATTACGACGTGAGCATTGATTCAAAGATTACTGAAATTGTTCACGCAATTTCAGTATGGATCGAGATTGGATTAATTTACCACGTATTAGAGCTGAGTATGAGAATGGAGTAGAAGAATTTATAAAATTTGCGCAACGTTATGAGGGGAGAAGTGATGATGAAGTGAAGTTCAGATGTTCGTGTGTCAACTGTTTGAATGGAAGAAAATTGAATGCAACTCAAGTTAGGGAACATCTTATTTGTGATGGTTTCCTTAAAAGTTATACAATATGGACATGGCACGACGAATTAATACACATTCCAACTGTTTCTCGATCTGAATATCTTGCCAATTCCTCCATGAAAGAGCGACGAGAAGAGCGATGGGAAGAGCGATGTGAAGAGCGATGTGAAGAGCGATGTGAAGAGTGAGTAGAAGAAGACAATATAGAGGATATGATACGGGATGTTGGCGCAGAAGCTTTTGCACAAGCGCATGTGTATGAGACGATGTCTGCTGATGTGGAAACTCCGCTGTATGTTGGTTCAACTAAGTTCACGCGATTATCAGCGGTTTTAAGACTTATGAATTTGAAAGCAACCAATGGTTGGACAGATAAAAGCTTCACAGAATTGCTCGTGCTCTTGAATGAAATTCTTCCCGAAGGAAATACTCTACCCACTCGAAACTATGATGCCAAGAAAATTCTTTGTCCGATGGGTATGGAGTATAAAAGGATACACGCATGTCCTAATGATTGCATATTATACAGAAAAGAATTTGAAGATTTGAAAAAATGTCCAAAGTGTGGGTCATCACGGTACAAGCAGAAAAGAAACAGTGAAGATAATGGTCAAATAGAGAAGGAAGGATCTGCTTTGAAAGTAGTCTGGTACCTTCCAATCGTGTCTAGACTTAAGCGTTTGTTTGCAAATCCTAAAGATGCTAAAAACCTTAGATGGCATGCAACTGAGAGAAGATGTGACGGACTCCTTCGTCATCCAGCTGATTCAATGCAATGGAAAAATATTGATCAGGAATTTCCCAAGTTTGGTGAAGAATGTAGAAATATTCGTTTTGGCTTAGCTACCGATGGAATGAATCCATTTGGTAATTTAAGTACAAATCACAGTTGTTGGCCTGTTATATTATTCATTTACAACTTATCTCCTGGACTCTGCATGAAGAGAAAATACATGATGTTGTCTATGATGATATCTGGTCCAAAGCAGCCTGGAAATGACATAGATGTATATCTCAATCCTCTAGTTGAAGACTTGAAGGTGTTGTGGGTTGATGGTGTTGAAGTATTTGATGCTGTTGCTTCTGAAACTTTCATGATGCATGCAATGTTATTTTGCACCATTAATGACTTTCCAGCTTATGGTAATTTGTCAGGGTACAGTGTCAAGGGTCATAAAGCATGTCCTATATGTGAAGAAAACACTGCATCTCATCAATTGAAAAATGGAAGGAAGACCGTGTATCTGCGCCATCGAAGGTTTTTACAAGCTAATCATCCTTATCGAAGGTTAAAGAAAGCATTCAATGGACATCAAGAGAATGACAAAGCACCAACTCCATTAACTGGCATTGAAATTCATGAAAAAGTTAATAAAGTACATCATGTATTTGGTAAAACGTCCAAGAAGTCATCTGCATCGAGCCCTTGGAAGAAAAAATCAATATTCTTTGACCTTCCATATTGGTCGAAGTTAGAAGTTAGGCATTGCATAGATGTCATGCATGTAGAGAAGAATGTGTGTGATAGCTTGATTGGTACACTACTCAACATTCAGGGAAAGACAAAAGATGGAGTAAATGCTCGTTTGGATTTGGTTGAAATGAAGATCCGAGAAGACTTGGCACCAAGGGAGGTTGGTAGGCGCACTTATTTGCCCCCTGCATGTTACACTATGTCCAGACAAGAGAAGATAAGTTTTTGCTTATGTTTAAAGAGTGTCAAGGTACCTCAAGGATACTCTTCAAATATTCAGAGTTTAGTGTCCATGCAAGACTTGAAGCTTGTTGGCCTCAAGTCTCACGATTGCCACATCTTAATGCAACAATTGTTACCTGTAGCTATTCGTGGAATTTTACCCAAAAATGTTAGACAAACTATAACGCGTTTGTGTGCATTCTTCTCTTCAATTTGTAGCAAAGTCATTGATCCTTTAAAGTTAGATGAACTTTAAGCCGAAATTGTTATCATCTTGTGTCAGCTAGAGATGTTTTTCCCTCCATCATTTTTTGACATCATGGTACATTTACTTGTTCATGTGGTGAGAGAAATCAAGTTTTGTGGACCAGTATACTTAAGATGGATGTATCCCATTGAACGTTACATGAAGATTTTGAAAGGGTATATGAAAAATCAATATCGTCCAGAAGCTTCAATGATCGAAAGATATATTGCTAAAGAAAGTGTCGAGTTCTGTTCAGATTACATGGTAAAAGCAAAACCGATAGGAGTTCCTCACAGATCATGGTTGAACAGGTGTTCTATAAGTAACAGCATACGAGGTGTGAGTATGGTTACCAAAAATCGCGAAGAGTTGATGCAAGCACACCTATACATTTTGAACAACACAAATGAGGTAATGCCTTACTTATCTGCACACAAAGTCATTGTGAAAGAGAACAATCCAAGACAATCAGAGAAATGGCATTTGATGGAACATAATAGAACATTCATGCCTTGGTTTAAATCTGAGGTTTTGAAAGATGCGCAATGCTCTGAGACTTTGATGTGGTTAGCAAATGGGTTGAAATTTGATGTCATCTGTTGTACAGGTTATGAAATCAATAATTGCACATTCTATACAAAGTGTCTTGATGATAAAAGCACAGTACAAAATAGTGGAGTCAGTCTTGAAGCCGAGTCACTACAATTTTCTACATCTAAAGATCAAAATCCCGTAGTAGGATCAATGACATACTATGGTGTAATACAAGAGATATGGGAGGTTGATTATACCATGTTTACTATTCCACTGTTCAAATGTAAGTGGATTGACAATAAGAGTGGTGTCAAAATAGATGAATCAGGAATGACTCTAGTGGATTTTCGAAAGGTGGGTTATCGAGACAAGCCATTTATCATGGCACAACAAGCATCTCAGGTTTTCTATGTTAAAGATCCTGCGTCTGAACATTGGTTTGTCGCTCTTCATGGAAAAAAACAAATTGATCCTAATGAAGAGAATATGAGTGATCTTAATATTGCTGTCACCCACCCATTTAGACGAACGACAAATATTGATGAAATCCATCTAGTTGATGATGTACATGCAATTCGAGAAGATCACGATGAAGGAATATACATATGACCAATCAATAACTTTATGTATGAATTTCATATTCTTGTTAACATTTAGGTGTTTTGTTAAATAATGTTTTATATATTAATTTGTCAGTTGCTTATTAATGTTTTTTTTTATGTTTTCATTTCACAGATACATGGCTGAACAAACTTCATCAGAGGATGAAGCACCTACTAAGAGACCCACTAGAGGAGCCACTAGGTTGAGAGAGCTCTTAATTAGAAGAGCTAAAGGTCAGAAAACACATGTTGATATTAACGTCGACACTGGTGAACCTAGTGGTCGTTATGGGGACGTCTTCAAAAGCTATTTAGGAATGTTGGCACGAGAGAGAATATCAATCCTTACGCCATCTTTTGATCATGCCACTGAAGTTGATCGGGAAATGATATGGCAAGATTTATTGGTAACTAATATTAATGTTATTAAAGTTATACTTTGACTTTGTTGATAATATGATAAATATTGTTGATGACATTTTCTATATTGCAGCTAACATTTGATATTCCAAATGTGCCGACCTTAAGACAAAAATGTTTGTCATCGGTGGCTAAGAAATTTCGTGGTTTTAAGACCAAGTTGACGTCAAGGTATGTCTTTGGACATAAAAAGAATGAAAATCCATTGTTGAAATACACTTGGATTGATGAAGACACATGGCGTCAGTTTCTTGAGCTTCGGACATCTGAGGGATGGCAGGTATGTTTATTTGAAATCATCAATAGCACAATTGATAATTATGCAAAATTTTAACTAATTCATAAAATGGGTTTTATATGTTACAGGTCAAGAGGAAAAAGGCTCAAAGCATAAGTGCTCAAAATACAAACCCGCACATATTATCTCGTGGTGGGTATAGAAAACTTGAAGAGAAGATAATGACAGAAAAGAAAAAATCTAGGCCCCCACCTTCTGAGGGTGAAGATACTAAGCCTCCTTCACCACCATCACGTCATCAGAAGTGGAAGTTAGCCCGTTTACGCTCATCGGGCAACTACACTTCTGACTCTGCACGAGAAATCTCTGAGAAAATTGTAAGATACAATTCTTATCTAAATTGCTCGTTCATGTTTTATATTATATTTTGATTTATAAATGTTTTTGTTACCTTGTAGGATTCGTTGGTTGAGCAGACCTCCCAAGGAGGATTCATTCCAGAAGGTCGTCATGACATACTTGCTGCTGCAATTGGACGACCTGAGCACCCTGGACGTGTGCGTGGTGCTGGATCAGGAGTCGGCATACGCCAATTTTTTGGTTCCTCCTCTCGTCAGTCTTCATGCAGTCATGGTGCTGATTATGAACAAAGACTAAAGGAAATGATCACGGCGCAAGTGAGAGAAGAACTAATGCGCCAATTTGAGCATTATGGCATTCGTTCGCCAGTGGATCATCCGCCAGAAGTAGACCCATTTGTGCCTCCCACGGGTAAATTTGTTTTCTATAAGTTATGAATTGAATAAATGATATTTAATAAAGTAATTGAATAACATTAATAAATCGTTGGCTCTAACAGGTAGAAGCGGAAAGGGGAGTTGTTCAGCTCCACCCGGGGATGACATGGATGACACTCATCCATGTCAGCTATATATTTGGGATGGTACAGAGAAGACACTAGTGGCTCGTGGAAAAGTATTTGAGGCAGCCACAATTCTTCATGGCATGGAGTTATCAGAGGATGAGGTTAAGGTCACGGTAGAGGAGGTTCTTATGCCGTATGCTTTAGTTCCTGTGCCAACAGATGAGGTGTATACTGTGGCACAGGCATTCCAGTGTTTCCTCGCCTGGCCTAGAGATTTGGTTGATACTGACCCCCCGGTACAGACTCTTAAACCCACAAATATACTACATTTTTAAGTTTACATGTTTATTATATTCAAACTTAAATTATATTCCATTTTAACTGAAATTGCATCAATATAGGAAAAACCTCAATCAAAGAAGATTCTTCTCTCTTTGGATGATCCTCTTGGTGCATTGCTCCAACTTGCAGAAATCATAGCTGATAAGCCAATGCAGGTTCCTTGGGATGCTAACATTTTTGGGAGAGATCTTGACATCCCACTTTACTTGCATTCCCAAGATGTCTTGGAGCTTGCACGAGGACAAGAAGAACTCAATATTACCATTATTCAATTATGGATGATGTAAGTCTTTTAGTCATTATATATAGTTATTTGATATATTTATGTATTTACTTATATCAAATCAATTTTTGGTTTAGGTATCTGTCTGGTGTCACTGAAACTATGGGGCTGAATGATGTATATGGGTTTATAGACCCCCAACTCACCCATGAAGGCAACAAGTTTGATGACATCCAAGCATATGTGACCAAATGCTTTCAACGTGGAAAAGAAATTTATTTTGTCCCTTATCTTGCTGGGTAAATCATTTTTGTTAACTTATGAATATAATAAGTCATTTTAATGCATAACAATGAATTTATTTTCTTATTAGGCGTCATTGGCAGTTACTTGTGGTTTCCCTAAGGGAGAACCTTGCTATGTGGTTTTGCTCTTTGCATCGCCCTCCCCCCAACCATCTTAGACAAGTGATAGATTGGTAAGAACCTCAATATCAATCTTATGAATATGACATGTTATATAAAAATATCCTAACTTATTCCCTATATCATAGTTCAATTGCTGCACATAACATGTTGTTAGGGAGATTAACGGCTAAGGCAAAAGGTCTTGTATGGTGTTCTCTCCAGGTTTGATATTTCTATCCATATCTTCATGATTGTTTGCTTGATTTTCTTCATTAATTAATTGTAAGGTTGTTAATATAATGTAGTGTAATAGACAAACCGGCTCATATGAGTGCGGTTACTATATAATGCAATGGATGACAACCACTGTGCGTGCTCGTATTACAACAAATTGGGAAACGGTAATATATATTTGAATTAAAATGAATACTTTGCAATATTTCCTTTTTATATACTAACTTAACTTAATCTATTATTTTGTAGACATTCAAGAGTCCTGCAGCAATTCCCGCAAAGTCCATCAAGTTTGGTAGGATAGCATGTGCCAAATATATAATTGAAATGTACCATAGTATTGATTAGAACATGTATGTTGATTACAAAAGATTTGTAATTGTCTTTTAAATGAATTTGAATTGTAGATGTGTTTTAAAATATTCTGTTCTGGTCTATTCTGGTCTGTGCTGGGTGCTGAATAAAATTTGCAGGTTCAAATGTGGGAATAACACCAAATCAGAAATTGCATTTAAAAAAAACAGCGTATTAGGCCTCGGTTCACACCAAAACCGAGGCCAAAAAGGGTATCGAATTTAAAAAAAAAAAAAAGAAGCCCATATGGCCTCGGTTCATACCACAACCGAAGCAAAAAGCAGACTTTTGGCCTCGGGTGCCACCAAAACTGAGGCCAAAAAGGGTATCGAATTTAAAAAAAAAAAAGAAGCCCATATGGCCTCGGGTGCAACAAAAACCGAGGCCAAAAGGGTATCGAATTTTTTTTTAAAAAAAAAAAGAAGCTTATATGGCCTCGGGTGGCTCAGAAAACCGAGGCCAAAAGGTTGGCTCTATGGTCTCGGGTTTGTCTGAATATAAACTTATGTGAATGAAGAATATAAACTTATGTGGGGTGGTATGCAATGATACCAGAATATAAACTTTGCATGAATTGTTCTGTAATGAAGAACATGTGTAGTGTTTGGGTTTGAGTCTCTCGTCCTTATAGTCCTTATAGGAACTTTATGATCATCTAGGACAAAGGTTTCGGTTAATTTATGTAAAAAGGTTTAAGTACTCCAAATGCTTTATTATTTATATATTCTTTGCCGATAAAAAAAAGAAAAGAAGGTTACAAAAACACACAAACAACGTTCCTGTATTTTCTAAGTGATCAAAATCCTTAAGCCTTAATTTTGTGAGGAAAAAACGTTATTTGTGTTTAATAACTATCTAGAAGAGTGAACTTTTTCTATATTTGTCTGATGTTATCTATCTTTTAATAAACGAATCTCATGACATTTAGATCACATTTCTTTGTAAACCAAAATGTTTTAGTAAGAAGTGATTGCATTTCAAATCATACTCAAAGTTTAGTCAAAAATGATTATTGTATAAATAATGCTTGAGTTTTGGTTGTGGCATAAATAATACCCAATTTTGGTTGAGTGACTCAAGTCCAAAGATTATTGTCTAATACTTTTAGTTTGCTAGTTGAACTTGACTATATTAATTAAGAACTTAATGTTTTCATACACAACCAATATAAAAACATGAATGTAAATATTTCTCTACCGTAATCTCTTTGAATTACATATTTATTATTCATCAACATGAGTTTGTCAACTTAAAGTTGTGTCTGCCTATTTTCATTAAAAGTTTAATTTTGTATGTAATTTTGATCAAATGTTGGTTTTGAAAATATTATGAAAAGTTTTAAATGGACAAATGAACCTTTCCTTCTCGTGTATTTTTCATATTTTCACACATCACGAGACTTCTTTTAGATAATAGAATTATCTCCATCATCTAAACCCTAGCTTAGTTAATTTTCCAAAATTATTGCTAGTTCTCGCTATCTTGGCCTATTTCTTATGTGTAGAGTTTTGCAATTTAGAGTTAAGAAATGGATTCCATGGACGTAAACACGTTAGGTTCAAAAACTATCTAAATTAGAGTTATATAAAAAAAAAATACAACAAACATAAATTTTATGTTTTTGTTGTTTAATTGAAATATGAATTTGTTGCTTAAATACATGTTGTATTTAATTGCTAATTTTATTATTATTCTATTTCTACTGTACCTTTTTTTTTTTTATAAATGTGGTTAAGGGTCACATGAATGTTAAAAAAAATTGTAGTTATTCAATATACACTTTGAATTGTGTTTGAAGATATTTGATTTATATATATGATCAAAATTTTCTAAGCAATATCTCTAACTTTCTCATGAAGTGTTGTTGGGTATTGGGCTCCCATCCTATGTGGAGAAAATGCCCAAAACTTGAGAAGCCCATGTCTCATTTAACCTAGTGGAGAGGGGGCTATAAAATAAAGAGAGAGGCAGAACAATAGAGTCCCTAACATATAGAGGGAGAGGTAGAGGGAAAATTCTGTTCACGTTTTTCACAGAGCTGTCACAGTAGAATCGGCGCTGCGGATTCGTTCACCGTTGGATCGGACTGAAATTTTTACAGCAGGTTCGGAACTCATTGCTCTTCATTCTAACCGGTCGGATCTTTGATACGAGATCTGAGTTTTGAGATATTAATTTCAAACTGCAGCAGTGATTTGTAGAGGTTTTCCTCTCTTGTTCTTCTCTATTTTGAAAGCTTTGTTGCTTTGTTATTTGGTTGGGTGTTGGCACTAATTTGTGCTATTGATTGAGACTCTTTTGTAGTCTTGTTGATCATAGTGGAGCTATTTCTTTGGTCTGGACGACTCGTGGTTTTTACCCTTGATTTGAGGGGGTTTCCACGTTAAAAATCTTGGTGCCTTTATTTGTGCTTTTGGTGATTTATTATTGCTGCTCTTTGATTATTGCTCCTCATAGATTCTTGCAAGTTAGGGGAAATTATATCCACTGCATTCTCTGGTATGTTGTTTGTTGTTGTTTTCCCCATTAGAGTGGCATCAGAGCTCTTGGTTGGGCTATATTTACTTGCTTGAATGATGGAGGCAAATGCAAAGATGGTTGCTTTGAATGGTACAAATTATCATTTGTGGAAGGGCAAGATGAAAGATTTATTATTTGTCAAGAAATTGCATCTTCCGGTCTTTACTACACAAAAGCCAGATTCTATGTCTGAAGAAGAATGGGACTTTGAGCACCAACAGGTATGTGGTTTTATTCGGCAATATGTTGAATATAATGTTTATAATCATATTGCTAATGAGACACATGCTAGAGCTTTGTGGGAGAAGATTGAGTCTTTGTATGCTTCTAAGTTGGGCAATAATAAATTGTATTTGTTAAATTGCTTGATGAACTTGAGGTACAGGGAGAATTCTTCTATTTCTGATCACTTAAATGAGTTTCAAGGGCTCCTAGATCAATTGTTAGGAATGGGCATAAAGTTTGATGACGAAGTTATGGGATTATGGTTGCTTAATACTCTACCAGAGTCTTGGGAGGTATTTCGGGTTTCAATTACGAACTCTGTCTCGAATGGTGTTGTTTCTTTTCAGATGGCAAAAAGCGGTGCTCTTAATGAAGAGATGAGAAGGAAGGCACATGGTTCTTCATCTCAGTCTGAGATGCTTGTTACAGAAGCTGGGGGGAGAAGTCAGAAAAAGGAACATAAAGGTGGTAGAGAGAAGAGTAGGAGCAAGTCCAAGTCAAGATACAAGAATTTAGAGTGTCATTTTTGTCATAAAATTGGGCACATTCAGAAATACTGTTTTAAGTGGAAAAAGGAGAACAAAGACAAGAAAGGCAAACAGAGAGAGAATGACCATGATGATGATCGTGTCACTACTGCTACAGATGGTGATCTTGTTCTTCTTCGTGACTTTGAGTCCGTTAATCTTGTATCTGATGAGAGCATGTGGATTATTGATAGTGGTGCTACACTGCATGTTACACCTATGAAGGAGTTCTTCACATCTTACACTTCTGGTGATTTTAGAGTGTTGAAGATGGGTAATGATGGTGAGTCTAAAGTGATTGGTGTTGGTGATGTTTGCCTGCAAACCAACATGGGAGTGCAGTTGTTGCTTAAAGGGGTCAAACATGCTCCGGATGTCCGTTTTAATTTAATCTCTGTGCAGTTGCTTGATGATTGTGGTTATGACAATCACTTTGGTTCTAGTAAATGGAAACTCACTAAAGGTAACTTAGTTATGGTCAGAGGGGAGAAACAATCTAAATTGTACTGGACTAAAGCTTTGGTTGCTAAAGACAGTGTGAATGTTATGTATATGGAGGCATCTTTGTGGCACCGGAGGCTTGGTCATATAAGTGAGAAATGGCTTAACTGCTTAGCTAAAAAGGATGTGCTTATGAGATTGAGAAATGCAGAATTGGAGAAATGTTCTTATTGCATGGCTGGTAAACAAACCAGAGTATCTTTTAAGAAGCATCCTCCCTCAAGGAAGTCAGAATTGCTTGAATTGGTGCATTCTGATGTTTGTGGCCCATTAAAGGTAAAGTCATTTAGTGGTGCACTTTACTTTGTTACTTTTATTGATGATTGTTCCAGGAAGCTATGGGTCTATGCTCTTCAGCAGAAAGGTCAAGTACTTGAAAAGCTCAAGGAATTTCATGCTATGGTTGAGAGGCAATCAGGCAAGAAGCTGAAATGCATCCGTAGTGATAATGGTGGTGAGTACCGTGGACCTTTTGATGTTTATTGCAGGCAGCATGGTATTAGACACGAGAAGACTCCTCCTAAAACTCCTCAGTTGAATGGTCTAGCGAAGAGGTTGAACAGGACCTTGGTTGAACGGGTTACATGTATGCTTTCGGAAGCAAATTTGCCTAAGCACTTTCGGGGAGAGGCATTGCTTGCAGCTGTGCATGTTATTAATCTCAGTCCCGCAGTTGCTTTGAATACTGAGGTGCCAGACAAAATTTGGTTTGGTAAGAATGTTAGCTATGATCATTTGTGTGTCTTTGGTTGCAGGGCATTTGTTCATGTTCCTAAGGATGAAAGATCCAAGTTAGATAAAAAGACAAGGCAGTGTATCTTTATTGTCTATGGTGAGGATGAATTTGGCTACAGGTTTTATGATCCTGTTGAGAAGAAGCTTGTTAGAAGCCGTGATGTACAATTCATGGAAGACCAGACCATTGAAGACATTGATAAGGTGGAGAAGACCACACCCGAGAAAGATAGTAATCGCACTGATGGTAATCCGATGAGGTTGCCCGTTCACAATTTGGAGAATGTTGAAACGGAAGCTCAAGACAATGAGCAACATGGTGATGTTGATGATCAACAGTTTGGAAGTGGAGTAGAGGTTCCAATTGATGATGCTCAAGAGGAACATGATGATGATGACGATCTTGGTGATATACCTGAATCACCTCAAGTCCAACTCAGGAGGTCTAATAGACAGAAACAACCTTCTACAAGGTATTCTTGTGATGAGTACATAACCTTGACTGACGGTGGAGAACCTGAGTGTTTTGAAGAGGCAAAGTTCATTGCTATTACTGAAGCATGCAAGGAGTTGTTATGGTTGAAGAAATTATTGCAGGAGCTTGGTTTTAGGCAAGATAACTATTCATTGTTCGTTGATAGCCAAAGTGCTATCCATCTTGGTAAGAATCCAACTTTTCATTCTAGATCCAAACATATTGATGTGAGGTATCATTGGATACGTGATGCTTTGGATGCTAAGTTGTTGGAGTTGGAAAAGGTTCATACAGATGATAATGGTGTTGATATGATGACTAAAGCATTGCCAAGAGGGAAGTTTGAAGTTTGTTGTGAGATCGCCGGTTTGGCGGTTATCTTCACATAGTTGTGAGGGGGAGATTTGTTGGGTATTGGACTCCCTTCCTATGTGGAGAAAAGGCCCAAAACTTGAGAAGCCCATGTCTCATTTAACCTAATGGAGAGGGGGCTATAAAATAAAGAGAGAGGCAGAACAATAGAGTCAGAACACACTGAAAGCCCTAACACATAGAGGGAGAGGTAGAGGGAAAATTTTGTTCACGTTTTTCACAGAGTTGTCATAGTAGAATCGGCGCTGCGGATTCGTTCACCGTTGGATCGGACTGAAATTTTTACAGCGGGTTCGGAACTCATTGCTCTTCATTCTGACCGGTCGGATCTTTGATACGAGATCTGAGTTGGGAGATATTAATTTCACACTGCAGCAGTTATTTGTAGAGGTTTTCCTCTCTTGTTCTTCTCTATTTTGAAAGCTTTGTTGCTTTGTTATTTGGTTGGGTGTTGGCACTAATTTGTGCTATTGATTGAGACTCTTTTGTAGTCTTGTTGATCATAGTGGAGCTATTTCTTTAGTCTGGACGACTCGTGGTTTTTACCCTTGATTTGAGGGGGTTTCCACGTTAAAAATCTTGGTGCTTTTATTTGTGCTTTTGGTGATTTATTATTGCTGCTCTTTGATTATTGCTCCTCATAGATTCTTGCAAGTTAGGGGAAATTATATCCGCTGCATTCTCTAGTATATTGTTTGTTGTTGTTTTCCCCATCAAGTGCAGACAACTTGCCATTTGAAACACCAATATGCAAATTATGTATGTTACCACACCGATAAGAACTTTGGCTTATACGGAAAAGAGATTAAGAAAAGGCAGAAAGAACATTTTTTAGGTCTATTCAGAGCTTCAAGAATGAATAATATGAAGCTTTGGTGAACCAGATTCCCATAAAAATAACTCACACCTCATAGAAACTAAGTAAGAAAATTCCAAATACAAACCACACAAGTTGGTTGAAGAATAATATCAGGTTCAAGTGGAAATGATAGGATGCTTCCACTTTCTGAAATCGTCCTTTCATTTATGTTTTTAAATCCTATTATACGAATTTTGTTTGCGGTTGTTTTCATCGTTGGCTCTTTTCTGCACTTTACGTCATGAGAAAATAAAAAATAATATATATAAAGTTGTAATTAAATTTTGTACATTAATGTGAACTGCATGTACATGGAATCCACTCTATAGACAAACTCATTACTATATGAAAAGTGAATAATAAATGTTGTCCATTATATTCTTCTTCCTCCAATGACTTTAGGTTATTATTCTACTAGTTTGTGGTTTTCTCTTAATGCCTTATGGGGCCTACAAAACTTAACGTGACTTTAATAGATAATTATTTTAGATGATCAGTTAATTAATTAACTTGTTGTACCGAATTTTTTTTTATCAGATAATAATGAAAGGTAAGCTTGCATGAAAAGATAATGTAGTTTAATAGTACCAAACAACCAGCATTTTATTTTGAGTTTCAAGTACTTTGTGGGCTGTGCGTTGCATGCTTTGTAGTTTGTCTTATGATTATGACAATGATCACATAATAAACCGTTTTTTTATGCTGTAATTGTAATCATTGATTTTGAATGAAATGGTATATATCTGTAAAAAAATTCTTATAAGTTAATTTAAATACCAATTTTTATTTACTTTTTACTTACAAGAAAAGCATATTTCATGTACACCATTACTTTTTAAAAGATAAATTGACATGTGACAAATAAGGTAAGTAAACAAATAGCCAATGCATAAAATACCTAATAAGCAATCTTATAAACAAACAAATAAATTACATAGGTTACATTAGAGTTGGAAGAAATTAATGTACAAAAAAATCCATATTTATTCTATCAAACAACAATCTAATACTACTAAAAAAATTTATATTTTCTGTTAATTTTGTTTTAAAATTTTTTTCGTACGAAATACTTACAAATTTTGTTATGAAATTTTTTTGCAACAAATTGCGATCAATTTTTTTGCAAATATTTTGTATAAAATACTTTTCGCATAGAAAATACTTACAAATTTTATAATTTTGTAAGAAATAATTATTTACGAAAGAATTACTGCCAATTAAGATTCTTAAAAAAACTAGCAGAAAAAAAATCTTTTCTTACAAATTTTGTTAACAAATTTGTAAGACAAAAATCATGTAATATACTTTTTCTTACTATTCCTTGTACTTTTTCTTTTCTCTTCTTAATGTATGTTGTTGAATTAGTCTTATTAAAACCTTTTTATTTTTATGTAAGTACAAACTTATTGATTTTTCTTACATTATTATAGTGAACCAATTACATGTTATGAGGATTCATATAGTGTGCTACCATCACCAATCAATACAGGTGAATAACCAGAACTTAGGAATGGATTTTGGAAGTGAACTAAAAATACCATGATTATTCTCCTATCAGTTTTTCTCTGCATACACACCAAACTTAGTAAACTTCAAATCTCTTATAAAAAATTGCGATTCTGATCCAAATTCTTTCTTTTAGGAGTTGGGGAATCTAGGCCTAATCTATTAGAATAGGTCTAGGCTGATTTGGCAGGTCGAAGCCTAAAGACTTTCAAGGTCAAAACCATTCCGCTCGAAAACTAGCCTTCAAAGAAAGTCAAAGACTAGCGGACCGCATACGTGCTTACTTTTTGTTTGATAGGTTGAAACGTCCAATTCAAGATTGACATCATTTGTTCATGGAAATATGGAGTTTTTTTTTTGTCTAACCCAATCGAAGACAAACCTATAATTCCAAACATCGTAGACGAGTTTACATGATGATGAAATTGTTCCAATCCCTACTATGAAGTACAATCCAAATGTAAAAGTCGAACTGTAGGAATGCATACACTTCGATTCAAAAGAGGCAATAATATCTGCAATAAAACACTATCACATCACCAATTGGTACAACTTCAATGTCGTGGAATCGAAGCCCCATATTTACGTGGCACGATGCATCCATTACAACAATGGATGTTAATGGCCTTTGAGGGCTGGTTACAGCAAAGTCAAACATCACTGGGAGATCAAGTCCATTGACGGACGACATACATGTTTCTCTACATTAATTTCCCAAGATCACTGCAATCTGGATTTAACTCATTGTTTCGATTGTTTTCCATTTAGTCATGACGAACCCAAGCATTCAAATTAAAAGTTTGGTTGCAGACATCAAAAGTCATTATAGATATACCATAACAAACAGAAGAGCATGGATAGCAAAGGAAAAAACAATTACCATGGAGTATAGCGACTGAGACCAATTTTATAATGAAGTTCCCAAATGGTTACAAGTTGCCTAACACACTCATCCTAGGATAATTTTCCAAGTATTTGGTCCTCTGGTTAATGTTGATGTTAGAATGGGACATCTTGTTACATAATTAAGGCTTATCAAGTTCTGTTACGTTCATTTCTAATTTCAATAACTTTACTTTTCGAAGGTTGAACCGTACTGAAGGTTGAGCTGGATCAATGGTTGAATCAGGTCAGATTGGGCCAAAGGTCAAGTTGAACCAACCTAGGACACAATTGAAGGTCGAGTCGAACTAGGCCAAAGGTGGAGCTGGGTAGGTCTAGGTCGAAGGTCGAACCAGGCTGAAAGTCAAACTGAGTCAGAGCTTAAGGTTGAGTCGGGTTGGGCCAAGTCGGGTTGAAGGTCAAGTCAAACCGGTCCGAAGGTCGAGTTGGGCTGAAGGTCGAATTGAACCAAAAGTCACTAGTGCAGATTTGGGATTTTACCTCGCCTTATAGGCCTCGATTATGGCGGAACCGAAGCCTATAAGGAGGCGGTGGCAATTTTGAAATTAAAGGCAACTTATAGGCCTCGGTTCAGTCAAAAACCGGTGCCAAATTCTGCTTTAGGCCTCGGTTCTTAAGAAACCGGTGCCAAAGAGGGGTTATAGGCCTCGGTTAAGGAGGCCCGAAGCCAAAAGGTTGCCAGAAATTGACCTATAGGCTTCGGTTAGGGAAAAGCCGGTGCCAAAGAGGGGTTATAGGCCTCGGGTGTTAGGAAACCGAGGCCAAAGAGGGGTTATATGCCTCGGTTCTGCGTGGAACCGAGGCCATATCGTTTAATTAGGGCTCAAAAACAGAACCCCTTCTTCCTCGCGCGCGCAACTGCCATTTCTCTTTGCAAATTCCGGCGACGCTGTTTCTTCTTCTCTCCGCGACTTCCGGCGAGCCCACCACTCGAGACCACCACGCGAGCCTCTTGCCACCACCGCCGTCTCGTCTCGCATCCAGCCACCGCAGTCTCGTCGCGCCTCCAGCCACCACCACGCGAGACCACCACGCGAGCTCTTGCGCCGTCTCGTCTGGCGTCCGTCCACCACCACGCGAGACCACTGCTGCTATCTCGTCCCTCTCTCTGTCTCTCTGCAAGTGTTCCGGCGTCCCTCTACCACCACGCGAACACTTTCCTTCTTTTGTCGCAATTGTCGCGCCGCGGTTTTCTCTAAGGTAAATTTCGAACGCGTTTTTGTTTGATTTTCTGTTTTTGTGTATGTTAATTTTAAATTTTAGTTATTGTGAGTGTTAATTTGGATTGAGATAGAAATTGTTTGGAGTGTTTTGATTAATTTTGTGAAAGGATTGAGTCTCAATTTAAGAGCATTGTGTCTTCAGACGTAGAGCATTAAGTCTGAAATTATTTTAAGAGAATTGTAAAAACACTATAATTAAATAGGTAATATATGATGTTAAGGAAATTGTTGTTTTTGCTTTTATTTGTTACTTATGACTTTCTCTTGTGTTTTTTGTTATCTCTTGTAGCTTTCGAACGTGTTGAATTGTATCATCTTCCAGTGTCATCTGCTCTTTTTACGCTCTCCCAGGTTCCTAATTCTAATATTTTCCTATTATGCCAATCTGTTGTTTGCTTTATATATTTTATTAATTATTTGTTAAAACATGTTGTTTGTTTTTTCTTATATGTGAGTTAGCCTTAGTTTCCCGTTTGAGATTCAATACGTAAATTATGTATTGTCCCCGAGTTTTCATTTTGAAAAAATTACATTTTTTTAAAATTAGATATAAGGGGATACAATACTAATAATTTAAATGTATTGAATCTTGAATTGTCCGATTGGACAGTTTAAGAAGATTAATCACTTTCTAGTAATTTATTAGTGCATATATATTTAAAATACATATCTTAAAATTCATGAATATTTGTCAATTGTGTTTTGTATTGATCTTCGGGTGCATATGTGATTGTGGTTTATAATCACTCTCATTTCGTGTATCCTGAAGGCCAATGCGAAATGCTGGCAAAATTTCGTGAAATTTAAGATATGTATTTTAAAAGTAATATGTACCAATAAAATAAGGAAAGTGAATCTTCTTAAATGGGATAGGGTCACACCTTGATTACGACGTGAGCATTGATTCAAAGATTACTGAAATTGTTCACGCAATTTCAGTATGGATCGAGATTGGATTAATTTACCACGTATTAGAGCTGAGTATGAGAATGGAGTAGAAGAATTTATAAAATTTGCGCAACGTTATGAGGGGAGAAGTGATGATGAAGTGAAGTTCAGATGTTCGTGTGTCAACTGTTTGAATGGAAGAAAATTGAATGCAACTCAAGTTAGGGAACATCTTATTTGTGATGGTTTCCTTAAAAGTTATACAATATGGACATGGCACGACGAATTAATACACATTCCAACTGTTTCTCGATCTGAATATCTTGCCAATTCCTCCATGAAAGAGCGACGAGAAGAGCGATGGGAAGAGCGATGTGAAGAGCGATGTGAAGAGCGATGTGAAGAGCGAGTAGAAGAAGACAATATAGAGGATATGATACGGGATGTTGGCGCAGAAGCTTTTGCACAAGCGCATGTGTATGAGACGATGTCTGCTGATGTGGAAACTCCGCTGTATGTTGGTTCAACTAAGTTCACGCGATTATCAGCGGTTTTAAGACTTATGAATTTGAAAGCAACCAATGGTTGGACAGATAAAAGCTTCACAGAATTGCTCGTGCTCTTGAATGAAATTCTTCCCGAAGGAAATACTCTACCCACTCGAAACTATGATGCCAAGAAAATTCTTTGTCCGATGGGTATGGAGTATAAAAGGATACACGCATGTCCTAATGATTGCATATTATACAGAAAAGAATTTGAAGATTTGAAAAAATGTCCAAAGTGTGGGTCATCACGGTACAAGCAGAAAAGAAACAGTGAAGATAATGGTCAAATAGAGAAGGAAGGATCTGCTTTGAAAGTAGTCTGGTACCTTCCAATCGTGTCTAGACTTAAGCGTTTGTTTGCAAATCCTAAAGATGCTAAAAACCTTAGATGGCATGCAACTGAGAGAAGATGTGACGGACTCCTTCGTCATCCAGCTGATTCAATGCAATGGAAAAATATTGATCAGGAATTTCCCAAGTTTGGTGAAGAATGTAGAAATATTCGTTTTGGCTTAGCTACCGATGGAATGAATCCATTTGGTAATTTAAGTACAAATCACAGTTGTTGGCCTGTTATATTATTCATTTACAACTTATCTCCTGGACTCTGCATGAAGAGAAAATACATGATGTTGTCTATGATGATATCTGGTCCAAAGCAGCCTGGAAATGACATAGATGTATATCTCAATCCTCTAGTTGAAGACTTGAAGGTGTTGTGGGTTGATGGTGTTGAAGTATTTGATGCTGTTGCTTCTGAAACTTTCATGATGCATGCAATGTTATTTTGCACCATTAATGACTTTCCAGCTTATGGTAATTTGTCAGGGTACAGTGTCAAGGGTCATAAAGCATGTCCTATATGTGAAGAAAACACTGCATCTCATCAATTGAAAAATGGAAGGAAGACCGTGTATCTGCGCCATCGAAGGTTTTTACAAGCTAATCATCCTTATCGAAGGTTAAAGAAAGCATTCAATGGACATCAAGAGAATGACAAAGCACCAACTCCATTAACTGGCATTGAAATTCATGAAAAAGTTAATAAAGTACATCATGTATTTGGTAAAACGTCCAAGAAGTCATCTGCATCGAGCCCTTGGAAGAAAAAATCAATATTCTTTGACCTTCCATATTGGTCGAAGTTAGAAGTTAGGCATTGCATAGATGTCATGCATGTAGAGAAGAATGTGTGTGATAGCTTGATTGGTACACTACTCAACATTCAGGGAAAGACAAAAGATGGAGTAAATGCTCGTTTGGATTTGGTTGAAATGAAGATCCGAGAAGACTTGGCACCAAGGGAGGTTGGTAGGCGCACTTATTTGCCCCCTGCATGTTACACTATGTCCAGACAAGAGAAGATAAGTTTTTGCTTATGTTTAAAGAGTGTCAAGGTACCTCAAGGATACTCTTCAAATATTCAGAGTTTAGTGTCCATGCAAGACTTGAAGCTTGTTGGCCTCAAGTCTCACGATTGCCACATCTTAATGCAACAATTGTTACCTGTAGCTATTCGTGGAATTTTACCCAAAAATGTTAGACAAACTATAACGCGTTTGTGTGCATTCTTCTCTTCAATTTGTAGCAAAGTCATTGATCCTTTAAAGTTAGATGAACTTTAAGCCGAAATTGTTATCATCTTGTGTCAGCTAGAGATGTTTTTCCCTCCATCATTTTTTGACATCATGGTACATTTACTTGTTCATGTGGTGAGAGAAATCAAGTTTTGTGGACCAGTATACTTAAGATGGATGTATCCCATTGAACGTTACATGAAGATTTTGAAAGGGTATATGAAAAATCAATATCGTCCAGAAGCTTCAATGATCGAAAGATATATTGCTAAAGAAAGTGTCGAGTTCTGTTCAGATTACATGGTAAAAGCAAAACCGATAGGAGTTCCTCACAGATCATGGTTGAACAGGTGTTCTATAAGTAACAGCATACGAGGTGTGAGTATGGTTACCAAAAATCGCGAAGAGTTGATGCAAGCACACCTATACATTTTGAACAACACAAATGAGGTAATGCCTTACTTATCTGCACACAAAGTCATTGTGAAAGAGAACAATCCAAGACAATCAGAGAAATGGCATTTGATGGAACATAATAGAACATTCATGCCTTGGTTTAAATCTGAGGTTTTGAAAGATGCGCAATGCTCTGAGACTTTGATGTGGTTAGCAAATGGGTTGAAATTTGATGTCATCTGTTGTACAGGTTATGAAATCAATAATTGCACATTCTATACAAAGTGTCTTGATGATAAAAGCACAGTACAAAATAGTGGAGTCAGTCTTGAAGCCGAGTCACTACAATTTTCTACATCTAAAGATCAAAATCCCGTAGTAGGATCAATGACATACTATGGTGTAATACAAGAGATATGGGAGGTTGATTATACCATGTTTACTATTCCACTGTTCAAATGTAAGTGGATTGACAATAAGAGTGGTGTCAAAATAGATGAATCAGGAATGACTCTAGTGGATTTTCGAAAGGTGGGTTATCGAGACAAGCCATTTATCATGGCACAACAAGCATCTCAGGTTTTCTATGTTAAAGATCCTGCGTCTGAACATTGGTTTGTCGCTCTTCATGGAAAAAAACAAATTGATCCTAATGAAGAGAATATGAGTGATCTTAATATTGCTGTCACCCACCCATTTAGACGAACGACAAATATTGATGAAATCCATCTAGTTGATGATGTACATGCAATTCGAGAAGATCACGATGAAGGAATATACATATGACCAATCAATAACTTTATGTATGAATTTCATATTCTTGTTAACATTTAGGTGTTTTGTTAAATAATGTTTTATATATTAATTTGTCAGTTGCTTATTAATGTTTTTTTTTATGTTTTCATTTCACAGATACATGGCTGAACAAACTTCATCAGAGGATGAAGCACCTACTAAGAGACCCACTAGAGGAGCCACTAGGTTGAGAGAGCTCTTAATTAGAAGAGCTAAAGGTCAGAAAACACATGTTGATATTAACGTCGACACTGGTGAACCTAGTGGTCGTTATGGGGACGTCTTCAAAAGCTATTTAGGAATGTTGGCACGAGAGAGAATATCAATCCTTACGCCATCTTTTGATCATGCCACTGAAGTTGATCGGGAAATGATATGGCAAGATTTATTGGTAACTAATATTAATGTTATTAAAGTTATACTTTGACTTTGTTGATAATATGATAAATATTGTTGATGACATTTTCTATATTGCAGCTAACATTTGATATTCCAAATGTGCCGACCTTAAGACAAAAATGTTTGTCATCGGTGGCTAAGAAATTTCGTGGTTTTAAGACCAAGTTGACGTCAAGGTATGTCTTTGGACATAAAAAGAATGAAAATCCATTGTTGAAATACACTTGGATTGATGAAGACACATGGCGTCAGTTTCTTGAGCTTCGGACATCTGAGGGATGGCAGGTATGTTTATTTGAAATCATCAATAGCACAATTGATAATTATGCAAAATTTTAACTAATTCATAAAATGGGTTTTATATGTTACAGGTCAAGAGGAAAAAGGCTCAAAGCATAAGTGCTCAAAATACAAACCCGCACATATTATCTCGTGGTGGGTATAGAAAACTTGAAGAGAAGATAATGACAGAAAAGAAAAAATCTAGGCCCCCACCTTCTGAGGGTGAAGATACTAAGCCTCCTTCACCACCATCACGTCATCAGAAGTGGAAGTTAGCCCGTTTACGCTCATCGGGCAACTACACTTCTGACTCTGCACGAGAAATCTCTGAGAAAATTGTAAGATACAATTCTTATCTAAATTGCTCGTTCATGTTTTATATTATATTTTGATTTATAAATGTTTTTGTTACCTTGTAGGATTCGTTGGTTGAGCAGACCTCCCAAGGAGGATTCATTCCAGAAGGTCGTCATGACATACTTGCTGCTGCAATTGGACGACCTGAGCACCCTGGACGTGTGCGTGGTGCTGGATCAGGAGTCGGCATACGCCAATTTTTTGGTTCCTCCTCTCGTCAGTCTTCATGCAGTCATGGTGCTGATTATGAACAAAGACTAAAGGAAATGATCACGGCGCAAGTGAGAGAAGAACTAATGCGCCAATTTGAGCATTATGGCATTCGTTCGCCAGTGGATCATCCGCCAGAAGTAGACCCATTTGTGCCTCCCACGGGTAAATTTGTTTTCTATAAGTTATGAATTGAATAAATGATATTTAATAAAGTAATTGAATAACATTAATAAATCGTTGGCTCTAACAGGTAGAAGCGGAAAGGGGAGTTGTTCAGCTCCACCCGGGGATGACATGGATGACACTCATCCATGTCAGCTATATATTTGGGATGGTACAGAGAAGACACTAGTGGCTCGTGGAAAAGTATTTGAGGCAGCCACAATTCTTCATGGCATGGAGTTATCAGAGGATGAGGTTAAGGTCACGGTAGAGGAGGTTCTTATGCCGTATGCTTTAGTTCCTGTGCCAACAGATGAGGTGTATACTGTGGCACAGGCATTCCAGTGTTTCCTCGCCTGGCCTAGAGATTTGGTTGATACTGACCCCCCGGTACAGACTCTTAAACCCACAAATATACTACATTTTTAAGTTTACATGTTTATTATATTCAAACTTAAATTATATTCCATTTTAACTGAAATTGCATCAATATAGGAAAAACCTCAATCAAAGAAGATTCTTCTCTCTTTGGATGATCCTCTTGGTGCATTGCTCCAACTTGCAGAAATCATAGCTGATAAGCCAATGCAGGTTCCTTGGGATGCTAACATTTTTGGGAGAGATCTTGACATCCCACTTTACTTGCATTCCCAAGATGTCTTGGAGCTTGCACGAGGACAAGAAGAACTCAATATTACCATTATTCAATTATGGATGATGTAAGTCTTTTAGTCATTATATATAGTTATTTGATATATTTATGTATTTACTTATATCAAATCAATTTTTGGTTTAGGTATCTGTCTGGTGTCACTGAAACTATGGGGCTGAATGATGTATATGGGTTTATAGACCCCCAACTCACCCATGAAGGCAACAAGTTTGATGACATCCAAGCATATGTGACCAAATGCTTTCAACGTGGAAAAGAAATTTATTTTGTCCCTTATCTTGCTGGGTAAATCATTTTTGTTAACTTATGAATATAATAAGTCATTTTAATGCATAACAATGAATTTATTTTCTTATTAGGCGTCATTGGCAGTTACTTGTGGTTTCCCTAAGGGAGAACCTTGCTATGTGGTTTTGCTCTTTGCATCGCCCTCCCCCCAACCATCTTAGACAAGTGATAGATTGGTAAGAACCTCAATATCAATCTTATGAATATGACATGTTATATAAAAATATCCTAACTTATTCCCTATATCATAGTTCAATTGCTGCACATAACATGTTGTTAGGGAGATTAACGGCTAAGGCAAAAGGTCTTGTATGGTGTTCTCTCCAGGTTTGATATTTCTATCCATATCTTCATGATTGTTTGCTTGATTTTCTTCATTAATTAATTGTAAGGTTGTTAATATAATGTAGTGTAATAGACAAACCGGCTCATATGAGTGCGGTTACTATATAATGCAATGGATGACAACCACTGTGCGTGCTCGTATTACAACAAATTGGGAAACGGTAATATATATTTGAATTAAAATGAATACTTTGCAATATTTCCTTTTTATATACTAACTTAACTTAATCTATTATTTTGTAGACATTCAAGAGTCCTGCAGCAATTCCCGCAAAGTCCATCAAGTTTGGTAGGATAGCATGTGCCAAATATATAATTGAAATGTACCATAGTATTGATTAGAACATGTATGTTGATTACAAAAGATTTGTAATTGTCTTTTAAATGAATTTGAATTGTAGATGTGTTTTAAAATATTCTGTTCTGGTCTATTCTGGTCTGTGCTGGGTGCTGAATAAAATTTGCAGGTTCAAATGTGGGAATAACACCAAATCAGAAATTGCATTTAAAAAAAACAGCGTATTAGGCCTCGGTTCACACCAAAACCGAGGCCAAAAAGGGTATCGAATTTAAAAAAAAAAAAAAGAAGCCCATATGGCCTCGGTTCATACCACAACCGAAGCAAAAAGCAGACTTTTGGCCTCGGGTGCCACCAAAACTGAGGCCAAAAAGGGTATCGAATTTAAAAAAAAAAAAGAAGCCCATATGGCCTCGGGTGCAACAAAAACCGAGGCCAAAAGGGTATCGAATTTTTTTTTAAAAAAAAAAAGAAGCTTATATGGCCTCGGGTGGCTCAGAAAACCGAGGCCAAAAGGTTGGCTCTATGGTCTCGGGTTTGTCTGAATATAAACTTATGTGAATGAAGAATATAAACTTATGTGGGGTGGTATGCAATGATACCAGAATATAAACTTTGCATGAATTGTTCTGTAATGAAGAACATGTGTAGTGTTTGGGTTTGAGTCTCTCGTCCTTATAGTCCTTATAGGAACTTTATGATCATCTAGGACAAAGGTTTCGGTTAATTTATGTAAAAAGGTTTAAGTACTCCAAATGCTTTATTATTTATATATTCTTTGCCGATAAAAAAAAGAAAAGAAGGTTACAAAAACACACAAACAACGTTCCTGTATTTTCTAAGTGATCAAAATCCTTAAGCCTTAATTTTGTGAGGAAAAAACGTTATTTGTGTTTAATAACTATCTAGAAGAGTGAACTTTTTCTATATTTGTCTGATGTTATCTATCTTTTAATAAACGAATCTCATGACATTTAGATCACATTTCTTTGTAAACCAAAATGTTTTAGTAAGAAGTGATTGCATTTCAAATCATACTCAAAGTTTAGTCAAAAATGATTATTGTATAAATAATGCTTGAGTTTTGGTTGTGGCATAAATAATACCCAATTTTGGTTGAGTGACTCAAGTCCAAAGATTATTGTCTAATACTTTTAGTTTGCTAGTTGAACTTGACTATATTAATTAAGAACTTAATGTTTTCATACACAACCAATATAAAAACATGAATGTAAATATTTCTCTACCGTAATCTCTTTGAATTACATATTTATTATTCATCAACATGAGTTTGTCAACTTAAAGTTGTGTCTGCCTATTTTCATTAAAAGTTTAATTTTGTATGTAATTTTGATCAAATGTTGGTTTTGAAAATATTATGAAAAGTTTTAAATGGACAAATGAACCTTTCCTTCTCGTGTATTTTTCATATTTTCACACATCACGAGACTTCTTTTAGATAATAGAATTATCTCCATCATCTAAACCCTAGCTTAGTTAATTTTCCAAAATTATTGCTAGTTCTCGCTATCTTGGCCTATTTCTTATGTGTAGAGTTTTGCAATTTAGAGTTAAGAAATGGATTCCATGGACGTAAACACGTTAGGTTCAAAAACTATCTAAATTAGAGTTATATAAAAAAAAAATACAACAAACATAAATTTTATGTTTTTGTTGTTTAATTGAAATATGAATTTGTTGCTTAAATACATGTTGTATTTAATTGCTAATTTTATTATTATTCTATTTCTACTGTACCTTTTTTTTTTTTATAAATGTGGTTAAGGGTCACATGAATGTTAAAAAAAATTGTAGTTATTCAATATACACTTTGAATTGTGTTTGAAGATATTTGATTTATATATATGATCAAAATTTTCTAAGCAATATCTCTAACTTTCTCATGAAGTGTTGTTGGGTATTGGGCTCCCATCCTATGTGGAGAAAATGCCCAAAACTTGAGAAGCCCATGTCTCATTTAACCTAGTGGAGAGGGGGCTATAAAATAAAGAGAGAGGCAGAACAATAGAGTCCCTAACATATAGAGGGAGAGGTAGAGGGAAAATTCTGTTCACGTTTTTCACAGAGCTGTCACAGTAGAATCGGCGCTGCGGATTCGTTCACCGTTGGATCGGACTGAAATTTTTACAGCAGGTTCGGAACTCATTGCTCTTCATTCTAACCGGTCGGATCTTTGATACGAGATCTGAGTTTTGAGATATTAATTTCAAACTGCAGCAGTGATTTGTAGAGGTTTTCCTCTCTTGTTCTTCTCTATTTTGAAAGCTTTGTTGCTTTGTTATTTGGTTGGGTGTTGGCACTAATTTGTGCTATTGATTGAGACTCTTTTGTAGTCTTGTTGATCATAGTGGAGCTATTTCTTTGGTCTGGACGACTCGTGGTTTTTACCCTTGATTTGAGGGGGTTTCCACGTTAAAAATCTTGGTGCCTTTATTTGTGCTTTTGGTGATTTATTATTGCTGCTCTTTGATTATTGCTCCTCATAGATTCTTGCAAGTTAGGGGAAATTATATCCACTGCATTCTCTGGTATGTTGTTTGTTGTTGTTTTCCCCATTAGAGTGGCATCAGAGCTCTTGGTTGGGCTATATTTACTTGCTTGAATGATGGAGGCAAATGCAAAGATGGTTGCTTTGAATGGTACAAATTATCATTTGTGGAAGGGCAAGATGAAAGATTTATTATTTGTCAAGAAATTGCATCTTCCGGTCTTTACTACACAAAAGCCAGATTCTATGTCTGAAGAAGAATGGGACTTTGAGCACCAACAGGTATGTGGTTTTATTCGGCAATATGTTGAATATAATGTTTATAATCATATTGCTAATGAGACACATGCTAGAGCTTTGTGGGAGAAGATTGAGTCTTTGTATGCTTCTAAGTTGGGCAATAATAAATTGTATTTGTTAAATTGCTTGATGAACTTGAGGTACAGGGAGAATTCTTCTATTTCTGATCACTTAAATGAGTTTCAAGGGCTCCTAGATCAATTGTTAGGAATGGGCATAAAGTTTGATGACGAAGTTATGGGATTATGGTTGCTTAATACTCTACCAGAGTCTTGGGAGGTATTTCGGGTTTCAATTACGAACTCTGTCTCGAATGGTGTTGTTTCTTTTCAGATGGCAAAAAGCGGTGCTCTTAATGAAGAGATGAGAAGGAAGGCACATGGTTCTTCATCTCAGTCTGAGATGCTTGTTACAGAAGCTGGGGGGAGAAGTCAGAAAAAGGAACATAAAGGTGGTAGAGAGAAGAGTAGGAGCAAGTCCAAGTCAAGATACAAGAATTTAGAGTGTCATTTTTGTCATAAAATTGGGCACATTCAGAAATACTGTTTTAAGTGGAAAAAGGAGAACAAAGACAAGAAAGGCAAACAGAGAGAGAATGACCATGATGATGATCGTGTCACTACTGCTACAGATGGTGATCTTGTTCTTCTTCGTGACTTTGAGTCCGTTAATCTTGTATCTGATGAGAGCATGTGGATTATTGATAGTGGTGCTACACTGCATGTTACACCTATGAAGGAGTTCTTCACATCTTACACTTCTGGTGATTTTAGAGTGTTGAAGATGGGTAATGATGGTGAGTCTAAAGTGATTGGTGTTGGTGATGTTTGCCTGCAAACCAACATGGGAGTGCAGTTGTTGCTTAAAGGGGTCAAACATGCTCCGGATGTCCGTTTTAATTTAATCTCTGTGCAGTTGCTTGATGATTGTGGTTATGACAATCACTTTGGTTCTAGTAAATGGAAACTCACTAAAGGTAACTTAGTTATGGTCAGAGGGGAGAAACAATCTAAATTGTACTGGACTAAAGCTTTGGTTGCTAAAGACAGTGTGAATGTTATGTATATGGAGGCATCTTTGTGGCACCGGAGGCTTGGTCATATAAGTGAGAAATGGCTTAACTGCTTAGCTAAAAAGGATGTGCTTATGAGATTGAGAAATGCAGAATTGGAGAAATGTTCTTATTGCATGGCTGGTAAACAAACCAGAGTATCTTTTAAGAAGCATCCTCCCTCAAGGAAGTCAGAATTGCTTGAATTGGTGCATTCTGATGTTTGTGGCCCATTAAAGGTAAAGTCATTTAGTGGTGCACTTTACTTTGTTACTTTTATTGATGATTGTTCCAGGAAGCTATGGGTCTATGCTCTTCAGCAGAAAGGTCAAGTACTTGAAAAGCTCAAGGAATTTCATGCTATGGTTGAGAGGCAATCAGGCAAGAAGCTGAAATGCATCCGTAGTGATAATGGTGGTGAGTACCGTGGACCTTTTGATGTTTATTGCAGGCAGCATGGTATTAGACACGAGAAGACTCCTCCTAAAACTCCTCAGTTGAATGGTCTAGCGAAGAGGTTGAACAGGACCTTGGTTGAACGGGTTACATGTATGCTTTCGGAAGCAAATTTGCCTAAGCACTTTCGGGGAGAGGCATTGCTTGCAGCTGTGCATGTTATTAATCTCAGTCCCGCAGTTGCTTTGAATACTGAGGTGCCAGACAAAATTTGGTTTGGTAAGAATGTTAGCTATGATCATTTGTGTGTCTTTGGTTGCAGGGCATTTGTTCATGTTCCTAAGGATGAAAGATCCAAGTTAGATAAAAAGACAAGGCAGTGTATCTTTATTGTCTATGGTGAGGATGAATTTGGCTACAGGTTTTATGATCCTGTTGAGAAGAAGCTTGTTAGAAGCCGTGATGTACAATTCATGGAAGACCAGACCATTGAAGACATTGATAAGGTGGAGAAGACCACACCCGAGAAAGATAGTAATCGCACTGATGGTAATCCGATGAGGTTGCCCGTTCACAATTTGGAGAATGTTGAAACGGAAGCTCAAGACAATGAGCAACATGGTGATGTTGATGATCAACAGTTTGGAAGTGGAGTAGAGGTTCCAATTGATGATGCTCAAGAGGAACATGATGATGATGACGATCTTGGTGATATACCTGAATCACCTCAAGTCCAACTCAGGAGGTCTAATAGACAGAAACAACCTTCTACAAGGTATTCTTGTGATGAGTACATAACCTTGACTGACGGTGGAGAACCTGAGTGTTTTGAAGAGGCAAAGTTCATTGCTATTACTGAAGCATGCAAGGAGTTGTTATGGTTGAAGAAATTATTGCAGGAGCTTGGTTTTAGGCAAGATAACTATTCATTGTTCGTTGATAGCCAAAGTGCTATCCATCTTGGTAAGAATCCAACTTTTCATTCTAGATCCAAACATATTGATGTGAGGTATCATTGGATACGTGATGCTTTGGATGCTAAGTTGTTGGAGTTGGAAAAGGTTCATACAGATGATAATGGTGTTGATATGATGACTAAAGCATTGCCAAGAGGGAAGTTTGAAGTTTGTTGTGAGATCGCCGGTTTGGCGGTTATCTTCACATAGTTGTGAGGGGGAGATTTGTTGGGTATTGGACTCCCTTCCTATGTGGAGAAAAGGCCCAAAACTTGAGAAGCCCATGTCTCATTTAACCTAATGGAGAGGGGGCTATAAAATAAAGAGAGAGGCAGAACAATAGAGTCAGAACACACTGAAAGCCCTAACACATAGAGGGAGAGGTAGAGGGAAAATTTTGTTCACGTTTTTCACAGAGTTGTCATAGTAGAATCGGCGCTGCGGATTCGTTCACCGTTGGATCGGACTGAAATTTTTACAGCGGGTTCGGAACTCATTGCTCTTCATTCTGACCGGTCGGATCTTTGATACGAGATCTGAGTTGGGAGATATTAATTTCACACTGCAGCAGTTATTTGTAGAGGTTTTCCTCTCTTGTTCTTCTCTATTTTGAAAGCTTTGTTGCTTTGTTATTTGGTTGGGTGTTGGCACTAATTTGTGCTATTGATTGAGACTCTTTTGTAGTCTTGTTGATCATAGTGGAGCTATTTCTTTAGTCTGGACGACTCGTGGTTTTTACCCTTGATTTGAGGGGGTTTCCACGTTAAAAATCTTGGTGCTTTTATTTGTGCTTTTGGTGATTTATTATTGCTGCTCTTTGATTATTGCTCCTCATAGATTCTTGCAAGTTAGGGGAAATTATATCCGCTGCATTCTCTAGTATATTGTTTGTTGTTGTTTTCCCCATCAAGTGCAGACAACTTGCCATTTGAAACACCAATATGCAAATTATGTATGTTACCACACCGATAAGAACTTTGGCTTATACGGAAAAGAGATTAAGAAAAGGCAGAAAGAACATTTTTTAGGTCTATTCAGAGCTTCAAGAATGAATAATATGAAGCTTTGGTGAACCAGATTCCCATAAAAATAACTCACACCTCATAGAAACTAAGTAAGAAAATTCCAAATACAAACCACACAAGTTGGTTGAAGAATAATATCAGGTTCAAGTGGAAATGATAGGATGCTTCCACTTTCTGAAATCGTCCTTTCATTTATGTTTTTAAATCCTATTATACGAATTTTGTTTGCGGTTGTTTTCATCGTTGGCTCTTTTCTGCACTTTACGTCATGAGAAAATAAAAAATAATATATATAAAGTTGTAATTAAATTTTGTACATTAATGTGAACTGCATGTACATGGAATCCACTCTATAGACAAACTCATTACTATATGAAAAGTGAATAATAAATGTTGTCCATTATATTCTTCTTCCTCCAATGACTTTAGGTTATTATTCTACTAGTTTGTGGTTTTCTCTTAATGCCTTATGGGGCCTACAAAACTTAACGTGACTTTAATAGATAATTATTTTAGATGATCAGTTAATTAATTAACTTGTTGTACCGAATTTTTTTTTATCAGATAATAATGAAAGGTAAGCTTGCATGAAAAGATAATGTAGTTTAATAGTACCAAACAACCAGCATTTTATTTTGAGTTTCAAGTACTTTGTGGGCTGTGCGTTGCATGCTTTGTAGTTTGTCTTATGATTATGACAATGATCACATAATAAACCGTTTTTTTATGCTGTAATTGTAATCATTGATTTTGAATGAAATGGTATATATCTGTAAAAAAATTCTTATAAGTTAATTTAAATACCAATTTTTATTTACTTTTTACTTACAAGAAAAGCATATTTCATGTACACCATTACTTTTTAAAAGATAAATTGACATGTGACAAATAAGGTAAGTAAACAAATAGCCAATGCATAAAATACCTAATAAGCAATCTTATAAACAAACAAATAAATTACATAGGTTACATTAGAGTTGGAAGAAATTAATGTACAAAAAAATCCATATTTATTCTATCAAACAACAATCTAATACTACTAAAAAAATTTATATTTTCTGTTAATTTTGTTTTAAAATTTTTTTCGTACGAAATACTTACAAATTTTGTTATGAAATTTTTTTGCAACAAATTGCGATCAATTTTTTTGCAAATATTTTGTATAAAATACTTTTCGCATAGAAAATACTTACAAATTTTATAATTTTGTAAGAAATAATTATTTACGAAAGAATTACTGCCAATTAAGATTCTTAAAAAAACTAGCAGAAAAAAAATCTTTTCTTACAAATTTTGTTAACAAATTTGTAAGACAAAAATCATGTAATATACTTTTTCTTACTATTCCTTGTACTTTTTCTTTTCTCTTCTTAATGTATGTTGTTGAATTAGTCTTATTAAAACCTTTTTATTTTTATGTAAGTACAAACTTATTGATTTTTCTTACATTATTATAGTGAACCAATTACATGTTATGAGGATTCATATAGTGTGCTACCATCACCAATCAATACAGGTGAATAACCAGAACTTAGGAATGGATTTTGGAAGTGAACTAAAAATACCATGATTATTTCCAAAAAGAAAAACAAC
This sequence comes from Vigna unguiculata, assembly GCF_037176805.1. Taxonomy (NCBI): domain Eukaryota; kingdom Viridiplantae; phylum Streptophyta; class Magnoliopsida; order Fabales; family Fabaceae; genus Vigna; species Vigna unguiculata. Next base: position 10,591,228 of record NC_140798.1, on the reverse strand, counting down.
CTTTGGTCCCGTATTCCATTCACTGCTTGAATGTACATAAGTTGCACACCGCAAATTTATGTCATAGTGGAAAATAGATTATTATGATAGATAAAACAGACTTATTATGATAGTTATTCTGACATCATAATTGCAGGAGTCATAGAAAATACGTATTTTTTATGACACCGCAAAAACTTGTCATAGTAAGTCAAATTTACTATGATGGGTGTTCGATTAATAATCATAGTAAGTTACGGAACAAAATGACAATGTTGTGACACTTAGTGAACTTATTATGACAATTTTTTGTAAAACCGATCATAGTAAGTCCAACTTATTATGACAGGTAATTCAAAGTACATCATAGTAAGTTAGAATTTTTTTAATTTTTTTTTGTTTTACCATTTCCCTCTCCATTTAATTCACATGCAAATATATTTCATATCATCATATCAAACATTTCTCAATCAAACTAAGTCCATACCGTTTAAGTTTTCTAACAAACTTCAAAAATTGAAATAGTATATACATAAACCTACAACATTGACAACTTTTACAAATACTCTCAAAAAAATTGTAAAGTACTATAAAACTAAGATTTGTTAATATTTTATCTATCCTTTAACATATGTTGTGTCTAAAGGTTTTATTTGTTCCTTGCTACGGAGTCTTCTCCAAGGTTTGCAATTCCCTATGGAGTCTCCAAGATTAAGGGTGAACTCCATGGGTGTAGTATGTTCCTAATGTTTATACTTAGAAATGTACTTTTGCTCAAGTTCCTAGTAATTTTTTATTTTTTATCAGTATATATTATAATTGTTAGTTTTTATTAGTGAAGGAGTTAAACTTAAAACCTCTTTCGTCTTTCCTTCCAACTTTTACTTCTAGATGAAATTTATAGTTTCTCTAATTGTGATATAACTCTTTCTCAACTTCCATCTCCTTGCATTAAGGGTGATTTAGTTTTGATTCAAATTGACGAGAAGTTTACTTAGATGTATTAGAGGAATGTAAGAATCACCTTCATATGGAGTGTTATTATCTAAGGGAGACAAGCCTTTGACTCATGGATACTTGTAAGAAATGAGAAAGGGCTTGGAAAACATTAGGCATTTGGAAGGTAATCTCTCTAAGGAAAGGCTTTTATGAATTTCTAATCCCTCGAATATGCAAAGGATGTTGGTTGGTGGAACTTGAAATTTATCTCTTGGTCTTTTGTGAGATTTTTCGTGGACAAAGGACTTTCTTCCTGTTACCATAAAATTTGACTAATGGTGTGTTTGTTTCCGTTGACGGAAACTACACATGCGCGAAATTGCGATAATTGTCCAAAATTGGAGACAACAAATTTTGAAAAAAATTCCTTCATTTTCTTCATTTTCTTCTAATCATATATAATATTGTCCACATAATTGAATTTTTCTAACTAAATGAGCTATCAAATGCACCATAATATCAAAAAATGATGACAAAAAATAAATTTTCAATTAATACAATATTGTGGCTACTTCATTTTTGAAATCATTTAACATTTGATGGTTGTTAACAACTTTATTGCATTGAAGAACAAACTCAAACATGTTAGAAGACCTCTAACAAGAGTATGTAAGATGACAAAGGTTGTTACGTTAGCATGTACAAATCGTGTGACTTTATAGAATTTGGTTATCTATGTGTGACATACTTTTGGATAGGGTGCTCAGACCTCTTTTTCCATAATAACATTCTCATTTTGATTCTTTATAAGTTGAAATTGTTCTTTTCCTTGAAGTTTGTAATCTTGAACGTAATGCTCATCTTTCTCTCAAAAATCTTGAGCAATACACGATATGAGATAAAAACTAGCTTTGACTCTGATTTGCTGAGTATCAAGTATCGAAACAAGCCCAAAAAAATGAAATACTAATTGCAATTATGCCAAGAAATGACAAATAAATATCTTTACTAAAATGTACTTTGTTATAACTTAACACATATAATTAGGCTCTATGATAACTATTGAGTTACCTTTATAGAACTATAAAATATTAAAAATATATAATGACAACTAACTAAAATAACATAACATAACCATTACAACGACTTTAGGTCTAATAAAGTCAATAAACACTCATAATAACAAGTCTAATTAATCTAAAACTATGTTATTACCCACTTACACAACTATGAGACATCTCTTCTAAATGGTCACAACGTCAACAATCACTATTCATACCATCCTAAAAAAAGTTTAATACACTATTGATTAATCATACTTTTAGTTTATTTGATAATTGATTAGCTTATCACAAACTAGATTTATTTTTACATTCAATTTACTTTTCCCTCCAAACACTATTTTATAACAATAATCAAAGGCATGAAGAAGAAAGATAACTAAAATAAGTCAAAGTATAAAAGTAGAAGTGACGCAAAATCATAGTATTATCATAATGTAAATACGAGAGTAACATGTTTAGTGAAGAAAAGGGGAAAGTGGAAGATTAGATGGAATGCAAAAGGGCAATTGGACCCACAGCACTGAAAACTAGACACTATAAAGATTGCAAAGTTCTTCTTTGTTTTCCTCATTCGTATGAATGTCAATTTTCATGTGCTGAATATTGAAGAAATATCTAGGGGACAAAAAAGTTATTACGAACTTAACTTACAACCTTTTTCAAACCGTGTTTTCCATATAGTGGCCAAATTTCACGCCCACGCCCAGTCTCCATCACAACCAGCTCCGAACCAATCCAATCTCGCGGCTCCAAAACGGTGCGTTAGGAGATAAGATTTTCGTTCATTTTCATTCTGCCCACGCTTCCCATCCAAACCATGCCAATTGGATCAAATTTACGAACCCTTATTATAATATATATTATTCCATTATTGTTTTGTTTCAACATTATTAACTAATGTAATGACGTAGATTACAGACGAAAGGAAAATTAACATATACAGTTATAGTACGGTATCGGGGGAGGTGGAGACAAGGACAAGGTAGAACCAAAATTTTTAGTTTTGATATCAAATTCTAATAAAGGGTTTACGGATAAATTCATCTCTTATCTCTTAGTAATTTAATTTTTATATTTGAGTTTTTCGTACGCTTTACATTTTATATTTTCTTTTATTTGATTGGGTTCCTATTTTTTAGAAAATACTTATTTGAATCTTTAGAAAAAAGTTTAATTGAGTTTTTATTTTTGTAAAAGGATTAAATATGACGGTTTAGAAGTGTTATATATAAGAATCTAGGTCTGTCATATTGAAAAAAAAAGCTTTAAAATAGGAGATAATTTAAATTTTGACACGTAACACTTTAAATTATGTTAACGTCACTCTTAATCAGTAATTTTTTGTAATTTAAAAAAATTTTAACTAGTACTTTAATAATATTGGTTTTGGTCTTTATATTTGTTTTTATGCAATTATGTTCTTATTTTTGTAAAAAATTCAATATAACTCATTGTGTTTAATATGTTAATGTTATTTGAAAGTATTTGAAAGTGTCACATGTCAAATCTAGATTTTCTTTAATATTAGTTGACATGTGGTAGATCTAAATTTTGATATATAATTCTTTTAAGCTGTATTAATGTTAATTTAACATAACAAGTTATATTGAATTTAAAAAAAAAATAGAAACTCAATTTAGTTATTTTTTTCTCTTTTAAATAAGGATTAAATTGAATAGAAAAATATGAAAGACAAAAATATATATTAAAAACTAAATATATAAAATCCAAATCACTAATTTAGTCTTTAGAGTTCTGTATTTTAAAATAAACAATATCTCATTATTAATTCTAACTATATTATTTCCAGAAAATTAAGGTTGAAATAAAAAAAAATATTCATAATTGTTTTTATTCTAATAAAGGAAGGTTGTTAGACATCTTGGTGGAAAAAGTAGCTCTGATACGAAAAATTTGAATTTGAAACAGTTGCGGCAATCCTTTTGTCCAAACCTGTTGTGTTTGTGAGTAACAAACAACCCAATTATTACTGCACTGCACACAAATATCCGATTAATATCCAGTAATTAACTAGCCTCCAACACAGCGCGGACAATTTTGTCTTTTCACCAGCCACCCCATATGGGATACATCGCATTCAACTACGATATGATACAGCAACTTATAGGGATATTTAATTGCACAAAAATGTTAGCTTGGAATTAGAATAAAGTGCTTCCCATCTCATCATCTCCACCTGTTTGGCCTGAACATAAGACAAAGCGTCAGCGTTAAAAAATAACGGGTTTGTGTTAGAGATCCGATCAACAGTGTTACGTTACCACATGTTGTTTCTATCCATCGCGTTTCTCAGAAAACCAAGTTTTGAGAGTGGAAAATAAGCTTAAATTGTTTGACCAAACAACCCTTATCTACCACTTCTTTCATTTTTTCTTGCCTTCATCACCTACACACTTGACTTCATTTTCTTTCGTCTTCTTTCACTTTCAAGGTACTCTTCTCTCTCTCTCTCTCTCTCTCTGTTTCTATTAAATTCTGTTATGGATGTTTGATGTGTCTGTGTGCGTAATGTGGAATCGCTTATCGTCATTCGTGTGTGACAAGTGAGAATTGGTTAATATCTTCTGCTTGTTTGTTGCTTGTGGCTTTTTTTTTTCCGTGTTCAGTTCAGGTTGCTATATGGATTTCAAGGAAATTGAGTATGCTATTATTTGATTTTTTGGTCCTTACGGAATAAGAACCGTGGAATTAAATCGCCTAATCCTGTGATTTTGTTAACTATTTCTCGATTATTTTTGGAGTGTTTGTTTGTATGTTTTGAAATTAAAGCTGTGCAGAATTTTTTACAAACTGGTTGGTTGAAATATAAGTTTGGGTGGTATAGTAGGGCTGTCATAAGAGATTGGAGATAGCACTTATTACTTGACTGTGCGGTGATGTTTAAAGCTTTGGTTTTTCAATCCTGAAGGACATGAGCAGAGTCTAATTTCAGCAACTCTTTTGGGTTTTTGGGCATTTCCTCTGCTTTTTTTTTTTTTCTTAAACCCATCGACTTACAACTACTCTATTTTTTGTTGTACTTAGTATTGTTTTAATCGCTATATATTTTGTGTGATAATTGAATGTGGTAAAATGTTGTAAATTGTCGAGTTTGAGACTTTATGCAGTTTGAAAGTTTAGTTTCCTATGCTAACATTTGTCCTTCCATTTTATGTATGCATATTTTGCATTTCGTTTTTGTTTGGTTCTTTTAACATTTGTCAACTGCAATCTCTTCTTTTGAAATCTGTTTAATGGCTTAATGTTTCCCAAGTTAAGACTATTTTATAGCATGTTTTGGTCTGGCAATTTACTTGAAGGAAGTAGGGTATTTGTCTCTGCTTTTTTAGATTTAAATTTGCTTCTTTCTATACTCTATTAAGTTCTCTCCTGGGCGCTTGATAATTATTGCTTGTCCTCCTTTTTACCTGACATGAATGTGGATCTTTTCAGGTTTGTTTGTTTATTTACATTTATCTAATTTGTTTTATTTGTCTGACTCCTCTTCTCTAGTCAAAAGGACGAAGAGTTTCAAGGGTCAAACTCTTGGTAAGATTTCCTATATGCAACCTCTTGTCTTGTAGCAGTTGAGAATTCGGGATAGTTATAATTCTATAAGGAAATATTCCTTTTGATCATTATGCATGTCTGGCCCTGTGGCCACAGTTGATAATTTGGATGGAGCACTTTCTTGTGCAGAGAGAACAAAATCTCTTGATGCCATTTCTGAAATAGACCGTGTACCTATATTGACAAACGGTGAAGCTGGTCATTCCTCTGAAGTTGCTGGATTTAGAGTTGGGGAACTCGCGCTTCCTAATGGAGAGTCATATTGTGGGTCCCTTCTTGGTAACATTCCAGAGGGTCAGGGTAAGTATGTATGGTCAGATGGTTGTGTATATGATGGTGAGTGGAGACGGGGGATGAGAAATGGATTTGGGAAAATACAATGGCCTTCTGGAGCAATGTATGAAGGTGAGTTCTCAGGTGGCTATATCCATGGTACAGGAACATATATTGGTCCGGATAATCTGACCTACAATGGTCGATGGCGATTAAATCTTAAACATGGGTTGGGTTATCAAGTTTATCCAAATGGAGATATCTTTGAAGGCTCTTGGATACAAGGAACACCGGAGGGTCCAGGCAAGTATACCTGGGCCAATGGAAATGTATATTTGGGAAATATGAAAGGTGGGAGAATGTCAGGAAAAGGAACTCTCACCTGGGTAAGTGGGGACTCATTTGAAGGGAGCTGGCTAAATGGGATGATGCATGGGCTTGGGGCATATACATGGAGTGATGGAGGCTGCTATGTTGGGACTTGGACACGGGGCCTAAAAGATGGCAAAGGAACCTTCTATCCAAAAGATAGCTGTCTTCCATCTGCACAAGAAGTATATCTCAATGCATTGAGAAAAAGAGGGCTGTTGCCAGATCTGAGAAAACAGAAACAGGTACATATTCATCATGCTGCTTCAGTTGATATGGGAGATGTCAAGGTTGGTGAGAGTCAGAGATTGAGTAGTGTTTCATCTGATAAGCTAGCCAAACGAAACCTGTTAAATCTGGAACAATCTCGCAGCAAAAATATTTCTCTTGAAAGGCGCTGGAGTCTTGAGGTATCTATTGAGAAAGTGATTGGAAACGATTCAAAACTAGGATCAACAGATTCTATCGCTGAAAATGGAGATAAAGTCCCAATTTTGGAACGTGAGTACATGCAAGGTGTGTTAATAAGTGAGTTAGTTTTAAATAATAAATTTTCATCAATGTCTAGAAAGGCAAAACAGCTTCAAAAAAAACTTGCCAAAGAAATTAAAAGACCTGGTGAAGCAATCATAAAAGGTCACAGGAGCTATGATCTGATGCTTAGTTTGCAGCTTGGAATAAGGTAAAGGGCACTCACTACCTTGACTTTTTTCTCTCGCATGAAGGTTTAGTTGTAATAAATTTAAGAATGCTGTGGGTTTTATTTCTGAATTTTTTTTTTGTTATTCCACAAAAAAAAAAAAAAAAAAAAGCTGGATCCATGTTGGAAGGAGTCCAGGCAGGCACGAAGTAGTGATATGAATTTTCATTTTTTTTAAATGAGAATTCTCAAATGGACGGGGTTTTGTATTTATCAATCATGTTAATTGTCAGTTTTGCCTCTGAAAATAAACGTGATTATTGAGAATAGATAAAATTACAAATGTCATTTTGGTACAGTATTTCAGTTTAGAAACGATTAAATGCTGAAGTGGTTAATCATCAAAACCAAACACTCTTTGCGCATCTTTAATTATTACTAGTAAAGTGACAAATTATTTTAGTACTTGTCTAAATGAATAATTACTTTTCGCAATTTTCCTACACACCAGAGAAAAGGAATTCCATTTGATATTGGGAATTACTTGACAATTGAAAGATGTTACCTCAGTAAACAAATGTTTGCTTCTTAGTTATATTTCACAAAGTTTTTCTAGAACTTAGATGAATATTCTTTCCTACTTCTATCAATGCATGATGGCTCAAGCGGTAACCACACACAATAAAAGCTTAATCTACTTACTTTAGTAGAAAAAAAGTTGTTACACTGCACTACCCGCTATTGCCTTTTCTTTTATTTTAAAATAAGTAATGTCAAAACGGGTTCATTATGGCTAGGTATACTGTGGGAAAGATTACACCAATTCAGAGGCGAGAAGTTCGAGCATCAGATTTTGGTCCAAGAGCAAGCTTTTGGATGAATTTTCCTAAAGAAGGTTCTCAGTTGACACCTCCTCATCAGTCAGAGGGTTTTAAATGGAAGGATTACTGCCCTATGGTGTTCAGGTAGGTATTGATACTTGTTTAGGCTTATTTATTTTGTGAGGCCACTGTATCCTCTTGTATTCCCTAGGCATGCATATAACAAAATCTTGTTTATCAAATGCAGCTTTTGGGTCTTGAATTACTCTATTATTAGTGTACTGTGTATCTATAGAAGAAGTGTTTATAATATTCATATCTTGAGCACCTAATTCAATAATCTAATAAGGATTTGAGTATTATGGGATGCCTAAATGTCATATCGAGTAGTATATGATACTTGATATTCTTTAATACCTATTTTTTAGGGTGGGCTCCAAGTGTTGGGTTCTTATCAATTGGTGTTAGAACTTCTTATTGGTGTCTCAAAATGGGTTACCTACTACAAAGGGATTTTACCAATGAGGGAGTCAGGTAAAGTGGTGGAGCATATTGGAAGCTTAGCATATATAGAATATAAGACTACAATTTCAAATATAGAGTTGAATCTCATCTTTACTTACTGTGTATTTGAAATCACAAGAAAACTTGAATTAATGTTTCTAAACAACATAGATAAACATGTTAAGGTTAAGAACACAAAGAGGAACATAGGACAACTAAAAAAACGAATTAGGAGTATAAAAACCAGAAGTAGAATAAGAATTGGTGTGAATAACTAAGAAGAACAAGATAGGAACATGAATTAAAGAACAAAATAAAATAAAATGTATGTAGAAGACTTAAGAGATGAAAGAAGCAAGAAACACCACTTGAAGTTGAAGGATCCATCTGCATCTTCTAGATAAACACCAAGGAAGAATCGACGCTACACTCCAAGAAATCAAGATAAGACCTAAGGAAGAATATCACTCTCACAAGTGTTTCAAAAAATCTTCAATATCAAATATGACTAAAAGTGAATTACAAGAGGAGGAGATGACCACTATAAGTGAGCCAACTGCAAATTCAAATGAAATTTACATGGCATAAATCTTAAATGACATGTAAATCCTAATTCAAGACTATTTCAAGTTGGTTGACTGAAAATTCAAATGGAAAAACAAGAGATAAATTCAAATCTTTAAAAATAAAATGCAATCTCCAAAGATCTTCAGATGGCCAAATAAGAGAGGTATATAACCTCTGCTTGCACATGTTTTCCTTGTCTTCAAAAGACCATGGCTTACATGCCTCTCCTTAGCTTCTTCATTGGTCAAATATAGCTCTCCTTATGGCTTCAATTTGGACTTAAATTGTAGCACTTATTCCTTTCTTGGCCATGACTCTGTTCTCTCCATTGGGCTTGAATGAGCCCTATTAAATCCTACACTGCGAGGACTATTTTCATCTAACATTACTCTTAGTAAGTGGGTTTATGTCTAACTTAACCTTACAAAACTGGCTTGTAAGGTGAGTATTGCACCCCACTTATACATTATAATTTGGCCTTATTCCTCGTTGATGTGAGATTTTCAACACACTACCTCACTACGAGGAACAAACATCTTGAATGAGGGATTAGATATTTATGAGTGGTCTAACAAGAGCCTAATAATTGTGGCATAATAGTCCCAAAGAACTTGATTAGGAGAAGCTCTGATATCATCTTAGTAAAGAGGTTTATGCCTAACTCAACCTTACAAAACTGACTTATAAAGTGATGGTTGCATCCTTTTATATATTATAATTTGGCCTTATTCCTAATCAATGCGGGATCTCCAACAATAATGATTATAAAAATTCAAATCCAAGAAATAAAAAATAAAGAAAATGGAGGTCTCTTTTGGTGAGCAAGAACATCTTGTCTTGTCATGCTTCTAGTGAATCTTCCATGATTATATGTTTTTGCTCATTTTCTTCTTCCATGTTTGTGTACTCATCAGTACCTGTACATCATATTTTTTATGCACTTGATTCGGAGTATCCATTTCAAATTGGCTGGTTGATAATTTTGACATGAATACTATCATTGAATGATTATTGTATTTTGACTTGTGTAGGATCATAATCATGCATTCTTTTTAATGATAAATGTGAAAGTAAGAACATATGGTCTGTCGCACTGGAATCTAGAACCCAAGAGTCTTTACATAAAGGTTTAAAAACATTAAAAGAGGAATTGGAATTCTTACTAGTCATTGTTTGTTATAGAGCAAGTACCAAAAGATGGCTTACTGACGGTCTCCATAAGAGATTTTAGATGTTCAATTTCAGCATGTAGTGCATGAATTTCTTCTTCAATTGAAGAGGATGAAGGAGTCTTGCTAGGATTTTTAGAATCTAAAGTTAGAAGATCAACATTGCTTAGTGGAGTTGTCATGCTAAAATAAAAATAGGGATTCCCTAGTCCCATCCTAAATAAAACAGAACAGTAAGATAGAAAGCTCCAGCAACGGCAGTGATGACAGCAACACTGGTAGCTCTGGCAAAAAGGTCTAGCAATGGCTCTGGAGATGGCAGCAATGGCTCTGGGATGGCAGAAGCTGGGGACAGGAGTGACAGAACCACAAGTTGGGTGAAATTCAAGTAACCCCAATAACTAGAGGAAATGGGTGCACCCTAGGCAACCCTAAAAAGAACTGTAACTAAGATGGTAAAGAAAAAATGCAAAAGTAGAGCTCCTAAGATCGGGAGCTTTGATATCAACTTGAAAGGATTAATCTGAATGAAAGAAGATTTTTATTCAATTGATTCATTTAAAACATCACATCAACTTCTACATATAGAGAACTCTAATCTTATAGTAATAATTACATTACATAGAGATTTATAAACTCTTCTAACAATTTCTAAAAGTTTCTAGTAGTATACTTAATATCCTACTAACAGTTTGTATAAGTAGTTTGGAACCAATGTTAACAGCTGCCTTTTTCACCTTTCTATTTTCCTTTCACTTTACTCGTGATTGTTGTATATGACCTTGTGGCCTGTTGCAGGAATTTGAGAGAGTTGTTCAAGATTGATGCTGCTGACTATATGATGTCCATTTGTGGAAATGATGCTCTGAGGGAACTTTCTTCCCCAGGAAAAAGTGGTAGTGTCTTTTTCCTGTCTCAGGATGATCGATTCATGATTAAGACACTGCGTAGATCTGAAGTGAAGGTATTTTTATTTTGTCTGGATCTTCTTTGTTGGCATTTGTTACAGTACAGATATCTAAAACTGTTTTGGGGGCTTGTTTCTACTGGCTCTATTTTGTAGCTCAAAATACATTATACAGTTTGTACCTTTACGGATATTGAGGTTGCCATTAATGGAAATCTGCATGTAATAGTAATTTAGATTTCCATACACCTGTTTGGCTTTGGCATTGTTATCGCTTATCAGTGACGCTCTTGCAACAAGGGCTGATAATGGCATCATTGCGCACTAGATGATGGTTAAAATATGACACAAATTATAAAAGTATACTAAACGTGGGATTAAATCAATAATATGGTTCAAATAAAACAATATTATATCTAAACTCACACTCGTAAAACATAAAACATAAGTTACATAATTCAATTGCGATTTTGTTGTGACTGTTTCAAAGGAGTTCCAGTTTCTGATATGCAGAGAAACTTGACATCTTTACCTCATTCTTGATTTTTTGTTACTTTTTCCTGAAGAATTCTCTCTGTTTTTGTTTGATGTGTGTATGATATTTTATGCTTCTCCAAACACTTATTGAATGTTGAATAAAGTCTTAGAGCATATGCTTTCTTGCTTAATAATGATATTTTAGTGTTCACTTGCTCTTCTTTACTTTTCTTTTTGACTATAGAATACAGATTGTATTGATTAAATTTTGAAATGTAGGTTCTTCTTAGAATGCTTCCAGACTATCATCATCATGTGAAGACATATGATAATACACTTATCACAAAATTTTTTGGTCTGCACAGGATTATACCTTCCAGTGGTCAAAAGGTAATATACATTTTTCTGCACCTGAATCAATTTTTTAGTATTTATCAATTACTTACTATCACATCAACTTTGATACAACTGGTACCAAAAATTAAAAGAATTAACGCCATAATGCAGAGGTAGATGTCAAGAGAGACTAGAGAGAGAAAATGAACTGTGAACTGTATTGATTACTGATAATTTGAGAATCTCATCACTCAATGAGTTTCCAAAACCTGGTACTACAATTGCCCAACTGGTTGACTTTTGAGGGTCAGTTGGGTTTGCTTTGTTATAATTTATTGTAGAGTACAGTTCAGTAATAGGCCTCATGTTATCGACAACAATACCTCCCGAAAAGGGTCCTCCTTGTCCTCAAGGTGAAAATGAGGAAAGGCTTGTTGTAGGGTAGATGTTGCCTCACAGGTATCTTCACCAGGAGGGAGGTTGTGCTATTTTTGATCAAAACTTTTAAATCACCCATTGCTGCCTGTCTGATATCCAACACATTTTATGGTTGAACCTGGAGCTCCATATCATCTGCTTAGGTCAGGGGTAGAGTTTGAATAAGCTGAAGTGAGCTGATTGCCTTCTTTGGGAGAGACACATTAAAAACCAGGTGAATCCTGCTATCCTCTGGTAAATTTAGCTTATAGGTTACTCTACCATTTCTATCCAAAATCTGAAAAGGACCATAAAAACGAGGACAAAACTTTTGGTTAGGTCTTTTAGCTGGCCAGAGCATCTTATAGGGCTGTAACCTAGGAAAAACCCAATCTCCCACAGTATACTCTATGCCTCTCCTATGTTTATTAGCTTGTATTCTCGTTCTGTCTAGGGCCTCAAGAAAATGGTGACTTAAATCATCTGACAACTCATCACATCGTTGAGTTAACTTGTTGACCTCTTTCACTTTTGAATGAATGGTTGTACCTTTCAACAGGGTGGATTGTGTCTATACAATGCTAGAAAGGTGTCATTGAACTGGACACATTGTATTATGTAGTGTTGACCCAAAACAAAACTCTGCCCAACTTAATACATCTAGCCAAACCTTTGGTTTAGTTCCTGCAGTACAACATAAATAAGCCATTGCTTAACCACTTTTGTCTAGCCATCTATTTGTGGATGGTACGTAGAACTGTAATTCAACTATGTTCCTGATCTCTTGGAAGAGTTCTCTCCCAAAATGGCATATGATGATTGAATACTCATATGATACGATAGTAGAGGGGAATACAAACGAACCACTTCTTGGATAAAAGTGGCAACAACTTAAGCTGCATTAAAAGGGTGGCTGAGCATATGTAATTATCCTATCCACCATAACCAAAATAGTGTCCTTTCCCTTCCGTTGAAATATCTGACCACACTTGTGAAGGTACCAGTAAAGGATAAACCAACTGGAGATGATGCTTAACACTTGTTACTTTGGCAGACCTCACAACTGCTAACATATTCTTTTATTTGCTTACTTGTACCTTTCCAATACACAATTGAGGATATTCTCTTCAAGGTTCTAAAGAAACCAGAATGCCTCCCACATGGAGCTTGGATAAAACTGATTTACCCTAGAAAAATAATTGTCCTTTTAACACGAAACCTGCATGACAATCAGGGTATGCAATCAAATCTTGCATAATAGCTCTTAATTGTTCATCTTGTTCAACTCCCTGTCTTGCACTTCCCAATCATCAAACTGCAGCAACTAATACCATTTAAATCTTCCTAGAGAGTGCATCTGCTGCCACATTTTGTTTTATGGGTCTATATCATACCAATTAATTTGGTGGCCCGTCTGAGCTGATCACCTATCAGTAGCCTTTGACCCTGCAAAAATATAAGACTTCTTTGATATGTAACAAAAGTGAAATGATTGCCCAACAGATACTGCTTCCATTTTTTCACTTCTTGCACCGCTGACATTTATTCCCTTTCATACTCAGATTTTTCTTGGGACCGTGTGGAGATAAAGCTTTACTCCAAAAGGCTAGGGGCCTCCCCTCTTGTGATGATACTGCTCCCAATCCTTTTAACTAAAAGTCGTCAAAAAAGCTATAATGGCTTGCTTAACTATCGCTGTCAGGCAAACTGTTTCTGATAATATTCATAGAAGAGTAATTGCTCTTAAATAGAACACAAAATTAAGAACAGAAAATCCTAATTTATGATGGCCATATTCTGTCCCTATAATTCAAGATCAATGATCCTGTCTATAAATGTAACACCCGGTTTGAGATGTTACTAAGATACTTAGTAAAATTCGTAAATTTCAAAATCTTTCACAACTTTGAAGCAACTCAAAGCTCCTCACTAATATGCATCCAAACAATATCTGCAACAACATATGCTCTTATATATCAACATACATATACGATCATCCCAGTCAAACACACACATGCAAGAGTGAGCTAATAGAAACATCAAAACATCATAACCAATAATATACATCAATAATAATATAACAACTCACCCAAACCTTTCATAACTCTAGTGTCTCACAACACCATTCAATTACATTATTTGTCTCACACTATCCTTCACAAAGCCTATTGTCTCAAACAATAGTTTAAACATATCATCACAGGTTCAAAATATGTCGTCACAATAATTAATACAAGTACCAGTAATCTTAGCGTCAGGAGCCGGTTTGTAACCCTCGCACGCAGCTTACCTATAAGCGCTTGACTTCCCCTCCTCCCTAGGAGTCTTATGAGCAAAGCTCGCAGGTGCCACTTCCCATTACCCTCCTCGGAAACCCTAACGAAGTATACATGTGTCACCTCTCATTACTCTCCTTAAGAGTCCCGACAAAGTTCACCTTTGGTACAACTACACAGAGTTGTCCTTCACCACCTTTCATTGGGTCACCACACACAAGCATACATTTACATTTTAAAACAAGCACTTGTTGACATGTCATCACAATCATACTAAATAATGTTTGTAACCATCAAGTATTTCCAAAACAAATAAAATAAAACAAAATAACATATCCAATTTCTAATAAATTTACTATTTATATATATATATATATATATATATATATATATATAAATATGTATGTATATATATATATATATGTATGTATATATATATATATATGTATGCATATATATATATATATATATATATATATCTATAATTTTAGATTCGTATTGTCCCTCATGTGTTCTAAATGTTGTCTTCCTCCACATCTTCATCCCTCATCCTTATTTGATAATAGTCGGCTTTGAGGTCAAGTTTTGAAGACACTATATCCCTTGATAATTCATTCAACAACTCTTCTACAATAGGAATAGGGAACTTGTTTCCAATGGCAATCTTGTTCAAAGCCCTATAGTTAACATAAAACCTCCAAGCACTATCCTTCCCTTTAACTAATATAGTGGGTCTAAAATATTGGTTTATGCTAGGCTAAATGATTCCTATATGATTTCAAGTTAGGAATTGTTGATCCCTCCTTCAAGTGGATTGCATAATATGGCCTCCTTTTTGGTGGGAGTCCTTCGAGGGTTAAAACACTTCTTGAAATTGCTGCAGCACAAGGTCCACCTCTGTCCATAACGAAATTCTTGAAAACCTCTCAAATTGATCTTGGGTTGCAAGATTCTCATCATGGAACCAACTAAGTGCCATCCTTCCAAATAAACCAATACCGCCTTCGTCTTGTCTTTCTCAGATCCAAATTCAATTTATGGGCTCATCCATGCTCATCTTCCTTTCTGCTAAAGGAAGGTATCACAAATCTTTCCAGTGATCTTGCAACTCCAATCTAAACCCTCTTTGCTTCTGACTCTGTTTTATCACTTCTTGTCTTTGATTTGTTGTTCTTCAAGCCTCCTTCCCCTCTCTGCATCTGATTATCCATCTTTTGAACTATGCTTTCCATCATTTCTCTACAATTTCCATTCTTCCTTTGATTTTCTTTTCACTTATTGAAGTCCTCTACTTGCCTCACTTGTGTTAATTCTTGATGAACACAACTCCAAGATTGGAGCTTTGATACCAATTGAGACAACTGGTACCAAGAATGGAAAGAATTTACAACACAATACAGAGGTAGAGTTAAAGAGAATAGAGAGTAAAAAACAGGAGTTTTGAGAATTTAGGAGTCTCAACACTCTCCCAAAATGAGTTTCAAGAAACCTGCTACCAACAACCACTTGTGTTATTTTGTACTGATTACTGAGAACTTAGGAGTCTCAACACTCCCAAAATGAGTTTCAAGAAACCTGCTACTACAGTAATAACATTGCTATTTATGCACTAACTGTCTAGTTGTTTGAGTTCTCGGTCTGATGGGTTTGTTTTGTTCGTATTTCTTCTTTACCACCCTTCAGTAATAGGCTTCATGTTCCTAACAAACTTGCTCTTTAATACTTGCAATTGCAATTGCGAAATGCCATAAGGACAAGATTTTTCACAAAGCAAATATACCTTATCAAATATTTGAACTTGTCATGACTTAACATATTTCATTCAAAATGACTTAATAATCTACATTTTATTTAATTAGAATGCTAATATTTATACATAATTCTCTATTTTGCAGTTTCGCTTTGTTGTGATGGGAAATATGTTCTGCACAGAATTAAGGATCCATAGGAGATATGATTTGAAAGGTTCATCGTGTGGACGTTCTTCTGACAAGATAGAAATTGATGAGAACACTACTCTTAAAGATTTGGATTTGAACTACTGCTTTTTCTTGGAACCATCTTGGCGAGAGTCTTTATTGAAGTAAGTGATACTATTTATTTTCTTTAATTTTGCATTTTCCTGATGTTTATTCTTTATATAAAATATTTTTATTGCTAGGAAGATAAAGATAAAGGAGGATAAGTTACTCTTTGTTTAAAAAGGAACAAAGAACAAAGCAGATAGAAACAAATTTGTATATCTTTTAGTTTGTACATGTAGGTTTATAAAGCAAATGTCTCTTTCGGTTTAGTTGAATTGTTGACACATTCTGATATTATATAGAGTGAATATATACAACTTTTAAGGAACAGGTGTTTTCTTGTCCCCCTTCCCCATATAGATGTATTGTTGCTTAATAAAAATAGGAACTGCTTGTGTTTGTTTGAATTCCAAAATTTTGTCTAGTGAGTTTACCAAAATTTTATTATGTACCACACTTTGTTTCAAAATTGAATATTACCTTACAGTCTTGGTCATCCTCATTGTGCAGGCAGATTGAGATTGACAGCAAGTTCTTGGAATTACAACAGATAATGGATTACAGCCTCCTTCTTGGTGTTCATTATCGAGCTCCCCAGCAGCTACGTCCATACAACCAAAGTAGAACTGTAGATGGATTGGCAATTCTTGCAGAGGAAGGTGAGTATTTGTCCAATCTAAAAAGCAAATGATTTTCTTATTTGCCTTTGTATGGTTGATATTTATTTTGGGCTGGTATTTTTAAGTATTTATATATCAAGGTGTCTTTAATAAGATGTTTTCATGCATCAGAATGAAACTAATGATCTGAAACGGAGAGACTAAAAAGATAACTCGATTCCCCTAATTATTGATGTGACTAGTAGACGATATAATCATGGGTTGTTTTAGTTTCATTTGGTAGGGTAGCTGATGAAAACGAGGCCAATTTCTGGAAACTTCCTTTTCTTATCCCTAATTGACTATGTCCATCTACCTTGTTATTGACAATTCTATAGTCTAAAGGTTTTAATATGAAGGTGGTATAAAATTCTCTTATGTTTTTATCTTGTGCTTATTATTGAAGATCTCCTCGTTGTTTTCTCCCCTCAAATTTCTCAACAAGTAGTATCTGAGTTGATAGTTTTTCTTGGTGACTACCTAAAATAAGTACAATGTGTAATGGTGATGGCTCTTAGGTGTGTGGATCCCTTGTGTCAAACGTCTTTTTGATAGAGAATTATTTTATAGATAACAATCCCACCAATTACATTTTTGTTACCTCTATTTGTAACAATCAAACTTTTTGAAATAAGTAAATAAAAATATATTACCATGGATCAGAAGATTCTAAAGATATTTTCTCCTAATCACTATGATGATATTTTTATCCTAATAATTTGCTAGTTACAATGCTCTCCCTCAAGTTAGTAAATAAATTTTGATCATTCCCAACTTACTTACAAGATCCTAGAGTCTGATTTGATGAAGCCCCTTTGTGAAAATGTTTGATATATGAAGTCCTATAGGAACAAGGGTTCTAATTACAACACCTTTGCCAATATTGTCTTTGATAAAGTGTGCGTCAATTTCAATGTTTGATCTTATCATGTTGTATTGGATTATATGCGATGCTCATGGATGATTTGTAACTACATTATAATTGCATAGGGATGTCAACTTTCATTTTAAGTTTATCTAGTATGATTTTGATCTAGAGTACACACACCTTGAGCAAGGGCTCGAAATTTAACTGTTTCACTAGAACAAGATAATTGTTGAAAGTCCCACATCGACTAGAGATAAGACAATTTCATAATATATAAGTGAAGTGCAAACCTCACCTTACAAGCCGGATTGTGGGGCTTGAGTTAGGCTTAAATCCCACCCTTTAACATATTAGAGTACTTAAAGTCTCTATATTTAGAGTGTGCAAACACCTCAACTTAATTTAAAGTATATATGTGTGGTTGCAAACATCACCTTCCAAGCCGGTTTTGTGGGGTTGAGTTAGACTTAAAACCCACTTCTAACATGGTATCAGTTTCTAATCTCACGCACGAGATGTATATACCTCGGCGTGAGGGGGTGTGTGGACAATTTCATAGTATATAAATGAAGTGCAAACCCCACCTTACAAATTAGGATTAAAGTGTCTTCTTTCTTGAACAATAGTTCCTCTCCTAGGCTTGACTTCAAGTAGAAAGGAATTTTGTTGACTGGTTGCATATTTGTTTCTCTTAGATCATGCATAAATTGACTTACCACACTAATTGCATTAACAATGTGTTGTCTCTTAATAAATAAGTCTTCCTACCAATATTTCGTGTTGGATATTTTCTATACGAGAACTCTCTTTACTTTCAATTTTATGATTTTGTTCAACAAGAACTCCTTAGATTCTACATTTTTCTAACCTCCCAGCTAAACAACTCTTCTTGCTTCGAATTCAAAGTGGCTTCTTACCTTTTTTGACATTTTTCGTCAAAGAATTTGTATTCTTCTTCCTCACCATGGGTTGGTTTGGTCTCATCTGTGATAGTCATCACTTAAATCTTGTGCATTCTACAAAGATAAATATTATAATGATAGGAAGAAGAACTCATCTGCTTCAAGTGCTTTCTCTCTCTGATGTGGAGGTTCGCAAAAAAAGTTTTGTTTCATGAAAGTTGACATCCTTCAAGGATTTATTAAGGTTGAAGGAGGAATATCTAAGTCTTCTATGATGAAGCCACATTTGGGAACATGTCCATGTTTTTAATATTGCCTGTTGACTTATAGCCTTTGTTTTGTTTTGGTCCTTGGGCTCCAATAGATATAACCCACTTTGCTCCTTAGTAATTTAAATTGTCATCTTCATGATAAGGTTTTGAAACACACAATAAGAAGTAAAAAGAAAATTACTAAAATACTCAAATGTTCTATTAGTTTTTGTACATAAATAAAATTATTGGACAGTTGTGGGATATATAAAACATTACTTAATACAATAGATGATTTTAAAGTTATATTCTCATATCTGCATATGGATGCAATATCACCGTTTGCAATTGTAACGAGTTGTTGTCTAGTGATTTTTACATACAAATTGAAGAGCATAAAAGATTGGAGTCATGTTTCCAAACACCTAAGATACAGGACCAACAATATCGAATGTACTGAATAGGATATAGAATACAGAGATGACTTACTCATTGATTCAACCATTGTTCTCAAATGACCACATTCCTCCTTATAGGCTTCATAGGAGACATTGAAAAGAAAATATACGAAACAAAGAAGTAACAAAAAGAACCTGTTTCGAAAAAGAACAAAAAAACTTAGATGTACTGAAATCGGAGCCAAATGGGACATTAACACCTGTTTGAATTATGTAAGGAAAAAAAATAATTATTTTATTGATAAGATCACACTAACTACATTCTCATCTGTTCTATGTGTAACACTCAAACTCTTAAAGGAAATAAAAATATGCTTAAATGAATTTGAAGATTCTAAAAATATTTACAATAATAGGTTTGGCTTATGTTTAGATTTTCTTCTTAAACTTAGTCACGATTATTTGGACCAGTGTATTAAAACTAAGCCTGGATTTGCTGATCTGAAAGGAACCAGGTCCTTGGTCATTCTAGTTGAACACGCTGACTCGTTTTCAGTCAACTCTTAACCCAGTGACTGTTTCTTCCTTCTTTTTTCCTTTCAACGTTATGGTTCTTTCCAGGTGCTTCATTTGGTTGACATATGATCAGTTCTACTCTACAATGGTTAGGACGGCGTCATTTTAGAAAGCCTTATAAGCTTATCCATTTGTTTGTCTTGTCATTATGCTTTCAAGTTTCAACATGATTTATATTCTTGCTTTTTCTACTAGAATTATTAATAATGGAACTGAGTAATTTGAAATTTTCATTGATGATCAACTAACAGACCCTCTAGAGGATGAAACATCCAACTATCCGCAAGGTCTTGTTCTGGTCCCTCGAGGTGCAGATGATGATAGCGTTGTTGTAGGGTCACACATTAGGGGTAGCAGATTGAGAGCTTCAGCTGCAGGTGACGAGGAGGTGGATCTACTTCTACCCGGTACTGCAAGGTATGGTTTCTTTAAGATGTATACTGGTTTATTTAATGTTATGTATCATTTTCAACATCGTAGTGATCCTTTCTATTCTGTTTTTACGTTTGATCCATGCATCTCCCAATTCGTTATCACTTGTATGTTCATAAAATATAAACAAATTTGGGATGTTTGACACTTAAACCTTCAAGGATAATTGTGGTGGAACTGAGAGATGATGTAGCCATTGTCAAAGGATGCATGTTTGAAAATTAATTAATAACAAATATGGCAATCGGGTTGAGAGAGAAAAGAAATAATAAGAATGATTAATAAAGGGTCTTTATGTTGAGGGTTTTTGCTACTTTTGAACTTGTTATGCAGACTACAAATCCAGCTTGGTGTGAACATGCCTGC
Source organism: Vigna unguiculata (assembly GCF_037176805.1). Lineage (NCBI taxonomy): Eukaryota > Viridiplantae > Streptophyta > Magnoliopsida > Fabales > Fabaceae > Vigna > Vigna unguiculata. Next base: position 10,570,444 of record NC_140798.1, on the reverse strand, counting down.
TAGGGCAGAGCAGATTCCAGGGAAAGAGGAAGTGCAAATGTTCCATGAGGCTTACGACGTCGTACTTTACCTGGGTATAATTGACATATTGCAAGAGTACAACATGACTAAGAAGATTGAACATGCATATAAATCTATTCAGTTTGATTCATTATCTATCTCGGCGGTGGACCCTACATTCTACTCACGTCGCTTCCTAGATTTTATTCAGAAAGTCTTCCCACCACATGAAATGACACGATAACTTTTGGCCCTTCAAATTCAACCAATCTATTTAAAGAGTGAACAATTCCCACATTTCCACCATTTGTGCATGCTGTATAATTGACCTTTTTTTTATAGTCTGTATAATTCACTTGAATATCTTTATTATAAATACACTAAGTTTTAAATTTGATCCTTTTTTTTATTTTTAATTTAGTGTTTTTAGTTTGAAATTGACTAATTCCAGTGCCCTTGACTTGCAGCGATTTAGTAATTTATGTGTCTTATAAGAAATTGTTTGTGGGAGCAAGAGTTCCTAAAATTTCAGCAGCATTGCTCCTACGTTTTTCTAACTCGGCAGGGACTTAACCTATTACGTTTTTCTAAATTAATATTTAATTATAATAGTTAAATTATTTTCGGTAAATAATTGATGTAGTAGAACAAGTATGAATATATCTCGACTTTAATACAATAAGAAAAAAAAATTACTAGTAATGTTATTAATTTTATTTAAACTCCCTTGATTATTAAGGTAACTAAACATATCTACGGACTTTAGGCAAATTAAACATATCTATGGTCTTCAATAATTATTATGTGTTTATTAAAGAAAAAATTAACGTTAAGTACTTAACATTAAGTAACTACTAATGACTTAAATTTACAATGTAAAAAACATAATTCCTTCCTTCAATGTTAATTGTATTAATCTTAATTTTTTTAGTCTATTACTGTTATCAATATTCAATTTCGTCCGAATGAATAAATTTATTTTCAAAAAAATTAAAAATAAAAAAAATGTGAAATATTATTTTCTTCAAAGATTTTCAAACATTAATTTTAGAAAAAAGATGAAAAAAAGAAAAAAAAAAGAAAAAAAGAAGGAAGAGCCTAATTTGTTATTAATTATCGCACTCCTTCTTATGAGTCCATCAACTCAACATGCTTTCTACCCTTTGTTCTTGGAAGAGAAATTAGTTATATGGTTCTAATAATTAGAAAAAATATTTCTTCAAATGGTTATAATCAATATTACTAATTGGGATTGATTTTGTGGTCTGATTTGATAATGGTTATAATCAATATTACCGATCTTGATTGATTTTTTGCTCTGATTTGCTATGATTTGATTCTCGTAATGTGTTGTTATTGTTGTTTACAATTAAGGCTAGGATTGCATTGATATTGTAATATGTGAATATAAATACGCACTCTGTCATGAGATCGACAAAAAAAGAAGAGAGAAAACAAAATATTCTCTACACTTCTTCTCTCCTTCTCATTACCACCCACACAGACATATCTTATTTTTTATCTCTCTTGAAAAAAAAATAGAAAAGGATGCAAGGTAAAAAACGAGAAAAGGTAGTTATAATATACAAGATGAGAAAGTGAGATTGATACAAGAGAGGAGGAATTGAAAAGTGTAGAAGGTATGTCACAGTTGTTATTTTATTTATTTATTTATTCATTATTTCTTATATTATCTTTTAATGTTGAACGTGTTTTTGTTTTACACCTAACTTCGACCTTTTGTTTAAGGGATATTATTTTCTACTATTCATAAATATTTTATTCTATAAAAAGTAGTTTTCTTCATTTCTTTTAGTATCTGTCCGGCCGCTCGCGTTGCGTGACACCTTTTTTTCAAATTTCTTTTTCTAAAAAAATATAAAGAACTAAAGATAAAAAACATTTTTCTTTGTTTAATTTTTGTGTCTGTTCAGATGCTCGCGTTGCATGACACTCATTTCCAAATAATTAAAAATACCAAAAAACATAAAAAGGTTTTCAAAATCAACCAAACAAAAATCAAATATTTTCTCAAATAGTTTTTCATGAAGAACTACGTAATCCTGATTCTCCATTGTGAATGAAGATATGTAGGAGCGACGATTAATCCTCGTCGGGCCCAAAAAATTAAATTTTTGTGTGTCTTTTGCACATCCTTTTATATTATTTCTTAGGGAAATTAAATATTTTGAAAAACTACATTACTTTTGCACATTTAATTAAAGGTGTCATCTTAGGATGGACGTTGTGGGGTGCTAATACCTTCCCCACCCGTAACCGACTCCCGAACCCTACATCTAATGTTTTGTAGATCTTGTCTTACTTTTTTGGTTTTTTCGTACTTTTTCAGAATAAACTATTGTGGCGACTCCAAACTTTATTTTTACAAATTTTATTTTTGGTTCGTCGTTCCGTCACGATTTCGGTTGCGACAACTATATACAAAAGCAAACCTAACAAATGACAACTTCTTAATTAAATAACATATTTGTCAGAACTTTCATTCAAATTTTTTTCCACAAAAAGTAAAAATATTGATGTGTAACTCATACAAAATTTTGGAAAAATAAAAAATCAATAATCAATCTCCAAAACCCTAACAACCTATACCTACCTCTTATAATTCACTCACAAATTATGAATCCTGCGTCCACCCTCCATCTCAACTTCCATCAACCACAAACACAAAGACAACCTTACTTTCTTCGCTCCATTGCCTTCAATGTTTATTCTTCTTCTATCGAAGCTTTTGTTGTCTTCAATAAAATGTTTGAAGAAGACAACAAAAAAGGTACAATCTTTTCTTCTTCTGTTGAATCGTTTCTTCTTTTATCAAATGTACATACTTTTGTATGGCTTTTTTTTTCTCTACTGAAGGTTTTCTAGGCGATGTATCAACTGTTTGAAGAAGACAACAAAGGTACACATTTTTCTTCTTCTATTGAATCTTTTCTTGTTCTACTAGATGTAAGTACTTTTATCTAACATAAATAATTAGGACATGTTCCTACAAATATTTACAATTTGATTAAAAATAAAGATGTTTTGTCATTTGTTTCTTCTGATTTTCATTTCTATAATATTTTTCAATTTGCTAAACAAAATAGGCTGTCTTTAAGCAATCCAAATCATTTTAGTCTAAACTTGTTTGATTTATTGCATGATGATGTTTAGGTCCTTTTAAGGAATATCCTTTGTTTGTATTAGACACTAAAAAACCCCATTAGACGAGCTTGACAATAAGGTTTTGATGATAACAAATTCTATAATGAAATAAGATAGTCAAATTAGTAAGGTTATGTTCCAAGATATCTAAAGTTGATTAGATCATACTATTAGATAAGCATTGGACATAGAAAAAGGTTACCTAAGTCAAAGACCTCATTAGATGCTCGTATATAACCATTAGACAACCCATGTTCTTTATTATGAATATATGTTTTTGTTCATCTAATGTGTTGTAAGCAAAGTATAACAAAAGCACAAATAGCACAAAGCAGATAATGCTTGAAGACTAAAGTAAACACAATCAAAAGTGAAGACTAGGCAAGCTCAGTCAGAACTGCTAGTTAGACGAGTCACAAGTTGAACCAAATGACTCAAGGCATCAAGCGACCTAAGAGAACTTAAGGCATTAAACAACCAAGGTCATCAGGCAACTCAACATAACCAAGTACTCTCAACCACTTGAGCTAGTACTTTTCCATGTCATAAAAGCCAACATTAAATGCCATAAAGACTCCTACTACCCACATTTATTAAATAAATATTTCTTTAATTATTTAAATTTCTTCGTTCTCACAACTATTGCCACGGAAGGACCGACTGCTTCACCTTCAGTCACATTTTTATCCTTAACAAGAGGTTGCTCAAGGTTGGTTGGTCACTTCGCCACTAACCGAGGCCCCATCCAACACGACTACTTTGGGATAACCCCTTAGATGTCCTTGAATCCATGAATCTGAGATATCTGAACTTATTACATCAAAATTCCCCAACTAAACCTTAGGAACAATATTACACACAATAAATAAGAAGTCGAAGTAGAAGACATGGTTTACCTTGACAAAGGAACATGATCCATTATTTTGTTCTCAGAGCATAAAAAATAAATAATCTTCTGTTAAATGCAACCACATATGCATCAAAATATGCAATAGTGCCTCTAACTATTTATTGAGGGGGAGAAGGAGAAAAATCAAAACAACACAACTCTCCAACCATTGGATCGCTTCACATCAAACGATTGACAATGAGAGACTATTTGTTTTAGACCCTGACAACACAACTTTTATGACTAAGACTCTATGTCATCTCGGCATGAATCGATCATGGGGACTAATAGGCCAGACGATGCCAGAAAGATAAAGAAATAATTTTTTCTTTCAAAACAAATCGCTAAGACTCCATGTCATCTCAGCATGACTCTAGCCTGGAGGCCGGTGAATCATCTCGATCAATGATCGAATATAGTCCAAAAACAAGAAGGTAGATGAACTAATGCCTTGTATTCAATGGAAGACCTTGCTATTGTGGATGAACAACCACTACTGTAGTCAGCGAATATGTACTCGCCAACAGAAAGTATGATTAAAAATAGAAGGAAATTGTACCCAAACAACATAGAGAAGGAAATAAAATTGTGTCCAAATATTCCTACTTGTTTTTAGTGCTGGAAGAATTCAATTTGGTTCCATTTTAGAGAGATGGGGTTGTTAGGTAAAGGCAACATGGAACTCTTTGAGTAAGATATGCAATATGAGAAAGGATCATCCATTATGCTAGCTAGCTTAATAGAATAATCAAAAGTAAAGAAATAACTTCATCAATAGGGTATTCATTCTAGCTATAATCACATATCATATAGTATATGTTTTAAGAACTTTGTTCGGACAACACCAATTTTTTTATATATAATGCTAGATCTTAATCTTTTTATATAAACTTTTGTATATTCTTTTTAAAAAATTAGAGTGTAAGGCCCACTGTTTTCCCCTTAATGTTTAAGGGCCTAGTCTTAACTGTTGGGCCTAAGGCCAGCCCATAGGGTACCCCAAGACCCCTTACAGCCACTTGTTTCCCTTCATTCTGCATTCATTTGGCAAAACAACCCCCTTTCTCACTCTCTCTTTTCTCCAATAGAGCTCTGCTATGGTTTCGTCCCCATTCTTCCTTCAAGCTCGGTGAATGTTTCCCTCAATTTCTCTAGTGTTCTTGGAGCCGTGGTGCCATTCTGATAGTGCCTAAACCCCCCCTCACAGTAGCTTTTGTTAAGGTAAGGGAAGTTAGGGTTTCACTATTTTTATGTTATTTTGCCTGTTGGATTTGTTTATGTTATACGTGCTTGATATGTATTGTTGAACGTGTGATAATATATTGTTTGTGCTCACGGTGTTGTTTGAATCTAGTTTGGCACGCATGAGAGCAGATGGGTTCTGCTGGTGGTCACTCAAAACGAAAAGTTCTCGCTTAAGCGAAGAGCTCTCGCCTGAGTGAGAACAACAACAACTCACCCTCTTTTTGTTTCGAAGGCTCGCCTAAGCGGAAGCCACTCGCCTGAGCGAGATGGACTAGCTTGAATGAGACCTCGATGTGCCCTTTATTTGCAGTCTCGCCCAGGCGAGAACTTGTAGCTTAAGCAAGGGATCCCTCTCGCCTAAGCCAGAGCTCTTTAGCCAGAGCGAGCTTGACAGAGTTGGTTGGATACGTGTATGTTTCTAATGATTGGATGGTTTGTTGCTTTAAAAAGTTAAGTATGATGCCTTGTATGTTCTATATGATATAATGGGACTGGAATTGATAAGCTTGGTATGAATAAGTACATGAATCATGATTGGTTGATTGGTTGGATATTGGCATGAGATTGTTATGCTTGATAAATCTATGGTTGGTTGGTGAGACATGGCTATGGTATGAGATTGACGTAATTCCATAAATCTCTTGGTGAGATTTCATGATGGTGTTGGGTGTGATGGACGTAATTCCATGAACTTCTTGGTGAGATCTCATGGTGGTGTTGTATGTGACGAACATAATTCCATGAACCTCTTGGTGAAATCTCATGGTGATGTCGTATGTGATGGATGTAATTCCATGAACCTCCTAGTAAGGTTTCATGGTGGTGTCATAATGTATATAATTAGGTAAGGATTCAAGTAAGGGTTGCATCCTGAAACTCTAAAGAGTTAGTTAGTCTCACGTAAAGCGGACTGACTCAAGTGGTGAGAGTAGTAGGAGGCCCTAGTCTTTGGTAGGATAATGACCTTAGATGTTTGAAGGCTAACCTTGTGCGTGGTAGGATGAAACCCATTGGCAATGGCTCTGCAGAGCAGTAGAGGCCACCACAAGTGCAAGCATCCGGTGAATCCGACCGATTATATGTATCCAGATTAATTGAGTCTTATGTTGTGTCACTTGGGGGAGAGTGAGTGGATGGGTTTGAGTTGATTTAAGAGTGAAAGTTGTGTTGTTTTTTTTAAGGGATTTAGAAGTGATGGTGAGTAAATTTAAAAGTAATTTTTATGAAAGTTTAGGAAAGATTTGATTGATGTGATAAATTAAAAAATATGTTTTAGTAGAAGTAATAATCAAATTACCATTTAGCCCTTAGTTAAATTAGTATTGTAAATAAATTTCTTAATTTTTTTAAACACAACAAATGAAACTAAAAAAAATAAAAAAAAAAAATATATATATATATATATATATAAATTTTTTCTTTTTTCCATACTAATGTGTAATCAACGTTGTTATTAATCTTCAAATGCAATTTTTTTCATTTATAATTTGCAAAAACATCAAACAATATTGTAGACTTGACTTTGTTTTAGTTACAATGATGTTATAAATCCCAATTAAATGGTTCTAAAAAGTTTGACGTCATGAAATATAAATAAAGTTTTTAAAATAAATACAACCAAAGAGTGCTACCATACATTTAATGGAGTAGAACATTCTTTATCCTCTAATTTATGGAGAATTAAGTTCACATTGAAATTAACTTCTGCCATCTGTTTGTTGACATCAATAGTCAAATTGGATAAATTTTCTTCTATCCAGCTGTCGTCCACCCTGTTTCCCATTCGCGCTTCTTCTATCATAGCATTCAAAAGCTTTTCATCCATCTCCTCTATCCATTTCATAAATTCTCGCGGCCTGACACCTGATTCTGTCGCAATACTCTTTCCCCTGTTCATGTTTTCACCTAGTTGAACAAAATTCATGACATTATAATAAACTATTAAAGCATTTTTACGAATGATAAACTTTTTCATTAAACAATGCAACCTAGTACAGAATCTAAGAGTTTTCATAATCTCGCCACATTTGTTCTGCTAAATCATCCCTAAAGTTACAACCAATCCTATAATCATCTTCACGAACTTGAGAGATGTTACTTTCCATTTGCTCTTCCATCAACTCTCGATCCACCTCATCAATTAAGGCTTCATCATTATCCACCCCACGTAGATAGTTATGCAGGATGCAGCAAGCTAAAACAATGTTTGTCATTGTATCCACAACATAATGAGGTTCACTTCCACTTGCAATGATAGGGAATCTTTTCTTCAACACACCAAATTTTCTTTCAATAACGTTTCTCAGTGATGAATGGTGATGGTTAAACAACTCTCGTGGATTTTGTGGGCCTCTTTGTGTGAACTCTTTAAGGTGATATCTCACACCTCTATACGGTGTCATTATTGCTCTTTTCAGCATAAATCCTGCATCCCCTAGATAGTACTTTCCTACATGAATCATGACATTTGACTTATTAGTGTGTTACCATTGTAGAAATAAATTAAACTTAATGAACACACTAACCTTCAAGTATGATCAACGAATCATCTCTCACTAGAGCATCCTTCAATATTCTTGAATCAGATGTTGTCCCTTCCCAACCAGCTAAAACATAAGTGAATTTCATATTGAAATCACACGCGGCAAACACATTTTGAGTTGGCCAGTCCTTCCTCCCTCGAAACCTTACGGCATTAGACCTTGGGACCCTTACGCGTACATGAGTTCCATCTATTGCCCCTAAACAATCCTATTTGATATACGAAACAAAGTTAATTAAGGATCTTATTGTACATGTTAAAATTGAAAACATAGACTAGAATAATTTGAGTTATACCTTAAAGTATGAAAAAAATCGACGATTGTTGGCCAAGTGAGGATGAACCTCATTTCCTGATGGCTGAATTAAAAATTCAGACTCCAAGGTCAAAATTGCATCCAACACATTGTGGAAATGTTTGCTAACAGTTGACCCTGAACGATGGAAAAAGAATGTGACACTTCTATTTTTCACGTTATGGCCAATTATGTGAAGAAATTTAGCCACTTGTTCCTCCACTAACGACCGTATCGCATCCTTCACTAACCCAGTTGCCCGTAGTCGCTCGCAGAGGTTAATGAATGCCTCTGGTCCCATACGAATGATATCACGACATCGATTAGTATGCACCAAGTAAGACATAAGCTGTTGTCTTCGACGATCTTTGTTCGGCCAAAATTCCCTACCAATATTGCTATGATTTGAATATATATTCAATATATTCAACGCATGTGCAACAATGCATAACATTGTTACTGTGGCTATTGTTGTGCAAATTTGTAATTGCCGGTGTAAACGTGTGACTATATTGAAGTCCACACCCACAACATCATCAACTACATCATCACCATCCAAATAAGAAAGTTCTAATTCTTCTTCCATGTATGTCACCTTTAAGAAATGTAAAAACTATTACCTCCACATAATACACATAATTATGAACTATTATAAACATCATACTTTAAAAAACCCCAACAATAAATTCCCATTAACAAAATACAAATATTTCCTTCAATAATAACACTTACAATTAACCATGCAAACAATCCATTATGTATCCATAAATAAAACATGAAATCTGTAAAAAAAAAAATAAAAATAACACATTTCATACCATAAATAACACAAATAACACACTTGAACATGTTACATACCTTTGTTTTAGTTTTCAAGACTTCAAACAAATTTCCACAAAAGTCAAAGACCTACACCAACCGAATCATATTAGAATCTTCAAATCACACAAAATAATTTGTTCTCCTAACTACAAACATACCTCAGCCACATACAAGGGTCGTCACACTCACAACTGGACTACTTCCACGAACACACAGCACAACTCAAATCCACCAAGTACCAAGCATAGCACCACAACACAAAACCACGAACACACCACAGCAAACCTACACTAACAAACATATTATGGAAACTTGTAACTCAAAATCAACCCGAGACCATGAAATAACTAACCTCCACCACTTAGAAGGAGACGCAAACCCGCCTCAACCACAATCCATAATTATTCACCACCATAGCAACTCAATTAGCCACCTGCAAGTAAATATGAATATTAGGTCAGCCACCATAGTTACAAAACGTCTTAAGCATTTGAACTCGTGCAAGACCACCTCTTGAATCCCCTGCATTGCCATGTTCGACCACCTCTTGCATAAAAAAAAATAAACATTAGGAAACCAAGCAACCATGGCGAAAGGAACGAACATCGGATTTGCAAAAGGATTCAAAACATGTTGTATCTGATCCACCATAGAACGTATCCGATCCACCACACTCGTATCCCATTCAACCAAATTGTATCTGATCCAACCAAATCGTATCCGATCCAGCCTGGAACGAATCCAAGAGCACGTATCCGATCTAACTATCGAGCGTATCCGATCCAATATCGAGCGTATCCGATCCAGCACAATGGGATCGAATCCTTCACACATGGGATCAGATCTGGTTTTCTCCGTGACACTTCTCATGGTTGCAGCGAGTCATGGTTGCACCGATAGTGTGTTTGCAGCAGAGAGGTGGTAAATGGGTCATACACTGGATGGGTTCCACACCATTTCACAACTCAAATCAAACAATAACACACGCACACCAGTTCAAAACTCAACTTACACACACACATTTAAAAAAAATAGCACACTCACCTGAAATGGCAGCATAACGAAACGGATATCTCCACCAAAACCAAAAACCCAGGTTGCCTTCTCCCCTATTATAACTTATACACTCCACCAATACCAGCTACCAACCTATCTAACTTATTCAATACGTATTTAATGGCTTTTTTTCAGTCAAACAAATTCAAACAGCTTTGTATGGTCATAAGTGTCAAGAATCTAATGCTTTTTTCAGGAATATTACACAGTGCATGGCTGTTGAACGGTGCTCAAAAAATGACTAACTTACGTACCATCCCACACCATGCATGGCACGTGAGAGAGATGACAGGGGTAAATATGTAATACCCCAAGCCAATCCCAGCAAATCTTCGCATTATACCCGCAATTACAAATCTGATGGATTCCTGGCATCCTCGCTCTGCCATCTGCAGAGATACCCTTAAGCGAACATCACATGAAGTCTGATTTCTTTCCTCGCAAAGTTTCTCTCTTTAAAATAAACACAACATTAGAGTCTTGCTTGTTTGCTATCACATGCTTGGATGATTTATATGTTCTTGATTTTTAAATTGCATGATAAATTGTATGATAAAGATCTTTTTGCTCTAGCTTACCCTTCTTGCTTGTGTTTGCCTTCTTCTGTGATTTTTTCTTTTTGCAATGATCACCAATTCCTTGGTGTGAACAGATATGGAAACCCCTGATGATCATAGTGACAATGGGGATGTTGGAGCTTAGATGGTCATGGGTTGATGTTGGACTCATGTTTGAAGGACCCTGCTATATTGTAATATCTTGCTCTATGAGCAAGTTCTTTTGGATAACTGTTTAACTTACTTTTATTTTCTGTCATGGCATGGTGTGATGTGGTGCCTCTGTTCCCTGTTGGTATATTTGGATGACTATAAGTTCTTTATACTTTAAAACCTCGTGCCCTTTGGATATTATTAAATATGCGACATTTTATTTAATTAGAATTATCTATTGACGTTACATAGAGCACCCAAAATATTTTACTATTAATCTTTTTTGATATAAAAAAATCCAACCTTGTAAGAACATCCGTACCATTTTATTTTATTTTTTTCGATGAGAATTTACTAATACAACATTACATTATAAAAGCATTTACACGATTTAAATATGTAATTATGATATATAAAGATTGAATGGACAATTAAAATATAAAAATTTACGTATATAAACTGCCAGGAATTAAAAAAAACACTTAAAATATCTGAAAAACTTAATTCACACTACTAACTAAAGATGCCAAATATCACAACTTCAAAATATGTTACTAAATTAATATGAGAATTGATTAATTAATTATTTCCGTTAAATGAATTGTAAAAAACACTTTTTTGTATTCAATTTACGTCAGCATTATGAAAAGTGATAGAAAGGAATAATTCGAAAAACAAAAAAGGTTTTCATATAAAAAGAAATTAAGAAAAGAATATATACGTTGTTGTGTCGTTGCGTTAGTCAGCTGATTATTGTTCGTTAACCCAGGCAAAGGTAGCCGTTTTCTTTAACTTCTCTTTCACTCTCGAAATGAAAAATGCTGCTAAAGTTATACCCCATTCTATCATTACAGGTTACCTTTTCTGCTTTCTCTTCTCTCTCTCTACCCACTTCCATAACATAGCTTCCTTTCTTTGTACTTTTCACTCACAAAGATATACATATATAGAAACACAAACACTTTTTTCAGAAGCACTTCGTTGTTGTCATCATCATCATCATTCAGAGAGAGAATGAGTTCTTCTTCTGGTCAGAGCAGTGGCTATGATCTCTCTTTCAAGATCTTGTTGATCGGTGACTCTGCCGTGGGAAAAAGTAGCCTCCTTGTTAGCTTCATCTCCAACTCTGTTGAAGATATTTCCCCCACAATCGGTAATTCATTGTGCCCTCTAAAAAACCATTCTTTCTCACGATTTAGGACTTAACCATGAAAATATCACGATTTTTTTTATGTTTAAAAGGAAAATAAAAAGAGAATTGTGAACTTCTCATGTGGGTTTCAAGTGTGCTGTTGGGGACCACTTGTGAACGTTTTGAGTAGCTGTTTTTTTTTTTTACCTTTTTTGGGTCAGAGATTTTCGATGTACTGTGTTTTCATTGTTTGTTATTATTGAATCAGTGGTTAATACTTTGGTTATCTGATATCATTCTGTACAAAATACTGTTCAATATTTTGTTTTTTCTATCTGGTTTTATCAGATATTACAGTCATGATAGGATGTGATGCTATTTGTTCTTATCTTGTGTTGTTCTGTGTTACTTAGGTGTTGATTTTAAGATCAAGGTGTTCGAAGTAGGTGGGAAGAGATTGAAACTGACTATTTGGGACACAGGTAATAATTGCTTCATGTGAATTGATGAATTTTTAAGTTTCTGGCTTCATGTGAATGATGCAAACTAGTATATGAAATTGTTCCTTCTTTTTGTCCTTCTGTTGAATCATTTGTGCATTGACATATATATGGTTGAATAAAGTTGTAATTTCATGTCTAATAATGTTACATCTATGTTGCAGCTGGACAAGAAAGGTTTAGAACGCTAACTAGTTCTTACTATAGAGGAGCGCAAGGAATCATTCTTGGTATGTTAAAAAGGTTTATGTACAGTTTCTGAGCCATTGTTAGTAACGTGTTTAATCCATGCTTTAAATTATATATGTATATATTTCTTTTTGTTTCTTCTTAGTTTATGATGTAACGAGAAGAGACACCTTCACAAACTTATCAGAAGTGTGGTCTAAAGAAGTGGAACTCTATTCAACTAATCAGAATTGCGTGAAGATGCTAGTAGGAAATAAAGTTGACAGAGTAAGTTGTGTTTTATTTTTGTTGGAAACATATGATCCAAGGAATGAATCGGCCGGTGACTACTGTGAAATCTTTCCACAATGAAGTGTTTGAAAATAAAAATTATGTGCCTCAGAGCTGGTCTGCACTCTGCATTGAGAAATAAACTTTAAGAACATGTACTTGTCATGATTTAAGTTTTTGTTATGATGGATTCTTTTAAGTAATTTCTTGAATAATATTTGATTTCTTTGTAAGGATTCTGAAAGGGTTGTGACTAAAGAAGAGGGTTTAGCACTTGCCGAGGAGTTAGGATGTCTGTTTTTTGAATGCAGTGCCAAAACTAGAGAAAATGTGAATCGATGTTTCGAGGAACTTGCACAAAAGGTATGGAAGTGAAGTGATGATATTGTAAATTATTTGTTGTGCATTGGTTTTTCATTTGCTATAATGACAATATTGCTCCATTTTGATAGATAATGGAAGTTCCTAGTCTTCTGGAAGAAGGATCTACAGTGGTGAAAAGGAATGTTTTAAAGCAACAACCGCAACCCCAAGCATCCGAACTTGGTGGCTGTTGCTCTTAATTGTTCCAATGTGTTGTAAATTGAGTCATAATTGGTCCCTCAGATTCCTGTATATGGAATTTCTCCTATTCTTGTATTTTCTTTATTGAATTAATGGGCACTTGTTTCTGTGTATTCTGTTATTGTTTCTGCCCTAAAATTTATCTAAATCCCGATATTATGCAATTGCTGCTTTGTGTGTATTCATTTTACATCATCTATCATATGAAAATCATGTAAATCATGCTTTGTGTTATCCGACTTCTTACTTCCACCATGAAAATCATGCTAAAGCTTCATATACTTTCAAGGAACCAACTTTCTAATTGGTCTCCACCTTCATGTTATACAACTCGCACCTCAGGTGTAAAGCTCAAGTTTAGTCTCTTCACAAGGTGTCGCAAAATAGAGAGTGCAACAACTTATTAAAGTGAGGTTTTCAAGACCCCAACCTTTATAGAATTTCTTTATTACTAGTTGGGATTTTTTGATAAAAAAAATAGAAAATCACATAATTATTATAACAATTAGAGTTAAATATGTTTTTGGTCCCTCAAGTTTTAGCGAAAATTGGAATTAGTCCCTCATCAAAACTTTTGATCAATTTAGTCCTTCATCTTTCAAAATGCGTGAATTTAGTCCTTTTAACCAAATTTTGTTAAGTTTTTTTGACGTTTCAAGCGCATTTCGTGATAATATTTAAATTATTTACACTGTTCGACACATTTTTGTTTCAATGTTAACTTAAATACTATCATGAAATGCGCTTGAAACGTTAAATAAACTTAACAAAATTTGGTTAAAAGGACTAAATTTACGTATTTTGAAAGATGAAGGACTAAATTGGTATAAAGTTTTGATGAGGGACTAATTCCAAAATTTACTAAAACTTGAGGGATCAAAAACATATTTAACCCTAACAATTACAAAATTATAAAATTATAGAATTATTAAATTGTATATGACAAAAATTAAGAATGATGTAACAAGATAACACTCATATATCAAGTTAATGATAAATCTCATGACTTATTATTGTTCTAGAATAGTCTTGTAAGAATACTAAACTGCTTTGGAACATTTTTTGAAGAATATTAATTCATTCTTTAATGGTTTTCCTAGAAAAGACAAAAGTTTTAGGAGGGCGCATCAAAATTTGAAAAGCGCTTATGAACAATTTGACGATTTCATGATACAGGAAGAAAAAGATAATTTTCATGGCTAAAAGACCAACTCACGTCCAGCTCGAAAAGATTCGGATTTGAAAAAATCGTTTGGCTATTAATTCTGTAGCCAGTAAAACTATTCAAGAAAAAAGAAACTTTTCACTAAAAATTTAAGTTTAAAGTTCTCAAATTAAAAATAAAATACACCATCTAGGTTTTTCTACTGTGTTTGGACGTAAAGTGAAAGAGGTAGAAATAAAATGCATATTTAAGTTGTTTAAATTGAAAAAAAAAAGAATAGAAAATAAAAATAACAGAAATTATTATTATTTATTTGTTTAAGGGAAAAATGATGGCGAAGAAATTATGTATTACATGTTTATTGATTATCATTTTACGCCCTCATAAAGTTGATGCATAATGTGCCAACAGATTAATGCTTTTATTTATTTATTATTAATAATATTAGGAGCCAATGAATTATAGGTATTTTCAAATTATTTTTAACTCGTTAACTGATGTTTAATGGGTTAAGATTTTCAACAAGTACGATTGTCACTTAATGTCATGAAAAAAGACATCTAGCATTACATATTTTTATGAAAGGGTGTAAATGGTATGAATTATATTAATAACATTTGGTTTTTTAATCAATTATATTAATGAATTAGATTCATCTTTTTATTTATTTATTTTAAAACTCAGTTTAATTATAATTGAGTTCAACCACGGTGTTAAGTAATTAAAAACACTATCAAATTTTAATAAAAAAATACTTCAAAATAATAATTATTTTCAATTGATTTTTTAAAAGTCGAAAGCAATACATATAACAAATAGAAAAAATATTTTTATAGTAAAATTAGTATACATCTCAGTCAGATTCATCAAATTAGTAGACTTGCTGCTTAAACAAGAAATGATACTTCTTTTTATCTAGCCAATGTTAAAACTCCAAAGATGTTCCTCTAATAAATCATTTTGATTTTTGAATTCGAAGAAACATATAGTGTATGTAATACAGATTTTATGGTCCAAAAAGTGTAGCAGCTCTCTTAAAATGAAACTAAATATTTCTACTGACCAACGTCATAAGGCGATTAGCATGGCATGGCATGGACGGCAGCGTGAAGCAAACTCCGAGCATCAGTGTTCTGATCAGGTAAATCTGCTGGGGTCTGCCAAAAATTATTTTAGAAATTGATGAATAATAGAAATGGGCAATTCACAGTGATCTGTTTAAGTTCACTAATAATTGCAACATTGTCATTTAAAAGCAAAAACAATAAAATACTTTGACCATTTCATAGACAAATCTTTGAAAGGAGGAACAAAGTGAACAGATAATATTTTTAAATTACCAGTAAAAAGAAAAATATTTTGTTTCCTCAAACCAAAATCCACTAAATTTACCTTTCCGTATAAGTTTTCCTTTGTGGAAGATGCCCCATTAGACAGCAACAACCTAATTACATCAACATGCTCACCTCTTGCTGCGTGATGAAGAGGCTGAGAAAATAATCACAAGAAAATGATGGAGAAATTCATCAAACATCATAGAAAGACAGTTAGGGATAGGAATGCCTATTGGAATTGGTATCAAGAAAGAAGCCAAGTAGGAACTCAAATTTTTTGAAGGTTAATAAATACTCACTGTATCACCCTCAGAATCAACTGATTCCAGCATTATCTTTATATGTTCTGCGTTATTGGCTCTGTTTAGTAGCAGTTGGACTATCTCAGTAAATCCTGTTTAGGACCATTTAAAGAAAACGACGTTGAAATTCATGCTCCCAATAAAATAATATAAGTTCAATTTATAGAATATGATTTGAGAATCAAACTACCTCCAGCACAAGCATCATGCAAAGGAATTGCACCATCTTCATCCTTAGCCTCAATGTTTGCTCCTCTTTCTAGTAGCAGCTGCAGTTTATCAAACAAGATCAACAATTCATGCAATGTCTATACAATTGGAGTAAAAAAAAGTAAGAATAAGCAAAGATATCATACCTGGACACAAGCCAGATGACCATATAAACATGTCAAATGAAGAGCAGTATCCCCATCCTCCACTGGCTCATCAATACTACCAGTCAAGTTATCTGCAGTATATAGCAAGAGGATAAGCATCAACAGAAATGACACCCAGTATCAGCACCCAAGTGAGGATAATTTTTAAGATAACTTTACAAATTACGTATGTTTGGAAACATGTTGAGAAGAAAGTAATCACATCACATTCACTAAAGAAACACAGAAGCTATAACTACTAGCTTCTAAGTACGAGAGAGAACCACTTCTGAGAGACATGAAAGCAAACAAACTATACATCATCAATCTTTACAAAATTTAAATTTTTACTGCTAATGAACCAGACAAAGGACCCTATCAAATTCAAAAGCCATGAGAATTAAGGTATTAAATTGCATTGGTAGTCGGAGTTTCACAGCAATCTTCCATATTGAAATAAATCGTCAATTTAATCCTATGACTCTCTTCTAAGCAGTCCTTAAAGTAATGAAATAATATGAGTCGTCCCTAGAATTATAAATCATACTGCATAGTCTTCCAAGTATCGGAAAATCCTCAAATTAGCATATCAATGTTAGTAAAATATTTCAACGTAGGATTAAACTAATGAATCTTCAATACTTTAAGGATTACATTAACAGTTTATTCATGCTGCGAAATATTCAGTTGATACAGCCACTGTTTACCCTAAAATCATCATGGTTGCGGCCGAAATCGTGGATGTAGCTAAGACACTCAAATTTACAATTTACCTGAAGGTGACAAATATTCACGTCGACTAAACTAGTAACTCTCCATAAATCAATTTTTAAACAGAAGATATAAAAAAAAAAAAAAAAAATTTGTTCCCTAGTTCGCTAGGGTTTGGATTGAACTTTGAAGAAGCAAAAAGGTTGCAGCAGGGGCAGGTCAGAGATCAATTATTACAGAGTAATAGAGATAAAAAAAAAAAGAAAAAAAAAAAGAAAAAAACAAAGAAAAAGAGGACGGAGAGTGACGGCGAGAGAACCTAGAGCGAGGCGGAGGGCGTTGACGTCGCCAACCTGTGCGGCGGCGGAGAGGTCGCGGAGGTGAGGAGGGGTATCGGTGTAGTCTTCGACGAGACCTTCTTCCTCGAAAAGGGCGTGATCGTCTAAGTCCTCTTCGTCGTCGTTCATGCCGTTGCGCCTCCCTGGAACTGCCATTGATTGTTTCTTCTCCACGGTGCCGCCGCCGCAAATTCTCTCAGCACACAGTTTTCGGAGGAGTGCGCTTCCCAGAGGTGGGGCTGTGTCACAGTTTATTTTGTTGTGTGAAGGGTTAAATATTATTCTTTTGGCTAAATTATTTTTTATTTTGTTCGGTTAAATTTTTATTTCTTAACTTTTGAAAGGTTTGATTAAGTTTAAATTTTTTCATAAATTTAAAAAAATTTATTTGAATTTTTATTAAATTGTTACTATTTATTAAATATTTATATAATTTATATTTTGTATTGAGTATTTACAGTTTAACTTTTTCCTTAGTTTACTTACGTGACTCATAACTCAATGATGTAGATGTTATCTTTATCATTACTTGCATAATTATCTTAAAAATTATTTTTTTTTATTTTTAATTTTATAAAATTATAAACTTAATTATAAAATTATAATATCATAAAATTGTAAAATTGTAAAATTATAAATTATAAAATTATAATATTATAAACATTTAATATTATAAAATCATAAAATTAAATAATTACAAAATTATAAAATTATAAAATTATAAAAGTTTTGTGAGAATATAGAAAATGATATTTTTAGAGTTGACGGTGTTTTTAAAATAGTGAGACTCGATTATTTTAATATTAAAACGCTTAAGTATAAATAAAAATTTTATAAACGAGTTTTATTACTTTAAAACATATTATTTGTCTTTAAATCACTTTTTTAGAAAATTTCTACCTTCTTTTAAGCTTTCTCACCTGTCGTCCATCTCTTGGAATATCTGAGGTCGTTAGAGTGATTCTCGCGAAGAGTTCTTCAAGTTCAACCTATTAACTTCTCAATTTGAGTAAGTTGGTTTTTTTCTCTTTTTTAGGTCCAATTTGTTCTTTTCTTTGCATGTAGGCTTTCTCGATTTGCATGTGTCTTTAGATTCATATATATGAGTCTCTGCTAATCAATAATACTAATGGTATGGTCTGATTTTTTTTTTAAATGTTTTTACATATACATAGAGTATCATGTGAAGTTAAAGGTGTTTTGACTCTTAAAACTATTTGAGTTGTTTAGTTAGTTAAGGAAAACTAGCCTTGGTCTGTGATTTTGTGAACTTTGCTTAATTGGGTTATTGCATGTCAGGTATTACAGGATTGACAAGTGTACCAAATAACACAAGTAATAAAATAGAAAGTCTAATATTGTTTCCCAAGAGACTAATGTGGATTAAGAAAAATTATGTTTATTTACAAATGAAGGTTAAAATTTTCAAACAAGGAGACATTTTGATGAATGAGAAATAAGTCTAAAGCTAAGAAAGTAATAAAATTCACACAATAAAAACAATTAGTTTGATTTAAGAGAATATATGATAAAAGTTTCATTGGGATTGAGTTTCATGATTCAATTCAAAGCAAAAACACCAAACAATATACTTCTAATTCATTCTCTAACATTCACACCTTTTGTAACAAAATCAATTTCTATACTGGATAAATTTTTCCTGTTTAATAATGTTCCCAATAGAGATAAAATCCAAGGTCTAATTTGTTAAGACCAAATCACATTGTAAATAGTAAAATGATTTGAATAATAATAAAATTATAATTGATAATTAACTTAGTTAAGACCTGATTGATCCAATTTACAAAATGAAATAGTCTGTGGTCCAAATGATCCAAAATGGTTAATCCATCGTACAAAATAACTACCATGAAAGTACAAAATTAAACACCAAGATACATTTACATTAAAAGCTATCTTAAATTGGGTTTTCAGACTGCAGAATTAGTGGTTCCTGAGATGGCTTAGTGTGTTATGCAGGAGCATAAGTTGGTTCTTGAGATTGTTGAGTTGGTTGTGGAGGAGCGTCAATTGGTTGTGAGGACTGCACTTGTGTAGGCACTTGTGGGCAATGTTTTCTATTGTGCCCCAGTTCACGACAAACTCTACATCTTTTTCTATGGCCACCTTTTCTTAATGGAGTGTCATCTTTCCTCAACTCCCATTGTTCAGTCTTCTCTTTTTCTTGGGTCTCCCATGCATAATCCTTTTATGTGGAGGCATGACATCTGGGAAAACAGTGGTGGGCCACAAGTGTTATCCATTGATAGGGAAGATAATGGAGTTGTACATCTCTTCATAACTTGATTTCCTGAAACGTAGAGGGATATAATCTTCTGCATTCAAGTTCAAGAACCTGATGGCAGCAAGTGCATGGCAGCACGGGATGCCAGTTATCATCCACTTTCTATAGTTGCAATCTCGGGTGTCCAGGTTGACAGCATACTTGTCCCCTACCACGAAAAAGTATGGACCTTCAAATACTTTCCCTTTTGCACAACTACATCATAATTCATATACATACATAAACACATTATACAATAAATGATATTATACATCAACACATCATCAACACATAAATAAATCATACCTTGGGATCCAGTATGTAGTTTTTTTGGATTCTGCTTGAAGCCTGTTGTTTATTTTAGGACAAATCTGCCCCTCCATTTTTTTCACCTTCTCTCTTTTAGATTGTCACCTCTTCATCATGTATATTCGTATGTCTTCCAACATTGAGAGAACATGTTTGCTCTTAGCATCAACTGTTAAATACCTCTGTCATGTTGTTTACAATTGTCTTAGTGACAACATTCCTGGTGAATCTTGATCTGGACCAAAATCTGTGTATTCACAAAGATTAAATAAGATTAGCCATTTTTGATATATTAAAGTATAAAACAAATGCAATATGAATACAAACCTAGGTGGTATAGCAATGAGGTACTTTTTTATATCTCTCATTACCCTTTCCCATGCCACAGGGTGTGTCACAATTGTTGCCTTCCACATTAAGTTCTTCAACTTCTAACTAGCAAAGCGTTTTCTGAAATTGGAGTACATATTCTTCATACAAAATCGTTGCTCTGCACTAGGTAATAACTCTTGGATCGTAAGCAATAGACCCTATTTGCAAAGGAAAATTATGCAAGGCAAATCAGTAGTACATATTGTGATAAATGCTGAATATGAAGAAAAATAATACAATGAACAGAACATGAATACCTTTTGTTGATTGGACATAAATGTACATGCCCCACATACTTCAATTCCACCTAGATCATCCACTAGGATTTCCAAAAACCATTTCCAAGTCTCTTTGTTCTCTACCTCCACAATGGCATATGCTAGAGAGAGTATCTGGTCGTTAGCATTCCTCGCGACTGCAATTAGCAACTCGCCCCCATATTTCCCTTTCAGGAAGCAATCATCTAACCCAATAAAGGGGCAACAAACCACAAAAGCATCTTTGCATGCTTTGAAACATGTGTAAAACCTACTAAATACCGATTCGCCTTGCATATTATCCACTTTGACTTTCACTATGCTACTAGGATTGCATCTCAGAATTTCATATACATAGTCATGTATTCTTCAAAATTGTTCTTTGAATGACCCTTCCACTTGGTCTGAAGCTAAGGACTTTGCCCTACGAGCCATAGCCATTGAGATATTTGTATTCCACTTCCTCAACCCCTTCTCTCGCACATCCTTAATCTTGAATTTAGGATTTTCAATTAAAGATTTTTCTACCTTCTTACTAAGCCATTTTGTGCTCATAATCTTAAGTTGAACTCCCTAGAACAAATATGCTTATCAACAACTTTTCTTAACTGCCATGTTTTGTGTAAAGGAATATATGCAGCATATGCAGACCAGTCACATTTTCCTTGTGCCCCATACATTTCACTCTCACTCTTTTTTTATTATTTTTAACCCATCTAATATTTATACCAAAATGAACTACATAAATTATTATAGCTTGTTGCAAGTCTTCCTTATCTATGAAATTTGTGTCTACATCCCACTTATCGTCAACCATGGATTTTGACATGACAAATGTCCCAAATGGACCACAGCTGCCCCCTTCATCACCTGAACTTTCATCACCTCAGCCTTCATCATCACTTTCGTTAAGACTAACCAGCTCATCTAACTGCCATTCAGCTTCTGTTGTCTCCCTATCAGAAACTTCATAACTATAATCTTCCTCATTGTCGTTATCTTCCTCTTCCTTGCTTTCTTTCTCTTTTTCAGTATGCTCCTCTTGGTCAGACTCTTGGTCAGACTCTTGCTCATTATGCACTTGACATTGCACCTCCACACTCCCTTCAAACAAATTGTGATCACCATTGTCCAAACTGATCTGGACATCAACAAGTCTTTCAATATCTACTTGTGGTGATTTTTCACATCCCCTAACAGAATTCGGATTAGGCAAATTTTTAGATTGGTGTACTTCATCCCCCACCTTATGTTGAACCTCATCTTGAACTCCTTCCTCACCCTTCACATCAATTTCGTTAACTTGAGGCAAATGATTCCTCAAGTGAGATTGCACCTCACATTCACTTAAACCATCACCCCCCATCTGCACTTCAACCTCACAGTAACCCAAACCAACATCAACCTCAACCTCACATTCATGCCTATCATCTTGAACCTCCTTATGAATATGCTCATTAACCTCCTCATTAACTTCCTCATGAACCACCTCATGAACTTGGTCATGAACCTTCTCATTAACCTCCTCGTGAACCTTCTCGTGAACCTCCTCATGAACCTCCTCATTAACCTTGTCCACCTCATCTTGAACCTTCTTGTCATTATCATTTATATGACTGCTCTCTCCACTCTCTAAGTCATCCCCACAAAGATAACCCAATTTATCTTTTAAATCATTTTCCACAACTTTTGCTTCAGAAATACCATGCACAAGAAACATGTGAACTTGGCTATAGTTCTTGGCAACATGCATCATGTTTATTGCACCTTTGTCATCAACCAACATATACATGGCATTCTCAATTGCATACCATAATTCAGTAACATTAACATAGCCCATTTCCTTTATTTCCCCTATCACCTCAAAATAACTCCACCTGTCTGGGTCATAGGCCCAAATAGTGGTTTCCCCACCTATGTAATTAACTAGACCATGTTGTTTAAAAAGTCCACCATGGTGGACCACAACTTCGAAACTTACATCACACATCTAACATCACTATTCAAATACGTGATAGACCTATCTGGAAAATATGACAAAAAAATTGTAAAGCAGGGTCCACAAAAACATTGAATATCACATAAAACACACACAAGGACCACAACTTCGAAAGAAATAAAATTAACACCGACAAAGCACACACACAACCCCAATCCATTGACAAAGAGTATCACTAAATTAGGGAAAAGGAGTGGGACACACCAACGAAAACGACAATGGCATACAATAGCACAAAATGACAACACAAAAGCACAATCAGACAATCAGAACCACAATAAAAAATAACACAAACGCAATCGTAAAAAAGAAAAAACCCAATCGCAAAACCGAAAAACACAATCGCAAACCTAACCTCTCTTCGATGAATCGTTGATGATCCTGATAGCAATGGCACACACAATCTGAAGCTTTCTTTCTTTCCCCCAAATTCGAACAAACCTAAATCCCTAATTTTCTAAGTAAAACCCCTTTTCGTTTAAATCTGCCTACGTTGCAATTTTTTTTTAATTTTCCTTTAAATCCTCATTTTTCTTTCGTTTTAATTAGCCTGCATTGTTATTATTTTTTTTACTTCTTTACATTTATTTTGAAACATAATATGTTTAAACATGAAATTAACCATCTCATTATAAATAAAATAGTGCCACATAAGATTACTGATGGAACACGTAGCACAAAAATGCCAATTGTATAGTGAAACATTACCAATTTAAACGGCGTTACCTAATTAGAATCTAATTGAATCAAATTGACAAAAATTAGGACCTATTTGAGCACAACACAAAAATTGGGACCTATTTGAAAAAAGTAAACGAAAATTGGGACCAAAAAGGTATTTTAACCTAAACCTATCTATCAAACTAAGACTTACACTAACATGCTTTGTGACCATTTCTATTATGCATGCTTTGTGACCTTTTTTTCTCACTCTCTGCTCGTCTGATTGATGAAGAGAGACTATAAGATTGATCCTCGCGATGAGCTTTTCAATTTGGACCAATTAGTTTCTTCGTTCGCGTAAGTTAAGATTCAACCCTTTTCTTGATCTATTTCTATTTTTTGTTACATGTGAGCATTCTTCCGCTTGTATGAGTCTTTCTTAATCAATGATCATATCAGTATGTATTGATTGTGTTTGTGATGTTTCTATGTGTAGATAGATTATCTTATGGAGCTAGAGGTATATTTTGGTTGTCTTGGATCTATTTGAGTCGTTGTGTCAAGCAAGAAAAGGTAATTTGTTTTTTTAAACTTCCATTTCTATTTACTTGAATTGAATAATGTATGTTAGCATTCTAGTATTTGAATTAGTATAAGCTTGATAAATCTATGTTTCATTTAATGGTGAGAGCTGAAATCATGTGTTGATTTTGTATAAATTGTGGTAATTTGGTAGTTATGTTGATTTATTAGTTTAGATGAGTGAATGAATGAGAGAATCAGAATTTGAAAAATTGGGCAGATTGTTACACATTAGAAATTGTTTTAAAACTGGCTAAGCAAAGGAAAGAGTATGAAGTACTAATTTGAGCAATTGAACAAGTTAAATTCTCTCATTCTAAATTGTGGTTTGATACTTAAATTGAATGAGATAATTCTATATTAAACGACTGATTTTATTGGTATCAATTAAAAACTGGTTTACATCTGTATGAACTAAAGAAAAAGGTAGAGGTACCATTTGGGGAAATTTCGCTCCAGGGCACTAGGCGCATGATAGGGTGGTCGGGGCCACTTTGGTAGTGGCTCCCTGACTTGGTTCTTGTTGAGCTAGCCTATGCTCCGCTGGGCGAAGCCAAAGTTAGTGAGCTCACTAACTTTGTGCTATTAGGCGTTACCTTGTTTCGACGAGTGCTAGTCTTTGAAAATCATCCAAAAGTGTTCCAAGGGTTCTGTCATTGGGCGCTAGTTTTCCTCAATGGGCGTCATGTCCCCGGAGTGCCAGTGCATGGTGCACCTTTGTACCGTGAGTGCCATTGTTCTACGTCTTTGAGTGATTGTTTTCTCTGATTTTATGGTATTAATGGACAATTTAATGTTGTATTTGGTTATTAAAGTGAATTACTAGTATGAATAGATGGCTAATAAGGTATTTCTAGGGAGAAAATCTCATTGAAGATGTTTCTTTAGTGTACACATAATTTTGGGAGTCCAGGGTTAGAGGTTATCCTAACACTCTAATAATCATTTAGACTCTATGTGGTGAGAGTTGTAGGAGGTCCTAATCTAAAGAACAAGGTAAGCTAGCTAGAAGAGTTTGGTTGTATGTATGCTTCTATATGGAAATTGAATGACTCATTGTATTTTATATGTATGTTATCTCTTTTTTAGCTAGCTTACCTTATTGTGTGTTTTGTGGTTGTTATGTTGTTTTCTTCTATTTTGCAATGATCACTTTATTGGTGTGAACAAATGAAGATGTAGGTGTAGGGACACCTCTTGTAGATGAGGAGCCAGTTGTCTAGTCGTGGGTGATATTAGATCATGTTAGGTATAGTCTTGTAACAGAATCATAGTAAAGTAACTTGAAAATGTATTTGGGAGATATTATAATAGTCCTATCTTGTAAGACTATACTAATATTCAATATAATTAGATTATTTGTTTTTCTGAATATTTATAATTAAATGCTTTATTTTAGTAGTGTTATGCTATTAAAAAGGAATGTTACGTTAATAGTATCATAGCAGTTCGTCCTTAGGATGACTTAAAGTTTGTGGGTTTATCATGTCCGCATTTATATCATGACCTAAAATGGAGTAGCATTATAAATTATATATATATATATATATATATATATATATATATATATATATATATATATATATATATATATATATATATATATTATAAATGAAGCATTGCGGTTTATATTTGTCAATTTTTCTAATTTGATCTATGATGATTGCTTTTTTACTCACATTTAGAACATATAATCTTAGCTTCCTTAAAGTGCATTTGATACTACAACTATTGTTTTAAATAAAATTTACTTAGTTGTTATTATCGAAGATTTAACTAAAATTTGTAAAGAAAAAAAGTAAGTTTTCAAACCTTGATAGATATAAGATGATCAAACCAAATGAGTTTCACCATAGGGTTTAGTTTGTTAAATTTCATTAGACCACATGATATCATATATGTGTTGATTTTTTTATATGACAAGTGACTTTATGTTTGAATACACACATGCTCTCTGAATGTTCTAACATGTAGCTTGTGCAACTAAGGAATAAGTAAGTCATACTACGTCTAGTCTGTTGAGTCTCAATAAAGTGTGTAGTCTGTTGAGTTGCAATAAACTATCTAGTGGACTTTTGAATGTGCTACAAATGGAATGATTTTGTTCAAGAGTTCTCATAATCCAAACGATTATTGTTTGGATTATGAGTAACTTCTCAATCACTCTTGCATTTTTCTATCAAAGCACGAAAATATGTGATAGAAAGAGGAACCACCATCATTTTGATATCTCCCCTCAATCCATTTTCAAACTTCATACAACACAATTCTTCATCAATAGGCAAGGTCTGAAAACACGCCAGGTGCTTAAACCTTTATGCATATTCTACCACTGACATATTCCCTTATACAAGCGCCAAAAACTCCAATTCTTTAACAAACCTGACAGTGCTAGGAAAGTATTGAGCAAATAAGTGCTTCTTGAAAAATTCTAGGTCACTGGTTTTGTTTTTCTAACATCAACTTCATGCTAGCCCACTAATGCTCTGCCTCACCAATGAGCATGTACACTGAATAGGCCAGTCTATTCTCCTTTTGACACCTCTTATCAATAAAGATTCTCTTCATGTCTTTCATCCAATGATCAACCTCATTAGGACTGATCTTTCCATTGGATCTAACAGGTTGATGATATAAGAATCTTCTAAACTCCACTCAGAATGTTAGTAACATGGAGCTTGAGAAGAGTCAACTATTGTTCTACTTTCTTCTAACTGCCTCAAAGCATTCGAATATTGTTGTTGAGTTGCCTTAGAAGACAACCTAGCAGCTTCCATATGCTATAGATGAAGGATTAACTTGTTTCCTTTTAGAGTTATTGAATATGGTGTGAGTTGATTAAGAAAGCTAAGCGAAATCCCCACTGGACATTAAGATAGCAAGCTATCTAGATGTGAAGCTTCCTTTCACAAAGCTCAAGAGAAGAAGATGATGGATTGATTCAAAACAAAAAGGAAATGGAAGGCACATAAACCATAGAAAACCAAGAACAATTAAAAGAAGAAGAAAACATAAAATGGAAAGGAAAGAAATGGTAAAAATGTGAGAAGCACGCCACTACAAGGCTAGGCTAGAAGCCATGGCAACCTTGAAGATGAGTGGATGTGTGCCGCCACTTGCTATGCAAGATAAGGCTTAAAAGTATTCACTCCCTAAGGAGGAAGCTCTCACAAATGGTTGAGACATAAGAGTGTTTTTACTTCAAAATGTTCAACCCTTTTACATGTCTAGGAGCACCCCTTATATAGAAGAGTTTAGGGGCCTCTAAGCAAATAAAAGATACCTAAGGATGTCTCTACAAAAACCTAACCTTACCTTCTAGAAACTAGGTCAAATAAGGTTACAAAAAATGAGAGACAAAAGAGCTAACTTTGGTGTGTGCAAGGCTAATTTCGTTCTAGCACAAAAGGAGACAAAGAATGTGTCTCATATGTCTCCAAAAAGTGGCCAAAGTGTGCTAAAAACAAAGGAGACCAAAGGTACATAGGTACACTTGCTTCATGCCTTTTACTTTATGCTTTATGCCTTTGTTTTACTCTCTCCTCCACATTATTTATGCTCCCCAATCACCATGCGCCACCTAGCATTGCTTTCTTACTCCTAATTAACCTACAAAGCAAATAAACATAGATTAGCATGTTGGCTTAAGTCAAGTCAACTATAGTCAACAAGTCAAACCTAGTCAAAGGTCAACAAGTCAACTAAAGTTGATTCAATTAAGTCAACTTTGGGAATCAAAAATAACAAACACAAATGAAAGGGATGAAGGATTAGTGAACTTCCTTTTTAAACATGCTTAGTCTTCTTAAGCATGTGCCTCCATCCTTGGTTGGGGTCAATCCTTCATCACATATGCTACAGGGACATCTGGTTTTCTTGCATAATGGTCACACTCTGTTGTCGGAGAGTCTTTGCCATAGACTCAATTGCCCTAGCCAAGTTGGATTTATCCGAGGTTGGAGGGGGTGGAAGAGGTGGCCTAGGTGCCATAACTTTGCTCAAACAGAGAAAAACCTTCAATATCTCACAAATAAACTAATATAGCTAACCAAAACATCGTAGAGAATAATACACAACAGAAACTAAGCATACCTAAACCTACAAATCTCTTAAGGAATAAACTACTTTAATAGAAAAATGTAATATCCCATTTAACACTATAAAACTACTAAATAAAATATTATATAATTGATAAACATAAGCATGGATAAACAAATTATATGACTAATGTATTACAATCATCTCTTAAGATATAATGAAATAAGTAGTGCAAATACAAACCACAAAATATGCTAGCCACATAACAAAAGAGTATACAAGAGATTTTCAAAAGATCGATAAAAACTAAAATTGCACTCCTACATCTATACCACAACACCAACATCTTCCTTTGGAAATGTCTTTAAACCTACATCCTCATCTGCTCACACTATTAAGGTGATCATGGAAAAGAAGAATTCTAAAACACAGATATGGACAACAAAAAGAGGGGGTACGCTAATAGATCAAAAGATGTATCAAATAATAGATAAACATATCATAATCATACTAAAGGGTTCACATGGATTATAAAGCACAAGCCACAAAAGATAAAGACTCTTTTAGATTAAATCATCCGAATAAAATGCATTATTATTGAATAGCTTGGAAGTCATGCACTTGTAGTGGAAGTCATGCACTTGTGTGGCATGCGTCGTGGCCTACGGGTGACGGTCTTCATCGTCGTGGGTTTCACGTTTCCTCTCCTCTTGGTCTTTTTGTCCCTCTCGTATATGTGTAAGTGTGATGTGTTGATGAAGGGCTATGGCGTGCTAACAATGAGTGATGAAAACCCTATACCTTTGTGAGAGACAATAGGGTGCCGACCGTGACTGATGGAAACCTTAAAGCCCAATGTGATTTCTTCTTCTTGTTACTTCAAGTTCAAGAATGTAGAGGGCCTCTATTGCAGTGTGGACAACATATGAAGAAAGAGGGGAAAAAGAAATGTGTTTGTATACAAAGGAGAGAAAAAAAATGTGTTTAAGATGTTAAAAACTAAAATAATATAAAAAATTGTTGCTTTAACTTGACAAAAACTAAAATAATATAAAAAATGTGTTTAAGACGATGTAAGATTAATTTTTCATTCCAAAATAAGTTTTTTTTTTCATTACCGAATTTTATCAAAACTTACAAGTAATTTGAATAAAAAGGAATTGAATAATAAATAATTGAATAGTATTATAATAATATAATAAATAATTTAATAATATAAACATAATCTTTATAAATAATATTAATAATATGTTTTTAAAAAATATTATTCTTTAATGTTTAATTAAATTTATTAAATAATAATATAATAAATTAAATTTATTAATAATAATATATATTTGAAAATGTTATTATATACGTATTAATATAAAATAATAATTTATAATAACTTTTATTTAAAATATAAGTTAATAATATTTATTTGTAAAACGTTATTATAGTTTATAAAATTGATCTATATTAACATTTTTAATAATTATGATAAAGAAAATGTGACTAAAGATAAGAAAAAGTGTAATTGCTTATAGTTAATAAATCTTGTAGTTGATGTTGGTGATGAAGGTGGTGGCAATGGTGGTGGGTGGTTGGATGTTACTGATTTTTAATAAAATAAAGAAGTAAATTAATAACACAACATTTAATAATACCTCATTTTCCTAAAACGTGGGAAAATTCAAAATTTATTTAAATAAGGAAACAACGTTCATAATCATCAATCACCAAAACCAAAAATTAAATGTTATAATAGCACCCATCAAGGTTTACAACCGATCTTAAAACCAAAGAAAATAAACACAAGATTTCTCCGAATCTATCCCCTCTCCGCGACTACGTTTCACCTGAGCCACCTACATCAACAACATCTGCTCCCGTGTACCGCGTACACGATCATCGTCAAACACAAGCAGATAGGGTGAGCTTAACAGATAAAACATATATAATTTTACATATATATACATATACACACATCACGATGAATAACACAAACACCACACATTGTTCCATCTTTTAATTCATGCCACCTGACCCCAATCAGATTATTCGTGTCCTACATCTTCTAGTGAATACTTCAAGATGACTTGATGTCATACCTATCGGCCACAACCGATAGAGCACGTGCAAGTACCATTGCTACGGATCATACACCGTAACGCCAGATGGAGTTCCCAAACGCGAACATAATTTGCAATGTCCCAAGACTACCAAACTCACCAGCCAACCACTGAGGAGGGCAATCTATCTGGACCCATCCATATTGGCCACAACCAGCACACTCACACCGGCAACACTCGCCAACCCGAGCCATAACTCAAGGGTTCCTCGTGTTCATCTGCCATCTCGAGCCACAACTCAAGAGATGTTATTTCGAGCCACAACTCAAGGAATACCATGTGCTTAACCCCTATCCCAAGCCACAACTCAAGGAACACCAATAATCCCACCTTTAAAGCACCACTAGAAGCCTTGTAGATCACACATATTAAATCAAATTCCCAAGCTGTAGCAGTACAAATCGCCTGGCGGGGGACACGTGCCGCCAGGCGCTGCCAGCTCCCAGACCGCCTGGCGGGTGTCGCATACCGCCAGGCGCCAAGCGCCTCAAAACATGTAACCACAGTCGCCACCGCCTGGCGGTTCAGTCACCACCACCCGACGCCAACACTCCAGAACCCCATTGTTCCTACTCTGTTCGCTTGGCGGGATATTCCTCTCCGCCAGGCACCACTCGCTCCAGAGGCCCTCTGTGTATTGTCTATTACCTAGCAGTTTCAACTCTACCGCCAGGCGCCATATCAGTAACCTACACAGTACTGACTCCCAAATGGTCCGACCAGATTGCACTAAGATTCAATTCACCAAACCTCACCACACAATTTCTTTCCAATCCTCTTACACTCACTCCCAATAATTAACTCATTACCCAAGTTTTGGACTCTCATTTGGATTTGCTAACCCAACTTATAAGAGGGTAATTTGGTTTAACCTCATTGGTTATCATATCCGGCATACTCTTATGCATTTCATACCTCTGCTACTCTCTTATTTATCCAGCAGTGAGTGAAATACCACCAAGGTTAATATCCCCCACCATTACACTTACTACCTTTGCTCTCAAAACTCAAAGTTGACATTACCAATTAACCTTAAGGTTTCACCATTCAGTCATTTTTACACAAAACATAACTCTGGTTTGTCTAGCCTAAGATTAATTAATGCAACATTCACTTTATCCTACATAACCATAACACCATCTGCTATTTACATCTACTCCTTTCACTCTTTCCAATTCATCTAAACCCCTCCCTTACTCTCTTTTCACATCTTTTCTCTTTGCTCTCCAACTTGCTTCCCGATTCAGCTATCACCCTCACCGTTTCACGCAACCACACACCTAAGTCCCACTGCTGCGGAGGCGCCTGGCGGCAAGCTCCGCGTCGCCAGGTGGCACATAGAATTCTAGGCATTTCCCAATCTCACAGCCCCTGCGAAACAATCCTCCTACAATTTGAAAGCTCCCTTATCCCCTTCACAATCCATTTTCTCCAAGAACCTGACGCTAATGCCACACGACATCACATAGTCTAATTCCAACAAACCAGTTTTAGTATAATTAACTTTTGTAAGCTTAATTCTACCAATCTGCCAATATCCAAACCCTAACAATTTCATTACACTGTTTCATCGAATTAAACCATACATTTCATTGTAAATCAATGACAATCAAGTTGAATCGTCCCTTGACCGTTACCCCCCTTGTGTTCCTCGATCAATTTCCTCTAGAACACCCAAAATCACAAAAAATCGAGCCCTACAGACTCGCATCGCCTGGCAGAAATTCATCACCACCAAGCAGTTTAACAGAGAAACCCAGAATTTAGTTATCCGCTTGCGTCGCTTGGCGGTGAAGTCCTTCACCGCCAGGCGCTGCCCCCAGAAACACCACAAAAACGTACAATTGGCATGAGCCACCTGGCGGCTATGTATAGCCCGCCAGGCGGTTTCTGGAAAATTTCCAGAAATCAGAATTTCGCAACCAAAACGAGAATCATGCATTCACATTATCATATCATTCATGTAATTTAATAAAACGACAAAGAAAAACGGAGTCCAGCTCCCCTAACCTGGTTTCCTTTGCTAAACTTGGAAATTTCAAGCTCTTCCTTTGATCACCAATGGCCACCCTTGATTCTCCTTAACCCAGCCTCAATAATTCACTCACTACACTCTCATCACTCTTAATTTTCGTCTCTATTTTCTAGGTCTATTTTCAGCCTTGCAAAACCTTTCCTAAACATTCACTTTTGCCTTTTAAACTAATGCTTTAAGCTAATCCAAAGATCAAAAACGAAAAGGCACCTAATTATGTGTTAATGGCCATTCATTTCTCATTATGAATTGTGGTTACAACCACTCTTGGCTGCTGATTCAAGTTAGGGTTTCCTTTACCCCTTCCAATTCCATCCAAAGTTAACATTAGCAAAAGAAAAATAAAGTTTAATTTGGGTTTTCCAAGACTTGAACCCCCAACTATGCAATTGCCAGATCAATGTCAAATCATCGTACCAATTCATGTTTCATGATAACAATGATAATCCAATTATCACATTATTTCCTAGCATGATTAACATATATTAAAATAGTAACGAGAATAACTCAAAATTGACATACATACACCAACAAAGTACTCTCAACCACTTGAGCTAGTACTTTTCCATGTCATACTTATAATACATTAATGTCATAAATGATTTTTCCACCCGTATTTATTAATTATTTATTTATTTAATTAATTAAATTCCATGGGTATTACAGTGGTGGTGGTGATCTTGGTTATGGTGGTGGTGGTGGTGGTAGTGGTGGATGTGGTGTTAGTGGTGGATGTGGAGGTTGTGGTGGTGGTGATGGCAGTGGTGCTGGTGGTAGTGATAGTGGTGGTGATGATGGTGGTGGTAATAGTGGTTGTGCTGATGTTTGTGGTGGTAGTGGTTCTAATGGTAGTGGAGTATTTTTTAAAGTAGGATATTATTTTTCTTTAAGTGTCAACAAAATGTAAAATGCATAATTTAATTAATTATAATTTATATTAAATAAATAATATTTTAGCAATCAAAAATATTAAGTGACACTTACTATATTAAATATATTTTATAATATAATACTTTATTTAGTGGCTAAATCGGTGGCTAAAGTATTAGATACTAGATAATGTTTTAGCGACTGAACATATTCAGTGGCTAATTACCATATTAAATATATTTTGTAAAAGAATATTTCTTTCGGTCGATAAATCGGTGACTAAAATATTACATGTTAAATATTATTTTAGCGACAAAAAATATTCGGTGGCTAATTATCATATTAAATATATTTTACAAAAATAAAATTTATTTTGGTCGCTAAGTCGATGACTAAAATATTATATATTAAATAATATTTTAGCGACCAAACATATTCGGTGGCTAATTACCATATTAAATATATTTTACAAAATAAAATTTATTTCGGTCGCTAGATCGGTGGCTAAAACATTACATATTAAATAATGTTTAGCGACTGAAAATATTCGGTGACTAATTACCATATTAAATATATTTTGCAAAATAAGATTTATTTGGGTCACTAAATCGGTGGCTAAAACATAATATTTAGAGACTAAAAGTTTTCGGTGGCTATTTCAGTTCGTTATAGTAATGAATATTAATATTCAGTCGTTAGACCAGTGGCTATTTGCGACTACTATGAATCGGTGACTATTTCAGTCACAATTTGCAACTAAATTATTTCGGTGACTAACATCGGTGACTAAATTGTATTTTTCTAATAGTACTACACTCACCTCCTAATCCATCCTTCAATCTACAATATATATATATATATATATATATATATATATATATATATATATATATATATATATATATATATATATTGTAAATTAACATTGTAAATTTTATATATTTTGGCTCATATTTACCTAAATAAAATATCAAGAGGATTAAAAAATAAACTATGTATTTTAAACTTGAACTTTTCTCGTATAGGAAAAAGTCAAATCTATTCCCAAACTCGTTTTATCTGTTTATCTTATATACAATAATTTTGTATACATATTTGAGAGATTAGTAATATTAGGTATATTTAACGTAAAATAATCGAATAAAACACATCACTTTGAATACAATAGAAGTCTACCTTTTACATAATATATATATTGAAAAATAGAAGAGCCTTATTTATTATATTCTTAACCTATAAGTTCTGAAGACCTTCTCCAGCCATTACACCGGCTAGAATCTGCATGTGAAGAGGAATATGAAAGAGTGGTGTGGATATAGATGTTGTTTTTATATATACCAACTACATGGTACTCTCTCCATCAAACTCGCCTTCTGTCTTCTTTACGCTCAACCAAGATTGTCAGAGACAATGTTCCCTTCATAAAAAAATAAAAAAACGAAACAAAATTATCAACTAATCATTCATATATTTTCTAAGATACCAGAAGGTGACCAGTTAGTGTTGCAGACAAGTACGCCTTCTTGCATTAATTAACATGATTTTTATGTGAATAAATGATTTGATAACTGTCTCATAGTCGATGAAATAATTGACCTAACAAATAATAAACTTTCTTAAGAGAGATTTTAACTCATGATTCTGAGATGATATTAAAATGTTGACTTTAAATCTAACTTAATCTTATGAAATTAATATTTAAAGTAACTTTTACATTTACTTATATACTTTAAATTGAATTTTTTCTTTCTAGTAAACATAAAACTTGTACCATAATTTTTATTAGACCTATTAGTTTAACAGCCAGAAACACTAAATAATTTTTTTTAGGGACATAAACCTAATTACATGTCAACATGTTTATACCTCTAATGAAATAAGTTTTTTGGAGATCCTACCACGATGAGAGAAAATTCAATATGTTTGATTTCCAAGATGCTTTGCTTTAAGCCTGTAGCTGATAGTGACGTTGGTCGTACGTACCCCTGACAAACCCTCCATTCCGTAAGAATTCCTTACGCCAAGAATCTCCTTACCCTCTTATATCCATATACTCTATACCTTACACCACCAATTCATTACTCTACTCATGCCCACCGTCCATGCACGTATACTCCACCATACTCCACTACCTTTTTCTTTTCATTTTCTTCATTAATATGGTTTCCTTTCTCAACAAAATTAATATTCTGCCCTACCCATCTATATTTCTCATTTCAACTCTTTCGGGGATACCTTCAATTCACCTACTTCTCATATTTAATACAAGTTCAATCCTATCTTATATATTTTCTTACATATATATGTTCACATCTCACTCAAATAATTCTCGAAGCAGCATTTTTTTTTTGATGAAGAGTAAAAAACAAATAAGGAACTAGCATTTCTAGATACTCGGATTTAAATTACCGAATGACATTTTCAGATACATTTAACCTTAAGAGACAAAGTCGAATTAATTTATAAGGAGAGAAAAAAAAGGTGGTTGACTATTTGTAAGATAAATATACTTGAAGGTTCTTGATGTGAAAGCGACACTTCACAAAATCTTTTCGATTTTTAACGTGAAAGAAGTAACTAACGATGTTGTGTCTTAATTGATGGACAGTAGCAGCTAGGACTCATGACAGAGTTATATACTCTCTCTCTCTCTCTATATATATATATAAAATATAGAGTGCTTTTTACGGACAACAAATGATTGGGAAAGACTAAGAAATATGAATCACATAATAATGGTGATGCATATATGCGGCGTGATTGTTGGATATTATTGTCCAGTGAAGTAATGACAAATGTAGAAAAGAAGTGGTGGGTCAACTGCACATGAATGAATACCCTTCTCAGCAACTGCATGTAGCTACTAATAATCATCGAGTCGTGGCTGCAACAACCTAAAATAATAATCAACACTACATCATAATCTCACAAGGATCATGTACAACTCTAATCTATTTCGTTAAATCATTAATTATTATTAGGCAAATTAATTAGTTAAAGAAAAGGTGATGAAAATAAAGAATGAGTAGAAGAAAGGGAAATAATTAAAAAGGAGATAAAGAAAAGCGCGGTGAAAGTTGGAGATGTGTGTGGTTCCAGGCTTGCAAACCAATTCTCCAGAAAGGAATCTTTGAGAAAAAGTAATGGGTTTGCTTCAAAGCCAACCGAATCTCACCCCTTGCCTCACCTCCTCATACTTCACACCCTTCTCATACATTATTATTCTTACAAAACCCAAAACGCGCTTTTCTACCGTTTCAATTCACGGGATCGATAATGTGCCTTTTGCCACCAACCACCAACATATATTAACATCACTCTCTTGCATTCTTCACACACCACAACATGATGAAGATCATCAAAGGAAATCGCAACAAGCGTCAAAGGGAACCCTCTTTTGCAAACCCTACTTCAATAACCTCAACCAGCACCAACAATTCCATTGATAGTGCCACAACCTCCACCACCACCACCACCACCCCAATTGAATCCATAGAAGAAGAACAAGACATGGTGAATTGTCTCATTCTCCTAGCTCAAGGCACACACAACATCACCCACAAAAGCTCCACAAACACTCGAGTCTTCCGCTGCAAGACTTGCGACAAATGCTTCCCTTCGTTCCAGTCGCTTGGAGGACACAGAACCAGCCACAGGAAGCCCAAGCACTACACCACTCATGATGTTGAACCAGTTACTGCTACTACTTCTGTTAGAGATAATGATCTCACTACAAGCACCACTCTCTCCTTGAAACCACCGAGTAGGGTTAATAATTTCACCGTCGCCACCAGAGTTCACCGGTGTTCAACCTGTTACGCTGAATTCTCATCTGGGCAAGCCTTGGGAGGCCACATGAGGCGCCATAGAAATCTTGTGAATGCTTCTTCAACAACTTCCATGAGTTGTGGTGATGATCGTGGTGGTAGCCAAGAATGCCATGGAGACAAGAAACCCTTGAATTGGGACTTGAATCTTCCTGCGCCAGAGGAGGATCTTGGGGAATCCAAGTTTTCGTTTCAGCGAAGAGAAAACGTTATTGTGTTCTCTTCTTCTTTGGTGAATTGCAATTACTGAAACGTTGTAGTCTGTGTTTTTCTATAAAGTAGCGTCACAGAGAAATATTATTCAGTGGTAATTGAACATACTTTATTTTAGTTTTTTTTTTTTTTGGGTCTGAATGTATATGGGATTCTTTCCATTCATTCTATGGCATAGAACACCGGCATCGGAAACGCTGACTTGAGAGAACAAAAAATTCTATGCTATAGAATGAAATTGAAAATTCATTTATTGGATGATAATTAAACTGATTTATTTGATTTAGTTTGATCTTTTCTCACGCTGTTTATTATTTTAATTTAATTTATTTTCCTTTATTTATTTATTTTTTCTGAATCTGATGGAGTATGAAGGTGCATGTGACCAGGAAAAAACATTATCTTTTAATAACCTTGAACATATTTATACACCATTAGAAAAATAACGAAATGTGAAGGAAGAAGAAGAAGAAATTGCGGAATTAGTGTAAAAAAAATCAGGATAATCAATGGTTCACAGACTAACATGTTTCGTAGAAAAAGAAGAGAAGAGCAAAGTATGCGGAAGCACACAACAAGAGACTTTGATAACAAAATAAAACCTCAGACCAAAAAGCTATCAATTAGTTTCTTTGTGCCTCATATTTCGTGCAGTAGAAAGGTGAGTCTTATGAAACCGACAACACGGAAAAAACAAGAAAAAAAGTTCGCCTAAAATAAAGAGAAATGTAAAGTGAAGACTTAATTTATGTTGACTTGAACTAAAATATTTTATACTGGGTAAAAGTCATAAAACCTTTTTTTTTTCTCATTTCCTGTATCTTTAATGTTTTTTTTAAAAAAATTCACTATAAAAATAAGTTCTCAAATAATAGTGACGAATTATTTTGTTTTGACCTGTATTCTAACACACCTCGTTCTTCTACCATTTATTCAACATAATTGACATTACTAAAATTCATATTTCAATAATTATTCGTAATTACATAAAAATTTATTAAAAAAATCAAATAAAATAATATAAAGTATGAGGACCATACTAAATTTTTAAAATTGAACCACATAAACTTTTAAAATAAAATAAAATAAAAGGTAGAGGGTTACGATACAAAATTGAACCATGCAAATTTCCAGAATTACTACGCAAGACAATAAGAAATTGAACCAAATGTTGTGATTCTCTACGAGTAATATACGATGCAAAAATACTCAATTTTGCAAGCTCAGTCAAGGAAGGTTGATCACATAGGGTTGTCATGACTGAATAAAATTCCTGAATGCTCAGATCATTTTGCTTGGATGCACGGATATCTATCTCAAGTTGATATTGTTTGACCAAATTAGATTGTGTATAACCACACAAAATTTTAGTTTTATCGGAGATTTAATTTTAGAGATTATAATAACCTCAGTTAATAAATATGTGTTAGGGAGGTTTTCAAAACCCCTTGTAAGTATGGAGGGTTATTTCAATAAACCCCCGCAAAGTTTCATTTTCCTCCTATTTTTTCACATATATATCCTCTTTCTCATTTTTTCGAATCTTAGAATTTTCCCTCTTCTTTCTTGTTTTGCTCGTATGTCGTAACAATTCTCTTTTGACATCTTCATTCAGTAAAAGAGGTTTCAGAACAAAATTCTCCCACGAGACCAATGCCACCAATTTGGGCCTGAACCATTCTTCCACCCAACGTTGATATCGAGGCCAGTCGTGTTCAAACCCCGACAATTGCTAATGACATCGCACAAGGCAACAAGCCTTTTGTTCCAATTTCATAGCCGCTTGCCATGGCGAAGAAATAGAGAGACTCTGACGACATGCCAAAGAATTCGATTTTGAGCACCAATAGACAAGCATCAACGATGATGGAACTAGTGGACGACTTGTTGGTGGAGGTCATCAAGTTCGTGTCAAGGCATGCACATATAAAGTATGAGCTCATAGATTTACTTGGTTTAGGTATTTAAATATATTTTAAGTTCAATTTGAATAATTGAATGCCTCATTGATTTGATTCGGCTATGGTTTCGTACATTTTAATATTAGGTTTATTGGTTCTATTTTTTCTTGTGATTGTTTTGTGTAAAGGGAGATACCTATGTGAGTTGTTTTCCTCTAGCTTAGTTTGTATTTTCGTGTCGTGTGGTGTTTGGATTTAGATTGCCCTTGATTCAGGCTCCTTCTTTTGTTTATCTAGCATCGACCTTCGCGATAATCAAATCCTAGTTTCAAGGATTGAATGATAATGTTTGTATCTCTTCCTTTTCTTTTATCTTTCAGAATCTAGGAATTTGATTCCCTACAATTATGAATTGTGATTGTTGATGCTAGATGAAGTTCTAATGATTCACATTTAAACTTACAAGAAAAAATGAGTTGACTTATTTTTGTTCAACAAACTAAAGGAAATCTTACTCCCATTGATTGTTGTTTGTAACAAAGTTTTTAGGTGTTGTGATAGTCTCTAATTTGTTTTAGTTACTCATTAGTCGGGAGTTATGTCATATTTTAAATTTTCTTATGGAATGATTGGAATTTATAGATGAAGATATATATATTTCTCTATTTTGTAGAAATTCATGCATATAATGAAGGAGTTCCATGGGCTATAAATATTGGTTCAAATTTTCAAGCTTTACTTGGATATTCTAGACTTATGTAGCTATTAGTAAGGTGTGATATTTCATCAATCTTTTCCTTGATTGTTCTTTAGATGGAATGACTTGATATATTCTTCAAGTCTTTAGATGTCTCTAGTTGAAATTCTTTGATTATTTCCTTTATTTCTTGCATCAACATGAGCTTGATTTGGAATCTTTACAATTTGATTTTCTCTCCAACGTTCAATATTTTCCTACTTAGGAAAACTTTGTGCAACATTCTAAAATAACTTGTATGAATTATAATAACTTTTAATTGTAATTTGTAACATCTCGTCATGATATTACTAATTTAAATAAAATAAAATAAAAATTAAACACTACAACAATTTATAGTTTAGACCACACTAAAATAGACAACGACTAAATAAATGTAGCCTAAACATATAATAAACAACATTTTTATAAATGATGTATAAATATCATGAAAGTCCATGATTATATAATTGTTGCTTTAAACTATGTGGGCAAAACTAGTAAAAATGTGGTCTAAAAACATAGGTAAGGTATAAAATCAACATGTAAAATTGTTGTTTATTGTGAGAATTTTAAGCAACGGTTTTAAAAATATTGTCATACTAAAAACACTACAAAAAATCATGTATATTATGGCATTTTTAATATGACGTTTATTTGAAAATGTCACTTTTTGCAATATAATACAACGTTTATGGAACTGTCATAATTTACATGCAATATATGACGTTTTTAGGTGTCGTATTATTAAATGTCATACTATTATTAAAAATTATGACATTTTATAAATATCATTCTACAATAAAATTTTTTTTTCTTGTCTAAAATTTCTTGCAACCTTTAATTTTCAAGTCTCGGAAAGTTTTTGTTTAAAATTTTGAGAACCTTTTTTATCAAATTTCTTTCCCCCTCCCCTAAACCCCAACTCAATGTTCTTATTCAAATTCCTCCTTCTAAACCCTAATTTTCTTCAATTTCTCCCACCGCAGTCACTCCTCGCAAAAACTTCACCACCATTGCACCTCTCCTTACCAACACCGCCACCTTCACATACCTCATATCCACCGTAGATGGACCTTCTCCGACTCTACTTGGAGCTCAACGTGGGTATCACACTTATACCTCATTGCGTGTCATCACACTTGTACCTCACCACATGTCGGCTCTCTTACGATCCTTTCACACCAACACCATTGAAGCTCACCAAATCCACCCGAAACCGTCCACCCTCATCGAAATCGCTCATCCTAATGAAGCTCACCAAAACCACCCCAAATTGCCCACCCTCATCGGAATCGCTCATCCTAAACCCTCACTCTGGTGAGTCTTTGCTTGGAATCCACTTTTCACCCTCCAATCCTATTAACGTATATACATTTGGTACCTCCCAAATTCTAGCTTCTCGATTTCTCGATTTCTTAGTTTTTCCAGCTAAACCGTTTTAATCTTACTTCTATTGTGAGCCAGTGGTTTTTTCTTGAAATTAGGTTTCCCACTTTTTGTTTTGTGCTTTGATTTGTGCATCTCACTGATCGTTCTTCTATTTCGTGTCTCTTACCTATTTCGTGTTTCTTCTATTGCATTGGTGTGACGTTGTTTGTTGTTGTGACTATCTCTTACCTTTTGTCTTTTCTTTTTTTATTGAATTGGCGCTTCATTTTTGGGATACTTTGATTATGTTTCTTTTCTTTTTTTTTAAATCTTGATTTTAAACTGTTATCTATTACCTATAGCTACACTCACCTATACCACGCCTAAAAAATTGTGGTCTAATCTTTAGACCACGGTTTTTATAATTTATATCATAATTTTATGTTGTTGTCTAAAGTGATTTTTGTTGTAGTGAAAATAATACCTCATTTAATATAATTATAATTCCAAAAAACGTGGGAAAGTTTATTTCATTGTAAAATAAACTTAGACCACAGGGAATTTAAAACTTTATTTCATTGTAAAATAAACTTAAATCCATACTTATAAAAATCCAAATACATTAATCAGGTTTAATAAGAGAAAAAGTTTACAATTTATTCAAAATCATAATAAAATCTCTGGTAAAACTTTTCTCCTAGACTAGTCCCGCTTCGGCTCTACGCCTCACCAGATCCACATACAACATCATCTGCTCCCGTGTACCGCGTACACGATCATCGCCAAACACAAATATATATGGTGAGCTAACAATATATAAAACATATACAAATCACATATATAAAACAAACAAACATCAAAGGAACCCATCCTTTAATTCAAAACCACATGGCCACCGCCATGTTATCCATGCTCTACATCTTTAGATGAATACCTCAAGATGTCTTGCTGCCACAACTTGTAGAACACGTGCGAGAAACTAGCTATGAACCATACTCTGTAACGCCAGGTGGAGTTCCCAATATGAACATAGTTCGTAATTTCCCAAGACTACCAAACTCGTCACCCACATACTGAGGAGGGTAATCTATCTAGACCCATCCGTACAAGGCACAACTCGCACACTCACACAGGCAACACTCGCCAACCCAAGCCACAACTCAAGAGTTCCTCGTGTTCATCCGTCATCCCAAGCCACAACTCAAGAAATGTCATTTTGAGCCACA
The DNA here is from genome assembly GCF_037176805.1 of Vigna unguiculata. NCBI lineage: Eukaryota > Viridiplantae > Streptophyta > Magnoliopsida > Fabales > Fabaceae > Vigna > Vigna unguiculata. The sequence continues at coordinate 10,528,065 of NC_140798.1, read as the reverse complement.
ACTTAAGGAATGCCACGTGCTTAACCCCTATCCTAAGCTACAACTCAAGGGATACATTCCGAGCCACAACTCAAGGAACACTAGCAAGCCGACCTTTAAGTTATCATCAAAGCCTTGTAAACCACGCACATCAAAAGCAAACCGTCATTATGCATCTCCATTATCGCCTGGCGTTGCTCCTGAGCCACCAAGCAAAACTCGCTTCCAGGCCGCCTGACGCCAAATGCCTCTGATGCCACTAACTGCAGGTGTCGCTTGGCGGGACCAACTTCACCACCAGGCGCCACGCACTCCCAGAGACACTACAATTGTAGCTATCGCCTGGCGGATCGTCCTCATCGCTAGGCGCCATACCAATAATGCGAATTTATTGGTTTTCAGCACCACAGAACAAACTATTTCTCTAATCTCGACATAAAAACATATTGTAACTTTCACCAAGTTCCATATGTCATATCCTACAGTCTTGGTTTCCATGCTTCTTAACTTATTACTAATAGTTCCATTCCCATATGGTTTCCCCAACCCAAAGTACCAACCAATTGATTTGTTGGAAGATCACTCTTGTTAATGCACATTAATCCATTGTCCACTTCTTACCACTTACACTATCATTGACTCCAAAGGTTACCTCATTCTCCACTCAATTTCACTTAACATAACAATTACACCATAACCTATATCTACACCGCATTTTCAACTTAGATGAAACCACTTAACATTTCCAACTCTCAGAATTATATTTTGTCTTGCTATCAACAAAACTCTAGTTTAGTTAACTTGTAATGTACTATCATAGCATCTAAACCTATTAAAACTAATTTATAAGTTATTACTTGACATTCTCATGTAGTCCTACCTCATGCAATATTTATCTTTTAAATTCCATAACTAGCATATCCAAATTCCCTTTCTAGTACTCCAAATGACAAGAGTAAACTCCCCAACCCGCACTGTACGCCAACCACACAGTGCCCACTACTCTAGTATAGCGCCTGGCGAAAATTTGGGTGCCGCCAGGTGGTTCATCTTGTCCTAGAGCCCAGAAAATTTCCCTTACATTTTCAAACGTTACTCATACCCAGATTTCCAGATTCTCCAAAATTTCAACTTAATAGATTGCACTCACGCGATTAAGTTCATAGTTCATTCATAAAGCTTTCAATACATGAAATTCTACTAACATTCTCTACTTAATTTGATCAACACCAAAACCCCAAATCTTAAATCCTAATATTCATATTTGACCAATTTCATTAAATTCCTTCGTATCCCACTGCAATTTCACCATAATCCCTTTTTCTCAGGCACCCATAATCAATTACAACTTTATCCATCGATCAGAATCAATCTAGAACACCAAGAACATTCAAAATCGAGCCAACATGGCTCGCGTCGCCTGCCGGGTGTTCATCACTACCATGCAGATGATCCAGAAACCCAGAAACTTGGTTGAAAAGCACACGTCGCCTGGTGGCTCAATTCGTGCCACTAGGTGGTTCCTCTTAGGAACTAGAAATGCATAGAAAATGGTATGAGTCGCCTTGCGGCTTTGAAGCCCCGCCAGGCGGTTTCTGAAAAAATTCTAGAACACGAATTTCAAGTAAAGTAAGGGGAAGATCATACACAAACATGTTATAATTCATGCAGTTATTCAAAAATATAAAGAGAACGTAGTCCAGCTCCCCTATCTTAGATTCCTAGTTCAACCTTGATTCTTTGGAGTTTAACCATACCATTTAACCGATTCATGTTTCACGATAATTCCTATAATTCTAGGATTATATTATCACTCATCATGATCAAGCATATTATTAAAATAATAATCAATTAAATAACACATAAATGACATACATAGGATTTGAACCTAAGTCTTCTCACACAACCAAATACTCTCAACCATTTGAGCTAATACTTTTTCACATCATACAAATTAACATTTAACACCATAGAGGCTTCCACTACCCACATTTATTAATTAATTATTTATTTCATTAATTAAATTTCACGGGTCTTACATCAATCATGATCAATTTAGTCATCAATCACCGAGAATATATATATATATATATATATATATATATATATATATATATATATATATATATATATATATATATATATATATGAAAATTGATTGTTTCATTTGATAACATTATTTCTTTAGAGTATAATTATCAAGAGATAATTTTTAAATGTTGAAGCTCATTTTAATAATTTGATTTTCCAATAATCAGATAAAAATATTTATTTCAATTAAACTGAATATTCAACTAGTAATTATACGGAAAAATAACAGCTGTAAAAATTAAGTTGTATCAAGGGTGTCGAATATGGGTAGTCATGTAAGACTCGTGAAATTTAATTAATTAAATTAATAGTTAATTAATAAATGCGGGTAGTGGGAGCCTTTATGGTATTAAATGTTGATTGTTATGATGTGAAATAGTACGAACTCACATGGTTGAGAGTACTTGGTTATTATGAGAGGACTTGGGTTCAAGTCCTATGTATGTTGTTTATGTGTTATTTAATTGATTATTATTTTAATAATATGTTTGATCATGATGAGTGATAATATAATCATAGAATTATAGAAATTATCACGAAACATGAATTGGTTGAATGGTTATGCATTGATTTGACGTACAGAAGGGCTTTGGAAAAACAATCACTAATGAGTTTTGCCAAAAATCTCGAGTTTTTGGATTTCTGGAAAAAACATCCAAGCGACACATGCAATTTTACCTATTTTCTGGATTTTTGCCAGAAACCGCTTGGCGGCATAAAAGATCCGCCAAGTGATACACCCAGTTCAACCCAAATTTTTGGGCTTTTGGATGAACTGCCTGGCGGTGATGAACAACCGCTAGGCGACACGGGTAATTTTGGCTCGATTCTTAGGTTTTTTATGTTCTGGGCTGGTTTTGATCGGAGAAGTAGGACCTTTATGCTCAGGTTAATGATTAGATGTCGTTAACTATTGAAATACACTGTGACGAGTCATTTGGAGAGGATTGGATGAAAAATGCTTTAGGGTTGGAAATTTGGGGGTTTGAGGGTCTAAGATTAACTATTGTTTAATTACATTATAAAATGTTACTGGATATAGTTTAAGTGAAGCAATTGTACACTATAATCATGGGAATTGTAGAATTGCTGAAATAGACTAAACAAAGAATTTGGGAAAAATGGGAGGGTCTTTACAGGTGTTGGAAAATTCTGGGAATTTCCCATAATGCTATGGCGGTATTGATTAAGCCGTCAGGCGCCATCGCAAAGACAGTGTTTGGCGTGGCTGTGAGGAGTGATGATGGGTCCGAGATTCTTGTGAATCAGGTTATTGCTAACTTTGGATTTGAGAGGATTAGTTGGACAGAGGTCTTTGTGGATGATATGTATAAATTAGTAGTATGAATTTATGTGATGATTAATGGAAAAAGGGAATACCACGACAGTGCATTAGAGGTTACATTTTAATTAGGGAATAACTGGACTGGGCATAATACAATATATGAATGGAAATTTTCTCCATAGAGTTGGCTAAGTGGACATGAAGTATAATTATAGGCTTGGGTGTGACAAACTTGTTATTAGTAATTTTTTGGAGAGTGAGGAAATATAGGGGAATATGTTGGAATGCAGGTAGTATGATTTGGTGATGACACACTGTACATAAGAAAAGTTGAACTCATGCAAGTCTTTTATTAATGCAATTGTATTAGTGAATCTGAAAAGAGGAATGGGAACATTGATGAGAAGCCAAATCTGTGAGAAATAGTGCAACTAACTTAGTAGATATTGCTACATGGTGGATGTCTTGATTGGTATGGGGTGAAATCTGCTTTGGGTGCTTAAGAAAAAATCACTACTGCGCAAGTACTGGTGTAGTGTCTAGCAGTGGTGTTTGACCGCTAGGCGATAGCTACAAAACCAATGGGGTACTAGAGCGTGTGGTGCCTGGATGTTGGTGCATGGATGTAAGCGTTGTCCCGCCAAGCGATACCTGTAGAAATAGTAGCATTAGAGGCGCTTGGCGGCACGTGTCCCCCGCCAAGAGGTCTGGAAGCGTATTTCGCTTGGCAGCATGTGTGTTCGTATTTTTTTATTTTCATAGAAATTTAAGTTAAGATCAATAAAAAAATATATAATTAATTTTTAAAATAGTTATAAAATGTAAAATTAGAAAATTAAACTATGTATACAAAAGAAGTTTTAAAATAACGGTTTAAGAGAAAAGAAATTTTTAGAATAACGGTTAAAATTAAATTGTTTATAAAAGAATTAATTTTTAAAATAATGAAGGAAAATTTCTACGAAATATTGTTCCAAAAAAGAGAAACCTTTTCGCTAGAAAGAGGGTTTGAACCTCCGACCTTGTGATTAACAGCCACATGCTCTAACCAACTAAGCTATTCCAACCTTCATATGTACATAAAAATAATTTTTAAAATAACAGTTTAAGATAAATAAGTTTTAGAATAACATTACACTCAAATAACGTTAAAATAACGGTTTAATTAAACTTTAAAATAATAAAGGGTAAAATTCAAATAACAAAATGTGGACACATAGAGAATTCTCCTTATATATTGTTATATATTTTTATTTTTTATAATTTTATTTTATTATTATTATTATTATTATTATTATTTATATTATTGTTATTTATATTATTATTATTATTATTTATATTATTATTATTATTATTATTATTATTATTATTTTGATTATTATTATTAATCTCATTTTATTTTATTTTATAATTATTTTTATTAGTATTATTATTTTACTATTGTTCTTTTATTATTATTATTGTTATCATTGTTTTTGTTTTATTGATGATTTTATTTTCATTATTATTTCTTTATTTTATAATTATTATTTTATTATTTTATTTTATTTTATTAATACTACTGCTTTATTATTACTATTTAATTTTATTTTATTATTATTTTCATTATTTTTAAAATTTCATTTTATTATTAATATTATAATTATTACTATTATTTATAATATTATTTTTATTATTATTATTATTATTATTATTATTTTTATTATTTTATTTTAATTTATAAATATCTTTATTATTATTTTTTTTTTATTTTATTTTATTATTATTTTATTATTATCATTGTTTTATTTTATTTATGATTTTATTATCATTATTATTTATTATTATTGCTTTATTTATTATTATTATTATTATTATTTTATTATTTTATTATAATTATTTTATCTTATTATTTTATCTTATTAGTATTATTGTTTCATTTTATTTTATTATTATTTTCATTATTATTTTTTTTATTTTTATTGTCATTAAACACAACCATATTATTATTATTATTGTTACTGTTGTTGTTTTTTTATTATTATCATTGTTACTATTTTATTGCATGTGCGATATTTTGGGATAATGATTTGTGTTTTTCCTTCTTTGTATATCGTTTGGTTGTCCAAGATTGTGTGTTGGGTATAACACTTTGTTTTGATAGTTTTATGTGGATTTATTATGATTCTCCTGGATGTATAAAAGCAAGAATATGGTTGTGTTTGATGTTTGACCATGAGATATTGTGTAGTTGAGTTCAACTTAATTATATGAAAGTATATTTACTTGTCACGAATGCTTGTTTTGCGTGTACTGAGTGTCTTGTGTAAATAGGTTCATTGGAACCTATTCTAGAGTGTCAAATACCAGTAAATTACCAGTTACTGGTGTGACGTTTGGCGAAACGGTGTAAACCGCCAAGAGATAGGCCACAAAGTGAACTCTCGAGTAAAACCTGAGAGTTGGCGCTTGGCGACGGAAGTAGTCCCATTAGGCGGTGTGTTGTAGAACTAAGCTTGGACCAAAATCCAGCGGGTTGCCGCCCGGCAGCGCCAAGTGTTCTGCCAAGTGGTCTAGAACGCGAGTTAACCTAGCGACGTGGATGTTGTGCTAGGCAGTTTTGGATGCAATGATGGATTACACGAGGGATTCTACACAGCTTTGGATGGAGGTCTTGATGCGATGCTTTGTTGGGGGCCCAGTTACGAGTGTAACTTGTATTGGGGTAACACGTGGCCACTCGAGGTTGTAGCCTGGTGGTTTTGGAAGTCTAGTAGAGTGTGCGAGATCGTGGCTCGTATGGATGGGTTTTCGAAAGATTGCCCTCCTCGGTGTTATTGCTTGGATGGTGTAGGTGGTTCTGGTGAGGCATAGAGCTGGAGCTTGGGCTATCGTGGGGGATTTTTTTTTTCTATGGAGTTTTATTGCTTGGATGGATTTTAAAGACTTTGTAATGCTTTTATTATCGAACTTGGTTTTTCCCATTTCATAATTATAATGTTGAGGATTTTGAGCTTTTGACGTTGTAATAGTTTTAAATTTTCCCGTGTTTTTGGGAAAGGTAGTATAATAAATGATGTTGATTTATCATTTCTCTTTTATTTTATTGAAAACTCATAATATCCGAGCGGGATGTTACAAGTCATCTAATGCTTTTATGTATCTAATGTTTTCACTCATCTAGTCAATATGACTCATTTGGTCAACATGACTTTTGTCATAAGCTTTGACTCGTCTAGTGAAGTTCTCTTTGTTTTGACTGATTTGCTGAACTCTTTTGACTTAGCTCGCATATTCTTCACTTCCAGACTTGTTTCATCCAATCTTTATATTTTATCGTGTCTCTGTTAATTATGCTTTTGAGAAAGCTTGCTTTAAACTCATGAGCACACACTATAGAGTTAACATACTCACAATTTATATTTGGTAGATCAATTGACAATGTCTAGTCAATTTTTCATCTGATGGTTACTTGGTATAGTCTATTAGTGTCTTCATCTCATCTAACCAATTTCTTTATGATGTTTTTGTTACCATCAAAATACATCATTCAAAAAGGGTGCATCTAATCTTCAATAGAGAGAAGATTATATCAATACTTTCTATATGAAGTGCTCTTTGATATCTATATGCGACAAAAAAAAGATAAAGAAATTCAAAAGATGATATCTATCTCGTAACCAAAGAATCTCAAAGAAGAAATTCTAAGGATTATCTTGAAAATTTTATTAGTAATTTCCTTTTAAAGTGTTGATCTCGAAAATGATCATTCATTATATTACCAAATGAAATTTCTCTATGTTATAATGGTCATCTTCATTTAAGATTGAAGAAAGACTTAACTGAGAGAAGATAGAGAAACGAAAGAAAGAAAAGAAACCAACAAGAAAAGAAGGAAAAAAAAATCTAAAGCTCAGATAAGAATATTTCTTAATAGTCAAAGAAAAAGATGTTGATACAAAGAAGTTTTTAAACAACAAAATAATTTAGAAGTAAAAAGTCTCCAAAAGTCATATTCCCAACATGCTTATAAAATGAAAATCAAGCTGAGTTGTAAAATAGAGATTGAAAAAGATGATAAGAAAAGGAAGTACAAAGTAAGATTATGTAGAAGAGAGATTCAGAAGAGAAAATGGTTCAAAGGACTAAGTCAAATAGAAAAAATCTAGTTAGTGAAAATAGTGGGTGTGTGGTTAACCATTGTAAAAAATTTCACATTGTGAAGCTTATCCAGTGACTTTAAATTATGCAGTCTTACTTTGAGTGTCTCTTTATTCCACTGACAAACTTTAATATCATAGGGGAGATTTAGATGGATACATGAAAAGGTTAAACATGTTATAGCTAGAGAGGTTATATAGGTTTCACCTAAAGAGGTTGATACTTGGGATACTTGGAGAGGGTGATACTCATAACCTGGAGAGGTTTATGTACTCATTATAATAATACTTTATTTTATTAATGGAACCTCTTAAGCAGCGTTCTTAAGAGAGAACTAGACATATCTTGTAGGTTTGGGTGAACTAGTATAAATTCTGTGTATTTGTTCATCATATCATATTACTTCATCTCTTCAAATCTATCTTTGCAAAAGGAAATGTTTACATACTCAATTCAATCCTCTATCACCCTTCCCCCTTTCTAAACCTTAATTGTATTATTAAGTGGTATTAGAGCCTACCTTTGCATCAGTTTGAGGACAAATCCGTGTAGACCAAATGGAGAAACAAGGACAAGATATAATCTATGTAGACCATAAAAAGTATAATCTGTGGAAGCTAAGGATGATGTAATATTTTTACTCTATCAATATAGAATTACAGAAAATTATTAATTATGGCATTCCTACATCATTTAATGACAAAAAAGAGTTGTTCTCAGGCAAAACATGCGATGAAAGCGAGAAATATTGGTTTTGAATTAATGTTAAAGCTAAAAACATCCTACCATGTGGCTTATCAGATGAAGAAAACAATAAGGTTTATGCCATATTCTACCAAAGAAATATGGGAAAAACTTACTCTTACCAATAAAGGAGCAAAGGATGATGTTGGTCCTTCAAAATTCAAATTAAAAAGTTCATTTCAATCTCATGGCATATGCTACTAGTTCTGCATCGGATGACAACAATGAAGAAGAGGTAGATTTTTTTGACTTGCATTTTGTTTGTCCTGCATATCGTGAAGCCATTTCTAATTATGCTAGGATTATAGAGGCATATAAAGCCTTAAAAATAATTTTAAAAGTGTGAGTAAAGATCTGAAAAAAATTGAATAAGAACAATTTTTTTCTGATGAAATTTAAAATGAGAATGCAAGACTTTTACTAGAGAACACGATTCTATGTAAGTTAAATAAGGATATGATTCAAAACATTGAAAAATAGAACATAGAATGTGAAAAGCTAAATAAAGAATTGCCTTTTTGTTGAAGAAAGTATTGGAAGAAACTCATGGAGACAAAAGACAACAATAATACAACTGATTTGATTTCTGAAAATTCCACTCCAAGAAAACAATTATCAAAAACAAATATGAATGAAAAGTCTTTAAATTTATCAAAACCTCAAATAAGTCTTTTTACAAAAGAAATATAGGTGTTGAAACAGACTACTATTATATCACTAGGATAATGGTTGTAATGTCCTAGCCAAAAATTACTTATTTAAAATTAAAATAATAGAAATACTAATAACAACATTTATTAATAAAATTACTTTCCCAAAAGGGCGAGAAAAATTTAAAATTTAGTTTATACACACCAAAAGATCAAATTCGTAAATACGTTCACACTACAAATATAACATAAGTCATAGTAATTGATTATAGAAATAGTCCATAAATCAAAATCCGTAAAGATAATTCCATATAAATTCTTCCATGGCTAGCCTCACTCCGTCTCTAAGTGTCCATATGCTCACCTGCATCAACATCTGCTCCCATATAACAAGTTATATGATCATCCCTAAACACACACAGATAAGGTGAGCTCAAATAAAAGGAAAATAATATAAATTAAGAATACAATTTCAAACCCATGGCCCTTGTTAGAACCCCAATCCTTAATCCTCGACTTCCAAATCTTCCGCTGGAAGCCTCTTGATTCTACACTCTTTGATGATTACATTGATCGATCTTTACTGCCACGAGTGTCTACTCGCCTCTCCGACTACAAGCCACCACCTATAGTCCATACGCGTGAATAATCTTGTCATGGGCACAATCCGCAACACCAAGTGGAATTCCCCAATACGAACCACGGTTCATATTTGTCCCAAGACTAAAAAACTCGTCGGATAACACTGAGGAGGACAATCTTCGGAACCCATTTGTACGAGCCACGATCTCGCACACTCCACTAGGCTTCCAAAACTACCAGGCTACAACCTTGAGTGGCCACGTGTTACCCGAATACAAGTTGCACTCGTAACTGGGCCCACAACAAGGAATTGCATCAAGACCTCCATCCAAAGTTGTTTAGAATCCCTCGCATAATCCATCACTACATCCGAAATCGCCTGGCGCCACACACCATGTTGTTAGGCACACTCACGCTCCAAGCCGCCTAGCGGCCACCTGGTGGTGAACTCCTACTGCTAGGCGCTACGCGCCTTCCAGAGTCTTTGCCAGATTGCTTCCACCTAGCGGGACCACCCCGTCCGCCAGGCGCCACGCGAGTCCAGTGGCCACTGCCACTGTCTTGGTTCACTATCGCCTGGCGGCTCGTCCTGCATCGTGAGGCACCATACCAATAATGCTAGTGTTACTAGTTTTGGCAGGTTCTAATAAACCCTAATCACGCCACACATAATTCATATCACACTTACCATTATCCAGTCATAACCCGATGACTGAATCACACAACAACATATTCATGATTTTTGTAAGACCCGAAAAATTTAAATAACTAAATAAAAATTTATTTAATAAATGCGGGTAGTGGGAGCCTTTATGGCATTTAATACTAGCTTTTATGATGTGGAGTATTAGCTTAAGTGGTTGAGAGTGCTTTATTATTATCAAAGGACTTGATTTCGAGTCTTGTGTATGCCCATTATGTTTTATTTTATTGTCTAATATTTTATAATAATATGCTTAATCATGATGAGTGATAATATAATCCTAAATTTATAAAGATTATCATGAAAGATGAATTGGTTGAATTGATTGTGCATTATCTTGATAATTGGATGGTTGTGTGTTCAAACCTTTATAGACACAAAAACCCTAGGAGCAAATGAAGAGGCTAGGTTTAATTGAATGATCATGGAACATTGCATCAATATATTTTTTTAATAATTTTTATCATAAATAAATTCATGCATGAAATTGAGTTGAAAGAAATAAAGTGATATCTTTTTATAAAATTAAATTTTATTCAATGTGTAATAATAATTAAGACAATTAAATTAGTTTAAGTTATAAAAAAATCAATTAAAAAGTGTAGAACGTAATTAACCAAACTAAAGAAAATAAAAATAATTTAGTTACACTTGAACTATTTTTTTCAATAACAAACTACTTTCTGTAGTTTAATTCGATTGTTATATAATTGAATTAAGTTCAACTCGTTTAAACACTCTTACATTTAAGTCCTAAAAGATATCTTGATAAAAGGGTTTATTAACTAAAATCATTTCGAAAATACATTTTCTTGTTTCTTTCTTCCATAATTTTTCTCTATTCTTTAAGATAAATGATAATTTTTTTTCTAAAAACATATAAACTGTTGATAATTTAGTCCTTAAAAAACAAAAGTTATAATTTGATATAAATATTGTAAGAAATGTGAATTAATTCTTGAATTTACGGCGGCTTAAATATTACACTGGCCTTCAGAAAAATACAACTTATTGTGAAAGTTGGTTCTTCTGTATTGACAAAATGATGTTACTAAATTGAATACTAGAACATAATTATCATACTTTTTGTACAAGGACTAAATAAAAGAAAATAATTCTTTCAAGGATATTGTGTTACTTATTTACACGTTTAAGAACTTAAAATTGGTCATTTACCTCTTTTGTTTTTTCAAAACAACTATACTCTTCAATCTATTCCTCTCATTTATTTTTCTCTTTTCTATCAAAATTCATCCTTTACGTATTCATACCATTTACAAATAAATAAATAAATATATAAAAAAGGTATTACTCACTTATTTTTTTTTTTTCTATAAAAAGTCATCGCTCACTTCTTCAAACCATTTATAAACATATATATATAAAAGTAGAGTTAAATATGTTTTTGGTCCCTCAAGTTTCAATGAATTTTGGAATTAGTCCCTCATCAAAATTTTATACCAATTTAGTCCTTCATCTTTCAAAATGCGTGAATTTAGTCCTTTTAACCAAAGTTTGTTAAGTTTGTCTGACATTTCAAGCACATTTCATTATAGTATTTAAGTTAATATTGAAGAAAAAATGTGTCAAACAGTGTAAATAATTTAAATACTATCATGAAATGGGCTTGAAACATCAGATAAACTTAACAAAATTTGGTTAAAATGACTAAATTCACGCATTTTGAATTGGTTTGGGGTATTTTTTTTTTTCATGTGATACCCGATAATTATTATTTTATATTTTTATGTGTTTGGTTGTGAAAAGGGCTAAACTCTTTAACATATACAAAGTTTGAGGTTTGTGTGAGACAAATGCAAAGGCATTTTTATGTCTCTATAAATGATAAACTGTTGTAGCCTTGAAAGAGTTTGGCAATTGCCATTTAACCGACAGTGACATTCCATATGGCGGCTTCCAACCCATCTAAGCAAAATTAATTCCTCTTTGGTCAAAGGGACTATAAGCTCATTACCACTTGCTACTTCTCACCACATTCTTTAAGGATTTATAATATCAATTTTTAAGGTAAAAGATTAGACTTACTTATTTACCCTAAATTTATCTTAAGTCTCAATATAGTATATAAAGGAATTTAGGTTTAATTAGTATATTTAGATTTTTTATTTCTTTTCATATTTATATATATACATTAATTTAATTGAGTTTTTATTTTTCTAAAAAAAATTTAATGTTGCATATTTTACTAAATTGACCATAATAGAATTTGAATTTAAAATCTAAATTATGATTTATTTTTTGACACTTAATATTTTTCAAGTAGAAATTACCCATATGACATTTTAAATAATGTTAATGTTATCAAAATGGAATTACATTAAGTCTTTTTTACACAAATAAAAATTCAATTTAAATTACTTTTTCTTAAATAAAAATTACTAAAGCGAATTAATAGAAACAAAATTAGAAATTAAGCCAAAGAATTTATTGAAGAAGATCCTCTCATTCTTTGCCACCCGTTTGCAACTTATTTTTTTCTTGCTTCTCATTGTAGCTACCTCTACATTCTACCTATATCTAGTTCCTCAAATTCCCCATATCTCTGGATACTTACAAGAAAAATTCCATTAATCAATCTTTTCGTGCTCTTCTTTACTTTAATTAATGGATACTTTATCACCACTTGTCCTCTATATTGATGAGCCATTTTAATAAGACAAGAAAATTTGAACCAAGCCTAGCTCCAATTCATTGAATATTTATCACTTTATATTATGCAATTAATCGTCTACCATTCAATATATATATATATACACAATCAAACTTTTAGGCCAGTACCTCAGTCATACATTGTTTCTTTTTTACATGTAAGCATGAAACTTTCAAGAGTGAAGAGATGTATAGTTCCAACTTTGGTCATGCTTTTTTCGATGGTCTTGTTAGATTCAGCATCAACAAGAGGTGAAGAAGTGGAAGAAATTGGTAAGTTTGATCTTTTTAGTGTTATTATTATTGTGATTTATGAGGAAATTATGAGAGAAAATGTTACTGTGCAGAGGACGAGAGAGAGTTTGATTACATGAGAGGAAGTGAAAAGGGACCTAGTCACTGGGGAGAGTTAAAGAAAGAATGGTCAGCTTGTAAACATGGACACATGCAATCTCCCATAGACTTGTCATGTGCCAGAGTCCAAATCATCCCTCGCTGTCAATTACTCTTCACCGATTACTTTTCTTCTAATGCCACCATAATCAACAGAGGCCATGATATTGCTGTCAGTCTCTCATCACCACCTAATTTCTCTTCTTTTTTTCCCCTCTTATTATCTATAAAGATACTCGTATGAACCGATCATCAAAATTCGTCATTGATTTTGATATTACCGATGAAATTTTATTAAAAGAAGAATTCACCCAAGAGACAAACATAAGAATTAATACTACCTCCTAAAACCTTAAAATAATAAATTTATAGATCTTTAATCTTATATAGTACTTAAACTTTTCATTTTTATTCAATATAAAATTTAAAATCACACTTTGAATTTCCAATCGTTATTTCCATATATATGTTTCCGTACACTTAGTTTTCTAATTCTTTTTTTATGTTGTAAACTCTTAAACAATAATTAAATTTAATGACCAAAAATTATTAATCACTATACTTATCAATTTAGATACCAATTGACAAAATACAAAATTATTGATTACACCTTGTTAGCTAGATTTTTGAAACCAATTTTAATTATTAATTCATAATAATAAATATTTTAATAATTAATAATTTTTTATTTTATAAATTAATATCTAAATCGGTCATTATAGTTCCTAAAACAATTTTATCACTAAAATTTGTTATAATGGAGAATTTTATTGTAATATATATACTTTCATCATTCATGTGTATACTGTATTCGGTTGCAGGTATATTGGAAGGGTGATGCCGGCTCAATACAAATCAATGGAACCGAATTCTTTCTGAAACAGTGTCATTGGCACTCTCCTTCTGAACATTCCATCAATGGCAGGAAGTATAATTTGCACTTTTATTTAAGATATCAAATAAAAAAGTTGAAAAGTTGAAACATATATTTAAATGGTGAGACAACATAATATTTTGAACTATGCCTCTTTTTTTCTTGATACAATAGGTATGACTTGGAGATGCACATGGTGCATGTAAGTATGGAAAACAAAATTTTGGTGGTTGGTGCTTTCTACAAGATAGGGCATCGCCCTGATCGTTTTCTCTCTCAGGTCATTCATTACTCACTCAAACTTGTTCCAATTTAATATTTCATGGTTTCATAATTTCCATTGTTATTGAAAGCAAGCAATGTGTCTGAAAATTCAGCTTGAGAAAGATATTGAGCACCTTGTTGAAGGGGAAGTAGAGAGAGAAATTGGAGAGAAAAATCCCTTTGGAATACAGACAAGAGGCAATATGTATTATAGATACTTAGGCTCACTCACCACTCCTCCTTGCACTGAAGGTGTCATATGGAACATTGATAGAAAGGTACGAGTTATTCAAACCATGTGTTTTTTCTTTCTCTTCATAAATATGTTATTTAAAAAATATATATATTCTGATATACCTAATAGTTTTACATCATTTAGGAGTTAAAGTTAAGCGCATTTTAATACTTCTTCCTCCTGAAGACGTTTTTTAAAAACAAAACTGTAACAGAATTTTACACTCTAAAGTATAATATCTCCAAAGTGATTGATCATAATAATGTTACCGAGCTCTAAAGTGGAATATCTCCAAGGTGATTTTGATCATAATAATGTTACCGAAGTTGCTGTTGGATCAAAATTTAAAATACAAATTTGTTTTTTTTTTTTTTATTTTGAATTCTTTTTAGTTTGATATTACAAGTTTGAAAACAAAAACTTATTTTGTAATGAAAGTTAGCTTCTGATTTTTTAAACCCTAATCAAAATTAGTGAAATTACTAGGAATGAGAATACAGATCATGTTCTATATAAGGTCAACCCTTCATCAAATATCTTTTATAAAAACATTAAAAATTTATGTTTAAAGTTTCTAATATATATATATATGCTATATTTTTAAGATTTAAATATTTTAAGAAGTAACATATATGTTTTTTTAGAATTCATAGCTTATTTATGAATTGAGTTGTTCTAATAAAAATTAATATTCAAATGAAATGTATACCTAATTATTTACATATTTACATCTTTAGCTAAATTTATTTATGTGAATTATTTTACAAAACAAATATTATAATTTTTTATTTATATTTTTGACGAATTGGCTTGTCATTAATAAATAATATAAATAATAAATATGACTTTTTCATTGGAGGACCAACTAAACCCGTTTTAACCTAGCAAATTCAAAGAAGGTCCGTTTTGTCATTTAAATTAATAAGCATTTATTATGTTAATCAAAATTAAAAAACATTTGAGGGTGAATATATATAGCTGTGCGCTTAATTTTGTAAAATTACAATTAAATTTTTATCTCCTACACCCTACAAATTTATATATTGATCTTATTATAACAAAATAAAAGACTTCACTATAATATTTTTCTCCATTAGTTTTAGATGAGTGATTGTATTTTTATATTTTTTTTAGTTTTTGTAATATTTATCTTATTTTTTTTTATTTGATAGTCATTTTAATTGATTTGAAAATTTTAACTATCCTATGCAGATAAGGACAGTGTCGGAAGCACAAGTGAGACTTTTGAGGGACGCAGTGCATGATGTAAGCCATTCAATGTGCCACTATTCATTCTGTGATTCCAAATTTAATAAGAAACTTACATTGAAGAACTCTTGTAAAAAAAACGTTTAATTTCAAATATGCCAAATTTTGCAGCATGCAGAGAGGAATTCAAGACCAAGGCAGCCACGTAACCAAAGAGATATATTATACTTCAGATTCAAAAGCAGAGCAAAATCAAAAAAATAAATTCTCACATTTTCGTGATATTTTTCAGATATATTTAGCTTTTTTTACGTGTTTATATTTTTTAAATAAAATTTTGTTTATATTCTGTTATGTTCATTTATAGTGTGGAGATATTTGAAAGTCTCACTTAAGAAGTTTCACTTGAAGAATCGTTTGATGGATATATAAATGTTAATTGGTTTCAATTTGAAACGAAGTATTAATGTTTTATATAAAAGTAATTGAAAAGAAAAATAGTTCCTAAAACATTAAATCATCTATAATATGTTTCAGTTATGTATGTATTTAGAAGAGATTTTATTTTATATATGTTTTTCTATACGAGCTTTCTATTATTTCCATGGTTTTTAATTTTTTAATGAATTTGTTCATTTGATGATTGATAGGTAATAATTGAACTCTGAAATACCGATTTACTTAAAATCTCAAAGTTCATATATATAGAATTAACATGAGTTTGTTAATTTATCCTTTTTTTTTCAGTGTCGTTGAAAAGGTTAAATTTCGACATGGAATGGCCGGATGCACTCTTATATGTGACTGTGATGTCTGAATAAAAATAGTAAAAAATCTTAGTGGGATATATTAAAAATAATGATGATCAAAGAAAGAGAAAGAAATGTAAAGAAGAGAAACTGGGATAATTTAAAAATAAGGATGATCAAAGAATGAAAAAAGAATTGTAAAGAAGAAAAACGCATTATTATCTAAACAAAATAGCATGGACGTGTGTTGATAAAAAAAAAAAACATGTACCTGTGGCAACTCCTTACATGCCCTTAACATTCCAATTTAATTTATTTAAAAGTTGTAAATCATGTTAAAATATTGATCTAAATTTAATACAAATTTAGCAACCATAGTAAAACATATATTTTAATTTTAGAATACTAAATTTTAAATTGTTCTTGAAAGGAATTGAGTTATCTCAAAAGTCTTCGATTTTCCAGTCCTTCTTCATGTGGATTATCCTAAATTGCCTCGTCTTAACGATATTTTCATAGAGTGGGAACCTGTAACAACTCTGTCACTCAAGTTAGCAAGGATCCAATCTTAGATATTTGTAATTGATGTATTCAGGAATGGATATGATCCTTACTTTGGCAATTGAACCCTTTTTTTATATTACCTAGATGGAGGCATGACTTTATTACCTTCAAGGTCGTTTTCATTCTCTAACCATTGCTTGCTAGGATCCTATACCTAATCTTCTAAAAAGTTTGAGACTGGGTTTTTCAAGGTGGTCATAAGGCCAGCAGGGATCGAGTATTTTTACTTTGATGACAAAAGACCCACATTTCCTTTCTATTGACCAAGAACTGCATAAAATATCGAGTTTGGCCGAGAACCTGCATGACCTCGAAAGACATGCATATATTGTCCTACTTGGACCATTTGCTTAAGAAGCTTCTTTCAAGGAAAATTGGTGGGGTTTCTGGCTCCTCTCATCCATGTGATGATCTTTTTGGTATGTATGGCTAGCTTATTGTATATTGTCTTTGCATTGTTAACCCTAGTTAATGGCATTTTTCCTTTGCATATATCATGGTTGTTGCTTAGATGAAGAAAGAATAAGCTAGTATGTTGTGGACAAGTTGTTCGCCAAAAAAGGTGACCCGATGCCCCCTCCAACTGAAAAGAAAAAGAGCAAGCGTAGGAAAGGCCCTCCAAGCCAGGAACTCCTCTGCCTCCATCTCTAAAAAGAATGTGATCAACTGCCAATGAGAGTATAATGAGCTCTCTTGTAGCTCTATTCGATGCCAAATTGAAAATCAATAAAGGGATAGAGGTATCATTGTGACCAGAAGAAGCCAACATAGTCTCGACCACTCACCGAAAGACTGTGTTATATGCATCAAATGAGTTTCAAGCCAGGACTATGGTGATGGGTCGCCATTTGGAAACTGTTATGAGGAAACTACTGGATACAAGTAAATTGGTTGTTGAAATAGAGGGCTTGAAGAAAGAGTTGGCCGCAACAAATATTGGCAAGCAAAAGGCCTTAATGCATCTGAGTAATGTGAAGAAAGAGAGTCCCAACTGTTGGCAGAACGTCACACATGGAAAGCTCGCTACAAGGACTTCGTGAAAATAATAAAAAAGCTCACTACAACTATTGTTAGGACGTTTTAACTATTATTATTTACATGTGTGGTGATTTCGAGAATCATCGGAATTTGTGTCGCCCCAAAGTATAATGTAGTGGTTTCAAGTGAACCGCTACAACTAGTGATGTTAAAAAAATTCGTACACACGGGTATCTCTGGATAAAATCTGCAATAGGTAGAAAATTGATATTGTAAATGGATACCTGCGAGTAACAAGTACGAGTATTTTTAATACCCGCATGTTAACGGGGCGGGTACGGGTATCATAGTATTTGTACCCATAGATACCCGTATCCGCTATACTCTAATTTAAATTAAAAAAGAAAAAAAAACATGATTAAAATATTAACATATTAATTTTGAATGAGTTATTTTTTTTATCAATTAGTTTTAAAAAAAAAATTATTTCTTTGTGAATTATCATTCAACACTATTTAAATGGGTTATTTGGACTTTGTTTAAAATTTATGAATGTTATGTATTGTATTTTATTCGAATTTACGATTAAAATATGTTGTTAAATATTTATTTTTATTTTTTTGTAAATATCTGCGGGTACCCGTAGATATCCATAGATATTAAAAAATTATGTGGGTACCCGCATAACGGATATCTGACAGATATAGATACGGGTACAGGACAAATATTTATCTAGTAGGTAAGGTATGAAAAATTTATTATCCACACCCTACCCGTCCCGTTGATATCCCTATCTGCAACATCACCATTTGTTGCAATGTATAAAGTGGGGTGTTTTCTATATGTATATAACAAAAATTATACTCCTCACAATTTTTAATTCTAGAAAACAAATTCAATATAAGAATTGTCAATTTGAACTGCCATTATTCTCATATTATTTCATTTTTTTAGTGTCTTAATTCAAAAATTACATTATTTTTTATAATTATAAATTATTTGTTTATAATCCACCTTTTTATACTCTGTGTTTACAAATTCATAACTTAATAAAAAATATTTATCATAATAATAAATAAATTTAAAAATTAAAAACACTACTTAAAAATAAAAATAACCAACATTAATTTCATTGATCATTTAAAATTGCAAAAAATATTCATTCACAATTACATCAATGTAAATATCTAAAAAAATACAAAGTACTCATAGTTTTTATTTTATATTAATTTAAATATAAAAAAAAAAATACACATCAAATTTGTTTGTAAAGTGATCTTCATAAAGCTTCTAAACTTCCAAATCAACTTGAACAACATATAGAAACAAGTAACTCATGCATTCCTATAAAATGGAATGAAAGAAATTAATCAATTAATATTTTTATAGCAAATAAATCTAAAGTAAAATATTGTACAAAATCTAGGAAACCATATCGATGAGGTTCACACATGGGTTCCCTCCGCTTATAGATCTCACCAAATCAGTAGAAAAAAAGTAATCGACAACAGAAAATATAAATTATTTAGCTCTTATTTTAAATAAAATTTTTTACTTATTCAAAAGAAAAACGAAAAGGTAAATTTTATTAAAACTTTTTCATAGGTTAATACTAATTTACCCATAAAAAAAAGTTGAATAAATGGAACTTCTATACAAGTTTGAGTAAAGAATTTTCCTTTAACTTGTATAAGAAATAGAACTTATATTTTTTATTTATTTTTCGTAAAATTGTTTATAAAGAAAATTGTACCACACCTAACGAACTCAACTAAATGAGTAAACAATGCATCAAGGCAGCCGGGTATTCAGCCTAGGCCGAGTCAGCCTAACTTGTACCGGACCTGGTCAGATTAACCATATAGATGACAACCCTCACGTACATGCCGGAAACAACCCAAGTACACGACTTGGGTTGGCATGGACACAGACTCATAACGGAATAAAGACTAAAGTAACAACAAAGCGGCCAACCTAGGACAGTGTGCGGCCAAGGACGATATCTAACAAGTCAAGAAGTAAACGGATCAGACCGCTCTTGAAGACTTAGTAAAATGGAAGCCCTCGCGTTCAATAGGCCTTAAGGGCCTAGATTAGGGCCCAGGCTCACTCACAGCCCAATAGAACCCAAGTCAAGGCCCAGCCCACGGGACAACCAGACATCATTAATACTCTATAAATACGCATGGACCCCAGTAATTAAAGGTACGCATTCATTAATCACTGATTTGACTTTCTAAGAGCTTTGACTTACTTGAGCTTCAGAGACTCTTCTGCAGGTAACCCCTCCTAGGTTCAAGCTGACATGTATCAACCGGGAAGAAACCAACTGAAGAGATAACGGACTACATGGTAAGGTGACACTTGTGCCTAACTCATCTTATTTGTTCTCTGCAGGAACAATTGGCGCCCACCGTGGGGCACGAGACGAACACCTTTAGTACCCGTTTTTCTCTGAAGATGGTTTTCACCCGTAGCAAAGCTGGAGTGAACAAGCAAGCGGATGTTGGTCCCTCTGGACCTCCTGGCATCACCCCTGATCTGGCCGCCATCCCAGACGGTCAAGCAAAGATGCAACAAGAACTCGCAGATTTGAAGAAACACAGCGCTGACGAAATGGAGGCATTGAGGCAAGAGAACTCTCGCTTGAGGCGAAGGATCGAAGTTGATCCCAATCTGAAGGGAAAAGCCAAAGAAACTTCTGAAGCTGCGAAGTCTCCGGCCTTCCAGCCCATAGAGGAAGAAAGTGAGTACAACCCCACCCCTCACACCTTCACCACCACTCAACAAACACCCATCCCCGTCACCCATCCCCCTCACTTCCCATCTACCCAACCGGGGCTTACCGCACCCCCAACCCCCGCCGCTACCCTCCCTACCACCCAAATCCCCTACAACATACCCACCACCCTACACACCACACATATTCCACCCTACAACCCACAATATCTTCCGACAACCCACATCCCCCCTCACAACCTAACCTCCACCTTCCCCACTATGATCAACCATCCCATCCCACCTCACCTGCTCCCCCCACCAGCCCAGGGGACATCACCCCTTCACTGACTTTATTGCCAACACCCCCCTTCACTGATTTTATCGCCAACACCCCCCTTCCAGCCCAGTGGGAACCTTTCACCCTGGATCGCTATACTGGCGAAACCGACCCTGACGAACACCTTAAGGTCTACATCACCCATGTCGCCCTATACACATCCCAAGACGCAGTCTTTTGCAAAGCTTTCCTCACTACCCTCAAGGGCCCTGCCCTAGAATGGTTCACAACCCTTTCACCTTACTCCATCGACAGCTTCGACGTCCTCTCCCACATGTTCTCTACCCATTTCGCTGGCAGCCGCCCACACCAAACTACCACTATATCCCTCCTAGGCATCCGACAAGAACAAAACGAACCACTCAGAGCATTCATAGATCGCTTCAGCAAGGCAGCCCTTCGTACACCACACCTAAATCAGGAAATGATCCTCTAGTGCATGGCCCTTACCTTACAACCCGGCCCCTACCTTACAACCCGGCCCCATTGCCAACAACGTTTATCTCCACCCACCTGCCTCTATGCACGAACTCAAGTTACGTGTAGCCGACTATGTTCGCATGGAGGAAATACAAACACCAAATTTTGCAACGACTATGCAGCCACCACCGCCAACCCTACCCCACAACCTAACCCACGTCCTGATACCCGCCCATGCGAACCCCGCCAACCTCGCTTCACCAGATATGCCCCTCTTACCGTAGCCCGCTCTCGCATCCTCGACGAAGCCCTACAAGCCGATCTAATCCCTCCACCACGCAAGACAACCACACCTCCCAATGCCGATATGACCAAATATTGCCGTTATCACCGCAACCATGGCCACACTACAGAAGAATGCAAAACACTCCAGGATAAAATAGAAGAACTGGTCAGTGCTGGCCACTTTCGCCGCTTCATCCGAAGAGACGACCACTCCTCCTCCTCTCGAACCCGCCACCCCCCGATCCGATCACAGACGTCCTCCACATGACGCTCGTCATGATAGACACCCCACCCAACCCACCAGTCAAGAACCAGAGCCGGCCCGCACCGACATCACCCCTGTCGACCCTCCCTTACGTGGCACCATTAACACCATCTCTGGTGGCTTCACAAGCGGAGGCTCCACCTCTTTTGCCAGAAAAAGACACCTCCGCCATATACAATCCATTAACCATATCACCCATTCCCACCACAGACGCCGTATGCCTCCTACCGTCTTCACAGATGATGACTTTCACGGCCTCGACCACCAACAAGACGACCCCGTGGTCATCATTGTTGAAATCGAAAATTACGCTGTCAAGAAAGTCCTAGTTGATCAGGGCAGCTCTGTTGATATCCTCTACTGGACCACCTACCAAAAACTTCAACTTCCTGACACCGCCATGGTCCCATATGACGAGCCAATATATGGCTTTTTCGGTGAACAGGTATCCACCCGGGGCTACATTGACCTCCACATCGTCTTTCGAAAGGGGACCCAAACTAAAACCATCCCAATCCGCTTCCTCATCGTCGACGCGCCAACATCCTATAACATCCTCCTGGGCCGTCCTTCCCTCAATACCCTTGGCGCCGTCGTTTCCACCCTTCACATAGCCATGAAGTTCCCTGCCCCGTCCGGCGATATCCTTACCATCCATTACGACCAGCGCTTGGCACGAGAATGTTACATGGCCAGCTTGCGACCACAACTCCCAATCCAACAAACCAACCATATCGAGAGACCCCCCGGCTCCAGCATAGCCCTATCCAGCGAAGATCTTGACCCCAGAATAGGCCGAGATGTTCGCCTTGAATCAGTTGAGGACACCTCTCCTCTAGAGCTTCCCAATGGTCACTCTATTAACCTCGGCACCGGTTTAAACTCTGACGAGCGTGCCACCATCACACCCATCCTTATCAACAACACCGATCTTTTCGCCTGGTCGGCCGCCGACCTCCCTGGAGTGGACCCCCAGGTGGCATCCCACAAATTATCCATATATAAAGAAGCTTGCTACGTATCCCAGAAAAAATGCAAGCTTGGCGAAGAACGTCGGCAAGCAGCCAAGGTTGAAGCCGACAAGCTACTGAGCGCAGGGTTTATAGAAGAAGCTCAGTACACCACTTGACTTTCTAACATTGTCTTGGTAAAGAAAGCCAATGGCAAATGGCGGATGTGCGTAGACTACACAGACTTGAACAAGGCTTGCCCCCATGATGCTTACCCCTTACCCAACATTGACCGACTCGTGGACGGCGGGGCAGGGAACAAGGTGCTTAGCTTTTTGGATGCATATTCAGGATATAACCAAATCCCCATGGCCGCATCAGATATGCACAAAACCGCCTTCATCATGGACGATGCCAACTACTTCTATAGGGTCATGCCCTTTGGCCTCAAAAACGCCGGAGCAACTTACCAACGGCTAATGGACAAGGTGTTCAGCCACCTAATGGGACACTGCGTCAAAGTATACGTCAACGATATGGTTGTCAAGTCTCCAAGTCATCACCAACATGCTGAAGACCTATCAGCAGTTTTCTCCGCACTACGCCAATACAACCTTCGGCTCAACCCCGACAAATGTGTATTCGGCGTTGACCGGGGTAAGTTCCTTGGTTTTATGTTAACCCAACGTGGAATAGAGGCCAACCTTGAAAAATGCAAGGCTATCATCGAAATGCGCAGCCCCACTACCATTAAGGAGGTCCAACGTCTCATTGGCCGTCTCACAGCCATTTCCCGTTTCCTACCCAAACTAGCTGAACAAACCCAACCCATAATCCAACTCCTAAAAAAATCCATCCGGTTCACGTGGACTGATGATTGTGAACAAATATTCCAAAAACTAAAAACAACCTTAACCTCCCCACCTATCCTCCACAAGCTGGACACCCATCAACCCTTGCTTGTATACATCACAGCCACCACCTATACCGTCAGCGCCGCGCTTATCCAAGAAATAGAAGGCACACAGCATCCTGTATATTTTGTGAGCAGAACGTTGCAAGATCCTGAAACCAGATATCAAATGGTAGAAAAGTTGGCCCTATCTTTGGTCCACGCGGCACGCCGCCTACGCCCATATTTCCAAAACCACACCATAACCGTTAAGACCAACTACCCAATTCAAATAATATTACAAAAACCAGATCTGGCCGGACGCATGTCATCATGGGCCGTGGAACTATCAGAATTCAAGATCTGCTGTGAACCCCACGGCCCCATCAAAGCCCAGTGTCTCTTAGACTTCGTCAACGACCTACAACAAACACCTATAGAGGACCAGTGGACGCTTCATGTAGATGGTTCCTCAAATCCAAGGGGTGCCGGCGCCGGCATCGTCTTAGAAGGCCCCAACGACATTCTCATTGAAAAATCCCTTCACTTTGCTTTCAAAACGTCAAATAACCAAGCCGAATACGAAGCCATCCTCGACGGGCTTTCCCTAGCCCGCGAAGTAGGCGTCAAGAGATTAACGTGCAAAATCGACTCCAAACTTACTGTAGGTCATCTAAACGACGAGTTCCAGATCAAAGACCCCATCCTTCTATAGTATTACCATCTGGTCCGTGCAGTCATTCAATCTGCCTTCGAACAAGTTCGCGTCGAACACATCCCAAGAACCGACAACGTCAGGGCCGATATCCTTTCCAAATTGGCCAGCACCAAGCTAAAAAACCGTCACCGATCCTTACTACAGCAAACACTATCCACACCTTCCATCACACACACTTGTCAAAATTTAACCCACACCCCAGCTAACAACGTCACCCCCTCCCAAAGCCATAACTGGACCACCCCCTACATCCAATACCTCAAAACCGGCAACCCCCCCTAGACGCAGACAAAACTTGGCTGGCCAAGGCCACCAGGTACACCATGATAGGCGATGACCTCTACAAACGCGGATATGGCCAACCCCTCCTTAAATGCGTCACTGCAGAGCAAGCCCAATATATTATCAAAGAGCTACACGAAGGTATTTGTGGTTACCATTCCGGCGCACGTACCATGGCTACTAGAGTTCTTAGAGCCGGATATTTCTGGCTGACTATAAAAGCAGACTATCAGGATCATGTCTGGAAATGCAAATCATGTCAGAAACATGGCAACCTTATTCACCAGAAATAAGAACAACTACACCACATACTATCCCCACGGCCATTCGCTAAGTGGGGAATGGACATTCTCGGCCCCTTTTCACCTGGCAAAGGGCAGGTAAAATTCCTAATTGTAGCCGTCGATTATTTCACTAAATGGATAGAAGCCAAGCCGCTAACCACCATCACGGCCCAGCAAGTTCAACAATTTGTGTGGAAGGAAATTATATGCAGATATGGCGTACCACATACCATCATCACAAACAATGGCCGACAATTTATTGACAAGGAGTTAGCCAAATTCTACACTAGCCTAGGCATCAAACACATTACAAGCTCTGTAGAACACCCACAAACCAATGGACAAGCAGAGGCGGCGAATAAAGTTATCCTCGTGGAGCTGTGCAAGAGATTGGATACCGCCAAGGGCCGATGGCCCAAAGAATTAATAGAAGTACTATGGGCCTACAGATGCACCCCTCAATCGTCAACAAACGAATCCCCATTCAGTCTAGTCTACGACGCAGACGCCATGATACCGGTAGAAATTGGCGAGCCATCTCTGTGCCGAGAACTATACGACCCAAACCACAATCACCAAAACATGGCCTTGCATCTCGACCTTCTACCCGAACTCAGAGAAAAAGCCCAGATACGCAACTTAGCTGCCAAACAACGAGCTGCCAGGAAATATAATGCAAATCTATGTCCACGATTGTTCGTCACCGAGGACCTAGTATGGAGAATGGCCAGCAATGCTAGAAAGAAGGATGGCAAGTTCTCCGCCAATTGGGACGGCCCGTACCGCATACGCAAAGATGCAGGAGGAGGAGCTTATCGCCTGGAACACTTATCTAGGGAAGAGATTCTCAACACTTGGAATGTATCTCACCTCAAATTCTATTTCAGTTGAATGTATATTGTAATTGAACCAATACTTGTAGCCCCGGGTGTACTCTTTTTCCTCACTTGGTCTTTTTTCCCTAAGAAGGGTTTTGGCCAGGGAGGTTTTAACGAGGCACCCCTATTCAATAAATAAAAAGAAGGGTTCCCAACCATACGACTTTCTCGTGTGTTTTCTTTCACATTCGTTTAAGTTCCTCACCCTTACCCCAAGTAAGCGGTCTGGGTCGAACACCCCTATATTATGATTAATTCGTTTAAGTTCCCCACTTTTACCCCAAGTAAGTGGCCTGGGTCAAACACCCCTATATTATGATTAATTCGTTTAAGTTTCCCACCCTTACCCCAAGTAAGCAGTCTAGGTCGAACACCCCTATATTATGATTAATTCGTTTAAGTTCCCCACCCTTACCCCAAGTAAGCGGCCTGGGTCGAACACCCCTATATTATGATTAATTCGTTTAAGTTCCCCACCCTTATCCCAAGTAAGCGGCCTGGGTCGAACACCCCTATATTATGATTAATTCGTTTAAATTCCCCACCCTTACCCCAAGTAAGCGGCCTGGGTCGAACACCCCTATATTATGATTAATTTGTTTAAGTTCCCCACCCTTACCCCAAGTAAGCGGCCTGGGTCGAACACCCCTATATTATGATTAATTTGTTTAAGTTCCCCACCCTTACCCCAAGTAAGCAGCCTGGGTCGAACACCCCTATATTATGATTAATTCGTTTAAGTTTCCCACCCTTACCCCAAGTAAGCGGCCTGGGTCGAACACCCCTATATTATGATTAATTCGTTTAAGTTCCCCACCCTTACCCCAAGTAAGGAGCCTGGGTCGAACACCCCTATATTATGATTAATTCGATTAAGTTCCTCACCCTTACCCCAAGTAAGCGGCCTGTGTCGAACACCCTTAACATATAACTTATCGCGACGCACATGCGCCACATATTATCACAACTCGGCATACACAATAACACAGAACGTTAACCGCATTAAACATAAACGCAAAGTATACCTACGTAACACAATGTACCAGTTATTACAGACATAGGCTCAAATATGTTCATAACAATAAAAGTTAAAGTCCTATTCTGCCGCGTCAGCCCCCACTTCCCCAGCATCAACCGCCTCGATAACCTCTTCAACCACTTTCTCTTCCACCCTCACATCCGCTTCCTCACCAGCACTACCATCATCCTCATTCACAAGCCTCCCATCGACAACATCCTTGTTGACATCAAACTTGACGTCCGTAACATCCACCTCCTTGTGGAAAAATGCCGCTTGACGCAACCCTTTTTCAAAACCATTGATGTGTTCCTGTATAATGCTAGTCTTCAGATCATCGAGCTCGCCCACAGCTCCATCATACTTATCCTTCAAGTTCTCATAGTCCTCTTCCAATTCCCATATCCTTTTATTCAACTTCTCCTCAGAATCCAAGCAAAGAACCCTCCATGTCGCCAACCTCTTTCTCTCCGCATCCCAACTTTCTTTTGCCTTCTCCGACGCAGCCTTTTCCTCCTCCAGCTTATCCACCTTCCCCTGCAACTCCTCCACCTTTTCCCGGCCCCCCTATTTCACTTCCCTCTTATAAAAGGACCCCACGCGCCGGCTCAAAACTAAAGCCTTGCTCCCAAACTCCACCATTGTCCTCACAAGGTGGTCCGCATCCATGCCGTCAATAGAATTCACAATGGTATCTGGGAGGGTAATTGAAATTTCCTTCCTCACAGATATTTTTGGCAACTCGATCAACCCAAATTTCGGCCCTTTCTCGCCACTGGCCGATCCTGCCCCACTAACCGACCCCGTTCCGAGCGGGGCCGCCCTTACCTTCTTCATATCTTTTCCCTTCCTGGGTCGAGGCGGTAACTCAGCCTTCCTCTTAGTCCCGTCGTGCACATGCACCTCCACCACAAATGCTTGCAAGTTGAGAACATCAGTCTTCCCAGCCGCCTTGGCCTTAGCAGCCATCTCCTTCCTCAGCGTTTGAAAAAGCGCTAAGTTCTTCTTTCCAGACTGCGCCATATGCCCTACAATAATACATTACAACTCGGATCAAAACAACTTAGAATTATTAACACAGTTTAAGTAATAAACAGATACCTTCAGTATCTATTATCGGGTGCACCGAATTATATACTCTAACTAAGCTCTTAGTGGGCAACTTATCAACAAGCTTCAACAAGATCTCCACAACCTCCTTATCACCAGCCGACAACTCATCCACCCCCATGTCCTTATATCGAGAAGGATTGCTTGTCCAACTAAAAGGGAATTTGGTGCTTCCATCTGCGTTCAAAAAATGAGCTTTTCCTCCTTCTTTAACGACAACCTTGAAGTACCCATCCTTGAAATGCTTGAAAGACTAGGAGAATGCATCCAGTCTGCTGATGCTGGGGCGACTTATCAAAGATAGCCAAGTAGCCGGCCGCTGGGGTCTAGTGTCGTAAAAATACAAAAAAGCATAAGGAGTGGGCTCCAAGTATAAGGACTGGCACAAGATGCGGAAGGCCTGCAAGTAGGCCCAACTATTCGGATGTAGCTGTGTAGGTGCCACATTCAATGCTCGCAATACGCCTATAGTGAAACCGTCTAACGACAATCACACATGAAGTTGAGAAAAGTGGCACATATACATGTAGAAAAACTTCTTAGTAGCCCCCTCCTGCCCATGGCATACCCGGTCGATAGCACTAACCCTCTCTAGAGAAACAATGTCCCCACTAACACCCTTGGAGATGACAGGTATGCAGTTTAACCAAGAGTTCAGTAGACGGGACCACCTGAACAAAGATGATTGGTTACGAACGTCAGCAGCCACCCACCCATAGCCACCTTTCGCCGGCCAATTGCTTTCCGCCAACTCTTCGGGGGGATTCTCTTGAACCTCCCTCACAGTCTCCATTGGAATCCCACTTGTAACGACCCCAGAACTCGTACCCTCTTCGTCAAATTTTCTACCCTTACTTCTATCTGACTCGGTACTCTCACTACTACTAGACGTAGACATACTATCGCTACTAGACATACCTGTTTTCATTTTTACGGGAAGATGTCGGCTGAGTTTGGGAACTAGTCGGACAATATGATGCGCACAAGATCTCTGAATTCAGAACTCTCGCAAATGAACCAAGTAACCCCTCACCCGTTTTCAAACCTATATTTATAGTCCAGGATCCCAAACGATGTGTGCGGCCAAGGACAGTGTGCGGCCAAGGACGATATCTAACAAGTCAAGAAGTAAACGGATCAGACCGCTCTTGAAGACTTAGTAAAATGGAAGCCCCCGCGTTCAATAGGCCTTAAGGGCCTGGATTAGGGTCTAGGCCCACTCACAGCCCAAGATAGAACTCAAGTCAAGGCCCGGCCCACGGGACAACCAAACATCATTAATACTCTATAAATACGCGTGGACCCCAGTAATTAAAGGTACGCATTCATTAATCACTGATTTGACTTTCTGAGAGCTTTGACTTACTTGAGCTTCGGAGACTCTTCTGCAGGTAACCCCTCCTAGGTTCAAGCTGACATGTATCAACCGGGGAGAAACCAACTGAAGAGATAATGGACTACATGGTAAGGTGACACTTGTGCCTAACTCATCTTATTTGTTTTCTACAGGAACAAAAATTATATAAACAAGACCACACTTCTCTACTGCTTGTAAATTTAGAACATTGCATTCAATAGAAAAGAGTACTTACATTTGAAAACTAATTATTAGGTAATTTTGTATCATTACCTTTTTTGTAATTCTACCAATTTTTAACTAAGCACATACTTTAGTTTTAAACTTAAATAAAATATTGATAATGTTGGATTACGGTATATATAGTGTTGAAATACATCGATGAGACGATATAAGGGTGAATTCAAATTCGTAAGTATTATATAGTTGTTGTAGTTGAAGCCTAATCGTTCTAATCATACGAGTTAAAATTCAACTTACTAGAGGAGACAACTATGAATCATAATACTCAAGCGGCTAAAGTAGTTAAACAAACACTATCATACATTGGACGGACAATACAATGATTTATTTGGTCAATAATCATTTTAGTCTAACATATGTTCATGCAGCTAAATTACACTCTTGAACTATTGATCAGATGATATCACAAGACATTCTGATTAGATGAAAGTGACAATAGACAAATTAAAGTCATTGACCATAACATTGCTAGTCAACGTTCTCAATTTTTTTCGTTGCTCTAATTATTTATTTATTGCTTTATAATATCAAGTCATAAAGTACAAATTATTTTTTAGATAATAAAACATAAATAAAAAGTTTGATTATAAAGTAAAAATGATGTTAATGAAAAACAATCATGTTATTTCTATATACATAAATGATTAATATATGACTAACAATTAATTTGATCTTGATTAATTTTTTATAGGTAATTATACTACTAATGATATATTACAGAATATGCTACATAAGTATTTATGCAAACTTTGTACAAATAAATAATTTGTAGAAAGAGAAAAGCACATAAAGGATTTATACTAGTTCACTTCATGAGTACAAACCTCTCTAGCGTACTCCAAGTACAAACCTCTCTAGCCTACACCAAGTACAAACATCTTCAAGTATTACATCCTTGACTTCCCTAAGATCAAGAACTTTCAAATGAAAATTACAAGAAACACTCACAAAGTAAGAGAGTATAATTCATATCACATGTTACAACTTCACTTTGTGAAGCATATTACAATGTGTGCTCAACCCAAATTTCACAATTCACTATAAATATGAAAATTTCACATCTTTAGCACTTTGGTATTCTAGCATATTGTTCTATGCCCTTTTAGAGCTTCTCATAGAGAATTCTCGTACAACTTTGCATCCTTTATATAGATGTTGAGTTGCTAGCCGTCGAGAATTCGTATTGCATTGCTTCATCGTAATCTTCATGATTTTTTTCATTAAGGAATGACTTGATCAATTCTTCAATTTGATTATTCAATGTTATTCTTCAGTGTCATTCTCCAAGACTTTAATTTTGAATCACTAATGCTCTTTGTGATATCTTATTTCCTTTTTTGATTGAGCACAAGCTTGATTTGCATTATGTACTTTATTCAACTTTCACATTTGCCTTGTTAAAAAACTATGTATAATATGATTCTGCAATTGTACCATTAGAGAAATAATATTTTTAATTACAATCAATCAACAAGTTGGTCTTAAGTCAAACAAATTGTTTCCAAATATTCATATGACTTAGATGAACCTTTAATTTAAAAAATTCTTCTTTCGGAGTGTAATTATCAAGAAATAATTCTTTAATGTTGTTGTTCATTTAATCAAATCTCATATTCAAATGACCAAATAAATGTATCATATCAAATGATCAATAAGTGATTAAAGAAAAGAAAACATTTAGCCAAATGACTCAACTCATTATGACTTGTCTATCGCGTGTAGAAATTTAGTACTTGTTACTTTGACTTATTTGGTTAACACACTCATCTAACTCAGCCAAATTTGATCAGATATTGATCAGGATCGATTCAATCGAATTTGATCAAATTTCGGTCGAAGCCGAATTCAGTCAAAATCAACTCATTTGAATTCGGTCGAGACTAACTCAGCCAAATTCGAGACCAACTAAATAAAAAGTTAGATAAAAACCCGAATGTAAAAGCAATTAGAGGCTAGATGAACTACAATATAAGATAAAAGAGGATGGATAAATTCGTTAATACTTCATTCTCTTTTCATATTATCCTTCAATGAGTGTTTTACTATTACCTGAGTTTTCAGTTTATCATTTATGTAATAAACTGTCATACAATAAATTTGAGCATAATATTAAATTTCACTTGGTGTTATGTTGATGTTCATTGAACTGCATTGTAAATCCATTCAGACATCAATTGAATTTAGTATTATGTACACTATTAAAGTCTCGTGGGAGAAAATAAGCAATGAGGAAATAATTAAATATGCATATATGGCTCTCTATTATATATGATTACATAACCACTACCAAGAGCAAATTACTATAAGAAAAACCGTATGAGTAAAGAACTCTCAATGGACAGATAAATATTACTACAGAACAAAAAAATAAATTATGTGATAAATTTATTCCTTGCGTTTTGGTCCATAGAGTTGTATCCCTCGTTTATTCAGCGCTTGTACAGGTCTCGAATTCTGCGCTGCATGCTGCCATTGAATCACACAAAGGTAACACTTAGTTTTTTTATTTTTATTTTTAATTTTTTTCCATAAAAACAAAAAGAGCTAAAAACTTTTTGGCTTCATTTTCATTCTGATTTTCATCATTAGTGCAGTAAATCAACACTTACATCGTGGACAGCCTCTCTAAGTAAATTCACTTGTGCCCTCGACACACTTCTTATCTGGAGAACACGAAGGTTTAAAGGTTTAATTAAACAGGTAATTAATTACGATGATTGATTAAATAATTTACAATGATTTAACAGTACCTTTTTATTTATAGTCCAAATGACACCTTCGGTGCAAGGAGGGACAGTGAGGGAACCAATGTATCTGTAGTACTTCTTGCCACCCAATTTAATTTCTGAGGGATCAAACACCCCAATTTTCTTTTCTACTTCATTATCCACCATGCTTTCTATGATTTTTGACAACTGAAATCATTTCAAATATACTTGTTATTATTCAAGAAAATAAATACCCTAATTAAGTTCTTCTTCATACATTGATTATTAAAGACTTGATGTAGAGTTCAGATTAGTAATTAAGAAATTGAAAGAGAAAATGCTGACATAAAAAAGTTACCTTGGTGAGAATAGGATCGGGTCGACCAATCTTGAACAGAAGACCAACAACAGCAATATTCACTTTTCCATTTTCGCTTTTTCTTTCATGAACCATGTGGAGCTCCAAGTCATACCTATATAATACACTTTTAATTTTTTTTTTCATTTAATTTTGTGAAATTCTATGGTTTTAATTTGTTTTGTTTTTATTGAGTTTAAAAGGGGTTTCACTGAAAAAAATAAACACCAATGAGACATGAGTCTAATCACATAAGACATTGATAACACTCTCAATCCAAAATCTTAAAATGATGGTTTTGTGGACCTTTATTTTTATATAGTACTCAACTTTCTCATTTTTACTTAATATGAGACTTAGACTCACACTTAAATCTTCAACCGTTTTTTCATTTAATTTTTGTTTTAATTCGGGACAGAATAAAGACAAAGATTTTGAAGCAAGACAAACCTCCTTCCATTGATGGTATGTTCTGAAGGTGAGTGCCAATGGCACTGACGCAGAAAAAATTCACTGCCATTGATGTTTATTGATCCAGCATCTTCTCCCCATTTCAGCTGCAACCGTTACGTAAATTAATTATAAATTAAAACATTTGAGATTTTAATAATCAAAGTTTAAGCCAAGTGATCAAATATCTTATGCTTAATGAAGACAAAAATTAAGTATTAGGTAGCTAATGACAGTTAATTTCTTATACATGATGAGCTGTAGACAATATAGAAAACCTATACTCAATCAATAAAAATGTCATTTCATCTTTTTTAAAATGTGCAACAGCTTAAATAAATAAATAAACAAATATGAACCTAGAGTATACAAATTGCATTATTTGGTTCTGTTATTTTATGCAAATTATTCATAGCCACGTATATGGAAGTTTATGTTTTAAGGCACGTGAGAGACAGATAAGAAAACATTGTCAAGATGCGTGAAGTAAGAGATTTTTTTAAGCAATAATGTTAAATTTCTTACAATTTTGTTTTTCTAATTATTAAATAAAAATATATATATGTGTAACTATCTTTTTAAGACATTAAATGATCCTTTTTTTTTTTAATTGACTAGAGTGTCTATAGCAGAAAGGCAATATTATTGGAGCCCGATGAACTAGATGGTAAAATTCTTTTGTTGAAATATGATATAATAGTGATAAAATAATCCATTATTTGTTATCCTAAAAACATATAAAGTTAATTAAACCAAATTTATTTATTTATTCTACAGATGATTCATCTATTAATTTAATGAATTATTCTGCTGTGCCAACTATTAATGGATCAAAATTAATCCAACTAAATTTTTCATAATTCAAATCCTTTTTTAAGCTTATCTTTTTCAAAAATAATTTTTTAACATTTGTTCACCAAATTTAATTTTAAGAAACTTTTTCCAATTGTATTTCTTAAAATATTTTTAAGGATAGATTAAATAACAATCCATAAAAATATGTTAATTGATAGATTTGATTAACTTTTGATTGACTGACCAAATTTTAGTGGATGAAAAGGAATTAATAATTTTTTTATCATTTTCATTGTGATTCTAAACTAAATTCATCAGATTTATCTATTTTCTCATCCTAATATGAATAACAGATATAACAGACAGCTTTTTTTCCTTTTCGCTTTTTCCTTATTATATGTTTTCTTTATATAAAGTTTTCTCTTCTATTATTACATTCCTTATTCTTGCTGTGTTTTATCTGTATGCTTACACCCAAACAAAACAAATAAAACAAAAAAAAAGTAATAAAAGAGAGAAACAGAAAGAAAAAGTTGATGTAGATAAAAGTAACAAAAAAAAAAATAAAAGAACAATTATAGCCTTTGTTAACCTCGTGATTTTGTACATCTAAATATCTATCATGATCCATGAGTATGCATTATTAGACTGAGACACACTATCATGTTTATACCTAAGGAATCATCAGTTTTCAGAATTTTTCAGATGAGAGAAGAACCCACACTAATTCCAGAAAACTGTTACAAAAAAGTTGTTTGTATTCCTTTCTTTCAATTCCAAAGACAAAATGAAGTTAAAATATATGTTTGAAACATGTTCTGAGGTTTTGAAATACTGATTTTTATTCATCAGAATAGAGGATAGAGATCGTGAGTTCAACTTTCTTTGATAACAAAATTAACAATTAATATTTGTGATAAAAAAAATTTGTTGATGGATTACCTCAATATCATGGCCTCTGTTTTTGACAGTAGCATTCTGAGGCTTATAGTGCTTCTTTAGCTGCCCCAAGTTTGGCACCACTCTAACCCTGTGGCTTGACAAATCAATTGGAGACTGCATTTTGCCAGTTTTACATGTTTCCCATTCCTTCTTCAGTTCCCCCCAGTGTGAGGGACCCTTCTCACTCCCTCTTATGTAATCAAACTCACTCTCATCCTCTGCACAACCACATGCATACATCAAATTCATTCATCAATCAAAACAAAACAAAACAAAACTCAAACACTTGTTCCACTTACCAACTTCCTGTGCTCTAGTCCATGTTGTTGAATGGAGTAGGATGATGACAAGTATTATCAGATTTGGAACAAAAACTCTGCATCTCATTCGGTGATTCATGTTGATTTCAAAGGATGATCAAGTTTCAGATTTCTGGAGTTCAAAGCTGAAGAAGATGCAAAGGGGTGATTCTCAGAGATATGTAAAATTGAAGGGAGGAAGAGCATTAGGGCTTACTATATATACACATTCGCAGGCGTTGGTTTGGTGTGGGAAAGCGAAACTTTATAAGTCAAACACAGAATTTCAGTTTTCAAATCTTATTTTTCTTCACATACCACCTTTTCTTTTCTACTTAACTACCATAACTTTCCAAATTTTTTTCACATTTTACTATTTAAGTTTTATATGTTTTACATTTAACGACATATGTCCATGTAACGTAAATATTTTAATTTTATATATATTTATATAAGAGTTAAATATGTTTTTGAACTTTGATAAAAAAATTAAAATTTGTCTCTATCTCAAATTTTTATATAATTTGGTCCTTAAACTTAAAATATAAATAAATATAACCTTTCTAATTAGATTGTGTTAATTTTTTTTTATGTATGAAATAACATTTTATGGTAGCATTTAAGTTATGTATACTTCTAGATGCGTATTAGTTCAAATACTAACTTCAAACATCATTTTGACACACGTAGACAAAATTAACGTGATTGAGTTTAAAGCACTAACGAGCTATAATCACATACCACATTATATACTCTTTGGAGAACTTGACACGGAGAACAACACCAAGTTTTTATTATGTAATACTATATTTTGTTTTTCAAATAACTTTGTATATATTATCTGTAAAAGGGTTAAAGCATTCCAAGTACTTCATTATTATTATAATCTTTGTCAATCAACAAAAAAAACATCTGAGTTGAGAAGATCATATTCGTTCATTATTAAAATTTAAGAATCAAAATATATAAATATAAAAATTTTAAATAAAAACATTTTAGGAATTCTAAACATATTTGACCCTTTATATAAAACATTATTTGGTATAGATTTATATTTTCTAAACTTTTTTGCCAGAATATATTTTATCATATTGATAAAGCGTATGAAAATTAAAGTAAAGTGAAATTATTAAAATAATATAGTGATGAAATATATGATCATTTCTTTCTTTTTCTTTTTTTTTTACCTTTGTCGTATTTGAAATGTGAACTCGGAATCCTTTGCACTCACAAGAAAACGGGAGTCAGAGTCCAAGAAAGAGTTGTTGTCCATTTTATATCATTAATCCAGGGGAAAAATTGAAACATAAGTAAACGTCTTTGAAGTTATTGACAAAAAATTGGACTAGCTGAATTCAATTCCATGTTTTCTTCCTTTTCTTTTGACATTTAACATGTACGTAGCACACAACATAATATATATATATATATAGAAGTACAATTTTTGTTTTTCTAGTTGATAAAACATTGAATTTATGGTCTATTTGGTTTTAATACATAGAAAATAATTATATAGAATTGAAATAAATTTGTGTATCTTAATTAATAATGATCTAGGTCACATTGTTAGGTAGAAGGTGGATGAAACTTGAGCAAACCTAATTCTTTATATGTACTTAGTGAATCGTAGTTGTTGGATATGAAGATCGCATTGCTCAAATTTTGAGTAGTAATTGTTCTACCTTTTACTTTTATATTTTATATGAATGAGATTTGGTGTCAAATAAATTATAAAAGTTTTATATAAAATAAATTCAAAATATCATCTCTATTTTAAAATTTCAAAACAATATGGATTTTTTATATACTATTTTTAAAATTTATTTCTACTAGATATAGAATTAAACTCATTCTTAAATCTTAATGAATATCATTGTTAGTTAATTGATAATGTAAATGCGTGGAAAAGAAAATTCAAGAAAATGGGAATTGGAAGTAACTTTAGTAGGTGGTGTTATTTTGAAATTTGAATGTATAGTGAAATAGTAAATAAATAATTCAGAAATTATTGTGAAGAGGGGATTAATTGTATCTGTATATTTTTACGCGTTGGGACTCGTTACGCGTTTTTCCGTTTTCCATTAACGCGCTTATTCGTATGCAACCTGTAAAAAGTTAAATATATATG
This sequence comes from Vigna unguiculata, assembly GCF_037176805.1. Lineage (NCBI taxonomy): Eukaryota > Viridiplantae > Streptophyta > Magnoliopsida > Fabales > Fabaceae > Vigna > Vigna unguiculata. Next base: position 10,490,515 of record NC_140798.1, on the reverse strand, counting down.
AAATCTTAAGTAAACTTTTTAGTTTATTATTTTCTTTTTTAACCACCATAATTACAATTATTTGGTAGGTAGAAATCAATTCAAATTCTTTTTTCCAAACTCAAATTCATGAAACCCCAAAGGAACCTAAATGCAAACTCCGATGGACAGATTCGATACGTGTATTAGATACAATACGTATTTGATATATCGATACGTTTATTTTTAAAATAATAGAATATGATACATGATAGATACATAATATATAAATATTGAAAAATGTACAATAATTCTTACAAACATAATAAATATATGATTGTTAATGTGTGAATCCAAATTTCCTAATTAGAGACCAATTATTCTGGTAGCCGAAACCGGGTAACTAATGTTAGTGACCAATTTAAAAATAAATTCATAATTGAAATTATTTTAATTATCAATTTAAATATCAATTATAATTTTTTGGAACTATTTTAGTTGTCAATTTGATCACTCTATACTAACTAATTATTTTTTGTCACTAAAATTGGTCACTATTCCAAGATTTTTATGGACTTTATAAATTAGATACTTCATAAGTGATGGGGAAAACAACAACAAACAATATACTAGAGAATGCAGCGGATATAATTTCCCCTAACTTGCAAGAATCTATGAGGAGCAATAATCAAAGAGCAACAATAATAAATCACCAAAAGCACAAATAAAGGCACCAAGATTTTTAACGTGGAAAACCCCTCAAATCAAGAGTAAAAACCACGAGTCGTCCAGACCAAAGAAATAGCTCCACTATGATCAACAAGAGTACAAAAGAGTCTCAATCAATAGCACAAATTAGTGCCAACACCCAACCAAATAACAAAGCAACAAAGCTTTCAAATAGAGAAGAACAAGAGAGAAAAACCTCTACAAATCACTGCTGCAGTGCGAAATTAATATCTCCCAACTCAGACCTCGTATCAAAGATCCGACCGGTCAGAATGAAGAGCAATGAGTTCCGAACCTGCTGTAAAAATTTCAGCCCGATCCAACGGTGAACGAATCCGCAGCGCCGAATTTACTGCGACAGCTCTATGAAAAACGTGAACAGAATTTTCCCTCTACCTCTCCCTCTATGTGTTAGGGCTTTCAGTGTATTCTGACTCTATTGTTCTGCCTCTCTCTTTATTTTATAGCCTCCTCTCCACTAGGTTAAGTGAGACATGGGCTTCTCAAATTTTGGATCTTTTCTCCACATAGGAAGGGAGCCCAATACCCAACAAATCTCCCCCTCACAACTATGTGGAGATAACCGCCAAACCGGCGATCTCACAACAAACTTCAAACTTTCCTCTTGACAATGCTTTAGTCATCATATCAGCACCATTATCATCTGTATGAACCTTTTTCAACTCCAACAACTTAGCATCCAAAGCATCACGTATCCAATGATACCTCACATCAATATGTTTGGATCTAGAATGAAAAGTTGGATTCTTACCAAGATGAATAGCACTTTGGCTATCAACGAACAATGAATAGTTATCTTGCCTAAAACCAAGCTTCTGCAAGAATTTCTTCAACCATAACAACTCCTTGCATGCTTCAGTAATAGCAATGAACCCTGCCTCTGCAGTAGACAACGCTACACACCTCTGTAGTCTTGATTGCCAAGCCACAGCTCCCCCTGCAAACTTTATCAAATAGCCCGAAGTGGACTTTCTGGAATCAATATCCCCAGCCATATTTGAGTCTGAGTAACCCATCAAAGTAGGTTTATCACCTCCAAAACAAAGCTTCATATCAACTGTACCATGAAGATACCTCAAAATCCATTTCACAGCATTCTAATGCTCCTTACCTGGGTTTGACAAAAATCGACTAACTGTACCAACAGCATGTGCAATATCTGGTCTTGTACACACCATCGCATACATCAAACTGCCCACCGCAGATGCATAAGGAACTCTACTCATATTGGTCTTCTCAACTTCATTTGAAGGACTCTGTTTAACACTCAGTTTAAAATGAGTAGCAAGAGGAGTACTCACAGCTTTAGCATTTTCCATCTGGAATCTCTGCAACACCTTCCTAATGTATTGCTCTTATGATAGATAAATCTTCTTTTCTCTCCTATCACGTGAGATATGTATGCCAAGAATCCTTTTAGCAGCTCCCAAGTCTTTCATGGCAAAAGACTCGCCAAGTGTCTTCTTTAACCTGTCAATTTTGGAAATATCTTTTCCAACAATAAGCATGTCATCAACATATAATAACAGGATAATAAAGTCATTCATTAGAAAAACTTTTAACAAAGACACAATGATCAGAAGTAGTCTTCTTGTAACCTTGCTCACACATAAAATACTCAAACTTCTTATACCACTGCCTTGGGGCCTGCTTCAAACCGTATAGACTCTTCCTTAGTCTACACACATAATCTTCCTTGCCTTTAACAAGAAAACCATCAGGTTGCTTCATGTATATCTCTTCCTCCAAATTACCATGAAGGAAAGTTGTCTTCACATCCATCTGCTCAACCTCCAAATCAAGAGTAGCAGCTAAACTTAGCACAGTTCTGATGGATGACATTTTCACCACAGGTGAGAAAATCTCATTGAAATCAACACCCTTTTTTCTGTCTGAAACCTTTTACCACTAATCTGGCCTTGTACCTTGGAAGCGTAGAATTTGAATCTTGTTTCACCCTAAAAATCCACCTAGTTTCCAATGCCCTTTTGCCCTTAGGCAATTTCACCAAGTCGTAAGTGTGATTATCATGCAAAGATTTCATCTCATCTTGCATTGCATCCAGCCACTGTTTCTTCTCTTCACTATCCAAAGCCTCTTCAAAACACTCAGGTTCTCCACCGTCAGTCAAGGTTATGTACTCATCACAAGAATACCTTGTAGACGGTTGTTTCTGTCTATTAGACCTCCTGAGTTGGACTTGAGGTGATTCAGATATATCACCAAGATCTTCATCATCATCATGTTCCTCTTGAGCATCATCAATTGGAACCTCTACTCCACTTCCAACCTGTTGATCATCAACATCACCATGTTGCTCATTGTCTTGAGCTTCCGTTTCAACATTCTCCAAATTGTGAGCGGGCAACCTCATCGGATTACCATCAGTGAGATTACTATCTTTCTCGGGTGTGGTCTTCTCCACCTTATCAATGTCTTCAATGGTCTGGTCTTCCATGAATTGTACATCACGGCTTCTAACAAGCTTCTTCTCAACAGGATCATAAAACCTGTAGCCAAATTCATCCTCACCATAGCCAATAAAGATACATTACCTTGTCTTTTTATCTAACTTGGATCTTTCATCCTTAGGAACATGAACAAATGCCCTGCAACCAAAGACACGCAAATGATCATAGCTAACATTTTTACCAAACCAAATTTTGTCTGGCACCTCAGTATTCAAAGCAACTGCGAGACTGAGATTAATAACATGCACAGCTGCAAGCAATGCCTCTCCCCAAAAGTGCTTAGGCAACTTTGCTTCTGAAAGCATACATGTAACCCTTTCAACCAAGGTCCTGTTCATCCTCTCCGCTAGACCATTCAACTAAGGAGTTTTATGAGGGGTCTTCTCGTGTCTAATACCATGATGCCTGCAATAAACATCAAAAGGTCCACGGTACTCACCACCATTATCACTACGGATGCATTTCAGCTTCTTGCCTGATTGCCTCTCAACCATAGCATGAAATTCCTTGAACTTTTCAAGTACTTGACCTTTCCGCTGAAGAGCATAGACCCATAGCTTCCTGGAACAATCATCAATAAAAGTAACAAAGTAAAGTGCACCACTAAATGACTTTACCTTTAATGGGCCACAAACGTCAGAATGCACCAATTCAAGCAATTCTGACTTCCTTGAGGGTGGATGCTTCTTAAAAGATACTCTGGTTTGTTTACCAGCCATGCAATGAGAACATTTCTCCAATTCTGCATTTCTCAATCCCATAAGCACATCCTTTTTAGCTAAGCAGTTAAGCCCTTTCTCACTTATATGACCAAGCCTCCGGTGCCACAAAGATGCCTCCATATACATAGCATTCACACTGTCTTTAGCAACCAAAGCTTTAGTCCAATACAATTTAGATTGTTTCTCCCCTCTGACCATAACCAAGTTACCTTTAGTGAGCTTCCATTTACTAGAACCAAAGTGATTGTCATAACCACAATCATCAAGCAACTGCACAGAGATTAAATTAAAACGAACATCTGGAGCATGTTTGACTCCTTTAAGCAACAACTGCACTCCCATGTTGGTTTGCAGGTAAACATCACCAACACCAATCACTTTAGACTCACCATCATTACCCATCTTCAACACTCCAAAATCACCAGAAGTGTAAGATGTGAAGAACTCCTTCCTAGGTGTAACATGCAGTGTAGCACCACTATCAATAATCCACATGCTCTCATCAGATACAAGATTAACGGACTCAAAGTCACGAAGAAGAACAAGATCACCATCTGTAGCAGTAGTGACACGATCATCATCATCATGGTCATTCTCTCTCTGCTTGCCCTTCTTGTCTTTGTTCTCCTTTTTCCACTTAAAACAGTATTTCTGAATGTGTCCAGTTTTATGACAAAAATGACACTCTAAATTCTTGTATCTTGACTTGGACTTGCTCCTACTCTTCTCTCTACCACCTTTATGTTCCTTTTTCTGACTTCTCCCCCTAGCTTCTGTAACAAGCATCTCAGACTGAGATGAAGAACCATGTGCCTTCCTTCTCATCTCTTCATTAAGAGCACCGCTTTTTGCCATCTGAAAAGAAACAACACCATTCGAGACAGAGTTCGTAATTGAAACCCGAAATACCTCCTAAGACTCTGGTAGAGTATTAAGCAACCATAATCCCATAACTTCGTCATCAAACTTTATGCCCATTCCTGACAATTGATCTAGGAGCCATTGAAACTCATTTAAGTGATCAGAAATAGAAGAATTCTCCTTGTACCTCAAATTCATCAAGCAATTTAACAAATACAATTTATTATTGCCCGACTTAAAAGCATACAAAGACTCAATCTTCTCCCACAAAGCTCTGGCATGTGTCTCATTAGCAATATGATTATAAACATTATCTTCAACATATTGCCGAATAAAACCACATACCTGTTGGTGCTCAAAATCCCATTCTTCTTCAGAAATAGAATCTGGCTTCTGTGTAGTAAAAACCGGAAGATGCAATTTCTTGACAAATAATAAATCTTTCATCTTGCCCTTCCACAAATGATAATTTGTACCATTCAAAGCAACCATCTTTGCATTTTCCTCCATCATTCAAGCAGGTAAATATAGCCCAACCAAGAGTTCTGATACCACTCTGATGGGGAAAACAACAACAAACAATATACTAGAGAATGCAGCGGATATAATTTCTCCTAACTTGCAAGAATCTATGAGGAGCAATAATCAAAGAGCAGCAATAATAAATCACCAAAAGCACAAATAAAGGCACCAAGATTTTTAACGTGGAAAACCCCTCAAATCAAGAGTAAAAACCACGAGTCGTCCAGACCAAAGAAATAGCTCCACTATGATCAACAAGAGTACAAAAGAGTCTCAATCAATAGCACAAATTAGTGCCAACACCCAACCAAATAACAAAGCAACAAAGCTTTCAAATAGAGAAGAACAAGAGAGAAAAACCTCTACAAATCACTGCTGCAGTGCGAAATTAATATCTCCCAACTCAGACCTCGTATCAAAGATCCGACCGGTCAGAATGAAGAGCAATGAGTTCCGAACCTGCTGTAAAAATTTCAGCCCGATCCAACGGTGAACGAATCCGCAGCACCGAATTTACTGCAACAGCTCTATGAAAAACGTGAACAGAATTTTCCCTCTACCTCTCCCTCTATGTGTTAGGGCTTTCAGTGTATTCTGACTCTATTGTTCTGCCTCTCTCTTTATTTTATAGCCTCCTCTCCACTAGGTTAAGTGAGACATGGGCTTCTCAAATTTTGGGCCTTTTCTCCACATAGGAAGGGAGCCCAATACCCAATAATAAGTATCATTAAAGTATCACATACGATACGTGTCAAACACGAATACGTGATCCAAGTTAAAGTATCGGTGCATCATAGTCCAATATCAATCACTCTAAAAAAAGAAGAAGAAAAAATTATTATTATGTTCAACAAAAGTAATCGTATAGAAAAATAGATTTCGTAGTCAGAATCCAATCTTCAAACAAAATAAACGAATAGAGAGCTAAAAATATTAGAAAAAAAATAGATAAAAAAGAAGATTCTACTTTTTAAATACATAATAGTTTTTATAAAATGAACTTGATTTAATTATTTTTTATTTATATTAAAAAAATTTAATAATTAAATAATTGAATAATTATTAATTTCTCTATCTTAATATTTTTTAGGATCCTACACTAAGATTAATTTGTAATATATAAATAAAGTAAATTTCATCTTACTGATTTTACAAAGTTAAATTTAATTTAATTCACAATTATATTCATTTAGCATAATATAGTATCATATTCATTATTCGTTTTTCAAGATCGTATCAAAGTCATTTTTTTAATAATATATATATATATATATATATATATATATATATATATATATATATATATATATATATATATATATATATATATATATATATAGACACACACACTAAGTAATAGTTGTAAGATAATAATACTTTATTCTTACATTTGAGTTTATTAACTTTATGTGTCTTCTTTAAATTAAATTAATGTTGATAAGAATTTTCTTATGACTTTTTTTGAACAAAAACAATTTAGAGATACTCGCAAGTCGCCAGGTTAACGAAAGTGACTTTAATAATATAATAAACAATAGAATTCAAAGTAAAATCATATTTGGTGATAACGAAGATGCCTATCTACTTAAGTAACTTTATGTGTTATTTTCCACATGCTTTTTATATAATATATTTCTGAATACCAAAATCTCGGTTGACAAGTGCTTTTAAAAAGAGAGAAGCTTGAACTTGCGTGCTTTACTTATAAATTTCCAGTTTGTGAATAATAATATATTTATGCTATCAGAGAATTATATGCACTGTTTAAAATAATATGAAAATCAGATCTAACTTAAATAAAGTAATATTGTAGTATTTTTTTAGTTTATTCTTTATCAATATACAAAGTTTACATGAACAAGGTATTTCTAATCAAGAAACAATTTGATTAAGTAAAAATAAAACGCAAAAAAGAAGCATGTAGACCGAAATTGCAAGTTAAAAATTAGAGAAAGACTAAAACTTCAATTTAGTAATTTTTGAATGAACAATGTAGACAAAAAAGTGAGACATGGCATCCAATAATCATGAGATGGTTGAACAAAAAGAATGTAATAATGTGTGTACGTATGACTAATTATAATTAAATATAGAATGTTTAGTTGTTGACTTGGCTTGTGTCTAAAAATATTGGGTTGGTAAAAGCAACAAAAAGTTGAAATTTTAAACCGAAAACACGCCTTCTTGAAGGAAGAATCCGAGACATTTGTATATTCAGTTATCTACCCAACCCAACTAAGAAATTAAGTAAAATGGAAGAATGAATAAATTGTATTTGTTTTGTTGTCGTGAAGCAAAAGAAAGTATTAAAATCTGTTTCTAAGGAAACATATTGTATATGTTGTCGAAACTCAGAGTTAGTTGAGAACAGAAAGGTGTCCCGCAAACCTGTCATTCTGACCAATCTTCTGGAGACCAAATATTTTAAGCTTAACTCCAGCCAAGCGGAGAGCAGCCATGACGAAATTCCAAACATCTTTATTTTACTTTGTTGGGTATCAATAGGATTGGACTTCCCAATTTTTTTTAAGGTTAAATATTTATTTTTTTCATTTTTGAGTAAAAAAAAATTATTTTTTTTTAAATTTCGGTTCAATTTAGATTTTTATTTTTAGAAATGTATAAATTTAATCTTTTAAATTAATTTTTTTAAGTTTATTTAACGTTTCAAAATTTAAAAGATAGACTAATTTTAAATTTTTATTAAAAGTTAAAAGACTAAAAACATATCTAACCATCATTTTTATATATAAATTAGGCTTAAATATACATTTGGTCCCTATTTTCGTTAAAATTATTCAATTTGGTCCATATTTTCGTTTTGCTGTCAATTTGGTCCTCACTTTTGTGAAATTGGATTCAATCAAGTCCTTTTAACAAACGGTGTTAATATTGTTAACAACATAGTGACAACGTGGAACTGTTTGGGGTAAGTGGCAAATTTTTGCACTGACGTTGGCACTGTATTCATTGTTTTGGCCGTTGTAGGTTTAAAAATGAATAAAAACAATTGGGGAAGAAATTGAATTAGGGTTTGCATGAAATCTGTGGCTAGCAAGAACGTGTGCACAATCCACTTGGTGAGTTTGAATTCGTGTTTGTGAGGTATGTCTCGTCACCATTCGTCTTCCTCCTCTTACTATAATAGTTGGGGCCAACCAAGTTGTAGTGGGTCTCATATTCGTGGTTCCAAGAGTATGGGTTTAACCCCATTTTCAAATGTGGAGAACTTGTAGTGGTTCGAGTGGCAAGAACTTTGAGGAATAATGGTAGGCAATTTTGGGGTTGTTCTAAGTACAAGGTTAGATTGATGTGCCTTAAGAAACTCATTGTCATTTGCCTTTCGTATAGATTGATAAGACAAAATTTATGCTTCAATTGTTTTGTGTTCAATAATAGAGTGTTGCTTCCAGTGATATGGTGTGGTGTAACTACTTCAAGTGGTGTGATGAAGAAATTATATGATGAAAGGGATGGTATTATAGCCCAACAAAGGATGAAGATTTATGAACTGGAGGCTTTAGTCAGGGTTATGAAGAAAACAATCCAATTTTTCTTAGGATTAGTTATTGTTATTGTTGTAATCTTTATAGTAATGGTGCCAGTAATGTTAAAAAATCATTGTGTTTAGGTGAGGATGTCGTTTTTTGGATGTTGATCAAGTTATGGATGTTAAAAGACCAATCATTGGTTCTGATTTGTAATTTATGAATGAAGTTATGGATTTTATTTGTGCTCTAGATGAAGCACGGTTGAGCAATCTTTATTTTTTTTTGAATGCATGAATATGAATCTTTATCTTCGTTTAAGTTGTTCAATTCGGTCCCAACTCTAGTTTAAATATGTTTAATTAAGTCACTAATTTCGTTTAAATTGTTCAATTTGGTCCCTACTTTAAGTTAAATATATTCAATGAAGTCCCTATTTTTGTGAAAATTTATGTCATGGAGTTTGTAATTTTATAAGACAACCTGCCAATCAGAAGTGCATAATATAATCCAATCCATATTTTGGTAAGACAACTTGCCAAGCACAAAAGCACAAATGTCAATCACAACTCCAATATTGGAGACCAATATTCCTTTAAGTACAATCAGAACCTGTTTACTCAAGCAATTCAGATGTTAAAAAAATAATCAAGTGTTATACAAAAGAACTAAACAAAATAGAGTACCAATTACTACAAAATTACACCAAAAGAGGCCTAAATACATTTCACACAAAATATGGTCTCCTAAGTAGGCCTAATTAAAACACACAAAAGGATCTTCAAGTTGGTCTTCGAATCTGCAATATTTGCCTTGTGCTTGGTTGCCCAGTCTGTATTGAGACTTCTTGTGGTTGTTGTGTAGGCTGTGTTGGTTGTGTGGACTGTTGATGAGGGGTGGTGGTTCTGTTGGTTGACTTGATTGTGGATTAGGTTGTTGAGGGACTTGTGGACAATTACTTTTGTTATGTCCCACTTCACGGTAAACCTTACATCTCTTATGTTGGCCACCTTTCCTCAATTTTGTATCATTTTTCTTTAACTCTCACTGTTCCAATCTCTTATTTTTCTTTGGCCTCCCAGGTAATCTCCTTTTTAGGGGGGTTGCACATCATTATAGGAAATGTGTCTGACTTCAAAAATCTTTTCTCCTCACCAACTATCAAAGTGTAAAAAGTTAGCAATAAGGCTGAAAATGATTATGTGTGTGAAAGACACTATTTACATACCTTGGAATCCAGTTCTTTGTTAAGGCTGATTCTTCTCGCAGTCTACTTTTAATCTTTGGGCAAATTGAACCTCTAAAAGCTTTCACCTTCTTTCATTTTTTTGCCCACCTCTTCATTAAATAAATTATGATGTCCTCTAGCATTGATATAAGTGGTTTAGTACTTGCATCAATAATGACACTATTGAAAGCTTCGCTCATGTTGTTTACCAGAGTGTCACAAATGGCTTGATTTGTAAACCTAGATTTGGACCAAAATCTAAAAATGAATGTGTCACACAAAGGTTAGCATCATCATAATGTATAACAGTATTGTCAATATGAAGGATAAAAAACAAACCTTGGTGGAATGACTATGAGGTATTTGTAAGCCTCAACATTGACTTCTTTAATATTTCTCATCTCTCTTTCTCAAGCTTGGGGATATGTACTCGCATTAGCCTGCCACATTAAATTCTTTAATTTCTTCCCACCAAATTTTTTTCCTAAAATTGGAGTACAAATACCGCATGTAGAATCTTTGTTCTGCTCCAGGTAACAGTTCTTGTATAGCAGGCATAAGTCCCTGTCATAAGCCAAAAATCAAATATATAAGTCCATCACCATAGTGCAAACACTTTAAAATATTTATTAAATCATTACTGATATTTACCTTTTGTTGGTCTGACATGAAGGTGATGGACTTACATACTTCTGGTCCACCTAGGTCTTCAATCAATAGCTCCATAAATCAAGTCCATGTCTCTTTGTTATCCACTTCAACAAGTGCATAACATAGTGGTAGCATTTGATCATTACCATCTCGACCAATAGTAGTTAATAACTCACCCCCATACCTTCCTTTCAAAAAGCATCCACCCAACCCAATTATTGGTCTACATGACACAAAACTATCTTTACATGCTTTTAAACAAGTGTAGAACCTTTTGAATGTTACTTGACCTTGCACGTCTTCCACTTTCAATTTTATTGTAGATCCAGGATTAGATTTCAGCAATTCATTTGCATAATCATAAATTCTCCTAAACTGCTCAATGAACCTTGAACTTGGTCTGCTGCCATTGCTCTTGCCCTACGAGCCATAGACAATGAAACTCTAGTATTCCATTTCCTAACAACCTTGTTAAGTATTTCATTTATTTTTAAACTTAGATTTTCTCTTAAGTTTGTCTCCAAAGTCCCACTCAACCACTTTGAATTGATTATATCAATGGTAAATTCCCTACTATAAGTATAAACATCAACAACTTTCCTTAATTTCTAATTATTATGGGAAGTCAACAATGCACAATAAGCTAACCAAGGACAGTTTCCTTAGGCCCCCATGCATCTCACCCTAATTCTACATTTATCATTTTTGACAAATCTTATATTTCTTCCACCATGAACTGCATACGTTTTAACAACATCTCTAAAGTGTTCCTTATCAAAGAAATATGTTCCCACATCCCACTTATAGTCTGTCATGGATTTCGGCATCACAAACATCCCAAATACATCTCGACTGTTATCACCATCCTCTGATTCACAATCTATTTCTCCACCACTCAACAATTCATCTGATTGTCACTGATCATCAGAAAGCCCCATATCAATGTGTTTTCACACACCCTCCCCTCTTTTCCTCACACTAACTTTGATTCTCTTCTTCAGTTGTACCCACTTCAACTACCACAAAACCCACATCATTATCACAATTATTAATGCCCCCCATTACACTGACAGGAATATCAAATAAATCCTCACCCTTAGTCTTCGAATCAACCCAATTGTGCACCTCAGCCTCAATATCCACCTCAGTTTCAAACACTCCCTCCTTAGCTCCTCCACCACCTAAGTCAGGCTCACCTCCACCTCCAAACTCATCCTCACCTCCACGTCCCAAGTCAGGCTCACCTCCATCTCCAAACTCACCATCAATCTGGCATCCACCTCCCAAATCAGCCTCATCCTCACCTCCACCTCCTAAGTCAGCCTCCTCCTCACCTCCATCTCCCAAGTCAACTTCATCCTCACCTCCACCTCCCAAGTCAGCCTCATCTTCACCTCCACCTCCCAAGTCAGCCTCATTCTCACCTTCACCCCTAAGTCAACCTCATTCTCACCTTCACCCCCCAACTCACCATCGATGTCACCACCAACCCCCAAGACAACATCAGTCAAACCTTCACCCCCAAGACGACCTCATTCAAACCTCCACCTCCTAACTCAGCATTAACTTCAAATATTGCATATTCCAAATTACTTTCTATAACATCCCAATCGGATATTACAAATTTAAAAATAAAATAAAATAAGAAAAATAAAAATTCATTAATTATAAACTCATTTCCCAAAACGCAAGAAATTTCAAACTTTATTCAATCATAAAATAATTGAATCTAAACTTTATAAAACTTAAATACAATATCCAAGTTTAACGATATAAAGTGTTACAACTGATTACAAAACATATTAAATAAAACTCTGTGAAATCTTTAACCCAGACTAGCCCTGCTCTGGCTCTATGCCTCACCAGATCCACCTGCAACATCATCTACTCACGTATACCACGTATACGATCACAACCATGTCAACCGTGTTCTGCATCTTCTAGTGAGTACCTTAAGATGTCTTGTTGTCACACCTATCGGCAATAACTGATAGAGCACATGTAGGAAACCATGCTACGGATCACACACCGTAACGCCAGGTGAAGTTCCCAATACGAATAACATTCGTAATGTCCCAAGACTACCAAACTCGTCAACTTATTATTGAGGAGGACAATCTACTAGACCCGACGTACGAGCCACAACCCCCACACTCACACCGGCCACATTCGCCAACCCGAGCCACAACTCAAGAGTTCCTCGTGTTCATTCGTCATCCTGATCCACAACTCGAGGGATGTCATTCTGAGCCACAACTCAAGGAATACCACGTGCTTTACCCCTATCCCGAGCCACAACTCAAGGGATATGTCCCAAGCCACAACTCAAGGAACATCAGCAAGCCAACCTTTGAGATATCATAGAAGCATTGTAGACCACGCACATCAACGTAAGCACAACCCAAATCTGTTGTAACAACATCACTTGGCACTACTCACAAGGCGCCAAGTGCTGCTCACTTCCAGACCGCCCGACGGGGAATGCGTACCTCCAAGCGCCAAGCGCCTCAGATCCTCAAAAGCTGCAGACACTGCCTGGTGGGACCCCCCTCACCGCCAGGCGCAACCGTTCCAGATCCTCTCTGATTTAGCAACTATCGCCTGGCGGTCTAAAACCACTGCCAAGCATTATATCAGTGCCTGCACAATACTGGCTCTTTTGGTAATCCCGCACAGATTTGGATCCTCAATCCAGGCATCAAGACTCACGATGTCTTTCACCAATTTAGTTGAATCGCTTTTCTAGTGGCTAACTTATTTTCAAAGTTCCTACTTCCATTTAAGTTCAACCACCCAAGTCTACAAAATTGGCTTTCTTAAAGTTAACCTTATTCATCCCTACCATACCACAATGCACTCATATTGCTTATTCCTTAACCTTGGTACTAGTCATTACAACCATTCCTAACTCATTCCAAGTCAACTCCTCCTAGATAAATCACAACTCACTCACATTCCAAATATTAGCTTTGAGTTTAATTTCCATTCACTACTATCTAAATTTTTACCAACACTTCACTCATAAATCTAAACTCAATCACGAAATAGGTCAAGTTTCTGGACCCCCTTCACATAGCTTGTCCAAATCCATAATTTATACTATGTCACAATTTATATAAGCAAGTCTTAGAATAAATAATATCATCACATTCTAAGTTAAGTCGACATCTTTAATTTATGCCTTAGGACTCTATCATCAATTACTCAAAGATATCACCAAATCCACACTTCCAGTTCCAATTAAGACTGCAATAGAGCCCAACCCAGTGCCTGCCATCACAGCCACACAGTATCACTGCCCTGCGCTGGAGCTTGGCGGTACTTACAATTCTAGCCAATTTTCCAGAATTTTAGCACCTGCAAAGACTCCCTAACAATTCCCCATTGCTCTCTTCTACTTATCTCAACTATTTCTCACATGACCATGGTAACAACGCCATAATTATTCAATTTTTTTAACAATCTCCAGTAACAGATTTTAGTGCAATCACGACTAGTACACTCAACTCACCAAAACCCCCAATTTTGTAAACCCTAATATTCTAATATAGCTATTCTCACTTAATCCTCACGTGCCACCACGAATTGTCACAACTTATCATCTCTCTTTTTATCAATTCACGATTACAACTCCATTTCCACTAATCTAAACAACACAAAACTCAGAAAAACATCGAAGTTGAGCCAATATGGCTCGCGTCGCCTAGCGGGTCAATTACCACTGCCAGGTTGTTCATAGAAAACCCAAAAACTGAGTGGCGTGGCTTGTGTCGCCTAGCGGCCAAGGATATGCCGCCAAGCGGTTCCTCTACAGGAACCCAAAATTGCATAGAAATAGGATGAGTTGCCTGGCGATGGTTCACCATCCGCCCGGCGGTTTCTGAAAAATTCCAGAAACACGAAGAATACATGAAATAAGCAGTGTATATGCATCCAAAACAATATACAATTCATGCAATTAACAACACGAAGTAAAACACAGGGTCCAGCTCCCCTAACCTGGATTCCTTAACTTAACTTTCAAATGTGTGATAGTTCTTCTTGGCCCAAAAATGGCTTCCCTTAATACTACCACAATTCAGCTCCAAACAAGCTCTCAATTATCTCAGCACACTCTCAATTTCGCTCTCCTCTCACTATGTAACAATGACAATACTACAAAACCTTTCTTCTAACCTAAAATTGGCCTTTTAATGGTGCCTTAATGCTAGGTTAATAACCAAAAACGAAAATTTGGTTTAATGATGCTTGTAATTACCATTCAAGGACCATTACGGTTGTTTTTCCAACCTCCCTTGGTTGTCCATTCAGCCAGGATTTTCTCTAATCGTTCACATTCATGCCCAATGTAAAATTTGCAAAAAGAAAGCTTAATTTAGTTCTACCAAGATTTGAACCCATAACCATGCTAATGTCATTTCAATGCACAACCAATCAACCAATTCATGTTTCATGACAATTCGTATAATTCTATAATTATGTTATCACTCAACATGATCAAGCATTTTGTTCAAAATAATAATAAATTAAATCACATAGAAATAACATACATAGGACTTGAACCCAAGTCCTCTCACACAATCAAAATACTCTCAACCACTTGACCTAATATTTTTACACATCATACAAGTTAGAATTAAATGTCATAAAGGTTTTTACTACCCGCATTTATTAATTAATTAATTATTTAATTAATTAATTTTCACGGGTTTTACACTTTCTATATCATTATCTACAACTACTACTTCTAACACAATGTGGACCACAAACAAGTGGACTTCTCCAATACGCTTAACAACGTTCACCATATTAATTAACCAATTATCATCATACAACAATTGCAATTGTCTATCTACAGCATACCACAACTCTTTAACAGCTAAATAACCCATAGACTTAAGTGTGTTTAACACCTCAAAATACCCCCATGTGTCTGGGTCACATGACCAATCATTAGTAAATCCCCACATATAAAAGCCCACCATTCTAAATAAAATGTCCACCATGGTGGACCACAATCTTGAATCTCTCGTCACACATCTAAATACAAAAATAAAATAACATGCTATCAATTAAACGGGGGACCACAACTGAAAAACGCATAAACAAAGGGGAACATAAGGGGACCACCGAACACATATCAAAAGCGACAACAAAACAACAAATCAACCAAAAAAGTGTTATTTTATAAATAATAAACAACAAAACTATAAAACCCACCGCAAACCCACCATAAACGAAAACACACTGCACAAATATTTCTGAAGCTTACTAACCTGGTTGAAGCTCTAATCGATCACACTACTTCAAGACGAACTTCACCCATGAACAAAGCACAATCTCCAATCGTTCTTGATTTCCTCCTTTCTCACGAACCCTAATTTGATGCTCATGAACCCTAATTTTCCCCTTTCTCTCGAAGTCAAATGTCCAAGTTTAACTTATTCGGTTCCACTTTCTCTCGTTGCATTTAATCTTCACTCCCAACTTTTTAATTTTTTCACTTACACATTCTTTTACGCAGTTAATTTTTTTTCCTAAATTAAACCTAAATAAATATGTGCCAACGTCAGTGCAAAAATCTGCCACGTCCCGTAAACAATTCCACGTTGTCACTGTACCGTTAATAATTTTAACACCGTTTACTAAAAGGACTTGATTGAATGCAATTTTACAAAATGAGGACCAAATTGACCACAAACAAAAATAGAGAACAAATTGAATAATTTTGATAAAAATAGGGCCCAAATATATATTTAATCCTATAAATTAATATGTGAATAGGTTTATTTAATTTTAATACATTCTCCCTCCATATATAGATATATATTTGTACGTTTATAAAAGTAAATTGAATATTTTCTTAAATGTTTTGTTTCAAAAATCTATATTTTATGTGTGTTTGTGTGTATGAAAATTAGGGTTGTTGAGTTAAAACATCTGCAACTTGAAATGTGGCAAGAAGGTGAACATGCTATGAAGTCGTTGCTGTTAAATGTTTTACTTCATGCATCCCATTTCTTCATTTTTGCACAATTTTGTGTTATGTTGCTTGATAGGCTAAACCATTTGGTTCAACTCCTACACCACTATTTTCACATTTACGTTATTTTGGGGGATTTCTCATGCACCTCCATAATTTCTTAAATTCCAAAATTATCCATTGACTACTTAATCACAGTAACGCAAATTGCATTCCCTAATTACATCCGAATGTAAACTTCAGGTAAAAATCTTCCGGATGTCTACATTTGACGAAGAATTTAAATTACCGGATGTCAAAAGAAATATATATCGAAAATCGACTTCAAATATATATATATATATATATATATATATATATATATATATATATATATAAAATAATTAAAATTAAAATTTTAAATTTTAAAAGAATTAAAAAATTCAAATAAAATAGAAAATAAAATATATTAATTATATATATAAAATAATTATAAAAATAATTACAAAATAAATAAAATTAAAAAATAATTCAAATTAAAATATTAAAACTTTAAAGTAAAAAAAATATATATATATATATATACACAGATGTATACCGACTTCGGTATATATATAAACACATCTCGACTTACTTTCGGTATATATATTTAATTTTTATTAAATTTTAATCAAATTGTATTAAAGAAAATTCAAAATAAAAAAATAAGGAAAAAATAATTTAAATTTAAATTTAAATTTTAAACAGAATTAAAAATTTAGAAAACATTAACTTTAAATAAAATTTAAAAAATTTAAAACAAAATTAATATTTTTTATGTTTTTAATTTAATTTATTTCTTAAGTATTTTAAATAAATATTTTAAAAAATGAAATTAAAAATTTATATATATATATATATATATATATATATTATTTTGTTTTAATATAATGTATTAAAAAATAAATTAAACGACAAAATATATATATATATATATATATATAAATTTGGAGGTTTAAAAATATTTGGAGGTTGAGAAGAAATTTTGGCGGTGGAGGAAGAAAGCCCCGTCATTTTGATTTGTGGGTTTGGTTGGGCCGTTCCGTTCCTTCTTTTCGTACTCCTATTTTATATTTCCACTATGATTATAGTTGTGTGGTGTGTTGTGAGCTGAACAATGATTTTTCTGACCTGTATTTGTTTGATTTTATTATTTGGGCTGAGCCATTATTATCTCGTTATTTTGGTTCTTTTTTGCACACCTCATGATTGCCTCCATTCATTGTTTTTGGTTTGCCCTTCTCCATTTTCTCAACGCTGCTTGGCACCTCCATGATTGAGAGTGGAAGAGTTCATTCAGGGATCTGTAGAAGCATAGGCGTTGGGTATGTAACGTTGTAACGTGTTGGGGGAGAAGAGGCATAGTGGTAGAAGAAGTTGGGTGTGAGTTTTTGTGTACCCTGTTGTTTCTTTTACTTATTTGGTGCAGTTTTAGACAGAAAATACCAGAATGTAGAGATTTTTAATTTATTACAATTTTTGGGGTAAGTAGTGAACCAGGCAAACAACTTCAATCTGTTCATATTCCAAAAGCATACCTTTCATATAAAATGTACTGGCTTCTAATGTTGATGTCGTCTGTACCCATAATTTGGAAGCCTAATTTATCGGCCATTATGAATTTAGTACATTGTAAGGCTATTAATTTTAATTAATTTAAAAATTATAAAGTTGCTTAAGTTTAAATCAATGAAAGATGCTCTTGTAGGGACTTTCAGACATAAAGCGTTGTTATAAGTGGCATTAATTGTTCCATGACAGAGGTCAAGTGGCGGGTCATAATCGAATCGTGGCCTTGGGAATGTTACACTTATAAATAAAAAGAGTTGCGTCCTAACTATTAGCTATAGCTTTTGATCCAGTGGTAAGTGTTTGATCGTAACAATTGGTATCAGAGTCAAGGTCACTGGTTCGATTTGCGGGTATTGATCAAAGCATTAGTTTAAAATTTATGATATTGATGTATTTTATTTTATTTTATTTGAATTTATGATTAAATATTTGTTTTTTAAATAATTTTGTAAATATCCGCAGGTACCTGTGGATATGAGAAAAATAGACGGATACCCGCATAACAAATACCCGACGGATATAAATACGGGTACGGAACGAATATTTATCCCGTGGGTACGGTACGAGGAAGCTACTACCCATACTTTACCTGTCCCGTTGACATCCCTACTTGATACAAGAGAAATAAGCTAGAAAATTGAAAGCATAGAAAATGCAAAACAAAGCTCGTTTGGTTGCTAACTAACGCAATTTTGTGATTTCATTTTTTAAAATCATTTTCATTAATTAAGAAGTTAAAATCATAAGATAAGAGTGGATTTTTTTTAATATTTATTGTGTCAATTAAAATTCGTAATTAATTAATTACATAATTGATATTACTTTGATTAGAGCTGTCAAAACGAGTAATCCGGTGCGGCCCAGCTCGACCCACCATGGGTTGATAACTTAGTGAGCCAACCCAACCCGACTCACTTATTAGCAAGCCAAACAATTTCGAACCCGACCTGGCTCATCACGAGTTTGTGGGTTAAACAGGTTGACTCACAGGCTCACTTAATTAAAAAAAATACATATTTTTTATTTTTTCAATAAAAAATAAATTCTAATTCTAATTAAAATTTAAATAAACTTTAATAGTCCAAATACAAACAAAAAAAAAATCTATGTGTTGGCTAAAAAAAACAACCTAACCTTACCCAAATACAAAACTCAACTTAACAAAAAAATACTTGTGTAACCCTTTATTTGTAAGTTGGTGAGTCAATCTTTCTCACCATGGGTTCAATCCGGGTGAGCTGGGTTCTAAGTGTGCCGGATCAAAAATCAACCTGTATCAAAAAATTTGTAAAAGAATTTCAATACAACGGATCCAAATTCGTGATGAGTCAGATTGGCTTGCAAGTTTCAATCAATTTTGACAGCTCTATCTTTGTTATTTATTATGGTGTCATAACTTTTAATTGTTAATATGTTCAAAAAAGTTAACCATATAAATTTAAACTTAAAAACAAAATTGACAAAAGTTTAGAAATAACGAGTTACAATTCTTGTCTATATATATATAACAATATATAAAAAAGATATTTTCTTGTGTTCACATTTTTAATTTAAGTTTTATCTTTAATTATTATTTTAAAAAAAAATTAATTAGTATTTTAAAATTTAATTATTTTATAAATAGTTCTAAAAATCTTTTTTATTTTTTAATATTTATTTTAAAAATATCTTTTATATATATATATTATTTTTCTAATTTTATATTTGATAATTATTTTACAAATATATTTTTTTATTAATCTTAATTAAAATTTTTGTAAAAGTTAAAAAATGTAAATACATGGAAGGGTCATACCGAACACTTTTCAAAATAATACATGTGTCACATTCTAAACACTTTTCAAAATAATTAAGAAAAATTGTGTGAACTTTGCTAAAAATAGAAAAAATATTTATGACACGTGGTTGACCCTCTATATGATGTGTGACATCCTTCTCTCACAAAAAAATAAATCTGATGTGTCCTCCCTCTCCATTTTATTTTCAACCTCGTTGACAAGGCTCTCTATTCCTTTCTAAACCGTAAATGCTATCTACGATGCACCATGCCTTCAGGGTTTTCTAAAATTGTGCTACAGTCACCATTACAATGCTTTTTCTCTCTTTAAAATCCTAATATACTTTCCACTCTCGCAAACCCTACTTTCAAATCTCTCTACACATCTTCACTATTTTGCCTTCTAATTTCGAATCTTCCTCAAAAATCATAAGTGGTAAGATTTGAACCTTTTCAGATCAAATTGATAAAAGGTCTTGTGTTTTCTTATTTCAAATTTTAGATTCAGATTATGACGTGAAACTTATTTACATTGTTTTCAATCACCAAAAGAACCATTTTTTTTGTAAGAAATATAGATTGGAGTCTTATTAATTATTACTTCAAGTAAATAGTTTTTTACTAGTAAGGGTTTGTAAATTGTTTTCATCCATGATTCATTTATTGTGGACCATCTTCTTTGTCAAGGGTTGCCAAAGTAATGCTATAATGACCTATAAAATGGCAACCTCTCTTTGAATCCTAATATTTTTTTTTCCATTTGCTTAAACCATTCTTTAAAGTGTCAGTGCACTATGCATTGTGTTGTTTTCTACAAATCCTACTTTGTCAACTGCACTTTATAACCACACATTTACGTGCAATGTGATCTTTAAACCAATGAGTAACACAAATCCTACTTTGTTGCTTTATTTATATACTCATGTTTGAACTCATTTTGCTCTTTTCTTTGCATTATATTATATTCTTCACATTTGTGTACTCTAGTGTTCGGTCAATATATTTATATTGCAAGTGCACAAGCAAATCCTCTCTAAAAATGAAGTCACTTTAGAAAAAAAAAAAAAAACTGGAATATCATTCTTAGGGTAATGCCATTGTGGTTCATCTCAGATATGACAAAACAAAAATCCTCTCTCAATGAAATTGGTTTTACAAGACAAACAAGTAATAAATTTAGTTAACCTGTCTTAAATTTCAAATTATTTTACTAAAATTTATAATGTTATCAATACAATTTTTAGGGGTTAGGATCCATGCTTTAGTTAAAAGGATCCTAATCTATAAATTTCATAATGAAGTCGTTGTTGATGGCATGTATTGTATACAATCATTCAATGTTGCTTGAAATAATGGATATTATGGAACAACTCAACATCCTTATAAAATTAATTTTTAATTTGGCACAAAAGTAGTTTCTCTAGATACAAACTTGGTACTAAGAATAAACTTACTATATACCTCTTTTTATAATTTTGTGTCCAAATTTTGACATAAATTATTTAGTTCAAATTTAAAATTCTACTTCATCT
Source organism: Vigna unguiculata (assembly GCF_037176805.1). Taxonomy (NCBI): domain Eukaryota; kingdom Viridiplantae; phylum Streptophyta; class Magnoliopsida; order Fabales; family Fabaceae; genus Vigna; species Vigna unguiculata. The sequence continues at coordinate 10,468,982 of NC_140798.1, read as the reverse complement.
AAAGTTGGTTTCATTTTCTTACTTTAGCTTTAATAAAGTTATTGTTTGATGCTTATATGATGGAAATACTCAATAGTGTGGCAACATAAAGAGAGTTAGACAAACAATAAAAAAAATACAAAATTGAACGTTATCTACATCGAAGTTAATGAGTAATATAATTGGTCAACTTATAATTTTTTAATTAAATATATTTTTAATTTCTTAACTTTTTTACTTTTCAGTGAAGATTGAAATTAATTTTTTTTCAAAATTTTGAATCAGTCTAATTTCTTATTTTTAGAGTTGTGTGACTCGGTGTTCCCTTCATATATTTAATAGATTTTAAAATTATTATTGATCAAATATTTAAAGTTAATTGATATTATTAAAGTCAAATTTATCACAATATCATATTATTCAGTTTTATAATTCTTTTTATTGTTATTCAAATTTCAATAAATCACATAAATTCTTTATTTTTATATATAATAATAACAATAAATTTCAATTAAAATAAAAACCCGTGCATGGTAAGGTTGAAAATACTAGCATATATAAAAGAAAAACCTTAAAAATTTAAGTTAATGAAACAAAAACAGAACTAGAGAAAGCAGTGATGGTAAAGTGAAAAAGCAGTTTGAAGTTCTGCAAGAATGTTCTTGCTCCTAATTAACCACCCTTTTCTTTGTCCTTCTCTATGTCACGTTATTATTTACTCAACTTTTCAGAAATGGCAGTACTATTGGTTGAAACACACCAAGGGTCAGGTCCTCGATATCAGGGACAACTTCATTTCATTGTAACATTGCTCAATGCGCCCCTCACACCCTCCAATCCCTCTTCACTTCTTTTTATTCACACAATAATAATCAAAACACTACACAAATGCTAAAAGGTTAAACACTATGAACATTTTATATCAATCTCTTTCTGCTTTTATTATAGGTTTCTAATGATTTTTTTTTTCTTTTTCTGTTAGGAACAGATATCGAAATTCAGTTGCCTTGACTATGAAACTGGGAGATGTTATGAAAAGGCCATTCACTGTGTTCAATGTCACTGTTCACTATCCCTTTAATCACGGAATTGTTTATTAAAATCTAACACCAACAAGTACCAATCTTTCTGGGCAACCAATATTGGGAGAGTGAGTGAGTGAGTTAGTGAGTGAAGTCTTCACACTCTGTATAGTAGAGGCTACAAAACCTCCACAGAGAAGAACTTTTCTTCTTCATCAACAATGGTTCAAACCTACATTTTGCTCTTCTTCTCCGTTTTGCCCTCGTTTTTACCTCATGGAACAGCAGCACTCAACCTCACTCTCCCAGGCCAACATCCAGACCCGGAAGCTGTTGCAACAGAAGTTCATAGGTACGTCATTCCAAAACCTATGTTTTTGTCTGTCTTCTTAGTTCCTTTTTTCAGGGTTTTAACACAAAAAGCACAACAAACCCACTCACTTAACTTAACCCTTTTGTTTCACCTTATCTCCAAGACCCTACATTGCAAATTATCATCCCATCCTCATAACATAAAAGCTAAAACATAAAGATACAATCTTTACATCTGGGTCATTGCCAAATACCAGCATCTCGCATTTCAATTTTGTTGGCTCTTTTTAGTGATAAAAAAATGTTTTTTTTTTCTAGGTTTTATGCAAGGGACAATTTTTGTGAAACTACATATACTAATTTAGTTTTTTTGTTTTAGGAGGGTGAATGTTTCCATGGGAAGAAGGGAAATGCTGAGGTTGTCTGAGAAAGATGAAGCACCATGTCTCACAGGGAACCCCATTGATGATTGTTGGAAGTGTGACTCAGATTGGGCCAGCAACAGACAGAGGCTAGCTGATTGTGCAATTGGGTTTGGGCAGAACGCAAAGGGTGGAAAAGGTGGACAATTTTACATAGTCACTGATTCATCTGATGAGGATCCTGTGAACCCAAAACCAGGAACACTTAGACATGCAGTGATACAGAATGAACCACTGTGGATCGTGTTCCCCAGTAACATGATGATTAAGCTCTCTCAGGAACTCATTTTCAACAGCTTCAAAACCATTGATGGGCGTGGCGCTGATGTGCACATCGTGGGTGGAGGCTGCATCACTCTTCAGTATATTAACAATGTCATTATTCACAACATTCACATCCACCATTGCCATCCCTCTGGTAACACTTTCTTCTTTTACTTGGTTTTTTTAACAGAAACTAACAGTTTTATTCTATGAATTTTTAACATAATTTCAGCCAACTAAAAGAAAATATGTTAGTGTGAAAACTCAAAAGAGTGTTTTCACTCTGACCATACATTTATTGGACCTCTTTGCTTTTTTTGTACATGCAATAAAGTGAGATTCAAAGTTGGATTCAATGGAGAAACAGTGATGTTTTTTCCCGCTTTGCTTGCTTTTGCTTCCCTCCAATGTTGATTTTTTCACTTTCTACATTTTTTCCACATAAGTAAAGTATTACCCTCATAGAGACATTCTTTCTCATTTTAAACTTTAAAAAAATCTACCATTTTCTTAAACATTATAAAAGGTACCATTTTGTTTCCCTTTAACCATTATTATAATCTCTTCTATTGAAATTATGTAAATACGATGTCTATATTTATAAAATGCAAAACTTTATCAACACATCTTAGTTAAAAAAAAAAAGGTGCACTCTAAAGTGTAATAAGATAAAATAGGATACAAACATTAACCATATTTAATGTACACTATGATAAGGTTTAAGGTTTTAATTAGTATAAGTTGTGATGCCACTTATAATATAAAGACATAGGGATCTTTTATGAATAGACTAGTTAGATTCATTATTAACGCAGAATGTTATATATATATATATATATATATATATATATATATATATATATATATATATATATATTAAATATAAAGGCATAACATTATTTTCATCTCAAATGTTTAGGATTTATAATTTTTTTCTTATATATCATTCAATTTTTTTTAATATATTATCATTCATAATTTTCTTTATTTTAAATTATTATTATTATTATGATATATGTTATTAGAAATACTAAAATAATGTCTTTGCAAGAATGATGGAGATGCCCATTTAGAAAACAAGGTCCTCCAAGGATGTAAAGATAAATTGGTCAGTCATCCGTCGTTGCAAGACATCATTGTCCACTTCGTGGAAACGTATTAGTCTGAATTAAAATATTTAAATAAATTATATATAATTAAAAAAAAATATATATATATATATATATATATATAATATGTTTTAAATTTTAGTAAAATATTGTTATGACAATTTTAGTAAAACTTCCATAATATATATAAGAAGGAAGAAATAAGTAATGATTATTACTACCACGATTTTCAGGTAATGCTGACGTGCGGTCGAGTCCAGAGCACTACGGGTACCGAACAGAATCAGACGGCGATGGAATCTCGATCTTCTCGTCGCGCGACATCTGGATCGATCACTGCACGCTATCGCGGTGCAAGGACGGCCTGATCGACGCGGTGATGGGTTCGACGGCAATAACGATCTCGAACAACCACTTTTCGCACCACAACGACGTGATGCTCTTAGGCCACAACGACGACTACCTGCCAGACTCGGCGATGCAGGTGACGATCGCGTTCAACCACTTCGGGGAGAATCTGGTGCAGCGCATGCCGCGTTGCAGACTAGGTTACTTTCACGTGGTGAACAACGACTTCACGCGATGGGAGATGTACGCGATCGGAGGAAGTGCGAGGCCTACGATTAACAGCCAGGGAAACCGCTACACTGCGCCGGAAGATCCGGACGCGAAGCAGATTACGAAGAGGCTGGACGCCGGAGAAGGTGAGTGGAGCGGCTGGAATTGGAGGTCGGAAGGGGATGTGATGCTGAACGGCGCCTTTTTCGTGGCTTCAGGAGGTGAGGCCGGAACTGCCTACCAAAATGCGTACAGCGTTCAGCCTAAGAACGTGGAACGCATCTCGCTCCTCACAAATTCCGCTGGTGTTCTCGGCATTGCCAGGTATCTTAATTATCTTTACATCTTCATTAATTATTTTAATTATAATTAACGCAACTTTGTCCTCATTTTTCTTTAATTATAAAAATTAGTTAATAGAAGTAAATTAGTATGAAATCATTATCATAATCAGAGATAATTATCAAATCCTATAAAACAATTCTACATATACATAATAATTATCAAAGTATACAAAATATAATAAATAAAAATGTGTAAAGTTAATTGCTTCGGTATTTTAGAGGTGATGTTGATATTAATACTCAAGGAATTAAGTTTTATGTAGAACTACAATTAATTCAAATTGTGCTGAAATTTTAGAAAGAAAGAAAGAAAATTTAAAGTTGAATTGTTCTCTATTTTTATTTATTTTTTCTGACTTCCTACTGTATCAATGTTTAAAAATGAAAAATTAACTTATAAATATAAAAACAAAGTAATATGAATACTGTTAAATGTAAATTGTAACAACTCATGATATGACACCACTAAGCATCGATGGGAGAGCACATTAGTTAACGGAAAAAATAAAGTTAATTGCTTCGGTATATTTTATTTTACTATGAATAGATAAAATTGTCTTTTACATTAAAATTCAATTTGATGAACAGGGACAATAATGTGGGAAAGTGGACGGATGATAAGTCCCAGAGTACAATGGCGGTGACACCTTCACGTACTTTCACTCTTCTCTCTGCATTTCTTGCTTTCTTCTTCTGCCTCTTATTTCATACAATTACCTTAACAAAACTTCTATAGCAAATGAGTTGTAACCAATCAATCGAATACGATGATGTTTCTTGTCACTGTTGGAATGAAATCAAACCAGACACCCATTAATTGAGTTTAGACTAAATTTTTTCTTCCATCGTCATTTTATATCTTCCTTCCAACCTCATCTCCCCATTCTCTTTAATTTTTCCCTCAACAACTTTTTCTATGATAGGCATTATGTGTTCCAAACATGAACGGTTTACGGAATCTCTAAAACAAATTTAAAAATTGAATTTAAGATTTTGTTTTAAACTTGAAATAATTTTTAAGATATTTTTTTAGAAATCTAAAATAAGGATTTTACCCTTTTGGATTTTGAGTCGACTTCTTCCATAATGTCAAATAGAGAAAATTGTAAGTTTGTCAGTCCTGTAGTGAAGGAGAAGTTGGTTAATATCCAGGACAGATATAAAAAAAGAGCTTAGGGTTTAGAACATTTGTTTCTTCATTTTAATGATATGAAAAACTAAAATGCAATTTGTTTTCTTTAAGGTTTAATCACCTGAAAGATTTTCGTATTTTTTTCAAAAATTTCAATTGGGATTCAGGTATTAAGATGTTTCAATTGGATTCTATTTTTAAAATTTGTTTCAATTTAATATTTTTGTTAGAGTATGATTGATGATATTAATTGTGTGTTATATGTTAGCTTATGATTTTTTTAATTTTTTAAAATTTTTAATATTTTTTTTAAAAAATAATTGACATGTGTCAAATTAAAATTTTTGTCACATTCAACTTTTAATTTCTTTAATTTTTAATTTTTAAATTAAAAAAAAAAAGACTTTTACATGTCGAATTATGATTTTTATGTCTCGAAAAATCTTAATTTGATTCTTGAATTTATTATTTTGTCTCAATTTAGTCTTAAATTTTACATTTAGATTTTGTAATTACTATAAAATTATTTAAAAATTTTACATTTAAATTTTTGAAGTTGTCGAGCAATTATTAAAACAAATTTCAAATAAATTTCAATGTAAAATTTAAAATTTATATAAATTTGGTTTAAAATATCTATTATAATAAAAATGCTATTATAATATTCATATAAAAATTAAATTTGATCTTAATTTGGAAGGGATGAAATTATTTAGTTTATAAAAAAATTAAAGTTAGCGTGACAGAAAATAACAAACACAAAAATCAACACATCGAGATTTTTCGCATAAACAATTGACACGTGATAGAATCATAATTTGACATTTCACAAAATTTTTTAAATAAAAATTATATATATATATTTAAAAGAATAAAAAAATAAGCCGATACGTGTCAGTTAATTTTTTTTAAAGAAAGCAAATAAAAAAATTAAAAATTAAAAAAAAAATAAAAAAGACCGTAAGCTGATATAACATATCATTAACGTAATCAATAATAGTTTAACAAAAAGGAGCAAATTAAAATAAATTTTAGAAAATAAAACACAATTTGAAGGGAAACGGAAGTTGCGTATGAGTAAAGTTTTCTTTATCTTTGCCGCATAGAATATTTGATGATTTGCATTATAATATTTGTGTAGCTCTCCGCGAGGAGGATGTTTATGCGTCACACACAACCCTTATACTCTTTAACTTTCAGAAGGATATTAACCAATGGCTACCAACTACTGTGTCTAAAAGAGTGTTTATTACACAAAAATGAAACAAAGTAACAGATAATCCTGATGCGTGTATATAGGTTTTAATTGATGTTTCATTTTGACGAACAGATATTGTTTTCTTTTCCTTTTGACCAGAATTGTCCCCGTGATTTTCGTGTTTTTTATGGACCATATACGCTTTCCCATATCTATGTCATGATTCTTTAATTTAAAAGAAAAAAAAAAGGCCCAACGAATGCGGAAATAACAATGGTGGTGTTTCTTTAATTTTAAATTTAAAAGTTATTGAGAGGGTGGTTTATCCTTTAAAAGTGAAAACGCTACGACATGCAAAACCAAACATAAGTTCATAATATTCTTAGTATAGTAGGATTAATTGTCATAACAAACTTTCATTCTGCATTAGAATCTGAATCTCACACCTTCAATTGAATTTTAATTTTAAAATTTTAAATATCAACATTAGTTTTAATTTTTTCTCTCTTAACTTTACAATTTTATTGTTAATTTTATAATTTTCCCTCAAAGGTTACCAAACAAACGTGAGATTATTTGCGAAAGTATTCAAAGTGAAAGCAGAACACAAGATAAAATATTGGTGCAGTTCCCTTGATCTTTTATTTTATTTTAACTTTTTAATAATTTTTTATGTGATAGCAAAGATTAATAAAGTTTAGAGTGTCAATATAATTGAGATGTGTTAAAATTCATAGTAAATAACTTTATTTGAAAATGTAATTATTTGTAATTATTATAGTGCCAATATAATTAATTCATATATTTTGTAAAAGACTAAATTAACTCCTTTTTATTAAAAGTGGTTTCTTTGTTAAGAATGGTTTTAACAATGATCGTGTTGTGTATCCAGTTGTAAAATAATTGTAGAAAATGTGATACTGTCACATTTTATTGAACTATTGTCTAACACGGTAAAGAAGGAGATATTTTTTCATGGTTTATGATTTTTGTTTATAAGAGTAAGCCTAATCAATCATAAAACTTAAAATCTCTTTTTGACCATATCAGACATTATTCTTGCTAAATATTGCAAAAATAGAAAATAAAAATTAATGCAGAGTTTAAGTGTGTCTAGAGGAAAATCTCGACATGGTAGGGGCAGCAGAACCACAAACTTTGAATGCAGATGAAATACAACAATAGAAATGCTAGCAAGAAGATAACATTTTACAATTTTAACCTAAAAAATAACATGATAATCAACTATGTTATATAATATAATCGATTACGTAAACATAATTCATTATCTTTACGTGTTATGAATGTAACCGTAGTCGATTATATTATATAATATAATCTATTATTTAACATAATCAATTATTATATAATATAATTTAACGATTTCTTACAAAATTTATTGTTCACGTTTTTTTAACAGCAAATGATTCCAAATCAAGATCTTCCTGAATCAAAGAAGGAAAAAAAAAGTTTCAATGAAAATATTTCGAAGATTTGAAGATCAATTAAAAAAATTATCAAGTCATTCTTTGTGAAGAATTATAAGAGAAGATACAATTGAAAGCTCAAATCCTTAACATTTAGCAATTGTAAGGAACACATGCCCAATTTCCCTCACTCTTGTTGTTAGTACTGAGAGCACAGAAAGGTTGGTTCCTAACACACAATGACCCACAGGAGAGCCCAAATCTTCCCAATAGTGCATTTGAGAAAAGACCTAGAAGGGAGACACATCAACCCCAACATCTGAATGATTACGTTGTGACAATTCCAAAGAACCACAAGAAATAGAATTCTGTTATGCCTAAATGATGAGGGAGGAATCTTATTGTTATATATATTCTTCTCCCTGACAGGTACCCTTTCAATTGGTGCTTTTCATTGTCCTTACTCCCCTCCATGGCCACGTCCTCATCACACTCAGAAGAATTTGCCAAATTACACAAACAACTTGAACAAATCATTTTGTCCCAAGCCAACTTTGCCAATACCCTTCATGACATCTCCGAATGTACCTCTCTCCTTGAAACCAAATCATCACCACCTCCATCTCAACCCATTTCTTCACGTCCCCTGAAATCTGACCTTCCCACCTTTGATGGCAATGATGCCCTAGGTTGGATCTTCAAAGTCACTCAATTCTTTGACTACCACCAAACCCCACCTTAGCAACGCATCTAGATCTCATCCTTCTACCTTGAAGGCTCAGCACTATCATGGTTCTAGTGGATGTCTAACAATGGGCTCCTTACGTCTTGGGAAGCCTTCCTCCGCGCCTTGGAACTCTGTTTTGCCCCATCCAAGTTTGAAGACCCCATTACCTCTATAAGCGATTAACTGAGGCTGAGATGCAAGCTTGTCGGGACAAGAATCTTTGCTTCAATTGTGACGAGAGATACACTCGCGGTCACCGTTGTAAGCCTCAATTTCTGCTGCTTTCCACTTTTGACACTGATGATTCCTTAGATGAATCCCTTTCTGTCGACACCACGCCCGCAATGCCATCGGAACCAGAGGCTAGCATGATCAGCCTTCACGCCTTCTTTGGGCAGTGGACACCACAGACTTTTCGGGTCATTAGAGCTATCAATGGGTTCAATGTTCAAATTCTGGTGGATAGTGGGGCAACCCACAACTTTATCCAAACACGTGTGGCCCAATTCTTGCAGCTACCTCTCCAGTCCACTCCAAGCCCATTAAGAGTCATGGTTGGTAATGGAGAATTTTTACCATGTTCTAATTTTTTCCTTAATGTTACATTGCATCTGGCCCAAAATCAATTCCCGATTGACTTATATCCTTTGGAACATTCGGGTACCGATGTGGTTCTTGGAGTGCATTGGCTGACACTTATAAGTCCTTATGTGATGGACTATAATGATCCTTTTATGAGGTTTATGTGGAATAATACTTTGGTGGAGTTACAAGGTGACCAAGGTCCACTTAAATCACTCATTTCCGCCCACCAGCTAAAGAGGCTTCAATCCACTAATCTGGTCGAGGCCCTCTTTCAAGTCACAATGGAACCTTCACCCCCCGGGCCTCATTTAACTTCTCCCTCACATGATATTAACCAACCCCCTCTTTCCCCATCCACTTTACCTGCAACCCAATTTCTCCACTACAACAACTCATTTCCAAATACTCATCCCTTTTCTCCGCCCCCACATCACTACCTCCTTCATGTTCCACCAACCATTTCATTAACCTTCTCCCAAACTCCACTGTTGTTTCAGTTCGCCCCTACCACTATCTGCACTTCCAAAAACAGGAAATTGAAAGCTAAGTTCAGAAAATGTTAGCTTCGGGATTTATTGTGCCAAGAACACAGTCCTTTCTATTCTCCGGTCCTCCTTGTTAAAAAGAAGAACGCAACATGGCGTTTCTGTGTCGATTACCGAGCACATAACGCTATTACAATCAAGGACAAATTCCCTATCCCAACGGTGGACGAACTTCTTGATGAATTGGGCAATGCATCCTGGTTTTCTAAATTGGATCTACTTTTTGGATTCCACCAAATTCTGATGGTACCAACAAATGCTTGTAAGACTACCTTCAGAACTCATAATGGTCACTTTGAATTTACGGTCATGCCTTTTGGACTGTGTAATGCGCCCTCAACATTTCAAGCAACGATGAATGATCTATTCAGACCACATCTGCGGAAGTTCATCATTGTTTTCTTTGATGACATTCTTGTCTATAGTCCCTCTCTGGACTCTCATGCCATGCACCTTGAGACTGTTTTTAAATTGCTACATTCCAATCACTTCAAGTTAAAGGGCAGTAAATGTCTTATAGACAGACATTCTATTCAATACTTGGATCATATTGTCTCTTTTCAACTAGTGCAACCCGATCCTGAGAAGTTAGTGGCTATACGCAACTGGCCTTCACCATCATCAGTGAGTCTTTCTAGAGTTTCTTAGGACTTACAGGCTTCTATCACAAATTTGTCCCTCGGTATGCCTCAATCGCTCACCCTTTCACTGCCCTTCTCAAGAAGGACTCCTTCCTTTGGAATGATGATGCTCAACAGGCCTTTGACCACCTTAAACATATCCTTCTTCAAGAACAAGTGTTGGTCATTCTGAATTTTAGTTCCACCTTTGTTATTCAAACTAATGCTTCAGGTCTGGGTATGGGTGTTGTTCTATCTCAGAATCGTCATCTGGTTGCTTATTTTAGCAAACAATTTTGCCCCAAGCTTAGAAACTCTTCCACTTACATCCGAAAGTTATGTGCCATAACCTCCGCAGTTTAAAAGTGGCGTCAGTATCTCCTTGGTTGACACTTTATTATTCAGACTAATTAAAGTTCAATCAAGGAACTCATACACCAAACAGTTCTAACCCCCGAACAACAAAAGTATCTCTTCAAGCTATTGGGTTATGACTTTGAAATCCAATATTGCCCAGGCAAGTCTAACACTGTAGCTGACACTCTTTCACGTGTAGAGCCCTTGGAGGAATCTCTGTTGGTCTTATCAATTCTACACTTGGATTTTCTGGATGCTCTCAAGTTATCACTTAGCACCAACTCTGAATTCCAAGACTTGAAAACTAAGATTAATGCTACATTTGCGGATTTCCCTGGTTTTGCCGTTCACCATGAATTCATTACCTACAAGGACAAAATTAGGTTTCCTTCATCTTGCCCATTCATCCCCCTCCTCCTTCATGAATTCCACTCCACCCCGTTAGCAGTGGCTAGAACCCTCAGCAGACTTCTGGCCAGTTTTTATTGGAATAATATCCGCAAAGATGTCCAGGATTATGTGGCCGCTTGTACCATTTGTCAGCAAACTAAAATTCCTACACAGCGTCACGTTGTTGGTAGGATCTTTCCCTGGACTTCATTATAGGTCTCCCTCCATTTAAGGGATTTACTACCATTCTCGTCGTGGTGGATAGCTTCTCAAAAGGAGCTCATTTTGGGTTGCTACCCCATTTCTTCACTGCTATTAGCGTGGTTGAGTTATTTGTCAACATGGTCTGCAAACTCCATGGTCTCCCTCACAACCTCATTTCTAATTGCGACCCAATTTTCCTTAGTCAATTTTGGTGTGAATTGTTCCGCTTGAGTTGTACTAAGCACCGTATGTCGACCGCTTACCACCCTCAAACGGATGGGCAGGCTGAGGTAGTTAATAAAGTGTTACAACAATATTTACATTGTTTTGTTCACCACAAACCTTCACTTTGGGACAAATTACTTCCATGGGTTGAATGGAGTTTCAATACAACAGTGAATTCCTCCACTAGTTACACCCCTTTTTAGGTTATGTATGGGTTCCCACCTCCCATTATTCCTTCCTTTCCATCTACAGATACCTCTAATGCTGCTGTTCAATACGAGCTTTCAACTCGCGAGATGATTCTTCGCAAACTACGCTCTAACCTTGCAAAGGCACAAGAGTCTATGAAATATTGGGCAGATGTTTCTCGCTGCGAGCTCCAATTTACCATTGGTGATTGGGTCTACGTTCGCTTACGACCACACAAACAGACTTCTGTTACTAGTCAAACCTTTGGCAAGCTTCAGAAGTGGTTCTTTGGTCCCTTCCAGATCACCAATAAAATAGGGGCAGTAGCTTATGAATTGGCGTTACCTCTAGAGGCAAAGATCCATAACATTTTTCATGTCTGCTTACTTCGACCACATAAGGGTCCTCTTCCTTCCTCACCTCTCACATTGCCTCATGACATCTTCGACAACCAACCTGTGTTAGTCCCATTAGCTATCATTGATCGGAAATGGGATAACTCCACTCCCACCTCCTGCCTTCAAGTTTTGGTTCAGTGGAAGGACATATCCCTCAAAGAGGCCAGCTGGGAACCGTGGGATATTTTTAGAGACTAGTTTCACCTTGAGGACAAGGTGCTATTTGAACCGGGAGGAGATGTAAGGAACACAAGCCCAATTCCCCTCACTCTTATTGCTAGCACTGAGAGCATAGAAAGTTTGGTTCCTAACACACACAATGACCCACAGGAGAGCCCAAATCTTCCCAACAGTGCACTTGAGGAAAGACCTAGAAGGGAGACACGTCAACCCCAACGTCTGAATGATTACGTTGTGACAATTCCAAACAACTACAAGAAAGGGAATTCTGTTATGCCTAAATGATGAGGGAGGAATCTTATTGTTATATGTATTTTGTTTTTTCCTACATGTCATGTGTATTGCAAGGCAAGGAATTCTATATATTAAGGGTTGTTAATAAAAGAAGGGACAACAAATTATTCAGTGAAAATTCTTTCTTTCTACTTTATTCCCCTTTTCTCTACAATCTTTTTCTTCTCCCTGACAGGTACCCTTTCAGCAATACACCAACAATTATATTCTCAATAACTATAAAGTGGATGCCATGTTGAACATGAAACACAACAACAACAATATTCACAAGAAAGAAAATAGCAAATCATTCTCAGTTTTACTTTGTGAGAAGTTAAGTTCGAAAAAAAAAGAGTGCTAAACCATTACAATATTTTTTACCATTGTGAAGTTTACCTTATGGGCTTAGATTTCACCGTGGTAAAATTGTTGCCTAAATTTAAGACCACGATTTTTTTTACTTTAGGAAACATTTTTAAGTTATTTTTTAAACTACAAAATAGTGTAGTGATGGTTGCATAAATCACATGAGTTATGATTGAGAACTCGTTAAAGAACTTGACAAAATTGCACTTTCTAAAGTCAGAGTTGGTAATGGAGCATATATTGCAGTAAAAGGCAAAGGAACAATGACAATTGAAGGTCAAACAGGTTTGAAAATGATTTCAGATGTTTTATATGTTTCTGAAGTTAACCAAAACATATTGAGTGTTCCTCAGTTTCTTGAAAAGGGTTATAATGTACTATTTGAAGAAAAAAAATTGCATGAGTATAGATTCAGAAGGTAGAGAAGTGTTTAAAGTTAGAACGAATGGAAAAAGATTTGCCTTGGACTTCATGAGCGATGAACATGCTATAGTGTACAAAGAGGTCAACAATACAATACTTTGGTATAAAATATTTGGCCATTTTCATCATAGTGCTTTAATATTCATGATGAAGAATAATATGGTGAAAGGCTTGCCTAATATAGAAGAAGAACTTCCTACATGCATTGCTTCTCAGAATGGGAAGGAAACGAGACTCCCATTTACACAAAACAAGACTTGGAAGGCCATACAAAAGCTACAATTGATACACAAATGTTCAAGGTCCTATGAGCACATGATCATTGAATGACATTAAGTACTATATTCTTTTCATTGATGACAAGACAAAAATGTGTTAGATTTATTTTATGAAGCTTAAGTCTAAAGTTGTTGACATTTTTTTGGAATTTTAAAACTTGGGTGGAAAATCAAAACAAGTGCAAATTGCATGTCATTAGATTTGACAATGGAACTAAATATATTTCTAAGAAATTTAACAAGTTTTTATGAAGATACAGGTGTAGAACACCAACTTACAACCCCTTATTCACCTCAACAAAATGGCACTACAGAAAGGAAAAAGTGAACGATCATGGAGATCACTAAGTGCTTACTCCATGGGCAAAAGCTAGAAATACATAAGTATTTTTACTTAATAGGTTACGACAAAAGCTCTACAACAAAGAACACTTTTTGAAGCATGGTACAGTTACAAACCTAAGCTCTTTAATTTAAAGACGTTTGGTTGCTAGTGTTTCTCTTACATTCCTCATATTAAGAGAGACAAATTGGACAAGAAAGAAGAACCTGTAATTTTTGTAGGCTATAGCTTAATTTCAAAGGCCTACAAGATCGATCTCCTACATAACAACAAAGTAACTTTTAGTAGGGATGCAAAATTCTTGGAGTTTGATTGTTGGAGTTGGAAAGGCAACAACGAGCTGGAACTTCAGAAGGAGAATGAAGATGTGGATGACAAACCGGTTCGAGGAACGAGATTACTTTCAGACATTTATCAAAGGTGTAATGTTGTTGTCATGGAACCTATAGGATATGAAGAGGCTATAAATGACAAGAAGTGGATAAATGCTATGAAAGAGAAGCTTAAAATGATTGAAAAAGATCATACGGGGGAGTTGGTGGACAAACCTAATCATAAAAAATCCATTAGAGTAAAGTGGATTTATAGAACCAAGTTCAATCTTGATTGCTCTGTGAACAAGTACAAGGCAAGACTCGTTGTCAAGGCATATACCCATATTTTAGGGTAGATTTCTTTTAATCATTTTCCCGAGTTGCAAGGCTAGACACCATAAGGTTGGGTTATACATCAATTGAATGTCAAATCAACCTTTTTGAATGGATATTTGGAGGGAGAAAATTTTGTGGAACAGTCAAAAGGATTTGCTCTTCAAGGACAAGAAGACAAGGTTTATCTACTAAAAAAGGCATTATATGATTTAAAACAAGCACCAAGGTCTTGGTATAGTAGAATTGATGCACATTTCATGAGCTTAGGCTTTGTGAAAAGTCTAAGTGAGTCTACCTTATACATTAAAAAGGTGGATGAAGATATACTTGTAATATCTTTATATGTTGATGACGTATTTGTTAGAGGAAGTTGTAAAGAGATGATTGACAATAGACATGTCAACGTGAGCCAACCCGACTCACACAGGTTGGCTCACCACGAGTTGGGTTGAAAATGAGTGAATCCAACCCAACTCACTTTATAGTGAGATAGAAATTTTGTAACCAGACTCAACCCACCACGGGTTGGTGAGTTAAGTGGGTTTGCTCACCAACCCACATAAAAAAAATATTTATTTATTTATTTTTAAATATTGAAATATTCAAATAATTTTTAAAGCAACTCATGAGATGACAATCACAATAAAATCAATAATCAATGTCTTCATCGTGCTCACTACCAATATATGATGAATTGTTTTTAAGAAAGTGTCTATATAGTCCAAGAAAACGTTGCTAATATTACACATTTTCTATCATACTATTCAACAAAATATAAATAAAAAAACTACACCTTCTTGTCATGCTAATTCAGAAAAATTTGTTTATAAGACGGTTGCTTGAGTAATTTACTATAAAGATTATAGTTGAAGATTAAAGTATCAACATATGTAACTTGACAATCAAATTAATTAAACATTCAAACTATTCAAATATTATTAAACAACATTCTAGCATTTAAAAATATGAAATTATAAACCTATATAATTAGGAGTAGTAAATAATTATTAAAAAAATAAAAAAAATTGTAAAAAAATGTTGGTGGGTTAGGTGGGTCAACCCACCTTCAATCCGGCTCGAACCCATTTAACCCGTGGGCTAAGTGAGCCAGGTTGAATTCAACCCACTTTTGAAAAAACTAAATTTTTCTCAACCCAATCCGGCTCGAACCCGTGGTGGGGGTTGGCTTACGGGTTGAAAGTCATTTTGACATCTCTAATTGACAAGTTTAAAGAAGAAATGGAACATGTCTTTGAAATGACATACCTTAGAAAGATGACACTTTATCTAGGTATGCAAGTGCAACAAAAGCAAAATGAAATATTTATGTGCCAAGAAAAGTATGCAAAGCAAGTTCTTTCAAAGTTAAAGATGCAACTCCATTGAACCAAAAAGAATAGTTTTGCAAAAAAGATGGAGGTTTAAAGGTTGTGAAAAGTTTTTTAGAAGCCTAATAGGATGTTTGATGTATTTAACAACCACCCGACCAAATATCATGCATTTAGTGAGTTTCTTATCAAGATACATGCACTGTGTTAGTAAAGTTCATTTTCAAGTAACAAAAATAATTCTCTGTTATGTTAAAGGCTTAATTGATTATGGTATAAGTTCAATAAAGTTGAAAGTTTAAGTTTTCATGGTTATTCATATAATGATTGTGCAAGACGTGTTGATGATATGAGAAGCACTTCTGGTTACTATTTCTCTCTTGGATATGGAAATTTTCCATGGTGTTCCAAAAGGCAAGAAATTGTAGCCCAATCAATAGTTGAAGTAGAGTATGTTGTTGTTGTTGTAAATCAAACTCTCTAGATAAGGAAAATCATGACTGATTTGCACATAGAACAAGAAGGTAACACAAAGATTTGTGTGGACAATCAAAATGAAATTTCAATTGCTAATAATACAGTTTTTCAATTGCCAATAATCCAGTTTTTCATGGTAAAACAAAACATTTTAAGATAAAACTTTTCCTTTTAAGAGAAGTTTAAAAAGAAGGACAAGTGAAGCTAGTTTATTGCAAAATAGAAAATCAAGTGGTTGATATTCTAACCAAGGCACTTCCAAAATCCATATTTGAATTCTTGAAGCAAAGGCTTGGAGTTTGTAGGTCCAAGATCAAGGAGGAGTGTTGATTAATAACTATTGAAAATTAATAAACTAAAACTAAGATTGGCTTAATACCTTATTTGATCCTCTAATTTTATTTGAATTTTCAAATAGATCCTAGTTTTTTATTTGTCCAATTTAGTTCTCTAGTTTTCTAATTAAAGTCAACTTAATACTTTTGACTGACGACGTTAAAACAATTAAAAAATCAGTAAATAGAACTACATATAGGACTAAATTTTTGGACAACTTGGAAAATGAATATTTAATATTAATTATTACTTTTTATTTTTACATGAACAATATTAAGTTATTATGAGACTCAAACCTTATCCTATTACAATATTAGGATTCCTTGGATTAATATTTCACGATCTTATCCATTAAGTCTTCGTTCTCATTTAAATATAAATTCGTATAAAGTATAACTTTAAAGCGTAATTGCTCTTCAAAAGAAAATAGAAAAGTTAAGTATAAATTTAAACAAAATTATCTCTTTATTCGATCATTATTTTTCTCTTACCATTGTGAAAACGCAGATAAAAATGATTAGTCATAGTAAATGAGACTCACAAGTTCAAAGTTATGATAGTTTTTGTCCCATATTTTACCCACACACACATTTACATATATGGCTTTTTTTCTTCTTATCTATCAAATATGATGATACTTATAATTCGGCAAAAGAAAAGAATCGAGGTTGTATGGGTCATGTTTTATGACTAAATTGATATAACATATCCACATTCATTTCTCAAACATGTTTTCGTTAAGGGTAGCTATTTAGTACCAAATACAGACTTTAACTAGACGTATTTACACAAATTTTTTTTTTCTATGGCATATGATGATAGTTATAATTTGCCAGAAAAATCCGAGTTTGTGTGTATATTTTGAATGGACTACTAGACATATTTTCCTTTTTTTCAAAAAATATATCCTCCGGAAGATATCTATATAACATTTTTCTTAAATTCCACTAAATCTCTCATTATTTGGTATAATTTATCACCATACTTTTTTTTATGTAGACATCGTATCTGGAAAAGTCGTAAAAGTTATATTATGTTTATAAATGATTACAATAAAAAATCATTTAAAAGAATTTTAAGATAATAACATAGTTTGAATAAAAAAAATAGCTTTTACATAATAACTTATAAAAAGAATATGTATGAAATAAAAAAAAAATTGTTGAATATAAGAAATTGATTTAAAAAAAATATAAGTTATAAACTTCAAGTTATATAAAAACAACTCAAGTTAAAAAATAAAAATATTTCAATTGATGTTCCTACAAACTTCTTATTTAAACAAAATGGCTAAAATAAGATAAATTCAGTTCTCCCAAAAACACATTGTAATCCTCTAATTTATATATATATATACATAGACACATTCTTTGATAGTTTGAAACTCCTACAAAAAAAATATTAATTTAAACGATAAAAAAGAAAGCAAGAAAAAACATATATAATATAAAAAAGAAATTGTCCAGTAGTTTTGGAAGAAGCAAGGTTCTCTGGTTTTCAAAAAATAATGTCCAAATTCTACCCAAAAAAAAAAAAGTATTGCTCAATATTGATGGTATCCAACAACCTGAATTGAGCTGAGCAGTGCTGAAAAACAATGTCGCAATGTAACAACCCATTCAATTTGGAATTCAAGAAGCAAGAGAAGTTGAGATTTTGTGTTGAGAAATGAAAAGAAAAAATCTTCCGTATTTCTCTTTATAAAAAGGAGAAAAATACAAGAAAGTATTTCACAAAAACGTTGTTCTTAATCTGCAGACATTGCTAACAACTTCGAATAAGTTACATTAATGACTGATTTCTTAAATTGCTAATTATCCAAGTGATATATAATAAGATAGAAGAGGAGAAAAAATTAGGCGGAAAAGAAAGAAACCAATAAATAATGGATAAGAGCAGTTGTGGTAGTATATACTAACAAGGCTAAGTTAAGAGCATGTCCTCAAATCCATTCTGTGCAGCCGCATCTTCCAGTCTCTTCCAATTAAGTTCCCGCTGCTCTTCTACATCTTTCGCTTTAGCCTCTTTCTCTGCGTGCTGCCGCTGGCACTCTTCAAACAATTCTGCATCCATTTCCAGGAACATTTTCCGAACATTCACTGTCAGTCCATGTACTGCTTGATTCCAATGACTCGAGATGTTTCTCTCAAATGCTTCAAATATTATTGGTAGTACCACCGTCCTGTTTTGGGCAATTAAGCTCACGATATGCTCATTGTTCCACAAAAACAGGGCTCGTTCTGCAACCTGCACTATAAGTGTGGCTAAGCGCAAACACTTCTCAAAACAACATCTAAACCATGAAAAAAATTAACACTAAAAAAATCTCTATGCTGATTTAAAAAAACTTCATAATAACATTTTAAATAAAATTCTTTAAGAAAAAAATTAATAAAATGAGGACATAAATAAAGATTGTTATTTGCCAACTGTTGGCAATTTCAAAGGGATTTTATCATGTAGAGGCTAAGTAAGAAACCAAGAGACAGCAGCTTCATCATCATGATACTAGAAGGAACAAGATACAACTAAGATAAGCTTACAAACAACAAATTAATGAAGTATCAGAAAAGATGAACGAAGGCTCGATTGCAATTTGCTCCCTGATAAATCATATCAATTGCAACACCCTCATCATCTAATAAACTAAACTCATTCACACTTGATTTGTGAAGAATTGATCATTTGCAATGTGCCACAGGCCAAAAGTAGAGCCAGTAATACTATTTAAGGGTTGCAAAAAAGTATAAATATACAATTGTTTATAGGTGGATTTAATTAAAAACCAGCAATTACTTTCCTTATGTGGGTGCCACTCCCGTTCCCATCAAAATAGATCCGCCTATGAATCCAAATGAAGGTTATGTTAGCCAGTTACATATAAGTAACAGCTAATAGGTAGGGTTTTAACTAGCACCACTAAAAGTACTGAAGAGGAGCAGAGCTAAAAGGATGTCCTCTCCAGCCACTATTCTGGGCACTATTTTGTGTGCTATGGCAGCTAAAGTGGCAACCAAAATGGCTTGAGCTATTTTTGAATTTTCAGTGTTGGAGATCTCACATCAACTATAATATATAAGTGGGTGCAAATCTCACCTTACAACCAATATTTGATGTTGAATTAGGCTTAAATTCTCCTTTCTAAGATGGTGTCAAAGCTATTATGAGTCTATCTTAATTAAGTTTGTTGAACCTATCATGTCAATTTCTATCGGATTCCCACTAGTCTCATGCTTGAGATGTTTAATCCTCATAGTAAGAGAATGTGTTGGAGATCTCATACTGACAAAAGATACAACCAAATTATAGTATATAAATACAAACTTCAACTCACAATCCAATTTTGCAAGATTAAGTTAGGCTTAAAGTCTACTTTCTAATATTCAATTCTAAAAGTAAAATCTACAAATGGAATAGTAGTGAAAATGATAATGAAGACTTGGATTTCAAAGATGAGATAATTCCTACCTAAGGAACTTATATGACTTTTTTAGGTATTTTATTGTATGTTTTGTCTAGGATGCCTATAACTTTTTTATTGTTAATGAGTGTCATGAATTTTTAGCACTTTTTTTTATCATACTTGAGAAATACATAATATGGCAGCTATCTTGTTATACCCTCTATTTGTGTTTTTGACCCCAGCCAAGCACCAGTTTCCAGGATTTAAAACACTGCCATCAGCTAAAATAAAAACAATTAACAAATTATATGTGATATGACAACTGAATTTCGCCCATGGACTTTTCTGGGCATCAGATATGCTGTCCCTCAGCAAATTAAACCCACCAAACCAAATAACTTCTACAGGAAACAGATTTTCACTTTCATCTCTTCCGGTCCTTAAAGTTCTAGTAAATAAAAAAAATTGGCATACCCCGGTGTCACAAGACTCCTCATATGATGGTGCAGAAGTGTTTATTTGTACTAAACCTTATATTTAAATATACACAGAGACTGTTTCTGAATTTGAATCCATGACCAACTGGTCACCAAGGCCAGCCTACTGGTGCACTAAGACTTGTCCTTTATTACATCACAGACTATGTAACTTCCTCACAGGTTAACTCCCACAAAATACATCATTACTTCCCCCCAATATTTTTAAGGCTTCCCGTGCAGCTATATTTCTTTCCTTGGTGTTGATTTTCTTTTCACTGGAATAAATAACAATAGTTTCTGCCTTTAGTGACATACAAGCATCAGGAAGATATTTTATTGATTAAGTGACCAATAGCAAAAACTTCCAGAAATGTTCAGATTGGATCTACTAAAAAGGACTCGTATCGCCAGCCCTAGAAATAGTTATTTAATTGCTAAATTGGATTCAAAAGAGCACGCTCAAACCCGGTTCAGAAATATGCAATGGACTGGCTTTCATCTTTTAGATAGATGCTCGTGCACCACAATCAAGATTAAACAAAATTATCAACTCCAGAAAAAGAAACAAAAGGGAGTAATAAAATCCTGTAAAGATTTGGTACTGAGACAGCCATAAAATTTCATCATGACTTTGACACTAACCAATTAGAATAAAATAGGTGACTACCTTATTATTTGGAAGTAAATGATAACGAGACAAACATCATTATTGATATGAAGGAATTTCTTCAAAATAAGTCATCAAGGGCTCTTCTTCAGCTCTATATAATAGGAATAAAAATTATGCCATATCCATAATCATTAGATTGTAATATATTTAACGAAAGATCACAACACATGGCATTTCTGAAAATTGGAAGGTACACTAGTTTGTATAATTATCCAAATAAAAGAGCAATTTCCTTTCCAGGTGTTCACAGGAGGGTTTGTTGAAAGGAAGCTGTTAGATGATGCAAGCAGATTATGACTTATGAGAACATGTCATGTCCCTTTGAAATATTCCCCATTTCTATTCAGTTGAGAAAAAAAGGTCATCCACAATAAAGCCGCATTAAGGAAGCTAAGCACGGCTTCTCAAAGCGTTCATAAGGAATTCTTATGTCCTTTCAAGCTGTTTCTATTTCTAGAATGTAGTGACTGATTCCATCTATAACTTGACTGAATTTTGTTGTTAGGGGGCACAGTGTAATTCATGGTGTTAAATCAAGAAGAGTATTGCATTTGTCCAAACAAATCAGGGGACTAGAGAACACTTGAACCTATAACCATTTTCCCAACAGCTGCGATCTCAAGATTTGTTTTCAATTATGTCACCATTCTTAATGTACAATTACATGCATGTCACTGACATAATAAATAAAGATAACAACAAGAAAGAAATAAAATATAACCCACAGATTTCTTAACTAATTCTATAGACAAAATAGTAACTTAATGCATTTAACAAACAGAAAATTAACATTACAGTCCCCAACATATATCCTCAGCCATATAATCTTTATTTTGAGCCAGGTACTTTACCATTTAAAAGAGATATAAATCTCACAATCTCATAACTACTAATGGTTAACTTCCACTTAAGTCCTCAGCTCTGAACTAGATAATGAACAATAATGAAGTCAAAATCCTTGTACATGCAAAAGCATGTGCATGTGTCTGTCTATTTTAGTTTTAATGTGTGAAAGACAAGAATACAATTAATTCAGCCAGAACAAAAATCCTCTTCTCACGTTAATGGTAATGACTGGCACAGTATAATTTTTTTTTCCTTTTTTTCCTATCCATTGGAGCATCAGCAATACATGCATAACATAAAAAGTAACTAAACAATAGACCTTAAAACTGTCCTTATAGAAAAAAAGAAAACAGATTCAATCCCACTACACTATGGAGCTAGAAATGGAAAAACATAAAAATTGAGACAATTAAAGTTCATTAATTACGCAGCTGAAACTTACACTCCCCAACCCCCGCGTTCTATAAATAAGAAACCCACAAGTTAAAAGTAAGAGCTAGATTTGATGTATAACGTACAACGTATCATAGCATACAAGGTAGCAGTTCAATAAGTAATATTGCAAACTCAAAACCGGAAATAAGAACAATGGAAGACAGCTACCCATAATCTCAACTTCAAACTAACACCATTATAAAAGATGGAAATCATCTACAAACCTGAAAGTGAGAGCTATTGAGGCAGCGTGAAATCTGTCTAAAAAGCGGAACCATACATTTTTGAAACTCCGCAGCCTGCGTGACCTCCAGCACTTCCTCCAGTTCTCCGAGGTAGAGAACCTCCTTCTGGCAATTGGTAAGAGGCCAATACTTCAACAACCCCCTAATCACCGTATCTGCCAGCTTGAAATCCTTCTCCACAAACTGAGTAATGCAGTAAGACAACTGCTGGTGGTACATGGACACACATTTCGGTTTATGCAGAGGCAGAAGGGCCCTCACCAGAAACAACTTGTGCTCCTCCTTCATGGGCAGCGCAAACCCATTAATAATGCTCCCGAGAATCTCCAGAAGCTCTCCAATACCGGCGTGCCGCTCAGTCTCATATATGAACCGATAAAAAATGTTGTTAATAGCCTTTCTAATAAACGGTCTATGCACCATGAATTTCCCGTATATACGATGCAGTATGGTTTTCAAATACTCCCTCTCCCGCGGGTCCTCAGTGTCAAACAAATCAAGCAATTTGAGAACAAAGGAGTGATCAATATACCGTTTTGCGATTTTCGTATCGGTATCAGAGGAAACCACGTATCTGAGGAGAAGCTCGTAGACGAGCTGAAGGTGAGGCCAGGTCGGATCCATGCTTGGTTCTTCCTCTTCAGGATCGGTGGGTTCCTGGCCGGTGTTCTCGTGAGACGCCGGAGGAAGGCTCCGGAAAATGTTGACTGAGATCATTCTGATCATCTCCTCCTGGCAATGCTCCGACATCTTGCCTGAGCCGGATTGGATGAAGTCGACGAGGTCCATCAGCGCTTGGCGCTTGATTTCCTTCTCTCTAACGTTCTTCAGCGTGTCGGAGAAGTCCAGGACGTAGCAGCAGATGTGGAGCTTCCGGAGGAAGAGGTTCTGCCGGTCAGCGACCGGCGTGTCGCGGAACGGCGGCAAAGGCTCCATGGCCCCGGGGGTAGGCACAAGCGGCATCGCGGTGCCGGAGCTAGGAGGCGCGGCACCTCCAGTTCCGCGCGAGGCATGGTTCACGACGACATTGGGCGAGGGCACCGCTGGCATGTTGCGGTTGGCGGCAGCGTACGCCGCAGCCGCGGGATCGCTTGCGTCGGACTTGGAGGGCTTCTTGTGCCCGCCTTTCATGATTTTCTTGAACATTTTGCTGTCGCTCGACTGAAACCCTAACCCTAGGAATGAATGATGACGATGAGGAGGAAGTGGTGCGTAGTGCTGAAGGCGAGGTTGTGCACGAGGAAAACGTGTGGTTGCGTGAGACGCGTGAGGGAAAGGTTTTCATCGAGGTGATGCTAATCCATGTATCAACGGTTCGTTGTTTATCCCCCGATTTCAGCGTCGGGATTCGGATCTGATAGCGAGAAACGAGAATGGCGAAGGAAAACGATTCGTAGATTGTGAAAGCTACGGATCCGAGTGAGGAATCATTGAAGTAAAATCACCGGTGTGAATGTCGTAAAATTGATGGTTAGATCGATCGGAGAAGTGTTCCGGCGAGGGAGAAGGAATGGCACACACAGAAACAGCATAGAGAGAGAAAGAGAGAGAGAACGATAATTAAGGGGTGGGATTAGAGAGAGGTGCTTGTGGAAAGTGAGTGATTATAATGGATTACAATAATCGCTTCTGAAACAGTCATTTTTTTGAATTATGACTGATTTTTTAATTATTTATTTTTATATTTCAACGATTGAAGATGGTTTTGTTTTTGTTTTCTACTTTTTGGAGTGGTTTACACTTCATGATTTGGTTTGCCAAATAAAAAAAAAATATATATATATATATATTATTTATTTATTTATCTGTTTTTGTGGTGTATTGGTGTTGGATAAAGGAAGAAAATGGATTAAGTGAGTGAGATGATTGAAAGCCACAAGAGTGTATTGGGCGTAGTTGGAGTTGGTCTGGGGTATAATATACGTGGCTCGCAAGTGAATAATAAGGGATTGTGAGTTCGCCACGTGGCACCTTGATGTCGTATACAGTACTCTTTGTGGTTAACTGCCACATGTTTTTGCTACGTGGGAGAGGTAAAAGCCCACCCAAATCCTATAATGTGGTAAGATTCTTCATGGTATCTCTATAAATATGAATCTTTGTTTGAAAACTTGGTAGTGGTTCATTTTTAAAATTTGTTCTCAAAATATTTTCGTATAAAAATTATTTTTTAATTGATTTTATTTTATGAATCATTGAAGAAGATGATAGGGAGATATTATGAATGATGTGGGTCAGGATTGATGAATATAATAATATTATCTATCTTAGATTCGAACGTGATGTGCTAAGAAGCTTTGATCCATTCAACATTTCTACTACCTATCTTTGGCATATCATCAATTTCGCACGGCTAATGTCGCTCATCACAACTACACCAATCCTTGGAAGCAATGCAATCCCTTTGTTTTAATTTCCAAATTTGAGATTTTTTTTCTTTATTTATATAAGTTTTTAATGGAATTATTTTATTTTATTCATTGTCAGAATAAATTTTTTATTTTCATGATGAGTGAGTAGCATAAACAAACCCTGATTAAATTGTGTATAGATTTTGTCTTGGAGAAAATACATGCACCGAAATTGCTAAATCTTTTGGCCTAGTTGAGCATTAAGGATATTTTATAAAATTGTATAAGGTTTGTTTAATTATAACAGTTATATAAAAAATTTACTTAATATTGTATATTTATTTTTTATGCATTCTTTCTTTTTTTTATCACAATTAACATTGGAATTTTTAATAAATAATAGTTAAAATAATGAAATTATAATTTTTAATTTAAGAGTATATTTATTTTGTTGATCCAAATTAGTTTTAGACATTTCTAATCAATTACATCCTACTCTCTAAGAACCTTTAGACAAAACTCTAAATACGAATCTTGATGATAGTAAGTATTGAATGAATAATATTTTACATAGATATGAACTTACATATAAGTCTTTAATATGAAATGTTTAATTATGTAAGTTGTGAGTAATGCCAACATTTTTAAATATTATACAAAATGTTTATATGCTACATATCCAAACATAACTTTACATAGCTGTGAACTTACATATAAGTCTTTAAAAAACTTCAAATTTTAAGTTGCGAATAATGCCAACATTTTCAAATATTATACAAGATGTTTACATGCTGCAAAAATTTAAAACAAAGTGTCCAAACGTTAATGTGTGAAAAACACAAAATAATGTCACTCAGTATATTTTATGCTTTTATAAGGTCGAAGTATATATCGTAAAATCTCTTCAATAAGCTTCAAAGGTCCATAGCCTTGACTTCGAAGAAAACTCTTCTTCTGATCTCAGTCAAAAAAGGGGGAGGTGCCTGCAAAAGACACTTCAATGCCAAAGTCAATCTAAGGTGTCAGAGAATAAATTTCAGAGAAAACTTAATCATGTACTTCATAAAGTGTGCCTTTTATACCAGGGTTCATGGGTCTTACCTAGTTAGACTTTGGTTTAGTTCACCTAATTACCGTTAATTATAATGAGTTAATTAATATTTAATTTACCTCCTTTGGTGTTTATACTACCTTAGCATACTGGCACGATTTGAGTACATGTCATCCTAAAGGGACAATAAGTACTCAAATAGGTCGTGTACGCCAAGGGAGCACCCTAGTTGTGTTATTTCACTAGCCCCCCAAGCTGTGTGCTCTAGGGGTATCTTGTTCGTGTAATCCCACTAGCTCCCTAGGCCTTGTACCCTAGGGGGTACTCTAGTTGTGTGCATCATAACAACCCCTAAATCTTAATAGGTTTATATGTTGAAGACTGTGAGGTAGCGATCATGTGTGTTTGGATGCTGACTTCTCGACTAATGATACCTGGTTGTGGTGATTTTTGTAAAGAAATTTTATATTTCTTTGGTCATATGGCCCTATGGGTATATCCTATATCAAAGATTTATATTATGTTGTGTTTAAAGTTCAAACTTTCATATTTTTTTAGTTTGTATATTGTTTTTTTTTTATAATTAAAGCAAGATAGCATATAAAGTAAAAAGTCAATTAATTAGATTTTACCCTTAAAACTAGTTGCAACACTTTTTCTACACAAATGTTTATCAAACCAAGTGAGTTTAGTATGTAGTTATCACATGAGTTATAAATATATAAGTCACACTCCAAAATTTGAGATGGGCAATGTGAAACTTCCCAAAAATATTATCACGAGAACAATAATTACAAAAGTTTCAAATATAACTTATAATAGAAAAAAAAAATTATGAAAGAGAAAACAAGTAGATTGTGCAAAGTATGAGGTTAATCATTTGAAAAGGTTTTAAAAATTACTTTAAAATTTTCATACTTTCATTAATGAACTCATTAGTAAAAAATATAATTTTTATATAGATTATTTGTAACATCTCATTTTAATAGAGTAATACTACTAAAATAAGCATCACAAAATCAATAATTAAAAATAGATAATCTAAAATATATGAAAGCAAACACCCTTTGATATTTCAAAATACCCTAACTTCATTCGTTTACACTTGTCCACTTTACATGTTTTTTCATAAGTTTACCGTATTTTAAACATGACCCGTGATCTGAACTAAAACACTTGACTATTTTACTGATGTAACCATCTTCTCCAGTCTCCGTTTCATTTGATTGTTTGGGGATAAAAGTAATTTGTGCTTTCCCACTTGTTTGAGTGTTGGATGGAGGGAGTACTATGCATGACTTGATTGATGTTGCATGCATTTATAATCTGAGGTCAGTTGCTTTGAGATGAATTTTTAATTTTAAGGGTAGTGTTGTGTGGTTCCTTTGTTTGCATTTGGTTCTTACTTCTTCTTCCTTTCCCTAGTTTCCTCATGTATGGCATTTCTTTTATTCATTTTCGTGTTTGAGTTTTTATTTTATTTCTCTATCTCAGTTGTTTTGAGATCATTTTAGATTTCGTGTTTGTGTTTTCTCAATTTCGTACATTGGTGTTTGGTGCTTGTTTTCTTTACGTTTAACCTGGTATGTATTTTAGTGTTATGTTTTCAATATTTGTTTGTGTTCTTGAGTTCATTGTGTTGACAAAAAGAAGAAGATGAACATCTTCCTCTAATAAGGAATTTTGATGATGATGATGACTATGAAGAAGTATGGAAGACTTGATGATGATGCATGGAAAATGTTGAAGACTTAAAAGAATGTTTCGATTCAAGAGATTAATTGAAGACTTAATAGTTTAGTTGTTTAAAGTCTTGTAATATGTGTACATTATTTAAGATAGTTAAAATAATAGGTCAAGAGTCAAAAGGCAGAACCCAAACAACAAAGCACTGAGAGAAAATTCTTATTTTTACAAAACACACTGTGATAATCGATTATCACTTATGATAATCGATTATCATAAGTTTTCTTTTAAATTTTTCAGAAACTGCTCTGAAATAATCGATTATTTCAGAGGATAATCGATTACAGTACGAAACAATGTTTTTTAGAAACTGCTCTGGAATAATCGATTATCACTTATGATAATCGATTATCTATGGCAGTTGTGACTTAACCTTTCATATTCTTAACCTAATTTCTAAATAGGCTTCTATAAATAGAGTGGTAGGCTTTCATTATCAAATACAGAAGTTAGAGAAGTTTGAGTACTTGAGAACTCTCTGTGGGAAGGCTTTGAAAAACCTAGTGTGGGTAGAGCGATAACTTTCATCAAGTGGGATCTTGAGTGATTGAGTGCTGCTGCTGTTGCTAGGAGAAGCCGATCATCCTTTGTGGGATTCAAAGGAGGTGTTCATTCCTTGTGTGATTCAAGGAAGGTGTTTTCATCCCTTGTGGATTTCAAGGGAGGTGTCTTCATCTCTTGTGTGATTCAAGAGAGGTGTTTTCTAAACCCTAATCTTTCTTATCATTGATTGTAAGTTTGGTTTATTTTAGTGATTTAGTTAATCTCGTTTTTGAAAGATTAACAACTGGACGTAGGGTCTTTTGATCCGAACCAGTATAAATACTTTGTGCAATTTTCTCTTCTCTACTCTCTTTATTTTATTGTGTTTATTAAAATAAAGGAAAGATTTTTAATTGATCTTTGATACAAAAAGGGAAAATATTAAAAGCACAATTTTTATTAAGAACCCAATTCACCCTCCTCTTAGTTTTTTTTTCTGCACGCTCAAACATTTCGCTGCGCGATACCAACACATTGTTTGTGGTTTACTTTTATTGTGTATGTTTTACATTTTCGCTTTTACTTCGTCTAGGTTGTGTTTTTTATCTTCAAATGGTGGGGAAATTCGATATGATAAAAAATATTGATGAGAAGAAAGAAACGTTGAAGCTTGTCGTTAAGTAAAAGACTTGTGGTTTGTTCATAACCGGGAGACGAGTCATATGGAGTTGATTCTTTTGGATCAGAAGGTAAACAAAGTGTGTTGTTGGTTGATGATCATAAGTGTGTAATGCATAATTTTAAAATCGTGAAGAACTAAGGAAAATTTCAGGTATGTGGGCATCCTTACAAGTTATTGTTCATAGGAGCAACAACTATAAAATAACAACCAATTTCAAGTATTTCACTAAACATTTACAACTTCAAAAGTATCGAGGATATAGTTGATGAAAATTTCTCTACTAATTTGGTATATGGTAGGTACATATGTAACGTCCTAGCCGAAAATTACTTATTAAAATAAATAAGAAAATAAATAAAATAACAACCTCATTTATTAATCATCAATTTCCCAAAAAACACGGGAAAATTTTAAAACTTAACCTTCAATGTGCCAACATAAATTAAATAAGTCGTATCAATACGTCTTACAAATAAAACTGTCCATAAAATTATTACAATAAAACCATAGTTCAACATAATATGTAATGATAAAATCCCTAAGAGGTCCCCACTATGTCTCTATGTACCTGTCTGCTCACCTGCATCAATATCTGCTCCCATGTAACAAGTTACATGATCATCGCCACACACACACAGATAGAGTGAGCTCATTTAAATAAAACCAACAATATAATATTAAAGACCACATCAACAAATTTAAACTCGAGTTAGTACACTTCCCCCTTTTCTTTTACTCCTTCATTTCCAACACTTGTCTTTAGACGTCTATTATCTATATACCCTTTAGGTAAGAACAATGATTGATCTTCGTTGTACGAGTGTCTACTCGCCCCTCCGACTACAGGCTACCACCTGATAGTCTACACGTG
Source organism: Vigna unguiculata (assembly GCF_037176805.1). Classification (NCBI taxonomy): domain Eukaryota; kingdom Viridiplantae; phylum Streptophyta; class Magnoliopsida; order Fabales; family Fabaceae; genus Vigna; species Vigna unguiculata. Next base: position 10,439,059 of record NC_140798.1, on the reverse strand, counting down.
GGAATAACCTTGCCACAACATCTCATCGTGACACCAAGTGGAGTTCCCCAAAACAAACCTAAGTTTGTAGTTGTTTCCAGACTACCAAATCTCTATCAGAATCCACTGAAGAGGGCAATCATCTGAAACCTCGCCGTACGAGCCACAACCCGCACACTCCACTGGACTTCCTAAACCACCAAGCTAAAACCTAGAGTGGTCACGTGTTATCCCAATACAAGATACACTCGTAATTGGGCCCCCAGCCAAAGCATCACATCATGAACATCCCCTAAAGCTGTGTAGAAAAATTTCCTCGCGCACCATCACTGGACCAAACCCGCCTGGCGCGCATCTTACGCCGCTAGGCGGAATTCACTCCAGACCGTCCGGCGGGTATCACACACCGCCAGGTGCCACGCGTCTACAGTATCCTCACTACACCACCACCGCCTGGCGGGCACCACCTCGCCACTAGGCGCCCTGCTTCGTCGTCACCGTCTGGCACAGCCATCACACGCCGCCAGGCGCCCTGCTCGCACTGTGACCACTGTCACTGATTTATTTCCTGTCCGCCTAGCAGCGTGACAATGCTAACCAGCACAGAGATTGTTCCACAAAACAAGGTTAGAAACAACAATGCTAATATCAACAAACAAAACATAACAAAAGAAAACAGTGCTGTAGAGGTTCACTCGTTAGGCGAGCAACTTGCTGGGCGAGCAGCGACAACAGAAGCTGCTGTAACAGACTCGCTAGGCGAGCAAATCGTTGGACGAGTGACGAAACCTGCAGCAGATGAACAGTGTCGCAGAACGAACGCGAGCAAGCTCGCTAGGCGAACACGACTCAATCAAAATTGCAAACACACTACTCACACACAATACTCTATATGCAATAATCGAACAACACTAAGTTACACAAACTTCCATAGATTCAAAATCAACAATGAGAAATCCTAAGTAAAACCCTAAATTATTGAAAGGAAAAAGGAGAAAGAAGATGAGAAATAATTACCTTGATGAAGATGAGTGCAAGAAGAATATGGAATGGCAAGGAGTAAGCACACAAGAGCAGCGCGACTTACACCCAAGGGGAGAAGAGAAAACGGCTAGGGTTTTTCGAAAGAGAAAGAGAAAGAAAAAGAGGGGAAATATGAGATTTTAGGGCCAGCGAGACGCACTCGCTGGGCGAGCAGCCTCGTTTTTAGAAAAGTCAAATTTGACCCAACGACCACCTGACAGCATTAAAGCATGTCCTAGTCGATGGGCGATTAAGCTTGCTCGTTGGGCGAGCGTCCTAGTTCCCTCCAATTTCAAATTCGATTTTTATTTTATTTTATTTTTTTCTGAAGCTTGGTCGCTGGGCGATTAGTGGTCGCCCAGCTACTGTTCCAGAGTGAATTTTCTTCAATTATTCGCTGGGCGACTACTGCTAGCTGGGCGAGCCTGGATAATTTTTGGATTCAAGAATAACCACACTTGCTGGGCGAGAGTGGCTCGCCCAGCTACTGCTCCAGATGAAAATTAACGCAAATATTTGCTGGGCGAGTGGTGGTCGCTGGGCGAGTCTGCATAATTTTTGAAAAACAGATTCTGCATAAATGGACTCGTTGGGCGACTGCCACTCGTTGGGTGAACAAAACAGAACAGAAGCACATATAAACATATGCAAACCTACTCTAAAATAATAACAAACAACAATCCTGGGTTGCCTCCCAGTTAGCGCTTCTTTAACGTCACTAGCTTGACGGGTAACAGTTCATGGATCAGAAAAATGAATGACAGTGGTGAGGCGTTCAACCTCACCCCCCACATAATGCTTCAAGCGCTGACCATTTACTATCCAACTTCTATTTGGATCACTAGAAGAAGGATCCATTAGTTCAACTACGCCATATGGTTTGACATCCTTGATGGTGAATGGCCCTGACCACTTTGATTTCAACTTGCCAGAAAAGAGCTTGAATCTTGAATTGAAAAGTAGCACTTGCTGGCCTGGGTGAAATTCTCTCTTCAAAAGTTTCCTATCATGATAGAGCTTTACCTTTTCCTTGTATCTCTTGAGTTATCATATGCTGTCAATCTCATTTCTTCAAGTTCCTACAACTGCAACTTTCTTTTCTCTACAGACAAAGATGAATCAAAGTTAAGAAATTTCAAGGCCCAATAAGCCTTATGCTCCATCTCCACTGGCAGATGAAAAGATTTGCCATATACTAATTGGAACGGTGACAACCCCACAGGTGTTTTCATGGCTGTCCTATATGCCCAAAGAGCATCGTCAAGCTTCATCGACCAATCCTTTTTGGATGATGTCACAGTCTTCTCAAGAATCCTCTTTATCTCCTGGTTGGACACTTCAGCTTGGCCATTGGTTTGAGGATGATAAGGAGAGGCTATTTTGTGCCTAACCTCATGATGTTTCAAAACCTTGGCTAACTGAGCATTACAAAAATGGGATCCACCATCACTTATGAGGACCCTAGGAACTCTAAACTGTGAGAAAATTTGTCTCTTCAAGAACTTGATAACTGTCTTGGCATCATTCTTTTGGCAAGCAGTTGCTTCCACCCATTTGCTGACATAATCCACTGCAACCAATATATACTCATTATTGTACGATGAAGGTAGGGGACCAACAAAATCAATGCCCCAACAGTCAAACACCTCCACTTCTAAAATTGCTTGCAGTGGCATCTCATTTCTTCTTGAAATGCTTCCAATCCTCTGGCACTTGTCACAACTCCTAGCATGAGCATGAGCATCCTTGAATAAAGTGGGCCAGTAGAAACAGATTGGAGCACCCTTGTGGTTGTCCTTTCTCCATTAAAGTGTCCACCATATGGCGAATTATGACAATGCCATAGGATACCTGCAGCTTCCTCTGTAGTGACACACCGCCTCAAAAGATTGTCAGCACCAAGCTTGAACAAGAAAAGGGTCATCCCAAAGGTACTATTTTGCATCATGTAAAAACTTTTTCTTCTGCTGCCATGAAAGATCTTCAGGGAGAACACCTGCAGCTTTGAAATTAGCCATATCTGCAAACCACGACCTTTGTTGAATGAGCATCAAGCTTTCATCACAAAAAGTCTCACAAATCTCCCTCTCTTATTACAGGAGTTTTATTTGGAGATTAGGGACAAGAGAGGTACCCCTAGTCATTTAATCATACATTTTGATATTTATATAAATCATGACACCACACTTTGATCAATATTGCATATGTACCATAACAACAATTCACAACCACAAATATGTCTAAGGAAAGATTACACCAACCATGCCAATTCATATACATCCATATCACTCTTACTATCAAATTAACATACTTCCTGAATCTGACTTACCACATACACCCAAACGTTCAAAAATCAATACTATCTATATCATACCTCACACTTTCGTTTATTTCAATCTCCCTTAGTCTCGTTTAAGTCAAATTTTCCTTATCTATTACATTTTCTTTGAATCATACACGTATAGCTTGCCTATTAAACACCCAATGACATGAAGCCCAAATAGAACTGCACAACACCCACTACACTGTCAGACCGCCTGGCGGCAATTCATGCACCGCCAGGCGGTGCATACATATATGGAAATCTCCAGATTTTTCCTGCACCGAAACACACCCAAACCTTCCTATCCAGTTTCCCCCTTCATACTAACACAATTTGCTATCAAAGTATCATTCAAAATTCATACATCACACACAGTAACATCAGTTCTGCAAAACCAACCCACCAATCATTGACAAAATTAAAGTTTATCTATCACTGATTCCATCATAAACCCTAACTCCCGATTCCAATTACGAGTTCATACAATTTTTGTCAAATTAATAACTTTCAATCATAATTCAATTTACCAATAATATACGTGCAATAAAATTCAATCCATACATCATCACAACAATGAAACACCAAAAACCAAAAAAAAAATCTGAGCATGCAGTTCGTGCCACCTGGCGGATCATCCCAGCCGCCAGGCGGTTCATAGAGAAAACCCAGTATTTGGGTTCTGGTGTATGTGTCGCCTGGCGGGCTTCCCCAATGCTGCCAGGCGGTTTCTGGAATTTCCAGAACGCGATGAATTTTAAGGAAACGCGGAGACAGTTGTATTCCATTCATCATATTTCTCACAAGACATGTAATTTATCATACAAAACATAAAGAAGAACTCCCCTAACTTGGATTTCCTTGCTCAATTTGCTAAATGTGCTACTTCCTTCTTGTTTGTCAATCTCCTTCTTGCTCTTCTACCAATTCAGACCCAGAACCTCACCCAACACTCACAACACTCTCCTTTCGTGCTCTATTTCTGGTATAATCTCAGCCTTGCCAAAACCCTTCCTTATACTCAACTTTTACCTTTTAAACAGTGCTTAAATTTGGTCAATAATGCAAAAACGGGATTCCCACTTAATTAATGGTTAATGACCATTCATGGTCCCTTTATGGTTGTTTTTCAGCCTCCCTTGGCTGCTAGATAGGTTTCCTTTAACCCTTCCCATTCCACCTAAATCTAGCATTAGCAAAAAAAATATAAGGTTTAATTTAGGTCTGCCCCAAAGTTAGAACTCATCACCATGCAATTGCTAAGTCAATACCAAACCATCATGCCAATCCCTGTTTCATGCCAATTAGTATAACCCAATTTTTATCTTCTTACTTACACACACATACATATTAGTAAAACAATAAAAAAAATTAAATCCTACACAAATGGCATATATAGGACTAGAACCCAAGTCCTCTCACACAATACTCTCAACCACTTGAGCTAGTACTTTTTTCACATCATGAAGTTAGCATTTAATGCCTTAAAGGCTTCTCTCCCTCACGTTAATTAAATATTTAATCATTTAATTATTTAAATTTAGTGGGTCTTACAACATATAATGTTGGTTTTTTATATCAAACATATGTTTTTCAATATTTATGACCCTATAAATATTTAATGATTTTGTGGTCATGTTATTATTGGTTTTAGATATTATTAGAGTGGTGGATAACATAAGGTGTAATCCCTAGTCCAATAATGTTTTATTTCATATAAGGGATTTGAGGTTAGTAATAATTTACTATAGTGTTTTTTTTATTATTGTGGTTTCATTTATTAGTTGATATTGATAAACTATTGTGGTTTCTTTTTACAGCTTTGCTTTGATTGGGTGTACGTTGTGAGATTTCTATTACTTCATATTTGTGAGTAATTGGAGAGGAGACCCATATTTGTATATTATTGTTGTTATGTTGACTCAGGCTAAGATCAAACTATGTTCAGGTTTGTGAATTTAATTTTAGTGTTTTGTAGTTTTGTATAATGATTTTGCTATTGCTTTTAGGATGGTGGCCAGTGTCAATATCAAAATCCTGGAATGGTTTAAAGTTGTTAATGGGCGTCAATGTGCTAAATTGGTTCGATTCAAGGAGCAATGGATAAAGTATGTGTTTCTTGAATTGTTTAGTTTCTATAACATTGTTTACCATTTATTGTATGACAATGAATTAGATATTAAAATTATAGACCTTTCGGTAATGAAATTAGTCCGAGTGAAGAATGTAGCCAATTGAGTTCACCGTCCAGTAGTGAACATGACAAATTTATATATAAAATTGTTACTAGTACGATATCTGAAATCACAACTATGAAAGAGGCAATGAAGCACTAATTATTGGTTTGTAAGATGCTTATTGAATCTTGAATTTTGGTATTGTAATAACTTTGTTTTTGTTCGATATAGGAACTACATTGTGACATTATTGTGAATACTATGAAGTTTAATTTAGGGAATGTTGGATGGTGTTATCCAGTATGCAATAGCTGCAGGAAGAAGATTGTGGCTACCCACACATTACTTCCAAGTGAATCACAAACCGCAGTGTAGTGATGCAAAGCCTTATAGAAGAACTCTACAGGGGACATAAGTTTTAGCCTAGAAAAATTAAATAGTTCTTCTTCCACCAAAACCACAAGCCTCGGCCACAACTTGCTCACACTATCCAAAAAAGTTTTCACCAGTGAGAAGCTCCTATTAAGCATCCACTGATGTATCATACAATTCACTACCAATGTCTCACCAACTTCCATTCCTTGAATATCTTCTTCTCTTTCCATCATGATTTGATCAAACATGAAATGAAAGTTGATAGAAGCTGCAAATTCTCTGAGCCTTCTTCATGTTTGTTGAGCAGAAGCAACACCTCTCTGGTCCACTGTGATGGCTGGTACTCTAAGCGAAGTACCACTTTTCCTCATTACAAGATCCACCATCAAGGGCGGCCACTAGATTCCCTCCACAATGTCAAAATCAACGATGTGAACACTTTCAGCACCTTCTGTGTTGTCATGTGCACTTTCCCCCCTTCTTTTGCAATCATAATTTTCTTTCCTCGCTGGGGAATGACGGAAGGAGATTCACTTCACCATTGCCTGAAAAGTTTTCCATCAAGGAGGAGGCTGGCTATTCACCTTTTGTGCTCATGTGCCTAAAAACCCTAATCCTAATTTAATTTTACTATTATTATTTTTTTTTTAAAAATTCCCCTTCCATGTCATTGTGCTCTGTTGCTTGTCACAGTTCCACCACTGGTCAACCTTGCCATGTCACTATTCAGTTAACGTCGTCTAGCCCAACTTAACAAAAAGGACATATTTGAGACATTTTAACAAAAAAAGGGACCAAATTGAGACTTTTATAAATAAGGGTACCAAATTGAGACTTTGCCTCCAAAATGGGGACCAAGGACCAAATACAATCCTTCCAAATGTTGATCTTGATATCTATCTATAAAACCATCCAAAACAGAAAAAAATAACATTGTTCATAACAAACATACGTTCCTTCCAAAAAAAACCACATACATATTAAAAAAACTACTTATAAAATCTAAACATTAAGCACATGGATGACATTTTTGTGACCATTGTCTATGATAAATTTGATTGCATCACCAGTTGCTAAGATATTGTCCTTGTAGAATCTTTTTCACCCACACATCATATAGCATTCAACAAAAAGTTCTACAAGTCCATTGAATGTCGCAAGGCCAATACATGGAAGTTGCATTCGTAAGCAAATACCTCTTACGACCCTTAACCCAAAACTGTGTAGCAAAATTCGAGTGTAGATACTGCAAACACAAAGGAATTCCTTTAGACAACAAATGGAAAATGAAATACCAAGGAAAAACATAAAACTATAAACAAAAAATATACCAAAGAGGAAGTTTGAACATCATATTCAGTTAACTTCTTCACCAGCCCATCTTGACACTTATGAAAGTCATCACTAATCACAACATCATCAATGATAGCATCAACATCATCAATGACATCATCAACATCATCAATAACAACATAAAAATCATTGTTCAACCCAGCAACTAAATCCCTCTCATACATCATTTATATTCCTTCAGGCGAGAAAATCTTATGAAGAAATATATTGTTTCTTGTATAATTTAAATGTAGGTGATTGCTGATGTTCAAACCATAGTACTTCATAAACTCTGTCAAACTAAACAAACAATATTCCCATCTACATTTGTGTCCAGAAATACCTCAAACTTTTTGGATAAAAGATCATACATTTCAACCTTGTCATCAAGTTTAAGTTCATGTTCACAAAATATTTGAATCTTTTCAGACAAAAGTATATATGGTTGTTGACAAACATGAAAAGCAAACCAACATTACTAACTATAGATAACTATATACAAAACCACTAATAGTAAATAAGGAATAAAAACTTATACCTTCGATGCCACGAACTTGACTCTGAAGGATTGGAAAAATCTAGGTAAACATAGAGGATTAGAACGTAAACCAGACCTCGACTATCCTACCACGGGATACTAGACTTCATTCCAATCTAAGTCAAATACTCTTAACCTAAAGTATCTATGATCATAATATAGAGTATGTAAGACCCGAGAAATTTAAATAATTATTTAATAAATGTGAGTAGTGGGAGCCTTTATGGCAATTAATATTGATTGATATGACATGGAAAAGTACTAGCTCAAATGGTTAAGAGTACTTGATTATGTGAGAGGACTTGGGTTCAAGTCTTATGTATGTCAATTGTGTGTTATTTGATCTATTATTATTTTTAATAATATGCTTGATCATGTTGAGTGATAATATAATCATAAAATTATATTAATCATCACAAAACATGAATTGGTTAAATGATTGTGTATTGAGTTGGCATTGGCATGGTCATGGGTTCAAACCTTGATAGAACCATATTAAGCTTCCTTTTTGCCAAAATTCCTTGTGGCATGAAGGTGAAGGGGCATAGGAAGCCAAGGCTGAAAAACAGCTCATAAACTAATTTGAATGGCAATTACATTCATTTTATTGCCATTTTCTTTTTTGGCCATTAACCACGATTAAGGACCATAATAAAAAGGCAAACTAAGACAATTGGAAGGGTTTTTGAGACCGGAAAATTATAGTGTTGTAAGGTACACGAATTCAGAGGAAACAAAGTGATTAGAGAGTAAGCAAAGGAGCTGAATTGGGTTGGAGCCAAGGGAGGAAATTGGTGATCAAGGAAGAACTCTAGAATCATCCATTTTAAAGTGAGGAATCTAGGTTAGGGGAGCTAGAAACGCTACTTATGTGTAGAAAATTTAATTGCATGATGAATATATTGTATACTTATCAATTCGTGTCTGTTATGTTGAATTTCTATGTTTTGGAAAATTCCAAGAACCGCTTGGCAGGCATTCAAAGCCGCCAGGCGGCCTATGCCATTTTCATGTTATTTTTGGGTTCTAGAGGTGGAATCGCCTGGCGGTGTGAGCCTAACCGCTAGGCGACGCTTGGTTGTTCACCCAATTTACTAGGTTTTGGTTGAAGGGCCTGGCGGTGATGAACACCCGCCAAGCGATGCGAACCAAATTTGGTTTGATTTTGATGTTTTGGATGTTTTAGGATGACTCTAATAGGAGGGAAAGAAAATTTTAATGGTTAAGGGGTGATTGGATGTCAAACATCATTGAAATTCATTTAATTGATGGCTAAATTGGATGAAACAATAAGAATATTATCTTAAGGTTGATGAATTGGGAATTTCTATAGTGGCAGCAATCTAAGGGGAAAATGTGAATGAATTCGGGAATGGGAAGTGTTAGGGATGAACTGTAATTCCAATAACTGGGATTGTATCCTATGGAGTCAGAAATTGATGGAAATCAGAGTTGTTGTGAAGGGGGTAAGGTTCGTAGGTGCAAGAACCGTCTAACGGCACCCATTTGGCCGCCAGGCGCCATACTAGAGAGGCATGGTGTTCTGATTCATGAAAAACAGTGTTTTTCGTATTTTCGCTGAACAGGAATCGCTCGACGCAGGGTCTGTACCGCCAGGTGCCAGGCTCCTAATTTTGGGCGCTAGGCGCCACCAATTTTTCTGGTTCGCACAGTTTTCGTAAAACTGCATTTCCCGGTTCTTAACCGTCCGATTTAGGTAAACTTTTGACAGGTGGTCCATAGCATGTGGTTCTTCACTTTGAACGGTGAAGAATGGATTTGGAGGTCAGTAGCTAGAGATATACGTTACTCAATATTGCTGATTTTGAAGTCTTTAAAATGCATGAGTAACCTCTTGATAATTCCTAGTAACTTCTTATGAAGCATGATTGGGTTATGTGGTAAGTCTTTATCAATTTGTTAGTCACATGTGGAGAATGGGTTTGGTGAAGGCATGGGTGTCAATATTAAATTGTATTGGTGCATAAGATCATGTGCTTAAAATTGTTAGAGTGTTGTTGCTTATATTTTGCTTGAGCATGCTTGGGATGGTCTATATGACTAGGGGATGAATGCACATGTGAGGTGATATAAGGCCTGGAACATTATAGATGGCAATATTTTTCATTAGGGGTACTCTAGAATGAGAGCAAATGAGATCAATTGGTGTGAAGTGTGCTTGAACCTGAACTAAAACCAGTACTACACAAGTACTGGTGTAGTGTCTGGCGGTGGTGATCGACTCGCCAAACGACAACGTAGAAATAGGGGGGTTTTGGATCACGATTACGCTTGGCGATAAGGTGGGGTGCGCCAAGCGAAGTCTGCAGTTCAGTAAATACTAAGGCACGTGGCGCCTGGCGGTAGAGGAAGTCCCGCCAGGCGATAGTTGCAGTGGCAGTGAAGACTAAGGCGCTTGGCGGTACGTGTCCCCCGCCAGGTGATTTTGCTGCAACAGATTGGTGTTATGCTTGCTATGATGTGGGTGATCTACAAGGCTTCTAGGATATCTTAAAGGTCGGCTTGCTAGTGTTCCTTGAGTTGAGCTCGGAACGTATCCCTTGAGTTGAGCTCGGGATAGGGGCTAAGCACGTGGCATTCCTCGAGTTAAGCTCAGAATGGCATCCCTCGAGTTGAGCTCGGGATGGCGGATGAACACGAGAAACCTTGAGTTGGCAAGTGTTGCCGGTGTGAGTGTGCTGGTTGTGGCCAGTACGGATAGGTCCAGATAGATTGCCCTCCTCAGTAGTTGACTAATGAGTTTGGTAGTCTTGGGACGTTACGAATTATGTTCGTATATGGGAACTCCACCTGGTGTTACGGTGTATGATTCGTAGCATGGTTTTCCGCACGTTCTCTATCAGTTGTGGCCGAAAGGTATGGCAGCAAGACACCTAGATGTAGTCATTAGAAGATGTAGAACACGAATAACATGGTGGTGGGCATGTGATGTGATATCAAAGGATGGAATTCCTTTGGTGTGATTATGTGATTTGTATATTTGTGCCATATATATATATATATATATATATATATATATATATATATATATATATATATATATATATATGTTTATTTTGTTAGCTCACCCTATTTGCTTGTGTTTGGTGATGATCGTGTACGCGGTACACGAGAGCAGATAATGTTGCAAGTGGATCTGGTGAGGCTTAGCAACGGAGCGAGGAAAACTCATGGGAACAGTTTTATAGAGTTTTATCATTTATGGTTTTGGAATAAAGATATAATCTATTATGAGACTGTTTTGGTATTTTATTGAATTTTAAGAAGATTTGAACTTAGAGGTATTTTTATTATAAAATAAATTATTTGAAATTTCCCATGTTTTTAGGAAATGGATTTGAAATAAATGTGATTTTATTTTCTTATTTTATTTTATTATTTAAACCCGTAATATCTAGTCGGGATGTTACATAGTACATACGTATCCAACATCATCTAGATCATAAAACACTAATACCTCATTGGTTAATGCGGAACTTCCTCTCAACCATAAGACTTTACTCGAACTCAATGTTCAGAATGTTTCCCCTCAGATTTGAGAAATAGTTTGTCCCCATCAACAACAATTTACCTTGTTCCAAAAAGAAACCTTCATAAAAAACTAGAAACTCCTGGGAAAAACAAAATGCCTAAGGATTAACGTTGAATGAAAACAATTTTTTTTTTAGAAGGAAAATTATTTTAGTAACCCAAATTATTATTCTAATAAGAAAACTATGTCCAAACAAATCACATTTGAAAAAAGAAACACAGACAATTAAAGCTACGAAACCATATACACTAACCTCGGAAGGAACCATGAACATGATTGAGTTCTGGGAAAAATTGTTAAAACTAAAGCGCTTCGAACTTGACATTTTCTCCTCCCTGGAACCAGGCTAGATGACATTCACATTTTTTAAGGTTTCTTTTTTTCCTATTTCATCAACGTATATAGGAAACACAAACACCTCTTTAATGACAACTATAGAAAACCCAAACACCAAATCTAAAACATAGACTACAAAACCAACGTGCAGAGATATCGAAAAAGACACCTAATAACTATACCTTGCCGCCAAAACTAGACCCTCCACATTCATTCTCCAATATAATCATTTCAAAATAAATTAAGTATAACCACTATAAAATGTAGATTATATCAATACTTAATGAACCAAATTATTACTTAAACATTGTGAAAATAATTAGATAATATCCAAAATATAGAAAATATATCTTTTTTCTACAATAAACAGATTGTCGTTAATTAACCAAAATCTAGATATAAATAATATATTTATCCGCATAACTACACTAATAATAACAATAGTTGGATTTAATTTTTTTAATATAATATTTAAACACAAAATCAATAATAACAATAATACACAAAAACAAAAAAAAAACGTGCATAGGCACGAGTCTCATACTAGTTTGACATATAAAGAAAAGGTTATTACAATTATCCTAAGTATAACCATAATACCAAAACCATATACAATAGTTCTATACAACATAAGGAACTATAACTAGAAATGAAGAAAACATCCAAATTTTTCAAAAAGATTATATACAACTAGATCAAACCTAAAAACTAAACTATTGCATCTCCTTCATCTTAGGGGGGGTTTAATTTGTATCTCCTCATTTGCTCACACCATTAAGGTGATCATTGCAAAATAAGAAAATAAAACAAGACTGAATAACACAAAAGAAGGGTAAGCTAATGTGAAAAAGAGTTTTCACATAATGAAAATAAAATTAACATCACATACTTAGTCAATCATACAAATCATTTATAAAGACAAGCATGTCACATACAAAGACTCAAACAAGACTCAACTATCCATATACATGCATTGCATCAGACTTTGACAAGTTTTGCACTTGTGGTGGCCTTTATTGCTCTGTAGAGTCATTGCCAATGAGTTTCACCTTATCATACACAAGGTTAGTCCCTTAACATCTTGGCCAGGGTAAAGCCCCTAAAATAGGACCTTCAGCTCCCTCACCACATACCTAATCCTTCTCTACTTGAGACTAGATGATTCTTAGAGCGTTAAGATAACTTCCAATATTAAATATTCATATCAATGCATACACTAATGAAATCAAATCCTAATCCTCCTCGGATTAGTACCATTCATCTTGTCAACACCCAATTTCGTCCGGGTGAATAAATTTATTTTCGAAAAAAATAAAAAAAATAATAAAAAAGGGTTTTTTAGTTAATGGAAAATAAAAAAAAAATGTGAAACCAAATTTTCTTCAAAAAGATTTTCAAACATCAACTTTAGAAAAAAAAAGAAAAAAAAAAGAGAAAAAAAAAGAAGAAAAAAAGGAGGAAGAGCCCAATTTGTTATTAATTTTCATGAGCCCAATTAGGGATGGCAACGGGGCGGGGCGGGTACGGGTATCATGATCCCATCCCCATCCCCATAATAAAAATTCATCCCCATCCCCATCCCCAAACCCAACGGGTATACAACTTTTAACCCATCCCCATCCCCACCGGGTAACGGGTATTTTCTTATACCCATACCCATACCCATTTTTTTATTGTTCCATATATCAATTAAATATTTTTTATAAAAAAAATTTAAAAATCACACCAACGGAATCATGATACTATCAAAATATTCAATATTAAAATAACATACTCTTTTTGATTTTCATGATGTCAAATATTAAGAAAAATATTATAATAGTATAAATCTCAAATTAAAGTATCAAATAACAACTAAATAAAATTCAAATAATTATATAAAAGCTAAAAAATTACACATTACTAAAATTTTATAATAACCAAAATATTTATTAATTTTACAAATGATCAGTGGTTTCATTTGCATTCGATCCACCTACACATAGAAAAAAAATGAAAAATTAGATATGATATAATAATTGAAATTGAAAATTTTAATTACTAGAATATAATGTACCTTCTTCATCAGATTCATTTTCACTCATGAGAACATCTTTTCCTTTTAATTTTTTAACACCTACAAACACCAAATGTAGAATATTAGATGAGAATTCACAAAAAATACTAACAAAAAATATTAATAAATTTGAGTAACTTACCTAGATGGTTTGAGTTCCATATCCAACTTCTTGTACACATCAAAGCCTCTATAGTAATATGATGAAGTCGACTACGGTGAGAAGTTAATATCTGACCACCAGTACTAAAAGCAGATTCAGAAGCTACAGTTGTTATTGGAATAGCTAAAACATCCCTTGCAATTGCTTGAAGGGTTGGAAACTTTAACCCATTTGTTTTCCACCATGATAGGATATCAAATTCTTGTGTAACCGGCAAATTATCTTCTTCCAAGTAATAATCCAACTCTGTTTTCATAACTGTAGTTCTAGATTTTTTCTTTTTTGCCATAAACTCTAAAAATTCATTCGCATCATTATCAACATCCTTTCCCAACTCCAATGATGTAGCTCTATAAGAAGAAGTTTCATTCTTTTTTGATTGATATTCCAAAACCAAATCATAGCACATTTGACGAATCCTACTAAGTTTCAGATCAAAATCATTACCATACAATTTATAAAAATAATATTCTAACATGTCCATCTTGTACCTTGGATCTAAAACTGAAGCAATTGCCAATATATCATGAATAACACTCCAGTAACTTTCAAATTTCTTTAACATTTGTATTGCCATATTTTGAATGGTTATCTCAGGAGATTTAACCCAATCATTTATTGCAATCTTGATCTCACAAATCTTTGGGAAAAAGATGTTGGCAGTTGGGTATTTGGAGCCAGAAATGATTTCTGTGATGTCATTAAATAATTTTAGCCTTCGACAAACATCCTTTGCAAATTCCCACTGCATATCAGTTGGCAAAGAAGTGTATTGAGCTTCACGTTGCTTTAACCTAAAAAACACATCCTTATAACATATGGCAATATCAAGCATCTTGTAAGTAGAATTCCATCTAGTTGGGCAATCCAAACTTAACTTTTTAGTGAAAGAAATTCGCAATTGTCTAGCTGTTTCCTCAAATTTTTCCATTCTTTTAGGAGTTGCTGTCCAATATGCTACACTTTCTCGAATTTTTTCCACCCCTTCTTTTAGGACGGCTAACCCTTCTTTCACAATCAAATTAAGGATATGTGCTGAACAACGCATATGAAGCAAAGACCCTTTCTTAATGAGTGTGTCCAACTTCAACTTATCCTTAATTTTTTCAATCATGCTATCATTTATGTTGCAGTTGTCTAAAGTGATAGTAGACAATTTTGTATCAATATTCCAATCGAACAAACAATCAACTAATACATTGCAAAGTCGATCAGCTGTGTGAGGTGCGGGAACATAAATGAACCTATAAATTAAGCAATATTTTGTAAGACATATAATCTTTCTAGAGGTGCATAAAAAAAATTACTGGAAAATTTATAAATTAAAAAAGGTGTACCTCAAAATTGTATTTTGCAATGTCCAATTGTCATCAATATAGTGAGCTGTGATAGACATATACCCTTTCTTTTGATTGCTTGCAGTCCACATATCCGATGTAATTGCTATTCTTCCTTTATTTGTATCTATCAACTTCATAACAACTTGTTTTTCATGTTCATAGATGCCGAGTATCTCTTTCTTTATCGTATTTCGTGAAGGAAGTTGAAATAATGGTTGAATTGTTGTCACGAATCTAATAAAACCAATATGGTCCACTATTGACAATGGATATTCATGCAATATAATCATTGTTGCAAGTTCCCTCTTGGCATTTTCTTCATTATAAGCTCCACAAGCCAATTCCTTTTTGCCACTTGAAATCTTAGAAAAAAGTGTTTTTTGTCCCCCTTTTCCTTCAACTTTTATCTTTTCAAAGTGTTCCCACACAACACTTTTCAATTTCCCTTTCTCAGGCTCTACTTGTGTTGTTGAATGTATTTCATCATGAACTTCTGAAGGTGTTTGCGTAGATGGATTCAATGGAGATTGACTGTCATTATTGGAACTTTGAAAGGGAGTTGGTTGTTGTGAACACTGTGGTGGACTTGGTACCTGCAAATCTTGATCTCCTGTGCTCATTTTCTCTAGAAACTAACATACGTAACAAAAAAAAATCAAACAAAGTAAAAAGGTTAATTTCTTTTTTAACAAAATATAAAAGGAAAACCAATAATCAAGTTTAAAAATATTTCAAATATTTTTTATACTATTAAAAATTTATACTATACCACTTAAACGAAATAGCACAAATAACAAAATTAAATTAATAATAATTCAAATTTAAACATAGATTCTTCATCTTTTGATCTTGAATTAAATTAAGGATTTATGCAATTGAGCACTTAAAATTGAGAATTAAACATTATCATGAAACAAAAAATAAATAATAAATAAAATTATCATAAAGGAGTAAAGATAATTAAATGTGTGACCCAAATTTGAGAATATCCATTTGAACATAACATAACAGAAAAAAAAAATGTATAATTAAGATTATGATAAAAGGAAAAGTACCTTGAAGATCTGCTTAAACCTTAAAGAACAAGCCAAACAATTAAAAGAGAGTAAAAAAGTGTATAACCAAAGTAACAAAAAGAAGAGCTACAAAATAAGAGTCAAACATTTTCATGAAAATAAATAAATAAATAAAGATAATCAAATGTGTAACCTAAAAATTATTTCATAGAATGAAATTGAGGAACACCTATTTGAACATAACCATGTACAGAGAGTAAAAATTATGTAATAAGAAGAAGAAAAATTACCTTCAAAATTAAATCTTGAAAAACAAACCAGACAATTGAGAGAGTAAACAAAGTGTATAACAAAAAACAAAGAGAATGAGAAATATGTTATATATATATATATATATATATATATATATATATATATATATATATATATATATATATATATATATTATATTATATTATATTATATATTATATTACTATGTATATATATATTATATGTGTGGATATCTTATGTTTATATATATATATATATAATTATTTATATATATTATATTATATTATATATTATATTATTATTACTATGTATATATATTATATGTGTGGATATCTCATGTTTATATATATATATATATATATATATATATATATATATATATATATATATATATATATATATATATATATTTATAGATATATATTTATTTTAAGTATATATTATATTATATTATATAATAATATAAATATAATAATATATATTATATTATTATGTATATATATTATATGTATATGCGTAGATATTTTATCCTTTTATATATATATATATATATATATATATATATATATATTTCTTTTAAATTTTTATAAATTTGTAATGTTATAAATTTGTTTATAAAAGATCTCACTAGTTAAATGATTAATTTGTTTTATACGTATATATTATATATATTATATTATATTATTATGTATATATATTATATGTATATTATATTATATTATATTATATTATATTATATTATATTATATTATATTATATTACATGTATATGTGTAAATATATATATATATATATATATATATATATATATATATATATATATATATATATATATATATATATATATAAAAGTATATTTTATTTATATGTATATATACTATATTATATTATATTATATTATATTATATTTTATGTGTAAATATATTATTTATTTATATATATTTTTTAGATTATTTAATAAATTATAAATAGTTTAGTAATTTAAGCGGGGACGGGTATTTGGGCGGGTATATATATATCCCCATCCCCATCCCCATCCCCAGTTGAAAATTTCGGGTATTACCCATACCCATACCCATACCCAGTCAAAGCGGGGATTCCCCGTCAAAACGGGGACGAGTTCGGGTGATACCCACGGGCACGGGTTTATTTGCCATCTCTAAGCCCGATAACTCAAATATTTTCTACCTTTGTTCCTGATAGAGAAATTAATTATATAATAATAATTAGAAGCAATATCTCTTCAAATGGTAAGAATCAATATTATTAATTGGGATTAATTTTGTGCACTGATTTGTTATTGATGATGATTGATTTTGTACTCTGATTTGCTGCGATTTGATACTCATAATTTGCTACTATAATGACCAATTCCTTCCTTATATTGTTCGTTACAATTAAGACTGAGATTGCAAGTTGTGAATATAAATACGCACTCTGTCATAACGAAGAAAAGATTCTTGACACTTCTCTAATTCTTTCCCATCACCACTCCCATATACACACATCCTTTCTGATCTCAATTAAAAAAAACATATTGAAGGAGGTAGAAAAAAAAAAACATTCTCTACACTCTCTCTTCCTCTCATTACCACCCACATAGACACCTCTCATCTTTATCTCTATAGGAAAGACAAACACAAATTAGAAAAGGAAGCAAAAATAAAAAAGAAAAGAGAAAAGGTGAGGAGATATTGAATTTTTTTTAAGGTACGTCACTCTCAATACTTTCAGCTTTTGATTTAGTTTTTTTCAATTTTCATTCTTTTTTTTTTAAATCATAAAAAATATTTTTCCCCTTTCTTTATTGTCTGCCCGACCACTCGCGTCGCATGACATCTAATTTAGACTTTTGTTTTTTCTAAAAATATATACAGATGATCTAAAAATAAAATATAACTTTCTTTGTTTACTCTTTTATATCTATTTGGTTGCTCACGTCGCAATGACATCCACAATTACTTTAAAATAGCTTTAAAAAATATTAAAAATTTATAAATGATTAAAAAATAAAAAAATAAAATATTAGAAAAAAGAATTTATTTCAAGTGTCTGTCCGGCCACTCGCGTCGTGTGACACCAATTTTAAAATAATACTAAATTTAAATAAAAAGATTTTCAAAATTATAAAACAAATTAAATCATTTTCAAATAATTTTCCAAATAGATTTTTCGAAAAGAACTACGTAATCCTGATTCTCATTCAAAAAAATAGTTTTGTTATTTTTTGTACATTCTTTTATTAATATTTTTGTGGAAAATTAAATATTTTGAAAAAACCACACAACTTTTGCACATTTAATTAAAGGTACTGTCTTAGGACGGACGTTGTGGGGTGCTAATACCTTCCCCACACGTAACCAACTCCCGGATCCAAAATCTGGTTTTTTGCAGACCTTGCTCTTTTTTATGGTTTTCCATAGTTTCCTATAATAACTATGGTGGCGACTCCAAACTCTGTTTTTACAAATTTTAATTTTTGGTTCGTCGTCCCGTCACGATTTTGGTTGCGACACATCCTTACACAAATCACATACACAAATAATTCTTTTAATCATACATAAAATTACATTAAACATACAAAATAGTGAACATGAAAGACTGAACAACCCTGCTAATCCTGCTCAACGAGATCATCCACTCGCTCAACGAGTAGTGCTTATAGGTCTACTCACCTAACGAAGATCATCCACAAGCACTGGAACTCATAGAGATTAAATCACTCATAATTCGTTCAACGAAGAGTTGTCATGCTGATAACGTTGTCATTGACACGATCAAATTAATATTACTTATCTATAACAACTTCAGTATTGTTAAGAAAGTAGTCAGTAAAATAGAAAGGGTAAAGTAACCCAAATTCGTCTCCCAACGAACACATAATTGATTCCAAATAAATTAGTCCTTATAAAAACTATACAAAAGGGTTAGTCAAATAAAATAGGAAATAAAGAAATAAAATTGGAAAAAGCTAGAAAGATATTAAAACAATTATAAAGAAAATAAATTGATTTCACTTGCTTTTAAAAATAGGATTCATTATTGGTTTATGGAAGATTATTGCTATTGACTTCTTGTCTAAGATTTCAAATTAATCAATGTAACTTCTTAATTAATTTGTTGGCATCCTCACTTTTAACCAAAGTAACTTCTCAATAAAAAACAAGAACTTTATAGATTAATCATAGTAAATTTAGCCAAAGTAACTTCTCAATTAAATATTACTATGTCTAATCGTGTTTATTTTTAACCTCTTATATCTAGTAAAAAACTAATTAACCAAAGTAACTTCTTGATTAATTCTAATCAAAGTTTTCACCTTTAATCAAAGTAACTTCTCAATTATTAGAAAAAACTCATTCAATCGTATGAAAGTTTCTAAATTTAATCAAAGTAACTTCTCAATTAAAATTTTAAAACCCTTGGACTCACATGATTGTTTTGTTATCTAGATTTAAGAACTTTATAGATTAATCATAGTAAATTTAGTCAAAGTAACTTCTCAATTAAATGTTACTATGCCCAATCGTGTTTATTCTTTTACCTCTTATATCTAGTAAAAAACAAATTAACCAAAGTAACTTCTTGATCAATTCTAATCAAAGCTTTCACCTTTAATCAAATTAACTTCTAAATTATTAGAAAAAACTAACTTCTCAATTGAAATTTAAAAACCCTTGGACTCATATGATTGTTATGTTATGTAGATTTAACATTGTACTTGTTTTTGTCCCCAAATCTCAATTTGATCCTCGTATTTTTATTATTCTCAATTAGGTCCTCAATTTTGTAAATTAGTATCAATTAAGTCATTTCCGTTAGTGTAGAACAAACACCGTTAAGTTGGTACCACATGTCAACTCCTCGTTTATTTGATTTTTTTTTTTAATTTTTTAATTTTTTTTAAATTAAAAAAAAAATTTATGCCACATGTCACGTTTGTAGTGTGCCACGTGTCAATCTAATATGGTAACATGTGTCAAATTATTGTATGAATCTCAATTTGGTCCTCATATTTGTTAATTTGATTTGATTTCAATCCCAAATTTAAAAAAAAAAAATTAATTTTATGTGCTCCAAATTTAGACCAAATTTAATTTTTATACAAATGTAATGATGATACTTTTATTACAAGTGATATTTCTATTACATATTTTTAACAATATTTAATTTATTTAAATTTATATTTTACATTAAACTTTATTTAAATTTTATTTTAAAATTATAAATAAATAGATTAATAAATTTATATTCGAAATATTTGTATAACATTCTATATCAACAATATTTTAGAGTTGACTTAAAAATAAAAATTTTATAAATTCAAATGTAAAATTTTAAAACAATTTTATAACAAATTAAAATAAATATATTTAAAATTTTAATATTAAATACAATTAATATTATTGAAATATTTAATAAAAATATCAATTTTAATAAAAATAATCATAACATTATATAAAAGTAAAATTTGGTATAAATTTGGAGCACCTAAAATTGAAAATTTTAAAAAAAAATTGGGACTGAAATCAAATCAAATTAACAAATATGAGGACCAAATTGAGATTCATACAATAATTTGATACGTGTCACCATATTAGATTGACATGTGACACACTACAAACGTGACACGTGACATAAATATTTTTTATTTTTTTTTTAAATTAAAAAAAACAAAAAAAAAAACGAGTAGCTGACACATGGCACCTACTTAATGGTGTTAGTTCTACACTAACGGAAATGACTTAATTGATACTAATTTACAAAATTGAGGACCTAATTGAGACTAATAAAAATACGATGACCAAATTAAAATTTTGGTACAAAAATAAGGACCAATGGAGTATTTTAACCAAATTATTACTCTTACTATATTAAGAACCAAAAGAAATAGATGAAAATAAATCATAATAAGAATCAAAAGAGGAAACCAATTTATTCATCTAACCTCATAATCCAAATAACATCAAAATATATAAAGACAAACATCGCAACCTAATTGAGTGAAAAAATATTAAAAAACTATTAAATATTTGTCCTCAATATTTAAACGTTTCTTTTATAATAAATATTAAAGCAAGTTTTCTCATCTTATTTTTGCATGAATTTTTGGTGTAGCAAATTAATTTTATACCAAATAAATATGATATATATATTTATTTTTTTTTGTTTCATAGATTTTTTTTTTTTTTACGATCTTACTCTTTTACAGTAATTCATTTAAAAGAATTACAAACTTCAATGAGTAACTAAAGCTCAAATTGTATAAGTAAAAGAAACGGTGACAAAATTTTCATGTTTATTAAATGATAAGAAAAAAAATGTTCAAATAACACTTAAAATAGAAGTTTAAATACAACATGGATCTACCGGTGACTAATTTGCATGATATCCGCAACATATACACTTAGAATTTTGGTCCTAAGTATAGTCATTAGTAAGGATGGCAACGGAGCGGGGCAGGGACGGGTTTCGCTATTTCATACTCATCCCCGCATAAAAAATTCATCTCCATCCCCATACCCAAACCCAACGGGTATCAAACTTTTGTCTCATCCTCATCCCCAATAACGGGTATAATCTCGTACCCATACCCGTACCCGTGTTCTAACTATTTCAATATTAATTTTTATAAAAGAACAAAAATTACGATAAAGCAAACATAATATTATCAAATATTCAATATTAGGAGGATGATTATTTCTTCCATATCAAATACTTTGAAATAAATTATAATTGTCTACAGTTTAGAGTAGAATACCAAATAAAATTTCATGAGAACCAAAACATTTATTAAATTTGCAAACTACAACATTGATGAAACTTAGTTGATAAAATTAAAAAATATTTCAAAAAAATATAAAAGGAAAAAAAATCAAATTAAAATATATTTTAAATGTTTGTTTACTTCAATCTTTTAAATTCTAATGAATCTCTTTTTTATAGACTAATAAAAGTTATAATACATCACTTGATCAAAATGAAACAAAGAACAAATAATAAACATAATAATAAAATTTTGACATAGATTTTGTATCTTTTGAACTTCAATATATGTTGGATAGTGACAAATAAATATTCATAGCAATTACATTAAATTTTTATATTGTAGTAAATAAAATTTATTGATACAATTAAAGTGAAAAAATTACAGTATGATTAATAATGAGTTATAAAATAACAAATAATTAGATAGAATATATCGAAATATTATTTTACATGATGAAAATAAACAATAAATAAAAATATTAAAAAACTAACAAATGTGTGTTTTAGAAATAATTTGATAGACTATTGAAAGAAATTGCACAAAGAAAATCAAATGTATAATTAAAGTATGATAAGATGAAAAATATCTTAGAGAACTAATTATTAAAATATGTTTGAAGTGGTTAAAATTAAATATAAATATCATTAGTGACCAAAAAATTTGTCATTAAATTACAAATAAATTAGTAATTAAATTGGTCACTAAATCAAGTACCGATTCGATCATTGAATCGGTCACTAATTTAATCACTAATTCAGACAATAAATCAATTACTACCACCAATGACGAAAAATAGTGACTGATATGGGTTAATGACTAAATCAGTCACTATTTCATGTTTTTCTTGTAGTGAATTATCATATACTATTCCTAAATATCATTATATATATATATATATATATATATATATATATATATATATATATATATATATAACTTTAACTACTTCAAACATAATTTAAAGTGAAAAAATTACAGTATGATTAATAATGAATTATAAAATAAAAAATAATTAGATAGAATATATCAAAATATTTTTTTACATGATGAAAATAAACAATAAATAAAAATATTAAAAAACTAACAAATGTGTGTTTTAGAAATAATTTGAGAGACTATCGAAAGAAATCGCACAAAGAAAATCAAATGTATAATTAAAAGTATGATAAGATGAAAAATATCTTAGAGAACTAAGAAAACTTTTCAAATATCAACATATATACTCAATAGTTGAAAAATAACGAAAATTATTTTAATGAAACAAAAGAGTTCTTCAGATTAAACCAAAATTAATAATAATAATAATAATAAGTAAATAATTTTTGTTATATTACCTTAAATTGAGAGTATAAACATTCTCATGTGAAAGAAAAATATATAATAAATAAAAATATTAAAAAATAATAGAAATATTCAAATGTGAGGCATAATTTTTTTTTAATTAACATACATCATTTTAACATAATTACATAAAGGTTATGATAAGATAAAAAATATATTGGAGATGCAAATGAGTTTCATGACAAACCAAATAATTAAAAGAAATAAAAAATAGAATATATATATATAGAGGGTTACTTCATTAATTGGAATATTTTAATAATTTAAACGAGAATGGAGATATGGCGGGGACGGGTATTATGGCGGGGATATGTACATCCCCATACCCAACTGAAAAAGTCGGAGATTCCCCATAGAGGGTTACTTCATTAATTGGAATATTTTAATAATTTAAACGAGAATGGAGATATGGCGGGGACGGGTATTATGGCGGGGATATGTACATCCCCATACCCAACTGAAAAAGTCGGAGATTCCCCATACCCATACCCATACGCAGTCAATGCGGAGATTTCCCGTCAAAACGGAGATGAGTTCAGACAATACCCACGGAAACGGATTTATTTGTCATCTCTAGTCGTTAGCACTTTCAACAAAAACAAAATAAAAATTACAATTCTACCATCTGTTCCAATTTCAAGAATATACTATCAGATCAATTATTATGTGTGATATTATTTGCTTTGAATTTTTATATCTTCGTTATAATTTTATCTTTAAAAAAATATTTGGATAAATAAGATATAAAGATGTATATGAATAATAATAATAATAATAATAATAATAATAATCTATAACTATATATAAAGGGGATTCTCTCTTTTGTGTTCACATTTCATAATTCCAACTTTACCCTTTATAATTTAATTATTTATTAAATTTTTAAAAATTAACGGTTACTTTTACAAGTTTTTATAAAATTATTTACTTATCTCCTTTTTCTTTTTTTCTCTTACTATTCATCAACAGTTATTTTTCTCTTATTTTCTCCGTACATTTTATTTTATTTTTTATAAATATACTTTTATTTTGTTTATTAAATTAATAACATTACAATATCATCAATTATTAATATAATTCAAAAAATGCGTACACACAGGCGCTATCGCGCCTGTGTTTACACTAGTAATAATAATAATTATTATTTTTAACTCTTAAATGATGTAAAATTTCTGGAAGTACCAAAACATGAACGGTTAATTGATGGCTAACGAATAAACGAGTGTTCCGTTTTAAACCTCTTTTTTTTTTTTTTTTTTCATTTGCATAGAGGATAAAAATAAGTGACAAACTTAATATTTTAAAATTTTGAGTTAAAAATTATATTAAATCTTTTAAATGAATGATTTGATAGATAAAACATTATTGAGAATAATTCAAACACGATATTGTAGAATCTAATAATCTCAACCTTAAATATACTAAGATAAAATTATTATAAAAAAATGCCTAATTATATTTTAACTCTTCCATAAATTTTAGTATTTTAAATTGAGTTCGTATTAATGATTTTTATAATTCTTTTATTGAAATATGTTGAATAAAGAGATCATCATATTGGTCGATGGCTTCAATGTCATCATCATCCATACAAATCAGAGGGCTAGTTACCACTATTTATTGAAATAGATGACTATGATATCATTTTATATTAAACACAAAATTTCAATTTATTAACTTGTTAAAAATAAGAAAGCAACATTTTTATCAATAATAAACAAGTAACACGATAAAACAACATAGTAACCAAGCAATTAATGGAAATACTCGATTAGAAATAAATAAATTCACGAAGGGCTTAAAATTCAATTATGCCTTTAAAAATAGTAAGTTATCTGTTTAACAAATTCTTTCCAACGTTAGGTAAACAATTGCAATAAGTATTAGAAGAGTGTTTACTAAACATCATCACTTAAATTAAATAATTTGGTATATCTATAATTTATAATACGTGTAATATTTTTTATGATACAAGTAGTTATAATTTATAAAATTTGATGAGTGTTAAGTTATTTTGGGTTATCTGTAAGCGTTATCTGAAGCTAAGCATTAAGTAAAAAATATGCAAAGTGAGAATAAAGTAATGTGTATTCAACAAACACAGTTGTCGGACATATTGAAATTCCAATGATGATCAAAATCTGAAAACGATGGTTCCTGGCATCAATATCAGTCACCACAGATATGATAAACTTGTTTTACCAAAACCTCCATTTTCAACGCTCACGTGTTATGTTATCACTTACTAAGTCAAATATCATTAAATTTGTTTTTTTAATCGTTGCGGCTAGGTTTATAAACACAATAATCTCTAGTGCTTCACATAGCTTGAAAATTGATAAAAGTAATCTTATGCAATTTATATATATATATATATATATATATATAATGCCCTAATTTGTTTCATGGTGAATAAGTTATTTAATACAATACCAATAAAACTAATAATGAATAATGATATTATGACTTCTAATTTTTGACTCAAATTCTTTACTTTCTTATATAATTTAGTCTGAGTCATTGATTAATATACTACTATCTTTTTTTTGAAAGAATAAATGATCTACCTCAAACTATGTCAGAAAATAAAAAATAAAGAATAAGAGTTAAAAATTGGGATTCATAATAGAATTTTTCATTAATAATTATTGTGCTTTTTTCTATAATAGATACTACATAATCAAATTTCAGTTGTTTCAATTTTTTTCCTGTACTCAATAATTTCTAACTGTATCCCCTAAATGTAAAATGATTAATTTATCTTTTGTAGAATTATTTATTTTTCAAAATTTTTTATAATTTTTTGAATGAGTTTTAAAATAGGATTTTCAAAACAAAAGTTTTAAAATATAATTTTTGAAACATAATTTATGAAATAAGCTTTCTTAAATATATGAAATACGTTTCATAACAAGTTTTTCAAAATAAATTTTTTAGACCAAGTATTCCAAAACATATGTGATAATTTTTTAAACGATTTTTTCAAAATGAAATTTTCAGAACAAATAAAATGCATTTCATAACAAAATTGTCTTTCGGAACAAACTTTCTCTTCTTTTTCTTCCTTGGAGTGGGAAGAGTATTTTTGTTTTCTGTGGGGGACTGCGGTTAGTACTCATGGTGTGCAGAAGAAAAAAGCCTGAAGTAGTCACTTGGTGGTTTGGGCTTGGGCCTTGGTTCATGATTGAATGCATTATTTTGAATTTAAAAGTTTAGATAACTACGTTTTGCACCTCCTTATTTTTCTTTTATACCCTCAATTGTTTTAATACTCATGTTGCCCTTGTGATTTATATCTCTTGTTTGGTAATGTTTTGAATTGATGTTAAATATATAAATATAAATAAATATAGAAATACTCTTCTCTTGAATATAATTTGAGTCTATCATTGATAAAACAAAAAATAATAATGTAATGGTAAGGATCATCATTGATCTTAGCTATAGTTATCAAAATGGGTTGGAACCCGCGAGTCAACCCGGCTTCATGGATTCGGATTGGGTTAGGTTGAAATTTTTTTACAAATTTTAATACGGGTTAATTTTTGTCCTGACTCACCTAGAACCCGGCTCACCCGGGTTGAACCCGTGGTGAACTAGGTTGGCTCACCAAGTCGCAAATAAAAGGTCTCACAACTGTTTCACTACAAGAAAATGCTTCATTAGTAACCAATTTTAGTGACCAAAAGTTGTTAGTTACTATAATTATTAATTTAGATACAAGTTTACAAAGTAAAAAAAATCATTTGTTACTAAAATAGTTACTATTATGAATAAAAAAATTATAATTAGTCACTAAATTGGTTTTTAAAATTAGCTACCATAGTTTTGGCTACCAAAGAAAACTGGTCACTGAAAATTAGCTACCTAAGTTTTGGTTACCAAAATAACTTAGTTACTAAATTGCTCTCTAATAATTAGTGACAAATTTAGTGACCAATTATAGTTTTTTATTTATATTAGTGACTATTTTAGTAACCAATTAATTTTGTAAAGTGGTATCTAAATTGGTCACTATAGTGACTAACAACTTTTAGTCACTAAAACTAGTTACTAATAAAACATTTTCTTGTAATGTTTTTTGTTAAGTTGGGACTTTCCATTTTGGTCATGTTAAGTTTTTTTTTTTAGTCAACACATAGATAATTTATATTTTTGTGATTTTGGTTTGTATTTAGATTGTATTAAAGTTTATTTAGATTTTAATTAGAATTATAATTTAGTTTTGATTGAAAAATAAATAGAAAAATTATATTTTTTTAATTAAGTGAGTCCGTGAACTAATCCGTTCAACCTACCAACCCATAGTGTATAAAATCGAATTCGAATATTTTTGACTGAAGCTGAGTTACCCGTTTTGAACTTCGTGGCTGATAAAAGTGGTTGATGATACAATTTAAGTTTATATGCAATGCAACTAACATAAAGGATTAGCCTAATATCATATCTCTGCAATCATGAGTAGAATTAGTGGGAATATTTGGAGCCATTTATGTCTTATCATGTCCTGCTATTTTTAGGTTATAAGAATACAAGGGCTATTTTTCTTTTTCTATTGTTTGTAGTTGCTTAATAAACAATCCATTAGACACTTTTTTTTAATATATATGTCAGAGTATTAATTAACTCCATTAAAAAAATCTAAATGCATACATGCATACATTTTTTATTATAGTTTATTTCATAGTGAACATCATTATTTAAATACACTTTATTCTTTAAAAAAAGAAAAAACTGGAAAAATCATAAAAAATGCATTATGAATTATACTTCGTTATTTTGTGCATTTACTGTAGTACCCTTATTCATGAAACACTTTGAATACCTTCAGGTTCTTCAATAGTCTATCTGAAAATATATTTTACATATCTTGCTTCCATAAGATTATAATCATGGTCTTAATAGTGGTTTACCAATTAAGTAATTTAAAACTACTTTTTCATAATTATGTTTCAGATTAAATATCCTGCAGCCTCTTTTGAATTATGTATTCTGAAGCTATATTTCAAATTCTGAATCATTATATCATGAAGGTGGTAGAAGAAAATATAGATAAAAGTGCCCATTTTGTTATTATGGAATAGAGGAAGAAAGTAATGGGTTTTTGAGAGAAATTTATTACACAATACAACATAAATGAGGCTGAATCCGATAAAAAAAAATTAATATGTTTCCTAATTCAAAATTTTAAAACAATAAATTATAATTTTTTTTATAAAGTGCTCAACTTTTTTCTCTCATCAATATTCAACTTAAACTCATTATTATTCTTTAGACAGTGAAAAAGAAGGTCCCATTTTCCTTTTCACCATAATATTATTCCCTTCACCAAACAACTCATTATTGAGGCGTGAACTTAATTCGTTCAACCATTTTTTTTTTCATTTTGATTGAAACTAACAAATGAGGTATCTGTCACTGTTTTTATTCTTTACCACTTAAACAATTGCAAGTGTGAAGGACAAACTCTAGAAAATGCTCACCAACAAAAATGACTGAAAATCTTTACTATTATTAAAATATCCGAACAAGAACAAATAAAGCAAGGTGTTCACATAAAAACTGAAAATTTTTCCACCTCAAACTCACATGGTTTAGTCATAAATCCAAACACGAAAACCTAAATAAAAACAAAAAATCTATACAACGGTGACAGATAATGCAAGAGTATGCTTGTACACGATTTCTGCCACCGAAAGCAAGTGTTGGACTTTCAAATTTTGTTCATACCACAGTTATTTTCGCAAAGTAAAATGAGATTAATGTGAACAAAAGAAGCATAGCTACATTTTCAAGGTACGAGATCATTGATTAACACAAAAAGAACGTAAATGAACTTATGGGTCCTTAAAATCTCAACATGAACTTTGAAAGACCAATTTTTTCACTGAATAAAGGTAAACCATTGAACATACATCATTTGGTGTTGATTTTATCAGCTTCTTGAGCGATGTTTGTTGGAAGATTCTGTGGTGTGTCTGGTTCAACTCTGAACTTTTGATAAATGTCACCTTTGTAAAATTTTCTGGTCCTTAACACCAGAATGAAGGAAACAAAGCACCCAACCAAGGTAAAAGCAGTGATTATGATGAAAGCCATTTTATAGCATTGCACTCCCAAGCAAGTTAAGTCCTTTCCCGTTTGCCTTGTGAGTCCCTTCATCTTCAACTGCTTCAAAGCCTCTCTATCGTACAAAAAACCAGTGACTTTCACATTCAGAATGTAAGATCCAACAGGGCTTGCAACAGCACCTAAATTGTACAAAGTTGAGTAGTATTTGAGGCCGAATATTTCAGAGATGATGGCGAACATTAAGGGCCACATGGCCCCAAAGCAGAAGCCAATAATGACCGAAGAGAAATAAAGTGAGTTTGGGATACCAAAAGCGATTAGAATATGGCCAACACAGGAGAGAAGCATGACTAGAGTGAGGAGTAAGGGACGGGGGAATTTGTATTTGGCTAACAAAAATTCTGAGGCAAACCCAGAAGATGCTCTTCCTAGATAATTCCATATGCTCACAAGAGACACAAAAGTTGTGAGGCTCTTTTTGGGGTACCCCAGAGAGTTTCCAATCTGCCCCAGATTGTCAAGAGCCGTCAATGTTCCTCCCACACCAAACACTGATGCTATGAACAGAATCAACATGTCAATGCTGAAAATAGCTTGGAAGATGGTGTAGTCCTCACCCCTTTTTGGAGGTTTGAAAACGTTCTTTAAACATGAGTTGGTTTTCCCTTCCAAATGAGAAGAGGCAGCACCATGTGCTTCTTCTGCCTCTGGCAATTCAATAACTGAGGCAACAACATCTGCATGATCAGTGAAGTTTTGGTTCTGGTTCTGGTTCTGGTTCAGGTTCTGGTTCTGGTTCTTCCAAAGTCTGAACTCTTCTTTGAACACAATAACAAGTGGGAGAAGAAGCAAGAGAAGAACCATTATGCCATCAACTATGTACTCCACCCTTGTGAAACTCAACCTGTTTTGTATAACTATCAACACCATGAGAAATCCTGCAACCCCAAGTGAAATATAAAGAAGTTGGTAGAAAACCTTGATCTCTCTGGGTTGTGGGGTGATACTCAACACCCTAACTGTTGGAAGGAAAATGAAGGAAACTGCAGCAGGAAGCCAACCAATGAGGAATATAAGAGTTTTGGAGTTGTCACCATAGAAAGCATGGTATAGCTGAGTGAAAATAGCACCACTCAGACCCACATAACCCTTCAGAAGACCAATAACACTTCCACGGCTTCTTGGGAAGCTTTGGACACAGTTCACCAAAGCACCAGTGTTAGCAAAAGACTGAGAATTAGCACCAATGTAAAAGTAGAGACACATTTGCCAGAGTTGGGGTTTGGCAATGCGTGAAGTGACAGAGAGCCATATCATGAAGTAGCCAACAAAGTTCATAGTGGCTCCCATGGCTAGAATAACCCATGGGGGGCTTACCTCATTGATCAACCCAGAGAAAATTCCAAGGTTGGCACCAAGGTCCTTGAAGAAGCTTATCAAGTTCAGCGTGGATTGGTCATACCCCAGAGAGGTTTTTACCTCGTTGGAGTACAAACCAAACATGTATGTCGCCCCTGAAACCGCCATGATGAGACACGAGGCAAAGATCATGAACCAACGACCTGTGATAACATGGTGTATGAAGGCCTTGGTTTTTGTTAGCTCTTCTTCCACTGCCATTTTTCGAGGAAACTCACCAACCTAACACTCTTTTTGGTTGTGGATTTAGAACCACGCTTATGTATATATTGTGCACGGAGCTTAACTTTGAGTATGGGATAAGAACATGGAGGATGCAATAATATGCTGTATGATTAAACGTTAAAGTCAGTTTGTGGTAACTAGATTCTCCACCAAAAGTGGAACCAGATTCAAATCCTTAGGGGAAGAAATTGTGCATGATTTGAGACTATGACAAGCACTAAAAGATGCTAATTGAACCAGCCATTGAGGGAAGAGAAGGGATTCTATAAGAAACTCTGGGAATATGAGGAATTCAAAAGAACATGGTATTCTTCAGTTTATAGTCGTGTGTTAAAACAGGGGATATAGGTGTAAAGCTGCATATTTTTTGTGGCTGAAAGTGAAAACAGTGCTGGTAGTGTAAACTAATCATTGGGTTTTGATTGATTTTCCTTCTGATACCTGTGTTGTTTTGAAATGATTGATTAGTGTAAACTAATGAATCTTGAATTGCCATTTGTTACAAGTTTTGGAGGAATCTGAGTATAAAGGAGAAACAAAGCTGGTAGTGTCATGTCATTTACCAGAAATTATCAAACGAGTTTGTATCACATTTTGGTAAATTTGGGATAATTTTTACATGATCACGTGCTTATGATTAAGCTCTTTTTCATTTGATGATGTAATCGAAGAATAATATTAGTATAATTTTTCTTGTAACCAATAAAATTCTTAAAAGATAAACTTTGAGTCTTATTTAATATTACAAAAGCACACCTACTTCTGTTCTATAAGTTAATTTTATATTTGGTGTAGGTTTTTCAACAAAAAGTAAAGGTTAGGACAAATCCTATATTATACCTTTATTGTTTATTGAATTTCATCAACGTTTATGGCTTTAGAATCTTCTAAATAACAGATATGTTGTGACTTGTAAAATTCTTGAAATTAAAATGTGTTTATATTAATATTGTTCCTGATTTAAACCGTTTTTTTTTTAAAAGGATATTGTTTGATTTTGTAACGAGAAGTATAGCATTATTGTTATATAATTAATATTGAATAGATATTGCCATGCCTTATAATGTAGAAGGAGGATACATTAATTGGCAAGAAAAAAAGTCACAACTTCAAATAATTAAGGATGTTTATAATAATAATAATAATAATAATAATCATACAAAAATTGTGAATTTGAAGAACTTTGACTATCTAAAACGAAAACATCCAAAGATATCTTTGGAAATGAAAATTCAATAAAGAAATAGAGAAAAAGTGACATAGGTATTAAGTTCCAATTGGCCTGATTCACTGAAGAAGTAAAACCACAGTGGTGAGTAATTGCAAAAAGAGCGTAAAAGTCAACTTTTTGTTTTGTTTCTTTTGTACGTGAACAAAAGTAGCGTCAGATTGAAGATCATTATTTTCTTAGAAGTTTTGTTTTTTGTTATCAGAGAGCCCACATGGTATATATTTGTCCTAACAGAACACAGTCATGTGATTGCATTGGTAACAAGATTCCAATGTTAAACATGTTTTTCAAAATACAAAACTTAAATACCGAACCAGGTGAGACAAAGTATCTTCATGTGATCAATAGTTCATTCAAACACGACAAATAACAATAACAGTAATAACAACTGTGTCTTCTGAAAAATCCCTCTCATTATTTACTAATAATTTACTATCTCACATAAATGGTATTTCATGTGAAACGAATGCCAAATATATACTTGCATAGATGATGTTGACAAACTGAAGACAACAGAATAGAAGAAGGCTAC
This sequence comes from Vigna unguiculata, assembly GCF_037176805.1. NCBI lineage: Eukaryota > Viridiplantae > Streptophyta > Magnoliopsida > Fabales > Fabaceae > Vigna > Vigna unguiculata. The sequence continues at coordinate 10,405,990 of NC_140798.1, read as the reverse complement.
ATACTGTATTTATATAATTTTTTAGTAGAATACAAAATAAGCCTAAAGAAAACGCAATAAAATAATTCACGCCGTAAAACTATCAGGAAAACAATAATATATTTTAAGAATTATTTTACGCATATATTCTAATTGTGAAAATTTGTTCAGTAAAATTTTGGCTATAAAGACTCCTAAATCGTCTCAGTATTCTAAATCGTCTAGGATATGATTCGGTAATTTATTTACTCTATTAGGTATCATTAGTACAAAGCAATTCTGTTAGGTGGATTTATTATGCCGGTTATAATTCATCCGGCATAATAAATGATATAGTGGCAAAAATATAAATATGATAAGATATTTGATATTGGTTGTCATTATAACTGATATAAAAAGTGGACGTGGTGACATTTTCATAATAAAATAGAATGATTTTTATGTTTGTTGTACCTAGAGCCAACATAAAAAGTGAGCACATATATTATTTTAAATTTAAAAATAGATACTATGTCGGTTTTTTACTATAACTAACATAAAATCTTTAATTTTCATCTTTTGCTTCTCCTCTTCACACTGCACTTCACTATTCTACTTGCACCATTCTCCTCCCTTGCACTGCTCTCCCTCCTGTGGCTCTTGTCTTCTCCTTTTCATTGCACTTGGTTGTTGCTCTAGTCTTCTTCTCGTCGATGGCCACTTTCGTTCTTGCATGGGTCTCTCTCGCTCTCCACACACTAGTTTTAGGGTTTGGGTATTTCCTATCTCAAAGGCACTCCATAAGTTTCATTTTTTGTCGTAGTGGTCTCGTTGTTATCCTATGTTGTTGTCTTCTCCCTCTCCCTCACTTTGTTTCACTTATTCTAATTTCCAAATTAGGAATTTTTATTTATGAAATTAGTTATGTGATAGCATATGAGTACTTGGCTATTTTTATGTCTATTGATTATGAAATCATTTGTCAAACACAACAACGAAGAGGCGGATGAAGCGGAGAAGGGAGTGCACAGCAACAACAATGTTAAGGGTTTGAAAATAACAAGCAACGGTGGAATTAGGGTTTCATGAAAAATTTGGGAGCAGGACTTTCTATGCCAACTATGTATAAAACCAACATAAAAAGTTGAAACATTTTATACCAGCTACATCTATGTTGGTTCCAAAAAAAACATAGAAAGTCTTTTTTAACCAACAAAAGTCTTCCCTACATTAGTGCATAAACCATATGGTTAAATCATATAAGTAACTTTCCACTTCAGTGATAAAAATATTATTCACGTGTCTTCTCATTAGTCTAGGCATGTTTCTTGTGTGTTAGTTACAACAATATTGTATAAATAAAACTTTTGTATCATTAGATGAAATTAACATTTGAATTGTAATTGAGGAACAATTTGTTGTAGAGAAATTGTAAGTTGTAATATCAAACTATATTAAATTCTTGCCTAGATATAAATTGAAGTTTGTTAATCATGAAGGCGTGACCAACCATACCACCTCCTTAGAAGCTCCCTCAAGAAGGATCACTAGAAGCATGTCTAGAGGGGAGTCTTCTATTCCATTACCTTTATCTTTGTTTTGCATCACTTTAGTTTGAATTCCCTAAGTTGGTATCTAGTTGACTTATTTTGGTTGACTTGTTGACTTTGACCCAAAATTGACCTTTGACCCTTAGATTAACTTAAACCAACATGCTAATCTTTGTTTGTCTTGTTTTGTAGGCAATTTAAGAGAAAGTAGAGCATGCTAGGTGGCACATGGTGATTGGAGCACATGGATGATGTGGAAGAGAGAGGAAAGCAAAAAACATAAAGTAAAAGCAAAAGTAGACATATACCTTGGCTCCTTTTGCCTTTTTGGTTTATTCCTTAGAAGGCTACTTGGTCTCCTTCCTCTTTTGGCCTAGAATCCTCATGGAAATGCATCCACCAACCACCTTCCTTCACTTGGCCGAGAATTACCCTAGCTTAGGTTTTTAGGGTTTGTTAGTTAGTCCTTTTCATGTTTTTGTATTTGCTAAAGGACCCCTATGAACTCCTATTTAAAGGGTATTCCTTGTCTTGTAAAAGGATTGATCATTTGTTGCTATAAACTTTGTGTTTCAACCATCTCTTTGCCGTGAGCTCTCCTTCCTAGAAGTGAACTCACCTTTGCCTTATCTTGCTTGCAAGTGGCGACACCATCACTCATCTCTAGGGTTTGGTTGGCTTAGATCCCCTATGAGTGGCGTGCTTCTTCCATTGTTCATCTTCTATGCTTTCCATTTTTATTGTTTCTTCTTTCATTTTGCTCTTTAAGTGTTGTTATTTCCGTGTGTATTTAACCTTGAATCCAACTCTCTTCTTCCTTTCATGAGCTTGAGAAATGAACATTCACATCTAGATAGCTTGCTATCTTAATGTCCAGTGGGAATTTTCAAAAAGCTTTCTTAAACAACTTCACCATATTCATAACTCTAAAAGAAAACAAGATAATCCTTCATCAATTAATACTTTGAATCATGCTAATTTATGTGTGTGATTCTTTGTTGTTCTTCCTCTTACATTCATCTTCCATTGTCTTCATTTGCGAGTTTATGCATAATCGTTCCTTTGTTTGTGTTGGTAAATGCTTCTAAAGTTAATTTATCTATGTTATATCCTTACACTAATAGATTGGATTTAATTGTTAATGTGAATTATGAAAGTAGATATATAAGTTTGCAACTCTTTATCACATCTACATAAATATAATGTTTTGGTTTGTATTGGAGTATTATCATAAAAAAAACATATCTCTAGTATTATCCTCTATGATTTTTGTGGTGATAGGCCCAACCAGTCGGCCCAATGCCATATTGGATGTTTCGTGAGGAGAAATAGTATATCGACTTAAGATGTCATTTAGATAGTAAAGGGGATTAAAGAGATTGGTCGGATAACGGAGGATAGGTAATAAAAAAGAGTAACAATTAAACATTAAGAGGATAAACGAGCTAAAAAGGACTAAAGGAGAGTGGAAAAAGAATAACATTTAGTCGAGGAGGAGAGAACACTTTAAATGCTTTAGCTGATCGAACTAATAGGACACCGGTCTTTTTGGCAAGAAAATTTTAATGCCCATCATGGGATAGGTAAAAGCTAGTCCTAGATAACAAATTTTGAGAGAAAAAAAAAGTAAGAATGTCTGAAGCATCGAATCCCCCTCATCCCTCAATGGAGTAGTTGATGGAGATGATTGTTGATCTAAGGAGACAAAATGTGGAAGTCCAACTAAGGGTTGAGGAAAAATGTTTCGTGCCCAAAGGTTGATAGGTGGAGGGAGTGATGCTGCCAGATGCAAAATGTTCACAGGAACTACTAATCTATAGTTCCATTAAAAGAAAGAATCTTTAATTGAAACGGTAAATTTCTGGAAATATTTTAAAGTATTAATTTTTATTAATGAAACAAATTCACCCTCTTCTTGATTTTTGTCCACACGCGAACATTCCGCTACGTGATTCTAACAATTGGTATTAGATCTTGCTTTCTTAGTCATTCAAATTTTTTCAAAAATGGTTGGACAAACCCAAACTTTTGTAAAGGGCGCCTTTATTAACAAACCTCCTATTTTTGTCTGTGAAAATTATCCTTTTGGGAAAGTCAGAATGCAAACTTTTTAGAGTCTATTGGTAGTATTTGAGATGTTGTTTTAAATGGCCTTTTTGTTCCTACTATTAGTGTCAGTGATGTGCAGGAACCAAAGCCCTCTTTGCAATGGACTCCGGAAGAAAATAGAAGGAGTCAATATGATGTTAAGGCTAGAAATATAATTTCATCTGCTTTAACTCTTGATGAATTTTATAGAATTTCAATTAGTGCAAGTGCTCAAGAAATGTGGGAGATTTAAGAGTAACCCATGAAGAAATAGATAATGTGAAGCTTGCTAGGAAGAACTCGTTAATTAAAGAGTACGAGATGTTTTAGATCCTCCAAGGGGAAACAATATACAATGTGTAGGAAAGATTCCACCCACGTCGTCAATCATATCTTTAGGTTAGGTAAAAATTTTGACACTGATGATGATGAAAATTATGATGAACTGTATTCTGCATTTTAAAATTATATCATGCATATGAAAAATTAATTTCTTTTTGACAGTAAATTAAAATCAGAACATTAAGCTTTGCAAAATCTTTGGAAGAAGAAGAAATTTGAAAAAGCAAAGTTTCAATTTTAAAAGATGGTAGAAATGTATCTGTTGAATGTGAATGTTGCAAGGAGCATGAATTGAAAATTGCTAATCTTGAAAAATTAACTACAAATGCTTCTAAAATTAAAAATGTTGAAAATCCAAATTTTAAGAAAAAAATTCAAATAACATCAAGCAAGCTCTTAAGAATAAAAATAAAAGAACTCTCAGGGTATGGGTAGAGAAAAGGAGCTACTCATTCTAGGAATATAAACGGTGAAAGATGTTTTTATTGTGTGAAAAATGGGCACACTTCAAATAATTGTAGAATCAAACATTTTGATGTTCCTAATGGAAGATGTGCTTGGATTCCTATTATAAAGTAATTTGCACCAAACCTCAAAGGACCTAGATAAGTTTTTTGAGACCAAATTTTTTCTTCTATTCTATAAGTTATTTTCAAAATCAAGAACATCTCTATGGTATCCTAGTGAGTTCTATGATCTTAGAAAAGTTTTAGGTATATTTGATGTTAGTAATGTGTCTTAAACTGTGAAGAATAATCATTTTTATTGTTTTTCGGAAATCATCATGCAAATAATTGATTATTTCAAGTCATAATCGATTATCATTATGAAATAATCGATTATTTTTAAAAATAATTGATTATCTGAGATTTTGGAAATTTTTTGGAAAAATTGATGAACTAATAATCGATTATCATTAGATATAATCGATTATCCCAGAAGCTGAATACGAAAATTCAAATTTTTTACCGTTTAAATCAATTTTTCAAATATTTAGACTGTTGGCATTTTTAAATGGAAATTAAAGAGTTAAGGATAATTTTTTTATGATGTGATCTTCTCTTATTTAAATAAACTATTGTTTTCTCTAAACTTTAGAGTCTTAAATAATCTTAAGATTTATGGGAAGTACTTATTCTAGAAAGTTTTGTTTTATCAAAAAGAAGAAATATTACATGTAAAGGTAGTTTATGTCAAACTATTTTTTACCATAGAAAGCAGGAGAAAATTGAAGTATTTATTCTGAAAGTCTTAATTAAGAGGGAGTTCAATTTTATTAAGTTATTTGATTTAAAGAAGATTGTCTAAAGAATTTTTTTTTTTATCGTGATCCAAAAGGAAAAAATATATGTGTTGATATCTTATGACAACTTGCAGAAAAACAATATTTTATAATTTAAATCGAGAAAAATAATATTGCAAAAGTAAACTTTTTTTTTTCCATTTTTAATTTATTGAATAATAGAAAGTTTTAAATGATAGAAATATCGAGGTCATAGGATGCCGAAAACATACACAGCGTGTTTTATTTGAGTTTTTGCAAGTGTTGTTTTAATGTAAGGAAAAACATTTGATAAGGAGTGGTGTATTCTAGAATAGGAATCTCTTACACAAATTTGGATCAGAAAAGAAGAACACTCGGATCAAACAAAACTATGATCTAAGTAGAAGGTACTAAGTTTCATAAGAATTTCAAGTATTGTTATCTTTGTAGAACCGTGTTGAAAAGTGACAGCCGAATATTGATCATGTTAAAGATAATGCCTGCATTTTGCACCCAGCCTTATCAATACATTATTTTATTTTTTTCTGTTACACAATTACAGTCAGATAAAGATGAACCTACCCTCTAGAGAAGAACATTTCTTTAAAAATATAAGTGAATTTGCTTTAAGTATTATTAGATGTATAAAAGAGTGAATCAAAGGTTTTATTTATAAAGCTCTTAAAACACATATAAAAGTTAATTAAGACATTTAATCAATTATTGGTAATTGAATATTTTCAATACAATTTAAAAATCAGTTAAAACCCTTTTTGTTTTAAGGCTTAAATACCTTTTTGGTCCTCATTTTCGTAGTGTTTGTTACGAATGGTCCTCATTTTCACAAAATGTTTAAAATGGTCCTAATTTTTATCGAATGTTTAGAATGGTCCTCATTTTCGCAATTCGTGTTTTATTTGGTCCTTTTCTGTAACGTCGTTTAAATCATTAACGGAGCATTGTACATGTGGCACGATTTGTATTAGAGTGTATTACGTGTACTGTACAGGTGGCTTAATTAGATATTTGGGGATAAATAAGTGAGCTAGGGTTTTGGTAGGGAATGTTTGGGCAGTTGGTGAGTTTTGGCAATCTTGTTCCTCCATTCCCAATTGGTATTGCTGCAATCTTCTTCTTCCTGCAATCTCATTATATAGGTATATTACGGTCCCAATCTTCTTCCTTTACCTCTGGTTGTAATCGTTGGAGGCAACCGTGTTGTATCACTTCGTGCACTAATGGTGGTTCAACGAGAAACGAATTAACCCCGATTTGTAGTTGCAGAGAGATGGCTACTTTGAGGATGGCAAGAACTCCAAAGAATATTGGTAGAAAATTTTGGGTACAATCTATTTTTATTTTTGTGTTAATAATAAATTGGTTTTAATTTTTGGTTTATTGATTTACAGAGTGGTGGTTCTAATAATGTGGGCTGCAACTTTTTCAAATGGTGGTGTTGATGAAAAGGATGTCATCATCATGACACAAATGAGGTAGATTAATGATTTGGAAAAGGATGTCCACTTCAATTTCACCTTCCACTTCAACATCACTATTCAGACCACTGGCATCCCCAATCTCTACTTCAACAGCCTCTTCATGGGCCTCTACTTCACCACCATGGTGGACAATAACATTGAACCTATCATCACTCATTGCCCTAAAGTAAATTAAATAGATAAAAAATATGTATTATTAAGCCTACTTTAACGCAATGGGGGACCACTGCTACAATCAATTACAAATAAAATAATGGAAACCATTACACCAACATCGACAACCGACAAACAAACCAACTAAAATAATACCCCACTGAACCCCACCTACAGACACAAACTACACAAAATCATGGAAGTAATTTAGAAACCATGCAGAACATCACAACAATCGAAAGACAAACAAACCCAAAAATAGAATTACGGAAACCCTAACCCACGAGCAAACACAACCCAGAAAACCCTGAACCCACTTACCTCGTTGATGATGATTAACTAGAAAATTGAAATGAAGAGTGCAACTGCAATCCAATGATGAAATGGCAAGTATTAGCTGCTTCCTCTGCAAATCTGAACTCAAGAAAGACGAAGATAAAGAAATTTCCCTAATTGCAAAATTTCCCCTAAATTGAAAAATTAACGTTAATTAGCCACACGTAACACACCCTAATACAAACCGTGCCACCTGTACAATGTTCCGTTAATGATTTAAACGGCGTTACAGAAAAGGACCAAATAAAACACGAATTGCGAAAATGAGGACCATTCTAAACATTAGGTAAAAATGAGGACATTTTAAATATTCTGTGAAAATGAGGATCATCCGCAACAAACACTACAAAAATGAAGACCAAAAAGGTATTTAAGCCTTGTTTTAATTAATTATTACACAGGTTAATTCATTATTTTAGCTTTTCATTTATTTTGTAAAACAAAAGTTAATTGATAATTCAAGAATTTATAAATCTATTAATTTCTATTCTAAAACACATTCATTCAATCTTTGCTTTAATCGATTAACAAAATATATAATCAATTATTTTGTTCTCAACTATCTCAAGAACAGTGTAATCAATTATTTAAAACCTTTGTTGATTAATACATTGATATAACCTCTATCACATCTTTTTATTTTTTCCATAAAAAATTCTATTTATTAATTTTAAGATTGGTATAAAAGACTCACAAACACATAAAATGAAAGTTATAACTCTCGACATATCTTCAACTTAAAAACATCATCATCAAAACAATTTCACTTAAGACTTGGCGAGAGTATCATTAATAGTGAATGGAATAGTATCTACAAGAACAAAGGTCCACAATTTGGGTTTTGAAATTCCAGATTTTGCATGAGTTTTCATAGGGTGAACATTTTAAGGGGAAGTTATAAATGAAGAAGAGATAGAGGGAAGAGAAAAAGATAAAACTTAAGGTATATTAGAATGTGTAGTAATGGGGAGAGAGATAATGGACGAGGATTCATTTCTATCAGGATGAGAAGAAATGAGATCGGTAGAATGAATGACAGTAGGTATATCAGAGGTAGAAGAAGTATTATGTAAAACATCTAGATTAGATAAAAGGGGAAAGAATCATAAAAGGAGACAAATAAAGATAGATGTCTCAGTAAAGGATGAGTGTGGCTCAAACAGATTAGGAGTGTGTTTATAAGGAAAATATTGTTCATTAAAGAGAACATTCCTAAAAATATATATTTTTTCCAGATGGGTGCAAACAAGCATATAACCTTTATGATTAGAATTGAGCCCTATAAAAAAGACATGCATAAGATTTGTAGGAAAATTTATGACTATTAAAAGGTTGAAGTAAAGGAAAACAAGTCCAGTCAAACACACAAAACATGTTATAATCATATGGTTTTCCATAAAGCATATAATATGGTGTTTTATGATGTAACACAGGCGTAGGGATGTGGTAGTAAGAAAAGTGTGACCCTAATATTTCAAAGGGAGAGATGCATGAGTAAGAATGCTTAATCCTATTTCAACTATATGATTGTGTTTGCGTTCAATGGAACCATTTTATTGGTGTGAATGCAGACATATCAATTGGGGTTATCTGCTAACAACAACATGAAATCGCTCAAACTTTAAAAACTCAAGAGCATTGTCTGTTTGAATGGATTTGATTTTAGTTCCTAGTTGTTTTTCAACTAAGGCTTTAAAGTGTAAAAACATGGTGAAGATATGTGATTTTGAATGTAATAGATAAATCCATGCATATTTGGAATACGCATATAAAAACTAATGTAATATCTATCACCATTCATAGAACATACACCAAAAGGACCCTATATGTCAATGTATATCAGTTCTAAAGGTTGAGTGCATCAATTATTAGATTCGAGAAATGGTAAAACTTGGTAACACTACAAAAAGTAACAATGTTAGGAATAGAAATATTGTAATTATGTAAAACTTGCTTAATGACTTGATGAGAAGCATGACCCATGACAGTATGCCAAGTATGGTATATAATAATGGGAATGTGTAGAGTGGTAAAATGCATTGAAGGGGAGTCAAAATGTTGTAGCGAGGGGAAATCATAGATCCCATCTTTAAGAAAGATGAAAAGAGATAAGCTAAAAATGTTATTATGATCAATAGTATCTATTATGGAGAAAGCAAAAGTAATATATAGTTATGCATGCAGGTGTAACTGCTCGAGCCAAAGAAACTAACTACTAAGATGAGGTTTGTTAACATCCCCTATTCCAAAACCTACCCAGACCACTTCCTAGGTTATCAATTTTTTTTTCTGTTACCTTATGTTTCAAAGTTTTGATTTTTACCCCTTATAGAGTGACATCAACCAAAGATAGAGGGGAATGATGGAGGGAGGAAAAAAAAGACTCTTTTATCTGTTTTGCTACTCTAATAACCAATTAATTCCAAATGGGACTTTTTGTTATTGTTATGGAAATAGATGTTTTAACTTAGATTGCTTGATGTATTCTGTAACACCCCTAAGAATATTATTTTTAAATAATTTATAAATGAATAAATAAAATGAAATAAAACACCATAATATTATTAAAACCTCATTTATAATCACCTGTTCTCAAAACGTGGGAAAATTAAAACCATGTAATCGTATACCTTAAAAAAAATCCAAGGATAACAATTATTACATCTCATAAAACGACTAACTACAAACTGTTTGAAAACAAGAAAATGTCCAATTCATAAAGTCTTCAAAAATTCCCCATGTAGTCCCGCTCTCTGTACTCATGCATCTCCTGGCTCACCTGTCAAATCATCTACTCCCGGATAACAAGTTATCCGATCATCGCCATACACAAACAGATAGGGTGAGCTATGCACATATATACATATAAAATAAATATGACACCCATTCCCAGAATTAAGTCATACGTAAGTATTCCATTATTTCGAATTACCCAACCCCTGATCTCATAGTCCTTCATGAGTCATATGCATGTATCTAGGTCTTGGCACTATACTGTGCTCCCACGAAATTAACTCATTCGTGGTCCAATCCTACGAGCCTATCTCGTTCGTAGTCCTGCCCTACAGAATCCTCGTCTGTAGAAAAGCCATTCAAGCCTTCCTCGCTCGGACCCTGGCACGCAGCAATCACCATACTATGGACTCCTCGTCCAATAGCAGCCAACGGGAACAAAACTATTCCTTGCCCATCGTACGTCCGACGCATGTAATCACCATACTAAGGACTCCTCGCCTCTTAGTAGTCGACGGGAACTAACCAGTTCCATGCCCATCATGCGTCCCACCACCAAGCACATCCCAGACCCCTATTGGACTTAGTCCATCAAGCCCAATCACAAAGGTAAGTGAACTTAGTCCTTCAAGTCCACCAATCGGTGCAACAACCAATTTCACAGCAGCCAAAATCGCCTGACGCCACCTAGACTCCGCTAGGTAGAAACTAGAAGCCAACCGCTCGACGGCCAAACCCCTACTGCCAGGCGCCAACAGCCAAACAGAAGTTGTGCTGCTCCGTCATCGCCTAGCGGAAACTTCCTTGCTGCCAAGCGCCATGTATGTTCACTGGCCACTGCCACTGTTTGAGTCACTTATCGCCTGCGCCATACCTGTAGCCCAATGCTACTGGTTTTTAGCATTTCCAACAGGTCTTAAGAGACCCCAAACATGCAATTCGTCTTTCCAACATCAATCATAGTATTGAAAACATAATACCACAACTAAATACAACAAGTGTAATTAACTCATGCCCAAATTAAATATTAACATGCCTTGTCATGCTTCACCTTATTCATTTATAAAAATAACAAGTCGCGGGGTGGTCCTCAAGGTACCCACCTTTTTGCAACAACACAATTTTGGACAATTCACAATACTCTATCATACTATAGCTACACACCCAAATCGTGCCAATTCAGTTTAATCATGCACACCTACACTTCCTCTATTATTATAGTAAATCTGCCCCTTATTCACAATGTACACCAAACCCCATTCTCACATAGTTCAATTTTCATATTACTCTTGCCACCATGTCTTAAATTGGGATTGCACCTATTCTTAATTAATAAAACCAACACTGCAGAAATTGCTATGTATGGAATATCGAATCCGCCCAACTCACACACATAATTTTCATAATTATCACTAAATGACATACACCCTAAAACACAGTTTATCGCACTCTACAACATGTTCTACAAGAACCCCAATCAACCACTCCCATAATGTGAATGCACACAAAACAACTTTTCTGTTGTTGATGGGTCGCCTGGCAGTAGCCTCTGTGCCGCCAGGCGGTGCGTGACAAACTGGGTTCTACCCAGGTTCCTCCCGCACCCAACATAACTCTCCAACCACCCAATATCAATTTTACCTTAAAACTGACACAATTTTGCATGCACACCACATTCAGGGTTCATAACATATTCATATTAACATCACTCACACACAACCAATGCATTCCTCACAACCTTTGTTATGTCATTCATCCCCGATCACAACATAAACCTTCAATCCCAAATTCATACACAGTTCATACAATCTTGCTCCACTTAGGCAATTACAGATAAGAATTCACAAAACCAAGGATTTTCATATCATAAGAATCACTTCCCAGCATCCCCACATCACGAAAACATCAAAATTTGAGAGAACTGGGCAGGCCAATTTTGGTCGCCTGCCGGGCAACACTTAGCCACCAGGCGGTGCATAGTAGAAAACCCAAGAAATGGTTCTAGAGGCGTGAGCCGCCTGGAAGGCCTTTAACGCCGCCAGGTAGTTTCTGGGAATTTTCCAGAAACGTGAAAAAACTCAACAAGACGTAACAACCCCACATCATTCATTAAGTATAGCACGAAAACATATATTAAACATACAGACACAAGATAGAACTCCCCTAATCTGGTTTCCTTGCTTAAAGTTGGACTACTTGATAGCTTCCAATGATCACCAATGGCCTCCCCCTTTGGCTTTCTCACAACTCAGCTCCTATACGTCAAAACAGTGGCAGACTCAAGAGCACTCTCTTTCTCTCTCAAAACTCACTTTAATGGTGTTTTAACTAAGCTTAATTAGCGTAAAAGGAAATTAGCATTAAGGGGAGGTGTAATTGCCATTCAAGCACACTTAATTAAGTTGTTTTCCAGCCACCCTTGGCTGCTAGGTCTGCTAGGGTTTCCTTTAACCCTTCAACTTCAAATCAAAACTAAAAATAGCCAAAATAAAGTTGAGTTTGAGCTCTCAAAGATTTGAACCCACAACAATGCAATGCAAAATCAATGTCAAACCATCATGCCAATTCATATTTCGTGCTAACTAATATGATTCACTTATTATAACAATGCACAACATAATTAATATATATTAAAAATAATACTAATTTAATAACACACAAAATGGCATACATAGGACTTGAACCCAAGTCCTCTCACACAATTAAGTACTCTCAACCACTTGAGCTAGTACTTTTCCACATCATAACATTCCGCATTTATTGTTTTAAAGGTTCCCATTACCCGCATTTATTAAATAATTATTTAATTAACTATTTAATTTTTCTCGGGTTTTACATTCCCTCCATCTTAAAAAGTTTTCGACCTCGAAAATAAGACTCACCAAGAAACAAGTGTGGATAGGATTGCCTCATACGATCCTCCATGTCCCAGGTCATCTCCTAGGTTGCCTCGTCCCGGAGCACCTTTACCGTCTTTATCTCCTTACCCCTCAGATGCTTGACTTGAGCGTCAAGAATGCGAACCGGTCTGACTGGTATTGTCAAATCCTCTCGCACCTGTACGTCATCAGCCTCTAGTACATGGTTTGGGCTTGCAACACATTTCCTCAGTTGAGAAACATGGAATACATTGTGCAAGTTTGCCAGATGAGGTGGCAAGGCAATTTCGTAGGCCACCGGTCCAATCCTCCGCATGATCTGATAGGGTCCTATAAACCTCGGGGTCAACTTCCTCGATTTAAGAACCCTTCCAACTCCCGTGGTTGGGGTAACCCAGAGAAACACATGATCTCTTTCATCAAACTCTAATGGCTGCCTTCTCTTATCAACATAGGACTTTTGCCGACTCTGTGTGGCTCTCATTCGATCCTGGATTAATTTGACTTTTCCAGTCGTCTGCTGTAGAAACTCAGGGCCAAGCACAAAGGCTTCACCATCCTGATACCAACATAGCGGGGTTCTACACCTCCTTCCATATAATGCTTCATAAGGTGCCATTCTAATACTAGCATGGTAGCTATTATTGTAGGTGAACTCCATCAAGGGTAACACATCATTCTAATTTCCCAGATGGTCCAACACACAAGATCTCAACAAATCTTCTAGGGATTAGATAGTCTGCTCAGATTGACCATCCGTTTGAGGATGATAAGCTGAACTCATTCTCAACTAAGTACCCAAGGCCGTTTGCAAAGATTTCCAAAACCATGAAGTGAACCTATGATCCCGATCTGACACTATGCTTTTTGGCATCCCGTGTAATCTCACCACCTACCGTACATATGTTTCTGCTAGCTTATCCATCGACCATTTCTGATTTATAGGTAAGAAGTGCGCACACTTAGTCAATTTATAGGTAAGAAGTGTGTCATAAAATCCATAGAGATATTGTCCCACTTCCACTGAGGCACTTCCAATGATTGTAGGGTACCTCCTGACCTTTGATGTTCAATTTTGGCCTTTTGACATACCAAACATTGAGCAACAAAGTCTGCTACATCTGATTTCATCGCATTCCACCAGAAGGACTCCTTCAAATCCTTGTACATCTTAGTCATACCAGGGTGTATGCTAAGACAACTCTGATGACCTTCCTTCAGAATCTGCCTCCTGAATAAGGGTCCCCCAGGCACGCACACCCTACCTTTGAAGCGTAGAATGCCGCCCTCTCCCATCTGGTAGTCCTTTCCTTTATCAGTACCCAGCCATCCTATAAATTGTTGCAACTCCATATCATGTCCCTGAGCCACACGTATCTCATTTAAGAACTCATTAGTAACTTTCAACAAGCTGCATTGTATGACTCCTTGCCAAACTACATTCCCAGATTCATATCTCGGAGTTTCTCAATTAGCTCCAACTCCTTTACCATCATTTAAGACACATGCATCTTTTTACGACTTAAAGCATCGGCTACGACATTTGCCTTGCCTGGTTGATAAAGCAATTCAAAGTCGTAGTCCTCTTCTGATGAAGGATTGACCCCAACCAAGGATGAAGGCACATGCTTAAGAAGACTAAGCATGTTTAGAAAGGAAGTTCACTAATCCTTCATCCCTTTCATTTGTGTTTGTTATTTTTGATTCCCTAAGTTGACTTAGTTGAATCAACTTTAGTTGACTTGTTGACCTTTGACTAGGTTTAACTCGTTGACTATAGTTGACTTGACTTAAGCCAATATGTTATTCTATGGTTTATGTGCTTTCCATTTCCTTTTTGTTTGAATCAATCCATCATCTTCTTCTCTTGAGCTTTGTGAATGGAACCTTCACATCTAGATAGCATGCTATCTTAATGTCCAGTGGGGATTTCACTTAGCTTTCTTAATCAACTCACACCATATTCAATAATCTTAAAAAGGAACAAGATAATCCTTCATCATTTGGTATCTAGAGCCTAGGTTATCTTGAATATGGTGTTTTTCATGTGCTAACCTTGTCTTGTTGTAGCTATCTTTGTATGGTTCAAATCCATTTTCATTGCACACAAAAACAATGCTGGCAGAAACTGTTCACGAATTTAAAAGATTAAACTGCACCTTCTCAGTGATCCAAAAATTACGTTCTTTATATCAAAAGAAAGCTCTGTGAGTCTAGTTTCCAACAAAAAAAGAATTAACGCATTTGGAGTTCTGTGGAGAGAGTTATGATCAAATGAGTGAGCAAAGGTCAGAGCTGCCGAGAATACGAAAAACAACGTTTTCAGGTTATGTTGTGGCAATTTTGGCTTCGGTTTTGTGACTCTTTTGCTCCTAAATGTGGTTGGATAACATGTCTTTTGATGCTTAGTCTTTGAGCCTCAAATCCATGAGTTTAAATGCATGATAGCTACATGTTTGTGTCTTTGTGTATGTCATGTTTGAGTCTTTAAATGTGCCTAACTTTTGCTTGAGTCATATGTCATATGTTAGCTTGAAGTTTTCTTATTCTTGTTTTTCCAAGTATTTGAATCTTGCTTTCACTTTATGTCTTGCTTGATGTATGCTCCATGAAATTGATTTTGGCCTAAAACTTGAGGAACTAAGTGTCCAAGCCACCTAAAACTCTTTCTCACCATTTTATGAAACTAGTTGTGAAAGAAGAAAAATTTGTATCAATTTTTGCCTAAAAACCGAGAGCAACCTTGCTCCTTGGTGAACTAAAAGTGTGCTTTTCAATAGGTGTTATGCTACTAGTTTTCATACTTGAGAATTGGGTGATATTGGCTAATTAGTTCCATGCTTTAACTTGGTTATGATCTTTCTTGGTGCATGCATGATTTAAGACTTCAAGATGCTTGTCAAGTACTTTCCATAGAGTCTTAAAAATTTGCTTTTCTTGTGTTAGTGTTGTTCAAAGTTTGGTCACCAATATTTTTCTTTCCTTAGAGTTTAGCTTTCCTTGTTTTTGTGCTTTTCTTGCTTGTCACTAGGTGTTCTTTGTTTTGTCTTAGTAGTTTTCTTTTCTTGAAACTCTTGGGGTGTTGTGGCCGAATCACTTGTCTTGCATTTGAAGGTTTTGAACAAGTTTTTAAAAGTGTTTGCTTCAATCCTTTGGTGGATTTTGAGTGCTAGCCTTGCCTTGTTACTTTGGGAGTGTGATCTAAAACACTTGGGTTGAATTTTGAGTTGGATTTGGTCTCAATTTTCATGTTGTCTAACCCCTAATCCATTTATTTTGTCTCGAATTTGAGTGTTTTTGTTGTAGGAATCATGGCAAGTTCATCAAATGCACCTACACCAAACAAAAATAATACATTGATGAAATTGCTTCGGGATTTGGAGTTGTCTAGGAAGGAGGCCTTTGAACAATTGAGAAAGGACAAGGAACAAAGTGACCTAAGAATCCAAGAGCACATTCAAAGGCTTGAAGCTAAGGAGCAAGAAAGAGAGGCTAGGAAAAGAGGCATTCTAGGTGCAAACCATCACAAGAGAAGCAAACTCCAAAGATTCCTAAGTTCAAAGGAGAAAATGACCCAAACATCTACATTGAGTGGGAACAAAAAGTGGACCAAATTTTTACCATTCATGTAGTTAGTCATCAAAAGCAAGTAGATTTTGTAGTCTTAGAGTTTGAGGATTATGCCATGACTTGGTGTCATCAATTATGTATGGACAATATTAACCAAGAGTCACTCGCGACTTCTTGGAGGGACCTTAAAAATTTGATGCGCGCTAGATTTGTTCCTTCCTACTGTAGGAGGGAGACTCTTTTGAAGCTCCAAAGGCTTCAACAAGGGTCCATGTGTGTGGATGAATATTACAAGTTAATGGAGTCCATGCTTCTAAAAATAAGACTCCAATTTGAAAGTGAAAAGGAAAAGGTAGCTAGATTTGTGAGTGGGTTAAGGAGGGACATACAAGATTTAGTAGAGTTATATGAGTACTCCTCTCTTGATAAAGTTTTACATTTGGCCATCAAAGTTGAAACTCAATTACAAAAGAAAAAAGAGGCCAAGAGGAGTGGTTCATACAATGACTACTATTCTAGTACTTGGAAAGATAAAGAAAGAAAACATGATAAATTACCACTCAAGAGTTCCCAAGACCCACCTCCTAGGACTAATTCATCTAGGCCTTCTAATGAAACTCCTAATTCTTCTCAAGGTATAAGGATAAGTTCTATAAAATGTTTTAAGTGTTTGGGATATGGGCACATAGCTTCAAATTGTCCTACCAAAAGAACCATGGCCTTAAACCTTAAAAGAGAAGTAAAGAGTGGACATTCTTCTCCCCCTTCCCCCAAAAGTACTTCTTCCCATTCTTCTTCAAGTGAAAGGATTAAACCCCTTGAAGGTGGATTATTAATGATAAGGCACCAACTAAGACAAGTTTCCAAGGAACTTGACCCTTCTCAAAGACAAAACATTTTTCATTCAAGGTGTCATATCAATGACAAACTATGTCCCCTCCTCATAGATAATGGAAGTGGTATAAATGTGGCTAGCACAAGGGTTGTGGACAAGCTTGGCTTGAAAACTATCCCTCATGCCAAGCCCTACAAGCTATCATGGCTTAAGGAAGAAGACATTAAAGTAACTCAACAAGTCCTCATTAACTTTTCAATTGGAAATTTTAAATATGAGGTCTTATGTGATGTTGTGCCTATGGAAGAAACTCATATTTTGTTAGGTAGGCCATTGCAATTTGATAGAAAAGTCTTTTATGATGGCCATGCTAACACCTATGCTTTCTCCTTCCAAGGCAAGAAGTTCACACTCCTACCTCTCTCACCCAATCAAGCAAATGAGGACCAAAATAAAGTGAAAGATAAGAGAAAATATGAAAAAGAAAAAGAGCAAGTTACCTCCAAAGTGTTACTTGCCTCTAAAAGAAAATTTCCAAAGCAAGATGGACATCACCATTCTTTCTTCTCTTGCAAGGCTCAGAAGGAAGACCCAATGCGCAAACATGAGAAGAAGAGTGGTCTAGAAAAGAGGGATGGCCTAACTAAAGCTAGGGGTAGTATCCTTAGAAAAGATGGAACAAGAGCTCATAAAAGGGAGGCACAAAACCTCCCCCAAATCAAGTCAAGCTCCATCTACAAAGGCTTAAAGAATTTGTGGTCAAATTCTCTCCAAGAAGGGGAGGATGATGAAGGATTGACCCCACCAAGGATGAAGGCACATGCTTAAGAAGACTAAGCATGTTTAGAAAGGAAGTTCACTAATCCTTCATCCCTTTCATTTGTGTTTGTTATTTTTGATTCCCTAAGTTGACTTAGTTGAATCAACTTTAGTTGACCTTTGACTAGGTTTGACTTGTTGACTATAGTTGACTTGACTTAAGCCAACATGCTAATCTATGTTTATTTGCTTTGTAGGTTAATTAGGAGTAAGAAAGCAATGCTAGGTGGCGCATGATGATTGGGGAGCACAAATGATGTGGATGAGAGAGTAAAGCAAAGGCATAAAGCATAAAGTAAAAGGCATAAAACAAGTGTACCTATGTACCTCTGGTCTCCTTTGTTTTTAGCACACTTTGGCCACTTTTTGGAGACATATGAGACACATTCTTTGTCTCCTTTTGTGCTAGAACGAAATTAGCCTTGCACACACCATAGTTAGCTCTTTTGTCTCTCATTTTTGTAACCTTATTTGACCTAGTTTCTAGAAGCTAGGGTTAGGTTTTTGTAGAGACATCCTTAGGTATCTTTTATTTGCTTAGAGGCCCCTAAACTCTTATATATAAGGGGTGCTCCTAGACATGTAAAAGGGTTGAACATTTTGAAGTAAAAACACTCTTGTGTCTCAACCATATGTGAGAGTTTCCTCCCTAGGGAGTGAATACTTTTAAGCCTTATCTTGCATAGTAAGTGGTGGCACACATCCACTCATCTTCAAGGTTGCCATGGCTTCTAGCCTAGCCTTGTAGTGGCGTGCTTCTCACATTTTTACCATTTCTTTCCTTTCCATTTTATGTTTTCTTCTTCCTTTAATTGTTCTTGGTTTTTCTATGGTTTATGTGCTTTCCATTTCCTTTTTGTTTGAATCAATCCATCATCTTCTTCTCTTGAGCTTTGTGAAAGGAACCTTCACATCTAGATAGCATGCTATCTTAATGTCTAGTGGGGATTTCACTTAGCTTTCTTAATCAACTCACACCATATTCAATAATCTTAAAAAGGAACAAGATAATCCTTCATCACCTTCAAGTACTCCATCCACATGCATTGTCTCATATTTAACTCCTTCTAGTCGAACAAGTATTTTAGGCTTTTGTGATCACTGAAAACTTGAAATTGAGACCCGTACAGGTAGTGTCTCCAAGACTTAAGAGCAAACACAATAGCTGCTAGCTCCAGATCATGAGTCGGGTAATTTTTCTCGTGCACTTTCAATTGACGAGAAGCATATGCTACCGGCCTCTTTTCTTGCATCAATACACACCCCAACTGTAAGACCCGTGAAATTTAATTAATTAAATAATTAATTAATTAATAAATGCGGGTCGTGGAAGCCTTCATGGCATTTAATAGTGGTTTATGTGACGTGAAAGAGTACTAGCTCATATGGTTGAGAGTACTTTGGTTGAGTAAGAGGACTTGGGTTCGAGTCCTATGTAAGCTACTTATGTGTTATTTAATTATTATTGTTTTAATAATATGAATGTGCGTGTTAAGTAAGAATATAGTAATTGAGTTATGTTAGTTTAGCATGAAACATGAATTGGCATGATGGGTAGCATTGACTTAATATTCGCATGGTTAAGGGTTCAAACCTTGGTTTGAACAAAATAATTTTCTTTTTGTTAAAATCTACACTAGCATGGAAGTGAAGAGGCACATAAACCCTAAGGCATGTGGCAGTAAGGGTGGCTGGAAACAAAAGGTATTAGGCATGAAGTGATGATTAATTGTGGATTAATGCTATTTTCGTTTTGGTGCAATCCAACCATATTAAGAGCACAATAAAAAGCTAATTAAGGGTAAGAGGAAGGGTTTTGTGAAGCTGCCTCTGAGGTGAGAGCAGAGGGGACGAAATTGGGAGTGTATTGAGAGAATTGAGGGAAGCAAAGGGTGAGTGGGAAGAGAAAGATAAAGCAGGCCATTGGTGATCAAGGAAAAAGCTTGCAATCTTCAATTTTGGCAAAGGAAAACCAAGTTAGGGGAGTTCGTATTGCATGTTTTATTTCTGTATTGTATGAAGATGTGTTCTGGGCCATACTTGAATTGAGAAAACCTCAATTTCGGCTTTATTTTACGTTTTCTGAATTTTTCCAAAAACCGCTTGGCGGCGCATGAACTGCCGCCAGGTGGCACATGTGGCTACACTTATTTTATGGGTTTGCGGATGATCCGCCTGGTGGCCGGGAGTGACCCGCCAGGCGCTACATTGTTGTTGCTGTCTTTCTTTCGTTTTGATTAATTGGTCAGTGATGTTGTGGCATTTGGATTGAATTCGTGTTGCACATATATCAATGGCATGATGAATTGTTGTTTGTAGTGACTAAATTGATGGAAATTGCATGAATTCGCGGAGGGAATTGGGGGTTAGGGTTTATGTTGGGATTGGGGATAATGAACATAAACTATCTCATTAATTAGTACACTGATTTTTACAGAATTGAGAACAATACGAATGATGTCTAATCTAGTATGATGTGTGCACTAGAATTTTATGTCAATATGATGGTGTGTTGTAAGTGGGGTGTTTGAGTCGTGGCGGGTGCGAGAGCGATCTGGGCAAAACCCAGAATTTTTATACACCGCCTGGCGGCACCTAGGTTACCGCCAGGCGACAACGCAGGTGCAAGTAGAGACATTGATTTGTCTCGTGATGGGTTCTGGAATGGAATTAAATGAAACCTGGGCATGTAGTAATTATGTAAGGGACCAAAGAGTTAGAATAAAACCTTACATGTGAGATGGTGAACTTTGAGTGCTAGAAGTTGCGAATTTAGTTGTGTACAAGAAGGTGCATGGTAGTTAATCAAAGTATGTACTAATAATTAAATAAGATGGTAGGTACAGAGAGAGTAGGAGTGTTTGCTGTAATTATATTCATGAATGAATGAAGGTGTGCAATACCAAGAATGATTGAGATTATTCGTATCCATGGGTGTGTAGTTCAAAATTATTGAAAGTCTTGATAGCATGAGGTGTCTAATTATTGATTAGCATGAGTATAAGAATTGGACCATATTGAGAGAGAGGAGATAGGTTTTAATTCAATACCTGAAAAACAACATGGTGTGAATAAATGAGGAGAATTGTCTTGTTGATGTGACTTAAATGTGTGTATTGTGATTGAGCCGTGTAGCATAAATGGATAATTGTGAATGTGATTGAAGTTTGGTTAATGTGTGATTTGAGGTCCATTGGGATCTGTTTTAAATGCTAATAACCAGTAGCCTTGCGCTACTGGTATGGCGCCTGGCGTCGCGAGCGAGCCGCCAGGCAGACGGAACACAAATCAGTAGCAGTGGCCACTGTTGACACTTGGCGCCTGGCGATAGGGAGAGTTCTGCCAGGCGGTATGGTATAGCAGAGGTCCTGAAGGTGCAGCGGCACCTGGCGGCGCGGGCAGGTGCGCCAGGCGGTGGCGACGAGTGGCGCCTGGCGGCGGGACGGAATCCGTCGAGTGACGGTGCAGAGATGATTCTGCAGGCGCGTGGTGCGTGGTGGTATGTGTCCCCCGCCAGGCGGTGATGGTGCAGTGATGATTCTGCGGGGGCGTGGGATCTGGCGGTGTGTGATGCTCGCCAAGCGGTGTGAACTTAGTGTGTGCCTAGCGACGTGGGATGCGCGCCAAGCGGTTTTGGTTCAGTGATGGTGCGCGAGGAAAGGTTTCTACACAGCTTTAGGGGATGTTGATGATGCGATGCTTTGGCTGGGGGCCCAGTTACGAGTGTAATCTTGTATTGGGGTAACACGTGACCACTCTAGGTTGTAGCCTGGTGGTTTAGGAAGTCCAGTGGAGTGTGCGAGTTGTGGCTCGTACGGCGAGGTTCGGGTGATTGCTCTCTTCAGAGTGATTCTGATAGAGCTTTGGTAGTCTGGAACAGCTACAAACTTCATGTTTGTTTCGGGGAACTCCACTTGGTGTCACGGTGAGATGCTGTGGCAATATTATTCCCAAGTGTGGACTATCAGGTGGTGGCCTGTAGTCGGAGGGACGAGTAGACACTCGTGCAGCAAAGATCGATCATCGTTCTCACCTAAAGGGTATAGAAATGATAGACGTCTAATGAAAGTATTGGAAGTGGAGAAGTAAGGAACAAGGGAGAAGAATACTAACCCGGGTTTAAATGTTTTGATGTTGTATTTAATATTTTATGTGTTTGGTTTTATTTAAATGAGCTCACCCTATCTGTGTGTGTGTGGCGATGATCATGTAACTTGTTACATGGGAGCAGATGGTAATGCAGGTGAGCAGGTGGATACGTAGAGACGGAGTGGGGATCTTTCAGGGATTTTGTTATCACCAGTTTTCATGTTGGACCATGGTTTTCTTTGTAATAATTATACAAACAATCTTAATCGTATTACGCATTTTACGACTATTTTTATTTATGTTAACGCGTTGAACATCGATACTTAAATTTTTCCCGCGTGTTTTGTGAAATCGCGCTTAATAAATGAGGCTGTGACATAATTTATTTTCTTATTTATTTTTAAAAGTAATTTCCGGCCAAGACGTTACACCAACCCTTGATATGAAGCATCATAGTACACTTCAAATGTTTTCTCAATATCAGGAATTACTAGCATTGGGGCGGTAGTCAAACACCTCTTCATGTCTTCAAAGCATTCCTCACACTTTTCAGTGCAAGAGAATGGTTGGTCTTTTCTTGTGAGCTGTGTCAATGGATTCACCTTCTTTGAGAACCCTTCCACAAATCTTCTGTAATATCCTGCCAAGCCCAAGAAACTTCTCACCTCTGTCATTGTCTTAGGCCTCTCCCACTTAAGCATCGTCTCAATCTTAGCCGAATCCACTGCAATACCCTTAGCAGAGATAACATGTCCAAGAAATTGTACCTCTTCCAGCCAAAATTCACACTTGGACAACTTCCTATACAACTGGTGATCTCTGAGTATCTTCAACACAACTCTCAAGTGATCAACATGCTCTTCTTTCGTCTTTGACTAAATGAGGATGTCGTGTATGAAAACAACGACAAACTTATCTAACCAAGGCCGAAATATTCTATTCATGTAATCCATGAATATCGCCGGTGCGTTTGTTACTCGTAATGCCCATACCTCGACCTGAACGCCGTCTTCTGTACGTCTGATAAGTGTGATAATTACCTATTGTTTACACTTCTTAGAACCTCTTAATTGTCTTTTATTCATGTATTTTTGTGTTAATCTCATGAAAGAATTTAGGATTTTGTTATTTATTTCAAAAACATGTTTACTTTGATGTTTGTGGACTTTTGTAGAAAAGAATGGAAGATTGGAAAAAAATTCACTAGTTGCTGCCTGGAGCCATTAGCCCAGCTAGCTGGATGTACTCGCCCAGCTAACCAGACTCACTAGCCCAGCCATTAGCCCAGCGAGGAAGGCTCTCTAGCCCAGCGAGAATGAATGTTGGCCCAGCGAGTTTATCTTTTTGCTCAAACATTAAAAGTGTCGAGACTCGAACAAAAAGACAGTTTTTGGTGGGAGGAACACTGCTGGAACTCAAAACGAAGGCAGAGACATTTCTGGAGCTTAAAGGATCAATCTTTCTTCATCCATTCTACCATTTCAACTCCATTTGTGCTCTAGATGTATAGGAGTAGCTAAACTCCATCTCATTGGGGTTGGATGTAATGTACCTAAACTCGTTATAGTTTCATCTATGCAATAGAATCTCTTTCACTGTTTTTGTGTTCTATCTAAATTATTTTCGTGTATGATGGAATATCTATGCGTTTTGGGTGGTATCTAGTCATTGGAAAGTGTTTTGGAACCCTAGACATGGATAGAACAACCTAAAGATTTGGTTCTAGACATAGACCAAAGCTTTTGGTCATTCTAGACATCGTTTTTAATGTGTCTTTTGTGTTTAAACCTCTAAGGGATTAGTAATTTTTACATAAAAGTTCAAAACATACCCCTAAGGAATTAGGGATTGAATACCTTTGATGTCAATGCTTGAGTAGATGAGAGATTTATATTGTGAGGTGCTTGCTTAGAGTTTTGGTCATGAATTCCAACCCCAATGAGTCTTTGCCTTGGTATTTTATCACTTTAAAGTTTAGAAATCCTTATGTTTTCACTTGTTTCGAATTAATCAATGGTTACATTCAACGCTTAAATTAGTAAGTACACCTAGTTAACTAAACAAACGCAATTTCCGTGGGAAAACGATACTTGGACTTACCATTTTTATTACTTGCACGACTTGGTACACTTGCCAAAGTCATAACAACGTCTTCCGGCTTGACTAAGATCTGATGATATCCAGATCGTAAGTCAATTTTGGAGAATACTCCTGCTCCTTTCAATTGATCGAGCAGATCGTCAATCCTCGGCAGTGGGTACTTATTCTTGATGGTTAATTTATTCAGCTACCGGTAATCCACTCAAATTCTTGAGCTCCCATCCTTCTTCTTCACTAAAAGAACCAGAGCTCCCCACGGTGACGCAGTAGGCCAGATAAACTTCTTCTCAAGCAGATATTCTATTTGCCTCTTGAGTTCTGCCAATTCTGCAGGCGCCATTCTGTATGGAGTCATAGACACGAGACCTACACCAGGAACTAAGTCAATGGTGAAGTCAACGTCTCGGCTCGGCGACAATCCTGGTACTTCATCCGAAAACACATTTGCGTACTCATTTACAACAGGAATATTCTAAATCATCTCCGCTGCGCTTTTCTTTTCTGGTTTTGCCATCACCATAAAACAAGTGGCCTCTTCTTGCAGTGCTCTCACAGCTTCTCGAGTTGAGATAAACTCCAACCCTTCATGTTCTGGGAACACCAAACTACGCCGTCCACAATCAATTATGATGTGATTATTGGATAGCCAGTCCATTCCCAACATTACATCCAGTCCCTCTAGAGGTAAGCACACCAAGTTCACCTTGAATCTGCGACCTGCCACTTCCATTAAACACCCAACGCAGACTGAACTGGTAGCTACCTGACTCGAGGAAGGAGTCAAAACAAGCAAATCACATCCCAAATCACGTTTCTCCAGATTCAATCTCCCCACACATGCATTAGAAATGAAAGAATGTGTTGCTCCAGAGTCGAACAACACTAAAACTGACTGGCCAATCAACAAACAAGGCTCGAGAATAAGGTTACCTGATTGGGTAGCCTTTGTGGAGGTCATAGCGAAGACTCTTCCTGCCACTCTAGCTCTTTCTGTTGGGGATGTTGTTGGCTTCTTTGCACCAGTACTCTTCTTCTCCGGACAATTATTGGCAAAGTGGTCCGGTTTGTCGCATATGAAACACTTGCGACGATCACCTGATCCTCCTACTCCACCAGTTAGCTGAGGGCAATTTCTCTTTAAATGGGGTCCACCACACTGGTAACAAGTGGGAACCTGAGAAGTCTGTGGTCGGCTATAAGGCTTCTTCATCTGCCTAGCCTCTGCAACATTCTTTTGATGTCGACTCGTGGAATTTGGCCCTCTTTCTAGAAATTCTGCACTCTTGGCTTGTTCCACCAAGACTGGAAATCTTCTTTCTCTCGGATGAGTAACCACCTTCTTCAGTTCGTGTTTGAGTCCCTGCTCAAACTTAAGGCACTTCCACTCTTCAGTAATTTCCTGGGAATAGAACCTTGCCAGGTGCTCGAATTTATTAACATATTCTTGCACCGACATATTTCCCTGTTGCAAGGCCAAAAACTCAGCTTCTCTGTCCTGCTTAGCTGTATCAGGAAAGTACTTCTCTAGGAAGTGAGTCCTGAAGTTGGCCCAATTCACTGGTTCTTCCCTCGTTTGCATTTGTTGTCGCATACCTGCCCACCAGTATTCAGCATCATTATTCAGCAGATATACAGAAAACGCCAGCTACTATTCGTCAGCACAATTCATCACTCCAAATATCTTCTCACACTTGCGAAGCCAGGCATCAACTTCGTCTGGAGTGGTCCCACCTGTGAATTCTGTGGGCTTATGGCGCAAAAAATCCTCCACTGTCGGCACTCTCACTGGTGTAATTGCCACTCTTGGCTGTGCTGGAATAGAATTTTGCATTGCATCCACCATCCGATGAATGGCTTCTGCAATCTCGTCAGCACCATTAGAATTTCTCCTTCTCCTGTGAGTTGCCATTGCCTGGATACGCCATATATTCACCTATTAAACATCACTCCATCAGTTTAACAAACCACTACCTTCTTAAATTTAAACACACACAATAACATGCACAAACATAGCAAGCTCACTCCCCAAAAGCCCAAAAACATTTTTCAAAAACATTTTCAAAACTTTTGCTCTGATACCAACTGTAACACCTCTAAGAATATTACTTTTAAATAATTTATAAATGAATAAATAAAATGAAATAAAACACCATAATATTATTAAAACCTCATTTATAATCACCTGTTCCCAAAACGCGGGAAAATTAAAACCATGTAATCGTATACCTTAAAAAAAATATCCAAGGATAACAGTTATTACATCTCATAAAACGACTAACTACAAACTGTTTGAAAACAAGAAAATGTCCAATTCTTAAAGTCTTCAAAAATTCCCCATGTAGTTCCGCTCTCTGTACTCATGCATCTCTTGGCTCACCTGTCAAATCATCTGCTCTTGGATAGCAAGTTATCTGATCATCGCCCACTAGTGCAGTAAGGGCTTTTTGCCCCGGTTGTTTTCCTCATTTTGCCTCGGGTCTGGAACCGAGGCATATTGGGACGAGGCCTAAAGACACCCCTTTTGGCCTCGGTCGTTACCCGAAGCCATAAAATTCCTTTTATGCCTCGGTTCTAAATGAACCGGAGCCATAGTGTTCTGTAACCTCGCCAGCGAAAAGCAACAGCCACCACCATCTTCTTCCACCGTGACTGCGAGTTCCGGCACCGCAACAACAGCCAGCGTTCCGCAATAGCAACAGCATTGTCTGGACCTGCAACCACCAAGGCAGCACCTGCAACGTTCACCATCAACACAGATCCACTGCCTGCACGCGAGCCAGATTCGAACCATCATCAACGCTCCGCAGATCTGAAACTGCGACCAACGCCTCCATTGCAGCAACGAGAGCAAGATGCATTCTTCGCAACGCTCCAACACTGATATGCACCATTAACGCTCACGCAAAGCTTCATTGCGCCGCGACACACAACCTGCAACAGCAGCGTCAACGAGCCATGGAACCTGCACTAGCCACCGCAACTCCACCATCTCCGTCGCACAGCCACATCACAGGAGAAGAAGAAGCACAGGCAGCAGCGCATCCAACCATCACCACTGCGCCTGGAACAACCATGCCAGAGGGAGAAGAGAAAGGGTACTGTTGCAGAGAGGGGCGTGGGGAAGAAGAAGAGAAAGGGGGCTCGTGAATTTGGTGCCCTAATTAAACCATATGGCCTCGATTATTAACTGAACCGAGGCATATAGCCCTATTTGGCACCGATTCAGACCCACCCGAGGCCAAAGAGGTAACGACTAGTGGGTTTTTGGCTTCGGGTCTGTGTAACCGAAGCATATGAGCCTCCTTTGGCACCGGTTTTTGGCGAACCGAAGCATATACATCTCTTTTGCTTCGGGTTAAGCTGAACCGAGGCATAAAAGTTGTCTGAAATTGCAAAAATGCCACCGCGCCATTATATGCTTCGGTTCCTGGACAACCGAGGCATATAAGGCGAGGTAAAAATCAATTTCTGCACTAGTGGCCACACACAAAAAGATAGTGTAAGCTATACATATTTTTACATATAAAATAAATATGACACCCATTCCCAGAATTAAGTCATACGTCAGTATTCCATTATTTTGAATTACCCAAACCCTGATCTCATAGTCCTTCATGAGTCATATGCATGTATCTAGGTCTTGGGACTTTACTGTGCTCCCACGAAACTAACTCATTCGTGATCCAATTTTACGAGCCTATCTCGCTCGTAGTCTTGCCCTACAAACTCCTCGTCTGTAGAAAAACCATCCAAGCCTTCCTCGCTCAGACCCTGACACACACGCAATCACCATACTATGGACTCCTCGCCCAATAGCAGCCAACGGGAACAAAACTATTCCTTACCCATCGTGCGTCCGACGCATGTAATCACCATACTAAGGACTCCTTGCCTCTTAGTAGTCAACGGGAACTAACCAGTTCCATGCCCATCATGCGACCCACCACCAAGCACATCCCAAACCCCTATTGGACTTAGTCCATCAAGCCCAAACACAAAGGTAAGTGAACTTAGTCTTTCAAGTCCACCAATCGGTGCAACAACCAATTTCACAGCAGCTAAAATCGCCTGACGCCACCTAGACTCTGCTGGGCAGAAACTCAAAGCCAACTGCCCGACGGCCAAACCCCTACCACTAGGCGCCAATAGCCAAACAGGAGCTACGCTTCTTCATCACTGCCTGGCGGAAACTTCCATGTCGCTAGGCGCCATGTATGTTCATTGGCCACTGCCACGGTTTGAGTCACCTATCACCTAGTAGCTTGCCCCGCGCCGCTAGGCGCCATACCAGTAACCCAATGCTACTGGTTTTTAGCATTTCCTACAGGTCTTAAGAGACCCCAAACATGCAATTCGTCTTTCCAACATCAATCATAGTATTTAAAACATAATACCACAACTAAATAAAACAAGTGTAATTAACTCATGCCCAAATTAAATATTAACATGCCTTGTCATGCTTCACCTTATTCATTTATAAAAATAACAAGTCGCGGGGTGATCCTCAAGGTACCCACCTTTTTGCAACAACACAATTTTGGACAGTTCACAATACTCTATCATACTACAGCTACACACCCAAATCGTGCCAATTCAGTTTAATCATGCACACCTACACTTCCTCTATTATTATCGTAAACCTGCCCCTTATTCACAATGTACACCAAACCCCATTCTCACATATTCTTAATTAATAAAACCAACACTGCAGAAATCGTTATGTATGGAAATCTAATCCGCCCAACTCACATACATAATTTTCATAATTATCACTAAATGACAAACACTCTGAAACACAGTTTATCGCACTCTACAACACGCTCTACATGTACCCCAATCAACCACTCCCATAACGTGAATGCACACTAAACAACTTTTTTGTTGATGATGGGTCGCCTGGCGGTAGCCTCAGTGCCGACAAGCGGTACGTGAAAAACTGGGTTCTGCCCAGGTTCCTCCCGCACCCAGCATAACTCTCCAACCACCTAATATCAATTTTACCTTAAAACTGACACAATTTCACATGCACACCACATTCAGGGTTCATAACATATTCATATTAACATCACTCACACACAACCAATGCATTCCTCATAACCTTAGTTATGTCATTCATCCCCGATGACAACATAAACCCTAAATCCCAAATCCATACACAGTTCATATAACCTTGCTCCACTTAGGCCATTACAGATAACAATTCACAAAACCAAGGATTTTCATATCATAAGAATCACTTCCCAGCATCCCCACATCACGAAAATATCAAAATTCGAGGGAACTAGGCAGGCCAATTTCTGTCGCCTGGCGGGCAGCACTTAGCCGCCAGGCTGTATATAACAGAAAACCCAAGAAATGGTTCTGGAGGCATGACCCGCCTGGTGGGCCTTCAACGCCGCCAAGCGGTTTCTGGGAATTTTCCAGAAACGTGAAAAGACTCAACAAGATGCAACAACCCCACATCATTTATCAAGTATAGCATGAAAACATATATTAAACATACAAACACAAGATAGAACTCCTCTAACCTGGTTTCCTTGCTTAAAGTTGGACTACTTGATAGCTTCCAATGATAACCAATGATCTCCCCCTTTGGCTTTCTCACAACTCAGCTCCTATACGTCAATTTCCCACACACTTTCCCTTTGAATTCCTTCTCCAATCGTGGCAAAACGGTGGCAGACTTAAGAGCACTCTCTTTCTCTCTCAAAATTCACTTTAATGGTGTTTTAACTAAGCTTAATTAACCTAAAACGAAATTAGCATTAAGGGGAGGTGTAATTATCATTCAAGCACACTTAATTAAGTTGTTTTCCAGCCACCCTTGGCTGCTAGGTCTGCTAGGGTTTCCTTTAACCCTTCAACTTCAAATCAAAACTAAAAATAGCCAAAATAAAGTTGAGTTTGAGCTCTCCAAGACTTAAACCCACAACCATGCAATGCCAAATCAATGCCAAACCATCATGCCAATTCATATTTCATGCTAACTAATATGATTCACTTATTATAACATTCCATAACATAATTAATATATATTAAAAGTAATACTAATTTAATAACACACAAAATGGCATACATAGGACTTGATCCCAAGTCCTCTCACACAATTAAGTACTCTCAACCACTTGAGTTGATACTTTTCCACGTCATAACATTACGCATTTATTGTCTTAAAGGTTCCCATTACCCGCATTTATTAAATAATTATTTAATTTTTCTCGGAGGGTCTTATATATTCATTTTCTCCTGGATATCTTCTGGCTAACTTGATATAAGTAGTTAGTGTGTGATGGAACCTTCTTTCCATCCCTTCTCAATGAAATGTCTGATGTAATGGGTGTTGATGAAGGATTATCTTGTTCCTTTTTAAGATTATTGAATATGGTGTGAGTTGATTAAGAAAGTTAAGTGAAATTCCCACTAGACATTAAGATAGCAAGCTATCTAGATGTGAAGGTTCCTTTCACAAAGCTCAAGAGAAGAAGATGATGGATTGATTTAAAACAAAAAGGAAATGGAAAGCACATAAACCATAAAAAACCAAGAACATTTAAAGGAATAAGAAAACATAAAATGGAAAGGAAAGGAATGGTAAGAATATGTGAAGCACACCACTACAAGGTTAGGCTAGAAGCCATGGCAACCTTGAAGATGAGTGGATGTGTGCCGCCACTTGCTATGCAAGATGAGGCTTAAAAGTATTCACTCCCTAGGGAGGAAACTCTTACAAATGGTTGAGACACAAGAGTGTTTTTACTTCAAAATGCTGAACCCTTTTACATGTCTAGGAGCACCCCTTATATAGAAGAGCTTAGGGGCTTTTATGCAATTAAAAGATACCTAAGATGTCTCTACAAAAACCTAACCCTAGCTTCTAGAAACTAGGACAAATAAGGTTACAAAAATGAAAGACAAAAGAGCTAACTATGGTGTGTGCAAGGCTAATTTCGTTCTAGCACAAAAGGAGACCAAGAATGTGTCTCATATGTCTCCAAAAAGTGGCCAAAGTGTGGTAAAAACAAAGGAGACCAAAGGTACTTAGGTACACTTGCTTTATGCATTTTACTTTATGCTTTATGCCTTTGCTTTACTCTTTCCTCCACATCATTTATGCTCCCTAATCACCATGTGTCACCTAACATTGCTTTCTTACTCCTAATTAACTTACAAAGCATATAAACATAGATTTACATGTTGGCTTAAGTCAAGTCAACTCTATTCAATAAGTCAAACCTAGTCAAAGTTCAACAAGTTAACTAAGGTTGATTCAAGTAAGTCAACTTAGGGAATCAAAAATAACAAACACAAATGAAAGGGATGAATGATTAGTGAGCTTCCTTTCTAAACATGCTTAGTCTTAAACATGTGCCTCCATCTTTGGTTGGGGACAATCCTTCATCATCCTCCCTTCCTTGGAGAGAATTTGACCACAAATTCTTTAAGCCTTTGTAGATGGAGCTTGACTTGATTTAGGGGAGGATTTGCACCTCCCTTTTACGAGCTTTTGTTCCATCCTTTCTATGGGTATTACCCCTAGCTTTGATTAGGCCATCCCTCTTTTCTAGATTATTCTTCCTCTCTTGCTTTTCTAGACTATTACCCCTAACATTGCAGTTTGTTGACCTTGTTATAGGAAGGTTGGATACTAAGGACTAAATTAACTTATTTCTAGTAGTTGTCAAGACCAGTTCTAGCAGGTTTGTCATAACTTGGTAAATAGAAGTTCCATAATGTATTAAGTAAGATTCATTTGCTTGTTACCATCTTGAAAATTTTCATTCATATCTAGTTATTGAGTATTGATAAATTTTCTTCATTGCTTTAAAGGGAATCTCATGAATTGTGATTTCTTGATTGTACAATGCAGGTTAACAATGAAGGGATTGATGGAGTAGTAACCAAATCAGTTCTCCTCAATTGTGGGGTGAGTATCCAGTCCTTTTCCAAATGGTAGTTAATAGACATGAAAAGTTTCATACTTGCCCATAGAAAGACCTTATATTGTTTAAGCTCTTTGAACTACATTACTTTTTTTATTAAACAATTCTTAACTTGTCAACTTAAATTATCCTACTTATCTTGGTAGTATTTAGAATGTTGGAACTTGTCCTTTTTGCAATGTTAAGTAATAATACATGACAATGTAATTGTTAGAAAGGTTGTGATTGTTGAAATTTCTATATTGCAGGATATTCTAAAATATGAGACTAGGTTATAATTTATTTATTTTGTTTCTAGATCAAGAAGTTTTACTTCCCGCTATCCGCTATTTTACTCACTAATGGGATATACTTCATCTCACTACACTTAAACTAGAAAGGCCTTGATAGGTGTAATATCATGTTGCATATTAAACTACTTAATTACTTCGTAAATAGCTAGGCAATAAACAAACCCAGGCTTTTCTTCTAGAAGCTTAATATGAAAATATTATTTTGAGTCAAGCCTTTATTCTATTAATTTGATTATTTCTTCTTTGCTACTGTCAGAGAAAAACCAACTAGTATATTCACCCATAGAGTGGACAACATTGACAGTGAAAAACCACCTACTGAATGTTTAAACATATATGGTAATTTTTCAATAATTGTGCTATAGGCTTTATTGCCATTTTGAAATTTTGAAACTTAATGCTTGGTTGATTCACTGTCTCCCTGGAAACAAAGATAAAAAATGATAATGATATAATTTAACTTGTGTACTTGTTTTTTGGTGTAGATATCCAAACTAAGAAATTGTAATATAATTGTAATTAGGTAAGTTTTGTTGTATATATATAGTGAAAGCCTAATGAGGAGTGGAAGTTCTCTACATTATATATTGTTTTACTAGTTAGGACTTGTGTTATTATTGTTTTACTACTTGGGATTTGGATAAGGGATAAGTTAAACTTTGTATTTTCTTTTATTACAGGATGTTGGTGAAGATCAAGAGGAAAAAGAATGATAAAAGATCTAAATGTTATATGGAATTTTGCAATATATGGAAATTTTCAATTCCATTATATATTAGAAGTGTCTTATTTAATTTATTTTATTTCTACTATTTTAGTAGAATAAATCTATTTTAATTCTTACTTTTCAAATAAAACTATTATATCTCATTAAAAATAGCATTATCTAAATGTATAAATAAAATTAAATTTTTATTTTAAAATTATTTTTCATCACTACCTTTTTATAAGCCTTGTTTAAACAAATATAGTTTGTACCACACATTTATGAATGTGGCCTATAGAAATAAGCAACATGAAAAAAATCGTTGCATTATACAGACATGGAAATTGTTGCATATTGGAATACCTTAGGCAACATTTTTTAACTGTTGCATAATAGGCAACGGTTTTCTAAATTGTTGCATATTAGGCAACAATTTTTGCATTTCCTGGCCTAAACGATAAAAAATCGTTGCCTCTAGTATAGGCCACGACCACCTACGCAACGACTATAAATTCATTGCCAATTCGTTGTCTAATGTTAAGGCCACAATTTTTTTGCTTTAGGTCATGGTTTTTTGTGCATTGCCTAAAGTCATTTTTGTTGTAGTGTCTTCTTTGCCTTTCTTTTTCTTTTCAATTGAATTTCAATCCCAAGGGCAAGTGTGAAAACATTTTCAAGAGTGGAGTACTCATACAACTCTACTTGGTCTTGTATGTCTCTTCTAAGACCACTCACAAATCTTTTTATTTTCTCTTTGTTATTTTCTTTTATTTCAACCTTACGCATTTGAGACTCTAATTCTTTAAAGTACTCACTCACACTCATAGGACCTTAGTGAAGCCTTTAGAGCTTTAAAAGAAGTTTCTTCCTATAGGAGGGAGGAAAAAATCTAGTGTGCATAAGAGTTTTAATGTCTATCCAAAAAGCCGCGGATGGCCCTTGGTCATAATTCTTACAAGCTTTATGCCACCAAGTATTGGCATACTCCAAAAATCCTAAAACTACTAGATCAACTTGTGCTTGATCCTTTACATGATTTTCATTAAAAATTTGCTCAACTTTAGCATCCCAATCAAGGAAGATTTTGGGATCACTTCCACCATAGAACTTAGGAATCTTTGGAGTTTGCTTCTTTTGTTATGGGTTGCGCCTAGAAAGCCTTCTTTTTCTAGCTTCTCTTTCTTGCTCCCTAGCTTCAAGCCTTTGAATGTGCTCTTGGATTCTTAGGTAGCTTTGCTCCTTGTCTTTTCTCAATTGTTTAAAGGCCTCCTTCCTAGACAACTCCAAATCCTGAAGCAATCTCATCAATGTATTGTTTTTGTTTGGTGTATGTGCATTTGATGAACTTGCCATGATTCCTACAACAAAAACACTCAAATCCGAGACAAAATAAATGGATTAGGGGTTAGACAACATGAAAATCGAGACCAAATCCAACCCAAGTGTTTAGATCACACTCCCAAAGTAACAAGGCAAGGCTAGCACTCAAAATCCACCAAAAGAGTGAAGCAAACACTTTTAAAAACTTGTTCAAAACCTTTCAAATGCAAGACAAGTGATTCGGCCACAACACCCCAAGAGTTTCATGAAAATAAAACTACTAAGACAAAACAAAGAACACCTAGTGACAAGCAAGAAAAGTACAAAAACAAGGAAAGTTAAACTCTAAAGAAGAAAAGTTTGAGACAAAACTTTTAACAAGACTAAAACAAGAAAATCACATTTTAAAGACTCCATGGAAAGCACTTGAACAAGCATCTTCAAGTCTTAAATCATGCATACACCAAGAAAGATCATAACCAAGTTAAAGCATGAAACTAATTAGCCAATATCACCCAATTCTCAAGTATGAAAACTAGTAGCATAACACCTAGTGAAAAACACACTTTTATTTCACCAAGGAGCAAGGTTGCTCTTGGTTCTTAGGCAAAAATTGGTGCAAAATTTTCTTCTTTCACAACTAGTTTCATAAAATGATGAGAAAGAGTTTTAGGTGGCTTGGACACTTAGTTCCTCAAGATTTAGGCCAAAATCAATTTCATGGAGCATACATCAAGCAAGATATAAAGTGAATGCTACATTCAAATACTTGGAATAACAAGAACAAGAAAACTTCAAGTTAACATATGACATATGACTCAAGCAAAAGTTAGACACATTTAAAGACTCAACATGACATGCACAAAGACACAAACATGTAGCTATCATGCATTTAAACTCATGGATTTGAGACTCAAAGACTAAGCATCCAAAGACATGTTATCGAACCACATTTAGGAGTTTAAAGAGGTCCAAAAACCGTAGCCAAACTGCCACAACATAACCTGAAAACGCTGATTCCCGTATTCTTGGCAGATCTGACCCTTGCTCACTAATTTTATCATAACTCTCTCCACAGAACTCCAAATGCGTTGGTTCTTTTGTTGTTGGAAGCGAGACTCGAAGAGCTTTTTTTTGACACCAAAAACGTAATTTTTGGACCACTAAGCTGGTGTAGTTTAATGTTTTAAAATCGTCATGTTTTCTGCCAGCACTAGTGGAAGTGGATTTAAACCATAACAAGATAGCTACAAAAAGACAAGGTTAGCACATGAAAAACACCATATTCAAGATAACCTAAGCTCTAGATACCAAATGATGAAGGATTATCTTGTTTTCTTTTAAGATTATGGAATATGGTGAAGAGTTGTTAAGAAAACTCAAAGAAATCCCCACTGGACATTAAGATAGCAAGCTATCTAGATGTGAAGGTTCCTTTCACAAAGCTCAAGAAAAGAAGATGATGGATTGATTCAAAACAAAAAAGAAATGGAAAGCACATCAACCATATAAAACCAAGAACAATTAAAGGAGAAGAAAACATAAAATGGAAAGAAAAGGAATGGTAAAAATGTGAGAAGCACGCCACTACAAGGCTAGGCTACACTACAAAAATACATAATTTTACTAGAGGTTATTTAGTTGAGGTTTTAATAACCTCTAGTAAGAAATACACATAGTAGAGGTTTTAGAAACCCTCTTAAAATACTAGGGGTTTTTTAAGAACCCCATGAAATCTCCTTTTATTTTTTTCCTTTTCCACCCCTTTCATCGTTTTTAATTAAATGACTTTGCCTTTTCCGTTAGCTCTTCCTCATCATCGTGTTAACCTAGGTTCAGGCTTCGTGTGCGTCACCATCGTGCCTCCACCGTGCCTTCGCGTCTGTGCCTCCATTGTACCTCCACCATTCTTGTTTGAAGTTCAAGGTAATGAAGATTGTTTTCCTTGCTCCCTTGCTCGCAATTTTGTCTCCTTGCTTTTTAGCGTTCTTTGTCTTTCGATTTCATCTGTCTAATTTCAGTTTCGTCTCATTTCAATTTCGATTTCATTTTCGTTTTCGTTTTCGTTTCCCTGTTGTTTTCGATTTCATTTCCATGTGTCATTGCTTTCAATTTCGTTTTCTTGCTTTCGATTTAGTTTCCCTGTGTCATTGCTTTTGATTTCATCTTCCTCTTTTGATTTCATCTTTCTTACTCATGCCATAACTCACTCAGATTTCTTCCATGATCTATGTCTTAAATTTTCATACGATCTTATTATGTTCACTTGTTTCATCTTTTACCAATGCTTATTTCGAAGGTTTCACATATTCAAAACCTTTTTTTGTTCCTTTAAATAAAAAAAAATTCTAAAGGTTAGTAATTGTAGCTTAGTTTTAGTGTAGGTTAGACTAGTTTCTAGTTAGTTTAAGTAGTTTAGTGTAAATTAATAGTACTTTGTGTTGTAGTCATATAGTTTTGTTGATTCATAAATCTTATTACAGAAGGTAAATTTTAGGTGCAGTCTTGGTTTATAGTTTTAAGTAATTTTAGGTTAGTTAATGACTTGTCTAGTTTAGGTAGTTTTGAATACATAATAGTACTAACTTGTGTTTTATGATTCTAGTGCAACAATATAAAGCAAGGTCAGTAAAGAAATGGTGATTAAAATCAGCTAGCACATACAAATCAAAATCATCTTTGGCAATTATGCAGAGTTAACCAACAATTATGCAGAGTTGACCAGAAGGTAACCCATAGTTGAATTTTTGAATTTGATATCCAATCCTTGATTCAATTGATGGAAGCTTAAAAGAACATCAATTAACACTTCTGCTGAGTTGTAGGAGCTTATATTGCCACTTGAGCAGTTGCCAAGCTTGAATTGAAATGTTCAAGAAGGTATCAATTGAGAAGAGCACTAGCAATGCTACGTGAATTTGCACTTTTGAAGTGTCCCTCATTCCAGTTGGAGTACCACCTGTTGCATCAAGTTAGGAACTCCAAGCGACACCTCTGAGCAGTAGGTATAACCTGTGTTGACTAGTGACTATTAAAATGATTATCTGCTTAGGTGTCATGTTAGAGTAGGTTAATTAGTTAACATAGTTAGTTTAGTTTGTAGATAACTTGGATGGGTGCAAATTTGTACAATAAAGTTTAATTTCATATTTAGGGAGTTGCCTGGCTTTAGATCTTCTTTCCCAATTTTTGTTTGATCAGGAGTAAGCATTGCAGATTGATGATGAAATGGAAGTACACTGTGAACTCCTCAAGGAAATACAAGATAGCCCAACAGACATTAATGCCATAGTTGCACGAAGGCGTAGGGATTTTACAGGAGAATTCTTCCACTACCTCTCTCTTATTTCAGAAACATATGACAGCTTGGAAGACCATGATGGTAATTATGCAGAAGTATAAATAAATGTTTGGTTTTGGGTATTTGGCTCAACTATTGTTGATTCTGTAACCAGTAATCACCAGAAGAAATGAGTAAAATTGTTAAGAATGTTTATAGTTGTAACTTGTAATAAGAGAGAATGAACTGATCATAAAATTAGATTTCTTTTAGAAAGGAAGAAGATGTGAGAAGTTTAAGATTTGTCTAGTAGATGTTTACAATATTAAGCTTTGGGGTTTAATGTTGATCTTGCCATTAAATATACATAATAAGTCTTCCCCTTGCACCTTGGACAAAGATAACATTTGTGATCCTGCTTCTTGTGTAGGATGTTTCTTATGAGTGCCATTGGCATGTTTTGAACAAGGATTTCTAGGCTGGAGAGTAGATGTTTGTCAACTGTCAGTGCATATGATAATACTCTAGAGGTTGTGGACACGTTAGATGCTGCACATGCCAAATTTGATGATATCCTCAATTCTCCTTCTATTGATGTTACTTGTTAGAAGATCAAAAGTCTTGCAAAGGCAAAGGAACTTGATTCTTCATTGATATTGTTGATAAGCAGTGCTTGGGCTAAAGCAAAATATTCTACAACGATGAAGAATGAGGTGTGAATTTTATGATGTCCCTTGGATTTGTTCTGTATTCCATCCTTTTGGAAGATAGGACATGGATTTCTAATTGTCCCCAACAAATATTAATAAAAGGCTCTATAAAACTTAAAATCAAATAGAGTGTGCTTCTCTTGTAGGTGTATAAACATACATAAATTTTTTTTTCTGTTGCTTTCTGCTTGCTCTGCTAATTTTAAAAGGTTTTGACTTGCATTCTTATTTTTTAAGTTTTACAGGACTTCAAAGAAAAATGGTGGTTGTTTATGTCATA
Organism: Vigna unguiculata; assembly: GCF_037176805.1. NCBI lineage: Eukaryota > Viridiplantae > Streptophyta > Magnoliopsida > Fabales > Fabaceae > Vigna > Vigna unguiculata. The sequence continues at coordinate 10,367,246 of NC_140798.1, read as the reverse complement.
TTGCAGATAGTCAGAAAGGCATTAATATCGACCATCTTTCAGCATAATTCTTCACATAGTTGCATTATTACATACATTGATTATGACTATGAAGTTACATGGGATGGAAATTTTAAGAGGTTTTCGTGTCTTTCCCTATATAATACTAATACCTACCAGGATAGGAAGCTAAAGTACGAATCTTTTACTGTGGTCTTAGGAATGAAACAAACTAAATTGATGGTTCTGATTTATAAATCAATCGATATAATCTGAACGTCTTCCTTCTTGTTCATTAGCATGTTGGTCCTTAATTTTGACTGCTCAAGCTTAGAAGATATTACTAGATTGCATTATGATTTGTGCTCAACAAGCTTGCTTTATTCTGCGCAGGTGAAAGATATAATGTATCAATTGTACAAGGCCACAAAGAGCATCCTAAGGAGTATCACTCCAAAAGAAATAAAGCTACTGAAGCATTTGTTAAACATCATAGATCCTGAGGAGCGATTCTATGTGTTGGCAATAGCTTTCTACCCTGGTGATGAACATGAAGCCAAAGACCCTTATGCTCAATACACGTGAGAGAATTTCCTTCTGGTTCATTCTAAACTATTATCTTATTGTTGCGATAAATATGATATATTGCTTTAATTTTGATGTGGTTAAACAGCACCCCACAGGAGCTGCACAAGTGGATTAAGATCATGCTTGATGCGTATCATCTGAACAAGGAAGAAACAAATTTTAGAGAAGCCAGGCAAATGACTGGCCCTATTGCAATTAAGAGGTTGTTCATCCTAAAAGATACCATTGAACAAGAATATATGGCAAAAGGTACAACAGAGAAGTCTGAGATGAAAGCAACTAACACTGTACTGATGACTTATTAATTTTAATTTTTACGCTTTGTTATTTACATTGTTTTATATTAAAATTGTAGACTTTTGTTCTTTGTTCCTTTTATAAATGTTATTTGTAAATTATAAATACTAAAAATCTAAAATTGTTGTCTTTTATAATTTTTATTTTATTTTAGGATTTATGTATTATTAAAAAACACTAAAAAAACAAAAAAGGAACTCTAATGAAAATTATTTAGAGCTAATTGTCGACAAATGGAGATTTGAACCATTGATAGCATTAGGAGTTTCAAACCCCAGACAGGGCAGTAGTGGGGGTTTTAAACCCCATGCAGTAGCAGGGGTTTCAAAAACCCCAGACAGTAGTAGGGGTTCCAAAAACCTCAGGCAGTAGCGGGGGTTCCAGAAACCCTAGACAGTAGCGGGGGTTCCAGAAACCCCAGGCAGTAGTGGGGGTTCCGGAAAACCCAAGCAGTACTAGGGGTTTTGTAAACCCCCAGTAAGTTGCGTTTTTCCAGGGGTTGATAAAAACCCCTGGTAATCTGTTAGCCACGCTGATTCTCCCAGGGGAATTCCAAACCCCTGGTAAAACCATTAGTGGAGGTTAAAACCCCCAGAAATGTCAAATATAACCCTTACTAAAATTAATTTTTTTTGTAGTGCTAGAAGCCATGGCAACCTTGAAGATGAGTGGATGTGTGCCGCCACTTGCTATGCAAGATGAGGCTTAAAAGTATTCACTCCGTAGGGAGGAAACTCTCAGAATTGGTTAAGACACAAGAGTGTTTTTACTTCAAAATGTTGAACCCTTTTACATGTCTAGGAGCACCCCTTATATAGAAGAGTTTAGGGACCTCTATGCAAATAAAAGATACCTAGGATGTCTCTACAAAAACTTAACCCTAGCTTCTAGAAACTAGGACAAATAAGGTTACAAAAATGAAAGACAAAAGAGCTAACTATGGTCTGTGCAAGGCTAATTTCGTTCTAGCACAAAAGGAGACCAAGAATGTGTCTCATATATCTCCAAAAAGTGGCCAAAGTGTGCTAAAAACAAAGGAGACTAAAGGTACGTAGGTACACTTGCTTTATGCATTTTACTTTATGCTTTATGCCTTTGCTTTACTCTCTCTTCCACATCATTTATGCTCCCCAATCACCAATCATCATGCGACACCTAGCATTGCTTTCTTACTCATAATTAACCTACAAAGCAAATAAACATAGATTAGCATGTTGGCTTAAGTCAAGTCAACTCTAGTCAACAAGTCAAACCTAGTCAAAGGTCAACAAGTCAACTAAGGTTTATTCAACTAAGTCAACTTAGGGAATCAAAAATAACAAACACAAATGAAAGGGATGAAGGATTAGTGAACTTCCTTTCTAAACATGTTTAGTCTTCTTAAACATGTGCCTCCATCCTTGGTTGGGGACAATCCTTCATCAGGTGGTTTAATCAGTGTGCATAGAAATTGTTGAAGTTGCATTGCTTCTGGCTTTAGAGAGTACTTTTCTTTATCAAAGGCAGATTGCAAGAAAACCATATTGCTCTTATTCAATAAGGTAAACCCTCTCCCATGCATGCATTAAGAAGAATAAAGAGAGAAGCACTCAGGTTGTTAGATATGTCAACTAAAAGTTAACGTCATTGGCTCTGGAGGATGGATTCCATCCGTTAAAATATGAATATCAATTTTGTATTAATTATTCGAAAGAAACAAATTCTAATTTCGCATACAAGTTAAGAGACTAAGAAAGATACTTAACCATTTATTAATGATATCTTGCACACACCCCAAATAAAAAAAATGAAAGTTACATGAGAAATGTTTATAAATTAACTTATGTAAAAATTAATTTAGTTAGTTTATAGAAAAACTAATTCCATTTTTTTTACTTTTTTGTGTCTAGAATTACACACGCCAAATAAAAAAAATGAAAGTTACATGAGAAAATGTTCATAAATTAACTTATGTAAAAAATAATTTAGTTAGTTTATAGAAAAACTATTTTTTTTTTTTACTTTTTTTGCGTCTAGAATTATTTGGGAAGAAACTGTTTATACCTTACATCATTTTTCAATAAATTCTTTCGAATTTTTATTCTACTTTTTTTTATTAACTTTATAAAACAAACTTTGTGGATTTGTGAGCAATTGAATATTAATTGCAAACAATGAAGATCCAAAGTAAGAGTAAGATTAGTTGGTGAAATTAAGCATAATGGAGCTAATGTAATCATTATTATCCTTTCTCTTGATCGAATAACAACGGTCAAACGAAGATGTGGGCAATGGTCAAATCCACACATTGTGCTACGACCACTAATTTCATGCTCACTTATACAATTATTAACTTATTACTACTACCAAGTTTTAAACGGAACGTATCCATTTTTTGTTATTTTATATTTTAAAGATGCTTTAACACATTATCTACTAAATATTTATGTTTATAACTTTTTAATTTCTTTTCAAATATGTTTTCCTTCTTTTACGCACAAACTCATTTCTTAATTAAAGATTGTTTGACTCCTTCCCTTAATTTGGGGTCAAACATGCATGATGTGAACTTTTTGATAATATTTTTCTTATGTAAAGTGGGACACGTTTGGATTTGACTATTAATAAAGATTGGTTGTTTGAATTAATAGATATGATATAGAATGTGTGTAAGAAGTTTAGTGAATCCTCTGACAAAAAAAGAGAGTGAAAAGTATGCATTTTTTTTTTTATATCAACTAAACTAATCGACAATTATACGAAATATGTCAAACGTTATTGATCAGAAGACTAGTGTAAAAATTGCATAATTTTATTTAAAACTAATTTTCTATTCCATTTTTACTAATCTTTACTCTACAAACAACTATATATTCCAATTTATTTTTTATATTTTTTCTCAACTTACCTTTTATATTTCTATTTCTCTTTTTTTTTTCTTTTAAATTGTCTTAATTAAAAGTTCAAATTACTTCAAATACATGTCTTTATGTAATCTTTTAAACAATATTTTAGATATTATACTTCTTATTAAAAATATCGATCTATATTGTTTTTAAGTAAATGAAGTAATTGAGGAGGTCAGAAGAAAAAAAAAGAAAGTTTTATTGTTGTAAAGGCAAAATTTGAAACAACACATGATTCAATTAAGTGAGAATTTCTCTTCTAGATGTTTAAAAGATTACATTTATCTGAAAATAACTTCTTTTATGGGAAACCAAAGATCTGAAATATTATAAACCAATTTACTTTTCATTTTGTTAATCTTTGGATTTTCGGTAACAAATAAGTTTAAAATATTTAGAATCTAATTAATTAAGTTTTAAATCATATTCTTAAATACTTTGTTATTATTTACTCTTAAACTATATAGGTTAAAAATTTATTAACAATTATATTATTAATATGTTTATATTAGAATAAAATAAATAATTAAGTAAAAAAGTATTGAAATAGAAAATAAAATAATTTAATTTACTGTTTTATTAATAGTTAATTTATTATAATACATAAGAAAATAAAATATGAAAATAATAAATTAAATAAAATGAACTAATTTTAAATTTGATACTTTGTAAATTTATTTATATTAATATATTTTTATTTTGATATAATTTTATATTAATTAAAATTTAATAAAAAAAGTTATTTTAATTTAAAATTTGTTTTAACACTAATTTATATTGTTATGTTTTTATATAAAGTTATTTCTTAAAAAAAGTATTTTATAAATTATTTCTATATATATATACATATATTATTTTTATTACGTCAATCAAAACTCGTACAACATTTTACTCTTTTTTTTTTTTTGTCTTTTCACTCTTTTATTCTTTCATCAAACTACTCAACTTTTTATCCTATTTTTCTTTTCTTTTTTTAATTTTCCACTTTGTTCTCTCATCCAAACGTAAAAAGAATACAGGCTTCGGAACTTTTCAAAAGGGAAATAACTTTTTAACATTATAATATTTAAATAGTTGGTGATGTACAGTTAATGTCTAATAATTCTATAAGCGAAATGATCAAGATTGCGAAAAATGTTGTTACTGCAATTGCTAACAAAATAGGATTGACTTGGATAGCATAATTGAAATTTAGACGCAGAAATGCTTTCCAACTTTCAATAATTTGTCACCAAAAGAAAAAGGAATTGGGATCATCCACAACCCTTCTTCTTAACTTAATTAATCTTTATAATTGACATATATTTAGAAAATACGAGTATACATTTGTAAACTTTATTTTCTTAATTTGAATTATATTAAAACTTCAAGAAAATATTTTATGAGTGACTAATTTAGTGACAAAAAATAATTATTCAGTGTAGTGATTAATTATTCAGTTTAAATTATATGGTTGCAATAGTGCACCATATTTACATCCGAAAGTGAATGAAAAAATCACGCAAATCACGCACGCTCTCGGTGCAACTACTTTTGCAATATATATATATATATATATATATATATATATATATTATGTTATATAAATAATGGTAAATCTTATTTTGCAAATTAATTTCGTATGATTAAAGTTGAGTTTCATTCTTTAACATCGTAGAACAATCACTACAAGAAAACATGAAAATAGCTTCCATATATTAGCTTGACATGGTGTAGGAAGCAAATAGCAGTCCATCAGCGTTCATTATAAAAAAGAAAAAGAAAAAAATAAATCACAAAAAGGTGCACCACATGTATTAGTGGCCTACATAACAAGTCGCACAGTTATATTAAATTTCCAAAATTTCATTATTAAGCCACGTGTCATTGTATAAGAAGTACATTATATTAGGGATGGTATAGCGTGGGCTGAGCCCACGCTAGCTATTAATTTGGGTATAAGGGTTTGTCCGACGCAAAAGGGAACATAAAATTGAAATATTATTTTATTATAGAAAAGTTGAAAGTTGTGTTGTAGCAAATACAATGTATTATTTTATTCAAGAAAGCTGCACTACTTTCTCTTACTTCTCGCACTTTGCCGCCTCCCATATTTTCACATTCCACTCTTTTATCTCATTTTCAGCCATTTTTCTCTCTCTTTACTTCCCAGTTTCAACATTTCCCGCTCCAACTTTTAGTCTTCTTTGCGCAACACAATCTTGAATAAAGGCTTCACGTTTCGCCGTAGTAGGTTGCAGCTTCGAGCTTCGAAGACTGGTTCACGAGTTTGTGCCTCTGTGAGGTATGCATTTAGGTAAGCATTATGTCCCATAAACCCTCATTTGTTTTTTTTCTTTTGGGGTTATGATGGTCAACCATGAATCTGAATGATGTTTTTCATGTTTTGAAATTATTGTTTGAGGGTATTGTGATTCCCATTTTTGTTGAGGGTGTGTGGTTTGTGTTTGACAATGTGCCAATGGGAAATTTAGTGTAGTCTTGCATTGTTTCTCCATGCCAAGGAAAAGTTTAGGAAATAGTTTCAGAAGAGAGAATAATTTGTTTTTATTTGTGGTGAATGAAAGAGTGGGTATATAGAAAACGGTGAGGAGTTGTCTGGGTGAAAGAGAAAGGCATGAGACTTATGTAGGGACAATGGTGTGCATTTATTTCATTTGTTCTTACATATGGGTGAAAACATGATTGGTTGAATTGGTTGTGCATTTGACTTGGTAATTGTTGGGTTATGGGTTCAAACCTAAACAATCAAATTCTTTATTAACCATTAAACATGTAATTGTTGACCCAGGGGTTTACCTGGATTCTGAGAGATGTTGCGTGCGAAAATGTTTAAACATTTTAAATTTTCCCGCGTGGGAACAATAATATCGTGCCGTTTTATTTTCCTATCTTTATTTATTTAAGTAATATTTCTTAGGGATGTTACAAATACCTTGCAACATAGGAAAACACTTGTATATAGTCATCTTTCATCCCTCCACTTTTCCTCTCATTCTTTACTTTAAATTACACTTTCACTTTCTATTTCACATTATTCTTCCACTGCTCGAGAGTTCTAAGGCTGGTTTGGTTAAAGTGAATTTTAATTACATTTGAATTTTAATTGCATTTGATTTTTTTTTTAATAATTTAGGATGTGGGTAAACACTCTAGTACAACCTGCAACTGGGAATATGAATAAGAATTATGAAGTGAGTTGTAAGTCACATTATTTCATGTTGGTTGTAAGATAAAGGTCACCAAGAATTTTGTTCTCTCTTAAGTAATCTAAGAATTTTATCACCAAGGGTTGTTTTTTTACCAAGTTCTAGTTTTTCAAGACTTTGTATTTTCTGAACCTGGCATTGAAACCACTTCTTTAATTGAAAAACATGAATATGGCAAAAGAATAATATAAAAAAGAATATCTTTTACACAATGAAACATGAAACTACACGTGTGGTTTCATATATGAAGAGTTGGGAGGGGAGAGAAGAGTGATGGAAGATATGAGATATGGAGGAAATTGAAAAGTGAGAAAGATGATGAAAGATACATATGCATTTTCTGTTCAAAACAATGAATGGTTCATGCACCTCAAAATCCGAAGCTTCCCTTTGCAATAACAATACAGGAACAACAACTTAGAGCCTAGAAACACACACCCACCAAACCCCACCTCTGCCCCCAATCCTTTCATTTGAACCCAATTCCATGTTTTCTCTTAAATTCTCAAAACCATAAAATCTAATTATCTATTTTCGTCACTTCAAATACGCTTCTTACTATTACTCTTTTCTTCTTCTTATTCATGATGGACAAAAAATATCAACCATTTCTGATTTTATTCAAATATGTGAATAATATAAATATATGTTTAAATAATATTGATAGATATAAGAAAAATAAGGGAATATTTTGAAAAAAGAGAGTCATGTTACCATATATTTGAATGATATGATAAATATATCATGAGCGGTTGAGAACCATTCATGTAGAGAGTTCCATATCAGCATCTGAGCCCCAACAATTAAATGCAGTAACAAAAATTCAGTGTTGGAAGGATGTTGTTGGAGGCAAGAGTAAAGGTAGGGTTTATGGAACTGCTAACTTGGCTTCCAACATTTGCCATGGAGTGTCATCCCTTAGTCAACCCCTCTTTGTAACTGCTGCCACGGATTATATTGACCACTATGCTGAGAATGAACGACTCCGTCAACAAGTCGAGCAAGCACAAAAAACTGCTAATGTGGCAATGCAAAAGTATGCACAAGTGGAAGACACACTGAGGTTGATACGTCAAGAAATGGTGATGATGCAGGACCGAAATGTTCGCAACACTTTAACGTAGTGGCGGATCTTGACTAAGATTTATGGGGGAGCCAAAATAATATACTTAAAATTTATATATTTAACATTTTGGTCACTCATTCACTTAAAATTAATACATAATTTAATATAGTTATAATTATAACAGAAAATACACATATCTAAATGATTGTCATTCGTTTTTTCATATTTTTTAACTTATCAAATAATTGAATAATAACTAAATTTTTCAGCTATTTTTTTGTTCAATGTAAATAATCATATTATATGTAAAATATTCATTTTCCATTTTACTAATGTGCACATATCAATTCAAAAGTCATCACAAACTTTCATTTCATCATTGTTATGCTTATGCTATAAGCAACCTTATTGTCTTGTTCTCATATTCCCTTCTTTTTTATCAATTTTAAAAATGAATTTATTCTTTTATTTTTTATCAATATGCCTATCTATAAAACAAGTTTAAGACCAAATTTTTTTTAGTATAATATAATAAAAAATTAAGAGACATAATTACTAAAAAAAGTATGATGATCGAGTTACAATTAAAAATCATCTATAAAAAATCACATAATACATTACTTGCTCTTCTATATTCATAAAAAATGGATATACAAAAGGGTAATGAGATAAAAAAAATGGCTAAATATTAAATAATTATTGCACTACCTAAGTGAGACAAAATATTTTTTTTTCTTTAAGAATAAGAAAAGATATGAAAAAAATGAGGACATAAATAATAAGTTTCTGTTTTAAGTTTTTTTTATTCAATAACAGAAGAAATCAGGTAAAGATGAGATATGAGTACAATAAGTAAAAAAACTCAAAAAACAATGTGAAAAGAAAATACAAATTATCTTAAAAATTTTATTTTATTATATTCAAATTTATATTGTATTATTTATTAACATTAAATGTTGTACTTTATAAAAGAAATAAAAAAATACCTAATTTAATTTTCATTAATTTTTGGTATACTGTTATCTAATTTAAAGTGATAACTATAATTTAAAAATTTTAAAAATATATATAATTTAAAAATTCTAAATATATATAATTTTAAAAAATTAAAAAAATTGGAGGGGGCCGAGGCACCTCCCTGCCCCATCGTGGCTCCGCCATTGCTTCAACGGGTCCCAGTGAAGTCCATCCTGACTATGTTGAAGACCACGATGACCACCTCCTTTCTTGAAGTTCGTCTCCAATGTGAGATAAATTAATTCACATGTAAAACTATTTTTTTAACTTGTACATTCCGTTCTATTTGCTACATTTTGTGCTACCTAATTTATTTTAGTTATTTCATTACTTTTGTAGGTCATACACTTCACCCACTCCAAGCCCACCATCTTCAAGCCCAATGGAACCTACTTTTGAAACGCTATGTAATATTTAGAAACACTTTTTGGTTAGGTCTTTATGCAATTATATGTCATTTTGAAATTTGTAGAGGCATTACAATGCACTCTTTTTTGGTTTAATGGGCTAAACTTGTTTATTTCCAAACATATGTTTGTCATTTGGAATTTGTAGAACCATAGTCTCTTATAATGTGGGTTGAAGTTGTTTATTTCTAGACATATCTTTGAATCTTAAATGGTATAATTAATTTTGAGTCTTCTCAGGTTATTGAGTTATTGAATACTAAGTTGTATTTGGTGTAAATGATTTTGAATTTGGAATGGTATAATGGATGTTGAAATTTGGATCTATAATTTTTTATGTGATTGCATATTGAGTTGTATGTGGTATAATTTTGGGTATTTGGTCTTGTTTGGCAGATATGCATATTTTTAGATTTTGGTTTCCGTTATTTTAAATTGAACGCACAGTAACAAGCAATGGTTAGCGTGAGCTTGGAAACGGCCAAGCCGTTGCTACAAGATAAATAATTAAAAAAAAAAGTTAAAGTGGGCCAAGAAATGGCTAGGCCGTCTCTAATTAATAAATTAATTTAAAAAATTAAGTTAGCATGGCCTAAAGACGGCCAAACCCACGCTACCTAATAAATTAATTTTTTAAAAAAAAAAACATTTCATGAGGGTTATGTGGAAGCTAATACCACACTACAAAATATATTATTAACAAAAAGTTAGCATGCGTTTACAAATGGTTTAACCGACTCTACTCATCATAATAATTTTAAAAAAATATATTTATAAAGGACATGGCCATTGCAAGTTTTTATTTTAAATTAATAGAGATGGTGGTGCCAGGTAGTTGGGACGCAAAAATGAAGCTACACAAAAAATGAGAATTGCCTTTGAATGGGTCTGACCGTATCTAATTTGCTTCCAATTGTTAAAGCGCACTCAAATATTGAAAAGCTTACTTGTACATGGCAAGGGTCGAAAACTCATTGACACATTAGCGTTTGCTTCTTTACTTTGGGGTGGGTTTTATTGGGACTCTAATCATGACTTTTCTTGTAGTGCTACATCAATCAATGTCACACACTAAGTCACATAAAAAAATATAAAATGAGAGTCAAATTGTGGGAATCAAAATATGATTTTCCCCTGTGTTATTATTGTATCCTAACAAAAATTTATAATTTTAGTATAAATGGAATGAAAGTGATGTTAAGAGTATGTCATTTTAAAGATTAGATATTTCAATCCAAGATTCGGTCCATAAAATAAATCATCCTAACAAAAAAAACCGTACTTGGTAATCTACGCACACATCAAATGAACCAAAGTGTTAACGAATTTTGGTCAAAAGGACAGAGGTGTTTTTGTCGTGAGAGATTGACAATTAGATTATATTACTGCAATTCTGGTTTCTCTAGCAGGGAACAAAAAACAAAATACCAGTTACACTCTTTAACACGCACCACCTTGTTAGTTGATTCATGATTATTTTATTTGTTTGTTTAAAAGATTTATGATTAAACTATTTTATGCAGAATTTTTCTAATTAAATAATTTTAAATATATTATTTTTGGAATTTAAATATAAGTCTAAATCTTACGTTAATAAAAAAATTGAACATAAAAAATGAAAATTTATGATCTTATTGTTTTAAAGTTTTGAGTTAAGAGATGTGTAAATTCTTTATGTATGAATTAGATTCATATTTCATTAATATTGTATGAGTAATCTTTTCTCAAAACACCCGCATAAGATATGATGCTAAAATTAAGGCATGCATTTCACGTACGGAGTTTCTCAGTCAAACGAGAATGTGGTTCCATTTTCTGTCTTTCTACCAAAGACCCTTTTTCTGTCTCTTGTGGACGTGTGTGTATATATATATGTGTCCTACACCTACACCCTTGAGTATTGGCAACTAAGTGTATTGATTAATTTCACCAAAAGAGGAAGAGTTATAAAAGGGTTCGATAAAAATTGTGAATGTTGTATCATGGATGAAGCTAAAAGAATGGAAGAAGGGTTCAGCACTCCGCATAATGGTGATGGAGATTCCATTGAACAAATAGTGGAGCAAGAGCAACCATCGGTGAAGCAAAAGACAAAAAGAGTTGCAACCCTTGATGCATTTAGGGGTCTCACCATAGTGGTTAGTGTTACATAATTTGTAATTAAAGGATGGTTTATGTATATGAGTATGATTGTGTTACCTATGCTAAATGTGCAGGTGATGGTACTAGTAGATGATGCTGGTGGAGCTTATCCACACATTGATCACTCCCCTTGGAATGGATGTACATTGGCTGATTTCGTTATGCCTTTCTTTCTTTTCATTGTTGGAGTTGCTATAGCTCTCGCACTCAAGGTCTTCAAGAGGCTTGTTTTTTCTTTTTCTACTACATCCAATAGTCTTATATCATTTAAGAATTTCGTCACGATTTTGTTTTGATCTCTATTCCTGAACGATCCGAGACTATTGAACGTTTCGAAACATTTCTGAATGATATTGTTATAAGATGTTGTGTATGGTTGGCTCTTGTTTCATTTCTAATTTTGTGGTTTAAACTTGTGAAAACACAGAGAATCCCCAAGGTTAGGGATGCTGTGAAGAAGATAATCCTTAGGACACTGAAACTTCTCTTCTGGGGAGTTCTTTTGCAAGGTAACAAAACTTCTCTAGCTCACTTTTTTAAGGTATTTAGTGCACAAGACTAAACTCAAACTTGACAACAGAGATTTTGATTTTGATTTTGAAGTTGTAGAGGTACTAGACCATTTGCCAATAAATGAAACTTTGAAGCATATATTTAATTTACCATTAATGCCACAGAAATTTCAGTAGGACCATCAATGCATATCATGCAAACCCATCTCTTTTTGTTATTCATTGTAATTGAATTCAATTACAGTACATGTGGTAAACAATTTACAATAATAACTCACATACTTCAACCACCAGAGTTAGATTATTCACAGCATTGATGAATTGGACTCGCAGGTGGATATTCTCATGCACCTGATGATCTCTCATATGGAGTTGACATGAGATTTATACGATGGTGTGGCATTCTCCAGGTTTGGACGAACCTAATTTAATAGGATTGAATACTTCTAGTTCTTGAATTTTGATGTAAAAATGAATTTTTTTCCAATTCCAAACTTGAATATATTTGAGTTCACAGAGTTAAAAAATGAATTAACATAATCTTTTTAATCCAACCATATCAACTTTTTTTATTATGTTAAACAGAGTTTTAAATTGTCATTTGAATTTAAATGTGTCAAATAAAATAAACAACTCAAACGTCATCATAAAATATCGTTTAACTCACAAAAAATTTAACATAAAAAAAATTATTCATTTTTAAAGTTTGAAGATCAAACTACGTTAAAATTTGAGATTATAACAAATTTTAATTTTACATCCAAACTTAAATATTAAAAACATATTTAACTCAAATTAATACAGGCCGACAACATAAATTCCATTATGATAAATTTGAACAACTCAGTTCTTGAGTAACCATGATTCTGCATATTGTGTGTATTCAGAGAATAGCCCTTGTATACTGTGTTGTTGCGCTGATAGAGACATACACCACCAAGCTTAGACCCTCTTCCCTGAAGCCGGGACAGCTTTCCATTTTTAGTGCTTATCAATGGCAATGGTGAGGAAAGCAACATATTTCATTCTCAAAAACCACACTGCAATGTTTAAAGTTTAATTACATTCTTTGCTATGACTTATGGCAGACATATTTGTGTTACATAGGTTTGGTGGGTTTGTGGCCTTTGTGATTTACATGGTTACAACCTTGAGCCTCTACGTTCCAGATTGGAGTTTCGTGGATTATAACAGCCAGGAAGCAAAGAGATACACAGTACAAACATAATCTCTGTCTAGATACTAATATTGTTTTACTAGGTTTATGTTGTTTTGTTGATGCGAGTTTCCTGATTGTAGATCCAATGTGGAATGCGAGGACACCTAGGTCCTGCATGTAACGCTGTTGGCTACGTAGATAGACAGGTTTGGGGCGTTAATCATCTCTATTCCCAGCCTGTTTGGACACGCTCAAAGGTCAGTTTACTCCGAGTTAACCATAAGTTTAAGTTCAAGTCCCGCATCGGGTAAAATTATGGAAGAACAACTATATAAAAAAATTTTACACGTTCCTCAAGATATTTGTATGAATTCTTCTCATATGAATAATCAATGATGTATTTTTTTACCAAAACATTTTACAGGAATGCACACTAAGTTCTCCAGCTGAAGGCCCATTCCTTAAAAACGCTCCATCATGGTGTCGTGCTCCTTTTGAACCGGAGGGCTTGTTGAGGTTTATCCCCATACATTGATATATTCGTTAATTCTTTAACTAACATTAATGTTTTTAACGTAATATTAATATTTATTTACTATTCTGTAGTTTAGTTGATATGTTGATTATATGAATAAAATTAATTTGAATCGGAAAATAAAATTAATAATCAATAATTAATTTGAAAATATTTTGAAATTGTTCTGTTCTTCTCTATGTGTATAGTTCCATATCAGCTATCCTCTCTGGTGTCATTGGCATCCACTATGGGCATGTCTTGATTCACTTCAAGGTTACACACTTAACGCAATAATGTCTCATACCTTCTTCTACTTGTTCACACACTAAGTTTTTCTCTTGTAAATTTGTACTTGTTCTCAGGGTCATTCCGAAAGGCTCAAGCAATGGCTCTCACTAGGGTTTGTCTTATTCACCATAGGCCTCATCCTTCATTTTACTCATGGTAAGACTAATACATGTCACATATCTTATGATTTTAAATCCCCAACTATAAATATATATGTATATTTATTTGGTGAAAATATGTGACAAAAGATTTGAATATGGCAGCAATCCCAATCAACAAGCAACTATACAGCTTGAGCTATGTTTGTTTCACAGCTGGGGCAGCTGGAATTGTCTTTTCTGTACTCTACTTGCTGGTAAATATATTAATCTGATTGCTTAATTTCAGATGTTAGTTATTTTCCTAACTTATAGTTCCATTTCATAATGATTCTTATATAGTATTTCTGAAAAATGAAACAGATAGATGTTTGGAAGCTTCGTACTCCATTCTTGCTCTTGGAATGGATTGGAATGAATGCAATGCTGGTGTTTGTTATGGCAGCACAGGGCATCTTTGCAGCATTTGTAAATGGATGGTATTACAAGGATCCAGATAACTCACTAGTAAGAACCTTATCTTTTCACTTTAATTCACCAATCATATCTTTCTAACTTGTTTTCAGATAAAGCATGTTTTTTAAGTTCCTATATTTTTCTGTCTTCTGTCATAATCAGTCTTACTCGTTAGATTTCACAAATCTTGATTTTGAGGTTATCTTTTTATATTTGGTAAATTTCATCACAGATAGAAAAGATAGAAAAGATAAGATAGGATGAATAATGAAATTCACTAAACATGGAGAGTAAAACTATTATTTTTAAAATATTAAAATTGTTCGATATCTCAAATCTAGAGAAAGATTTTTTTAGTAATTTGATCTTAGATAAATATTTAATGAGTTCTTTATATTTGATGAGTCTCTTATATTTGTTTTTTATTTAATTTAGTTCTTATTTTTTAGAAAAATTCAGTATGATGTCTTATGTTAAATTGACATTAACGTTACTTAGAAGTATCGTTTTTAAATATCTAGATTTATCTCGTGTCAAAATCTAGATATCTTTTATTTTAAAACTCTTCTGAATTTGACATATGACACCTTTCAAGTTAAAATAACCTAAATTTTAATATTGGTCAGACTCGGATTTTGATACGGATACTTTCCGATAACATTATCATCAATTTAATGAATTGAGTATTTTTTTTTTACTCAATTAAATCACTTTAAAAAAATAAGTACTTGAGTCAAAAATAAAAATATAAAGACCAAAACAAATTAAAAATCTCAATGTATAGATAAAATTATTAATTAAGTTTAAGATAAATATATAATATACAAGTAAGTAGATATGTTATTTGAATTACTTTTATAATCTATTTCATAAGTTAGATTTGACGAAGAAGTGGCTAGAATCGCTGACAATTTTGATGGCATATGAAAACCATGAATCAGGTAAACTGGATTGAGAATCATGTGTTTATCAATGTTTGGCATTCAGAGAGGTTGGGAACTCTGTTATATGTCATATTTGCAGAAATCACTTTCTGGGGTGTGGTGGCTGGCATCTTCCACAAATTGGGAATATACTGGAAAGTCTAGTTATCTATAATTACACAATCAACCATGTTGAATTCTTCTTTGCAATCATTGGTGGTTTAAATTGGTCACTCTATAATTCAAAAAGAGATAATAATGCAACCCCTCTTTGTTTTTCTTTTCGGTATCATTCATCTCATTGTGGATGGACCCTGCAATCATTCACAACTTCTTTGCACTACTTGCCAAACTCACTCTATAAAATTGGTGACTTGGTAATTTCTTACCTTTTAATGAACCAGTTCCACAAGCAAAATATGAACGCAGGGCACCAAAATATCTACCACAAGCATCAAAATAATCATTTCATTTGTATCATTGCACATGGAGCTTCAATATGATAATGACATTTCAAAACAAAAACAAAAATTAAAATCCAAAAATATCGGTTTCACCGGATTTTTTTTATTCTCATATCTATCCAAATTATATATATCGTATACTTATATCAAAAGGAAGTGCTAAAATACCCACATGTCAATATTATAGTGCTTGTTTTTAATCAGTTTATGAATTTAATTCAACCGAAACAAATATAATTGAGTTCTTGGTGTTTTGATTAACAATTCTTAGATCTTCAATCTAGAATATGATAAAAGCTAGCCGATTTTAAATGAAACAATCAATTTCAATTAACGATATTATATAAAAATATTATGTTTAATTTTTTATTGTTACTAAAATATCATTTCGTTTAATGAAAATAAATAGGTGGGAGTTGTATTTTGTATAGATTAGCTTAAAATTTCATAAATTTGAAAAGAGCATTAATTAATAATAAATAGTAGATAACAATGATTTGAAAAGCAACAAAGTATGATTTAATACATATAATATCAAAAAACTCTAAAAGGCTCATGTAACACTCCGGAACCAGTGTTACCTTAATAAGGTATTTAGCCACAGTTCAACAATGCATCTAGTTTAAACGGAATCAAGTGTATCGTATAACACTTGTATATATATTAGATATCAAGAGCAAAACAAAATGTCATACTCATGTGCATTTCATTTCGTCCTTTACCGTATTTAAAATTTTACAAAAAGTTGGTGTACTGGACCTGGTCAACTTAACCATATAAATGACAACCCTCACATATATGCCAGAAACAACCCAAGTACACGACTTGGGCCAGCATAGATTCATACTCATAACTGAATAAAGGCTAAAGTAACAACAAAGCGGACAACCTAGGACAGTATACGACCGAGGACGACATCCGACAAGTCAAGAAGTAAACGGATCAGACCGCGCTTGAAGACTTAGTAAAATGAAAGCCCTTGCGTTCAATAGGCCTTAACGGCCTGGGTTAGGGCCCAGGCCCATTCACAGCCCAAGCTAGAGCCCAAGTCAAGGCCCGGCCCACGGGAGAACCAGACATCATTAATGCTCTATAAATACGCGTGGACCCCAGTAATTAAAGGTACGCATTCATTAATCACTGATTTGACTTTTTGAGAGTTTTGACTCACTTGAGCTTCAGAGTCCCTTCTGCAGGTCACCCCTCCTGGGTCCAAACCGATATGTACCAACCAGGAAGAGACCAACTGAGGAGATAGCGGACTACATGGGTAAGGTGACGCTTGTGCCTAACTTATCTTGTTTATTCTCTGCAGGAACAGTTGGTAAGGTAATACATAAAAGTTTTAAGAGGAACAAAGCCTTAATAATTATCTATCAGTAAACTGGTTAAAAAAAATATTTATGCTGATTTCAGAATCTATAAAAAAATATTTATGTCAATTTCAGAATCTATATAGATTACAAAGGGTATATAAAGTTTTCAATTTTTATACCGGTTAAAACCAGAACTAGTATAGAAAGTATTGGGTTATTTTTCATGCACAACATGGCATCTAACATCTCCTTCACCCAAAAAAGCTCTAATATCACTACACATCTCCTTCCTCTTCTAATTTTTTCAAAGGGTATTTTCTTTCTAGTCATAGAACCACACATAAAGAGCTTTGGGCACCAGCACAGTGTTGCATCCACTAGAAATGGTAAGATAAAACAAACACCACAAAAAAATAAATGGTAAGATAACTTGAAGAATGACATACCTACATATACACAATCATAATGACATATACAATTATAAAGCAACAAGCATACATATCACCATACATACAAGAAAACCACTACAACACACATTTACTCCATGCATCTATGACTCGCTTTCGAAAGATTAAGAGCGTAGAATTAGACATCGAGGACCTTACACCAACTTAGTCGACCTTTTTTTGGGATTTGACTCGATCAACCTTTAGCTTAGGCTGACTTAGTGGACAATTGGCCAAAGCTAACTCTATTAAAATTTGACTTGGGCTAACTCGGTCAAATTTCGGCCTAGGTCGACTCGACTTAACCTTCTGCCAACCTATTTGGCTCAACCTTCAACCCGATCTGATTCGACTTGAACTTTGATCCAAGACATCTCCGCTTGAACTACGACCTATACCAACTTCGCTTGTCTTACAGTCATGGCTCACTTGTCTAGATCTTTAGCTTTGGTCGACTTATCTCAATCTTTAGCCTAGACAAACACATCTTGACTTTCAATCTAGACCAACTTAACTTGATTCTTCAACCCGACACGACTCGGATTAATCTTTAGCTTGGGTAGACTCGACTTTACCTAGGTCGATTATGCTCGACCTTGACCCTAGGTTGACTTGGTTCGACCTGATCCTTAACCACCTTAAGTCAACTTAGACGCACCTTAATTTTGGATTCTCAAAATCCAAAAAGTGATCCAATCTAAACCCACTCCAAATCCAATTAAGAAGGTTTGATTTAAAATCCAAAAATATAGATTTGGATGTGAGATAAATCCATTTAAATGGATTGGAAGTAGGCAATAGCTTCTCGCACCCCCTCAAATTTCAACCTACTCCCCCTCAAATATTTGAAATGACAAAAATGACCTTATGAGTTTTGAAATTTAACCTTAACTTCTTCACTCTACCCTTTTGAAAATTAAAAGTTTGTGGTTCACATTCAGTGTCCCTAAAATCCCTAGTCACATAATGTAGTCACACTTGTTCACAACCTGAAACCCTGCATTTAAAAACATGGTGGTAGGTTAGTTATTCTTATGTATGGATTCTCCAACATCCATTTTGTTAAGTTGATAAAAAAAATTCAAGGTTTTTTACCACAACTCTGGTACCAATAGAATAATTGTGTTGATCAAACATTACTTCACATAAGCAAAATCATGTTTAGGTAATACAATTTTTTAATAATGAAGTTGTATCATACGAACACAACTTATTTATATAAGTAAGTTTTTAAAGGCTTAATTACTCGGATGATCCTCACTTTGGTAGGGGTGTGTCAATTTAGTCTCCGCTTATAAAAAAGTTTCAATTGCGTCCTAACTTTTGAAAAATTATCTCAATTAGGTCATTTTTAAAAAAAATTACTAACATGTTAACGACATGTCATGTATTAATATGTGATTTTTTTTAATTTTTTTAAAATTTTTAAATTGTTCTTTTGCAAAAAAATTTGTTTCCACGTGTCATATCCTTGGTATGACACATGGCATTATTAGTTCCACGTGGCAGGACAATGCCACGTGTCACTGCCATTATGAAATGTTTGATTTCAAATTAATCCATATATATATATATATATATATATATATATATGTATATATATATATGTATATATATATATATATATATTATTCAATTTAATCCCTACTAATGTCACTTTGATTTAATTTTGTCCCAATTTTTTTTAATAATTGAAATTTGTTTTTTTAATCCATTTTTTTCATAAGATTAAAATTAATTATGTCTAAATATTTTTACAAAATTTTGTGTTGATATTATATTAAAATTGAGTGGTAAATGAAATTATTAACAAAATATGGGTTAATAATATACATAATGTAATATGTTAAAAAGTCATTTTTAATAAAAAAAATATTAGTATAACATTCATACAAATAATAAATTTGGTCTCAAATTGGAGAGAGACAATATTGTTCTATTTTGAAAAAAAAAGTAATGAATAACAAAACATGAGTTAATAATATACAATAATATAATATGTTAAAAATTAATTTTTAATAAAAAAATATTATTATAACATTTATATAAATAATAAATTTGATCTCAAAATGGAGAGATACAATATTGTTTAATCTTGAAAAAAAGTTGGGTGATTAAGAAAACATGAGTTTATAATACACAATAATGTAATATGTTAAAAAGTCATTTTTAATAAAAAAATATTAGTATAACGTTTATACAAATAATAAATTTGGTCTCAAATTGGAGAGAGACAATATTACTCTATTTTGAAAAAAAAAATAGGACTAAATTGAACCAAAAAAATAAAAGTATGGACTAAAATGAATCAAAGAGACATATATATGGACTAAGTTGAAATCAAGATACTTGGCAGTGGCACCGACACATGACATTGTCTTGTCACGTGACACTAACAGTGTCATCTGTCACACCATGGACCTGACAAGTAAGTGACAACAAAATCTTTTGTAAACAATTTTAAAATTTTTAAAAATTTAAAACAAATTCACAGATTTACACATGGTACATTGTTAATGTCGTTAGTAATTTTTTTTAAAGAAACCTAATTGAGGCATTTTTTCAAAAGTTGTGATGAAATTAAAATTTTCTTAAAAGCGGGACCAAATTGACATATTCCTACCAAAGTTGGGATCATCCGAGTAATTAAGTCTTTTTTAAAAAGTGTCCATTTCGATTAATTACCTTACTTTCATAAGTTTTCCTAAATTATATGAATGAGTTTATATAAAATTTTACCACAATATTTAATTATTTATAAACAGTTTAAGGTACACCAACCTACTTTTAATCAAAAAGGTTCCTTGAAAATTAGGAAAGAGAATGCTAACCAATGTTATGGATTCAAAGTCTAATTAATGAATATCGAATTTTACAAAGGTTCCTTGAAAATTAGGAAAGAGAATGCTAACCAGTGTTATGGATTCAAAGTCTAATTAATGAATATCGAATTTTGTAAAAGTTCATAGTTAATTGTGACATTAAATGAATTCTAACCTTAATAATTATGAAGAAGACTAACCCTTGCTCTTACCGCACTAGTTAAAGAATAATTAATGTACATTAGTTATATTATTTTTATATTGAAAGTTAGAATAATTAATTTCATTAATTAAAATAATATAAATGCATATAACAGATTTTATAAAAACAAAAATATTCTTTGAAATCTCTAAACAATCGAAATAAGCATTTTATAAATCCAATGAAATTTTAAATTGATACTTTATTTTTTTATTTTTTTTTTGTAAACTTTGTTAATGTTTAACACTATTTTAGATTGGTTTTTCTATTAATTTAAACTTTTTATGATTAATTATATTTAAATTTTTAACAACACTAAAATATAATTATTTTATTATTTAATTATTTTTTAATTTTATTAGAGAAATATTTATGGACATTTTTGTCTTTTAAATAAAATAAAACTAATGGTTAGCAAGACCCAATAATTATTGATACAATTTTACTTTGTTTTGAGAATATAAATGCTTGTGAGTGTTATACATCTTCAATTGATAATTTATTTGTTACACACAAAAAAAAAGTTAAAAATTAATTAAAGAATAAAATAGTTAAATTTTAATATTACTAAAACTTAAAATATTACTAAATGAAAAAATAAAACTTAAATTAACAAACAAATAATATTCTATTTTCTATTAATTAACTTTTTTTACATCTAATTATATTTTAATTTTTGTTAACATTAATTCAAATAAATTATGTTACGGTTTAACTATAAATTTTTATAAAATTTAATGTTCATTAATTATATCTTGAACAAGAAAATAGTTGCAAGTTTGCAGCATCCAATTACCAATATCCGTTGGCAAACGATACTTAAGAGTCGTTGTATATAAAGCAAGAAAATAATGAATTATCATAAATTTAAGATTTTCAAATTAGAGAAAAAAAAAATCCTAATTTCCTTTCTTTAATTGATATCTTGCTTGTAGGGACACCTTATCAACATTTCAACTAATTCAATCACTTATTTCTTCAATAATATATCTTCAAATTTGAATGTGATTTGGGTAATTAATATTTAAAACTATGTTAAGGTTAGAGATTTATTACAAGGACAGGTATAATAATCACCTTAAAATGTTACATTTAATTTTCATTTATAATTAAAAACCCTCAGCAAAACTCCCTTCTCCAAAGTCTTCTACTTGTTTCTGCCTTTTCATTTATATACAATAAGTTAGAATTATAGAAAAACTCAAAAGTATGGTGGCAAAACCACTTTAGCATACGACATATTTCACAATTACTCCTAACAACAACATATTAGACACAGCTATCTGTACACAGGTAGAGAGGATGATCTAATCCAAAGGATGCAATCAGAATATGGCAACCATGGGTTACTCCCAACCCATCACCATTTTCCAAACTCCCTCCTCAATCTTGTTCTTTGGAAAAGATAGCCCCTCCCCTTCATCAAGCAAGACTCTATAAACCTCCCACTCACGATCTCCAATTACGTGTCTTCCAACTTTAGCCTGTTATGATAATGAACCACATGAAAGTATGTGAAATCTAGTAAAACTGAAGTGTCTGCTTGTGTCGGATATCACATCTCAGCCAAAAATAAAACCAAGTTATAATATATAAGTAGGGACAAACCTCAATTTACTAAGCCGGTTTTGTATTAAGATAAGGTCTGTCCCCACTTATATTCTATAAACTATAGTTTGATTTATCTCCAACCGTTTGTGAGCAAAGAACATGATTCAAGAAAGTGGGAAGTTATGACATGGAGGAAATTCAAATTATGAGTTCTCTAAACAGTAGGATGTGTGTTAAGATCAGTGATTACCGAAAAGATGCAAATGCCTAGCATTTTGAGTGCAAGAGTGATATCATAGAAAACAAGAGGCCGGCCCTTGCCAGATAACTCCACCGGATTTGCGACCAGAAGCTCGGTATCCGGGCCCCTACTCACAATGGTTACTCTGAGTGGTCGAAATAGTTCCATTCTAAGGCGTGATGACAATGAATTCTGCTTGTGTGGGTCAACAATCTTTTTGCCATCTGCTTGCATGATGAACAAGTCAATCTCACATTTCCCTCTAGGTTTTGTAGTGAAACGCCCATAAGAAATCTGGTTGAAGGAAAAATAAGGTTGTACCCCTTAGGATGCTAAAGATGATCAAGTATATGTATGCCAGTGTTCATGAAGCGTAGAAAAACAAAGGCAAATAGCCTCAGTAGGAAGAAAGTGAAATTTCATTTTTTGGTAATATGAGTACAAAAGCTACAAATTCAAGATGAAATGGAGTCTAGTGTCTGCTGACAAATCAATTTATAGCAGCATAAAATCAACTCTAAGAATTGTAGTATTATAAAGATTTCAAATTTCTGTACCTGAATGTTGTAGTCTTTCAGAGTTCTCATGATGTCATAAAGTAGACCTTTGTGATCTTGGCACATAATTTGGACAAGGGTGTGAGCAGGACTAAGCGTATTGTCCATCATTACAGAAACATAATCTGACCTCAGAGTTCCTCCCCGAGCCGAATCGGGCAATTCCAAATCAAAGGCATCTTCTGTGATTGCAGTTGGAAGTAATGGAGATGCCTGGGTACAAGCTGTAATTTCTGGGCCAACCAAATCTATGTCAATAGAAATGATGGCATCCCCCAAAATCTCTGTTAGATGTTCAATTGTTTCGTCCTTTCTCTTCTTTGTGTGTAGAAGTTCTCTGATATGGATGCAAGATTAAGGAATAAACTCTCAAAGGGGATGAAAATGAAATTTTCATCAAATGGGACATATCATCAAATAAACTTTCATTCTCATATAAAAAACATTGGGAAATTGGAGTTCAAGTGATTAATTTCCTTTTCATCTCCAAACCATGTATGTTAATTTCGTTCAAAATGGCAAAAGTAATTTGCACACTGCAGTCTTAACAAATAGATCAAGAAGTTTCAACAGAAATCAACGAACAGCTAGAGGAAAGCAAATATAAAATGAAAACCTGGTATCTGTGATGAAAAACAGATCCATCACTTTGCCATCAGGTGTAGTAGATACCTTCACTTTCTTTATAGTAAGTTCTAACTCACAAAGAACCTCAGTAACATCTGCTACCATTATAAACACATTCAGTCATTTTGCTCTGTCTACCAGTTCCACAAAACATCAATGTCAAAATAACAATTTAAAAAAAAACAAAAATAACTTCCAATCAATGAATAGTAAGTGCACAATGAAGCTTTAGAATCAGAATAACATCAACCTATGGCCTTATCATAAAATGAAGCCCCAAAGTGTTGGTTCTTGATCTTAATACGCAAGGAGTTAAATAACGGTGTGCATTTGCAATTTCGACCATGGACTCACCAAAACGGCATCACAACCACAATTGAAAACACACCACAACACATTTCTCTACAATATCTTGCAATATCATGAATCAGTACGGCAGTTTAAAAACAGGCTTTTCAACAGAAACAATAAAGATTATCAACAGAAACAACAGAAACAATCCCAAAGCGTCCAATTGCTCAATCATCAAAAAGCAATACATCATACATGTAGAGTGCAAAAAAACTCATGACTTAAATTCCGAAAATTACCATGCAAAAGCCCTTTCCGGTCATGACAGCAAAAATTCAAAAGAAAGACATCAGGGGGCTTGGAGGGCTGCAACTCAGATCGATAATAAGAGATTCCAGAAGCCGAGGAGCAAGAAGGACATGCCTCAATCAGCCTCGTCTTCAGCAAACTCCACCTCGTCTTGTGTTTCCCAACCACCCAGAAAACTATGTAGCACCATTTTCCATCCGTTGAAACATCTTCATTCCACAACATCAAAAAATTAAAAAAGAATCAGTTGAAGTTGAAATTAAAAAAATAAAAAAAGAGATTTTTATTAGATGGGTACCTCCTCTGAGTATGTTGAGACCAAAGAAAAGTATGATACGGCACAAATCACATCCCAGACCAGTTTTGTCAGGGCAATTGACAGTGAGAACAGTTGGGTCGCCGTCTTTTTGTGGTTGGCTTATGATCACCACGTCGTCGTAGAGTATGCCCATAGTAGAAATCTGGTTGTTGTTGTTGTGGATTTAGAAGGATGAGACCAAAAGTTTTATGTGTGTCGAAGTGTTTAAGGCTGTCTCTGCGGTTGGTGGTGTTGAAGAATCATTGTGGAGAAGTTAGGAGCCACCAACATATCCCGAAAACGAGACGAATGCCAGTTCTGCACTACAGCTACTGCTATCGCTGCAGCCTTTCAATATCATCACCGTTGGGTCAAAATTTTGTAACAATTTTTTCAATCTTATTTATTACGTTTAAAAAGTTTATGAATGTAAATATCATATTTACACTTCAGATTCTTATATTTATAATTAATTTAATTAATATCAAATATTTATTGAATAAATTTAACGTGATCTTTTTATTAAATTAGTATAATTTAAAATATGATCACGTTTTAGTATAGTAAAAGACTTAATTAATAGTTCAGTCTTAATTAATTAATATATAGACCTATAATTATATTTGTTTTATTATTTTTTTTATTCGATCGAGTTCTTATACATTTATCTGGTCACCCTATGCTTTTCACTAGTAATATGATAGTGTTATTTGTTCTTCATCGTAAATCACTTCTTTCAAGAAAATATTTAACACAAAATCCTATAACAAACACTGAATGACAACTAATTTTATTTTAAAACATACCCTTGACTCGTACAAATAATTAATGAAACCCATAATAAATAAGTGTTTAAAATTGTCGAATGAATTACTAAATTTAAATTTAATATTTTAATATTTTTAAGAATTTTGAACCACGGTAGATTATACTGTCAAATATCAAAGAAAATAGAAAATGCACAACAAACGTACCCTAAACTTCTAAGCATGACTAAAACAAAACACTGGTGGCTGGAAAAAATAAATTTGGATGAGCAATTTCAACTTTTTTAACATGAACAATTTTAAATTTAACGTATTCGAGTAATTTGTTAAACGTAAAAATAAATAAATAAATAAAATATACTTGTGACCGACAAAAAAAAAAGAGGTGTGTTTTTTTCTTTTACGTAAATGACAATCCACATTCTTATAAATATTGTGAAATACGAAATTCAAGATAAGTGATGGCAGGTTAAAAGTGTCAAGAGTTTATATTCCCAACGTTGTAAAGCCAAAATTTTAATTTAACATATTTTGTAAGAAATCTCATCTGATATAATATATATGATATAAAATTTAAGATATTTTGAAAATAAAAAGTAAATATATGACTAAATAATTTTTTAAAGGGTTAAATATGTTTTTGGTCCCTCAAGTTTCAGTGAATTTTGGAATTAGTCCATCATTAAAACTTTATATCAATTTAGTCATTCATCTTTCAAAATGCATGAATTTAGTCATTTTAATCAAATTTTGTTAAGTTTATCTAACGTTTCAAGCACATTTCATGATAGTATTTAAATTAACATTGAAGCAAAAATGTGTCAAACAGTCTAAATAATTTAAATACTATCATGAAATGCGCTTGAAACATCAGACAAACTTAACAAAATTTGGTTAAAATGACTAAATTCATGCATTTTGAAAGATGAAGGACTAAATTGGTCAAAAATTTTGATGAGGAACTAATTCCAAATTTCACTGAAACTTGAGGGACCAAAAACATATTTAACCCTTTTTTAAATTATAAAAGATTAAAACAAAAAAAAAAAAACTATCAAATTATTATTCTAATGAAACTCTAGAGTTAAAATAAAACTTAAGGGAAATTTTCAAAATGGTGTAATTAGTTTAACAAGATTCGTATAAAATAGGTTAAAATATCCTTTTGTTCCAATTTTCATCAAGTTTTGTCAAATGAGTCCTAATTTTGGTTTTGTATTCAAATAGGTCCCAATTTTCGTTAATTTTGTTGAATTGGATCCTTTTTTGCTAACACCGTTTAAATCATTAACAGTCATGAACATTGTCATGTGTCACTTCGTGGTTTTTTTGAATTTTTATTTTATTTTTTTGATTTTTTTAAATTTTTCTTTAATTCTTTTTAAATGTCCACATGTCAATCCAACAGCATGCCACGTGTCAAAGTCAATATTCTATATTCAATTTGGTTCCTATATTTTTTATTTTTGTTTAATTTAGTCCCAATTTTTGTTAACATGAACCAATTTGGTCCCTCTCCAAATTGAAACCAAATTTAATTTTTATATTAAAATTTACATTTTTTATTAAATATTTTTATATAATATATTAAAATTCACATTATTATAACTTTGATATAAAAATTAAATTTGGTCACATCTTCGATAGGACAAAATTGGGACTAAATTAAACAAAAATAACAAATATAGGGACCAAATTGAATATAGAATATTGACTTTGACACGTGACATGCTACTAGGTTGACATAAAGATATTTAACAAAATTTAAAAAATTCAAAAATTCAAAAAAACCACGAAGTGACATGTGGTGGTCATTATTCATGGTCGTTAATGATTTAAACGGTATTAGCAAAAAAGGACTCAATTAAACAAAATTGACGAAAATTGGGACCTATTTGAATACAAAACTAAAATTAAGACTGATTTGACAAAACTTAACCAAAATTGAGGTAAAAAAAATATTTTAACCTTTAAAATAAAACAATATTTTACTAAAAGCCTTTTTAAAAGTAAATAATAAAAAGCTGGTTGGTCTTTATCCAAAGAAGAATTTATTATTATGATAAAAGAATAGAGGATTTGTTATCGTAGTTATTGTTGTCCTCTTCCACCTAAAGTCGTTATTTACTTTCCCAATTTTATTTAGCTTTAATATATTACATCTACCACAATTATTTAGGATTTAAAACTTTTTACTATGGATTTCAAAAAATAAAAAATTCATTTTTATGCAATTTCATTTGACTCGAGCTTTCATTTTTTTCGATTACATTTTGTATTAAAGTTGGTATTTTCATTCACTTTAAATATTAAATCCTGGTTTTGTAAAATTATTAAAATTAGCTAGAAAATGATTGTTGACTCAAGTTTCTTTTTAGTAACTTGTAGTAGGTTGTATTCAAATATAATGTTTACACCTGACATATTGGTCACAAATTTAGAGTTGTCAAGATTTGATGATTAAAAACCTCAAATGGTCATAACTTTTGTTACGGACTTCACGTTAAGGTTATCAATATGGTTAAGGTTTTGTGGATGCTAGATCAAATGATTCTACATAGGAGGTAGAAGAAGATATGAAGAGCTCATACCCTCACTTGTTTCTTGGTGAGTAAAAGTTTGGAGACAAAATTTTTTTTGTGTTGGGAAGAATATTAAGACTTAGAAAATAGGTATTTATAAAACTACAGAAGGTTTAATAAAATGATATGTGTATATTTTATTAATAAAAGGGTAAACTATAAATAGGTTTTTTATTATACAAAGCTTAGATAGAAATCTTTTTCATCTCTTTAGAAACATTTATGATATATCTTCTTTGACTTCTCTATAAGCTCTATCACCCATCTCTCCTATGTTTTTCAATTAAAGACCACCTCTGAGCTTATGGTAGAGAACTCTACTCATCCATCCGATTAAAATATCAATTAGAGTACGTTCTTCTTTTACCTCTTTTTTTTAGAAAATTGATTTGTTTTATTCATGCATGTCAACTTTGCAGGCTGCATGTGGTTCCATCTTCTTTTATCTGGTCTTTGTGTGTTTGTGATTCTTGTAGTAAGGTTAGATAATTGGTATGAGTTTTTTTTTTTTGTGTAGATAGAATTTCCAAATGAGGGGACTATGGAGGGATAATTTGTAGAATTATAGGGTCCGACCTCAAGTAAAGGGAAGCTGGAATTTTTTTTCTTGTGCTATAAATTGAATTAATTTTCAGTATAATTTTGTGTAGTTATACTTATTAGGTATGAGAATTTGTAAATTTGGATTCATTAACATGTGTTGCATTGGATGTGAAAATTTGTGAAATTGGTTGAATAACTTTGAAAAATGGAGCATGCTTTGATTTTCTTCACATTGTAATACTGAAAAAGGTTTGTCTAACTCAGATTATTTAAAGCGTAAACTATGATTTATTTAAAGTAGAAAATCTTTAGAAAATTTAATTTGAGCATCATAGTATAGAAAAAAAAAGGGTGTGATTTTACTGATGCAGCGCTGGGCACCACACCGGTACCTAAAAACTGAAAATTTGATATTTTTTTCATTTTAATATATTTTTTCTCTATTTGACGGTTTGGTCTAGTTTGCTAATTAAAACCTAAATCGAACTACTTATTATATTTATATTTATGTATAATTTTATATTTTTATAGTTAATTAACAACAAAATAAAGATAAATTGATTTTCTATAAATTATTTTACGAGTGTCTTTTTTTTATGATAATAAAAAACAATAAAATTATTATTATGATTATAAAAAATACATAACTAATTTTTATAATTTTATTATAGGTAGTTATTTTAATTTAAAATATGGTCAAAATTTAAAAAAAAAGGAAAAGAAAACAATTAAATTTTTAAAACAATTAAATTTAAAAGTAAAAGTCAATTAAAAAATCACTTAAAATTAGTAAGAATTTGTGTACATAAAAAGAAATAATTTAAAACCCATTTCTTTTAACACTAAAATTCAACTTCCTTCGTTTTAACAAAATACAATCCTCTTCTTTCTCCCGATACTAGTTCACTCTTCTCTCATCACTCAGCCGTAATCCCCTCTTTTCTCATCCGAATCTTCATCTTTTCCTAAACCAGAGGCTAAATTTGATATCACTCTGGAGTCCTCTTCGAATCTAACGAACAATTTCTTAATCCTTGTAAATTGAAGATCTAACCTTCCCTTTCTTTTTTTCTGAGAGCTTTGTTCTGCTTGAATTCTAATCAGAATATCATTCCCTTTTTGTGTTCATGTGTTTTGGATTCTCTAGGTTGAATTGGGGGTTTTGCTGCTCAAATTCCCATGCCTTGTGTTTGGATAGAGCATTTCAATAATGCTTAGAAATTAAAATGCTTTGTATTTGAATTGCTTGTAATTAAATTCAATTCATTTTTTAAATAACTTGTTTGGATAATGAAATTAAAATACCTTACATTTCAATTTCTTGTTTGGAAAAAAAATTGAATTTATTGTGAGATAAAATTTAATTTTAACAATATTTATTTTACGCTTAATTATGTTTTGAGTTCATGATAAATTTGGAAACATCTTCGACAACCTAGATGGGTTAGGTAGACCCAACTACGCAACCTAATTGGTTAGACCTGGCGACCCACCTGAGTTGGACCGACTAGGAAGCCTAGACAGGCTGGGTGACCCGATGATCTATAGGCCTGACAGCCCATACTGCACGATTGTGCCGTCAAGTTCGTCAATATGGCCCGGTCCAACCCGTTTAGGTCATTGGCCCAATGCTCCAGACGGGTCCGACGACCCGAACAGGCCCGACGATCAAGATAGACCCACCGACCTGGACGGGCCTGACGAGTTGAACGAGCCCGAAAATCCGGACGAGGCCGAATATCCTGACGGGCCTGAACACCCGGACAGGTTCGACAATCCAGACGGGGCCGAAGACCTGGACGAGTCTGACGACTAGAATGGGCCCAAGGACCCGTACGAACCCGACGACTCGGATGGGTTCGACGACCAGGACAGGCCCGATAACCTAGACGGGCCCGACAACTCATACGGGCCCTTTCAAATCTTCGGGTCCGTCTGGGTCCTCGGGCCCGTCTGGATAGTCTGGCCCATATGAGTCGTCGGGCCCATATGGATCGTCGGGACCGTCCCGGTAATCGGGCCTGTCCGGGTCATCGTTTACGTTCGGGTCGTCGGGCCCGTCCGGATCGTCGGGCCCGTCTGGGTCGTCGGGCCTGTCCGGGTCGTTGGACGTGTCCAAGTCATCGGTCCCATCCGGTCGTTGGGCCTGTCTGGGTGTACGGGCCCAATGATTGGGAAGGGCCCGTCCGGGTCATTCGGCTCGTTTAGGTCATCGGGCCCGTCCAGGTTGTCAGGCTCGTCCGAGTTGTCTGGCTTGTCTAGGTCGTCAAGCCCGTCCGGGTCATCGGGCCTGTGTGGATCGTCGGGCCTATTTGGGTCCACAAACCTATTTGGGTCATCGGGTTCGTCTAGGTCGTCGGGCTCGTCCGGGTCATTGGGCTCGTCCGGGTCATCGGGCACGTCCGGGTCGTCGGGCCTGTCCAGGTCATCGGGCCCGTCCGGATCGTCAGGCATGTTCGGGTCGTCAAGCACGTCCGTGTCATCGGGCACGTCCGGGTTGTCATGCCCGTTCGAATCGTCTAGAATGTGAGGTTGAATGAGAAGAATTTCAAATTCCACCTATTTTAGGGTATTTGAATTTCTACTAATTTAGCTAATTAAAATCCTTCAAAAAAATGCTTGCATTTGAAATGCTTTTTAATTTCTCTATCCAAACAAAGCATTTCATTACAAAGAAATCTAAATTCTTCAAAAAAATGAATTACTTCATTAAAATACTCTATCCAAACACACTCTTGGGGTTTTCTTCTTATCAAGTTTAGTACATGTTTGAGGTAAGGGAAGGTAGGTTTGGTTGAAATTTCAAAATAAATTGCTTATCTTGGTCATTAATCGTGTTTTAATGTGTTTGAATTGATGAGTGCATGTGAATTGTGGTGGTTTATGTTTTATGGTTTTGCATGTTGACAACATGTGAAAATCTCTTATTTTAGCTTAAGCGAGAGATCCTATCGCTCAAGCGAGAGAAATTTAGCTCAAGCGAAAATAGCCAGAATTCCACTTTGCTCTTTATTCAAATTTTAGCTCAAGTGAGAGTCCTTGTCGCTTAATCGAGAATCTTTAGCTTAGGCGAGAAAATCATTGGAATTACTTTTGCTTAATTTTAGCTCAAGGGAGAATCTTTAGCTTAAGCGAGAGTCGTTGTTCTTTAAGCGAGAACCTTTGTCGCTCAAGCGATAATTTCTAACTCAAGCGAGAATGCTGTAAAATTTTAATTCCTTATTCTTTTTACTTGTGATTGATTGAGTTAATTTTAAAAACATGATGTATAAAACTATGCATGAATGGTGTGGTATTTTGAGACTTGACTTGATGTATTTAGCATGGGATATGAGTTATTCTGAGATAACATATGAAATATGTGAGAGTTTCATGGGGAAATTTCTTTGGTGGTAATCTAGTGTATGTAATGATTTATGGATTCAAGTAAGGTTACATCTTTACGCTCTAATGATCATTCAGACTCGCATAAAATGGTTCATGTGGTGAGACTAGCAGAAGGTCCTAGTCTAAGGCAAGATAATGACCTTAGTTGGATCTGCAGAGCAGTAAAGATGTATAAAACTATGCATGAATGGTATGGTATTTTGAGACTTGACTTGATGTATTTAGCATGGGATATGAGTTATTCTGAGATAACATATGAAATATGTGAGAGTTTCATGGGGAAATTTCTTTGGTGGTAATCTAGTGTATGTAATGATTTATGGATTCAAGTAAGGTTACATCTTTACGCTCTAATGATCATTCAGACTCGCATAAAATGGTTCATGTGGTGAGACTAGTAGAAGGTCCTAGTCTAAGGCAAGATAATGACCTTAGTTGGATCTGTAGAGCAGTAGAGGCCATCATAAGTGCAAGTTTCTAGTGAATCTGATTTCATTCTATGTTTAGTAATACATGTTGATTGTGTTTAAAGTGACTTGATTATTATTTGGTCATTTTATTTTCACTAGCTTTCCCTTCTCATTGTGCTTATATTTTTCTTGTTTGTTTTTTCTTTTGCAATGATCATTAAAATTTGGTGTGAGCAGATGAGGAGACACCTGTTTATCCTGATCAGGTAGAGGGAGATGCTATTGTTTAGAGTAGATTTTAGAGTAGATTTTATAGATCAATCCTTTTCTTTTAACATCCTTTTGAGAACTCTATGTTTTTTATGTTCATAGTTTTTTTAAAGGTTGTTTTGTGCCCTTAGACATTTTTTATAATTAAATCTTTAGATAACTATAATGATTAATCCTGTAATTTTTTTTCTGGTTTACTCGTATATTCAAGCATGTGATGTTTTATTTTAATAGTATTTTCTATTAAATGAAATCTTACAGTTTCTTTTCCTTCTATTGATGTTATAGATAATATATTTATATTCATAAAATACATATGTTAACAATTTTACAATGTAGTTTTTAATTATAAAATTATATAATTTATTCGTAATGAAAGAGAAAATTAGAATTATAGTTATGAAATATTTATGCTGCAATTTTTCATAACATAGTCTCGTTATTTAACATAAGATGCTTGATATATTTTTAATATTTGTGAGCAAAAAAGCTAAAATTTTAAATCACAAAAAGATTTCACAATGTCTTTGAATTATCAAAATCTTTAAATATATCTCTTTATTTAATAATTTTTTATTATAAAATGTTTAATAATTGTTATAAGAATTAACTTATTTTAGTTTGATTAGATTTTATATTAAATTAAAATGGGGCGACATTTAACTTCATTATTTGTTTGGAATATTTTTTGATGAAAAATTAATGAAATTGAGATAGAAACACCCTAATAAAAAGCTTTGGAATATTTTGGTGGATAACGTGAATTGAAGCAATTAAGTTTGAATTGTGTTGTCTCCAACAAAGAAACACAGTTTCCAAGAATTAAGAATCATAATCTCACAGCAGAAGTAGAAATTAATTGCATCAAAGACCACACAAACATATAAATAAAAATAGATAGAAGAGTGAAGCGAGCTTCGCGTGTGATTTTGAGATCATAAAATATGATACGGTCACGTGAAAGCGTGTAAATAATCAATGACATGTTATGTGAATAATGTATTTTACGTGTAACTTCATAGTTTGATTGCTTTTGTTTTCTATTTTTTATATTTTTTTAATTTAAAAAATTATATATATATATATATATATATATATATATATATATATATATATATATATTAAATCAACAATATGGTATGTAACAGTAACATAGTTATGTGTCATTATCTTTTATTTAATTTAATTCTTTATTTGTTAATTTAATTGAATTCAATCTCTAAATTTATTATTTTGATTTAATTCTTAACTTTTTTTTTAATGAAACCATTTTGTCTTTCTTAACATAATTATATTATATGTTATAAGCTTGGATATTTTATTTAAAAAAAAAAAGTAAACAATTTCCCTGTAGATGAAGTGAAGGAAAACCGTTCTTTGGGCACTAAAAATCTCATTCATGTTTTTTCATTAAAGCTGTATGGCACATCCGTGATAAAGTGAGACTCTCCGTGAACATATTTTCTTCGAAGGGTTTCTTAATTTTTAACAAACAAATTTAGAATTTTGTAAGAAATTATTTTTTGTTTTTAAATAGTAAATAAAGTTAAAAACAATTCAAATAATAAAATTTAACTTAATATATTATATAAATTAGAGAATTCAAAACAAAAATTTATTAAACTTATTATAAATAGTACTTAACGGTTCACTTTATAAAAAACAAATTTTAATAATTAATGTCAATTCCCATTTATTAACACTAGAAAATGTTCTCCCCAATAAACATATTTATAAATAACACCCAAATAGACCCCTCTTCAACTTATTTACAATCAATGTGATTTAGAAACAAGAGCACCACTTATCACTCATCTAAACCTACAACAAGTTTTCTTTGACCCTACAATTATGCTCGAACGTTCAAGTAAGAAGGCGAAACGTCAGAAGAAATACCATTAAAAAAGCTTGGCCTCTAACCCAAGCTTGAGGCGCCAACTCAGGTTAGTTATCCATTCTAGACCTAGTCATATGTCTAATTATGTTGTTTCAAATGATGGTAATAAACTGGTTTAGTTTAGGAATAACTATGATGTGGATGTTAGACTATGGAATATAGGTAAAATTGTAGGAATTACTCATTTAGGGGAGAATCACAACATAATAGAACGAATAAGAGAAATGAATGATAGGGATAATAATACTTATAACAAGGAAAAATAAAAGAAAATATGTAGGGAGACCAATAAGGTTAAATAAGGATCTTAAGCTTCAATTGTAGAGGGCTTGAAATTATGGAAAAAGGGAGATATACGAGACAAATAATTGCAAAGGAGATGATAAATATGGTATGTATACAAGAAACAAAAATGGCAAACATAACTACTGAGAAATGTCAAGTAAATTGGGGAGATACCAATATTGGATGGGTCCATAACGAAACAGAAAATGGTGTTGGAGGAATACTAAGTATATGGTCGAATAGCAAGTTCATCTTGAGAAAATCAATAATAAATAAAGTTTTTATTGTTATAGAAGGGGAATGGGGAGATAGTAAACAAACTATAACAATTGTAAATGTTTATTCCCCGCGTGAGCTTAATAAAAGGATGGCCATGTGGGAAGAAATATCTAAATGCAGGAAGGATGATAATAATAAGGTATGGTGCATGGTAGGAGACTTTAACGCAATTAGAAATCCTAAAGAAATGATAGGTTTGTCACAATCGAGTGGTAATCTAAAGGAAATGGCACAATTTAATTTATTTATAGATAATGTGGATCTATTACATATACCTATGATAGGGAGAAAATACATGTGGTATATAACTAATGGGACTGCAAAGAATATATTGGATAGAATACTAGTATCCCACGAGTGGTTGGAATTGTGGCCGAAAAGTGAAAAATATGTCCTAGATAGAACAATTTTAGATCATTGCGCATTGGTATGCAAAAATTCCTAAATTGATTAGGGACCAAAACCCTTCAGATACTTGGATGTGTGTCATGTAGAGAAAGGGTTTAAGGAAATCGTGAAGAATTGTTGGGAGAAGCACCATAAAAATGGGAATGAAATGTGGATCCTAAAAGAGATAGTGAAAACATTAAAGCTATCCTTAAGAGCATGGAACAAAGATGTTTTTGGAGAGATGTATAGAAACAAAGAAGGTATTACAACAAAGATAAGTGTTCTGAATAAAAAAGATGAGGAACATGGGTTGAGCGACCAAGAAAGGGAAGAAAGAAAACAACATTTTGCATATTTGAAAAAGGTTAACCTTAGAATAGAAATGATAGAAAAACAAAAATCAAGGTCTAAGTGGTTAGAGGCTAGTGACTTTAATTCTAAATTCTTTCATAGGTTAATCAAATGGAGGAGAATGAAAAACATGATTAAAAGGGTCAAAATAGGGAACGAATGGTGTGAAGAACCAACAAAGGTTAATGAAGTGATCCAAGACATGTATAAGAACAGATTTATGGAACAAGCTGATTCACAAGTTAGGTTAGACAATGTTGTTTTCTCAACCATAAACAAAAAGGATAATGATCTTTTGTAAGTATATTTTTGATGGAGTAAATAAAGGCAGTTGTTTGGGAATGTGAAAGTAGAAAAAGTCCAGGACTAGATGGGTTCAATTTCAATTTCTTCAAGCAATTTTGGGACATTATCAAAACGAATGTAGTGAGGGGTACAAATTGTTTCCAAAGTTGTGGTGGATGCCCTAAAGGTTGTAACACCTTTTTTATCACTCTTATCCCTAAAGTAGATAACCCACAAGGACTAGATGAGTATAGACCCATATCACTAGTGGAGAGCATGTACAAGATAATATCTAAAATCTTGTCAAGAAGGTTGCAAAAAGTTTTGCATAAAATCATAGAAAACAAATAGCTAGCATTCATTTAGGGTAGGGGCATTTTAGATAGTGTTGTGGTAGTAAACGAAGTGGTGGATGAAGTTAAGAGGAAAAAAAGAGAGTTGTGTGACTGTAAAGGCATATTTTGAGAGAGCGTATGATTTGGTTAACCGTAAATTTCTTTTTTGTATGCAACAAAGATTGAGCTTCTGCACTCAATGGATCAAATGGATAAAGGGTTGCCTAAAATCATCAACAATTTCAGTCTTGGTAAATGGAAGTCCAACATGGGAATTTGCACCCACTAAGGGATTAAGGCAGAGGGATCCATTAACACCTTTTTTATTCCTTATAGTAGTTGATGGTCTAGCAGGGGTAGTTAGATAGGCGGAGAGCAAAGGTTTGATCAAAGGAATTACAGTTGACTCAAAACTAGATCTCAGTTACCATGTTACAGTTCGCTGATGAAACAATATTTCTTTGCAAAGCGAAAACCCAAAATAATGGTTATAAAGAATATCCTTAGATGTTTTCAAATAATGTTTGGCCTTAAGGTTAATCTTAATAAAAGTGAGTTGAGAAGTATTGACATTTAGGATAGCTTGGTTTAGAGGTTTTCAGGTATTTTGAGTTGTAGTGTTATTAATATACCCTTCAAATATTTGGACGTGCATGTGGGGGCGAACCATAGAAGGAAATAATTTTGGTAAAGTTTGGTCACAAAAATAAGGAAAAGACTAGCTTCATGGAAAGGTAAACATTTATCCTTTGTTGGTAGGGTGACCCATATAAAATTTATATTATCCATCATCCCATTATAATACCTATCTTTGTACAAATTGTCTACAAGTGTGGGGAAAACAATTAAGAAAATACAAAGGGACTTCTTATGGGGCTGGGGTCGAGAAGAAAGCAAAATTGCATTGGTATAGTGAGACTATTTTTG
This sequence comes from Vigna unguiculata, assembly GCF_037176805.1. Classification (NCBI taxonomy): domain Eukaryota; kingdom Viridiplantae; phylum Streptophyta; class Magnoliopsida; order Fabales; family Fabaceae; genus Vigna; species Vigna unguiculata. Next base: position 10,329,871 of record NC_140798.1, on the reverse strand, counting down.
TAAAACTAAGGAAGAAAGTGGCCTTAGTGTAAAGGATCTAAAATTCTTCAATATGACTATGTTGGGAAAATGGAAATTGAGACTTGGAAAGGATGACAAGGGGTTATGGAAAGATATATTATGCTCTAAGTATGAATCTTGGAGCACTTTGGATGTGGGGAAGGACTCAAATCACGAATCGTGGTGGTGGAGATATATTAGGAGAATATGTGGGGACGAACAAAGAGATAATTGGTTTACTAGGAATATAAGATGGAGTGTAGGTGAAGGTAAGAAAATAAAGTTTTAGGAAGATATTTGGGTTGGGGAAATGTCGCTAAAGGATAGGTATCCAAGACTATATACAAATGTAACCCTAAAGGAAGGCACCCTAGGTGATTTTGGTTTTTGGATTAAGGACCAATGACAATGGTTTATACCTTGGAGAAGAGACTGGTTTGAGTCGGAGAAATCCATGGTGGTTGAGTTGTTTGAACTACTACAAAGAATAAACATACATAAAACACGAGACGACAATAACTTTGGAGGGGTGAGGAAACTTAATAATACATAGTAAAATCAGTTGATAGGAATCTAACTTCTTAAAGTAATGCTCAAAAAGGGTTCAAATATAAAGAGTTGTGGAAGACCAAAGCATTGCCATCAACTCAATTTTTTTCTTGGAGTTCCTATGTATTGTGTGACAGTGCTGATGAGACTGTTAGCCATCTATTTTTTACCTGTAAGGTGGTAACACATATATGGAAGAATTGTGAAAATGGATATGAAGATCTTCTATTCATCATAGTAATGCAAATACACTTTGAACAATTTGTAATACTCGAATATAGTAGTAAGTGTGATAAAGTGTGGCGATGTGTGTGGGTGACTATAGTATGGAGCATTTGGAATCATAGAAATGATGTTATCTTTAGAAATGCAAAAGTAGATGCAGAGAAATTTTTCACATTAGCAAAAATGAGAGAGCATGGACATGCATCACGAATAAATATCCAAAAGCCATTTTTCTTACTCAGGCTGATGCTTATGCCCACTAGTTGTTTAATCTTAGTATAAAACTAAATATGAGTCATTGTAAACAGTGATATGATGGTTGCATTATGCTTGGGTAACTAACTCTTAAAGGCTGGTGGAAAATACACAGTACCTATTTCCTATGCTTGTGAATGGTTCATGCAAGTAGGCGGGCACAATGTCAACATGGTTAGCTTGCATCATCAGTGGATCTGCAGGAATTCAAACTTGGGAAAAGATAATTTGTTATATGAAGCCTGTATTATGTTGTACATTCATGATTTTGCTATAGCTTCTTGAATCTTTCTCAGGATTTGGCTATCTAGGATTACTTTCATGTGGATGAATAATGAGTATAAACCCGAATTTTGGTTTGATAGGTTTTATGGGTTGAGAATATAGGCATGTTTTTTGCTATAGTGAGGTTTTGTGGAAAAGATATCCATGTAATATGTTCATGTTCTCATTCAACCTTTATTTGTTTCTGTACAAGGGTTGGGACAACCCTATTGTCCCAATTTATTCATTTTCGTTATTGCTGATAAAAAAAATGTCCAACCAAAGTGTGATATCATGAAGTTACGTCTTGTTTAGTGGCTGATATGTAGGCGCTTTGTTTAGTGGACAATAATTAGTTGCTTAACTTTGCACATTTTGATTACTATCTAGTTTATGCTAAACTCACAAATAGGCATATAATTTGAAATAAGTCTCTCGCTATGTATATAGAGAGCAACACTTGTACATTAGACAAATTTGGAATTTATACATGGAAAATCAATTTTGAGATATTTCTTTGGTGCATGGTGCATGTGTTCATCTTGGCTGGGTAGCTCAAGTGGAAGTCCTCCACTTATCTCAAGTGCATTAATGGCGTGGTGATGAGAAAAATTTCCATCTCTTTGTAGCATTCTTCACTTATCTCACAAGGCAAATGAGTGGCATGAAGATTCATTCACTTATCCTGATGATTTGGGTGGCGTGAAGTTTTCATTTATCTTGGACGAAGATCCAAGTGACGTGATGAACATAATATTTTCACTTATCTTGGCAGGAACTCCAATTAGCATGGCAATTTCCATCTACATCTCCATTTATTGTTCATCTCAATTCACATCCTCCATTCTCAATCTCACATGGGGTTTTTTACTTTCTAAACCACACCACCAGTTGAGATATTTTACTTTCTAAGATCAAAATTCGAGTTCCAAGATGATGTTGACATAATGGTGTCAGTCATAAAAATTAGGTCGAAAGTTGCTCGAAAATTGAATTCTAACTTTATTTACTATTCTTTTTTCACAAAGATTTCTAAAAGCAAAAAAAAAATGAGAAATTTAAAAGATTAAAAATTAAAATTGAAATATATAAAAATAAGTATTAAGTATAATTAAAATTTTAAATTTTTTAATAATAAAATAAAGTGGTTTAAATTAAATAAATATGAATTATTGTTGTGTAAGTAAATTAAAAGTTAAGTTATTACTATTATAATTATTTTTATAATTAAGTGATGATAATCAATTTTTTAAATCATGAAAAAAATTAAAAATTAGTTCTTAAAGATTTTAAATTATATATTGGAAATGTAAAATTATTTTAAATTGTTTCTATTATAAATTTGAAATTAAAATTCAAAATTGTAAAAAATAACAAATTTAAAAATTTCTATAAACTAATTATTTAATATGCGTGCGTGTGTGTGAGTTAGAATGAAGTTCAATATTCTTTTATTAAAATTGATTAAGTGTTTCATCTATAAACCGAGAGGTTTTTAATAGATCGCGTAATTATATTAGAATTAGGCAACGAAATGATTTGCATATTGACAAAAATCAGGAGGAGAGTGAATTAGGTTATTAATAAAAATGTTTAATTATTTGGATGGTCCCCATTTTGTAGGGGTGTGTCAATTTGGTACCCGTTCTGAAAAAAAATATCAATTGCATCCAAATTTTTGAAAAGTGCCTCAGATAGGTCCCTTTCGAAAAAAAAAACATTAACATTGTTAATGTCATGTGTCAAGTCCCTAGTGTGATACGTGACAATATAAGTGTCATATGGCATGACAATACTCATACATATATATATATATATATATATTTATATATATATATATATATATATATATATATATATATATATATATATATATATATATATATATATATACATACACATACATATACATATACACATACATATATATATACATATACATATATATACATATATATATGTATATATATACATATATGTACATATACATATATATATATATATATACATATATATATATATATATATATATATATATATATATATATATATATATATATATATATTACTCATATATATCTCCTTGATTCAATTTAGTTCTCACTTTTATTTATTTATTTATTTATATATATATATATATATATATATTATTTTCAACATAACACGTGCACCTTATTATAAATTTTGTTCATATCTTAAAAAAGTTTAAATAAGAAAAATTTAATTTAAAAAAAATGTGAATATTTATATAAAAAAATTCTTTATGTCCCACTAAGTAACTTGTTTATTTATTATAATAAATATCACAGTAAAAAATGCTATTATTAATTTTACAATATTATATTTTAGTTTGTGGTAAAAATAACAAAATCTAGTCTCTTATCAACTTTAATTTATGTTTTTCTCTTTAAATCTATAATGAGGAATTAATCCTAGTATGTAATTTATGAAATCCCCCTCATGCAAAATCTTGTTCTTCAAAGCTTTTATGTTTGAATTTGTTCCAAACTAGCACTTAACTTAGTTTTATGGGGCGAGCCCCACCCTTAACCCTTTTACATGGGGCTTTGGGAATGACGAGGTTTTAGAAAAGCTCCCTATTGAGTGAGCCATAACAATAGGGCTTAGTTTTAGAATGGGTTAGGGCCAGCCCATGGGTGAAGGGCTCAAATGATAACTCTATTTGTTAACATCAAAGATCTCTTAAAATATGTGCTTAAGTTGTTCCATATTGTTACACATTTTTTATGCACCTTATGTTGACTCTAAGAAGGTTGTATGTCGTGATGTTTTAATTCAATTTGTGTGAAAGCTCTCTGGCCAAGGTTTAGCAAGTCATACCAACCATCAAAATGTGTATGTGTGTGTCCCCAATAAGCTTATGTTAGGCGTCATTGTCATAATATGAATATTTTTTTAAGAGAATAAAAAGAAAAAGAAAAAGAAAACATGAGGGGACCACACCAAACCCATGATAAAAGTACACCACACACATAGACAAAAAATGCCTATGATGAAAAAACTAAGTAAATATATAGATGGAAAAAAGTAAACCAATGCAACACCACTACAAAACCAAATCTTAATAATCAAATTCTTTAGCATATTAAACCCACTTTCAAACTTATTAGAGCTTTTCATAAATCTCTACTTTGGAAGATCTAGTACTAATCTTCTTTGGTCTACCCTAACCAAGTTTCCTTATAGTTTGCACTGACTCATCATCCTCGTCAAAATTAGAATATTCCCTCTCATCAAGCATATTAGTCCATTTAGAGACTATTTTCAATTCCTCCACAAAACGAGCTTTCTTAGGCATAGAAGAATTAAGATCTGCCTCAGAACTACAATGAGGTGAATCTAAATTTTGTAAGGCCTACAAATTATCGACAATGGGAGTAACATCCTATAAAGAAGACATATCAACCAAGGAATCAAAATCTACTGACAAACCACCACCGGTAGAAACATTTAGATTTTTAGCAATAGAGGATCCATGCATAACATAAACATTTAGATTTTCTCTCAAGTCTTGAGGTTCTTCTTTAAACATTTGATCCTTATCATTGAATTTTACAATTCAAAGCGACAAATCTTCCTCGCTTATCTTGAAATCTCCTCTAAGTGTCGTCGCTTCATCCATTCCGCAAATCCATATATTCGACATCTTTTGTTTTCCCCCTTGATAAATTATTTTGTCGCTAAGAATTTAATCAAAATTCATTTCCTTACTTTTTATAGTATAGCTTGAAAAGCAAAGATCAATCCTAGGAAAGGAAATTTGGATTTTGAATGATTTTGAGTGATTGAAAGTTTGAAATGGATGAAATCTAATTATATAAAACTAAACAAACTAAAATCAACCTCAAATGAAAACTAACTCAGAAAACTAAATGAAACTATGAACAATGCTACTTTAAGACATATGCTTCTAAATGCACTAGAATGTAAATTTTCACAATGTAACTAGGGGTGGGCAAAAGTAATTGAACCGCACTGCACTAATAAAAACTACATTGAACCAAAAAATTAGTTTTTCTGAACTGAATTGAACTAAAATTTAGTTCAGAAAAACTGAACTGAACTATTTTTTGTTCTACAAAACTGCACTGAATTGTATTATAAATTGAACTATGTATCTTAACATGTTTCCAAGCTGCACTATTTCTGAACTGAACGGTTTATGAACTACTTTTGAATTGTGCTGATTTTTTTAAAAGATCTTAAAAAAACGAAAAAAATAACACCCAAGATCAATTTTGGCTATGCTTGCCACTTATTTGAAAATTGATTAAAGAAACAAAATCTGTTTCTTGAAATTTAATCTATTAAATTATTGAATTTACGACATAAAAAGGAGTAAGTAAATCACATGTAAATTAAAATTGGATCGTGCAGTCTAAAGCTCAACATTAACCCGTTAATAATTTTTCGTGTTTGAAATAGAAGATAATAAAATTTGGAAAGGGACCAAATTGGTTCATGTTAACAAAAATTAAGACTAAATTGAACAAAAATAACAAATATAGGGACCAAATTGAATATAGAACATTGACTTTGACATGTGGCACGTTGCTGGGTTGACACGTGGACATTTAAAAAAAATTAAAAAAATTTAAAAAAATAAAAAAAATTCAAAAAAACCACAAAGTGACACGTGGCAGTCACTCTTCATGGCCTTAATGATTTAAACGGTGTTAGCAAAAAAGGACCCAATTGAACAAAATTGACGAAAATTGGGACCTATTTGAACACAACACAAAAATTAGGACTTATTTGACAAAACTTGACGAAAATTGGAACAAAAAATATATTTTAACCTAAAATATTTTGGAAATATTATAATTTATAAATAAACGAATGTTATATATATATATATATATATATATATATATATATATACATATATATATATATATATATATATATATATATATATATATATATATATATATATATATATATCATGCAGTGATCTCAATTTCATAAATGCTTTTCAAAATGCTTAAAAATATTAGAATACATCCTAAAATTAAAATATAAGCATTAGTGGTGCACAAGGTTTGTAATTAAGAAGAAGAAAGAAACAATGATAGTTTTGAGTTTGTTGGAAGAAAAAGGAATTAGGATTAGTAGAATGAATGAAATTAAAAGTGTGTGCATCATTGTGGTAATGAGTTGGGGTATGGTTTGGGAATTGATAGAGTTGGAGTATGGTTTGGAAATTGAAGCTAAAGTTTGAGATGGTAAATGGGAGCAACTTCATCAGTTTTGCAGTTAATTGAACTGCAAATTTAAAAGTTCAGTTTCTTAAAACTAAACTAAAAAATAGTATAATTCAGTTGTTATTATTAATAGTTCAAATTTTTTTTTCAATATATTATGGTGCAGTTAGTTGTAGTTTGGTGCAGTTAAGTTATTGTTGCCCACTACTAAATGTAACTAGGTTAATCTAATCTATATGCTTAAACTGACTCAATACAATATGAACTAAACTCAAACTATTGGAATTGGTTTTTCTGTGTTTAACCTAAAATCATAAAATTAAGAAAATGCATAATGGTGTTCATTGTTAAAGTGTAGGACAAATTCATATATGACAATAGAATGAACAATTGAATGGAATGATGATGCAGTGTAGTTCGAATTAACCTCAATTGACTATAGAAACTGAAACGAATCGAAAAGATCGAGTAAAACCCCAAATCAAAAATTAAGAACCCTAATTAACAAACTTAACTACTAAAGCTCAAATTTGAATTCCTAAGCCAAATTGATCACTAATTGAATGTAGATAAATGTCAAACACACCACATATATCATCACGAACATATCAAAATTAAGAAACACAGCTAAAAAACATCTAAAAATGAAAATCGAATTAAAGAACATATGGAATAGTGGTTCAAACAAAAGCAAAACTTCGTTAATTGAGTTCAAATGATTGATTTTTGTTTACTCTTAACTGAAAAACATTCAATCGAGATGTTCCCAGAGGCGAAGCTTTGCGGGGGCCACGACCCCCCTCCCCAATTTTTTCAAAATATTTTTAACTTTTTTTATTCTTTTTAAATTAGATGTGTTTAAAATTTTTTAAATTGTGTATATTTTTTAATTTTTTAAAATTATATGTATATATTTAAATTAGGCAGTAGTATATTGAAAATTAATGAAAATTAAACTAGATATTTTTTTATTTCTTTTATAAAGTATAATATTTAATATTAATAAATAGTAAAACATAAAAGTAAATATAATAAAAAAAAGTATTAAGATAATTTTCATTTTTTTTACCCAACCTCGAGTTTTTCGTATGTTGTACCCATCTCTCACCCTTACCTAATTTCTTTTGTTACTGAAGAAGAAAATAAGTTAAACAGAAACTCATTATTTTTATCTTCATTTTTATATCTTTTCTTCCATTCTTAAAGGAAAAAAGGAAGAAATTTTCTCTTGTCTCATCTAGTAGTGAAATACTTGTTTAATATTTAGCACTATTTTTTTATCTCATGATATTTTTATATTATTTTTTATGAATATAGAGGAGTAAGTAATGTATTATATGATTTTTTATAGACAATTTTTAAGGGGACTTGATTATCATAATTTTTTTTAGTAATTATATCTCTCAATTTTTTATTAGATTATGATGAATTACTTTTTAGTCTTAAACTTGTTTTTTAAATAGATATATTGATGAAAATAAAAAAAAATAATCTTTTTTTTAAAATTGATAAAAGAAAAGTAAAGATCAAAATAGAATAATATCGTTGCTCATCGTATAATAGTGAAATGAAAAAATACATGACTTTTGAATCGATATATACATATTAATAAAATGAAAAATGAATATTTTGCAAATAATATGGTTATTTATATTGAAGAAAAAAAATCTGAAAAATTTAATTATAATTGAATTATTTGATAAGGTCAAGAATATGAAAAAGCGATGGACAATCCTTTAGATATATGTAGTTTCTTTTATAGTTATAGCTATATTAATTATGTATTCATTTTTATTGAATTAGTGATAGTAATGTTAAATATATAAATTTTAAGTATATTATTTTAACTTTCCCATAAATTTATCAAGATCCGCAACATGATGTTCCTATTGTCCCTCGAAGAATTTGCATATACACCCTAAACAAATTTTTAAAGACAATATTTCATTCACGCCTATGAAATCCATCTATTTTATGTTGTCATGAGTGCAATCCAACAATTTTTACTATTAAAAACATGCATTATTAGTTTACCATGTATTTATATTTCATCAAAATCCACATAAAAAGATTACATTAATAAATAAAAGGGAAGGATGACAGAAGTTTGATATGAAAGTATAATTATTCTCATCTATAACAATATATAAAGGGGATTCCTCTTTTTGTGTCCACTTTTCAAAATACCGATTTTACCCTTCAAATATAAATTTATTAAATTTTTAAAAATTGACCGTTATTTTTACAAACTTTTTATAAAACCAGATGTCTCTGCTTCTTCTCTTCTTATTTATTTATCAATGGTTATTCCTTTATCTGTTCTGATATATTTCACTTTATTTTTAATAAATATAATTTTAATATATATATTAACTTAATAACATTATAATATTATCACCTACTAATATAATATCACGCATATTTAAAAAAGGGTTAAATATGTTTTTGGTCCCTCAAGTTTCAGCGAAATTTGGAATTAGTCCCTCATCAAAACTTTTGACCAATTCAGTCCTTCATCTTTCAAAATGCGTGAATTTAGTCCTTTTAACCAAATTTTGTTAAGTTTATCTGACGTTTCGAGCGCATTTCATGATAGTATTTAAGTTAACATTGAAGCAAAAATGTGTCAAACAGTATAAATAATTTAAATACTATCATGAAATGCACTTGAAATGACAGATAAACTTAACAAAATTTGGTTAAAATGACTAAATTCACGCAATTTGAAAGATAAAGGACTAAATTGGTCAAAAGTTTTGATGAGGGACTAAACCCAAATTTTGCTCAAACTTGAGGGACCAAAAACATATTTAACCCTTTAAAAAATGCATGCACACAGGCGCGATAGCGCCTGTGTTACGCTAGTTAATTATAATAGGGAAGGTTTATACATTAAAAGCCAAACTTTGCCGAAGATGATTTTTTTTTTCTTCTGAAGTAGTATTTGCCCGTATGGCTTCACCCTGTTCGTAATTGTTTATAGTCTACCAATTTTCGTAATATTTCAAATATCTACTACATTATCATAAAAAAACCCTCAATTTTGACATTAACCATTTAATAAAATTATAAGTTAAAAATGTAATGTAGTATTAATATCTTCCCCATGGGAGCTAGTTAGATAATAAGAACTTAAAAAAACCAACATATTAGCCACGTTGATATTCCACTCTCCATACTTACAAATCTAATACTCAAAATAATTATTTAAGTTTCATCTTCCAAACACATTTCAACTGTCCCATTTTGATGACACTATTTTGTTATATAATAACATTCAATTATTGAATTTAATAATGGATTAGAATCTTTGGCCGGTTGCTTTGTCGGATGTATACCACAAGTGGGGGCATGGCCACCAAACTGGCCACCGGCGGCGCCGGTCAACACAGTCAACAGCATACACTTCAAAACAACATTAATGCCACCGAGTTTTTGTCCTTTTCTTTACTTTTCATTTCTTTTCAAATCCATTTAGATCAATTTAACTAAAAAAATAATAATTTTTTCCAGCTCCAGGAATTTAATAATATATTTAAAGTAAAAGTAGCGTTATATTAGATTTATAATGAGAGAAAGTACCACTTAGGACCCTCCAAATTGAATAAATAAAAGAGAGTGAGTCTAGGCAAACGAATGAGAGTGAGTCTTAGATTCATCTAGGTACCCATAAACTGAGTTTAAATGATTTGTTTAAACGAGTTCTGTATAAATATTTTTAAAAGAAAAAAAAAGAAATTAACCTTTCCATAAATTAAAATTATCTTAAATATTTCTAAACTATCATTAATTAAAAAATATTTTTAATTTATTCATAAATTAATTTAATTTACAAAAGTTAATTGCATATTTTCATATACATGCTTCTCTATAAGTCTTTATTTAAAAACCCATCTAAACATATGTAAAGTAATTTACCAAAGAACAAAGAGTCATGAATATATATATATATATATATATATATATATATATATATATATTATTCAACTTATTCTAATTTTTATTCAATTGAATTAAGTTAGGTTAAATGGGTTATAAATTTTAATTTTTAAATAAAATTTTTAATTTAAACATATCTTTTATTTTCTAAAAATATTTTAAAAAGTAGTTTGTATTATTTAATTATTTAATATTTAACATTTAAATATTTAAAATATATGTTTACTTGATACATTAATAAAGTAAATTATATAATAATTATATTATTATTATTATTAATTTTAATATTATTAACCTAATATAAAATTAAATCCAATTATTTATGTTGAATTGAGCGGTGGAGTTAACTCACCTAGTAAATATCTCTTCCACTTATAAATTGTCTAAATTAATCATGCTTTCTATGCTATAAGTGTCTTTATAAGACAAGTAATTATGTTCAAACTGAGTATGGATTTTTCAATAGAAAGTACTTTTTTATGAATGGAACTTTGACTCTTGATGTTGTTTAAAGATAATTAAGTATACTAAATGTTACTTTCTCCCTTTTTATTAGGTGTAAAAGAGTTGAATATTGTGCTGGTTTGATTTTGGTCTAGGCACATAAAAGTGAGAAAAACAAAAGTGGAATCTTTGGCCAAATTTGTTGTACTTTGTTTCCCATCTAAAGTAAAAGACTCCTTTGAATTGCAAATTTGGCCAATTAGCTAGTTTGGAGAAAGATAACCCAAACCACAAAAGTCAAACTAAAAATTTGAATAGGTGTCATTTTAGGCTTATTATGTCCATAACCTTACTTAAAAATAGGAGAAGTTATTTTGCTTATAGCTAAATTATACTAGATGATAGTCACCAAAGGGTATGTGTTTTTTTTTTTAACGATAACCACATTTTATTTAGTTTCTAAATAAACTTTCACCCTTCTTATATTTTTAATAAATGACTTTTACCTCTTTTATATTTTAATAAAGGGTCACTCTTCTTTATTTTAATTGAAAATATATTGATTCAAAACTTAAAATAAAAATTAAAAAAGTTGAAGTTGTTAAATAAAAAGAAATATTGAAAAGTTTTAAACAATAAAAATATCACTAAAACTATAGTCACGAAATTCTATAACTGATCCATTGCATCTCACATACAGTAGCATCTAGGGCACGATATTCTACCTCAATAGAAGATAAAGAAACAATTTTCTGTTTCTTAGACTTCCAAGAGATAAGAGAGGATACTGGGAAGATGCAGAAGCTAGTAGTAGATCTTCTAGTGTTTGGGCAAGTGGCTTTGATTTGGTTTGGACGTGTAAATTAGCAGCAAAGAAAAGGCGTTGTGAAGGACTAGATTTTATGTACCTAAGAATGTGTTGCAAATCCCAATAGTGATAGTTAGTGAGTGTTTGCATAAATTGGCTTAACAAATTAATAGAAAAACACAAGTCAGCTCTAGTATTGATGAGGTAAAGTAACTTCCCTATTAGCATGTGGTAGGAACTAGGATCTGTTAAAATCTGTCTATTTTGTATAGAGATTTTGTGTCACTCGGAAAGGGAGTGGAAAAAGGTTTGCTTCAACATTCATGTTTCTGTTAGGAGGTCCAAAGCAAATTCTCTTTGGTATAGGTGTATTCCCTTCTTAGATCTAGCTACTTCAAAACCTAAGAAGTATTTGAGTTCCCCAAAATTCTTGATATGAAAATTATTATGTAGGAGAGTATTTATTTGTTTAATTTCTGCCATAGAGTTACCTACAAAAATAACATCATCTACATGTACAAGGAGAGCTGTGAAATTTGTAGATGTTTTCTTAATAAATAGAGAATGGTCATATTTTTATTGAATGAAGTTACTTGAAATGAGAAAAGAGGAAAGTTTATCAAACCATTGTCTACTGCCTGTTTTAGACCATATAGAGACTTAGTTAGCCTGCATACTTGATCTTTTTCATGAGTGTTCAAACCTAGTGGTGGTTCCATGTATACTTCCTTGTTTAGATTTCCATGAAGGAAAACATTGTCCACATCTAGTTGGTGTAAAAACTAATTTTGTGGGGCAGCAAGAGCAAGTAAAAGCCTAATAGTAGTGAGTTTAGCAACTAAGGAAAAAGTATCTAGGAAGTTTATCCTTTCTTGTTATGTATATCCTTTGGCCACAAGACGAGCTTTGTGCCTTTCCATGATGCCATTTGTCTTGTGTTTGATCTTGTAAACCCATTTGCAACCAGTGGGAGTCTTTCCAAGGGGTAGTTGTGTCAAATACCAAGTATTATTATCTTGTAAGGCTTTGATTTCTCTTTTCATAGCCTTTATCCATTCAGGGCTTGTTCTGGTTTCAATATAGGTTTGGGATTCAATGTTGGTGGATAATGCCAAGGTGTACCTCAACTGTTTTTCAGACAAAGAATCACAAGACAAGACATTAGATATAGGATGTGGGGTTTCAAAATTAGATGAAGAGTGATTAACTTGGTGTATGTAGTCGTTTATATAACCTGGAGTTCTTCTAACTCTAGTTGATCTTCTGTTGGTGTGATTTTTAACAGAGGTGGTGCTTCTGTTGTTGACACTTTCTCCATTTTCAGTGGGCTCAAGTTGCTCAATTTGCCCATCATCATCATTATCAATCTCAGGAACATGATTCTTTTATGTTTTAATAGCAGCATAATCATTTAGAAAATATTCTCACCTTCTCTGTTACATGAGATTTCAGTATTACGTTCAATATTCATAAGAGAAGATGTCTTCATAAAAGAGAATGTTCCTACTTATAAAAATCTCTCTAGTGCAGATGTCAAGCACAATGTAACCTTTCACACCATTTTTATATCCTAGAAAAACACCCTTTTTAGTTCTTGCAGCAAATTTATTTATGTTGTTTTCAAGAGTAGATGCAAAACACAAACAACCAAAGGTTTTTAAATTCAGATATGTAGAAGGAATATCATACACTAAGTCATAGGAAGTTTTTCCATTAAGAGCAGCGAAAGGCGATCTATTTATTAAGTAAACAACATGAGTGATAGCATAAGACCAATATGTCTTAAGAATATTAGATTGAAAAAGTATGCTATGAGTTTTATTCAGTATATGTTAGTGTTTACGCTCCACAATAGAGTTTTGTTGAGGAGTTTCTACACAGCTCCTTTGGTGGTTAATACCATGAGTGTTATATAAGATAGTATAGTCAAATTCAGGACCACTATCAGATCTAATGGTTTTAATAGTTTTACCAAATTGAGTTGTAACTTTTGTAACAAAATTATAAAGTAATTCCCATGTTTGACTTTTAGCATGCATTACAGAAGTCCAAGTGTGTTTGTTGTAGTCATCCACAATAGTTAAAAAGTATTTATGCCTATGAACAGAAGTTACAGAAACAAGTGCCCATATGTCACATTGTATTAAATCAAAACAATTAATAGAATAAGAAATGCTTTTGGGAAAGGGGAGCTTATATTACTTGACATAGTGGCAGATATCACAAACAACTTTAGAGGGTGCTTGAACATAAGGAAAATTTTACATATTTTTTCCACGATTTTGTATCCAAAATGCCCAAATCTATAGTGCCACATACCAATCTCTACCTATTTGTAAGAAGCAATAGATTTGGGAACATAATCTTGATTAAAAGTAGGAAAAGTAGGAACATAATCATGATAAGGCCTTTGTAGACCTTAGCATGCCCAATCATCTTCAAGGTAGAATTGTACTGAATCTGACATATCTTAGAAGGAAAAGTTAGAGTGTAGTTCATATCCTTGATTAAACTTTGAAAAGATATGAGATTGAAAGAGAATTTAGGAATGTATAAAACATTAAAAATAGTGAAATCTTTGGAAATTTAACATATATATATATATTATAAATTCATTTATTATTTATTAGTCTATTGTTATCTATTTATTCCTCCTACAAGAAAACCAAATATTCGGAGCACTAGGCTCTAATACCAGTGATGACAAAACTGAAGATAGAAGAAAGATGGATTGATAATGGAACAGAAGCTTATTTTAATGATTATATGGAAGAAATAGATTAAAATTAATAAAATCGAAATAGAATTTATAATTTCCATCAAAGAGAAAGCTTTGGAATGAAAGCTCAAAACTTCACAAACATTACTTCATAAAACTTTTTCACAGACACTTACAAAAACTTGCATATAAAACTTCACACACAAAAGATCATATGAACACACTAGAACACACTCGGCAGACACTTATTTATAGATACATAAGAACACGCTAGAACTTTTTGTAGTAGTTGACAAAATCACGAACAAAAAGACCATTCCCGAGGCGTGTAGATTCACTGTCCTTAAGGACTTATCCGTGGTGAATTGTGCAAGCCCCCTAAGATACAATAGGAAATTCCCAAAAATTTTGAGGATCTCAGAACTAGCAAGATAACTCTTAAAAAGAGTAAATAAAGAAAGTCAGGATAAGAAGAAGAGATATAAGAGAAAAAGGAGGATGAGAGAATGAGGGAGAATTGAATGAGAGTACGAAAGTGTGTGTTTGAGGGAGGAGTATAGTGCTCTATTTATAGAGGTGGATGGGGGCATAGATGGGCCAAAATCCATGGCCTGCAAAAGAAAAAAAAATCTCCAGCAACCAGCTTCACGTATAGTGTGGAAGGGAAACAAATCCAACGTTTGAAAAGTGGTTGCAATGGCTGCACCAGAACTCGTAGAAGAGGGAGAAAATCTTTCTTTTCTTTCCAATACACATGCTATTTATATAATAATCCCCGACATATTGCAAAAGATAAGAGATAAAAAGAAGAAAAGAGAAAATCCTGGGTTTCACATAGGATGTAATGCATTAGAGCTGGTATAACAAGCTATATGAACTAGTTTTAGATTGGGAAACTTAACATACAGTGTAGTTGGTATAGCAAGCTATATGAACCAAGGACACTTTATGTGTGTTAGCGGTTTATCAATCACAATACACCACCACAATTCTTGTTGTTATCGATGTGTTGTGCTTACTAGGCCATGCGTGTGCCCGGTATTCATGAGTACTCCAAAGATTATGCCAAGACCTCATACAAGTGGTCCCACTTAACACTCATATAGGTGATTTCATCAAGTGTATCCTGCAAATCATACACCACCCGTAAAGGATATGAAAATCATTAAAAATTTGCTTAAATTAAAATTCTTACATCATAGAGAATTTTAATTACAAAATTTAACCTTTCAATATTGTAGTCTCTAGCACTTTCACACACCATAAGAATGGCCAATATTGATTCAAAATCAATTTAGTGCTATCAGAACTAACATGTGATTTGTTTTTACCCATATGAACCTTATTCATGGGATCTCCAATCACAAAGGTTGGGTTACCATCACTTATTTTTTTGCAAGTGGCTTAAGTCTCATTCCCCTCGATGTTTCTAAAATCATATTTCTTCCCAAGGGTTTAGTCAGAGGATTTGCTAGATTTTGTTCTGACCTCACATAATCAATGGAAATAATTCCACTCTTTAGCAGCTACTTAACCAAATTATGTCTCAATTGTATATGTATGTTCTTTCCATTGTAGTTCTTATTTTTAGTTATAGCTCTTGCCGATTGGCAATCACAACGTATTGACATAGATAGGGTTGGTTTCATTCATAGAGGAATGTTTGATAAGAAGTTTTTCAACCACTCAGCCTCACTACCAGCCATTTCGAGAGCAACAAACTCATATTCCATTGTTGATCTTGCAATAATTGTTTGCCCGGTTGATCTTCATGTAATAGCACCACCCCCAAGTGTAAATACATAACCATTAGTGAATTTTGTCTCATCTGAATCAGAGATCCAGTTAGCATCATTGTACCTTTCTAATATAGTGGAAAATCCACTATATTCAATGGCATAATCCATTGAACCTCGTAAGTATCTCATAAGTCTTGTAAGTGCATACAAATGTTCCTGATTAGGACATTGAGTGTACCTACTTAGTCTACCTACTGCATAAGCAATATTAGGTCTTGAATAGCTCATTAAGTGCAGTAAGCTCCCAATTATCTAGGCATACTAAGGTTGAGAAACATATTCTTCTCTATTTGTCATTAATTTATGGTTAGCATCATAAGGGGTACTCACTGATTTGAAGTCATAATATCCAAACTTCCTAAGAAGTTTCTCAATGTATTACTCTTGGGATAGTAATATACTATCTCCCTTCCTTATGATTATAACACCTAAAATCACATTGGCTTCACCCATGTCTTTCATTTCAAAATTAGATCCTAAAAACAATTTAGTTCTAGAAACTATATTAATGCATGTACCAAATATTAACATGTCATCCACATACAAACATATAATGACACATTCACCATTTTCAGATTTAAAATACACACATTTATCAGCATCATTAGATAAGAAACCATCACATAGTAAGACACTATCTAGTTTTTCATGCCATTGTTTTGGTGCTTGTTTTAACCCATGCAATTAACCCATGCAAAGATTTTAAAAGCTTACATACCTTATTTTCTTGACCAGGGACAACACACCCTTTAGGTGGAGTCATATAGATTTTTTCCTCTAAATCACCATTTAGAAAAACAATCTTAACATCCATTTGTTGTATCACTAGCTTATGGGTAACTGCTAAGGCTAACAAAACTCGAATTGAGGAAATCTTTGTCACAAGAGCAAAGGGTTCAAAGTAATCTATGTTAGGTTTTTTAGTGAAACCTTTTGCTACTAACCTTGCTTTATACTTATCTATGGATCCATCTGCATAATACTTTTTCTTAAATATCCACTTACAACCAATGAGTTTTTCTCTTTTAGACAAATCTACAAAGGTCCAAGTATTATTTTTCTGAATTGATTCAATTTCAGTCCTAATGGCCTTATCCCACTATTTTGCATCAGGAACATTAGTAGCCTCTAGAAAGCTTGTTGGATCATTTCCAACTAGATAGGTATAAAAGTCATCTCCAAAAGAAGTTTCCTTCTTTGTCTTTTACTTCTTCTCAAAACTTCACACATGGCATCACTATTATTATCTATAGACTGTTCAAGTGTCTCACTAACCTTTAAAGAAAATATATATTCAAAGAACTTAACATTTTTGGTCTCCACAATAGTATTATGTTCTATTACATCACTTTTAAGAACAAGAAACTTATAGGCACTATGTTCAGCATAGCCTAAAATCATACAATCAGAGGTTTTAGAGCCTATTTTTCTTTTCTTAGGATCGGGTAACATTACCTTAGCTAGGCACCCCTACACTCTTAGATATTTAAGATTAGGTTGATAACCTCTCCACAACTCATAAGGAGTTTTATCGGTTTTCTTATGAGGTATCCTATTTTGTAAAAAACATGCAGTAAAAAGGGCTTCTACCTAAAGGTTATTTGGTGCACTAGAACAAATAAGCATGGCATTCATAATTTCCTTATGAGATATATTCTTTCTCTCAGCTACCTCATTAGACTCAGGTGAATATGGTGGGGTTACTTCATGGATGATACCTTCTTTAACACAATATTCATTAAATAAAACATATTCACCACCTCTATCTGATCTAATCCTCTTAATTTTCTTATTCAATTGATTTTCTCATCAGGAAGGATTATATTCTCAGCTTTGATACCTTCAAGCAGCTAGTGATATTCGTTGATTTGGATTTTAATGTCCTTATCTTCAATCATCTCCCAGTGGTAGTAGTTCCTTATGATAAATCTTTGTTTGACTACATCTTTTGCAGTATATTTGAGGATCAAAGAATCCCAAATTTCTTTTGCTTCCTTGTATGAACAGTACACATCGAACAGGTCATTAGACAATGCACTAAGTAAAGTGTGTCGACATACATTGTTTGCATGAATCTAGTCTTCAACTTGTTTTGAAGCGATATTGGAGTTGGGTTTTGAAGATGTGAGAGCAGTAGCAACTCCATACATGTTTAAAAGGGTAGACACACGTTCTTGCCAGCCATGGTTTTGACACATTCGAAAAAGGTTTCGCAAAGACCGTTTGAGCTCCGAAAACAGTATTTGGATTCTCCGTAGAGGATGAGTTGTTGTTGTTGTCAGCCATAAGTCCTTAAGATTGTTGTAGTAGCTGACAAAATCACGAACAAAAAGACTTCCCAAGGCGTGTAGATTCACTATCCTTAAGGACTTATCCTCGGTGTATTGTGCAAACTCCCCCAGGATACAACAGGAACTTCTCGAAAATTCTGAGAATCTCAGAACTAGCAAGATAACTCTTAAAAAGAGTAAATAAAGAAACCCAGGATAAGAAGAAAAGATTAAGAGAAAAGAAGGCTGGTAGAATGAAAGAGAATTGAATGAGAGTATGGAAGTGTGTGTTTGAGGGATGAGTATAGTGCTCTATTTATAAAGGTTGATGGGAGCATAGATGGGCCAAAATCCATGGCTTGCGAAAGAAAAAAAATCTCCAGCAACCAACTTCACGTGGAGTGTGGAAGGGAAACAAATCCAAAGTTTGAAAAGTGGTTGCCACGGCTACACCATATCCCATGGAAGAGGGATAAAATCTCGCTTTTCTTTACAATACACATGCTACTTATATAACAGAACTTACACAATTTAATACAATACCCTTACATGATTTACAACTTTGTCATTGATTTTACTATTTAAGATTCTTTAATGAAAATATCTCGTCTATTATCAAGCTTGTCATGATGAGCATCTTGTCACTTCTTTTTTTTTTTCTTTTTCAACTTCCCATTATGAGAATTTTGTCATGTCTTCTTTTTCATCTTCTTGTCATGATGAGCATCTTGTCACTTCTTCTTTTTTCTTTTTCAATTTCCCATTATGGGAATCTTGTCATGTCTTCTTTTTCGTCTTCAAACTTTAATAATGGAAATCTTGTCATATTTTCTTAGTTGAACATGTCATAGGGATTGAATTGATTACTCTCTTCTTTAGAGTTAGTCTTTGATCTTGTTGATTTTGCCTTGATTATTTTTTCAAATTCCTTCATGCTTATTATTGTTATTAATTCTGCTAATAACCTTTGTTTTTCTGCTAGAAATAATGACTCTTGTGTCAATGATAAACTTGTTTCTTCCCTCTTTTGATTGTAATTTGTTTGCCATTGATGAATATTTCTTTTGTAATGAGACCTATATCAAACTTTGACCACCACTTGATTTTAAACTTTCTTGACATAAATTTGATGTCTACACTTTCATATGTTGATTCAATAATGTATTTCCAAGTTACAATCCAAGTTATACGTTGAGTAACAACAAAGGATATCAATTTATATCAAGAATCAAACGAAATATTTTTTCGAAAATATGAATAAATTTCAATAACTTGAAAGGGAAACTTTGTCAATAATGAACCAAATTCAGAAAGCCATTTAATAAACCATTTTTGAAATTTTAGAGAGATTAATCTCCTAATCCATAAGAACCACAATGTGTTCCAAGATGGACATATAATGCCCATGATTGTGTAAACTTTTTGTTCGTTGCATGTTCTATACAAATTATCTTTTTCCATCTAAGAATTCTTTCCTGAGTTTCGTAATTCAGTTTCTACAAGTATGCATCATATATTAAGGCCGTTAAGCTATTTTTTGTTTAACAGTTAAAGCCAGGTGCTGCGTCTCTCAAAGCCACTTTCTGTTAATTGATACATAGTTCCTGTTTAATATTGAAAAAGGTGACATTAATTCTATGACGTAAAATAAAAAACAAATCCTCTTCAAACATGAAAGAAACCACATCTTAATAATTCAAAGCTTGATCAGCTCAATTGTCTGTGGATTCCTCTTTAGCTATTCAGATTAAATTTTAGCATATTCAGATTAATCTGTTTATTTCTTCAAGTACTTGTAAATGACCTTATCCAAATAAAAGAAAATTGTGAGGGAATTTGAAACAGGATAAGCAATAATAACTGAGACATCTACTTCTATAGTAAAAATAGTGATACAAATCAGTTTGAAATGAACAACCAAATTTGTAACATTCAACTTCCATTCGTACAAGAGGCAGGGATGAGGTTTTTCCTCTAGAAAGAAACTGGTCAGATATTATCACTGTGTTTAGACGTAGTCTCAATAAGTAGGTGTGTTTTTCATCCCCACAAACTGTTGGCCAGTGTCTACTTCTTGAATCCGTATAAACTCCCAACTACCTGTTATGTCAACCATTATCAGAAGCTTGGAACATTGGTCACAACACAAATGTATTGCGGTAAAAAATATCATGATCATAAGATGCTATAATGGCATCAGAAAACACTTGTATTGAGAAGAGCATAGAAATGCTACCAAAATCCTCTCTTCAAAACCGCTTCGGCTTCGAATCTGCTAACGAAACTCGTATAGCTCTGCCATTCAAGTCCTGCAACAAATGTCAAATAAACACAGTTTTATACAAACCCATAGGACTTTGAAATGTGAATTCCGAAAAAGAAAAGGCACAACCTTGGTTTTATGCGCCTTCTAAACAAATGGGGATATATATGGAAGAAAAAGTAAACTAAAAATATTTCACAAACCAACTCTTCAGGATTAGCACGCTTACCACACCATCCAAGGACTCAATTGCACTGTTAACTTCTTCGGAACTACTGTAAGTCACAAATCCAAAGCCTCTTGATCGTCCACTGTCTCTGTCATAGACTACCCTTGCTTCCAGGACATTTCCTTGTTCCCGAAACAATGACTCCAACGCTACGTGGTCAACACCCCAAGCAAGATTACCCACATGGACTTTGTGTTTATTATCTGAAAAATCACCACCACCACCACCACCAACTCTGTTAGAACTTCTAAAACGAGAAGAACTCTCATTCCGAGCAGGGGGTGGCCCAGCATTCACTTTCAAGGCCCTTCCATCCAGTTCCTATCAATTACCAAAAGATCCATTCCTTAGATATGATAAAGAAATGAACACATACATGGCAGTGATAAATGCAAATTATATATTCACATTTCACACCAGACAAGTTCAACCCTCAAACAAAACTGTTTAACCACTAGCTTGTTGGATTACAGGCAAATTGCTGTTTGTATCAACCAATACAGATATTGAGTGAAATTTGTATGCCAAGGGTAATAGAGTTAATTCTGGGACTGAGTAAGACCCACCAAGAGTTTCTCTGGCTGGTTTCATAGTGTAAGTATCAAAATTGATTAACAACTCCAATGCAACTCAAAAACCAACTCCACCTTACCACAACTATTCTTCCAAACATCACCCAAACATAAATCAATTTTATCAACCCCATTATCACCAATCTAGAAAGAACCAAACAAACGCTAAGGCTTCAAACACAAGTCATCTTCATCAACAACAACAAAACTATAAACTCACATATCCATTGAACTGCTGAACAGCCGCTTCAACCTCCTCAGCCGAAGACATGGTCACAAACCCAAACCCCCTGCTTCTCCCAGTCGTCTTATCATAAATCACCTGTCCAAAACACAAAAACAAGTCACGACCCAATTCAATTCTGCCCAAAGGGCTTCCAAAAAACCCCTCAAAAAACCAAACTTGGAACCGAAACATAAACATCACCTCGACCACCTCCACGACCCCAACGCTTTCGAAGAGCTCTGCGAGCTGCGCACTGTCGACGCTGAACGGAAGGTTGCCGACAAAGACCTTAAGGTCGGGGGAGAAGCTCTGGCCGGCGCTGAAGGTGTCCTCTTGCTGGCCGTAGTCAGAGACGGCGACACGGGGAAGGAAGCGTGAGGGTAGGGAGAAAGTGGATTTGAGGAAAACGGTAGAAATGGAGATGGGTTTGGCGTTAGGGGTGAGGGAGAGAGAAGAGGAGAAGCATTTGGGAGAAGAGAGAGGATGATGTGTTCTGAGAGTGAGAGTTGGGAGTGCAAGAGAAGTTGCAGAGGTAGACATTGTAACGGATAAGGTTTTGGAGAAAGGAGAAGAAGTAGGGTTTATGGAGGAAGAGGAGATTTTGAGTGAGTGAGGAGTGTGATGATATTTATGAGCAAAAAGGAGAAAGCATAGTGATAAGGTTTATTCATCATCCATTTACTACTTTATCCTTCATCTTTCTCATCAGACAGATATTTTCTTCATCCTTCTAAAAACATTAGGTCTTTTCTGGGAATCAAAATATTTATCGACGTGGACATGGTAACGTTCAGATATTTTGGGTATGGGTGAAATGAATATGCAGAAATACGGGGTTTCTTCTTACACCTACCAGATTTCTTTTTCACCTCCAAAGTTTTTGCTTTTCAAATTATACCCTTAAACAAAATAAATCAGAATTAAAAAAATTGCTGACCAAACATATTTATTGTTTGTCTGTCATCTCAATTTCCAAATCACTTTCCAACTTAGTTTCAAGTTTAAACAGCGTTCTCTATTTTTCGCATTGTTCTCATTTTCTAAGGGTTTCTCGGCGTTTTCATTGCATCTACATTCTCTATTCTCTGATCATTAGCATTGTACATAAGCATCAGCGAAGTTTTCTTGAGTATTGTCTTATATTGCGGTCAGTTTTTTCCTATTTCACCATCTACCTCACCTTCATTTTTCAGCAATGCATGCATTCATTCGTTGTAATGGCTTGAAATATTTCATGCGTTAACTATTTGAGCATGCTAGTAGTATAAAATAAGAAGTTTTGAGAGAAATCGTAGACAAATTATAAAGATAAGTTTACCGAAAATATATATATATATATATATATATATATATATATGTATGATTTTTTCAACCTTTAACAGAGGTCAACATCCGATAAACAAATGTACTAGATGTCGAGATCCGGGTCGTGCTAAATTTAAAAATGGACTTTCGAAGTGTAAATAAAACTTGTTTTGTGTATTTCAGATGTCGAGATCCAATTTGTGTTTTTGTCAGATGCCTTTCGGATGTGGAGTTCCGGTTTCATAGGCTCCCGGATGTGGAAATAAAATATAGGTTCTCGCTTCCAAATGTGGACTTCCAGAAGGTTACTTTCCCATTTCGAATATAGGTTCTCGTCTTTAACTGAATGTTGACTTCCACAATTGTCTTTAATCAGATGTCGACTTTCGGAAGGTTCTTCACTCGGATGTCAAGTTCCTATTTGATGTGTTCCTGAAAGTGGAAAAAATATGTTCTCATCTCTAGATGTTGAGATCCGGTACGGTCTGCTGGCTTTCGAAACTCGATTTCCAATGACACGAAATCCCATTCCTTTCTTTTTCTTTTTTCTTTATGCGTGATGACAGGCTAGTTTAGAGCATCTTGAACATGTATCCCTCTAAAGTTGTGTGCTTTATCGATGTATCCCTCTGAAGGGTTATTCAAAGTGTTAGTGTTGTAATGGTGCTCTAGTATTAAATTTGCATGGGAGAGGTGTGGAGTTAAGCTACTACGTGTTGTTATTAATGATGGTAATGAGACGATTAAAGACGTGCATTTGTGATGCATATTTCTAGTGGAGACATAACATTATTTTTGTGCAAGTGAATTAAGATTTTACAAGAAAAACAAGTGTATTTTGATGTTGATCGAGAGAAATCTCCTAAACTTACTTGTTAATGTTGTGGTGACGATAATAAGTATTTTCATTGCATGAGCTTCCACTTGCATGCTTCATTTTCAACTATATATGTTTTATATCTTAAGTTCAATGATATCATAGTGTCCTTTGAATTTAAGAAAAACATCGTTATTGGTGTATATATTTTAAGATAAGTACGAGCAAGTTTATATTTTTTATTCTGTATGTTGATGATATCTTGCTTGTGACTAATGATCTTGGTCTATTAAGTAAGACTAATAGATTTCTCTTTAATAACTTTGAAATGAAAGATATGGATAAAACATACTATGTGATAAGAATAGAAGTATTCAGTGATAGAGCACAAAAACTGTTAGGTTTGTCTCAAAAAACATATTAATAAAGTTTTAGAGAGATTTAAAATCGATAAATGTTTAGCATCTCCTGTTCCAATACAAAAAGGAAACAAATTTAGTTTCATGCAATCTTTAAAGAATGATTTGGAATGGAAACAAATGGAAGACATCCCTTATGCATTTGTTGTTGGGAGTTTGATGTATATTAAAAAATGTATGAGGCTAGATAGCTTTGTAGTTGGTATGCTCGGTAGATATCGGGGTAATCCAGAACTGGATCATCAGAAAGTTACAAAGAAATTTTAAGATACCTAAAAGAAACAAAGAATCATATGCTTACTTATAGGAAATTTGGTCACCTTGAGGTGATTGGATATACAAATTCAAACTTCGTCAATTGTATGGATATAAAAAAGTTAACATTTGGTTATGTGTATCTTTTAGCCGAATAAACGATTTCATGGAAAAATGGGAAATAAACTATCATTGTTGCATCCTGTAACATCCCGACAGGATATTACATATTTAAATAATAAAAAAATAGTAAATAATAGTCAATTAATGAAACCTTATTTCCCAAAAATGAGGAAAATTTAAAACTTTATTGCATTTATAAAATATCTCAAATTCAACTTATAAACTCAGTTATAAAATAAATCCATGTTCATAAACCAAAGGTTACAAATTTGTAAAATCCATAATAAAACAACTCTATAAAAAATCTCCCAAGCTAGCTCATGCTCTGTCTCTAAGCCTCACCAGATCCACCTGCAACATCATCTGCTCCCGTGTACCATGTACACGATCATCGCCAAACACAAGCAAATAGGGTGAGTTAATATCAACAAATCATATATATATATATATATATATATATATATATATATATATATATATAACATCTATATATCAACATCAATATACCAAAGGAATCCCATCCTATGATTTCATGCCACAAAGGCACCACCATGTTAACCCGTGTTCTACGTCTCTTAATGAGTACCTTAAGGTGTCTTGCTACCACACCTACCAGCCATAACTGATAGAGCACGTGCGAGAAACCATGCTACGAATCACACTTCGCAACACCAGGTGGAGTTCCCAATACGAATAAACATTCGTAACGTCGCAAGACTACCAAACTAGTCAGCTTGATGCTGAGAAGGGCAATCTAACTGGATCCTTTGTACACGCCACAACGTGCACACTCACACCGGCAACACTCGCCAACCCAAGCCACAACTCAAGAGTTCCTCGTGTTCATCCACCATCCCGAGCCACAACTCAAGAGATGTCATTCTGAGCCACAACTCAAGGAACGCCACGTATTTAACCCTCATCCCAAGCCACAACTCAAGGGATACGTTATGAGCCACAACTCAAGGAACACCAGTAAGTCGACCTTCGAGATATCACCAAATCCTTGTAGATCACGCACATCTAAAGCATGCAAAACACTATCGTCTAGCGCTATTCATGAGTCGTCAAGCGCAACGTGCTTCCAGATCGCCTGGCGGGGGACGCATGCTGCCAAGCGCCAAGCACCACTGCACACCCTACCTCTGCAGGTATCGCCTGGTGGGACTACCTTCATCGCCAGGCACCACACGTTCTTATTACCCTCTGTATTCATAGTTGTCCCGTGTCGGTTTCCATGCTACTGCTAGGTGCCACACCAGTACTCACACAATACTGGTTCTGGTTTAGGTTCAGGTGTAGTCGCTCACATCCTTACACATTGTCGCAACCGGAATCGCGACGGGAAGGCGAATCAAAAAAAGAAACGGGTTTAAAAAGGATTTAGGAGTAGCCACCATAGTTATTCTGGAAAACTATGAAAAACCATAAAAATAAGACAAGTCTGCGAAAAACCAGATTTTGGATCCGAGAGTCGGTTACGCATAAGGAAGGTGTTAGCACCCTACGACGCCTGCCCGAGGGCGGTACCTTTAATTAAAAATGCAAAGCTGATGTGGTTTTCAAGTTATTAATTTTCCCCAAAAATAATAAGACAAAAAAATGATAATAAGAAACAAAAATATTTTTTTTTAATTTTTTGGGCCCGACAAGGATTGACCTTGGTCCTACGTATTCTCATTAAAAATGAGAAATCAGGGTTACGTAGTTCTTTAAAGATATTTGTGGGAAAATATTGGTGTTTTTTGTATTTTTGAAATTTTATATTTTTTTGTATTTTTGAATTAATTGAAAATATGTGTCACACGATGCGAGCGGTCGGACGGACACTAAAAGAAAAAGAAAACTATTTTTCGATATTTTCAAATTATTTGGAAGAAAGTGTCACACGACGCGAGCGGCCGGACAGACACAATAAAAAAGAAAGAGAACCCCTTTTTTATTTTCCTATATTTTAATTTTTATGATTTTTAAATACGTTTGTTTTCTTTTTTTTAAAATAAATAAATAAATAAATAAATTTATAAAAGGATGAAATTATTTAAGAAGAATAAAAATGGGAAACAGAAGGTAAGGGTGCACGAGTAATTGGTGGGGTGCACAAAGCAAATACAACAACAAGCCCAAAAACAATAGACAAAGACATGGGGTGCAGGAGTGTCACATGTGGGAGGTGCATGATGTAACAGGTGGGGTGCGTGCAGTAAATAAAGGGGTGTGCTAAGGAAACAAAAAAAGGAGGTGCAGGAATTAAAATTGGGGGTGTGCGAAAAGAAAGGAGGAGGGTGTGGTTGAGTTAAAAGAGGGGGTGTGCGTGGTAAAAGGGTTCAATGCCTGCTGCCCCTTTTTATTTTTTCAGAAAAACCCTAACAGAAGCCAAAGCTTCTTCCCCTCACATGGCAGCCTCTTCTTCTCGACACCACCACAACTCCAACCTCTGTCACCGTTCGCCTCTGTTTCTGCTTCACCGCACCACCACGACACCGAGCAGCTAGCTCGCCGGCGACAACGCCGATCATCACCCACCGGCGACACATCTCTTTCTTCCTTTTTCTCCAACGCGCACGAGATAGGTGAGATCTCCAGAGCCCCGCCGTCGCTCACCGCGCCGCTCTAGCCACCAGAGCCTCACCGTCGACGCCGGAAGCCACTCCTTCTCTCCTTCTCTCTCGCGAGATCGACGCCCGCGCTAGGAGCCGCCGTCATGTGTATGCTCCTCAAGAACTGCCGCACCCGTGGCCACCGCACCGCGTCCCTGCCGTCGGAAACATCACCGGCGACATCCTGTTCTTAGGGGTGTCGTCGTCGAGAACCCGGGAACGCTCGGCCTTTGCTTTCTCTTCGCATATCGTCTTGAACCGCCTCTGTGTGATATCCAAGGTCGCTGCCGTCGGCGCGTCTTTCGTTTAAAGCTCCGAATCGCCAGCGGCCTCGCCGGCGGCGAGGGTTTCTATTCTTTGTTTTTTTTTTGTATTGGGTCGTTATGGTGAATTTGAGTGTGTGACAGTGATGATGACGAATGAATGTGATTCTGGTTGTTTGTGGTGTTGTGTTTGGGTTCTGGCTTGGCGGTCTTGCACTCACTCACTCGTACAACAGGAACATCCAAACAAAAATATATCTTAACAGATAAAATAAAATAAAAAAAACATTGTGCTCTGTTCTTTACTGTACCAGTTGCGATGGGAATAAACAAAAGGAATAACAGAGATGTAACTATGCTCATTTCAAACCATCTATACAACATAAGTTTTAATTCATACACCCATGAACATCAACAGCAACATCAAACCTTCCAATTTCAAAATTTGGGACAAGGCTGAGAGCAGATGTTGCTTCCTGCTCCTTCAGCCATCATGACCATGCTACATGCCCTTCCCCATACAAAACCATAATAGCGTAGCATGCATGGGTCTGACAATTCCCCATACAAAACCATAATAGCGTAGCAATGCATGGGTCTGACAAAAGAGAGGCCTTACGTTACTTCTTTCTTTCCCCTTTCCCTTCTCTCTCTTTTTTTCTTTTTTCTTTTTATTAAACTAGAATGAGAGATGTAAAACAAAAAAGGAGCTGTAATAACAGAAAGAAAAATAATGTAATAATCAAAATAATAAGCCCAAATAAACAAATAAATAAATAAAACAAAACTAAAATAAAATATATATAAAAAAATAAATAGATAATTATTTTTGTCAAACCAAAACATATTTTTTTTCTTTTCTTTTCTTAATTATTTATTTATTTATTCTTCTCAATTGAACTTTAATTAATTAATTAATTATTTTATTTTATCATTGTTATCCGGACGAAATTGGGTGTTGAGACACATAAAGTCACTCAACCAATCCAATTTTCATGTCATAGCACAATAACAATGCCCACAATACCATACTTCCATCATAATTACTACGTCAAGAGTTCTCACTTCAATCATACTATTATTAGAATGCTTAACCACCCTTAACCTTAAGTTAATGATATGCCTTATACCACTGTTATGAACACCTCATCACAATCAATTAGGAATACTACTAATACCATATCATTCATTAAATGGTCCCGTTTGTCTCACTACCTTGTCCTAATCTATAGCTTAACAAGCCTAAGTTTATCCATCCAAGCTCTTACACATATATATTCATGAACTCCTACTTCTTATTTCATCAGTCCATTACAATAATTTCTTTGTATCATCTAACTAATCCTCCATAATTACAATTCCCCATTACTTTAAGTCATGTCAATTCCAATACATCACATTAAACCTTATTAACATTTACCACCAGTTTTCAGTTTAGGCCAATCCCTATAATATTCCCAAACCTTCAAAGTATATTGCACATGACCCAAATTAATTTCCCAACCACCACTACGCACCAAAACTCACAAAACTCACAACTCTAGTATGGCACTTGGTGGCAACTAAGGTGCGGCCAAGCGGTTCCTACTTTTCTAGGACCCCAAAATTCTCCTTGCACCTGCGAACCTTAACCAACCCCAGGTATTCTGGTTTTAATCGAAATTTCGACCCAATAGGCTACACTCACATGTTTAGATTCACGATCCATTCCTAAAGCTCCAATATACGATATTTCATTAACAATTACTACTTAATTTAGTGCAATTTTGAGAATCCCAAATCATCAACCCTACAATAACATTCATACAATTTTCCCTAATTAATATCCAATTACAGTGTAATTACAACGATTCTTAATCCTCAACAATCACCGCATATACGAATTCCATTTTTCCTCGATTAAAATCGTTCCAGAACCCTAAAAACATCAAAATCGAACCAAAATTGGTTCGCGTCGCCTGGTGGGTGTTCATCACCGCCAGGCATTCAACAAAACCCAAAAAACTGGGTGCTCAGGGATGTGTCACCTGACGACACATTGCTTGTCGCTAGGCGATTCCTCGTAGGAACTTAGAAACCATCAACAAATGCATGAGTCGCCTGGCGACAGTTCATCGTCCGCTAGGCGGTTTCTGGAAATTTTCTAGAAACACAAATTTACATAGAATCATCACGGTTCAGGCTTTCAACAATCATTTAATGTATGTATAATAGCACGAATTAGAATAACGGAGTCCAAGTCCCCTAACCTGGATTTCTTCACTTTAAAACTGTTGATTCAAGAGTTCTTCCTTGACCAACAATGGCTTCCCTTGACAATTCCGCAACAGCCCTCAAACCTCTCTGAACGTAGTTCTTATGCTCTCAAAAACTAATTCAGATGTTTCCCAAGGTTGCCCTATGCTTTTCTCACTATGTCTTCTCTCTCTCCTTTTCTAATTTCACTTAATTAACCATAATTAAGTCAAAAACGAAAATTGCATTAAGATTGTTTTAATTGCTCAAGATGCCTTTGTGCCTGTTTTTCTAGCCTACCTTGGCAGTCTATTGTCAGCTAGGGTTTCTCTACCCTTTCACATTCGTGCCAAAAGAAATTTTGGCAAAAAAAAAATTTAGTTATTATTCACCAAGGTTCAAACCTATAACCATGCCAATGTCAAATCAACACACAACAACTTAACCAATTCATGTTTCATGATAATTTTTATAATTATAGGATTATCTTATCACTCTTCATGATCCAATATATTATTAAAATAATAATAAATTAAATAACACATAAATTACATACATAGGACTGGAACAACACAATCAAGTACGGTTCAGGCTTGAAACATCACGGTTCAGGCTTTCAACAATCAACATAGAATCATCACGGTTCAGGCTTTCAACAATCATTTAAATGTAAGTATAATAGCACGAATTAGAATAACGGAGTCCAAGTCCCCTAACCTGGATTTCTTCACTTTAAAACTGTTGATTCAAGAGTTCTTCCTTGACCAATAATGGCTTCCCTTGACAATTCTGCAACAGCCCTCAAACCTCTCTGAACGTAGTTCTTATACTCTCAAAAACTAATTCAGATGTTTCCCAAGGTTGCCCTATGCTTTTCTCACTATGTCTTCTCTCTTTCCTTTTCTAATTTCACTTAATTAACCATAATTAAGTCAAAAACGAAAATTGCATTAAGATTGTTTTAATTGCTCAAGATGCCTTTGTGCCTGTTTTTCTAGCCTACCTTGGCAGTCTAATGTCAACTAGGGTTTCTCTACCCTTTCACATTCGTGCCAAAAGAAATTTTGGCAAAAAGAAAATTTAGTTATTATTCACCAAGGTTCAAACCTATAACCATGCCAATGTCAAATCAACACACAACCACTTAACCAATTCATGTTTCATGATAATTTTTATAATTATAAGATTATCTTATCACTCTTCATGATCCAATATATTATTAAAATAATAATAAATTAAATAACACATAAATTACATACATAGGACTTGAACAACACAATCAAGTACTCTCAACCACTTAAGCTAGTACTTTTCCACGTCATATCAATCAATAATTAATGCCTTAAAGGCTCCCACTACCTGCATTTATTAATTAATTAAATTTCACAGGTCTTACACATCCACCAAGAAAGTTGAATTTGTGGTATGCTTTGAGGCCACAATTTAGGCTAATTGGTTGTAGAACTTTATTTTGGGACTTGGAGTAGTCGATAGTATTGCCAAGCCGCTGAAAATTTATTGTGATAATTTCGCAACAATCTTCTTTTCTAAGAACGACAAGTATTCAAAAGATACTAATCATATGAAATTGAAATACTTTGTTGTTATGTGACATTCAAAGTTCTTTAATATATAAGTGTATGAAATTTGTGTTTTCTTCTTTATGTATATGTATATGTATGCAAACTATGATGAAGAAAAAAAATGTTATTATTATTGAAAATGACATTATGTTTGAACTTATTATGAACTTCTCATTGTAAAGCCATATTTAGGAGAAAAGAATAATACAATTGTACATGGAAGTGAACATGTCGATTGAATGACGTGGAACTACCATGACTCTTGTTATTTCTATATCTTTAATTATAAATAATGATGGAACAAATTTATGTAAGGTCCTTTAATGCACATTATGTTTTATGTATTAAATCACATAATGTTATGACATCATATGAGTCAAATGGGAGAATGTTTGAATTAATTGATGAATTAATTTTATTATGTGACTCATTTGAAATATTAGGATGGACTTAAATGTGATTTAATAAAATATAAGGACTTGTTGGTTATTATGAAAAGTTATAACAAATTAAAGATAAAATAAAAATTACGATAACCAACTTGATGGACGTTAGTTAATGAAAGGGATTAAGGTTCTATCTTTGGTCATAAGGTTCTTTCATAGTAAACCATCTAGAAAGTGTTAGAGGAGAAAAACAAATAAAAAGATAGATTATGGAAAGGAGATTGAAGAACACATTAATGTAGATCTCTCAAGGATCAATTCTAGTATCCTATTTTGATTATATTGTGAGAATTGTAAATCTTAAGGTCCTAGAGTAGTTTTCTTTGTATGAATGAAGAACATAAACTACACATTAACTTACATGTTATTATTGAATCTTTATCATGATTATTTTAATCTTGCACAACCTAAAAGATGGTCTTTTATCTAATTTGA
This sequence comes from Vigna unguiculata, assembly GCF_037176805.1. Classification (NCBI taxonomy): domain Eukaryota; kingdom Viridiplantae; phylum Streptophyta; class Magnoliopsida; order Fabales; family Fabaceae; genus Vigna; species Vigna unguiculata. The sequence continues at coordinate 10,297,603 of NC_140798.1, read as the reverse complement.
AATTTTACCTAACACTATTTCTTATGATTTTGTCGGTGTTTTTTTTATAGAATTATTTTTCCATGGTATTTTATATAATATTTAATATATATTTAATTATTATTTGCTTGATCACAACTGAACCAATCAACATGAGCTTTTGTCTTCCTTAAGTAATGGATTATGTTTTGTTTCTAGAGAGTGTTGACAATGAAATTATCTTGTAGGAACTTAAGATGAAGAAGCAAACTCCTAAGGAGGTTAGTTATAATTATCATATTTTCTTAATTATATTTTAGTGTGTAACTTTTAAGCAACCACACTTTTTGTAACATCCTAGCCGAAAATTACTTATTAAAAGTAAATAAGAAATTAATTTATAAAACATCATATTTATTATCGCAATTTCCCAAAAACGCGGGAAAATTAAAACTTCAAATGTCGCATAAGTAATAAGTAAAACCACAATATTCAATTATTACAAAACCAATTCCTCCAATATAAAAGTTACAAAAGAAAAGTCCATAATGAAATCTAAGAAACTGTCCCATAGTGATCCCCACTCCGTCTCTATGCATCTGCATGCTCATCTGCATCAACATCTGCTCCCATGTAACGAGTTACATGATCATCTCCAAACACACACAAATAGGGTGAGCTCATTTAAATAAATGAAACACATATCACAATAAATATAAATTACATCATCTTCATATCATAACCTGGGTTAGTATAATCCTTCCCTTTTTCCTTAGATCTCCACTTCCAAAACTTGTATTAGGCGTCTATCATTTCTATACCATTTAGGTGAGATCAATGATCGATCTTTGCTGCACGAGTGTCTACTCGCCCCTCTGACTACAGGCCACCACCTGATAGTCCACATGTGGGAATAACTTTGCCACAGGATCTCACTGTAACACCAAGTGGAGCTCCCCAAAACAAACATAAGTTTGTAGTTGTTCCCAGACTACCAAACCTCTATCAGAATACACTAAAGAGAGCAATCACCCGAAACCTCGTCGTACGAGCCATAACTCACACACTCCACTAGACTTCCTAAACCACCAGGCTACAACCTAGAGTGGTCACGTGTTACCCCAATACGAGTTGCACTCGTAATTGGGTCCCCAGCCAAAGCCTCGCATCATGAACATCACCTAAAGTTGTGTAGAAACCCTTTCTCACGCACCATCACTGGACCAAAATCGCCTGGCGTGCATCTCACGTCGTTAGGCGGAATCTAGTTTCAGACCGCCTGGCGGGCATCACACACCGCTAGGCACCAAGTGCCAGCAGAATCCTCACTGCACTGTCACCGCCTGGCGGACACCTCCCTATCGCCATGCGCCTCCGTTGATAGTGGCCACTGCCACTATTTTTGGACCATACCGCCTGGCGGCGCACCCCGCGCTGCCAGGCGCCATACCAATAGCGCATTGCTACAGGTTGGCATTTTTCTCAGGTCTTAAGAGACCCCAAACATACCATACATCATTCTCATACCAATCATAGTATTTCAGACATAATAATATAACCAAACTCAACATATACCAATAACTCATGCCCAATTCACATATACACAATTAAATCATACCAATTTGATTATCATCATGCACATTTACTCTTCATCAATTACTACTATAACCTGCCACATACACTCAATGTATTCCAAGTATTATAATCTTACAATCTAAAATTCATATAACTCATGTCACCACAGTTTGGACATTATTGCTCATGCAATCTATTTAATCATGCTCCAAGCACAATCACACTGCCAAGTATTCACAGTTTCACCATTTCAAACCCACTTTTCCATAACTAAATAATTTTCTACTATTCACTCATCATCTTATACATGAGTAATTCTCAATCATTTAACCCAACCATACATATCACATAATTACAGTTTTCTAATAACTGAGGTTCATATCAGCATACAAATTATTTAGCTTACACATAGATCTCGATCATACCTTCTCATTCATTTTCATATTATGTCCCACACAACACACAATCACTCACAATACAAACTGAATTCACACTCTAGCTGAACCGAGGCGTTGCCTAGCAGTAGCTATTGGGCCGCCAGGCGGCTCACAAACTTCTGGATTCAGTCCAGATTCTTCCTGCAACGATGTGAGCCCTAACTTCCCCAATTACAACTCTTCTACGTGTTTTGACACATTATCATTAGCAAACAAGTTGTTCAATTCAATATTAACTCCCATTTCATTCTTGATATTCCACAGAGTACCAATCAACATATATGATACATATTATCTCATCTCTCATTCCAGCGTGGCCTCTCATACCCAATCAAACAAAGATTCATGCAATTTTCGCAACTACACAATTATAAATAATAATTCATCAAGCCAATGATTCACGCACAATAGAAATTCAATCCCAGCATCATCACACCACGAAAACATTAACAAATAGAGAAAACTGGACAACCCAATTCGTGCTGCCTGGCGGGTCTCCTTCAGTCGCCAGGCGGTTCATAGTGAAAACCCAGAATTTAGGTTTCTGGAGCATGCATCGCCTAGCGGGTCATTCAACGCTGCTAGGCAGTTCTAGGAGATTTCCAAAAATGCGACGAAATTAAGAAAAATTGACATACTTTGCATTTCCAATTCTCAAGCACATTACGACAATAGACAATCACGATTAAATCAAGATAAGGAACTCTCCTAACATGGATTCCTTGCTTAATTTGATAAATTCTCTAGCCTTCGTTGCTCTTCTTCCAATTCCACTCTTCCTATCACACCCAACTTAGTTTTCAGTCTGAATTTTCCTCTCCTCACAACACCTACCAATGGCAGACTCCCCAGCCCCTTCTCTCTTCTTATTTGGTCTCTTTAGTCACACCTTAATCAGGGTTAATGACCATAAAACGAAAAACTAAGTATTTAGTGAGCTTAATGATCATTCAATGGATGGTTTGAGATACTTTTCCAGCCATCCTAGCTGCTCGGCTAGGGTTTGTGTGACCCTTCATGTTCATGCCAAAGTAAATTTTAACAAAAAGAAAATTATTTTGTTCAAGCTAAGGTTTGAACCCATCACCACACAATTATAATTCAAGTGCAGAACCATTTCAACTAAGTCATCTTTCATGCCAATATTTATGTATATAAAACTATCTACGTACTCATCACGCCCTAAACACTTCATCAGAAAATAATAAAATTAAATATCACACAATTGGCATTCATTGGACTCAAACCCAAGTCCTCTCACACAATCAAGTACTCTCAAGCACTTAAGCTAGTACTTTTCCATGTCATGAAAGTTAGTATTTAATACCATAAAGACTTCTCTTACCCGCATTTATTAAATAATTATTTATTTAATTATTTAAATTTAGTGGGTCTTACACTTTTCCTTCCTTTTTTCATGTTTCAGTGGTGTGATATATGGTTCATCAAGTTTCTTATGGTTTCCATTTCAACATAGTTGTCGTAAGTAAGCATAGATAATTACATTTTACTTTTAAATTGATTATTTTTTGTATTATGTGCAGTGTTAGTACTATAGTGGCACAAACTATGTATTACACAACTTTTTTCATAACATATTTATGACAATTTGGACTAGTTCTTTTGCTTGCTAGAGTTTAGTTCTATCTTATATTCGCTTATTGTATTCTCTGATCCTGACAGGTAACCAGGGAGGGAAGATTTTTATTAGGGATTGTAGTCAAGTCCTTTTGTACTTATTATGAGTAGGGATGTCAACGGGGCGGGTAGGGTACGGGTAGTAGCTCCCTAGTACCCTACCCGCTGGATAAATATTTACCCCGTATTCGTACCCATATCCGTCGGGTATCCGTTATGCGGGTACCCGCCTATTTTTTTCATATTCGCGGGTATCCACGGGTACCTGCAGGTATTTGCAAAATTATTTAAAAAATAAATATTTAATCATAAATTCAAATAAAATAAAATAAGATAAAATACATTACTGTCACAAATTTTAAATAAAGTTCAAAAAAACTCCAGTTGATATATGTCCAAATAATTGTAAAAGTAAATATAAAATGACGTTCAACCCAACGGAAATTCTTTAATTAGTGCTTTGATCAACAAATCTACTTTCTCTAATTGATTCCCGAAAAATAAACAAAATAAACAAATAATAAACCTCAATTGTCACGTGCCAAACATTCTTATTTTGATTCCATCATTTGACAACAAGCATACCATAAACGTCATTGTCTATATAAGGTTTGATGTATGTGTCCAATTTCAAAGAAAGGAAAGAGAAGAATGTCAAGGGGTGTAAGTTTAGCGGGTACGGGTATCCACGGGTACGAATACTATGATACCCGTACCCGCCCCCGTTAACATGCGGGTATAAAAAATATTCGTACTCGCGGGTAATGGGTATCCATTTTTAATATTTGTTTTCTACCCGTTGCGGGTTTTATCCGCGAATATCCACGAGTACGGATTTTTTTGACATCCCTAATTATGAGGTTTAGTTATTTGTTAATACTATTTCAGTGTATTTTCATTTTATGAGAATTTTAAGCTGAGTCACCTTGTTCAGGTTGTCACATCTTCAATCAAAATCTCCAATTAGGCAGATTGCTACATCCTTTGATGGAAGGTATTTCTTCATACATTGTTGTTGTTGCTTATAATTTTGTTGCAATGTTATCTTTTGCTTTTAAACTCTAGTCCTTTCTTATATTTGTTGTAGCACTACATTGAGTTGCTATGAGGATGAGACAATATGACGCTAAAATGATGTTACAAACTCCTCAACCTAACCTATCTTTGCTTATCTAATATGATGCACCAAGATCTATTGTACAAGAGGACGAATGTGCGAATTGTGTTTGTGTTTCCTTCAATTGATTTTAGAATATTTAAGAGAACAAATTTGCAAAAAATTGATCATTGTTGCAATCCTCGTATAAGTAAGGGGATTTGTGGATAATTAGTGTTCATGTTTTGTTATTTTACTAAAGTGTCCCTTTGCTTTTTGTTTTAATTTTTAGAGTTTGAATTTGTCTCAGGCAAAAATGACCATGGATTGTATCTAGGAAGGGAGAGAATTGAGTATGAGAAGATCAAACCGGTTTTGGAAAGTTTCTTTATGGGAGAAAATGAAGTTTCATGAAGGAGAAAACAAGAGGAGAATCAATTCCGGTAAAGAAGAAACTGATTTTGGCTTCGATCTGCCCAAAGAACCGAGTATATGGATTTACCTTGCTTGATAACTAATTACATGGCATAAGAACTGATTCTAGTTGCTTGGGTTCTTACACACTAGTTTAGGAGAGAACTGATTCTAAGTTCATTGAATCGATTTTTGTGGTTACATATGAAAATCCATTTTGTTCTACACATTCATTTTGTTTTGCTTTTACTTTTGATAATTAATAATAATAATAATAATAATCCACGTTTATTTTCCCATTTTACCCTTTAAATAAAAAGTTTTTCAAACTAAAATAATTATTTTATTAATTATACCCTTTAAATGATTTTTTTCTTAAAATTTAACCATTTTTTTATTTAACCGTTTATTTTAATTAAAAAATCACATACAAAATAAATAATTTTTTTTACAATAAAATTATAAAAATTATTTATATTCAGTTTTATATTATAATAATGACAATAATAATAATTTTATTAGTTTTTGTTATTATAAAGGAAAGTGAACACATATTAACGCATATGTTTTCACTAATAATAATATATTATTTTTAACCATAAGAATAAAATTGTAATCTTACATTCGAATCTTTTAAAATATTTTTTTATTTATTACATTGGTTAAATCATTCACAAATATTACAAGAATTTTTTTAAATAATGATTAAAAATAATTAGTTAGTATAGTGACTAATTTAAATATCAATTAACTAAAAATTATTAGTATTTAAAATAGTGTCTATTATTAATAAAAAATTATAATTGATTTTTAAATTGATAACTAAAATAAGTTTGATTATACATTGATATCTAAATTAGTCACTAATATTAACTACCAAAATTTTGACTACCAAAAAAATTAGTCTCTAAATTAGGAAATTGATCACTAAATTGATCTCTAAATATATTTTTTATACTAAAATTGATTATTATTTAAGATTTTTCTTATAATAAAGTTGTTATAAGCTTTGCCTTCCAAATAAATCAATTAAAAGAAACAATAGAAAATTTATTGTGAAATCCTTCCAAATCAATTCATTCACTCTCCCGTAAATTCATCTCCATTAAGAAAGTTAACTACTTAATAAAGATATTTATTTTTCCTTTAAGTGGATAATTAAATAAATATTAAATTTGAATTTTTAAAACGTGAATATTCAATTTAACTCAATAGGTTCTTAAACTAGTTTTTCATGTGAATTGAATTTTTAAAAAGTTTCTTACATGTTCTAATAAATATAAATAAATATTTGTATATATGTACTAGAATATTTGCATTTAGGTCCTTCAATTGATTTATTTTAAATGACTATTAATATAAACTAAGTGTTTGCCACTTTTTATTTCTCCCTCACTTCTAAGATTGTTTAATTTAAGAACATAAAGCTGAAAAAAAAACTTCAAAACGAATTTTATGATATGAAATATTTGCGTAAGTTATTTTAATTATCTGTGATTGTTTACAACAGTTTTTTTGCCTATGATTCTGGATATGATTTTTTGGGTTGTGAAAAAGTGGTGTAGGTAGTTTTGTAAAGATGTGGTTTGATCTCAATTAGGTTTCTATTGGAGTGGGTGTGAAAGAAGTGTAAGTAGGATGTAAATGAGACGGGTAGAATGTAACTGTAATTTACCTGCTGAATAAATATTCGTCTCGTATCTGTATTTATATATCCGTGCATGTATCCATTATGCGGGTAGCCATATATTTTTTTAATATTCATGGATACCCGCGAATATTTACAAAAGAAAAAAAAATTAATATCTAGCAATATATTTTAATCATAAACTCAAACAAAAATACAATGCATAATATTTATAAATTTCAAACTACTTGCGGGTATTTACAAAAGAAAAATTTAATATCTAACAATATATTTTAATCATAAATTCAAATAAAAATACAATGCATAATATTTATAAATTTCAAACTATTTGCGGGTATTTACAAAAGAAAAATTTAATATCTAACAATATATTTTAATCATAAATTCAAACAAAAATACAATGCATAATATTTATAATTTCAAACTACCCGCGGGTATTTACAAAAGAAAAATTTAATATCTAACAATATATTCAAAAATACAATGTATAATGTTTATAAATTTCAAACAAAGTGCAAATAACTCATTTAAATAATGTTGAATGACAGTTTACAAAGGAATTGAAGATTTGTTAAACCAACTGATAAAAAAATAACCCATTTAATTTTAATGTGTTAATGTTTTAATCATGTTTTTTTTAATTTAAATTAAAATATAGCGGGTATGAGTATCTACGGGTACAAATATTATGATACATGTATATGTCTCATTAACATCTAGGTATAAAAAATATTCATACCCATTACCTACGAGTATCCATTTATAATGTACATTTTCTACCCGTTACAGGTTTTATCAACATATATCTCCAAGATTTTTTTACAACCCTAAAAAGGTATACGTTGTTCAATAATATATTATGCTTAATAGATTTGGTTTTTTCAGCATTAGAAAGTTTATATAATGTGATACTTAACTTTTTTAATTCAATATCTATTTTATTTAAAAAGAATTAATGTAATTTGTTTTTCTTTTTAAATCAGTGTTGACATCATTTATAACTCATTATGAACTTCTTCATTCCTTCATTCTTTCCATTCCTATTCACGAGTTAAGAATAAATGAAATAGAGATATCACAGTAAATAAATCTTCAGAGAGACCAAAAACTTATTAAATTAATATATTATTAATGATTTATAAACCATGTACTATGTGTAAATTATTGTTTTATGGACGATTGATTTAAATTTTTGAGTGTTTAAAATAAAATAAAAAATGAATCGTAAATACATGAATATAAATGGTGAATCATTTAAAAAATCATTTATATGTATTTACCTTATCTATGTAAGATGTCTAAAAACTTATTAAATTAATATATTATTATTGATTTATAAACTATGTACTATGTGTAAATTATTGTTTTATGGAAGATTGATTTAAATTTCTTTGAGTGTCTGAAATAAAATTAAGAATGAATTGTATTCTTTGCATACAAGAAAAACTCGAATACAAATGGGTGAATTATTTAAAAAAAATATTTATATGTATTTATCTTATTTATGTAAGATATCTCAAATAATATTTAATTAAAACAAATAAATTTTTAACAACTAAATTTTAATAATATTTTTTAATAACTTGAGGTAACATTGTTTTTTATATTTTAAAATTATTTAAAAAATACAACTCATGTTAAAAAATAAAAAACGGTCAAAATTTAATTAACAAATTATCACTGTCATGTACCTAATAAATAATGTGAATTTTTGTAAAAGTATTACCTCATAATAAAAAAAGTAAAAATCCATTTAAATAAAATCATTCAAAAATTTAAAATTATTTAAAAACCTTTTTAGGGATTAAATTGGTATTTACTAAATAATAGTTCAAGATCAAATCAAATGTATAATAAATCATTTCCTCATGGAATCCGGGAACATTCGTGCTCTGGGCATATAGTCTCTGTTCTATCGCCGATTGTTTCGATTTTTCACACTTTCCTTCCTGAACATCAAGCTCAAGTTACTAACGTCATTTATTCCTCTTATTATTATTATTATTTTTTTTTTAATTTTTTAGGTTTTAAGTTTTTTCTCCTTTCACGGTTTTGATAATTTGCTTCACTTCTAGGGTTTTTGGCGGGACTCATTGTCATTGAAACAGCATGCCTCGGTACATAGAAAATTGTGGATTCCTTTATTTTTCAGTTTTCATGAATCTGCGGTATTCATTTTTTTTCATGATCGATTTTGCATTGCAGGTATTACTGTGACTACTGCGACACCTATTTGACCCACGATTCTGTAAGTTGTTTACCTCATCAATTGTGTTTCCCCCTTTACTCTGAGTTAGTTTAGTCTAGTGAATTTGTTGCATTTAGTTTTGTACCTGCAAACTGCATTTCAAAATAGTTTATTGTTTCTGGCTAGAAAGATTCTCTACCTTGCAATAATAAGATGCAGCTGCAAGAATGTGCAGTGTTTCCTATGTCGTGTGGGATTCTCAGGTGTAGTGACCTCTTTATTATGGCTAAGGTTTTGTGCATGAAACCCCCTGCATCCTCATTTTTTTTTACTCAAATAATAGAGGGATGAAGTATAATTTGGGATGCAAAACAAACTCACAGGTAGAAATTTGAAGGATTTTGTAAGATGTGTCATGATTTTAAGAAGGGTGTGGATTTGTGATTATCTGATCTTGGGTGAAAAATAATTTTTTTATTGGTATTTTTTGAGTGTAAGAGGGTTTATGATGATTTAGTATGAGAATTTGTTGTTTTTTTATTTAGAAATGATGATTTTAATGTTTTAGGTGAAGGAAAACTGATGAAAGGATTTTGTTGTGGCAATTAATAGAATTGGGGGATTAACTTTGATGTTTTTGGGGGACCAAATTGCACATTAATTACGGTAGAGGAACTAAAGATGTGCTTTATCCATTAGTGTTTCATGAAGGTTTGTTAGCCACATTGTTTATGTCCTATTGCAGCCATCTGTTAGAAAGCAGCACAATGCGGGTTACAAACACAAGGTACCATGAAATTTCTGACTTCTTGGAATAAATGTACTACAATGTACACCATACTCATGGCGTTTAGTATCTGATCATATCTTCAGGCAAATGTGAGAACCTACTACCAGCAATTTGAAGAACAACAAACACAGAGTTTAATTGATCAGAGGATCAAAGAACATCTTGGGCAAGCTGCAGCATTTCAGCAGGTTGGTGTAGCTTATAATCATATGATGGTTCAGAGGCCAAACCTTCCTCCTGTGTTGCCACCACCAAGACTGCCTATTCCTGGAAATGCACAAGTACCTGGAAGTCAACCACTACTGCCAGGGATGAGACCACCTGTCTTTCCTAGACCACTTCCTGGGGCACCAGGTCAATATAATCTTGCACATTGCTTTTTGTGAAGTTCATAAAGCTTCCATCTCCTCTTATATTCAATCTGGTTTGGGCTATCATATTTATGTCTCTGCATTTTACATGCAGACATGTGGTTCTTTCAATTATTATCTTAACAGTGATTCTTGTTATTCATATGCCAAGGGCTAACTACAAATTAATTTTGGTTTATGTTGTTGCAATGACCTTGTTATTTAAATCTCCTTTAATATGGTTGTTCTTTCTTTGGATTTTATTTGAAATAATTACGTTAAATAAATAAAGTAAGTTTTGGACAAGAAAACCTACATTTGCTTTTATCTGTTTCTTCTCTAAGCTGTAACTTCTATCTAATGCTGAAAGTTCTGAAAAACTTGATAGCCAAGTTCAAGCATTATACATTTGTTCTTTTATTATCCAGTATCTGATGTAACTGGTTTTCAATTGGAATATACAGGATATGTTTCTGCCCCTGCCATGCCTCCAATGTTACCCCCTCCTGGTGCTCCCCAGGTGCCGGGTCAACTTAATACCCTACCAAGGCCCCCTTCATTAGCTCCCCCTCCAACTGCTCCTGGTAGCACTGCTGCCCCAGCTTCCAATGGTGCTCCCTCTATGTTATCGTCAGCAATGTACCAAGCCAATCCACCAGCACCGTCGTCTGGAGGTTATGATAATTACAATGCCAGTGCTCAAGCACCTGAGGGCAATCACTGACCTGGTTAAACTGGTATGTTATTTTATATTAATTATTGAATTTTATGAAATACAATACTTGTTCAACTGTAGCTGGAATCACGCATCGACTGAATTTCAACTAATTAACATTCTTTCCTATTTCATTTATTTGTATTTGCAGTTCTCTCTGCATAATGCTATCTCTATTGGAATCTTAAGACTAGAGCTATTTGTGCTCTACCTACTCGCTGTTCATCAAACGAGGACTTGCCATTTGTGGTCATATGTAGAGTAGTCATTGGTATGTAGAATGTCCATCAGTTTGAATGCACAAAAAAAAAATCTTATAAGTTACGTTTTTGAGGAAGATTTATGTTCAGTACCAATCGTTATAACTTTCCAATGTGGCCTGTTGATGATAGCTTCTAGTTTATTTTTAAACCGAGTTTCATTAGTGATAAATGTACTTGTATTTTAGGTTTAGAGACAAATTCATTATTTCGTATTGTGTTATTGGCTCTGAATTCCTAAAATCTTTGCCTATTGATCACAACAGAAGTCTTATTTCCCAATGTAAGGTCGGTTACATAATTCACATATATGCCATTTTCAAATGTCAAGTCCAAGTCTTCATAGATATTTCTCACCACGAATCCTACTTAACAACATCTTTTAATGTTCTTCTTGCTCTCCCCTACTCCCTTTTCAAGGATTGAAAAAGCCATGCAATCTACTTTCCTCACTTATTTTATTTGTAATGTTTAAACCACCTCTACTGATTTTGTTGTCATCTTTTCATCAATAGGTGTCATACTAATATCTCTCATTATATACAAATTTTTCGTATCCTATCATTTCTTGTGTCATCACACATTCATCTTAACATTATAATTTACGCCACTCTTACATTTTTTTTTTCATGTTTTTTCCTTTAGAGTCTAACATTCACGACAACAGCCAAAACATATAACAGTGGGATAAAACTTTCTTGGTAGTTTACTTTTTGATCACAAAACTAATGACTTTTTTTTTTCCATTTTAGTCATCTGATCATCATTTAGTAACATTGATCACAAACATTTTAGTTTAGAAACCATTGGTATACTATGTCTCCTTTTTACTTTCAAGTATGTCTCGCTAAAATTACAATGCATATACTGTCTTCTTCCAGCTTAGTGAAAACCCGTAGTTTTTGAAGCTATAAGTTCAATTTAACCATTTAACCTATTTATTCTATTAAAACTATATCATTTGTAAAAGAAAACGTTTAATAAACGGTAATTTGTGTACGCTCATGGTAAGAACATTTTAACACAGATTAAATAAGAGTATGGACTTAAAGTTCAGCTGTAATATTCTCCCAAAGAAAGGTTTAATTAACGGTGTCTTGCATGTTGCATTCCCTCTGGAATTTTAGAAATTTTCATTCTTTTATTTCATGGTCCCAATCAACCACTAATAATGTCTAGAATCATTATAAACCAAGCTTAAAACTCTTTAAATCAACTGATTCAACTGTTGGAAGCATGAACATAATTGATTAGGACAAGTCTTAAGTAAGAAAAACTTTTCTAAAACCTAATATTTGATTAGCCTACTTATTTAATTAACTATGTTGTTCACTAGAGCCATTGGACTCAACATCTGACTTCGATGATCAATTAGATTACTTCTCTAATCAATTAATCTTAGCAACAATGTTTTCTTTTTAAACCAATCTTGAGTCACATTTCAAAATGGGTCTGCTTTTGAAATCTAGGAGAGTTAGAGAGAATGAAGAAGAGAAATTCTTGAGTTTTTAGAGATCACACTATTAGGTTTTCAAACGTTTTTCAAGAAGTCTTCAAGATGGATGTGATCTTGAGAGTTCTGGCTTGGAATTAGGGATTGATTGTAATTTTTGCATAAAGAAGTGTAGTTGTTCCTTTTATTCTTTTGTGAATTTCATTTCTCTATAGTCTTTTCATCGTTTAGGTGAATAATTGATTACAATTGTGTGAAGTATTGCAATTGAGGATAGTTGTATCAAGTTCTTGGTTCAATAGAATATAAAATTATTTATGAGGACTTGTAATTCTTGAAACTCTATTGAAATAGTGGAAATCTTCTAACCTCAGGTTTCTTAGAAGAAAACTGGACGTAGATGCAATTTGAATCGAGTCAGTATAAAATTGTTGATCTTTTTCTTTTTGCATCTATTGCATTTATTGATGGTTTAAAGATGATTCATGAAAGCAAACATTTGTTAATTGATTAGAGTGCTTGTTAAAAGCTGAAAAACTGTTTCAGAACTACTTAATAGATTTTATTTTTGAAATACCTATTCACCCCCTCTTGGTTTGTGTATATTGGACTTATCTTGATGAACAATGGGCACCAGAGATGGTTAATTGAAACCTTAATCGATTAGAAAGATCCTGGCTTTGGCCAATATATCTCAAACATTTGTTGAAGAGCCTTCTATTAGCAGAACCCCTTTGTTTGTTGGTGAAAATTATGCTTTTTGGAAAATTAGAATGAAAATTTTCTTGAATTAATGGACAAAGGTGTGTGGGATTTTGTTGTAAATGGACCATTTCAACCCACTAAGATAGTAGAAGGCAAATTTGTTTCTAAAGAATTCTCTCTTTGGACTCCTGATGAAAACAAAAGAGCATATTATGATGTTAAGGCTAAGAATATCATTTCTTCTGCACTAACCTTGGATGAATTTTACAAGGTCTTTGTTTGTGCATCAACAAAAGAAATGTGGGTTGTATTGGAAGTAACACATAAAGGCATAAATGAGGTAAGAGATTAAGGAAAAATACTCTTATTCAAGAATATGACATGTTCAAAATGAAAACTGGAGAAAGTGTATGTGATGTTTAAAAAAGGTTTACTCATATAGTAAATCACCTCTTGGCACTTGGCAAGACATTTGACAAGGAAGAACTCAACATTAAGATACTGAAGAGCCTAAACAAAACATGGCAACCCAAGGTTATAACAATATCTAAATCCAAAGATCTCACAAGCTTGAACATTGCCACTCTCTTTGGAAAGTTGAGGGAACATGAACTAGAAATAAGAAGACTCAATGAAGAAGAAGATGGAGAGAAAAAACACATTGTTGCTTTGAAGACTACTGCTAAAGCTGTTGCAAAATCCACTGTTTACAAGGCTGAATTTGTGAACGATCCAAATGATTATATCTCTAATACTGAAACATTGAGTCTTATGGTAAAAAGGTTCTCAAATTTTCTAAAATATAAAAATAAATTTAATAATAACTCTGCAGGAAACATGAGACATTCTAAGAAGCAAGAACAATCCACTGATCCAACATGCTTTGAGTTTGGCAAAACAAGCCAAATCTAACCTGAATGTCCTATCCTTAGGTTGAAACAAAAACTGGAAGAGAAGAGTGAAGCACAAAAGTACAAAAAGAAAAGGAAAGCTTACATTGTCTAGGAAGACAACAATTATAGCACATCTAATGAATCTAATGAGATCCTTGAGGAAGAAACAAACTTTTATTTGATGGATGGATCATGTTCCTCCAAGAGCAACATAAGTAGTTTCAATTCAAATGATGATGAAAATAGATATTGTCAGTTGCTTGAAGCATATAAAGAGTTGCGTGAGGAAGCCACACAATTACAACATTCAAATAATAAGCATAAAAGGGGAGAATAAATGGCTAGAGAGTAGATTAAAACAAGTAGAAAAAGAAAATGAAAATCTAAAAAATTAGTCTGGAAGAATCTGAAGAAGCTAAAAAAATTATGGTGGTAATTATAAGAAAAGTATACCCACATGTGAAAATTATCCAAGACAACTAGGAAAAATATAATATCTAATGAAAACACTCACTAGGTTCACCATGGGCAGTTCCAATCTTTATGCAATAATAGGTTCCTAAATGAGTGTTCTTAATAGAGAAGGAATAGGCTATACTGGCAAGATTAATCGATTAAGTTCCAAAAAATATCTTTAGATGAGCAAGCCATCATCTGTTACCCGCTCTTACTACTCTGAACTTGGTCATGCATATAATTCTCGCTACTTCAAGAACTGTGGAGTTCATAAGGGGAAGTTTAAATGGGTACCCAAAGGAATCATGCAATCATCTAACAATAAAGGACCCAAATTTAACTAGATACATGCTTATTTTCTGAGATCTGTTTTGTAGTTAAATCTTGAGGCCAAACAATCAATGTGGTATTTGGACAATGGTTGTTTAAGACTTATAACTGGAGACATCAAAAAGTTCAGCAAGATATATTACTAGAGGAATGGACATGTTACATATGGTGACAACAACAAAGGTAAAATCTTGGGAACTAGCAAGGTAAAAGCTTCTTATGTTGTTGAAATTAAAGATGTATTGCTAGTTAATGGACTTAAGCACAACCTTCTCAACATTAGTAAGTTATGTAAAAAGAACTTAAAAGTGACATTTGAAGTTAATCATTGTTTGATTTACCATGCATCATCAAATGAGTTAATTTTTGTTGGTAAAAGATTTCAAAATATATATACATGGTTGATTTTGAAAACACTTCTTTCGACTCCATTACATGCTTATTTGCTAAAAATGATAAGCCTTGGATTTTACACAAGAGACTTGCACACATTCATATGTCACACCTAAACAAGCTTGTTTCAAAAAATCTAGTCATTAATCTATTTGAAATTAAATTTGAACAAGACAGATTATGTGATGCATGTCAAAAGGGCAAATAAGTGAAAGCATCTTTCAAATCAAAACTATGTGTCTTTTGTAAGACCCGTGAAATTAATTAATTAAATAATTAATTAATTAATAAATGCGAGTAAAAAGAGCCTTTATGACATTAATTGTTGGTTGGTGTGACGTGGAAAAGTACTAGTTCAAGTGGTTGAGTACTTTGATTATGTGAAATGACTTGGGTTCGAGTCCTATGTATGCCAATTATGTGTTGTATGGTTTATTATTATTTTGTTTTGGTAATGTAATTGTGAGTGGTGAGTGATGGTATAATCATAAGATTATAATGGTTATCGCTAAATGTGATTTGGCATGGTGGTTATGCTTTGTTCTTGTGAGTGGAAGGTCACAGGTTCAAACCTTGATGGGCATAGAGTAAGCTTTATTTTTGCTAACTGTTAATTGTGGTATGAATGTGGAAACCTAGAGAGATGATCTCGCCTAAGCGAGATAAGGTGATGCAGTCACTGTTTTTAGCTCGCTCAGGCGAGGTGGGTTAGCATAAGCGAGGCTGAGGGCTTAGCTTGGGCGAGAGTCCCTAGCTTAAGCGAGTTTATGGGAAATTCCATGTTTGTATGTGCTTGTATGTATGATTTGACTAATTTATCTTAGGTATTGGATATTTATGCATGTGGTGTGATGTTTGGGCTTGAAGGACTAAGTCCAATAGGGGTCTGAGATGTGCTCGGTGGTTGGACACGTGATGGGCATGGAACTGGTTGAGTTCCCGTCGGCTACTATTGGGCGAGGAGTCCTTAGTGTGGTGATTGCATGTGTCGGGCGCACGATGGGCAAGGAACTGTTATGTTCCCGTCGACTACTATTGGGGGAGGAGTCCATAGTATGGTGATTGCGTGCGTGCTAGGGTCCAAGTGTGAGACTTAGATGTTTCACTACAGACGAGAAGTCTGTAGGGCAAGACTATGAGCGGGATAGGCTCATAGGGTTGGACCACGAATGAGTTAGTTTCGTGGGAGTACAGTGAAGTCCCAAGATCTAGTTCGTGCATATGACTCATGAAGGACTATGAGGTCATGGTGGGATGTGTGGAAAAATATGAAAATTTAGTTATGATCATTTGGGTTGGGAAACATATTTATATCCATGTTTGTTTATGTATATATATTGTGCATAACTCACCCTTTTTGTGTGTGTGTGGCGATGATCGGATAACTTGTTATTCGGGAGCAGATGATGTGACAGGTGGGCCAGGAGATGCTTAGACTCGGAGCGAGGGCTAGCAGGGGATGTTTTGTATATACATATATTTTAGGTGTTATCATTTTAACTTTGAGAATATCATGTAAACTTGGCGGGAGCCATTGATTTTATTTCAGTTTTATGAAATTATGGACTCCTGATTTTATGGCTTATTATATATATATATTAAAGTTTTAAATTTCCCGTGTTTTGGGAAAGAGTTTATAATAAATGGACAATTATTGTATTTCGAATTTTAATTATTTAATATCAGTAATATTCCTTAGGGATGTTACATCTTTACTACTAATCCCCTAGAACTAATTCAAATGGACTTGTTTGGACCTTCTACAACTAAAAGTACATGTGGAAATTATTATGCACTAGTGTTGATTGATGACTTCTCACGTTTTACATAGACATTCTTAATCTCATCTAAAAATGATACCTTTCAAGTCTTAAGAAAATTTGTCACTATTATACATAATGGAAAGGCTTAAAATTAAGTCCATTAGAAGTGATCATGAGGTGAATTTCAAAATGAAGCCTTTGAATTTTTTTTGAAAAACATGGTATCCTTCATAATTCTTCAACTTCTATAATATGACAATAAAATGGTGTTGTAGAAAGGAAGAATAGATATTTGGAAGAGTTGGCAAGAACAATGTTAAATGAAAACTCTTTACCAAAGTATTTTTGGACAGATGTTGTAAGCAAACTTGTTATATGCTAAATAGGATTTTGAGAAGACCCTTTTTGAAACTCACCCTATGAACTCTTCAAAGGTAGAAAAACAAATATCTCATACTTTAAAGCATTTGGCTGCAAGTGTTTCATATTAAATAATGCCAAGTCTAACCTTGGAAAATTTGACTCTAAAGTCGATGAAGGTATCTTTTTAGGACACTTATTAACAAGCAAAGCATACAGAGTGTATAATAAAAGAACATTAAATGTTGAAGAATCCATTCATGTTGCATTTGATGAGCATCTAGAGAGTAAAACTAACACACTCAGACCAAGAAATAGTGCAGATCTAAATGAATCAGGTGCAAATTTGACAAAAGAGCCCTTAGAAATCCAAGAAGAAAAGCAAATTGTTAATGCAAGTCCACCTCATACAACTGACTTACCCAAAGATTGGATTGTTCCTAAAAGTGTGTCAATAGAAAATGCTATAGGAGACGTATCTAAGGGTATCTCCACTAAAAGAAAACTCAGCTAGTTTTGCTTAAATGTGGCCTTTGTATCTCAAATAGAACAAAAGTCAGTGGATGATTCACTAAAAGATCACATCTGGTTTTTAGCACTGCAAGATGAATTGAATCAGTTCCAAGAAACTAAGCTCAACAAGTCATTGGAACAAAATGGGTTTTCATAAACAAGTTGGATAATTCTGGCTCCATAGTAATAAATAAAGCTATATTGGTGTCCAAGGGGTACAATCAAGAAGAGGGTATCAATTATGATGAAATCTATACATCAGTAGCAAGACTAGAAGCTATTAGAATCTTGCTAGCCATAGCATCAATGCTAAACTTTAAGTTTTTCCAAATGGATATGGAAATTACCTTCTTAAATTGATTCATTAAAGAGGAAGTCTATGTTGAACAACCACCAAGGTTCAAGGACTTTGAATCTCCATACCCTGTGTTTGAATTGATGAAGGCTCTATACAGATTAAAACAAGCTCCAAGATCATGGTATAGAAGGTTGAGTCAATTCTTAATGAAAAGTAG
This sequence comes from Vigna unguiculata, assembly GCF_037176805.1. Lineage (NCBI taxonomy): Eukaryota > Viridiplantae > Streptophyta > Magnoliopsida > Fabales > Fabaceae > Vigna > Vigna unguiculata. The sequence goes on along the minus strand of NC_140798.1, from coordinate 10,279,153 downwards.
CTTTCAAAGGGGTAAACACTCTCTTTATTAAAAAAAAGAAGATAATGATTTTTTTTTGGTCAAATTTATGTTGATGACATCATATTAGCCTCTACTAACTCATCCTTATGTAAAGAATTCTCTAAGTGTATGCAGGAAGAGTTTGAGATGTCCATGATGGAAGAGCTGAACTTCTTCCTTGGCGATGAGTTCATATTTATGTCATCATTTAATGTTTAATTATGGATTTTTTATTGGATTTCGGTTCTTAAGAGATTGACTTAATTAAGATATCCTATAATTAGGTTTATGGAGCATGAGATACAAAAACATGTTAAAAATAACTTTTTTTAGTTGCATAAATGTTTTTTGGATATTTTGAGGTGTGTTAGTGCAATTGTAGGTAAGTTGAGCTCATAGAGGTGTGAAAACAATTTGATTAAAACTTCACGACACCTTGAAGATAAATCAAGAATAGGAAATTATCAAATCACAAAAATCCAAGCCAAGCATTTCATGAAGACGATAAGAAAAGCTTGAAAAAGTGAAGAAGTTTGGCTAAGCCAAGAAGAAGGAACGTGCAACAAAAATTGGACCTTGCAGTTTTCTCTATTTTTTTTTCTAAAAGAAAGGCTTTGATAATTAATAAATATTTATGATAAAAGATAATTTGGGAAAATATATCTTTAGATATTTTATTTGATATTTTTAAATAATTATCTTATTTAATTATATCATAAAATATCAAAAGTTAATAAGTACCAAATCCTTTTAAATATGGCAAGATCTTCTTGAATCTTTTTAAATCTTCATAACAAACAAATATATCTTGAAGATATTAGATTATTTAGAAGATAATTGGAGGATATTACAAAAGGGGCAGAATTGGAAATTGGACAGAAATTAAGTTGTTGAATAATTAATTAAAGATTTTTTTATTAATTATCTTTGATATATCTCAAATTATCAACAAAGGAAATTTTCCAAATATTGTAGAAATTGATAAAACTGGTTAATTATTTGAGAGATATTATATCAAAAGATATACGATTTCAGCAATAGAAAATATTAGATTCAAGTCCAATCAAGTCCTATATAAAGAGACTAAGGGAAGCAGAAAAGAGAAGCTCGGAACTTCGAAGTTTAGGAACCCTTAGGGGGGGCCTAAATTCTTATTCTCTCTCTACTTTCTTCTTCTGTATTTCTTTTATTTTGAATTCCATGGAGTGCTAAACTTTTTGGGTTGATTCCATTGTCATTTCATTATGGATTCTAAGGTTAGAATGAAATAATTTATTCATTCTTTTTATTATTGTTAAGGTTTTAATTCATTTATGTCTTTTATCTATGAATCACGTAAAAAGTAATGAGTGAGATGTTTTAATCTATATGCATATCCATCATATGAGTTCAAAGATTTTTAATTTTAATTGAGAATTTATTTTGATTAAATTTAGAAACTTTTATGTGATCGAATGGGTTTTTGCCAATGACTGAGGTACTTTGATTAGAGGTGAAAACTTTAGATAAAATTAATCAAGAATGCACTTTAGTTAATTAGCTTTTTGCTTGATTTTAGAGGTAAAAGAATGGACATGATTAAACATAGTAATATTTAATTGAGAATGTACTTTGGTTAAATTTACTATGATTAATCTACAAAGTTCTTGCTTTTGATTGAAAAGTTACTTTGAGAATTTACATTAATTAATTTGTAAATTTATAACTATAATTAATTGAGCAATAATCTTTAGATAACGGATGATGGATTTATTTTGAAAAAGTAGTGGAATCAATATATTTTTTCTTTATCATTGTTTTTTATCTTTTTATCTTTTTCAAATTTTATTTCTTTATTCCTTATTTTATTTGATTAACCATTTTGTATAGTTTTTATAATAACTAATTTGTTAAAAAACAATTTCATGTTTGTTGGAAGACAACTTTGTGTTAGTTTACCCTTTCTATCTTTTTGACTACTTTCTAATACTTGTACTTTAAAAAGTTAAAGAAAATAAATTTTGAAATATGGCCAGATTGAGCCAGAAGTCACAAAATTTTCTGTCTCCTCACCAAAATAAGTCCATCAAGGACATTTTTTGAAATAAGTGTGGAGGAATAAAGGGTAAAGTAACCCAAAGTTGTCTCCCAACGAACACGAAATTGCTTTTTAACAAATTAGTTGTTATAAAAACTATACAAAATGGTTAATCAAATAAAATAAAGAATAAAGAAATAAAATTTGAAAAAGATAAAAAGATAAAAAACAATGATAAAGAAAAATAGATTGATTTCACTGCTTTTTCAAAATAGATCCATCATCGGTTATCTAAAGATTATTGCTCAATTAATTATTGTTGAAGGTTTACAAATTAATCAATGTAAATTCTCAATTAATTTGTTGGCGTTCTCACTATTAATAAAAGTAAATTCTCAATCAAAAGCAAGAACTTTGTAGATTAATCATAGTAAATTTAACCAAAGTACATTCTCAATTAAATATTACTATGCTTAATCATGTCCATTCTTTTACCTCTAAAATCAAGCAAAAAGCTAATTAACCAAAGTACATTCTTGATTAATTCTATTTAAAGTTTTCACCTCTAATCAAAGTATATACTCAATCATTGGCAAAAACTCATTCGATCACATGAAAATTTCTAAATTTAATCAAAGTAAATTCTCAATTAAAATTAAAAACCTTTGAACTCATATGATTGATATGCATATAGATTAAAACATCTCACTAATTAGCTATGATATAAAAACCATTACTTTTCACGTGATTCAAAGATAAAAGACATAGATAAATTAAAACCTCAACAATAATAAAAAGAATAAAGAAATTATTTCATTCTAACCTCAGAATCCATAATGAAATTACAATGGAATTAACCCAAGAAGTTTAACACTCCATGGAATGCAAAATAAAAGAAATACAAAAGAAGAAAGTAGAGAGAGAAGAAGAATTTAGGCCACCCTAAGGGTTCCTAAACTCCAAAGTCCGGAGCTTCTCTATTCTCCTTCCCTTGGTCTCTTTATATAGAACTTGATTGGACTTGAATCTTATATTTTCTATTGCTGAAATCTTTCATCTTTTGATATAATATCTCTCAAATAATTAATAGGTTTTATCAATTTCTACAATATTTGGAAGATTTCCTTTGTTGATAATTTGAGATATATCAAAGATAATTAATAAAAAATCTTTAATTAATTATTCAACAACTTAATTTCTGTCCAATTTCCAATTTTGCCCTTCTTGTAATCTCCTTCAATTATCTTCTAAATAATTCAATATCTTCAAGATATATTTGTTTGTTATGGAGATCTAAAAAGATTTAAGAAGATCTTGCCATATTTAAAAAGATTTGGCACTTATTATCTTTTGATATTTTATGATATAATTAAATAAGATAATTATTTAAAAATATCAAATAAAATATCTAAAGATATATTTTCCCAAATTATCTGTTATCATAAATATTTATTAATTATCAAAGCCCTTCTTCTAGAAAAAAATAGAGAAAACCGCAAGGTCCAATTTTTGTTGCACGTTCCCTCTTCTTGGCTTAGCCAAACTTCTTCACTTTTTCAAGCTTTTCTTGCCATCTTCATGAAATGCTTGGCTTGGATTTTTGTGATTTGATCATTTCCTATTCTTGATTTATGTTTAAGGTGTCGTGAAGTTTTAATCAAATTGTTTTCACACCTCTATGAGCTCAACTTACCTACAGCTGCACTAACACATCTCAAAATATCCAAAAAAACATTTATGCAACTAAAAAGTTATTTTTAACATGTTTTTGTATCTCATGCTCAATAAACCCAATTATAGGAAATCCCAATTAAATCAATCTTTTAAGAATCAAAATCCAATAAAATTCCATAATTAAACATTAAATGAGGGCATAAATATGAACCCATCACGTGGCCTACCAATCAAGGAAGAAAAGCACGATCTCTTTATACATTTATCAAAATACTACACAAAATTGCTGAAAAAGTTTCAAATGGACAACTGTAAATAATCATCAACCCCAATAGCGACAAACTACAATTTAGATGTTGATGAATCTGGAAAGAGTGTTGATCAACCACATACAGAGGTGTGATTGACACGTTCTTATATTTGACTGCTTGTTGTCCAAACATTATAAACAATGTTTGTGTGTATCAGATTTCAGTCATGCCCTAAGGAATCCCATCTAATTGCTGTTGAAAGAATTTTAAAGCCTTAAATACATTATTGGACCCAATTTTCATAAACTCTATTTCATTTGGTTCTCATTTTTTCAAAATGTTCAAAATGGTCATAATTTGTGTATATTGTTGTCAATTTGGTCCTTTTTACGAACGTCATTTAAATCGTTAAGGGAAGGTGAACAGTAACTGTCACGTGTCACTTCATGGTTTTTTTAATTTCTTTTATTTTTTTTAATTTTTAAAATGTAGTCCACATGTCAAGTTAGTATCGTGACAAGTGGCAGTGCCACATGTCAAGCTAGTGTCACTACCACGTGTAACGTTAGTGTCATTCATTGCCACGTGTTAGTGTCTCATGAAATATATTCAATTCGGTATTAATTCTCGTTAATTTTGTTCAATTTAGTCCCAATTTTCGTTATTTTTGTTCAAATCAGTCCCGATTTTGTCTCTCTCCAAATTGACCAAATTTAATCTCTATATAAATGTTATACTGAAATTTTTATTTTTATTAAAATTTAAATTTACACTAAGAATTTTCCTTATCATTTAAAAAATAATAAAGAATTTTCCTTCTAATTTTAAAAATAATTAAGAATTTTCCTTCTAATTTTCAAAACAATGAAGAATTTTTATTCTAATTTTAAACTAACTTTAACCATATTTTTTACATGTAGAAAAAATCAAACATATATATAATAATTTCCTTACAAAAGTATAGTTAGGTTTGGAATAAAAATAATGAAAGAAATATTTAAAATAAATGTGAATTTTGATAAAAAAAATTCAGTATAACATTTGTATAAAAATTAAATTTGGTCAATTTAGAGAGACAAAATTGCGACTAATTTGAACAAAAAGACGAAAATTGGGATTAAATTGAACAAAATTAACGAAAATTGGGACTGAATTGAATATAAGTCATGAGACACTGACACGTGGTAATGACACTAACTTGACACGTGGTAGTGACACTTCACAATGCTCACTTGACACAAGGATAATATTTTTAAAATTAAAAAATTAAAAATAATTAAGAAAAAAAATATTAAAAAATTAAAAAACTACGAAGTGACATGTGGCAGTTATTGTTCACCTTCCGTTAATGATTTAAATGACTTCTATAAAAGGGACCAAATTAACCACAATTTAGAAAAATTAGGACCATTTTGAACATTTCAAAAAAATGAGGACGAAACGAAACAAAGTTTACGAAAATTGGGACCAAAAATGTATTTAAGCCAATTTTAAAGTATCTAAAAGGAACTAGAACCCTAGGCCAACGGTATCCTCGAGATGCAAACATTTCATTAACTGGGTATATTGATTCAGACTTTAGGTTCTGCAAAACCGATAGAAAAAGCACCAGTGGAACTTGTCATTTGTTAGGATGTTCTTTGGTGTCATGGCATTCCAAAAAGCAACCTTATGTGGCACTTTCAAACACTGAAGCAAAATATATTGATCCTGGTAGTTGTTGTGCACAATCCATTTGGATTAAAAACCAATTGGAAGACTTTGACATCTATCTTGAACACATTCCTCTTAGGTGTGACAACAATAATGCTATAGATCTCACCAAAAACCTTGTCTTGCATTCTAAAACAAAACATATTAAGATTAGACACCACTTCATTAAAGATCATGTGGCAAAAAGGGAGTGCAAAGTTGAATACATAGACACCCAAAACCAACTAGCTGACCTTTTTACCAAACCCCTAGCTAGTGAGAGATTTTATACTCTTAGGAATTAGTTAGGCATCCTAGACGTTGCTAGCACATGTTAATTAATAAGCTTGTGTATTTTTATGCATTCAATAATCAATTATCTTAGCTCTTAATCGATTACTTTTATGTTGCAATGAAGTCAATGTTCATTAGTTTGTTAGATTATCCATTAGATTAGTATCCTAATTGCTTAAGTACTATGATGAATAAAGGTCCATTTTCAATTGTTTTCTTTTTGTTGACCCTTGTCTAAACTTAGTGATACACACCACTTTGCACATTCACACACATCGCTACATATCATTTTACATTAGGTCACCCACATTCATATTAACCCCAAAATTACCACCATTCACACTAATCTTCATCTTGGGTTGCCTTTACCTCACACCTTCTCCAAATGCCACCATTATTGCACTCATCAATGTCATCCTCTTCAACACTACTAAGAAGGGTAAGCACGCTGGTACCAAACGCACTCGTGAAGTCAATGTTGAAGGTTGAATCAGTAACAAGAAGCTCAAACAAACTTCATCTACTTCGGGTGCATACGAAGGCCCATCAACCACAAATACATTAACCTCCAATTCTTTTTCTCAAACGGGTTTGCTTTCCAAGAACTCTTATCTTTCAGGGCTTAGATGCTTTTGTTCAAATAAATGGAACTATATAACCTGACTTAGTTAAGGTATTTTATCAAACACAAAAATGGAGAATGGGGTAGTCACTTCAAGGGTTAAAGGGGTAGACATAGTCCTCGACAACAAGATATGGACTTGTTTGGCTAAATTTCGAACTAGGAGGAGAGTTACCTCATAGAGGCATCCTGGGACTTAGCAGAATCGTTATTTACCAAGCCTACTTACAGTTTCTTGATGAACCTCGTGAGTACACAATCTTCAAAGCTCAAATCACAACAGAAGACATTCTTCTTATTCATACTCTCAAAGCCAAGATTCCAACAAACTGGGCTTAGTTTCTTACAATATCGTGAAAGTCATTCAGTTATCAAATTATCCACTACCCTACTTTGTGTTTTTATGCAAAGTCTTTAAGTATTACAGTATTGACTTCACTAAAGAAGTATCCTTCGAAAAATCCCATTCCAACAAAATCGAGACAAATGCACAACACCATATATGGGCCTGGGACTAAGGGACAATGCTTAGGTATTCAAAGATGAACCCAATGAGGTTGAAGTCAAAGATATTGACTCCATATATGTAGAGAAGTCAAATGTTGTGCCTGTATTTAGGCCAACAACTGATTGTGAAAGATGCATGCTCTGAATGGTAACAATGCTCCTTGCAAATCATAACATTTATATTGAAAAGTTTGACTCCATGTTGAACACTAGTCGAGATAGAGCTAGCAATGACTAGAATTAGAATGAAACGGGAGGTGAAAGATCTGAGGCAACCACCAATGTTGATGAAGATTAGTTGTGTCCCACGTGTTTTAGCACTAATATATTAGGTTGTTTGATGCTTTTATTAGTTCTACTTTAAGTTTTCTTCTTCTTTTTTTATAATCATGCCTTATTACTGCTTTTACTGCTTTTTGGCCTGAAATGGTTTACTACTCTGAAATATTTGTACTTTATCCATTACTAACGTGCTGTAATGATTTTAATGTCATGTTGTAATGACTTTGAACTAGGCTCAACTAGGTTGTGAACTACATTTGGTGTTGTCTAATTGTACTATGATTTGGACAATACATGGCAAATGTTTAATCTACTATGATGTTATTACACTCCATATTTCGATCCCCAATTTCTTTTGCTAATGTCCAAGGGGGAGAAAGGAATCAATGTTCTTTTTCAGGATTGGCCATCATAAAAAAGGGGGAGATTGTTGAGAGGGGGAACTTGTCATGCTTATCATCATACCCATGTATTGTTTTTTATGATGCCCAAGTCAAGAGTAGTGTGTCCTAGTTCTGTCATTAACAGTTTCTAGAATCATTGTAAGCCAAGCTTAAAACTCTTTAAATCAACCAATCCAATTGTTGTAAGGATTAACATAATTGATTAGGGGACAAGCCTGAAGTAAGAAAAACTTTTTTCTAAAACCCAATATGCTGCAATATTTGTTTATGTGCTAAAATTGTTTTTCCAATCAATATTTAGAAGTCTCTGTGTTGCCTAAAGAAAATTATTTTGGTCTAGAAGTTTGTGTTTTTTTGGACCTCTTAAGCCAAGCTTGGATTTCGTAACATTTTTTACACTGATTTTTTACTCTTTGTTCAAGCTACTAGAGTTTTTGGCCAAGTGCTTAAGGGAATTTGAGTAGTAAAAGGCAAGATAGTACATTCGAGAAAAAGTCTACAAGTGTGATACATGAGTGGACTTTTAAGTGGAATACATAAGCGAGTGGTGAGGTTCTAATGATTTATATTTTATACTAACCTTTGGCAGGACATGGCATCTGCATAAAATAAGTAGCCTCTTTCACCTAGGATTGCGACACTCTTAGGGGCATTGGAAAAACTCAGTACGCATTTGACACAAACCCAACTAAAGTTGGATAGGTTTTAGAAAACCACCGAAGATGTCAGTAAAAAGCAGGAAAAATTCAACAGATGAAAAGGAAGATGTGATGAATCAGTCCATTCTTTCCATTATGACGACACTGAGCATGAAGCAACAACCAGGAGAGGCAGGAGAATGCATGGGAAATGGATAATTACAACTTTAAGAGAGAAGATGAATTTAATTTCATATCAAGAAGTGGTAGATTAATTCACGATGGAAGGGAAATCAAATACCTAAAAGATAACGAAAGATAAAAAAAAAAGATAAGCTAGATCATTGACATAATTAAATATAATTAATAAATTTAATTATATAAATTATTCTTTAATTGTATGATCTTCATGTCTTCATGTCTTTTTAATGCTAAAAGTTCCTCTTCAACTTCTTATTGTATATATTCAAGAGATAGTCCTCTATTATACTCATTCCTAAAGTGAAATTGTCCTCAACTTCGTGTTACTTAGAGATTCTTTCACCTTTGTATTGGATCAAAAGATAATCCTCTATCATACCCCTTCCTAAAGCCAAGTTGTCCTCAACTTCGTGTCACCTAAAGATTCCTTCACCTTTGTATTGGATCAAGAGATAGTCCTCTATAAAAGAGCATTCTAAATTGTTATTAAAAACTAGAAAAAGAGAGGATGAAGAAAATAGAGGAAAAGAGAAAGAAGAGAACATTTTGAATTCACTACAAAAAATCATGTATATTGTGGAAATTTTAATATGACAGTTCTTTAAAACCGCCACTTTTTGATATAATATGATAATTAAAGAACTGCCACAATTTACATGTAAAATGCGATATTTTTAACTGTTATTATTTGAACCGTCACATTTTACATGTAAAATATGTAAAATATGACGTTTTTAACTGCCATCTTTTAATTAATATCAATATAACTTTCATCAATTTCACTTTCCCTCTTACTTTTCAATTTTCATGTCCACTCTTTCACTTTCCATGTCTCGCTCTTGTGTTTTCATCCTCCCGCTATCAAACCCTGAACACCGAAAGTATTCACCAAAGTTCTCATTTTTTGCTATCACCATTAACCCAAGAATTTAAATCTCAGTTTTCTAAAACTTTTGTGGTTCAGTTCTCCATTTTCACTATCACCACAACAGAATGTGGTGTGTTTTGTTCCCTAACCATCAAACATCCACTAGGAAGCAAGAGATTTTGCTTCTCCTGCCTAGTCTTCTTTTCGTTGGCTACCCCATAACCGATCTCAAGCTCATCGAGCCACTTCATCCAGATTTAGGTTCAGATCGACCTAGTCAGCACCGTGTTCGGAGTGGTTCCGCCCAATGTTCTAATGTTGAAATCCATCAACCTCGTCAATGATGGATTCTTCTGTCGTGCATCGACCACCCAAGGTAACGTTAGTCTTCTTAATAAGTGATTGTAGCTTAGGTGTTTGTGAAAATGTCACTTAGAAAAAGGTTGAATTTTTAACTACAATGAAGTTAGGTTAATGGGTTAGTGTTGTTTGATCTGTGACAAGATTGACCGGGTTTAGTAAAATGTGGTGATTTTGTGCAGTTTGATGTGGAGAGGAGAAAGGCCAATACAAGGGTAGAGATCTCCTGTGTAGGCAAGCCAATCAAGAAGGTTTTAAGTATCACTTGATTAATGCATATACTGCACGATTTAAATAAGCAAGGGAAGAATACGAGGATAATACAAAATTGTGATCTCTCCAATTTTTGCTAGAATGGGATGAAACCCTGACCCTTAGTTTTTATAAACATTGATGTGTAGATATTGGTTTATTGGCTTATAACATTCTTGTTTCTCTGTGTTTTTTTTATTGAGTTTTTATGCACTCTGTTTATTTTGAGTTCAAACTTCATTTCTATTGATATTTGGTACTTGAGTTAAGAAGTTAACTTAGTTCAAACATGATGTTTTTTTGAACACCCAATCAACCCTTGTAAATCACATAATTACTTATTGGGTTTGGTATATTTTGATTGATAGAGAGTGATTACTTTGTTTTGCAGAGTTTCTTGGTTGATTGGTTGAGACTTGATATTGGAATATGCAATTGGTGGACTGATGTTCGGTTAGATGCTCTCAATGAAGGTGAGTAATTCATTATCGCATAATTATTTTTGTTGTATTTTGTATGTTTAGAATATCACTTAGAGGTTTTTCTCCCTTTAAATGATCACAAGAATAATACAAAAAGAGGAACAATTAGTTGGTGCGCACTGTTTTGCAATCTTATGAGGAAGATGTATGTCAACTGTCACACTCTACTCTTCTTTTATAGTTAGGTCTTCATTTCTCTATGCATGCATAAAAAACTGCTTCAAGTTTTATATGTTTTTATGTACACCAGAAGAATGAGTCTTTTTACGTAGTGAGTTGGGCATGCAATGTTGATGGAACTCCATTTGTTGTGGCTGGAGGAATTAATAAGGTTATCCCAGTCGTTGAAGTTGGCAATGAAAAGATACATAAGGTATTATATTATTATAATGAAGTGATCATTAAAGTTTTGGCCATTTCGATTAGTAAATAATAATTCCTGCACCTTATGCCTAGGTCATGTTGATGGCTATCAAATTGTTCCAATAATAATACTCCTAATAATATTCTTATTAGTTAATAAACAAACCAACAACACTAGGTGACACCATACGTAAAAAGGAATATACCCACCAAAATTAACCACAATATTTTACCAATTACTATTAGCTTAACATAAAAAATAATTTATTAATTTATTGTTTTAAGATTTGGAATTAAAGATAATGCTAATTCTTTAAAAAATAATCCTACTCTTGCTTTTCAGCACTCAACTACTCTTGCTAGTTTGATATGTCCATTAATGAGGTATAATTTACATAGTAAATTACTTAAACTTATTATATGGATCTCATAATTTATTTCAATTTAACTTACTCATATATACTATATTATTTCTTCATTGCAGGCACCAGATATTGGAAGTGGTGTGCCATCTCTGCATGAAATACTAGGATCAAGTGGTGGAAGCAAAACACCTTAGACTTAGGACTTTTAATCTTGTCCTTTTTTTCTTAGATGCTTGAATATTTTGGTACTTTTAATGTTGTCTTCTTTTTTCTTTTTTTTTTTCATATGCTTGAATTGATACTTTGGTGTAGTTATGTTATATTGATAATGAAACAATTTAGTTTATCAATTTCTATTTGATAATGCTATAATTTTTTATATATTTTAAATTATCATGAAAAAATAATTTTATCGAATTATGAAAGTATAAGAAATATTAAAAAGAATAAATAATTAAATATTAAAATTACGTCACTTGATACACTTGATAATGACGTAATTAATTTCAAAATTAATTATAATTAATTAAATTAATGACAATTAAAAATGTCATAATATAATGACAATAATGTTAGTTTAAAGCGTTATTTTTCACATTATATTTGTTATCCAGTAAAAATATTACGTCAGTTTTAATTGACGCTTTTTGTCTCTTTAAACTGTCACTTTATACGTTGTATAAAATGATAGTTGTTGCGGCGGTTCATCTATAACCGTCATATTATACTTTGTGACGGCAAGAATTACGACATTTCAGGAAACCGTCACTCAAGTAAATTATGACAGTTAAAAACGACGTAAATTACAAAAATAAACGTCAGTATTTACATGTTTTTTTGTAGTGATTGTCATTCAACAAAAGTACTAACTTCCCTTTTATTGTTTTATTACCTAGGGAAGAATTATTCATAAAAGAGCAATTACATCAACAATGGGAAGAAGAAAGGATACCATGGGAAGATTTGTTCATCGAGCAACAATGGGAAGAAGAAAGGATGATAGAAAAAGGATGGCACAAGCTTGGAAATATGTGCCCATGTATTAACTTCTTTACCCATCTCTAACAAACTTGTGGGTGATCAAAGTCATACTTATATTTAGTTGTTTGTTTGTACAATATTCATTTTTTTTCTTTCAACATTGCATCTTTAATTTAAATACTTTTGAGTCATATTATAATATAAATACTTTTAAGTCATATTATATGCATTTGCATTCTTTTAGAAAGGATTATCTTGGTTCTTGGATTAGAACTTTAATTCTTATTAAAAGTTAACATTTTTGTGGTAAATCTTCACCTGACTTATCAATTTGCTAGATTGTGGCATCTCCCATCTTTGTCTTATTCTGCATTATTCTCTGATTTATTTGTGTTGTTTGTTTGATGATTTGGTTGCAAGTAGGTATTTGACCCTGGAGGCAAACCTCTTTTAGGATCCAAATTTCATTTTAGTAGATTTTTTTTTATTATTTTATATTTGTGCTTTGATTTATGTTTTTGTTTGTAGGTATGATCTTCTAGAATTCGAGTCAAATTCTCTTCAAATAGGGAAGAATGATAAAGAATCTTCAAGTGTTCGAATTTGAGGATAAATTCTTTTTAAGGAGTGTATGATAGATGACTACCTCCTAAACTCCAAATTGTACGAATATGAGGACAAATTATCTTCAAGAAGGAGGGTGTGATAGAGGACTATCTCCTAAACATATATAAGAAGAACTTGAGGGAGAACATTTGCAATTCAAAGGATCTATGACAAGGTCAAAGATCAAAAACACATCTAATTGAAGCTTATAATGTTCTATGAAGCTTATAATGTTCTATGAAGGAGGAAACTTAAAGAACATGAAGATCATAAGCACATTTGTAGAATAGTTATTAGAAAAATTTATTTATATTTCTATGTTTTTGGGTTTTGGGTTTTCTTCTAGAAATTAGTTTGTGTTTTTATATTTTTTGGCTTGGGTTTGGGCTTTCTTTTAGAGTTTCTAGGTTTTCTTAAACTTATGTGCCTATAATATAAATACTTTTGAGTCATATTATATGCATTTGCATTCTTTTAGAAAGGATTATCTTGGTTCTTGGATTAGAACTCTAATTATTATAAAAAATTAACATTTTTGTGGCAAATCTTCACCTGACTTATCAATCAGCTAGATTGTGGCATCTCCCATCTTTGTCTTATTATACATTATTCTCTGATTTATTTGTGTTGTGCCTCTTGAAGGTTCAAATTCAGAAACGATCGTAATCTTTCCTGGATACGATTGTATCATTGAGTGTTGTCTACGTAGGAGGAGTTTCAATTTTTGAGCTCCACATCAGTAAAGAATAGTGCCACATCTACATCATTTGCCAAATAAATATGCCTAATCACGTAAATGTTAATGATTTTAACAGCATTAACAAAAAAGGAGTTGGTTGAAGCGTTTTAACGAATTTTGTGACGTAATTGAAGCAAAAAGCTAAGTGGTGAACAACTTGAAACTTTCCAACCAAAGTGTGGACCAAACGTGTAATTAAGCCTTATATTTTTTATGGTGTAACATTTTGTGATATATTATAATTTCATTTATAATGATAATAATACATATACATATGGTAAGATATTATGGGAATATTTATTATAATTATATTTATTTAGTATTATTTTATAGCTTGGACGGAGGGGAGGTACATAAGTCTCTCAAGCTCTAAAGGGGAAGCCTATGAGCTTGTATTACTTTATATACTTGTTTTCCTAAGTCCATGTTCGATGCAACTGAATTGGAGTATGTCTCTCACCATGGGTTTGAGCTTATGTGATTTGCTGGTGTGGGGTTTTCTCAATGACTAAGTAAGGGTTCCGTTTAAAGTCTCTATGTTATTGGTCGTCTTATCTCCCTTTAAAGCCTTTTAAGTAGAAACATTGATGAGGGTTTCATGATCTCTATTTCATGTTTTATCATGTCAGTCAGCGACCATTCAACATAAGGGTGGAAAAACAGCCAACCTGACCCAATTTAGCCCGATCCGACATTGGCTCGTTGAAAACAGGTTGGTTGCCAAGTGAAAACAAGTTGAGACTTACAATCCGACTCACAAGAGAACATGTTGGTCCGTCTTTTTTTTTCTTTCAAGTTTGTGACTTAGGCTTTCAACACCATCACATTTGCTACCATATATCGCACCTCCACCACCACAGATCGAGATCCACGAACACTAGTGTTGAAGTCACCAGAGACGCAAATCTCCACCACGCCCACCAACACAACATCACACAAAATTGAAGATCTTGCCTCCACAACTACAAATTATGTGCCTCCACCACCTGCACTTCACTAGAGAGACCAAAAACGTGTTCACGGTGGTCGCGTCGCGCTCGTTGCCTTGCGATAGTGTTTGTGAGTGAGTGTGAGAGATATGGAAAATGTCTTCTTTTTTCCTTTTGTCACTTTCTGCACACATCAGCACAACACAATTACATTTTTCTCATTCAAAATGGGTCGCAGGTTGGCCTGCTGGCTGGCCCAATGAGTTGACAGGTTGCGACTGGCCAAGTTGTAACGGGTTGGGGGGTTCAAATGGTTAGTCCATCAGGTCTAGCCCACTTTGCCATCTCTAATTCAATATCGTCACGTTGTTTGATAATTCAAATAACCTTACCACTTTAGTGCATGAAATGGCGTTTTAGTGCTCAGAAAAGTTTTTCCATGATTATAGGAAAGAAATAAACTTCAAACCTCACCTGTCTCACTCACAGACTCACGTGTTTCACTCACAAGATCACAACATACTCTTAATACCACTGTTAAATGGAATGGCAGAGAACCGAAAATATATAAAAGAGAGCTTAGAGTAAAAGAAGCTACTGCTTGTCTTATTCATTAAAGATAAAAGCCTTTTTACAGGCTTATACATAATATATTTACTCCTAAACTCTAGGCACTAAATCATAATAAACACATGTTCTATATAAGATAACAAACTCCGAAAATTAAGGATACATTAATTGAAATAATTCAAAACAACACTAATGTGCAGGAACATACCTAAATAATAAAACAAATGTCTTAACAAAAACAATAAGAGATTGATTTCTTTAGGGAAATTTATGGAGTTTGTCTAAGTCCTAATGATAAGTGTATGTATATTGGAAATTTTTAAGGTTTGTCGTGGGCTTACAAGAACTTGCGAAATGAATTTAGAATTTAACTTTGTTATTCCTAGATTGAATGTTTTGCTTTCAATTTTACATAACACATTGTTTTAGTCTATCACGTGAAGGAAGAAAATAAGGCAACAAGTTTTCGCAGATCTTTTTTTTTCAACTTATAAGATGGAAGTTGAATTCTTGATTTTGTTATTAGGATAACAAATAAGCATTTCTTATAAAATAATTTTTTTTTAAATATTCGTGGGTATCCAAATTGCAATATTTTTTTAAGCAAATATCCAATGAGCGAGGCGAGTAAAAAATATAATTTTTTCATACAAGTTGGATAGCCAATAGACAAACCCATTATCATCTCTAGTAGAAACTAGAAATATAATAAACAAAAAAAAAGGAAAACAGAGAAAAACTTGTGATAATTTTATACAAAATATTTCAAAATATCATCATCTCTTTATGTATAGTTATGAAAATATTTATTATATTTATATTTATTTAGTATTATTTTCGACTTTGTACAAGAAAATAAAGAAATTAAAAATCATTTTTTTATATGTTTCAAATCTAGTATATACAATTTATATACTCCAATTTTAATGGAAAGAGTTAAAATAATCATAATAATTAATAATAATAATATGTTACTATTACCATATCATTACTATTCAACTTTGTTATTAAAGAATTAGTTTTTGACGTTGATACCGAAACTATGAAAGTTAGTGTTATAGTATATAACTTTAATTTTTTTTTCATATATATATATATATATATATATATATATATATATATAATTAATTCTTCTACAAAATATTTCTTTTCATATTTTATCAATATTCGAAATATTATTTTCTTTTTTATTTATTATCAATTTGTTTGATTTGTAAAAAGTGTTTGTATCTAAAAATATATTGTTTATCGGTAAATCTTTAGGGAAAATGTGCCTAGATAAAAGGTTATAAAACTATATGTACATATCATATTCAAAAATACTTGAGCTAATTTAAGTTTAATAGTTGATTTTAAGATAATTGTTGACATGTGAATTTCATTTGTACAAGGAATGACTTATGATCTTTAGAATTAGAAGTATAGAAAATTTGAAAACTTAGTAAAAAGGTATATTAGAAAGATGAAAACTTGAACACTTAGTAAAAAGGTGGATTAGAAAAACGTTGGGATTCCT
This sequence comes from Vigna unguiculata, assembly GCF_037176805.1. NCBI lineage: Eukaryota > Viridiplantae > Streptophyta > Magnoliopsida > Fabales > Fabaceae > Vigna > Vigna unguiculata. Next base: position 10,262,540 of record NC_140798.1, on the reverse strand, counting down.
ATCTCAATAGTATATTAAAAAGTAGGGGTGGGCAAAAAATTTAGTTTTTCTAATTTGTTCTCTTTTTAATATGTTTTGCTCCATTATTAATCCATTTAATCATATATGGATTTTTCTTTTATCTGTATTTTATAAACTTTTTCAGATTGGGTTTCTGTTTTAGTTATATAAACTAAAAATAAAAAGAATCCAAATTTTAAATCAGATTATATTCAGATAAAAATAATAATCTGAACCTAATTTCAATGTTCCAGATTAAAATTTTTTGAGAACCCTAAATCCCTTCTTCTTCTTTGCTCACCCCCAAAATCTCGAGAACCTCTCTTCCTCTGCTTCTTCTAGCTTCATCTGTGCTTCACCCCCAAATTTTCGAAAACCCTAAACCCTATCTTCCACTACTTCTTCTTGCTTCTTCTGTGCTTCACTCTCAAAATTTCGAGAACACTACGGTTGAGTGATTGAAGGTATTTGAATCTCTTCTCCATTTCAATAATGTTGCTAGTTTCTCCTATGTTTTATCTATTTTAAGTCTATTCATTCATTTGTTTGATTTGATTTTAGAGAAAGAATCATACTGCTGCGTTTCTCTCTTCTCCATTCCAATAATTCATGTTTCTCTTCTATTTTATCTAGATTTAAGTTTATTCATTCATTTGTTTGATTTGGTTTTAGAGAAAGAATCCCCTGCGTTTTGATCCACACTGCATTTTGATCGAGAATTGGTACCCAACACTGACTGCATCCCAGGTCTGTTTTCTGCACTTTCACAACTCAAATTTGGTAGGACAACTTGTTTTATAATACTTGAGTATAAAAGATTTTTTTATACTGTGAAGTGTATACTGCATCCCAGGTTGTTAATTATTAAAATTGAATGGTCAGCCATTTATCGATGTGGTGTATATTGTGAAGTGTGTTCATTTTATGGTTGTTTGTTACTATAAGACTTGATGTGTGCACATCTATGAAAAAAGTATGTCACTTGTCTTTGCACAACAAGGTGGATATATTCCTTTTGGACAACTGTTTTTAGCATTAAAACAACACTAGGTGTATGCAGGCTAGAAATTTTTTTATGGTTTCTTAACTATAAAGACCAGCAAGTATATTGAGACTAAAATCTTATGAGGGCCTTTTTTGCTAGTCTTCAGCTTGTGTGATTCCATATCGAAGTTCTTTATCACAACAAAAGGTGGAGGCACTTATTTGTACACAGGATTGGTTGAAAGACACACATTCACCATCATTGTTAGACTATGATTTTGAAGAGCTTCAATATGTTGACCAAGGTATTTTGATGTTTAAATTATGTAATAATATTATAATTAAATATGTATTAACTAATGATAATTTTTTTTATTTCTTAAAGAGTTGGTTTCATTAAAAATTAAAATTAAATTTATAAAAAGTTAAGTTTCATTAAAAATGGATTTAGAAATAAATCTAGATTCTTAATTGATCCAAATATTTAGATAAGGATATCTAACTTGATCCTAATATTTGGATATAAATTTTAAAATATTCAAATTGTTTTTTCAACAAAAAAGTGGATATGGATCAAAATCTGAACTATATATTTAGATTCAAATTGGATTTGGAGCGAATATCTAATTATCCAATCCATGCCCACCCTAATTGAAAAGGTTGAGATTTCAAGACGAGGTAAAAGTTTACATTCTAAACTATAATTTAGACTTAAGAAATACTAATTTTATATGTGTAAAACAAGAATTATGACCATGTGATAAATCTTGACAAAAGTGAGTGTTTTTTTAGAGACAACACAAAAAAGTGTAAAGTCCTTTGATACAACCAAATATTCTTGAATCACTCAAAAATTTAAGAGAATCAATCTCTCTAAAATAAAAAAGATAAACTCTAATTTTTTGACTAAAACTCAACTTTCTAATTTTTTAAATAAAACTCAACTTTTCTTCATTGATAAAATGGTTCATCTTATATAGAAATTTTAACCACTAAAATTGCAAAAAACACATAAACTGTAATTACATCTCACTTAAATTATTAATAATCTCATTACTTTTTGTTGATTGTAAGAACAAATTTGACAGCCCAAAAGTATTAGCTATTCATCCTGTTCGTCTCTCAAAGGCTCTGATTTTTAAGTTGACAAATAAATCTTTATTACAATTTAAAAATAAAACAAAACTAATTAATTAATTAAGAAAAACATAATTTAAACAAACTAATTACTTAAAAACTCCGGCAAGATGGTGTTAGTCCTCCTTTATTTGACCATGATGCGATTCACATCATGTTGCCTCTCACCAAAGCCACTTAAAAGTTTAAAGCTTTATCATCTCATTTGTCTCTGGATTTTGTAAATCAGAGTCTCTTGAGTGTTGTTTTCTCTTGCTACTCTTTTCTTATGCTTCATTATATCCACATATTAAACCCTCCACAAACTAAATACTGGTACAGCATTTAAGTAAAAAGAAAAGAAATTGGGCGACATACACTTTAATAGTAGTGACTGAGAACATAACTAAATAAACTGTCACAAATTCTTGCAGGAAGAAAAGATTTTCTAAACTAAAAAATTGTCCTGTATATAGTTAGAAATTAATTTTAAAATTGTATACAATCTTTCACAATATCTTCTCTAAAAGCTAACTTTTAGCATATTCATATTAACCTGTTCTATTTTTTCGTTTATGTTTTCTTCATTTGCTTCAAGTACTTATCCAAATAATAGAAAATTGTGAGGGAAGTTGGAACGGGTAAGCAATAATAATTGAGACATCTACTTCTATAGAAAATTGTGACTACAAATCAGTTTGAAATGACAACAACCAAATTTGTAACATTCAACTTCTATACAAGAGGCAGGGATGAGCTTTCCTCCAGAAAGAAACTGGTCAGATATTTTACCAGTGTTTGGACGTAGTCTCAATAAGTAGGTGTGTTTTTCATCCCCACAAACTGTTGGCCAGTGTCTACTTCAATCCGTACAAACTCCCAACTACCTGTTATGTCAACCATTATCAGAAGCTTGGAACATTGGTCACAACACAAATGTATTGCGGTAAAAAATATCATGATCATAAGATGCTATTATTGCATCAGAAAACACTTGTATTGAGAAGAGCATAGAAATGCTACCAAAATCCTCTCTTCAAAACCGCTTCGGCTTCGAATCTGCTAACGAAACTCGTATAGCTCTGCCATTCAAGTCCTGCAACAAATGTCAAATAAACACAGTTTTATACAAACCCATATGACTTTGAAATGTGAATTCCGAAAAGAAAAGGCACATCCTTGTTTTTATGCGTCTTCTAAACAAATGATGATATATGGAAGAAAAAGCAAACAAAAAATATTTGACACACCCAGTCTTCAGGATTAGGAAGCTTACCACTCCATCCAAGGACTCAATTGCATTGCTGACTTCATCGGGACTACTGTAAGTCACAAATCCAAAGCCTCTTGATCGTCCACTGTCTCTGTCATAGACTACCCTTGCTTCCAGGACATTTCCTTGTTCCCGAAACAATGACTCCAATGCTGCGTGGTCAACACCCCAAGCAAGATTACCCACATGGACTTTGTGTTTACTATCTGAAAAATCACCACCACCACCTCTGTTAGAACTTCTAAAACGAGATGAACTCTCATTCCGAGCAGGGGGTGGCCCAGCATTCACTTTCAAGGCCCTTCCATCCAGTTCCTATCAATTACCAAAATATTCATACCTTAGAAGTGATAAAGTAAATAACATACATACATGGCAGTGACAAATGAAAAATACATTCACATTTCACAACAGACAAGTTCAACCTCAAACAACACTGTTTAACCACTAGCTTGTTGGATTACAGGCAAATTGCTGTTTAACCACTAGCTTGTCTAAAAAGAAGAAAACAAACGCTAAACCTTCAAACACAAACCATGTTCATCAACAACCAAACTATAAACTCACATATCCATTGAACTGCTGAACAGCCGCTTCAACCTCCTCAGCCGTAGACATGGTCACAAACCCAAAACCCCTGCTTCTCCCAGTCGTCTTATCATAAATCACCTGTCCAAAACACAAAAACAAGTCACGACCCAATTCAATTCTGCCCAAAGGGCTTCCAAAAAACCCCTCAAAAAACCAAACTTGGAACCGAAACATAAACATCACCTCGACCACCTCCACGACCCCAACGCTTTCGAAGAGCTCTGCGAGCTGCGCACTGTCGACGCTGAACGGAAGGTTGCCGACAAAGACCTTAAGGTCGGGGGAGAAGCTCTGGCCGGCGCTGAAGGTGTCCTCTTGCTGGCCGTAGTCAGAGACGGCGACACGGGGAAGGAAGCGTGAGGGTAGGGAGAAAGTGGATTTGAGGAAAACGGTAGAAATGGAGATGGGTTTGGCGTTAGGGGTGAGGGAGAGAGAAGAGGAGAAGCATTTGGGAGAAGAGAGAGGATGATGTGTTCTGAGAGTGAGAGTTGGGAGTGCAAGAGAAGTTGCAGAGGTAGACATTGTAACGGATAAGGTTTTGGAGAAAGGAGAAGAAGTAGGGTTTATGGAGGAAGAGGAGATTTTGAGTGAGTGAGGAGTGTGATGATATTTATGAGCAAAAAGGAGAAAGCATAGTGATAAGGTTTATTCATCATCCATTTACTACTTTATCCTTCATCTTTCTCATCAGACAGATATTTTCTTCATCCTTCTAAAAACATTAGGTCTTTTCTGGGAATCAAAATATTTATCGACGTGGACATGGTAACGTTCAGACATTGAGGAGTTATTGGGCTTGGGTGTTCAGCCCAAATCCAAGTAATTGAAAATTCGATCCATTAAGATTAAAGTTGAAATGGGTATCGAGCAAGTGTGTGTTACGTTGTTTTTGTTGGTTTGTTCGAAGTAGGGCCAAACCGAAGCTGGATTTGTTGTTTTTGGTTGGCAAGTTGGTTTGGTCACAAAATCATTTTCTGCAGACACATCAGTGGACCCCATCTACCTTTGTCCCATAACTCACTATTGTCTTTTCCACAATTACATAACTTCTCTTTTCTTTCTTCACTTCTTTCTTTCTTCTCATGCACTCAATGCATCCATCCTTAAGTACCCTCACTACGTAAATCTATTACATGTAATTTAATTTAATAAAAATCATAAAAATAAAATAGTTTCTAAGATGAGATTTCCATTTTATTTATATTATAATTTATATCATCTTAATGAAAGAGTTAATCAATCTTACTTATAATGGAAAAGTCATCATTTTCACCACAGTTATATGTATAGTTATATATACGGTCTTGGATACGATGCTATCAAGAGTTATCTTAACATCAACTTTTATAATAGCATACTTTCATATTAAAAAAAAAAACATGTTATAAATTAATACTTTATAGTTCAAATCGGTTAAATTATTCATTTGATTCCAATTTTCGTATGTAAATTTGAATTTGGTCCCTTAATTTTTAAAAATATTAACTAGGTCCCTAATTTTGATAATTTGTTTCAATGAAGCCCCTTCCGTTAAAATAGCAGAAACGGCGTTAAGAGCACAGTGACATAGAGAGGTTAGACAGAACTGAACAGTGAAGTGACACATTAAATGTGGTACACATGGAATTTTGAATGAATGCTGTAATAAATAAATAATTTCGAAAAAAAGAAAAATGGTGTGCATTTAAGTCCAACAAAACAAAAAGAAACCAAATTAAATACATTTACATAAGGTTTTTCTTCAATCCAACAGGGAATGCTTTCTGATAAAAGTCTGATATATTGCTCCATTGCCTACTCTGGACTCATAATCCCAACTTTTTGCCATGCAGTCCTTAAAGAAATGACTCGGTTAAACACATCAAAGAATCTAATGGAGACAAAAACTAGAGCAAGAGGGAAAAGATTCTATTTTTTAAAAAATAAACATAAATATTATGAAATAAATAAGCAGGGTAATCATTAATCAACTACCATTTTGCTCGAGCAGAAGAGAACTTCAGTGTCAATGGCTAGGGTTCGTGGCAAGGACTTTGTGTAGCAATTTGGTAATAACCATGAAGTTTCATCTTCACTTCATTATTGAGACTATTATCGTTGATCCTGGATCTGACAAATACAATAGCAGCACCAAAACTCCTCTCCAAATCAGTTCTTTCTAATTCCTCCCAATCATCCTCATCCGAGCTCAAATGCATAACTCACCTGACAATCCTCTGCTTCCACTGAGATCGCAATTCCACTAAGAACACTCTGATTTCAGTTGTTCGAACGCCAACTTTCCAGTAATGTGATCCCACACCCTCGTGATTCTTCTGCAAACCCCTCCTTCCTCCAATTTCAGCTACGAACGCAAACCCTAGAATAATCCCCAATTTGCTGGTTAACACAAACGCTGATTCTGTTTTATTACATATTAAATGCACACCATTTTTCTTTTTTTCGAAATTATTTATTTATTACAGCATTCAAAATTCCATGTGTACCACATTTAATGTGCCACTTCACTATTTAGTTCCGTCTAACATCTCCATGTCATTGTGTTCTTCACGTCGTTTCTGCCATTTCAACGGAAGGGGCTTCATTAAAACAAATTATCAAAATTAGGGACCTAATTAACACTTTTAAAAATTGAGGGACCAAATTCAAATTTACATACGAAAATTGGGACCAAATAAATAATTTAACCGTTCAAATTTTATAATTAAATGTTTTCAACTCTTACTATTAACTTTAGAATATTCATTGCCTAAAGTTTTTACTTACTTTTTGAAGTCTACACATTATCGGTAAAAAATTTCAAACTGACTTCTGATAAATTATCAATGTTTGAAACTTTAAAAGAACGAAAAAGTTTTGAAGAAATTTGTTTATATTAAATTAGACTAAAATCATAAGGGACAATAATGTTTTTGGACATATAAGTAACTTTTTAAATATGTATATATATATAGAAAGAGAGTTATTTCAAATTCTTAAAAATATTATCATCTCATTGAAGAAAAGATTCTCTCAATATTATATTACTTCTGTGATAAATAGAATATCCATGTGATGAATTGCTTAGCAATCTTATAACTACCTTTTTTTTATAATTATGGTATATATATTAATTATATGCTTCAATCATTAAGTTGACTTTAACTGATGCCACCAATTATGTATATTGGCTTGTAGACTCAGAAAGAAAATGATGAACCCTTTCGCAATCATATGCATGTACAAGAAGCTAAAGAACTTGATAATCACGTTTCTTGACTCCAAGGGCAAGAACTCTTCATTCTACTCACAATTTTAAAAATTAAGATTTAAGGTTTAGAATGGAGTTAAAATTACTATTGTTAAAAAATTATATATAAGATTTAAATTGTATAATAAAAAATTAAAAGACGAAAATTATAAATCTATTGGTGGTAGAAAGTTCAATTGAAAACATCTCAAGACAAAAACTCCTCCGAAGAGTGTAACCTATTTATGCTCCTAACTTTGGGTTATTTTAATTTGGAGCTTACATTGAACCATGTACTATTTATAATTTATTTTTCTTAACTTTTAATATTATTTTATGTGTTTGAAAACATGCTTAGTTATCTTTAATCATGAAATAATACCTAGAAATTTCGTCTTCAGACCTCTGTTGTTGGGCATCTAAACAAATTCGTGCAGTGGTCAAATATATATATAAGGTTGCACACTCTTTCTGTTATGCAATGCTTAAATATGAAGAAAGTGGTACGTCATCTAAATTTAAGATAAGTTTTAAAAGACAGTGACATCAATTTTAATTCTATATATCTCAGCAAACTAAGCACTCATAATCGATTTTTGTATATGGTATATTCAACATATGTACTATCTTATGGTATCACATATAATTAAAATATTTTTCAGCTTGTATAAGGATTTTATGGTTGGATATTAGTTGACTTTTTCAGAAATTATTAGGTCCCTACTCTATACAGATAATTAGATATTTACTGTTGGAAAAAAATAATAAAAAATCTGTATAAAAAAATTGAAATAAACGTAGCACATTCAAAAAAGTTTATGTCAATATCATTTGTAAGTTGTTGAAATTATCTTAATGATACTTCTTTATATCTTATAAGGACATTAACCAGAAGTCAACACGTGATTGCAATATAATTCTTCAAAATCATGGTCGTGCCAAGCTAACTGCTATAAGTCATAAATAATAAACCAATAAATTGTTTTGTATTAGGGCAACGTATTTATACCATGATCAATATCTGGATAACATGATATAACTTAAAAGTTATCCAAAAACAGTTAGCTAGTTGAATGACAGATGGTGTATATTAGATAAAATTAGATTTTTTATTTTTATCATAGGCACGTACATATTTACGAAAGAAAACCATAATATTTCTTTTAAAAAGAGAAAATGTCTACATGGAAGTGTCCATGTCCCAGAGATGTCAAAATAGGAACTCGCGAGTGAATCCGGCTTATCACGAGTTCGGATCGGGTTGGGTTAAATTTTTTTTACAAATTTTAATAGAGGTTGATTTTTAATCCAGTTCATCTAGAACCTGACTCACCCGGAGTGAACCCGTAGTGAGCCGGGTTGGCTCACCAATCCGCAAACAAAGGGTCGCACAAGTATTTTTTGTTAAGTTGGTCTTTGTATTTTGGTCATGTTAGGTTTTTTTTTAGTCAACACATAGATAATTTGTATTTTTGTGATTTTGGTTTGTATTTGGATTGTATTAAAGTTTATTTAGATTTTAATTAAAATTATAATCTAATTTTGACTCAAACAAAAAATAAAAAAATTGTATTTTTTTAATTCAGTGAGCCCGTGAGCCACCCTGTTTAACCTACCAACCTGTAGTGGGCCGGGCCGGGTCGGGTTGGAATTTTTTTGGCTCGCTAATAAGTGAGTTGGATTAGGTTGACTCACTAAGTGATCAACCCGTGGTGGGTTGCCCATTTTGACAGCTCTACACGTCCTAGATGCCACTATAATAAATGGAAACAAGAGATTTGTTTGATCACTTGATTTGTAAGCAATTTCCAAAAATCACAAACTCTAGATTTGGCATTGGGAAACACATGACACAATGAAATCAAGAGACACAAAAATATGAATTGTGCAATTACAAAATGAAAATCAAGTGATAGATATGTTAAATGATGTATTTATGATGAATAAACAATATGATGTGGGTTTTGATGTATTTATGATGAATAAACAACATGATGTGGGTTTTGATGTATACGAGGGATGTTCTGAATTTGCATATGATGGACCTTCTGATGAATATGATGAGTTGCTTAAATATTGTGACGAAGAGTTGTATGCAGGATGTCAAAAGTACTCAAAGTTGTCTTTTCTATAAAAGTTGTATCATACAAAATGCTTTTGTGGTATGACTGACAAGACTATGACAATTATTTTAGAGTTATTAATGGATAATTCGAACATGATAAATTTCCTACTTCATTTTATGAGGCTAAGAAGATGATTTATAAGCTTGGCCTTATTTATACATGTTGGCCTAATGAAAATAACATGTCTTGAAAAGTCCCACATCGCTTAGGACAACCAAGGGGTGGGTGTTAGTGACTATATAATGGACTCTAAGTCCATGATGTTCATTGCCCCAAGTCAAAGACACTTCAAGCTTGTATTTGACTTTTCTTATTTCTTATACTCTTGTAATAAGAGCGTTGTAAGGTTTGGGTTAAATTATTGCTTTGGAGAGTGTGGATGTACTCGGGGTCAAAGGGCATTAGAGAGTTGTCTATGTGTTTTCTTGTGTTTATTTCATTTCTCTATCAATAAAATGATTCTCGGAGGTTTTTCCTAACAGTGGTATCAAGAGCTATGGTTCGGTGGGATTTTTTCTTAGTATGCTTTGTGGTTGCAATGAAGTCTGATCTTCCACATAAGAAAAGATTAATTCCTTGTTGTTGGAGAATCATCCTTGGTTGTTGAAGTTGCAATGAGAAATTTGATGGAAGGATCATTGTTAGTGTTGTGTTGATGAGGTGAATCTATAACTGGGTTCATGGAGGTGCAAGGACTGTGAATCGTGTTGGATCTACAGTGGAGTTTTCTTATGGGGAGATGCTCCTGAATTTGCGAAGGATGTTGTAGTTGGTGCTCGCATGGCCTGGTGAGTGATCTACTATGGAGATCTTATTTGTGTGAGTCACGATTTGTGGCATGTGCGTGGAGGAAGTGCTCTCTGGTTTACAGATCTACTTTGACAAGAGTCAATGGAGGTGTTACGTCGACAGGTGTTGCGTCTCGAGCGAGGGAGTCAAATGGCACGATGGCTGCGAAGTGCAGATGTTCGACCTGTGGCTTTTCGCAATGTTCGGTGGTTTTGCGTCGTGGGTTGTGGCTTGGTTCCAACAAAAGGTTATGGTGTTTACGCACAAGCATTGGCTAATATTTATGCAAGGTGTGTGGTGATTATACACGGACATTGGTTAGCATTGATGCAGTATGCATGAAAATTCTTGGAATGACTTAATTCGAAGTGGAAATTCTTGGAATGGTTTGATTCCAAGTGGAAATTCTTGGGATGGTTTAATTCCAAGTGAAAATTTTTGGGATGGTTTGATTCCAAGTGGAAATTTTTGGGATGGTTTGATTCTAAGTGAAAATTCTTTGAATGGTTTAATTCCAAGTGGAAATTCTTGGGATGGTTTGATTTCGAGTGAAAATTCTTGGGATAGTTTGATTCCAAGTGGAAATTCTTGGGACGACTTGAAAATGATTGCTGGTATAGACAATGAAGATGTGTGTATTTTCATCAGGGTGGAGAATGTTGGGTTGATGAAAATAACATGTCTTGAAAAGTCCTACATCACCTAGACAACCAAGGGGTGGATGTTAGTGACTATATAATGGACTCTAAGTCCATGATGTTCCTTGTCCTGAGTCTAAGACTTTTCAAGCTTGTATTTGACTTTTCTTATTTCTTACACTCTTGTAATAAGAGTGTTGTAAGGTTTGGGTTAAATTATTGCTTTGGAGAGTGTGGATGTACTCGGAGTCAAAGGGCATCGGAGAGTTGTCTATGTGTTTTCTTGTGTTTATTTTATTTCTTTATCAATAAAATGATTCTCACGGGGGTTTTTCCCAACAGTTGTTGTGGGTTGCACAATTATCCCGTGGTGGAGGCTAGGTGGGCCAAGTCACAATCCAAGTGGGATTCCTGGTAGGACAATTGCTGAGGGGGAGATTATTGCATGTGGCATCAATTGTCCTGTGGCAGAGGCCAAGTGGACCGTTTTGGCCAAGTGGAAAGCGCTCGATCCTAACAATACCAAGATAGATGCTTGTTGAATTTTAATTAATAACATGATTTAACTTGAAAGTTATCCAAAAATGGTTAGTTAGTTGAATGATAGATTATGTGATACACAAGATAAAATTATTTTTTTTTGTCATAGGCATGTAGATATTTACTAAAGTAAACCATAATATTTCTTCTAAAAAGAAAAAAAAATTCTAGAGGGAGGGAAAAGAGAAAGGGGGAATTGGTAGAAGGATGTATATTTTTCATTGTTATTGAAATATTAAAATAGGGCAATAAAAAAGAATGAACACACAAACAAAATCCTAATATCCTTATAAGCAAATGACAAGTATATTCTAATGTCATCATAATTAGAAGAAATCCAAAATGAATTAATTTTTTGTGATATGTTTTTTTACAGCCTATATACACAATGATGCTTAAAGATCATATTCGTGGCCAATAAAAAATGTACATATATATAGGTTGATTGCGGAAAAAGTATAAAAATGGTGATTTTTTTTTTCAAATTTACCCAAATGTTGCAAATTTAAAAACAAAATACAAAAGTGAGTAAGTTGTACCAATTTGGTATGACTTCATTATGAAAAATTTGTGTCAACTTGGTATAACTTTAATGTGTTATTTTTTTTTAATTTTAATTGAAGTCGTGTCAGCTTGGTGACTTCAGTACATTGTGCTATAAATTGAAGTTGTACCAACTAGCTACGAAGTCAATTCATTGTATTTTTTTAGTTTAACTAGAGTCGTGCCAACTTGGCACAACTTCACTTTAGTAAGTCAAAGTCGTATTAAGTTGATATGACTTCTTCACAATGAAGTCATATTAAGCTAGCACGACTTCTCAATTTTTAAAATTGTACCATTTTGATAATTTTGAAAACAAAATTGCACCATTTTGGTGTTTTCGTCTTCAAAGTGCTTGTATGGAGCAAGCATCATGCGTACTTTTGGGATGTAGAGTTGTAAAGTTTCTATTAGTATCAAAATCTTATAATAATTTTATTAGAATGTGTTTTTATAGCACTAGGGAACAAAAGGCTTCTTATTGGTTGTAGTTAATAAATCAATAAATCATTTGTGAAGCATATTTCGTTTTTTGAAAACCATGAAGGCTTTTTATGTATATTATTCTATACTTTATGTTCGTTTTAGGTTCGACATTAAAACAGGTGACATAAATTTATATTAAGGTTAATTCATCGACTTAAATTTACGTCAAACTACAATAGCTCCGACATAAATTTTAGTCGGACTATAATAGCACCCCCAATGTAAATTTACATCAGAGATACACACTCCGACATAAATTTGAAACTCATTGAAGGAAAAAAAAAACTCATATTTATGTTAGATAATGCATAGTCTAATATAAATCTTTATATTTTTTTTCTAAAATTAAATTGGTTTTGGCATGTAACCAAAACCTGTAAATCAGAAATTGTCCAAAATAAGATATACACTTCAAATAGAACATTTCCATAACAGAATGTACATTTCCTAAAATTATTTAACCTCAAAATAAATCCTAAATCATTGTCTTTAATAAAAAGGGTAATCTAATCTAAAAAATAAACTAAACAAATAACCTAAGTTATACATGCTGGAGGAGAAAGCTTCCCCACTATTGTCTTATTTGGGTCATGTCCTTCTATGATATAGGTGATGGATCATTAAAGGCTTCAAATAATGATACAACATTATATATGAGTGTTCAAAGTATGATACAATTCATAACATGATAGAAGGTGTTACCTCTATCCAATTTTCAATAATTACCAATACTTAAAAAGAATATTACACTCAGTAAGATCAATCCTAGAATGTTGCATATTTGCATATATTGTCGGATTTGGACCTTTGTGTTCTCATCTTTTTGAATGGCTTGAGGCTCAACAAATCCTTACATTTTTTTATCTTTGCTCCACAGTCACCTAAGATAATGAATTATATGTTCAATAATCATTACGCCCATATACCTAAGATATTGAATTATAAGTAAATGATAGATTACTACCTACATGCATCAAAGGTTGATAATAGAAATGGTTAACATTGTTTCTCCCCCAACCACCTCCAATGCATCAAGTAAGGTAATGTACAATGAGACAATAACTTTGACTCCTAATATTCTAAAGTCCTATTGTACACTACAAGAAAAACCTTAAATAATGATCAAATTTAGTGACCAAAAATAATTAGTCAATTTAGATACTAATTTACAAACTAAAAATTATTGATAACTAAACTAGTTTCAAAAAATTATAATTGGTAACTAAAATAGTTTCTATTATGAATTGGTCTCTAAATTGGTCATTAACATTAGCTACTTAGGTTTTGGTTACCAAAAGAATTGGTTTTTAGATTGGTCATCTTCCATTCTTTTTGTTGGTTTAGATTCCTAGGGTTTGTGAAGACTATTGTCATTATGAAAGTTTTACTTTGTTTGTACAAATCAAATAGTGATTGTAATATACACCATATGCATTATGTGTATTTTTTTATTAAATAGCATATGCATATTAACATTTTTGTTGTTAAGCATGATTAATAAATTAATTAACAGAAGAATACTTTTTTACTTAGAAGAAAAAAATGACATAAGAAATGAATCAAAGTTTCAATTTTACTAAAATTCCAACTAATGATTATGTTAGTAAAGTGTTGGAAATTGACCATTCTTAATGTGTACATTTCCTGGGATTAAGAGATCTTCGTAGTGATGCATTTTAGTCCACCACAAGATTTAATAGTGTATGGTGTAACTACACAAATATTGATTTGGTCGAAAGCTCTTAATTGAAAAGGGAAGTTATTAGTTTGTGGGAAAAGTTAGCAACCTCTGAAGAAAATGTGAAGACATTAAAAAGTGTCATACTTGCATACATCCAAATGAAGGAAGGACATATTCCTCCTGAATTGGGTGTCATGTTTGGTAGTACAAAAAATGTAGTTATAAGTAGATCATATTTTACATGTTAAATAAAATTATATTGTTAAATGTTTGAATATAACTTAGTATCTTGTGTATATTTTATAATTATAATAAAGTGATATGATTTTAATTTCATAAGACGAAAGTGGACAAGGCAATGCCAACATCACGGGAAGAATCTTCACTTGATAGTAGTTTTCATGGAGTTTGACATTCTATTTTGTTAGATACAATATGTTCAAATTGACATATGTGTTGTGATATTTCTAGACTCAGTAAACTAATTTGACATTATGTCAGATACATTATGTTGAAATTGACATATATGTTTGACTCCATCACCCCACTTTTTTCTTATATTTCCTTTATTTTTAATGGTTATATGACTTGTTATAGATGATAGTGAGAGGTTGGGTGGCTATCCTACTTGTGATGCATTTGTATATCTAGTTTTATTGAAATAAGTGATAAAGGTTAACTTGTTATATTATACATTTTAACTATAAGATAAATTTATAATAATTATTATTATTATCATTATTATTATTATTATTAAATAATTTTAAATAAAATAGGTAATTTATTTATTATATAATTATTGAAAAGTAATTGAATACATAATTTTTTTGAATTTTGAAAAATTTAATAGAAAATTAAAAAAAAATGTCAAAATTTGTGATATATTTTATGGTAGTGTTTAGTCGTCAAAAATGAAAGTGAATTTTGTTACAATTTTAAAGGGGACATAATAAAGCATATTGTCTAGGTAGAAATTGTTTGGGGTATTTGGAATCATATAAATGAGATTGTATTTATATTTGTGAAGGTAAATGGAGAATAAATTTTTGTTAGGCACAAATGAAGGTTTGTGCATGAATCACCTATAAAATCCTAACTGCGATATTTTCTTATTTAGATTGGTGCTTAAGGTCAAAGGCATGTATATTATCTCCCTTAAAGTACGAAGGTTAAAGAGTTGAGAGGGTTACAAAGAAGTAACAACCATGGCTACCTAAGGTTTCAAGGATGTATATAAGTGAAAGGCAATAAATGTAGTAATGCATTTAAGGTAGAGGTTTAAATTATGAAGATGGTGAAAATCCAAGCAAGGTAGGAAAGTTATAAGGATTCAACATCTAGCTGATAATAATACCTTATGTAAGATATTGGTATAGAAATAGTGGAAGTGGGAGGACACTAAAAATGAAATAGGGTATCTTAATTGTGAAGTAAAGCGTAAGTTGTTCGTTGTGATTAATCTCTAATGTTTATTTGAACCCTAGGACATTACTAGTAAAATTGTATCACTACGTCTTTGAAAGTTTAATATTCTTATTTCTAGGAAGTCAAAGGAATCTAGAAGGTTGTAGTAACTTCACATTCATTTTGTGCAGTTAACTACTTAAAGGTTACCCATTGATACCCTTTTTTCTATTCAAGGTACATTGCAATAGATGAATCATGCTTGTTTCTATAGTTATGTTTGTATAGGTATCTTCAAATTTATTTGTCATATCAAAATTGCTTATTTGTCATATCAAAATTGCGACAAGGCATCTCTTTGTCCTTTTTCTTTTAATGTAGTCCATAAGCCACATAACAGGGGCAATTATGAAGCTAAGATTTTTGCCATGGTATCATTTGCCATTTTCATATAGCTTTAGCTTAAAGGATGTAACTTATAGAAGGGTGGATCTAGAAATGTATCATCTAAAGTTTGGATGTCAAAGCACAACGATGATATATAGATCGTCAAATCTCCCATAAGTTGTCAAAACAAGTTACAAGTTGAGTGATGCTTAAGTTATCACATGAAGGTTTGTAAGAGATTTTGTTGTTAAATTCAAAGTCGTTGTTGCTATTGATAGAGGTTATGCAAGGAATATCTTTTGTAGGGTACCAAGAAGCTTGTTTATAGCGTATATTTGAGTTGACAATGTTATTTTATTAGGAAGTAAATATGAAACTTAATTCAATTCTACAAAATTGACTTACTAAGGCGAGATTTGCACATATTATAATTTGGTCATATCTCTAATCGATGTGACACACTTTCACATTAAGGACATTGAGTATTCACACCAAAGACATCGAGAAGGTGAACAAAGAGGGACTTAATAAGAATGACACAATAGATCCAATTAATCTTGCTACAATAGGCCATTGATAAACTCTGATATTATATTACAAAGTAGATTTTAAGTATAACTCAATCTTATAAAATTGACTTTGTAAAATGATATTGCACTACTCACTTATATGATTTATCTCTAATTAATGTAATATCTTTAACATGTTTTATTATAAAGTTTTTCCGGCTAAGAATCTAAAGTTAATCTCTTTGGCTAAGAGACTATGTTATGGTATGTTTTTGTTTTTTTGTTTTTTTGTTGTTTATCTTATCTTTGTATATAGGTTGTTTAAGCCAAGTGTTTCATTTATATACCAAACTATTTTTATAAAAAAAAAACTAAAAAAGAAGAAGAAATGATTTATATCATGAAGTAAAGAATGAATTATTAATGCTTATTATTCGGAGAAAATTCGATAATACTAAAAGAAGTGGCAAAACATGAGTTCAAGCATGAAAAAATCAATTACAAGAGATAAACTAAACAAAAGATATGTTTTTCCAAACACGTTATACGTCCTGTTTATAAATATATGTCTAAAGGTTTGGTATGGTAATTAGGGTATAATATTTAAAATATATTTTGAAGTTTGGTTTGGTTTTGAAATAGGTTAAAGAAAAATACTAATTTCTGATGTTATCACATTTTTAGAATCGATTCTCAATTACCTTTTTTATCAGTTTAGTTTTTAATACCTACCCACAAAAGAATAATAAAGATTTATAGTGATAATAAAAATGTTACCAAATAAATTATGTATGTAATTATATCATAATTTTACATTGTTAGTATTGACTTTTTTTTGTTGTTGTTGTCTTATATCAATAATGATTGATCGTTGATTGATATAATGCTGGAATCCTATTATTAAATTATGTTGGGAGGCCAATTTAGTAGGGGTAGTAATTATAGAGGACTGAATAGGGTAAACTTTTAAAGAGAATTATAATATTTCATTTTATAAGTAATTATATTCAATTAACTCGTTATAAATTCACATTAAAATAATATTGTGTTCATGAATGATTATAAATCGCATTAGAATGCTCCATTTATTAATATTAAATATATACCTTTTTGACAAAAGATTATTAATTGATAATGTAATTTTTTTATTCATTGATTAATCATTAATAGTGATTACATTCTGATAATATTTGAGTGAAAAAGGACGAATAAAAGTAAAAGAAAAAAAAAAGTAACAGCATTTTTTTTTTTCAAAACATCGCAATAATAATTAAATAAAACTTCAAACTTTATCAGAGAAGCTCTTGAAATATAGTTACTAGACACTGGAAAAAAAGAAGTAGTTTATCAAAGAAAATTTGATGAACCATAATACTGAGTTTATATATTTATGTGGCTTGCCTTGTCCCGTAAACAAACTAATATCAGTTTATAAAATTAGTGCGAATCTTTATGATTTAGAATCTAATATCTTAAAATTTTAAATTTTAAATTTTAATTTGGATTATATTAATTTAGTCATATTTTAATATACATGTTGTAACGTCCCATTTAAATAATAACATAATTAAATGAAACATCATACATAATCATAAAAGGGCATTGTCATGGAGTGAAAATGTCACTCCTTATAGTTATCCAAAATACTTGAAACAGAAAATTGAGACACACCATGATGTCATTAACAAGACAGAATAATAGTTCAACAATATTCAAAATAAATGCTCAAAGAGCAATACATGGACTATATTCCTAAAAGAGAACTCGGAAATAAGAGGATCCAATCCAAGACAAGCTACGCAGCGGAATCTCCATCACTCTAATGATTTTGAGGAGTTCTCACATCTGCTCATATCAATAAATTGATGATCATCGCAAAAGGAGAAAAACCACACACAAACACACAAGCAAGCAAAAAGGGTAAGACAGAGTGAAAAAGGTTTATCATACAATTGAGCATGCAACTTAAAAGTCAAGATACATAAACCAACCAAGCATGTGATGACCAATAAACAAGACACTAAGACTCAATTATCCGGATACATATAATTAGTCGGATTCACTGGATACTTGCACTTATGGTGGCCTTTACTACTCTAAGAGCCAATTGTCAATGGGTTTCACCCTACGACACACAAGGTTAGCCTTCAAACATCTAAGGTCATTATCCTGCCAAAGACTAGGGTCTCCTGTTACTCTCACCACTTGAGTTAGTACGCTCTACGTGAGACTAACTAACTCTTTAGAGTTTCAGGATGCAATCCTTACTTGAATCCTTACTAAATTATATAATAAGGCACCACCACGAAACCTTCATGGAATTACGTCCTAACCATGAGGCCCCACCATGAGCTCCCACTAACATGGTTTATGGAATTACGTCTTGACCAGGAGGCACCACCATGAAACCATCATGAAATTACGTCTTGACCATAAGGCACCATCATGAGATCTCACTTAGAGATTCATGGAATTACGTCCTAACCCATACCAAAATCATGTCTCACCAACCAAAATAAAGTCATTATACATACCAATCTCATGCCAATATATATAACCAACCATCCAATCATGTTCCATACAAAAGATCATACCAAACTCATCAATTCCAGCCCATACAGTCAGGTATTACATGCATATTCACATACCTCATGCATTTTCAAGATAAATAACCAGCCACAAACTAATTTCGGAGAGCAAAACACAAAACCTACACTGTCCTCGCTTAGGCTAGAGGCCTTCACCCAAGCGACAGGGACTGTCTCGCTTAAGCTAGGCTCCCTCGCCTGGGCAAGTGCGTTACAGTGACACTTTGCTAGCTCTCGCTTGGGCGAGACCTTCTCGCCTGAGCAAGACCTTCTCGCCTGAGCGAGGTCACCCTTCGCTCAAACAAAAGTCCCTCGCCTGAGCTATGACTCGAGTAGAAAACACAGGGTTCCCCACGAGTTCTCGCTTGAGTGAGATGGTTTGTCACTCAAAACAAGGGCTCTCCGCCTGAGCGAGATGCTCGAGCAGAACCAGGGTGAGTTCTTGTTATTCTTGCCTAAGCGAGACGAGCTCGTTTGGGCAAGAATATCAGTTCTCGTCACTGTTCCACGCATGCAAAGCCAGAGATTCATCCAAAACAGCAAACAATGCATATTTGTTCCATCATAAACACCACACAATCACAAAAATGCAAAACAAAACAAACCCTAGCTTCCCTTACCTGGAAAAAGCTAGTAGAACACTTCGACACTTAAGCAAATGAGCATGACAGCTCCGGAAGTAGATTCACGAGCTGAAAACATAGTGGAATAAATTCAGAACGAGTTACCAAAGTGAACCCTAACTAGAATCACGACAACAGAGCTAGAAACAAAGAAGGTACAATTAGAGAACCAACTTACGTGAACTGGAAAATGGAGTTGAGCTAACTCGAAGACCGGATGAGACTCAAACCCTAGCAGAGTACGGCTGCAGTTCTAAAAGAGAGTGAGGGAAGCTGATTTCTGAAAAGTGACAGCAAATGAGAGTGTTAGACTGGTTTAGGGAGTTTTAGACACCCCATAAACCAGCCTTAGACCCAACAAATAAGGGTAGCCCTTAAACATTAGACAGAAATAAAGAGACTTACACCTGTCTATTAGTTAAAAATATATTATTTTTAAAAAAATTTATCATGATTTTTATTTACAAATAAATAATAACGATCCACAAAGTTCAATTTAGTTATATTAGGTATGAACAATTTATTTCTTAACAGTAACTCAGTAAAAAATAACAATTATAGTGAATTTAATTTTATAAAATTGCGCATAATATATTAAAAGTACATCTTTCGTGTAAGCATACATGTAGAAAGCAACTTCTTAAATTAGATTATATGTTTATGGATTTTGTGTATATATATCTTTTACCATATAGCATAGTTAACCATTTTTTTTTTATGTTTAACAGTAATGGATTGTGAATGTAAATTTTTATTGTAATAATTATAAATAAATTTAATTAAATTTTAAAATTTGAATATGTTCTAATTATTTTGAAAGTATTTATAATCTGATAATGAAAATATAGGAAGTATTATATTACAAATTTAATGACAGTGATAGAATCTAGAAAACAATTACATTCATTAAATGCAAGCACCTCGTTCTTTTGATTAACATCTTTAATAAATATGCAAAACATAATTCAATGCAAATCTCGTATCTTTAAATGTTAAGAAATTAATTAAGAGCTAGACTATTAGAAAAAGACCATTGAAAACATAAAATGAAATGGCTACAAAACTAGATCCTCCAAGTAGAAGACAGAGATTGAGGAAGAGAAAAACATGAAAAATAAATTACCACAATGATTTTAATAAAATGAGAAAATATATTATATATTTATAATGTAAAATAATTTTACATATTATCCAAATCAAGAGCAATAAGTATAATAAGTTCATTGACTTTTTTTTATAATAGTATCTAAAAATGCCCACAATGATTTCTAATGGTTGGATAATGAACTGTTTTTTTACATTGTTCATGGCCAGTATATTCTTACTAAAACTTGAATGAAAAAAAAAAAACAAATAAAACTAAAAGAAAGGAAAGAAAACAAAAAGAATAAATCATTATAATAGTGTTTCCTAAAATAGTTATAGTTTGAAAAAAAATCTTACGGAAAGACAACTTTATAATTTTTATGACATTCAAATTATTTCATTTTTGAATTTTTTTTTAAAAACATAATTCAAATTTAATGAATTTAATTTTTTTTAATAAAATATTTTAATAATGTGAGATCCAGGAAATTCATAAAAATTAATAACTAAAAGAAAATAAGAGATGAAGGGTTGAGACTACCTTAGGAGAGTTCTTTGATAAATCCTAGACAAAAAATAATGTGAACCTAAGTGGTTTAGAGCACTTAATTACGTTGTGAGACTGGAAATTTCGTGGGTTAGAGAGAAAAAGTGAGAGTTGAAGAAGATACCTTTAGATGAGGCTTTGGACAACAAGCACCAAATCATTTTAATTGCAATTGGAGCGAGGATCAGAGGTAAGGGAAGCTGTTCATGTGTGTTATTCATATTTTTTTTTTTGTTCTGGAATGATTCTGTGGCTTAATAGTTGCGTTTTACCGTTTTCGCGTGAAACTCGTAAATTCTGGGCAAAATTACCAGAACCGCCTGGCGGCTAAGAGTGCTCCGCCAAGCAAAGCAACATTTTTACAGCGTTTTTTTGGTTCTGTGATGAACCGCCTGGCGGCCATGGAGGACCCGCCAGGAGGCGCGCACTGGAGCTGCATAATTTGACCTGTTTTTGATGTTTTTGGAATATGCTTGGATTGTTGCACTTGTATGATACAGATAATATATTATTGATGTGATTAAGAATTGGTGTGTGAGAATCTGATGGATATGGGGTCGGGTGCAAACCCATGATTCCTATGGAGTATGTGCGATTGCTAATGTGATGTGTATGAACCGGCAATATGATAATAAGAAACTTTGATCAGTTTATATAAAATTGAACAGTGTGTGTTAATGTATGAATACATGAAACAGAACTGGGATGAGAAGTTGAATTGAGAAAATTTAGGAATAATAGACTTCTGCAGAGGCGAGGGAACCTGAATGGTTCTGGAGTCACTAATGCGCCGCCCGACGGTGTCTGATATACCGCCAGGCGATCCCGAGATGTCAGCGGCGGTTTGACACGTTCAACGGGTTGGGGTGCGCAGTAGGGAATCATAGATTTAAGTATGGGTGTTGGGGAATGATTGTGAGTATAAAATGTGGGTACTGTGCGGGGAAAAAGTTATCTAGTGGGTTGGGTTGATGCATGAACTATATTATGTAGACTTGAGATAATTGAATGAGTATCCTGGTAGGACAATTTTGGTACCATTGTGTGTGTGTTCAGATTGCTAGTATGAAGTCGTGCATATATGAAATGTATGATATATATAGATAATGGTTAAAGTGTCATATTAAGTTGATATAGAGCGTATGAAGGATTTGGTGGTGAGTATCGTTGTAAGCTATCGGTTGGGAATAGATGATATGAAAGTAGTGTCCTTGTAAAGAAATAAGGTAATGCTGATAATGGTATTCGGGTCATAGTATCGCATGTGCAAGTTTGGGACTGATCTGTGTATGTTTAACTTCCAACGTTCATGAATGAGTACTTAACTTGGTTGAATGCTTGTGAGTTGGATGAGTTGATGATTGTAGTATTGTAAATGTTTGTGACTAGTGATCTGGATGTGAGATTTAATGGTTGAATGTGCATAAAAATCTCTGCAAGTGTATAAACCAGTAGGGGAGTGTCTTTATTGGTGTGGCGCCTGGCGGTGGGAGAAGCTCCGCCAGGCGGTGAGCCACGCAACAGAGAGAACTGGGAGGAATGACGCCTGGCAGTGAAGGGGATACCGCCAGGTGGTTTGGAGCTGTTTGTCTAACGGTTCATAGAGAGGCGCCAGGCGGGGGTGCAGTGGCAGAGGTCCTTTGCAGATGGATTTTCAAGGACGTTTTCTTTCCTGTTCTTGTTAGCTTGGTCAAGAATATGTTGGATTGGTTACGAGCGGGGAGGTTCATAACGGAGTTGTGAGATGCGTGATTGATGCGGGCGGGGAGGTCTGTATCGATTGTACTCTTGTGTGGAGATACGAGCGGGTAGATTCGTATGTTCCGTGCTCACACTTGAGGCTACTATGAGTGGGGAGGTTCATAGTAGGTTTTCACGCATGTTGGACTACGAGCGGGCAGGTTCGTAGAGTTGGACTACGGGCGGGGAGGTCCGTAGAGTTGGACCACGAGCGGGTAGGTTCGTGGGAGCATGATAATCCCTAAGGACCAAGGTTGTGGATGGATCTTTCTCATATATGTTATGAGATTGGAAGTATATTGTGATAACAAGATTACCAAACTAAAATTAACTAAGTTAGATTGGGTAAGGGACAGTTTTATTATCTTATGATTATATTGTTTTCTTCTCAGCTCACCCTTTCTTGTTTGTGTGTTTGTGTTTGGCGATGATCACGTGACTTGTTACGTGGGAGCAGATGTGAATTCAGGTGGTAATGCTGATGCTTAGCGACAGAGCGGGACTACCGATGGGGGATTTTCATTATATTATGTTTTCCTACATTTTGTAATAGACATTATGATGTTTTATCTTTTATGGACATATAATAAAGATGAGACAATATGAATGGATTATAGCAAGAAAAGTTTTAAATTTTCCCACGCTTGGGAACTTATTATAATGTCTGAATTTCTTAAAGAAATTTTATGAGAATAAGTTTTATCTAGTAATATCCATCTGGGGTGTTACAAATAACCGCAAAATTTAAAAAGTAATTTAAATATTAAATAATTGATAAAAATGATAAAATATCAATATTTGACAATCTTTTGTACTCAATATTGAATAGTGATATATTTATTTTCAAAGTTTGTTCAAGGTGTTTTATTTTATGTTTGTAATTTTTTTTTCTCAATTTTTGTTAAAAAATATTATTTTCAAGTTATAAAATTCCATATAAGGTCATACCCAAGTAAGATGGGACTAGATCATACTCATGTAAGGTTGGGTCAAGTCAACCCGAGTCAGAATCAAGTCAAGTCAATCCATATCCAAGTTGAGTCAAGTCGGTCTCGAGATTGAGCCAAGTTGACCCTAGCCCATATCGAGTTGAGTTGGCTCAGTCTAGGTCGAGCTAAGTTAGCTTGAGCCTAGGTCAAACTAAGTTGGCCCGAACTTAGATCGAATCATGATAATCTTGGTCCAAGATGTATCAAGTTAGTTCGAGCCATGTCAAGACGGGTCCACATTCACTTGAGTTGGGATCGAATCACATTTAGCCAAGTTGGGTTAGACCAAGTGGATCTTAGTTTGACCAAAACTAGATCGGGCCTAGCCCGATCAAGACTAGGTGAAGTTGAGCCCAAGTTGAGTAGAGTCAACCATGGTCTAAGTTGAGTCGAGTTTGGATGAGATCATGTTTACTCAAGTTAATCTAGGCCATGGTCGAGTCAAGTTCGATCGAGTCCAACTTGGACTAGGTCTAGGTTGAGTTGGGCCTAGATAAAACCAGACAAATCATGTCAAGTTTGGTAATGTTGAGTTAGATACATGTTAGGTCGAGACATGAGGTCAATATCATATCAAACTATGTTGGATTGATCCCCCATGAGATCAAACCGAGTTCTCCCAAGCTTAGGTCAAGCCAAATCGACTTGGACTCGAGTCTTTCCAAACTATGAACATGAAGAATTTCAAATTTGTATCTTTTAGGTGGAGTTTGAAATTCTTTAATTTTAAATAGTTCAATTACTTTAATGAACTTATAATGTTTCAATTTCTTACCTAAACAACATATCCATTTTAAATTCTCTTAAAAAAATAATTACCCGCTTAAAATATATCTTATACAAACACACTATTAATTTTTTTTAAAGAAACTCTTGAATGATCGTGGTCAACCTTTTTAAGATATAGAAAAGATGAGTTGGTGACATAGATCCTATAACTTGGATGTTATCATGCTAACATGCTATTGTATTACTTTCACACGCACATATATACACGAAATTAACATAAAAAAAATTAGTCACCATTCATGATTACATGCTTGTAATTTGATGGCAAATGGTGGGCTTGAACCAAATCTCTTTTACAAATCTCAATATGATTGTGATCATTTAATTTACTACGGATCGTTGACTCTCATATATCTCGTACTTTAAGTTAATCGTTATACAAGTTCAACTAAGTTGAACAACTTCTTAAATATCTCTAACCCTATTTATTTGCTTATTTCAGTTTTAAATTAGTTACACTTTCAAAGTACATTTTATGTTGTACCTTGGCAAATACATCGGAGAAAGTTGAGATGTTAGTGTTTTTATGTTCTTCTACGAACATGCTATATATACACATATTAGAAAGAAGAAAATTAAACTTGGAAATTATAATATAGATAGAGTAATAAGATCATTGCTCAATTATCCAAATTATGTATACTTTAATTATATATATATATATATATATATATATATATATATATATATATATATATATATATATATATATATATAAAAGAATATACAACTTGACAACATATATAGAAAGTTTACACACAATTCAATGAGTGATATAATCTAGCAAAACAAGAATAGTAATAGTAATTTATTTATTACATACAACTATATTATAGTATTTCAATTGACACTTTAATGTTGCTGAACATAATTCAACATAAATATGCAGAAGGGATAGGTGGTATTTCATGAAGAATCATGTGTTAATAGCAATAAATTCAACAACTAGAGTTAGATGATTAGAAGATCAACATGAACATAAAATAGCTATAATGAACAAAAATAACAAGTACATGATGAGTTGAAGACCAATTTGAACACAAATGATTACAAATTCTCTCATAAAATAGTAAAAGTGATCAATGACAAACAAAATGCTGTGATAATAATTTTGTTTGCCGAAAGATATAATGATTTTAGTCTCTAAACTTTAAAGCAAAATTGAAATTTGTCTATGTTGGAAACTTTGATACATTTTTTGTTCTTAAACTTTAAAAATAAGTAGGCATAGTTTTTTTAACCCAATTACTATAAACATTAGATCTAACGCGTTTCATGCTAGCATTTGAGTTGTTTATACCATTTGACACTATTAGAATAATGCTTTATATATTTGGTTATTGGTGTATGCACTGATACATTCTAGAATATGTATAGTTGTCCAAGTTGTTATATTTTCTATTTTCCTTTGACTGATGACTTACCCACTATGGGTCTATATATCCTGTACTCCTTTATTATCATTAATAAGATATTATTCTTTCTTCTTTATCTTTGTCTTTGTTCTCAAAATGGTATCCAGAGCATAACATTTATTTTTCATGGCTGATCCTGGTCCCTCCCTTCCATCCCATGTTCTCTTTTATTACACTGTATCAAGGAAACTAACATATGCCATTTTTTTACTATGGAAACAACAAATCAAATTTGTCATTAAAGCCCATCGTCTTCAACACTTTGTTGTCACTCTGCTTATTCCACCTCAGTATCTCACGATTCCAAATTTTGAATTGGGGAAAGAAAATTCTGCTTACTCTATATAGGAGACGCAAGATTAACATCTCCTCTCATGGCTTCAATCGTCATTGTTGCCCTCTTTCCTACCTAGGGTTATTGGATGTGCTCACTCTTTTCAACTATGGGACAAGATTCACTTCTATTTTCATACTCAAACGAAAGCTAAAGCTCAACAGTTTTGTACTGAGCTCTAAAATATAAAGAAAGGGGATCGCTCCATTAGTAAGTTTCTTCTTCGTATTAAAATAATTGTTTACTGCTTTCAATCAATTGGTGATCCAGTCTCCGACAATGAACAACTTCATATTCTTATTGAGGGTCTTTCGGTGGAATATGAGTCATTTATCTCCTTGATCAACAACAAACCTAACTTGTTCTCTTTTGAAGAAATCGAATCTCTTCTTGTTGCACAGGAGGCCAGAATTAACGCTTCAAACATTATGGTGATGATTTCACTCTCAATCTCACTTAGGCAAACCCACATACAACTTTCACACCTCATAATCCACTAGCTTAACATCATTCTACCGCCTTTCACAACTATCATCATCAATCACAACAACCTTCTCGTGGTGGATATCCTTTTCGTGGATGTGGCAATCGAGGTCGCTGAGGTGGTCATACTAGACGCATATTGGTTCAATGTCAAGTATGTAATAAATTTGGTCATGGTGCATCCCATTGCTACTATCGCTTTGATCCTAACTACATGAGGTTTTTGTATGGTTCTCGTCCACCATGCTCCACTCCTTATTACATCCCTCTTGTGCTATCTTAGCCACCACAATTTTATATGACAACTATTGATTCGTCCAATTCTTGTCCATTGTCCATTGCTCATGTTCCTAGTCAACAATCACAAAACTAGTTCATTGATTTAGGGGCATCCCACCACATTACCTCTAACCCTCGCAATCCTACTGAAATTGTTCCCACAGTTGTTGATGTCCAAGTTGTTATATTTTCTGTTTTCTTTTGACTGATGACTCACCAACTATGGGTTTAAATATCATGTACTCCTTTACTATCATTAATAATATATTATTCTTTCTTCTTTATGTTTGTCTATGATCTCAAAAGACACGTTCCCGCTTCAATATCTGATGGAAAATGCTTTTGACACTTTAAAAAAATTTAACATAATTAGATTAAAAAGACTATATATATTCATTTTTAAAATTTAGTGACTAAAATGCATCAAAATTCTAAATATAGACGAATTTCAATTTTACATCAAAGTTCAGACTAAAAACATACTTAACCCAAAAAAGAAACTATTTTAGAAGAGATAAATGTAACAAATAAACAACCTAATAATAGGTTTCAAAGCATTAGCTCCGAATTTAGCCAACAAATCAATTTTTTTTTTAAGATTTTGTTTGGAATTAGAATTTAACAACACATTTGAATTACTTTGATACATTATTTGAATTATTATCAAATACAAAAATCAATACTTTGATTCTCAATAAAAGTAATTACTATAAATTTTAATTAATAAAACAAAATTGTCACTACAAAAATAATTGTTTTTAATAGGGGTTATATTTGGCGTTTCTGGGGGTTTTAACCCCCACTAATGGTTTTACCAGGGGTTTGAAATTCCCCCAGAAAAGCAAGCGTGGCTAACGGATTACCGGGGGTTTTTAGCAACCCCTGGAAGTAGCGCAACTTACCGGAGGTTTCGAAAACCCCCGTTAATGCTTGGGGTTCTGAAAACCCCCGTTAATGCCTGGGGTTCTAAAAACCCCCATTAATGTCTGGGGTTCTGAAAACCCCCAGTAATGCATGGGGTTTCGAAAACCCTCGATAATGCCTGGGGTTTCGAAAACCCCGGTAATGCCTGAGGTTCCAAAAACCCCCGGTAATGTCTGGGTTTCAAAAACCCCGTTAATGCCCGGGGTTCCAAAATTACTAAATGTGATCTCTCTTTCACAACTCAAAAATCGGTATTTGAAGAATGAAATTACATAGATTTTGTTTATGATTAAATAAAATGACTCAAAGAAAAGTATACATGAATAGTAAACTCATTAATAATCAAGAGTAGTTGTAATGAATGCAAAAGATGAAAAGTAGATTTTTCTGCATTCGGGCATGGCTTATTTGTATGGATAAGCTCTGTTGCAATATTGGACAATGTTTAGCTCTCTTAACTCTATCACAAATGTTGATCATGTTGCAAAAAGTTATTTTAAGCATCATGAACTAAATCACAGCATGGTGGCAAATGACTTTTTGAGAAGCTAAATATCCAAAATGTTTGTATGCAGAACTTTGTTTCGTTGGTGCTATTATTACATAGAGCTTGCTGCCATAGCTACTAAGAATTTACAATGAATGCATTAGAATATGATGTAAGACAATTAGTGCAAAATTATTTCTAGTAATGATAGAAAATCTCCTAAAATACATATTTTTTGCTAATATAAAATGCAACTTGAAACGAAGCAAGCTACATAGTGATAATAATATGCTGAAAGACAAAGTTGCTATCTCTTTTAATAATTACCTTATTATCTGCATATAATGCCTGCATTTTGTTCTCATTTCTAGTCATACATACACATATATTCTACATTTTATAATGCTTCTTACAATACCAATTATAGTTGACTTCTATCTATCAATTATAGCAGAATCATTTCCTTCGTATCAACAAATCATAAAATCAATCATTTCTTTTATTTCATCATACACCACACACACATATAAATACCCTCAATTTTCTTCTACAATGTTTGACAGAAAAACTATAGATTATACATGTTATCTAGTCTAAGAAAATCTTAGTC
The DNA here is from genome assembly GCF_037176805.1 of Vigna unguiculata. Taxonomy (NCBI): domain Eukaryota; kingdom Viridiplantae; phylum Streptophyta; class Magnoliopsida; order Fabales; family Fabaceae; genus Vigna; species Vigna unguiculata. Next base: position 10,233,350 of record NC_140798.1, on the reverse strand, counting down.
TGTTTTATGTCAGTGTTTTGAATTAGTGAACTATTCTTCACTTAAAAATTTACAAATAACCAATATTTCTTTTGTAGCAGGGTCCCCTTGCTGCTCCAGTTCTTCAACACCTGACAAAAGAGGACTTAAGCAAGATGTACTTTGACAAAAGAGAAGAGAAGGAAAGAAATGCCATTCATGATGTGGTCCCCATAGCTACTACATTTACTTGGTTTCACAGAGCCATCATAAAATGTAATTGTTAAGTTACATTTAGGAACAAAACTCAACCCTTTACTTATATATTTTGATAGGTCACTTCAACGGATTAAGCTTTTTTAGTATTTGACCTTTAAAGGCTAAAAGAACTCTGTTCCATGATAATATAAGTGAACTGAGAGGATTAAAAAAGAATAATATCAAGCAACGAAGTTCTTGTGGCTCGAGGATTTAAAATGGTTCCCTAATAAATAAAGCAGTTCTTAGTTTATGTCATACACCAACCTCTTTTTCCTCTATCCATAAAAACAAACATAAAAAATGAAAGAATCTATATATCTATCATACTGAGGATTGTAGCCTCCTTAAGGCAAGTAACGCCAACCTAACTCAAAATGGGGACCAAAATACTTGGATAGAGGCAGAATACATAATCTGTAATGCAATATATTTTGCCACAGGAAGCAAAGTGCTTCTCAAACTTCATGATCAATACAGAAAGAGAGGAATAGAAAATAACCTACCATCTTAGAGGATGTCATTGATAATGCTCAACTTTGCATTTTATTGTCAGTATTTGAGAGCAGCACGACAACAAGCAATTGGTCATTGATAGGCTAAGTAATTATTCAGCAACTGCTTTGAGTGGGACATGTGGTACTAACTCCAAATAGTCAAATTCATCTTTTAGACCAACCTGCACGGAGACAAAAGGAGCAAGCCATATATGAAACAAAGAAACAAAGAGACGAGGATAGTCAAATTTAATGACCTAAATTAAGGCCATGTTTTCCAAGTTACATTCATTCCTTTCGTGTATCTATTTCATAGCTAAAAGCAGTCCTGGCAAATGACACTTTAGTTGATTATTGAGGCATTTAACTGAAATGACTAACCTCCTTGTACAAATTTTCAAGTTGTTCCTTAGCCTCGGGGAAATTGTTCGAACACCATTGCCTTAGGGTGAAAATGTTGTCTACAAATATTTGTCAACAAATAGATATTTTGTTTATTTTAATGATAATTAATGCAGTTACATATTTAGAGTTATCAACATCATTAGAATTATAAATAAGTACAACCTCTTGTATATATAAATCTCTCAAATAATATAAATATTTTCCTTCCATGTCTAAATCCCAGAAATTGAAGCCATCAAGTAATTTGTTTCCATAACTAAGCCAATATTTAACAGGGAGGTTTCAGACCAGTTTATAAGGTGATTGAAACTACTGAACTTATGCATTCATAATTTTGCTTCAGAGGACTAATCACCTTTTGTTCTCATTTCAAAAGGGAAAAGCAGAAAAACAACTCTTAAAAAATATTACAAGTATCAAGCTCAACCAATCAACCAAGAAACTCAATCCAAGAGTGTAAATTATGTTTATACTATTTTATGTGAACATGATTCTATATAATAATTTTATGTAAGTTAAAAGAACTTGGAGAAAAAGACTGAAGCAATCATCACGTCAAACAATAAATGTGGGAATTGTATAGTGAAACAAAATCAAGAAGACTTTGAAAATTGGGTCATCGCATCCAGAAAACGAAATACTTCTAGTTCTGAAGAAACATAATTCTTCAAGCCAAAAGCATATGTAGCAAGATTCTATTTTTCATTCTCTTTATATTACTTTTTTTCTCAATGATACGTTAGTTGATGCTAGTTGTGACCTATCAAATTAAGTAATTTCCATTTAGTGCTAGATATAACATTGGAACTTGGAAGTTTCTATCTGTTAAAACCATACCAGAGTTTGTTTGGTCGTAGTTTTTTAGTAAGTTCATTGATATTGCAATGTATACTTCCTTTCTGTCGTAGGAATAACATATGCAAAATCATTATTATTCCTAACGAACAAACAATCAAGTGTTTTTTTATCCTAATCTTAATTTCTAAAACCTCAAATCAAGGAGTTTGTTGTGCAGTAGCCTCACCACATATCACCAACTCCACTTCGATGTTCAATTCAATGAAACTAAACTATTTTCGGATCTATTTATTGCCATCGGGGTACGTAATAATTAGGAACAATAATAAACTACAATCTTTATTAGCAAAATTTAGTTTTTAATCATGATGCTAATCAGTACTATAACTTTAAACCTCATGATATTTGGGTTACCATAATTAAGAAGAATGAAAAGCTATACCTAAAAAGAACACTAAAGCAAAGCTCATTTAATTTCTATTGCCAAAATTTCTAACAGCTCTGAACCCCAAATTCACTTGTTCTTGCTCATAATAATCATATCCAAGTGGTTATAACTTCACTTTCCACAGAGTTAGGAAAAGAGAATCGCAATTAGTGACGAAGGAAAACAAAATCGAAACGAAACTGAAATCGAAATCGAAATTGAAGAAATATGAAGATGAAATCGAAATCGAAATAGGGAGATTGATGGAGACGAAATAGGGAGACGATATTGGAAGGACGAAGATTGATATTTGTTACCTTAAGAACGGTGGATAAGATAATGGTGGAGACGAACAGTGAAGACGAACAGTGGAGAAGATAATGGTGGAGACAAACGGTGGTGGCAAATGTATTACTCTGTTTCGATTTCTTCTGGATTAATATGCAACGCGAAAGAAAAAAAAGGAAGAGGTTTGTCTATTAAAATGATAAACATTAAAATTAAGATTTAAACTCTACGGGGGTTTTTTGGAAAAACCCCAAGTACTCAACGGAAGTTGTTTAAAAACCTCTAGCACTTATCAAGGATTTTTAAAACCTCAAGTATATCATTTTTTATTGGAGGTTGTTATACCCCCAACTAAAAAACCCCAAGTAAAATTATGTTTTTTTGTAGTGTGTTAACATCTAAACAAAAAAAAAAAAAAAATAGTCTTGTAGATATTGATTAAGAAAACTCTAAACAAACAGATGTCAATGTCGATTACAAAACTTTGATTTACATTTGTCCCAAAAAAAATAAATAATTGGCATTGAAAATAAGATCCCAGCTTGCACTAATTCGATTGAAAAATAATCCTCTTAATACTAGTTAGAAAAATATTGATTAATGTTGGTTGAGAAGTAATTTTGATCTTTGTTTTAATTGACATTTTTTTTGAAAAAAATATCATGAAATCAACTCAATTGTGTTAATATTAATAAAATAATCATGTTTGATATTTGCTGAAAAATACTATGGATATCAACAACAAAAAATCTAACTAACATCAAGTAAAAAAATACTAGTGTTTTATAATCTTTGAAAATCATTACACAAAATTAATCATGATTGATTTTGATTTAAAAGAAATTTACGATGACATCAAAGAAAATATATTGAGAATATGACACATTGACCTTAATCATGCTTACAAATTACAATATTAACTTGAGTCGAGAATATCCTGACCAAAGTAATTCTAAGAAAAGATAGAAAACCATAAATTTGAAAGAAAAGAAAGTATTAAGAATTTCATATCCTTGTTTTTCAATAAAATTTAAAATTATCTAATTTTAAATGATCAAATAATTTTTTTTAAATCATAAATTTGAATATCCAAATAATATATTATAAACCTTTTAAACTCATTATACTAATAAATTATTTTCTAATTTTTTTTTTCATCTAATAAGATAAAAGTGTGTTGAAAAGAAATATCTCAAGATAACTTTATGATAAGGTCTCTCGTAGTGGAAATGAGAGGATCACAAGATGAAAGCTAGGCACATATATGATTAGCAATGATGAATAACATAACTTGGTTCTTCCATTAAGTTGAGTAAATCTTGAATTCACCCAATTCCCCCAAAGATTTGTCATATGTGTTAAAACTAGATAGTTTGAACATTGGAAAGGATACTTGAGTTTTCTTGTAAGCTTAAAGAGATACCAAATTTGTAATCGTATTAATAATATGTTGTTATACATTATGTAGTTTCACATTGATACATCTCCTTGAACTAATCACAAATACCTTGTACCGCCATTCTTCATGACATGACACAAATACAACTCCTAAAAACCTTTGTCAGGGAAACTTTTAATACAAAAGTCATATTGCACTCCTTTAAGATGATCACCCAGATAAATCATCGACTATGATATCATTGATGGGTCTTTCAAAAAAGATTAACTACGAATATACTACAATAATCAGATATGAGTTCAAACTTATATTGATATCATTTTCAACTCAAAATCTTAAAGTAATAATTTATGATTTTCTTGTATGTTGTTTAACTTTCTCATATATACTCAATATAAAATTTAGACTCACATTCTCAATATTGACAATTATCTTATTTTCGACAAATAAATAATAATTTATTTTCAATAACAAAATATTAAATGTTAAGTATCTATTATACACTACAACAAGAATATAAAATAACTTTAAGTGAAGTGTGTTAATAAAGAAATATTAATGACTACTAAAACTCTAATTGATGAATACTTCAACCTTTGGCATTATATATATATATATATATATATATATATATATATATATATATATATATAAATATATATGATATAGATACTTTGAACACAGTATCTAAATTTATGAAACAACAATTTTTATAATAATAATAATTAATAATAATAATAATTAATAATAATAATAATAATAATTTGTATTATATTACAATATCTGTGAAAAATTGTCTTAACTTGTATTTCTACAATTACAATAATATACTAATTGTATTTTAAATAAGTGTTTTTTTTTATATACGGTATTATTATCTTTGAAATAAATATATTATTGTATGAGATACATGTACGTATATCATATTTATACATAAGTATGATAAGTGCTTAACATTATAGGGATGGGTAAACACCACACGCAAGTTCCAACATGATACATGGTGTTACGAGTACAAAGCACTAAAATTGGTTGATTAAGAACTTTTTTTTAAGCATACCAATGAAATAATTAATAATGAAATCCTTAACTTATAAGAAAGTAGGATATTTGAGTTCCAATTTCCGTGTGATAAACATGAAGAAGCTCCAAATTATAACCTCACTCCTTTCTACATAGTGAATCAAGTTGCAAAAAGAGACTTTAAAGACACCACAAATTGTATCAAATATAAACTTTTCCTTTTCCTTTAAAATAGAAGTTTGTGTGAAAAATACACTCTCTTTCAAAATAAGTATCGTTGTGTTAATTTATTATTTTGCATTTATTTATATTTATATATATATATATATATATTGTATTTTTTTTGTTTTTTTAATAAAATTTCCATGTAAACTAAAATAAAAATAAGATCACACCAGTTGTCTGAAAATAATACATCATTGAATTCCTTCAACGTATATAGGATTCGTCTGTCTCAATTTCTTCATCTGATCAGAGATATAATTAGATATACATAAGTAAAGGTAAATTTGTCTTAGTAAATCAATTTTATAAAGATAAATTAGAATTAATCTTACTTCCTACTTAGTTTCATAATGATATAAATAATAACAATAAAAATAAAATTGAAAAGAAAATTATGTATTTGTATTATGACATAATTTTACATTATTGTCCACATATTATTCAGTTTTATTAATTTCATGAATTTATAATACTTCTTGAAATTAAAATATGATTAATAGTGAACAAGTATGAATGAAATGAAAAGCACAGAAAAGGAGAAGATATAAATAAAAAAACGATAATAGCTTTGTTGGAGAGGCGTTTTGGAACACATTTATTTATGAGATGAAAGTTTTCTCTCTTTTCTCCCATCACTCACTCTTTCACTCACACTTTCTCTCTCTTCAATGTGGCCTTGAAAGTTGAAACAGCTTGAAAGTTGAAACTCCTCACCCATGCCACAATTTTCCTTTTTCGTTCCTCGCTTTCTCTCCTCTTTCCGGGAAAATCGAGTTCTCTCTTTTCTCTCTCTCATGTTCTCACAAGTTAGTAGTACACCATTTATTATGGTAAATTAATAAACAATAAATTAGAAGACATTATTATTTATTATGTTTTATTTATATATTATATATTATAGATTATAGGTATATATATATATATATATATATATATATATATGTATTTATATGTACATATAAATGATGATATGATCCCTTGAGATCTACTTTGCAGGAGTGAATAGCATAGCTGAGATAGAGACTTGTGGCAGCTGAAAAGAAAATCAGAGAAAGGTAAAGATTTCAGAACCCTAACGACTCTCAGACTCTGGAACTGTACGGTCCTTTAAATTCTGAGTCATGAAACCCTCAATCATATTCATCGTCGAAATTCGTGCTGCTTTTTTTTTTCCTTTATTTCTTCATCTTTTCTCTTTCTTCTTATTATTCTCCCTCTGCGTGTGTTTCTTCTGCATCAGATCCACGCCAACGCTCTCACTTCCCCTTTTATCTGTTATATGACCCTACACAGTAGGGTTTTGCCCTGTTTTTATGCTTCTCAGCATATATTTAACCGTTTTGGAGCATAATTTTTTTGCTTTGTTTTCTTCTAAAGATCTAATTTATTACTATTGTTATTATTTTTTAATTCTGTTGGATGCAGTACAATTTGTTTCTGTGGTGGTTTTCGTTTACTTTTGTTTTTTTACTCTGTAAAATAAATTTAAGAAAGATAAAATGATCTTTTTTGCGTTCTTCTTTGTGTTTATGGTAATATTCATTGCGCTGATGGGTTTTTCGAGGTATTTGTTATTTCTTTTATGGGGGTTATTTTGTTGACGTTAGTTAATTTGGTGCAGGATTTGAGTAGGTTGGTTTATCAGGGGGTACTTTGTTGGATTAGCATTGAGAGTCTCAAGGGGTGTTTGAGTAGATTGAGATGAACTGGATTGACTTTCAACCGTGTGAAGGATATGAGTGGAATTGTTTGTAAGGTTGTGCTGAAGAGATTTTGGAATGGTGCGCAGGTTGACTTTAGTTATAAAGTCAGATTTGTGTCTGATGATCACAGTTAATGTTGGACCATAATTGGCTGATTGCTGGGATACGAGGAGAAGCTAGTTAGTTGAATTGTGGCAATTGTGGTGTACTGATTTGCGAGTTGAAAGTTCTTTGTCCTTTAATTTATCTTGATAATTATGGTTAATGTTTCAAGCTCTTAACATCTTGGTGAATGGCATGTAAATGTTTTGCTAGTAATATACTTAACTAGCAGCAATATAATTTATGGCTCACTGAGTTTTGGTACTTCCCATTGTTTCTCCGTGTATCATTAATTCCCTGTAGCCTTACTCTTCGTTGTACTAAAAGAGTAAAATGGAAGCAGAGACATTGAATGCTAATCACCCTCCCAGTTTGCTTCACCGGTCGCTTCCTGCTGTTGTGCCTATGCTTTTGATTTCAATAGGATATGTTGACCCTGGAAAGTGGGTGGCAATTGTTGAAGGAGGTGCACGATTCGGATTTGATTTGATGGCTTTCGCACTTATCTTCAACTTTGCTGCAATCTTCTGTCAATACATATCAGCAAAGATTGGTGTTGTCACAGGAAAAGATCTTGCTCAGGTATTATACCTTCAACACGATGGGTTTATATAATTATACCGTTGATGCAGTGCAATTGTAAGATTTGAAAGCTTTCTGTGTTGATGCTTCAAAACAATAAAGAGATGTTCTGCACGGTTTTTGAACAATTTGTTGGATTTGTGATCTTTTAATATTTGTCCTTCACCCTTCTCAAGTAAGCAATTCCACTATAGGCAACTATAAGATGTGGAAGGGTAAAAGTTTCGAAGGTTCTTTATCAAGACGTAATGGAGCCCGAAAGATTTTTTATATTTTCCCACTCTTTTTATGTTTTTAATTTTATTTAATCGGGAAATAAAGAATATTGCGGTTTATTTCTACCCTCCTGCTGTGTATTGTTTGGCATATCAGTCCGAAATTTATAAAAACATGCTGATTAATGTTCATTTCTATTCAATCTTAATTCTACCCATCTAGATATAACTTGGAAGTAAGGACATTATACTTATTTTACGTTTCATCGATCCTGAAACTAATAAGTGAAGGAATGTCCATAGCAATGTGCTATATACTACATTATGCGGCGCTATTTGAGTCAAGATATATTGGATTTCTTTCATTTGCTTGTTAAGTTGAGTGCTTAGTCGGTAGTTGTTTCTGGCTTTTCTCTGTCCCTACAAACCACTCAGATACACACCCTTGTAGAAATTGCATAAATTATTCTGTTTTTTCTCATGGAGCTCCACCTTCTTTGTGCCAAAGATTTGCAGTGATGAGTACGACAACTGGACATGTATGCTCCTTGGAGTTCAAGCAGAACTTTCGGTGATCATGCTAGACCTTAACTTGGTAATATTTCTCACCCTTGATTACATTTCAATATTGCCTGGCTCTTTTTAGCAAAGAATATGATTTATCTGTGCTTTAACATGGCTGAACTTTTATCGACTTGACCCTGTGATTTTTTCTGTTTTGCAAGATATTGGGCATGGCACATGGATTAAATTTTCTTTTTGGGTGGGACTTGTTCACTTGTGTCTTTTTAACCGCTACTGGCGCTGTTTTCCATCTCCTTCTTTTTGTCTTCCTTGTAAGTATCATTATTTGATCATTCATCAATTTCTATTGATTCACAATACACTTACGATATATCCTTTGTCTAGGACATTGAGAAGGCCAAGATCGTGGGCCTGTTTGTGTCATGTTTTGTATTTCTTACATTTGTACTTGGAACACTCATTAATCAACCAGACATTCCATTATCCATTAATGGAATATTAACAAAGTTGAGTGGGGAGAGTGCATTTGTGCTGATGAGTCTTTTAGGAGCAACTCTTGTGCCTCACAACTTCTACCTTCATTCCTCTATTGTACAGGTATTGTTTCCTGTCATATCTAATTTTTCTAGCATCAACATCCATAGCATGCTTCCAAGCTTGTACCTTTCGTTGTGTTCTTCTGAATTTGTATACATCGTGTGGTTTGCTTGTTCTTAAGAATTACATGTCTGCATCCTGCCACATGGGAGTAGTCTTTCATGGCTACATGACATACTGCTAGAGATCTGTTATCTTAAATCAATCTTGTGCTCAAAGAAGACATGAAGTTAGTGTTGATGTAAATTTATTAAAGGGAATCACAACTATGATCAATTTACTCTATTTCAGAAAATTCTGTTTTATCTGTTTACTCTTTTAGGACGAGGTCACTTATGCGAAAATCATCCTTTCATGTATAAGATTTAGAAGAACTTAATAAAGTTGAATCACCAAATGTCCTACTAAATTTTTACGTTCCTCTAATTTAGCCTGTGTTAGAAGCATCTTTAATGTCCCTGTATAAATAGTTGAGTGGGGAGGGCATGATCACATTCCTTCCTCATGCTTGGCTAAGTCAGGTTACATTTGGTTTGCCTGATCTTTTTTAGGAATCCTTGGGTGAACATATATTTTTAAGCTTGTCTGATCTAACCAGCTTCTAGTATTTTTTTCGTAAAGGACTGCATTGAATGTACCATTTCATACCCATTGCTATTTTGTCAAATCTGAGATTTTGTTTACTTTTCCAGTGGCATCAGGGATCAACTACTATTTCTAAGGATGCTTTATGTCATAACCATTTTTTGGCCATCATATGTGTCTTCAGTGGCCTTTATTTGGTAAATAATGTGCTGATGAATGCTGGAGCAAATGAGTTCTACAGTATGGGTCTTGTTTTAACTACTTTTCAGGACGCATTATCTCCAATGGAACAGGTATCCTTTCCACTCAAAATTGATCTACACCCAGATATTTATTTACAACTGACAAAGCCACGACTGTCTTAAGCACTGAATAAAGCTAATTCTAAGTTCTTAATTGCAGGTGTTACGTAGTCCAATAGCCATGCTTGCTTTTTTACTCATTCTGTTTTTCGCAAACCAAACTACAGCATTAACTTGGGGTTTTGGTGGAGAAGTAGTTGTGCATAATTTCTTAAAATTGGACATTCCAGGTTGGCTTCATTATGCTACTATTAGAGTAATTGCTGTTTTGCCCGCCCTTTACTGTGTTTGGAGTTCAGGAGCTGAAGGGATGTATCAACTACTTATATTCACTCAGATTGTGGTAGCTTTGCAACTTCCATCTTCTGTGATCCCCCTTTTTCGGATAGCCTCATCTAGATCAATAATGGGGGTACACAAGATCCCTCAATTTGTGGAATTTTCGGCCTTGATCATATTTATTGGGATGCTTGTCTTGAATATTGTCTTTGTTGTAGAAATGATATTTGGTAGTAGTGATTGGGTGGGCAATTTGAGATGGAACGTGGGGAATGGTGTCTCTCTCTCTTATTCGGTTCTTCTTTGCACTGCTTTTGCATCATTCTGTTTGATGCTTTGGTTAGCTGCCACACCATTAAAATCTGCAAGTATTCAATTAGATGAAGCATGGAACTGGGACATGCCACAGGCTACACCAGAACCTCGGATTGATAACGAGGAAACAGATTTAAATGAAACAAGATATCATGGAGATGCATCTGTTCAGGTGATGGAACCATCACCAGCTCTAACAAGGACCCTGGAATACTCAGAATTACCTGTTGCAAGTTTTCATCATGAACTACCTGAAACTATTATGGAGCCTGATGTTCCAGTGACTACTGTAAGAGAGACTCATTCATTTACATCATTTCCTTGCTCCCTAACACCTGTTGTTAAGGAATCAACTTCCACTTCAGAATCAGAAGCAGTGCCAGCTACAAGTACTGATACTTCTGGTATTAGTTTGGGAGATGCCAAAACTTTAAAAACAGACATTAGTGCTCCTGTTGAGAAAACTGTAGAAGTTGAGGGAGATTCAAATGCCGAAAGGGATGATGATGATGGAGATTCATGGGAAACTGAAGAAATATCAAAAGTGGTCTCACTTGCCCCATCTTCAGCACCGGATGGCCCAGCATCATTCAGGAGTCTTAGTGGGAAAAGTGATGATGGAGGTAATAGCATTGGAAGTCTTTCAAGATTAGCAGGTTTAGGGCGTGGTGCAAGACGTCAACTAGCTGCTATTCTTGACGAATTCTGGGGGCAGCTTTATGATTTTCATGGTCAATTTACCCAGGAAGCTAAGGCTAAGAAGCTTGATGTTTTACTGGGAGTGGATTCAAGACTCACTGGTGCTTTGCAGAAAATGGATACATGTGGAAAGGAACATTCTGGGCACTGGATATCTGCAGGAAGTAGAGCGGAAACTCTGATGAGCTCCGCTCCATATGACTCTCCCAAGCAGCATAGGATGCAAAGTAATTTTGAGCCTTCCTATGAGCCTCGAAGGAGTTATCACTCCGTGAGGACAAATCCCGTGCAGTTTATGGATGAATATGTTCAGAGCTCCAACCGCAATCTCCTTAGTGCTGGTGAAAGGCGTTATTTCAGTGTGCGCAATCTACCTACATCCGGGTCCTGGGATAATCCGCCACCTACTGTACATGGTTATCAGGTTGCATCATATATTAATCAGGTTGGTAAAGAGACAAATTCTGATAACTTAAATGGTCTGATGGAATCCCCTTCCATGGGTATTATGAACAACTACAGGAATTCTATTAGTAATACAAACAACTACAGGAATTCTATTGCACTTGCTATGGGGCAAAAGTTGCAAAATGGTTCAGGTTTAAGCCAACCCCCAGGCTTTCAGAACATTGCTGTCCCTAATAAGAATAGCCAATTGCCATCTGAGAGGTCCTGTTATGGACCTACGGATAATTCAGTCGGTTCAGTTAATGCTAAGAAGTACCACAGTTTGCCAGACATTTCAGGATATGCCATCCCTCACAGGGATGCTTACATATCTGATAAGAGTACTATGTGGGATGGTTCTGTTGGTGGCCATAGATCTTCTGCGGGTAGGACTCATCATGAACAGTCATTATTTTCAAATTCCGGAACAAGGACAGGAGCTCCTTTAGCCTTCGATGTACTCTCTCCATCAAAAGTCTACACCAATGTACTTTCTTCCCAGTTGAGTTCTGGTTTGGGCACTGGATCCCTCTGGTCCAGACAGCCTTTCGAGCAGTTTTGGGTGGATGATAAAGTTCATAATGCTGCAACAGAAGATGTTGGAAATAGACCTAGTGCAATTACTCAAGAAACTACTTCGGTTGTGGATATAGATGGCAAACTTCTTCAATCTTTTAGAAGTTGTATTTTAAAACTCTTAAAACTGGAAGGTTCTGATTGGCTGTTTAAACAGAATGATGGGGCTGATGAAGATCTGATAGACCGGGTTGCTGCTAGGGAAAAATTTTTCTCTGAAGTTGAAACTACAGAGATGAATCAGGCAAATCCTATGGGAGAGGGTCGCTATTTGTCTTCTGATGGGAAGTCTTATTCTTCAATGAAGAATAATGAGGCAAATTGGTCTAATTTTTCTGTGACCTCAATCCCCAACTGTGGGGATGGATGTGTATGGAGAGCAGACATAATTATAAGCTTTGGGGTGTGGTGTATCCACCGTGTTCTTGACCTCTCACTGATGGAGAGCCGACCAGAGCTGTGGGGCAAGTACACTTATGTACTTAATCGCTTGCAGGTATAATTTTAGTAACCCTGTCGTTTTAGTTTCAGGTGCTCTATTTGTGGAGATATTGGTTGTTTCATGCCTCATGGAGAACTTGATATTTATTCTCCTAGCTGGGGTATATCCTTTTCCTTTGGTGGCTGCTCACCTGGAGATGTTGTTCCAATGTTATATTTATATGCAATCAGCACTAGTCAATAGAGAATCCATGTATAATGAGTGTTGTTTGTTGCTTGTCATAAAATGTTACAGATACAATCTTTCCTCTTGTAGAGTCAAGTCTACTCTCTAAAGTTTTGTTCTTTTCATTGATCTTATTTGCCAAATTTTGGCCTTGAATCAGGGTATAATTGATCTGGCTTTCTCGAAGCCTCGTAGTCCCATGACAGCATGCTTTTGCCTTCAAGTTCCCATGACGTACCAGATAAAATCAAGCTCACCTCCTTCCAACGGGATGCTGCCACCTGCTTCAAAACCAGGCCGCGGAAAATGCACCACTGCGTCTGTGGTGTTTGAGATGGTGAAGGATGTGGAGATAGCAATCTCTAGCCGAAAAGGTCGTACAGGAACTGCTGCTGGTGATGTAGCCTTCCCAAAGGGAAAGGAGAATTTAGCATCTGTTCTCAAACGGTACAAGCGTAGATTATCCAACAAACCAGTTGCCACTCAAGAAGGGATTCGCAAGATTCCCACATCAGCACCATACAACTCTTAGCATTAACAAAAGCAATGTTCCTTGGGCTGTTTTGATTTGTGAAGAAGCAGTTCATGCTTTAGATCGAAGGATACCATGGGCAGTTTGTCGCCACAGAACTGCTTCTCCGTGTACCAATCCTCGCTTCAGATTTTATTTCCTTGTATGTTATATACACATGATAGGGTTAGAATTACTATATGTAATTGCAACAGAATCGAAGGAAAAGAAAAATGGTTAGATGGAAACTGACTTCTACCATTTTGGCTTATTTTCCATTACTCCGTTCTCAACTGCATGCAAGGTGGGGAAACAACAAACAAAGCGCCCAAAAAAATTGTCGACATGTGGTCTTCTACACCATGAAAAAAATACTGTCGACATGTTTTTAATTGTGTGTTATTGTGGCACTTGGCTTGCTTGCCAAATTTTCGTTTTATCAAGTCTTACCATCTCTTTTTTGGTAGGCCCAGTTATTTGAAATCACCATATTTTATCTTCTTCTCATGTAAGTTTCTGTCAACATTCACTTAAAGAAAACACCCAAATGCATTTCATCATGAGAGTAGGGACTTTCTTTCATTCACTCACTGCAACTCTAACCTAGTCTACTGCCATTTCATGCATTAGTTTTGTTTGATTCTCAAACTTCTCTAGCAAATTATCTATTGAGAATTAGATTCAATAATGCAACCAGATGACAGTGTGAAATCCACTCTAGCTTACTCCATTGTCATGTATATGTTTCCATCTCCATTTATCATTATTAATGGCGTCTGAGGCCACGAGACCCAGGTTGTAGATAATAATAACACAGGACCTAGATAATATTTAAACTGATTTTTTTACATGAAATGTAAATATCTGTGTTATGAAAATTTTCTCTTAATTTATTTCTCTCGTAACTTGATGCTATTTAAATATTTTCTTGAGGAAAATTACCTATTGACAGTTTTTTTTTTTACAAAGTTAACAAAGTTTCTGAAAAAGGAATTAACAAACTTAAATTTTTATTTTTTAATTAAAATAAAATAATAAAATAATATTTTTTTACCTAAATAAGAAAGTATGTCAAAATTTTTGTTAAAAAACTGTCAATCAATAATAGCTCTTTTCTTGAACCTATATTTTCACTTTTCACAGTTTTCAGTGTTATTGGTCTTGGCACTTAGTAACGTATTTATTTTTTAGCCCATAAAATTCTTAAACGAGTCGCTTTCAATCTGGATTGGACTTTTTAGAATGTGTTTTTTACATTTCAGAAAACTGATTCCAGAAAGAATAGAAAGTGCTAAAGAATTTTATAGGGTTGGAAGTTAAAAAAAGGAGTGCAGATTGTGTTGTCCTCTGAACATTATATACACCGCTGGTATTTTAAAATTTCAAAATAATGTATTTTGAAGTCAAAGAAAAATATAGGAAAATCCAGAAAAAATTCAAATTCATTATAAAAGCTCCCATAGTATACATCTATAACAATATATATACAAAAATATTTTCTTTTGTGTCTACGTTTTATTATTTCAATTTTATCTCTAATTATTATTTTAAAAATTAATTATTTTATAAATAATTTTTTTAACTATTATTCTAAAAACTTATTTTATCTTTATCAGTTATTTTAAAAATTTCTTTTGCGTACTTATTTTATTTTTTTAAATTTGCAATTAATAACTATTTTAACTTAAATTTCTTATTAATCTTAACTTAAAATTTTATAAAAATTAAAAAATGTCAACACATGCATGACAAGTCTTTTTGCTAGTATTAATACGGCTTAAATATACATTTGATCCCTATTTTTGTTGATTTTATTCAATTTGGTCCCTATTTTCGTTTTATGTTCAATTAAGTTCTCATTTTCGTCAAATTGTGGTCAATTTGGTCCTTTTGACTAACGGTGTTTAAATAGTTAACACGTGTCAGCTCCTGGTTTTTTTTAATTTTTTTTAATTTTTTTAATTTTTTTAATTTTTTTAATTTTTTTAATTTTTTTAATTTCAAAAAGATGGTCCACGTGTCAAGTCACAATTGTGCCACATGTCAATCCTAATGCCACGTGTCAATCCTAGTGCCACGTGTCAGTTTGTGGTAGTATTATTTTTTTTTGTTCAATTTAGTCCCTATATTCGTTATTTTTGTTCAATTTAGTCTCAATTTTTGTTAAAATAAATCAATTTTGTCCCTTTCAAATTGACATTAAATTTAATATCTTTTATAAAAATTATATTAATATCTTTTCTAAAATTGACTTTTGAATTTATTATTTTTTAAATTCAATTATAAATTATTAAATTTAATTATAAATTGAATAAATTCTTATATTTAATTACTAAAAGAATATAATTATGTAAAATATTATAAGAATATAATTATTAATTTTTTTTCTAATATTTATATTCTAAAATATTTTTAAAATTGATATATAAAAATATTTTAAATATTCAAAATATTTTAGAAAAATAAACTAGTATTTGTAAAATTAACATTTACATATAAAATATTTTAGATTTTAATATCTAAAATGCAATAAAAATATTAAATATTTTAAATTTAAATGTGAATTTTACAAATGTTAATATATATTTTTAAAATTTTAATAGTTATATTTTAATAATATTTAAATAATTATATTCTATTTAAAAATTGAATCTAAGAATTATATTCAATTAATAATTAAATATTATAATTTATAATTAAATTTAAAAAATAACTAATAATAATGTCAATTTTAAAAATTAAATGCTTCTATTTACCAAAATTTGGATCTAAATTAAACAAAAATAACGAATATAGGGACTGAATTGAACAAAAATAACGAATATTGGGACTAAATTGAACAAAAATAAATAATACAACTACAAACTGACATGTGGCACTAGCATTGACACGTGGCACAATTGTAACTTGACACGTGGACACTTTTTTTGAAATTAAAAAAAATAAAAAAAAAATAAAAAAAAGCAGGAGCTGACACGTGGCATGTACTGTTAAAAACGTTAACTATTTAAACATCGTTAGTAAAAAGAACTAAATTGACCACAATTTGACGAAAATGAGGACCTAATTTAATATAAAATGAAAATAGGACCAGATTGAATAAAATCAATAAAAATAGAAATCAAATGTATATTTAAGCTTAATAATAATGTTGATCTTGATTATATCATTTGTGGGTTACATAATAAAACTAAAAGGTCCACAACAATAATCTGGGCTTCCTGTGCGTCACTCAAGTCCAAGTTTTGACTCAGAAACCGGATATTTCTTTTAGTACCTTCATACGGTGAAAAGTCCAATTATCCGCATGTTGGAAATATTCTGAATTCATAACTCAAAAGTTTATCTTCGACATGCAATCTAGAATTAAAAAATGTATTCCAAAATACAAAATTTAAATATTTATTATAAATTGTACGATTTAAAATATATTTCTGGATTATGTAAGGTGAAAATATATATTGAATTACGTAATCTAGATTACATAATTCAAAAATTTGGAATTTGTAATTAAAAAATATGAGAATGTATTCTAGATTATGAAATCGGAAAATGCATTCTCAATTTCGCAATTCAGAATCTGGAATGTATTTCTATCATAATATAAAAATGTGGAACTAAGAGTATTTTAACTTTTTCTATACCTCATAAAAGTACAGGAAGAAACAATGAGGTGCAAAAAAGTAATTAGAAAATAAAACGAGGCCTACATATTATAACGCTTACTCTAAAAACAAGCTCATTTGTGATAATATTTTCTGAAGAGGAATCAAGGAGTTAGGGCATATTTTGTGCGATTTCTCCCTTTTATTTTGATTTGCTTTTTGTAATAGAAATGGTAAAGAAAAAAAATGTTAATATATGGAAATAAAATTTATTATTATTATTATTATTATTATTATTAAATTTCGTAAAATTTTGACGGTTCATATTTTATACACACCTTTATATTTTTATTAAAGGGTGTACTTTCTATTTGTTTTATTTTAGGTTTAATTTATTTTCTTTTGTTGATAATAAATTGGATTCATTTGTAAAAATTACTTTAATTTTATATTTTTAGCTGACGTTTATTCACCATTATAACCATATTGCATATATATATATATTTTCTGATTTGAGGTTTATTGGATTCTATATTTATAAGATTTTAAAATGGACATATAAATTGTTGAATTTGACCTTTTATAATGTGCTTGATGAGTTTTAGAAATGGAGACAAATTTTGTTAAATATTTGTACAGAGAACTACGGGAATTTGATTTTACTTGTTTAAACTTATATGTTTTTAATATTTTTAGTTAGTCTTGATTTCCTCATTAACTAATATAGTGTAGTGGTTAACCAAAGATCAATATGAAAGATAGGTAAAGACAAGTGAATGATTTCTTGAATGTGTGTTGTAAAATAGAGGAAATCTATAACATCTACTAAAAATTGAACTAAAACGAACCTAAAATGTCATGAAGGTATGCAAATGCAAACTATTTGATGAAATACAAACTATTTGATGAAATGCTTAAATGAATTAGAATGGAACTAAAGTGTTTGATGAAAGTTCACTATGAATCTAGTGTATGTCTATGCATGAATCAACAATGTAGCTATCCTAAATTCAATCTAAACTTACAAAATGCTTCTAACACCTAAATGGAACATAAATCAATCACGAGAAACGAATTAATAACCAAAAACTCGAAAATAAAAAATCTGGAAAAATTCCCAAGAGGAGTTCATGTGTAAATGTACAAGGCAACATCTAAATGTGAATTATAATGCAAGAATTGGAAATGTGTAACTGTAGAACTATTCTAAATGCTTAACTATTCTAAATGCTTCATATTGATTATGCGAACTGGAATAAACCAAAATGATAGAGTAAAACTCAAGATCCTAAAATGTGAATCCTAAACTAATGAACTTAACAAAAATGGATGTGAAAATGCGATTTGCGAAAATGAAGCATGAATTGATCGTGGAATTTTTTCAAACACATCACATATAGCATCACAAATGAAATGCGAACAAGAAACAAGCACAAAAATCACCAAAAAAGAAAAATCAAAATCGAAAATAAATGGAACAATACGAATATCACCAATTCTACATAATCTGAGATTCGTGGTGCAAAACTAGTAGAATAAACTTAAAATTACTCTCAGAATACTCTTGACATGAACGAGATGACTTTACATCTACTTGAATCCATGGACTTTGCCACTGGAATTCAAGTATCGAATGAATTTCAAAGATTAGCCAACCCAAGCTTGATCATGAGCTCGAATTATGCAGAAGCGAAACTAGAAATGGAACAGTGGTACATAGACGGGAGAATTCATTAAGTCAGTGCTGGCTGTGCAGTCACTAGCTCAGTTCGATCCAAGAACGTGCTAATCCACAAAGAAAACAAAAATTGGAAAAGGATCTTTGGTTCAATGCCTACTATGCGGTCAATGATCCAACGATTTCTCCACAAAGGTACAAAATGAAAGAAAACATAACAATTGTAATGGAAAACACAATTCAATTAATAGAAAATGAAAGAAATCCTTAGGCTTAAATACATTTTTCGTCCTCATTTTCGTAGTGTTTGTTGCGAATGATCCTCATTTTTACCGAATGTTTAAAATGTTCTTCATTTTTGCAATTCGTATTTAATTTGGTCCTTTTCTATGACGCCGTTTAAATCAGTAATAGAGCACTGTACAAGTGGCATTGTTTGTATTACGTTGCATTAGGGTGTGTTACATGTACTGTACATGTGACTAATTAACGTTAACTTTTCAATTTGGGGGAAATTTTGTAATTAGGTATTTCGAATTGTGCAATTAGGGCTTGACTTCGTTGGAGGCAATTTCTTCATCGTTGGAGGCGATTTCTTCGAGTTTCTTGAGCTCAGATTTGCAAAGGAAGCAACTAATAGTTGCGATTTGTTCGGTTGATTTCAATTTTCCAGTTAATCATCATCAACGGGGTAAGTGGTTTGGTTGTGGGTTTAGGGTTTTCGGGGTTGTGTTTGCTCGTGGGTTTGCACATTTGAATCAGTTGGCGTTAGGGTTTTTGTAATTCTATTTTGGGGTTTGTTTGTGGTTGGATTGTTATGATGTTCTACATGGTTTATAAGTTACTTGCATGATTTTGTGGATTTTGTGTCTGTAGGTGGGGTTCGGTGGGGTATTATTTTAGTTGGTTTGTTTGTCGGTTGTCGGTGCTGGTTATGGTCTCCATTACTTTATTTGTAATTGATTGTAGCAGTGGTGCCCCATCGTTAAATTAGGCTTAATAATACATCTTTTTTGTCTGTTGAATTTACTTTAGGGCAATGAGTGATGATAGGTTCAATGTTGTTGTCCACCATGGTGGTATTTTCGTACAAAATCGTGGGTTGCATTATATGAATGGGGAAAAATCAACATGATCATGCGATTCGGATAGGTGGAGTTACTTTGAAATTCTAAATGCAATTAAGGAGATTGGGTATGTTAACATTAAGGGGATGTGGTATGCTATCGAAAAAATGCTTCACCTATTGTTAGATGATAATGATGCTATAAATATGGTTAATGTTGCTAGGCGTTATGGTGAGGTACATTTGTTCGTGGTTCAAGAGAAAGGTGAAGTGGAAGTTCATGTTTGTGAAGTGCAGGTTGAGGCTGAGCAAGTGCAGTGTGAGGCTGCTGAAGTAGATGCCCATGAAGAGGTTGTTGAAGTAGAGGCCCATGCTGAAGTAGAATTTGAGGATGCCAATGGTTTGAATAGGGACAGTGTTGAGGGTCTAGGGGTTGTGGACGTGGATTTGAATGTAGCTAGTGATGTTGAAGTGGAAGGTGATATTGAAGTGGAAGCTATGTCTGAAAGTGATGATTCCAGTAGAGGTAAATTTGAAAATATAGCACATCATTTAACTAAGTTATCTGATGATGAATGGCATTCAAAAGAATTACTCAATGGGCCAGATAGCGAGAGTGAAACAACTAGGGATGAAGAAAACAATGATGAAAGGACAGGATGTGGTCCATTCCAGACATTTGTAATGCCAAAAAGTATGGCGGATTACAAATGGGAAGTAGGAACAGTTTTTCTATACAACAACCACTTCAAGGATGCCATTAGGACTTATGCTATTCATGCAGGGAGAAATCTGAAATTCTTGAAAAATGATAGTAAGAGAGTTAAAGTTGGTTGTTTGGGTGCACAAAATAAATGTCAATGGTCCGCATATTGTTCCAATGTTCCTAGCCGTAAGATTTGACAATTAAGGAAACTACTTGATATTCATTTTGTAGCAGGGAGTTCAAGATTAATATCATTAAAGTAAAGTGGCTTAGTGAAACCTTAGATCAAACTCTAATAGAGAATCCAAAGCTAAAGATAAATGACGTAAGACAAATGACTTTAAAAAAATGGAATACACATGTGTCAATATCAACAGCTCGTAAAGCAAGGACAATGTGTAAGACCCGAGAAAATTAAATAGTTAATTAAATAATTATTTAATTAATGCGGGTAATAAAAACATTTAAGGTATTTAATACGGATTGCTTTGACGTAGAAAAGTACTAGTTCAAATGGTTGAGAGTACTTGATTGTGGGAGAGGACTTGGGTTCGAGTCCTATGTATGCCATTTGTATGTTGTCAACACCCAATTTCGTCTGGGTGAATAAATTTATTTTCAAAAAATAAAAATAAAAGCTGTCAGGAGCAAAAAATATAACTTTTGTTTCGCATGACATCCAATTTAACTATCAAAAAGAACTATGTAACCCTGATTCTTCATTCACATGGAGATGGAGCGAGGATTAATCCTCGGGCCCAAAAAATATTTTTGTTGTTTTTTTGTACATTCTTTTATTAATATTTTTGGAGAAAATTAAATATTTTGAAAAAACCACATAATTTTTGCACATTTAATTAAAGGTACCGTCTTATGATGGGCGTTGTGGGGGGTGCTAATACCTTCCTCACGCGTAACCGACTCTCGAACCCAAAATCTGGTTTTTCGCAGACCTTGCTTTTTTTTTTATGGTTTTCCATAGTTTCCTATAATAATTATGGTGGCGACTCCAAAACTCTTTTTCAAATTTTATTTTTGGTTTGTCGTCTCATCGTGATTTCAGTTGCGACAGATGGCAGCTCCACTGGGGATGCTAGAGAGTCAGACCATTTATTTGGACGTACAAAATTGATGTGTTTTTTTTCATATTTTTCTTTCTCATTTTTTTTGGTATGTATTTTTTATCTTTTTTTTTATAATTGTATTGTATATTCTTCTTTATTTTTGTATTTGGAATAATTGTCAAAGGTGGGGTTTTGGGTATACATTGTGTTCTCCCTTCACACACACACATTTTATTCATTACATGAGTGAGGCCCTATACCCGGGTCTGAGTTGCTTAGAATTAGAGGGGATTGTGTAGCAGTGTCAGAGTGGATGTACTTCCCAAGTGGTCATTGTGAGAACCCCAGCTAGAGTTTGTTTGCTTCATTGGTACTCTCACTTCTTGTTGTTTACCAACTATCGTGGGAAATGCCATGAAGTGGGCCATAGCTCTAGTGACCTTGATATTTAGGTATTAGGAAACTATCCTTGTGAGCACATATACTTTCCCTTATAACTTTAAGCATCAAACCCATGCTAAATAGAGACACTAAAGGGAGACTATTTGCGTCTTTACCCTCACCTTTCCTTGTATATAGTAATAAATGCATCACAATCACACCATTATTAGCCATAAACATACATTTCATTAGCATATCATGTGAATAAGTGGTGTCCTGTGAGGGACAACAAACATGCATTGCATTCCATTTTGTGGTCATTCATGATACGTTATCCAAATATTCAAACACATAGCATGCATCAACATAAATTTAAAAAAAAAATAAAAAAATTTACACTACAATAAGTTCAAATTGTTTTCCACTTCTCTTATCACCAAATTCTTGGAATCATTCTTATGAAAAATGATGAAAAATAATAAAATATTCTTTGGTCAAATCAGTGGATTTAATAAAAAAATAAAATATTTTTTTTTATCATTTCTTTTGAAATACCCATCTCTCTTCCACCATAAACCTTGTTTTCTTTTCCATGAAGAATTATCATAAAGGGGACACATACCTTAAAAAGGATTATCATAAATTCTTTGAACATAAAAACAAAAGGAAGAAGAGTTCTCTAGACTAACAAATTTGAAGGACAGTCTAGGCAAAAAATAACACAAAAAAGTGAAAAAAAGAACAAAACAAGGGACATCTTGTTACATGAATTAAATTATTTTCCTCTGAATTAAAGTTTTTGTTGAGGAAAACAACCATGATTTGAAATGATGTCTGGTCATGTTTCTTTATCAAAAAAAAAAATAAAAAATAAAAGTAATTATCCTTTGCTACCCAATTTGAGCCTTCCAAAAAATTTCTTTCAAATTACCCTAAACAAGGATCACCCTTCCACCGAGGGTTGACATAATGTTTGCATTTGTTTCATCCGACTGGTAGTTCACCAATACAAAATATCAAAATAAAAAGAAAAAGAAAGAAATGATATGGTTATATAGAAAAAAAAAACAAAAGTTTGAAGAATGAGAATAAAAGGTCAAAATATAGAAAAAAAAAGGTGAACAAGAAAAAAGTCAAACAAATTCTGAATGGAACATTATTCAAAGATCCTTGTTGAAACAATCCTCACATCACTTGTTTGGGCCTTTACTATCATTTACTTCCATACCACTAGCCTTGGCCACAATACAAGCCTAATAAAGTCTACACAGATCAAATATTGGTTGTTATCTTTCGAAGGTTTTAATTTAGAAGAAAAATTTGATTTGCTAACAGGTTTGTTATATAAAAAAGGTAAAAAAAAAAGATTCAAAAAGTGTGTTAAGAGATTTTCTTTTAAACACTGGGGCAATTTATGTTTGATTGACATGTTTTCAAAACTCCAAAATTAGCATGGGCAATTAGGCAATTAAGCTAAACTTTGGTTGTCCCCTTTCAATTCATTCTTCATGAAATTCCATTTTTGCTCATACAGTATCCTCCGCTCTGAGCAGCCTAAACCTTGACCAACCTTAACATAGTCCATCTTTATCAATCCGAAACCCAAACTAGGGCAGTCACTTTGTTTATGATTCATATATCCCATCATTCATTTTGAATTGGGGCATTTATTTACATTGAAGACTGTGATCACATTAGGGGCAACTTGTGAAGACCCCGTCATTTTTTTCTCCTCATTTGGGAAAAGTCAAACACGCTTTTGCACCCTAAGACCATCCTAGACTCTCACACTAGGGGCAATTTCTTTTTGAAGTCCCTATCATTTCCTTCATACCATTAATAACTAGGAAAGCCCAAACACATTTTGTGCCCCCAAGACCAATTCAAATTGGGGCAACTCCCTAGTTAATCTTCATCACCTCATCCAAACCTTTCCGATCCCTTGACAATTTCATGCATGTCATTCAAATAGTGTTTCAAGAGAAATAATTAAAAAATGTTCGTTAATAAATTGATTAGACCAAAGAAATGATTTAAAAAAAAGTAAAAAAAAAATCAAAGTAGAATTATTCTATGAATTAGAAATAACAATGAAATGGGAATCAATTCGAATTTGTTTTCAAAAAAATGCAAAAGAAAAATTCATACATCATACCAAGTCATGCATACATGAGTAATTCATCTTTTTGAATAAAGCAAATTTCACCCATGCATCCACGCATCCATGCATACATCATCATCTAGGTTTAAAAAGAAAATCATAGCATGTCATACATCATCAATGATTCATAACGTGTGCATATGCATAACTCCTCCAACATTTCTTAGATTTATGAAAAATGAAAAAATGAAAAACAAGAGAGCAAATTCCACTCATGCATTCACGCATCCATGCAAGCATATCAAATAGTTTCAGAAAGAAAACCATAACATTTCATGCATCATCAAATCATCCATCATACTCTACAAAATCATTGAAAATCATTTCCAAAAAAAGAAAAAAGTCAGGAATGATTTTTTTGTTTGTTTAAGTCTAAAAAACGTTAGGCATTCACTTGGTGTTTGTCGACAATTCAAAAGCAAAATCCAGGTTCTCCTTTTATACATCAAGACCCTCTACAAGGCAATGGTCATTGATTCCTTTGTCACATCGAGGCCCTCTGCGAGGTAATGGTCATCGATCTCTTTACATCAGGACCCTCTGCAAGGCAATGGTCATTGATTTCCTTATGTTTACATCAAGACCCTCTGCAAGGCAATGGTTATTGATTTTCTTTCTTTACATTGAGGCCCTCTGCGAGGCAATGGTCATCGATCTCTTTACATCAAGACCCTCTGCGAGGCAATGGTCATTGATTTCTTATGTCACATCGAGGCCCTCTGTGAGGCAATGGTCATCGATCTCTTTACATCAAGACCCTCTGCAAAGCAATGGTCATTGATTTTCTTATGTCACATCGAGGCCCTCTACGAGGCAATGGTCATCGATCTCTTTACATCAAGACCCTCTGGGAGGCAATGATCATTGATTTCTTTCCTTTCGATATCGACCCTCTCCTTGGGATTGGTCTCAACTTTTTTTTCAAAAAGTCAAAAAAAGAAAAATTTTGGATCGGAACCCTCTACATGGTAATGGTCGCCGAATCCTTTGGATCTAGACCCTCTCCTCGGGATTGGTCTAATTTGGTTTTTTCAATAAATAAAAAAAACAACAAAAAGAATTAATGTGTCAAATCGAGACCCTCTACTTGGTATGGTCAAGTTTGTCTTCAAATTTATCTTCTTTTGAAACCTGAACGAAATTAGTTTTTTTATCTTTACTTATATTTTATTACGATAAAATGAAAAAGTCAAACTTTCATATTATCTAATAAAATCTAAGTAAAGAGGGACAACTATCAACACCCAATTTCGTCCGGGTGAATAAATTTATTTTCAAAAAATAAAAATAAAAGTAAAAAATAAGGTGAAACAAAATTTTCTTTAAATATTTTCAAACTTTAATTTTAGAAAAAAAAAGAAAAAAAAAGAGAAAAAACGAGAGAGAAAAAAAAGAAGAAAAAAGGAGGAAGAGCCCAATTTGTTATTAATTTTCATGAGCCCAATAACTCAAATATTTTCTACATTTGTTCCTGATAGAGAAATTAATAATATAATTAGAAGAAATATCTCTTCAAATGGTAAGAATCAATATTATTAATTAGGATTAATTTTGTGCTCTGATTTGTTATTGATGATGATTGATTTTGTGTCTGATTTGCTGCGATTTGATTCCCATAATGTGTTGCTAACATAACCAATTCCTTCCTTATATTGTTCATTACAATTAAGGATGAGATTGTATTGATATTGCAAGGTGCGAGTATAAATACGCACTCTGTCAGGAGCAAAAAAAAAAAATTCTTTACACTTTTCTAATTCTTTCTCTCATCACTCACCACCCACATAGACACCTCTCATTTTTATTTCTATTCGAAAAATAAACACAAAAATATTAGAAAGGAAGAAAGAAAAAGGAAAAGAGAAAAGGTGAGGAGATATTGATTTTTTTTAAGGTACGTCACTCTCAATTCTTTCATCTTTTGATTTAGTTTTTCTCAATTTTTATTATTTTTTTAATCGTAAAAAATATGTTTTCCCCTTTCTTTAGTGTATGCCCGGCTGCTCGCGTCGCATGACATCCAATTTAACTTTTGTTTTTTTCAAAATATATATATATATAGATGATCTAAAAATAAAAAAAATAGTTTTCTTTGTTTACTTTTTTATATCTATCTTGTTGGTCACGACATCCACACCTACTTTAAAATAATTTTAAAAAAAATATATTACAAATTTATAAATGATTAAAAATAAATAAAAGATTAGAAAAAAAATTTATTTCAAGTGTTTGTCCGACCGCTCGCGTCGCATGACACCAATAATAAAATAATACTAAAAATTTGAATGAAAAAGTTTTCAAAATTATGAAAAAAAATTAAATCATTTTTCAAATATTTCTCCAAATAGCTTTTTCAAAAAGAACTACGTAACCCTGATTCTCCATTCACATGGAGATACGTAGGGGCGAGGATTAATCCTCATCGGGCCCAAAAAATCAAAAAAATAGTTTTGTTATTTTTTTGTACATTCCTTTATTAATATTTTTGGGGAAAATTAAATATTTTGAAAAAACCACATAATTTTTGCACATTTAATTAAAGGTACCGTCTTATGATGGGCGTTGTGGGGTGCTAATACCTTCCCCACGCGTATCCGACTCCCGAACCCAAAATTTGGTTTTTCGCAGACCTTGCTCTTTTTTATGGTTTTCCATAGTTTCCTATAATAATTATGGTGGCGACTCCAAAACTCTTTTTCAAATTTTATTTTTAGTTTGTCGTCTCGCTGCGATTTCGGTTGCGACATATGTTATTTAACTTATGCATTTTTATGTTATATGTTTGAATATGAGATGTGATAACATAATCTTAGAATTAGAGGAACTATCACGAAAATGAGTTGGTTAAATTAGTTGTGCACTTGCTTTGTGATTGAAGGGTTATAAGTTCAAACCTTGTTACGAACAAAATTGCTCTCTTTTTGCTAAATTTTCCGTGGCATGAATATGAAAGGGTTTAGAAACCCTAGTAGCCAAGAAGGCAGCCGAGAGTGCTGAAAAATATGTTGTAAAGGGTATTGAATAACCATTAAAAACACATTTTTTTCTTAATTTTCCTTTTAGGGTGTTAAAGGGAAATTAAGAGTGGATTAATTTTGAGAGAGAGAGAGTAATTATGGGGAGAGAGACCTGAAACAGTGGGGTGAGTGTTGGGCAACGAGTTTGGCATATACGCACGTATTGCAGAGGAGAATTGGAGTGCAAAACCAGTTTTGGGAGTGCAAGCAAAGAACAAGAGTGTTTTGGGGTTAAAGACACATCAAATTCGCATTTTAGAAAGGAGTCGAGGTAAAGAGAGTTGTTTTTTGTGCTTTTAATTTCGGCATACTGTACTGTTTTTGATATGAATTGGATTGCATGAATTTCCATGTTGAGTTGTGTTGTTTTCGCGAATTTTTGGGAATCTGCCCAGAAACCGCCCAACGGGCATGCATGTGCCGCCAGGCAGCACATCAATGTTGACCAGTTCTGGGTTTTTGGTTGGAGTGCTTGGAGATGGGTTGCATTTCGCCAGGCGATTCTTTATGCTTGTGATGTTTTGTGTTGTTTTCTTGAACTTTTTCGTGTGTTGAGGCTCCATTAGAATAATTATCCTATTGGAATGTGTAATTGTACGTGAATGCTTCACTTGAGCTGATTGCAAATCAGATTGGGATTACAATCTGTAAGGGTTCATATACATGAGGGTAGGGTTCTAAATTCTTGGAAATTGATGTTAAGGATGCCTTAATTAAATTGATATCATGTTTTGGAGTGGGTTAGTATCAAGAAATTGTTCTATTACTGATTTAGGAGTGTGTGGTGATTAACTGGAAAGAAGAAGAGTAAGTAGGGTTCGTGGGAAATGCAGAAATACGTGTAGTGTGGCCTGGTTTTAGTATGCCGCCAGGCGATGACGGGTGACAGACACATATTAGGTGTTGTGCTGTGGGTTTCTGCGAGAGAGGGCAAGAGTCTTGGTGATTGAA
Organism: Vigna unguiculata; assembly: GCF_037176805.1. Classification (NCBI taxonomy): domain Eukaryota; kingdom Viridiplantae; phylum Streptophyta; class Magnoliopsida; order Fabales; family Fabaceae; genus Vigna; species Vigna unguiculata. The sequence continues at coordinate 10,205,338 of NC_140798.1, read as the reverse complement.
AAGGTTGGTGCAGTGGATGCGAGAGAAATTATGAGTGGGCGATTGGGAAGAAAGGTAGATTGGATGGAGGAAATATAGAAGGATAGGGAGTGGATTATGCTTATATGTGGTGTAATGAATTAGAGAAGTGCTATTGGAATGTATTAATGTCTAATAGGTAATGAACACTATGTTAAACTAATAATCTGATAGTAGGAAATATTGTTATTAGAGATTTATTTAAGTTGTGAAGAATTGAAAGATAAGTTGGAAATATGGATTCTAGTGCATTGAATTAAGTGGAATTGGAGGGAGAAGTTGGGTATGACAAGATACGTGGACCTTGGATAGGTATGGGATTGTTATTGAAGAGTGTAATTGGGTAAAAGAAATGAGTGAGATGGGGCTCTGTTATGAGTGAATTGAGACATGAGGTAATTATACAAGTGTAGGAGAACCTCTAGTTTGGAAGGTTTGAATGTTAAGGATGAGTTATAGGGAAACCAAATCAGGTTGGAATTGGTAGGAAATCATCATTTGGTACGGATACGCAAATGCACAATGTTCCTTAGAGCAATCTGGATTGTAGCGTCAACCAAATTGAGTGTCAAAACCAGTTGCATAATGCTTCTGGTGTGGCGCCTGGCGGCCTACTGATAACCGCCAGGCGATAGACTCAGCGTTAGAGAGCCTTGCACTGCGTAGGCGCCTGGCGGCAAGGTGTGTTCCGCTAGGTCGAGTTTGGAAAACAGTGGGTCTGGAAGGCGTCTGGCACTTGGCAGTGGGAAGGTAGCGCCAAGCGATCTGGACTAGTTTCGCTTGGCGACGCTTGGGGTTATGTCGGGTGGAAATTTAACAGACTATGACTTGTGTGTGTGCTGCTTTTAAGCGATGATTCTATACTTGGATCGGGAGATGTTGTGCCATGAGCGGGTAGGTTCATGGATGGTGGATAACATGTGATGATATGAGCGGGGAGGTTCATATCAAGTTACTCTCGCGTGGGGATACGAGCAAGGTAAGTTCGTATGTTCCGTGCTCACGTTTGAGAGATGCTACGTGCGGGGAGGTATGGGGCTGGAGGATCACATGTGTTGGATTACGGGCGGGTAGGTCTGTAGAGCAGGACTACGAGTGGGGAGGTTCGTAGAGCAGGACTACGAACGGGGAGGTTCGTAGAGGCAGGACCACGAGCGGGCAGGTTCGTGTGAGTATCATATTCCTGAGTTCAAGGCTAACCATTTGTGTGATTTAAAGGCTATAAAGCCTTGGGGTTAAGGTCTTGGCCAAGAACTAAGTAGATGGAATAAGATGGTGTATGTCTTATTTTTGCACATTATATATATATATATATTGTTTTTATTATCTCAGCTCACCCTTTCTGTTTGTGTATGGTGATGATCGTGTGATTCGTTACACGGGAGCAGATGTTGATACAGGTGATGCCGAGGACGCTCAGGCGACGAAGTGAGGGCTAGCTGGCATTAAGCTAGGATTTTAATTATGAATATCATTTATGTTTTTCTGGATTTTTGGAAATTGTAAAGTTCTAAATACTATGATTTTAAATATTGTGGCACGATGTTTAAACGTTTTAATTTTTCCCGCGTTTTGGGAATAAGAATATTGTGACGTTTTATTTTATTTTCTTTATTTATTTATTTAAATTAGTAATATTCCCTAGGGATGTTACACAATGGCTGCAAATATAGTAGATGGGTCATTTAAAGAGCAATATAAAAGAATCTACGACTATGCACATGAATTACTAAAATGTAATCTTGGATCAACTATAAAAATCAAAGTGGAAAATGATAACGATGAAGCAATTTTTCAGAGGTTTTACTCCTGTTTAAAAGCATGTAAAGATTCCTTTGTCTCCTGTAGACCCATCATAGGTTTGTTTAATGGAAAGGTGGGCCACCAAGAGAAAAAAAGGTTACAACTTTTGAAGGAAACATCTGCCCCAAGGTCCTTGACATACTTCATAAGGAAAAGGAGTTAACCAAATAATGAATCCCAAGGTTAGGTTTTTGTCTTTTTTTAACACAATCCACTTATTCGTGTAATGATATTTGTACTAATTAACACATATATGCAGCTAGTCAGGAGAAAAGCTATTTGAAGTGAGGCATATATCCATGGTTGGAGATAAGTACACAATAAATGTGGATGCTCAACATTGCAGTTGCAGGAAATGACTTCTGACTGCTATCCCTTGCTGCCATGCTATTGCAACAATGAATTTCATCAATGTCAATGCTGAAGACTTCATACTAATCTGATTCAGGAGATCCACCTACGAAGAAATATATAAATATATCATCTTTCCAGTCAATGCTAAAGTCCTATGGGAAAGAACTCCCTACCCTGACGTCCATCCACCACATAAGAGGATCTTACCAGGAAGACCCAAGAAAAAAAGAAGGTTGGAAGAGTGAGAGTTGAGAAAGGATAACACACAAATCATCAAAGGAGGTCACAGAAAAAATGTAGCATATGCTGTCAGATTGTTCATAACAGGAATAATTGCCCAGATAAGCCTGTGGATGAGCAAACTGCACCACCTGCTGACAAAATTGCACCACAAGCTGAGGAAACTGCTACACCTGGTGAGACTACACCAGATGCCCAAACTGAACCACATGTTGACAATGCTAACTCTACTGAGGGAACTACAACACCTGCTGAGAATGCTAACCCTGCTGAGAATGCACCAACTGCTGAAACTCCAACAACTCAACCACCAAGGAATGAAGTGGAGAGTCAAGCAGCACCACTACCAACACCAGACGAACCATCTCAACAGTTTATGATGAAATTACATATTAGGAGGAGGCCATGATAGCAGAATCATACGTCCTAGTTATTTTTTTGAATTTTCTGATGTAAAATTGATTAACCTTATTATTGATGTACTACATTTTTGGAGGAGGCCATGTAGGCAATTATATGTATTTTAACTCTCCTTAAACTTAGTTCAATTTCACTTTTTTCAAACATTGATGTACTGCATTTTGATGAGGATGACTTAATGTTATGAATTTCACTTCTTCCAGACTCACATCAATTTAATTTTTTCCAAGCTTAGATCAATATCAGTTACTTCAATGCTTAGATTAACATGTCATTTTGAACAGGTTGGGACTAATATCAACATAACCACACTAATTCATTTCTTCATTTTACAATAGTACAAAACAGATTGGACTTTAAAAGATTACACAAAACAACAGTACGAAAAATACAATAAGAACACAAGTGAACCCTATTACTAATTGCAGCCTTTTCTCAACAACCTTCAATGACTTCTTCAAATCATTAATCTGCCTCATTTGTGTCATGATGATGACATCCCTTTCATCAACATCTTCTTCACACCACTATTTGAAAAAGTTGCAGCCCACATTATTGGAACCACTACTTTGTAAATCAACAAACCAAAAATTAAAACCAATTTATTATTAACAAAAAAAAAATAGATTGTACACTTAATCTCACCTTGTAATTGGGACAACCCCAAAATTTTCTACTAATATTCTTTGGAGTTCTTGCCATCCTCAAAGATGCCATCTCTCTACAGCTACAAATCGGGGTTAATCCATTTCTCGTTGAACCACCAACATTGCACGAAGTGCTACAACACGATTGTCTCCCACGATTATAACCAGAGGTAAAGGAAGAAGATTGGGACCGTGACATACCTATATAATGGGATTGCAAGAAGAAGAAGATTGCAGCAACACCAATTGGGAAAGGAGGAAGAAGATTGCCAAAACTCACCAATTGCCCAAACATTCATTACCAAAACTTAGCTCACCTATTTATCCCCAAATATCTAATTACCATACCTGGACAATACACATAACACACCCCAATACAATGTAATACAAATAGTGCCACCTGTATAGTGCTCTGTTACTGATTTAAATGGCGTCACAAAAAATGACCAAATTAAACACGAATTGCGAAAATGAGGACCATTTTAAACATTCAGTAAAAATGAGGACCATCCGCAAAAAAACACTACAAAAATGAGGACGAAAAAGGTATTTAAGCCAAATCCTTACAAAAGAGGAGAATTTGTATGCAACACCTACTTTGTGGTTGTTGCTTCAATAATCACTCTAGAAAACACAACAATGGTGGCTACAAAATGAAGAACAATTATATTGTAATGTGGTTTGAATGGAGAGAAGATGGTGAGAGTTGTGGTTGGAAGGAGTGTGGTGTGATGAATGAGTGTGTGTATGTGTGTATATGTTTGCACTGTTTTGGCACTTAAAAACACCTAGTTTCAGCTACTTGTTATTGGTTATTACAAGTAAAATTAACCAACTAACCAACTCCTTGCTTCCTAATCACCTAACAACTTTAACTTGCAACTCAGGTAACCCTTCTTCTAGCAGTTTGCCAAGGGCCATAGTCGGTCACTCTTTCCATTTCTTTTTTTCTCTTCAGGCTCGTGACTTGTTGTAGGCAGTGGACAATCCAGCTGGCTCATAGGAGTCCTTGGACCACTCTCAAGTTGCTTCCCACGTGCTAGGCTTATATGACACACTCTTGATCTTCCTACCACAACTCATCCATCTCAACAACCTTCCAAGGCTAGGCTCACTCAAGCACCTCAGGTCCCAATCCCTTCTGTAATTTAAGACTAAAGAAACCAATTAGAAAACACAATTCAAAGTTATACTACTAAAATCACCTAATTGAACTTAAACATGCAAAAATGAGATTCAAGAGTTCCATGCATCATTTGATCACTTTTAAGCCATCTTAAGGTCATCACAAGTGTATTTTAATGTCTTGAAACTTTCCCCCTAGGTGCCATCTCAATTGGAATTGAAATTCAAAAAGTGAATTGTTTGTCAACTATTGGTCAACATTCCCACCAAAAAGTCAACTCTACCAATTTTTAGCACTTTCGCTGGAGCCGACTTTTCTCATAGTTTTCCTCCTAAATTTGAAACCTTCCTTGCTCATTATATTTGGATCAAACTCAAAATCCTCAAATTAAAGGTTAGTCACATCAAATCCTACTTAAAAGCTCCTAAAACTAGACTACAAACTAGACCAAATCTAAGTCTAAGCCTATGCTTCTAACCTAAGACTAAACTTGTATGCTATTAACTATTTATGAACCTATCTTTTATGCTAAACTAAGTCTAACTATTAGTACTTCTAAGGTCTATACTAAAAATGTACTAAACACACATAATTAAGCTATTTTTGTAAAACTAACCTAAAAACCTAACTAAACTAATTCTAAGTTAATAACTCCTAATTAACCACTTAAACCTACCCAAAAAAATGCAATTGGCTAGGAAAAACTCTAGTGATAAGATACTTATCAATAACGAGGTTTGTTTTGGGTTGAAATTATTGAAAGTTATTTAAGGTTTGAACTTAGGGTGTTCATTCGCAAACATTATGATTGTTCAAAACACAATGCTTTGACGACATGGGAGCAAATGGAAAAAAATTGAATGAATCTTTAAGGATCAATTCATGATGTACTTGTTTGGTTCATCTTCATTTCGATTTTGGTGTGTCTCTCTTGAAACCTTTAGTTGTTAGAATTCATAATATTTTTGTTCGTTTGTCATCATGTTCTATGTTTATTTATTCTTGCATTTTGATGTTTCCTAATTTAGTTTTTTTATTCCAATAATGTTTAAGGTTTATGCCAAACTGTACATAATGAATGTCGTTAACTTCAACAATCACTAATTTAATCAAAGTGACAATATTATTTGATACAATTATAATGCAAACCACATTTAGTTACATGAAAAAGACATTAACTTACAAACTTCAATAATTGATGTTCTTAGTCTTGATTAACAACGTGGTTTTTATTCATGCTACAAACACAATTAATTTCTTCATATTCCTTTAGTAGAATAACATGAAGTATAAGGAAAAATTCATATGGAAGCTGAAGGTGTCATTCAACCATGATGTTGACTTCATCATCTGATGAAATTGGAACAAAAGTAAAACTTTGAGGTGTTGTTATGACAGGCTTGTAGTAAAACACATTTGAAATTGAAATCGAATCTAACAATTTGAACGCACCAAACTAATTTCCACACCACATAAGGTTTTGAAAACCATTTATGGCAAGTGCATGCTTTTGGCAAATTCACATAAAACACTCCTTACTGCACCTACTTTAATGTAATGGTTGAGACTAAATATTACTCGATAAACGCACAAGATTGAGTTCCACACTGAACGAGGCTTGGAAACCATTTATGACAAGTGCAGGCTTTTAGCAAAGTCACATAAAGTGCTCCTTACTGCACCTAATTTAATGTAATGATTGAGATTAAATATTACTCGATGAACGTACAAGATTAGTTCCACACTACATAAGACTTGGAAACCATTTATGACAAGTGCAGACTTTTGGAAAAGTCACATAAAACACTCCTTCTTGGACCTACTTTAATGTAATTGGTTAAGATTGAATATTACTCGATCTATGCACATGTTTGAGTTCCACACTACACGAGGCCTGAAAACTATTGGTGCTAAAAACAACCATTTACTACAATTTATATGGAATCCATACAAAGATATTGAAGCATCAATCCCACCAGAAACATATAAGGATGCTGAATTGTGGACAACATGTATTCCCATCATTTTTTTTTTCAGTTGTTGAATGACATGAATCTACTTGAGTTAAGTTGTAATTTTGTTTGTTTCAAGACATCCCTAACCTGTCAAATAACTTGGACAAACTTCACAAAGTTGACTTGCAAGGGCGACCCAACGAACATTGGCAAACTAAACATATAAAATGGATTAACATGTGGAACAACTATGGAGAACTAACATTGTCTGGTCGTCTAATGCACATACATTTATGCCAAGTCGAGAGTATATGGAATGGTACATGGAAAATTCCATACATTTCTTGTCAGCACCCTATCTATTGTTGGATCCTATGCACAACAGAGTACACGATCACAACAAACGTTCCCAGATATAGTTAATTATTATCATCCACAACAATAACCACAGAACAAAAAAACCATCGCCACAAACCACATCTACATATGAAAGTAATTATTATAACCCACACGATGAACAATTCATGACACCTTTAGCATAACCTATGATGGATGACCCAAGATAATTATTTGCATCGAGTTCAACTAATTTCGTATGTAACTTGTTCACTGATGATCTTAACACCTTACCTTTTGCCAACAGTTACATGCAATATATGCATCCAACAAACTTTAATAATAGGGTTGAGAGTATGTATGTTCCATTTCAAAGAACCACACAACTACCATATTTTCATAATGAGGCAAGTTCATCATTTGATGCATATTAGGGAAAAGAAGGTCCATAACAAAAGGAACAACCAGCTATAGAGGAAGAAACACCTAGACAACCCAAACAAAGGAGCAAATTTTATGACACCTAACTTATTTTTTGTGCTTTGTGAAGTGATTTTATTTAGTTTAGTGGAAAAATACTTTAGAAAACAATGCGTATCATATTTTTGTAACATTTACGACAACCCAATAAGGATACAAAATTCATAGCTCACTATAAAAAAATCACTGATTACCGATGGCCACATTCTGTTCGTAATGGACAATATCCCTTAGAAATATGATTTTGCCAACAAAATTTCGACGGATAAAAATCTGTCGATAAACCGTTAGTCTGTAATATTTACATATGGATATGCGTCCGTCAGCATTTTTGTTGGTAATTATCGACGGATATCAACCGTTGGTAAGTAGTGCTAAACTTTTCGTCGATAAGTCTGAGTGCATGAATGTGTTAGCCTGTGTAATTTACCGACCGATTTATCTATCGTAAGTTTATTGCATCATTACTGATGGATATATCCATCGGTAAATCTTTCGATAAAGTCAACTATGGCTGTAGAATTAGTTTTATTTTCTCCTTTACCACACATAATCAAACACAATTAGACCTGCATAAACATTCCAAACCACACATATCCCTGCCAATTACAGAATTTCATACCAAATATCCAATAATAAACTTCCAAATTTAGTGTACACAATCAAGCATAAAAATATTAGTAATGAGTGACAATATCCAAGGTACACTTATTCTAAAAATAAATTTCATAAGTTAGAAACCCTAATAATCTACATAGTCATTGAAGCAGCAAGATCTTCAGGGTCTAGAATTGGGTTGGGTGGCATTTCGCTGGACTGCTCTAGGCTTGGTTGGACTTCTGTAGGTTGGGCAGGTGCAGGCTATTGCTGAGACTGTTAGGTTGGATACAGCTTGTCGAAGGACTTGTTGGTCAGGATGTAACAATTTGAGGAGTATATTCTCCAACGATTGAAATTGACCTTTCAATTCTACATAAGCCTGATCATTTTCTTGCAATCGCTGATCAGTTACTTTTAACTTTTGATTAGTTTCTTGTAGTTGTTGTTTGAGGTTGGTAACTTCTTCATCTCTAGAATTGGATGCCGAAGATTGTGGCTTCAGGCTATTACTTCCACCTGCAAGTTGTCTTGTCCCAAATATTCTTCCATTATTCTTTCCACCAACAACCTCAACCCAACAGTTTGTCCTAATCATATCAACAACAGCAAGATCATCAATGGTATTCTCTTGTGATCCACCAACATATGAGCCTTGTTCAGATCTGACCTGTGAAAGTCTATTTCCAAATTGTTCCTATTAAATAAAATAATGAGAAATTAGTTAAATATGGTACAAATTAAAGTTTTTTTATAATAAAATTAAAGTCTTTGCTTACACATGTCATCCGAGATATTTGATCAACAAATTAGTCAATTCCTTTGCATAGATGTGTTTGTTGAAATACCTCATCAATATGAGCAACTCGTCCCAGCTCTTTTGCCTATAACAAAAGAAAGGGGTTATATACATATACAAAAATTTTAAAAATGATTATACAATATGAATTACTTAAGAATGAATGTTTTTACCACCTGTGTGTAGGCTACCACCCTTTTCGGAACCTTGGTTCCTTTGGGCTATAACACATTTATTGCGGTATGTAGGAGAATTCCAATGTGTTAGCAAATTATTCCACACATCATCCCCAAGCCAGTAAGGGCATTGGCTTGCCTTCCTAGCCTCTCTAAACGTCTCAGATAGTCTATGAGATGCTTTGCTGTGAAGAATTTTATGAATTTTTGCTTCATGCTGAGGTTTCAACTAAACCTTCCTTTTGACAATGAATAAAAGTGGAAATCACCAATAATAGTGAACTTGCATTTCAATATTAACATACAAAGTAAGCAAAAGAGAATATGATAAATGACGTGTTACCTTAAAATAATGCCATAAATGATCTTTGTCTTCTAGAGATATTGCTCCCCATGACGGCCAAGCTGTTAAAATTTGTTGCTTAATAAACCGTGTGATGGCCTGGGAAACAAGTCTAGAAGGAAGAAACCTGCATATTCATTAAAGAAAATCCATCCATAAGAACCCAAGGTAAAAAAATAGGACGTGTAATAAAAATTAATTTTTAACTTGATAGAAAGTATTACCCTCTCGATTAAACAGTTCATTCACTGGTCGCTCATGAAGAGGAGGGTCAACATTAGTACCTCCATTAGTAGTATCTGAGGTGCCAACAATATTAAGAGAAGGAACTAATGATGGGGAAGGTATAACAATATTCTGTAAAGCATTAGACAATGAGGGAGAAGGTTTTTGTAGATGAAAGATGGGTAGTGTGGTGGGTACCATAGGAGGGGGTGATGTGGGAACCATAGGAGGGAGTGGTGTCTCCACCACATAGGGGGTGGTGTGGGTACCACAGGAGGGGGTAGTGTCTCTACCACAACAGGGGGTGGTGTGGGTACCACAAGAGGAGGTGGTGTGGGTACCACAAAAGGTGTGGATAGGGATGGTGATGGCATGGGTACAAGAGATGGGGAGGGTACTGTATGGGTGCACTTTGTGTGTTAGTGGCAGGGGGTGGAATGGATGTAGATGTTACAGTGGCAGGAATACTCAAAACATATTGTTCCTTTTTTGGCGCCCTCTTTTCTTTACATTTTGCTATCTCCTCCCCCTTATCAGGATTAGATGGACCTCCGGATGTCATTGTAAACTAATTGAAAATAAAACTATGAGAATATGATAAAGAAGTGGAACTTTTAATCATGTGTCAATAAACTTATAATCTACAATTTGTAAAAAAATAAAAAGCATCATAAAGATATAATACACATCTAATAATTTTTCTAGAACATTCAATTAGTGTATTAATAGTTGATTATTCATAACTAAGTCATAATAGCAATCTAATTTTCAATGCAAATGGGTCCAAACACTTATTTAATCATCCTCCTCATCATAATTTTCATCATCATCATCATCACTTATTGTCTAGACTTTCTTCTCATTTCTCTCAACCTCCGCACATAGTTAATATCTTAGACGATGCTAAAAAATAGAAAAAGGTCTCAAGATCTCAGAGTCTCTGATGCTGGTTCCTCGAGTTCTTTTTTTCTTTCTCCGCTTCATTAAAGACATGGTTTTCACACGATACATAACGAGACATTTCTCCTTTATCCACTGTCATCTTCTTCCCAAGGTCAAAAATATCCTTTTTGGATCTCACTCTCATCACCCTCCGTTAACGATCATTCTAGAATAACTCGCACTAAGGGATCACACACCTCGATACCAAACACAAAGAAAAAACACTTGAAAATACTTCTTGGAGGAGCAAAGCCACCAAAACATAGAGCTTTGAGAAGATAAGAGAGATACAATTGCAAACATTATTTTGATTTTGAAAAGCAAAAATCATCAAGCAGGTGTGAAAAAAATCCAGGTTTTTATTTCTCCTTCTATATTTACTTGTGATATTTATTATGAGATCATAACACCAAACATATTGATTGTTTTTTTTTCTCTTTTCCTTCTCTTACACTGCAGCTTGAACTCGTCATGGCACCATATGTACATGTTCTAATTATCATTGCTTTTATGAAATTGTCTCTTATAATGTGGGTTTGTTATGTCAAAAGAAATGGTTGGTTGTGTAATATACGAAAGTTGGGATGGGCTTTATGGCCATTAATATTAGATGAAAGTTGCATATGCGTGTTGGCATAAAAGGTGTCAAAGAAAAATAAACCTTATATGTATATATAAATATCTGCATTTGAAAGGTTCTTTTGGTAAGTTAGTTTATTAATCAAAATCTTTTATACTTTTTCCTTAATTTCTTTGATCGGAATGCGAGTGTTGATTTTAATGGCTAATATAATATGTTGCTTGTAAACATGAATATTTGAATAATGAATTTTGAGATAGCTATTGAATAATAAATATGTTTAGGCATTAACTGAGAAAATTTTATTTATTTTTGGTGATATTCTTTTCTAAAAGAGATATATAATTATTATCAATTATTTATTTTGTTTTTTATAGATATATCGCATAACATTAATTATCATTTTGATCCTCGAATTTGCTTGATAATTAAAATATCAAAATTCTCATTAATTATCATGTTGGGTTTACTTGATAATTAAAATCTTTCAAAATATTTTCATAACATTAATTATCATGTCAAGTCTCAAACTCTCTTGATAATAAAAATTTTCATAACATTGATTATCATGTCAAGTTCTGGACTCGCTTGATAATCATTATTTTCATAGCTTTAATTATCATGTTGAGTTCCAAACTTGCTTGATAATCTTATTTTCATAACATTAATTATCATGTCGAGTCTCAGACTCGTTTGTTAGTCATAATTTTCACAACATTAATTATCATGTCGAGTCTTGGATTTGCTTGATAATCATATTTTCATAACATTAATTATCAAGTTGAGTCTCAGACTCGTTTGATAATCATTATTTTTCATAATATCATGTCGAGTCTCGGACTCACTTGATAATCATTGTTTTTTATAACTTTAATTATCATGTCAAGTCTCAAACTCGCTTAATAATCATTCCTTTTTATAATTTTTGTTCGCAACTTTAGTTGTCATGTTGAGTCTCAGACTCATTTGATAATAATTCTTTTTTATACTTTTTTTCATAACATTGATTATCATGTCAAGGTCTGGACTCGCTCGATAATCATTATTTTCATAGTTTTAATTATCATGTTGACTTCCAAACTTGCTTGATAATCATTATTTTCATATTAATTATCATGTTGAGTCTCAGACTCGCTTGATAATCATAATTTTCATGACATTAAATATCATGTTGAGTCTTAGATTTACTTGATAATCATTATTTTCATAACATTAATTATCATGTTGAGTCTCAAACTCGTTTGATAATCATTATTTTTCATAATATCATGTCCAGTCTCAGACTCACTTGATAATCAATGTTTTTTATAACTTTAATTATCATGTCGAGTCACGAAGTCGCTTGATAATCATTCATTTTTATAATTTTTTTTTCATATCTTTAATTATCATGTCAAGTCTCGGACTCGCTTGATAATAATTCTTTTTTATACTTATTTTCATAACATTAATTATCATGTCGAGTCTCGGACTTGCTTCATAATCAAGATTTTTAATAACATTAATTATCATGTATAATCTCGGACTTGCTTGATAATCATTATTTTCATAACATTAATTATCACGTCAAGTGTTAGACTTACTTGATAATCAAGATTTTCATAACTTTAATTATCATGTTTAATTTCGGACTTGCTTGATATTCATTATTTTCATCACTTTAATTATCATGTTGAGTCTCGGACTCATTTGATAATCATTATTTTTATAACATTAATTATCATGTCGAGTCTCAAACTCGCTTGATAATCATTATTTTTCATAACTTTAATTATCATGTCGAGTTTTGGACTCAATTGATAATCATTAATTTTCATCATAACTTTAATTATCATGTCGGGTCCCAGACTCGCTTGATAATATTTTTATACTTTTTAATTATCATGTTGGGTCTTAGACTTGCTTGATCGTTGCTTTTTACAACATACAAAATTTCTCTAAAAATTTGCAAATTTACAAACCCTGGATGCTTACAAACCCTTCCATCTTTTATAAATAGTTCTTTTATCTAGAACTATATGATCCCTGATTCTCCATTCTGATTGGAGATACGTAGGAGCAAGGTCAATCCTTGTCGGGTTCACCTTCCAAAAATCATATTTTTTTCAAACAGTTTTTTTAATTATTATTTTTTATTCTAGAACTACATGATCCCTGATTCTCCTTTCCGATTGGAGATACGTAGGAGCAAGGTCAATCCTTGACGGGTTCACCTTCCAAAAATCACATATTTTAAAATAATTTTTTTTATCTAGAATTACGTGATCCCTAATTTTCCATTTTGCATGAAAATACTAGGAGCAAGGCCAAGTCCTTGTCGGGTTCACCTTCACAAAAATTAAAATCTTTTAAAAATAATTTTTCATAGTCCTTTATTTAGAACTACATGATCCTTGATTTTTCGTTTTGAATGGAAATACGTAGGAGCGAGGTCAAGTCCTTGTCGGGTTCACCTCCCAAAAATTTAAAATGTTTTTAAGATCTTTTTTCCAAATAGTTTTTTAAAGAACTACGTAACCCTGATTCTCCATTGCGAATGGAGATACGTAGAAGCAAAGTCAATCCTTGTCGGGCCTAACTAAAAATTTCAATAATATTCTTTTTAATATATTGTATTTGTTTATTTGTTTGATTTTTGTGAGAAACTAAATATTTTAAAAATTGCATTAATTTTGCACACTTAATTAAACTGAACCATCTTTGGATGGACATTGTGAGGTGCTAATAGCTTATCCATACGTAACCGACTCCCGAATCTAAACTTGGTTTCAAAGACTAAAATCTTTAAGGTTTTTCTATAGTTTTCCTAAATAAACTATGGTGGCGACTCCTCTGTTATTTTAAAATAATTTTTTTGTCGTTCCGTCGTGACCTCGGTTGCGACAAAGAGGTTTAAATTCAAAAAAAAACATTGTAGAATTGAGAGTGGAATTGTTAACTGATTAATTAAGTCAAATCTCAAGATGTGTAGTTTGTAGGTTGTTATAGGCATATTTAATTTCTTTATATGTTCCTAACTTTCAGTTTTGTTTTTTGCTTTATATACCACTTTTAATGGCTCTACATAGTTCCTTAGCATTTCCAAATTCTAGCTTTGTTCAATTTTTAAGTTTTATCCTAATTTGGATGAGGATAGCATGAAGTTCAATTTCTAGAGTAGTTCTAGAGCAGTGTGTTAGATTTAGATAGTGAAATTATGTTGTAAGGTTCAGTTTTAGGAAGTAAATAGATTTTCGCAGTGTTAGTGTATGTTAAAACTTGTCTAGCTAGTTACTTCAAAATTGTGTATAGTTAGCTTTAACTCTAGTCTTTTTTGCCATTTTAAATCTTTTAGGAAGTAGTCTAGATAGATTAAGGTTTATGTTTTAAGGTTAGCCTATTTTTTTCTCTATTTGGCTGTTAAGTATTGTCATTTATATATTCTTTCAAGCAGTTTTTATTTCTTTTTATGTTCTTAACTTTTAGCTTAGTTTTTATCCTTTATATACCATTCAAAATGTTACAACATAGTTGCTTAGCATTTCCAAATACTATGTTTGTTGAATTCCTATATTTTAGCCTATTTTAGACTAGTCTAGTTTGTTGTTTAGGTCCTAGATAGTCAAATTTTAAGTTTTATATAGATGATAAAAGTTGAGTTGATTCCCACCTTTACTTTACAATTTAAAACTTGCTTTCACAATATCTTTACACTTTCGTATATGGTTTTAGTGTAGTTTTACATTTATAGATTTTTATAATAGTTCTAAAGTGGTTTTTAACTTTAGATAGTGAAATTCTGTTATAAGGTTCAATTTTAGGAAGTAATTATATTTTCATTGTGTTAGAGTATGTTAAAACTTATCTAGCCAATTTCTTCAAAATTGTATTCTTAGATTTAGTGCAGAGTTTTAATTTTAGTTTAGCTTAGGGTGCATTTCTATGTTTGGATAGGTGATATTTATCGTTCTATATACTTTTCAGCAGTTAGTAATAATTATAGACTTTTTTTTGACACTTTTAAACTTGTAGTAAGTAGTCTACATAGATTAAGGTTGCTTGTTTAAGGTTACAATTTCCACTTGTAATGTCTTTGTCCTTTATATACCACTTATAATGTCTCTATCTAGTTCCTAGCATTTCCAAAGTCTAGCTTAGTTCAATTTCCAAAGTTTTATCCTATTAAGTTTTAAGTTTATGTCTTAGTTAGTCAAATTTTGAGTTTTATGTAGACTTTAGAAGTTGAGTTGATCCATACCTTTATTTTGCCACTTAAAACTTAATTGCATAATTTTTCTACACTTATATACATTTAGTGCAATTAAAGATTTCTATATTTCTAGAGTAGTTCTAGATTGATGTGTGTCGCAACCGAGATCGCGGTGGGACGACGAAAATAATTTAAAAAAAAAACAGAGGAGTCGCCACCATAGTTTATTATGGAAAACTATAGAAAAACCTTAAAAAAGAATGGTCTTCAAAACCAAATTTGGATTCGGGAGTCGGTTACGTGTGGGGAAAGGTATTAGCATCCCACAACGCCCGTCTTAAGACGGTTTCTTCTTTAATTAAGTGTGCAAGATAAAATTTGATGTTTAAAATATTTGTTATTCCCCAAAAAAACAAACAAAATAAAAACACATACAAAAATATTAAAGATTAAAACAATTTTTTTTTGGGCCCGACGAGGATTGTACCTTGCTCCTACGTATTTCCATTTGGAAAATCAGGGATAACGTAGTTCTTTATAAAACATTTGTTGTTATTTATTGTTATTTTGTTTTTTAATTTTTTAGATTTTAATATATATTTTTTGTATTAATATCAAGAGAACTCGAGATTCTACATGATAAAAGATTTAGTTATCAAGCAAATCCGAGATTTGACATGATATTTAAAATGATTTTATACTTTTTTATTTTTTTATTATTATTAATTAAAAAATAATTAAAAGCCTATGCAAGGATGTTTTGATTATCAAGCAAGTCCGAGACTTGACATGATATTCAATACTTATATAAAAGAAATAATATAATTTTTTATTTTTTAAATTTATTATTATTATTATTATTATTATTTAGAGAATTAAAGTCTATGAAAAAACACCTTTTTAATTACCAAGATAAAAATAAAGGGAAAGAGAAAGGTTGAGTACATCTATGACAAACCCAAAATTATCTAACATGACAACCTCGAACACATTTAATCATACAACGGTTCAAACGATCATATATTTGATGTTATAAGAGAATCATGAAAAGCATTAGGAGCAAAGAGCATTTACCTTAAGGTGACTACCTTTTGCGCGTGCTCTAGTAATAAAGAAGGAGAGGGGGTTTTCTAATTTTTTTCCCTGTCCTGCATTGGAGAAGTTCTTGTGCTTATATAGGCACCTTGGGTACCACTAAAATCCTAGTCTTTGATTATTAATAAAATATATGAGGAAGGAATTAGTCCTGATGAAACATATTATAGCAATTAAATCGTTGCATAATATCCACAATATTGATTATAATTATTAACGAAATATTGCTTGTAATTACTAGAATCATATATTTTCCGGTACATGAAGATCATGATCAAATCATAACATATTATTCATATAATTGATTCTAATTATTACCAGTAATATTCTCTTCTAACTATTAAAATCGTACCATTCTCTAAAAGCATTATTATCGGAAATATTTGCTTCTAATTAAAATAATACCTTCCCATACTGACAACGCAAAGAGACACACCACATAAGTGTAAATGCAAGATATTTATTCAAATTATTATAAAAAAATATTGCTCCTAATATTATACAGAAACTATGAAACGTCCTTTTCTAACATGTCTTGTGAAGAGTGTAAATAGAAAACAGTGGGGTGAAAATATGTACAAAACATTTAGGCTCATGAAAAGCGTGTGATAATTAAAAATAAATTAGATTCTCCCTTCTCTTGTTTTTTCTTCTTTTTTTTTCTTCTTTCCCATGGTAGAATTAAAGTTAAAAAAAACTACCATCAATCAAAACATATTTTTATTTTATTTTATTATTATTTATTATTATTAATTTATATATTATTTTATTATTATTATTATTATTTTAAATAAACAAATGCATTTACGCGGACGAAATTGGGTGTTGACAACTGCCCCTCTTTACTTAGATTTAACTAGATATTATGAAAGTGAAAATTTCATATTATCATAGTAAAAGATAAGTAAAGATAAAAACACTAATTTTGTTCGAGTTTCAAAAATGAAAAAAAGAGAAGTCGACCATTGCCTCACAGAGGGCCTATATGCCAAAAGAAAACCTGAACTCGACCATTGCATCGTAGAGGGCCCATATATCAAAAGAAAACCTGAACCTGACCAGTGCCTCGCAGAGGGTCAATATAACAAAAGAAAACCTGCACTCGACGATTGCCTCATAAAGGGCCGATATAACAAAAGAAAACCTAGGCTCGACCATTGCCTCACAGAGGGCCGAGATACCAAAAGAAAACCTGAACTCGACCATTGCCTCGTAGAGGGCCGATATACCAAAAGAAAATATGGGCTCGACCATTGCCTCATAAAGGGTCGATATACCAAAAGAAAACCTAGGGTCAACCATTTCCTCACAGAGGGCCGAGATACCAAAAGAAAACTTGAACTCAACCATTGCCTCGTACAGGGTCGATATATCAAAAGAAAATCTGCGCTCAACCATTGCCTCACAGAGGGCCGAGGTACCAAAAGGAAACTTGAGCTCAACCATTGCCTTGCAGAGGGCCGATATATCAAAAGAAAACCTAGGCTCGACCATTGCCTCGCAAAGGGCCAAGATACAAAAAGAAAACTTGGGCTCGACCATTGCCTCGTAGAGGGCCGAGATACCAAAAGAAAACATGAACTCGACCATTGCCTCGTAAAGGGCCGATATACGAAAAGAAAACTTGAACTCGACCATTGCCTCGCATAGGAAAGATACATCAAAAGAAAACCTGGGCTCGACCCTTGCCTCGTAGAGGGCCAAGAAACCAAAAGAAAACATGGGCTTGACCATTGCCTCGCAGAGGGCTGAGATACCAATAGAAAACCTGAGCTTGACCATTGCCTCGCAGAGAGCTGACATATCAAAAGAAAACTTGGGCTCGACCATTGGCTTGCAAAGAGCCGAGATACCAAAAGAAAACCTGGGCTCGACCACTGCCTCGCAGAGGGCCGAGATACCAAAAGAAAACCTAGGGTCGACCATTGCCTCGCAGAGGGCCGAGAAACCAAAAGAAACCTTGGGCTCGACCATTGTCTCGTAGAGGGCCGAGATACCAAAAGAAAACCCGAGTTCGATCATTGCCTCGCAGAGGACCGATATACCAAAAGAAAACCTGAACTCGACCATTGCGTCTCAAAGGACCGATATATCAAAAGAAAACTTGGGCTCGACCATTGACTCGTAGAGGGCCGAGATACCGAAAGAAAACCTGGGCTCAACCATTGCCTCGTAGAGGGTCGAGATACCAAAAGAAAACCTAAACACGACCATTGCCTCGAAGAGGGCCGAGATACCCAAAGAAAACATGAACTGGACCATTTCCTTGCAGAGGGCCGATATATCAAAGGAAAACCTGGGCTCAACCATTGCCTCGCAGAGGGCCGAGATACCAAAGAAAACCTGGGCTCGACCATGCCTCGTAGAGGGCCGAAATACCAAAGGCAACCTTGAGCTCAACCATTGCCTAGCAGAGGGCCGATATACCAAAAGAAAATCTGGGCTCGACCATTGGCTGGCAGAGGGCCGAGATACCAAAAGAAAACCTGAACTGGACCATTGCCTCGTAGAGGGCCGACATACTAAAAGAAAACTTGAACTCGACGATTGCCTCGTAGAGGGCCGATATATCAAAAGAAAACCTGGGTTGGACCATTGCCTCACAAAGGGCTGAGATACCAAAAGAAAATCTGGGCTTAACCATTGCCTCGCAGTGGGTCGAGATACCAAAAGAAAACCTGAGCTCAACCATTGCCTCGTAGAGGGTCGAGATACCAAAAGAAAACCTGAACACGACCATTGCCTCGAAGAGGGTCGAGATACCCAAAGAAAACCTGAACTGGACCATTTTCTCACAGAGGGCCGATATATCAAAAGAAAACCTGGGCTCAACCATTGCCTCGCAGAGGGCCGAGATACCAAAGAAAACCTGGGCTCGACCATGCCTCGTAGAGGGCCGAGATACCAAAGGAAACCATGAGCTCGACCATTGCCTAGTAGAGGGTCGATATACCAAAAGAAAATCTGGGCTTGACCATTGGCTGGCAGAGGGCCGAGATACCAAAAGAAAACCTGAACTGGACCATTGCCTCGTAGAGGGCCGAGATACCAAAAGAAAACCTGAACTCGACCATTGCCTCGTAGAGGGCCGATATATCAAAAGAAAACTTGGGCTGGACCATTGCCTCGCAAAGGGCCGAGATACCAAAAGAAAATCTGGGCTCAACCATTGCCTCGCAGTGGGTCGAGATACCAAAAGAAAACCTGAGCTCGACCATTGCCTCGCAGAGGGACGATATACCAAAGGAAAACCTGGGCTTGACCATTGCCTCGTAGAGGGCCAAGTTACCAAAAAAAAACCTGGGCTCGACCATTGCCTCGTAGAGGGCCGAGATACCAAAAGAAAACCTGAACTCGACCATTGCCTCATAGAGGGCCGATATATCAAAAGAAAAATTGGGCTCGACCATTGCCTCACAAAGGGCCAAGATACCAAAAGAAAACCTGGGCTCGACCATTGTCTCGCAGAAGGCTGAGATACCAAAAGAAAACCTGAGCTCGACCATTACTTCGCAGAAGGCCGATATACCAAAAGAAAAATTGGGCTCGACCATTGCCTCGCAGAGGGCTTGGATATCAAAAGAAAACCTGGGGTCGACCATTGCCTCGCAGAGGGCCGAGATACCAAAGGAAAACTTAAGCTCGACCATTGCCTCGCAGAGGGACGATATAGCAAAGGAAAACCTGAGCTTGATCATTGCCTCATAGAAGGCCGAGATACCAAAAGAAAATCTTTCACTTGACCAAAAATATCATAAAGCCAAAGTCATGCACTAGGGCAAATGAATTTCACCTGCTTTATTCAAATTTACTTCATCAAATACGACTTTCAAAATGTTCAAAATGATCAATAGAATATATAATTTTCTCAAACATCATCCATCACTCATTTTAATTCAAGTTTTAGTCATTCAAACTCATTATATATGTTTTTCCTATCAAGCTCATAAACTAACAATAAACATCTTTAACCAATTTATCTCAAATGCATTAATCTAACTAAAAAACAGTGATAACACAAAATACATTTAATTCAAACTACACAACTCTCATATCGAGCTCAAACAAAATAACAAGTTCAAGCTACACACAACCTGTATAAAACTCTAGATATTATGATCACATCATATTCAGATTCAAATCATCTATTCTCAGGCTCTGTCAAAAATATAAATAGTTTTTCTCACTCGTAATCCCTTATTCTAAAGAAAGATCCAACTTAAGCAAAACTTAATCAAAATCTAGGAACCTAAAACGAAGTATTCAAATATAATCAGATTTTAATATAAGTTGAATTATTTTTGAGAAGTTCATTTTTCATCACTGACCTCGCCAAAATTGGTAACAAAATCATAAGAATAAAAAGAAAATAATAAAAAATCTTTAGAGTAATAGAAACTTATTTTATATAAAAATGTTATTGGTTAGAATTGATTTTTAGCTTTAATCATAAAGATGTGATCAAATTTTTAAAGAGATGAAATATGGGAAAAAGAATTGGAGAGAAGGTAGAGAAAAAAAAATTAAGAAAAATGAAGATGAAGATGGAAATAAATGAAAGAGAAAAACGACGTGTGGTTTTACACCCCTGCTTAGGGATGTCAAAAAAATTCGTACCCGCGAGTATCCGTGGATAAAACCCGCAACGGGTAGGAAACAAATATTAAAAATGGATACCCGCTATTCGTGGATACGAGTATTTTTAATACCCACATGTTAACGGGACGGGTACGGATATCATAGTATCCGTACCCGTGAATACTCATACCTGCTAAACTTTAATTCACAAAAGTACCCTTATATATATATACATATATATATATATATGTATATATATATATATACATATATACATATATATATATATATACATATATATATATATGTATATATATATATATACATATATACATATATATAAATATATATACATATATGTATATGTATATATATGTATATATGTATATATATATATATACATATATACATATGTATATATGTATATACATATGTATATATATGTATATATGTATATATATGTATATATATGTATATATATATATATATATATACATATGTACATATATATATATATATATATATATATATATATATATATATATATATATATATATATATATATATATATATATATGTATATATATACATATATATATATATGTATATATATGTATATATATATATATATATATATATATATATATATATATATATATATATATATATATATATATATATATATATATATATATATATATATATATATATATATATATATATATATATATATATATATATTTTAGTAAAAAACATTTTAGTCTAATGTTGTCTTTTATCTTCATTCTTCAAACTTTAAGTATTGGTACATAGTTTTTTTTTCAAATACATCTCTTGACATTCTTCTCTTCCCTTTATTTGAAATTGCGCATATACATCAAATCCTATATAGATAATGACGTTTATGGTATGCTTGTTGTCAAATGATGGAATCAAAATAAGAATACTTGGCACATGGCAATTGAGGTCTATTATTTGTTTATTTTGTTTATTTTTTAGGAATCAATTGGAGGAAGTTGACTTTTTTTATCAAAACACTAATTAAAGAATTTTTATTGTGTTGAACGTCATTTTATATTTACTTTTATAATTATTTGGATTTGTATGAACTTAAGTTTATTATTTGAACTTTATTTAAAATTTATGACAGTGATGTATTTTATTTTATTTTATTTGAATTTATGATTAAATATTTGTTTTTTAAATAATTTTGTAAATACCCGCGGATACTCATGGATACCCGCAGATATGAAAAAAATATACGGGTACCTGCATAGCGGATACCCAACGGATATGGGTACGAATACAGGACAGATATTTATCCAGCGGATAGGGTACGGGAGAACTACTACCCGTACCTTACCCGCCCCGTTGACATCCCTGCTCCTCCTTTCAGAAATTGATTGCGTTTCTATAGGTAGTATTGGTCTTTTGTTTCAATTGTTTTCTGTAATTGAATATATTCTTACATTGTTTGATTAATTATTTTAGCGACAATTCTACGTTTTTTTTTCTTGTGTTTTCTTTTTATCTTTTCTTCTTATTATAACCTTTCCTGATTTAATATTTTTAGTTTAACTATTCTTTGTTTCCAAAAGTTTTTTCTTATTAGTTTTCTTTTCTTAGCTTTGGCTAAATTCCTTACTGTTTTACTGTTTTGAGGTTCAGAAATACTCTTTCTATCTACTAAACTGGTATAGGTAATTAACCTGTTGCAATTTGGTGGAAAAATCCAAATAAAATTGACAAGTCTGCGACAACTTTGACAACTAAATTTCTAAATTCATTAAATATTTTGTTCAATTTTTGTATAAGAGGGCACATGCAATTACAAATTATAATAAAAACGAAAACGAAGTACAGTGATGGTAGGTGATGGCCGATTTGTCAAAAATGGATGAATGTGGTAAGTGCTTAACATCATCATTCATTGTGCTAGCTGTGATTCCTCAAAATTTTCAAATTTTAAATGCTCCTTCTCCTCGTAAATTTAACTTTTTCTGATTTGCCAAAAAAAAAAATAAATTATTGACTCGTACCATTTTCAGAATTAGGGTACAAAAGTAGATGAAAAAAAATATTTGGAATCGCGAGTATTTGTGGATAAAATTCGTGATAAATAGTTGATGTTTGTGGATATTTGTTATCTGCGAATAACAGATAATGAATATTTTAATATCTGTTTATAAACAGATTGTGTGTGAATATCATATTATTCGTACCTTTGAGTATCCATTACCCGTAACAAATTAAAATTAAAATTTAATTTATGTTTTATTAAGTTAAATTCAATTAAAATTAAAATATAATTTAATTTTCATTAGACTAAATTTAAATTAAATTAAATTTATATTTAATTTTTATACTTTTTAGTAATTTTATTTTAAAAAATAATAAAATATTTTTTTAAATATTCACAAATATTTATAGTACTCGTAAGTATTTTTTTAAATAGATATCAATGAATAAACAAATGGGTAGCAGATGAATTTTTTTTATTTCGAGTTAATTTACGGATAGACACCATTTATACATAACTCGATCAGATGCCATCTATTCAAGAGTATCTCAATTTTTATAACACAGTAAAAACATGAAAACAAACATTGGAACTTTTATAGCAAAGAAACATAAAAGAAAAGAGAAGAGAAGGAAGAAGACCAGAGAAAAAAAAATGAATATATTGAGTATGTACAAAAGGATTCACAAAAAAGTTAAATACATAGAAAAAGAAAAATAAAGATATGAAAATAGAAACATCAAAACAGAATAAAATTAATTGCCTAAACAAATTATTATTATTTATCAGTTATAAAAGTCTAAGTAGGACATAGATTGTTAGACTGTGTAAACATATGGACCATCTAAAAATAACAAATAAATAAATAATAATACGTTGGTATATATACCATCTGATAATCAAATAAGTAAAAGTCTATAAAATTTTAGCCAGATAATAAATTA
Organism: Vigna unguiculata; assembly: GCF_037176805.1. Taxonomy (NCBI): domain Eukaryota; kingdom Viridiplantae; phylum Streptophyta; class Magnoliopsida; order Fabales; family Fabaceae; genus Vigna; species Vigna unguiculata. The sequence continues at coordinate 10,181,471 of NC_140798.1, read as the reverse complement.
TATGTTGTTTTCAATTTTTGATAAATGAATAGAAATTGAATCATAAAAACTCACCCACTATTATTTAACCTAATTAAGTTAGATACTTTCACAATTTATCTTTCTCTCTATACGAGTAGACAATAAAATTTGATTTCAAATAATGTGACTCTCTTAAATATATTTAAATACTTTTCAACAAATTTAAAATATTAAACTCTTCAGAATGATAAATTCTTAAGATTCCTCGTTCCCTTACAGTTATTCTGGCAAACTTGTATTTCTTTTTTTTTTTTACATAAGATAATCTTGCTTGAATGATTACTACGAGTAAATGTTTGTCGAAATATTTAATGAATTACTTATTCAAAATGAACTTCCTCAGATTGTTAAATGGGAAAAAAGTATAAAAGTAGTTTATTTACGTATTTGGTGGTCGTATTATTTTTGGGTATCAGTTTTGGAGTTTGATAGTATGTATATTTTTACTGTTTTTACACTATAATAGACAATTTTTTTTCTTTTTATTAAAGATAATAATAACAAATTTTTACTCACTTTCACTCCAATATTTTATATATCACAATCTTTCTCGTCACATGATGTTTCATATGAATGATTATGATGTAAATGAGTTTTTTTCTTCAACAATTTGTTATTTTAATATACCCTAATTTTACTTCCTTCATTTTTTGGTCACATGTTATTAATATTATGGGTTGAAGTTGGTGTTTGTCGTAAAAGTGAACGATACACTGAACAAACCACAGCACACACGTGACCGCACCCACCATTTCAGACTTACCAGTTTACCTATCCTTCACATTTTTCATTGAAAAGTAATAATATAATAATGTATTAAGATTTTAATTTAAAAAGTAAAATGAACACAATTAAAATATTATTATTTTTAGTTATTATATGCATGTGTTGTTTAAGGGTGTTAAAATATTATTACTCATTTTTATTCATCATCACCTTTAGTGCTACACAAATAATATGCACAACCAACTTGTATACAATATAACGGAGCCACAAAATTGTACTTTAAAATACTTCATTTTTAGATAAAAGTATCACAATGGTGTATTTTTTTTTAAATTATTGAAATGGGAAGATTTAAAAAAATTATAGAAATGGATAAGTCGTTACATTAATTTTATTGTGAAGAAATTATAACATCTTGACACGATTTTGATTCACTAAAGTGAAGTTGTGCTTGATGGTACAATTTTAATTAGTTGTAATTTTTTTTTTTAAATTTTAATTGAAATCGTATTTGTGTGGCACAAATTTAGTGTATTGTAATCATGGGTGGAAAGGTTATGACACAAGGGAGTCACGTTTCTTCTAAAATATGTTGATTTTATTTTTTATATTTTTATAATATTTATATTAAGTTTAGGAAATTATTTCACCATCTCACCATTATATATATATATATATATATATATATATATATATATATATATATATATATATATATATATAATTTATATATCTTTATTGTTTAAAAAATAAAATGAAAACCAATTTAATGAACGTTGATTAATGAAAGAGATCAGGGCTTTATAGGATAGATTGGGAAAGGCAGACCAAAGAACAAGTAGATTGAAGAACATATTATCATAATATTTATAATGAATTAAGTTAGTATCCTATTATGATTTATGATTCTCTTATTATAATGTTTTTTTAAATTAAGTTTTCTCCAAATTATTATGAACCATAATTAAGATTTTAGGGATTCTTTTATGAAACCCTAATTATATTTTTTCCCAAATTAGTATAATCCTAAATTATAAAATTAAGGAATTTTGTGTTTTTCATTGCATGTGGTAAAATTTGTAAAAATTTCATGGATGTATCTTGGACTGCATTACAAATTTCGTTATACATAATGAATTAGTTGAATAGTCTTAAATTGAAATAAAAATTAGAATACCCATATTGTGTAAATTTAATGAATTAGAAATTGAAAAGTGTACACCTGAAGCACAATATGAAAATGGATTAAGTAGAGAAAATGAATAGTTATTTTTATTTAATTAGAATAAATAATTTATATATAAAAAATCAAATTTGACACACTTAATTTTTTTGTCCAAGTTCCGTCCCTGATTATAATATAAACTCAAGTCGTGCAAGGATAACATGACTTCAATTATGTAATTTTTTTAATACAAATTCCAAAATCAAAAAATTAAGAACTTTACAAATGTTTTGGAATATCTAAGATGTAAATATTTGATAAGGACACGTACAAATGTTTTCTAGAATTTTTTGACAAGTATAAGTATATAAATTGAAAGACTAATATGTAGAACTAGAAATAAAAAATAGTAAAAGAAACCTAGTAGTAAATGATGTATTTTTTGAAATTTTAAAACTTCAATTCCTTTCAAGGATTGACCAGTGCATTCCTTGTCAAATTTCGAGCAACAAATTTTAAGACAAATATCAATTTTTTGCTATTTTTAATGATTTATAGAAAATAAATTATATAAACAACCCAAGTCATGTCACATGTATATGATCTTCATACTATATTGAAATCGTGCTACCGACAAAAGAAGGGTTAAATATGTTTTTGGTCCCTCAAGTTTGAGCGAAATTTGGGTTTAGTCCCTCATCAAAACTTTTGACCAATTTAGTCATTCATCTTTCAAAATGCGTGAATTTAGTCCTTTTAACCAAATTTTGTTAAGTTTATCTGACATTTCAAACGCATTTCATGATAGTATTTAAATTATTTATACCGTTTGACACATTTTTGCTTCAATGTTAACTTAAATACTATCATGAAATGCGCTTGAAACGTCAGATAAACTTAACAAAATTTGGTTAAAAGGACTAAATTCACGCATTTTGAAAGATGAAGGACTAAATTGGTCAAAATTTTTGATAAGGGACTAATTCCAAATTTCACTCAAACTTGAGGGACCAAAAACAAATTTAACCCTAAAAAGAATAGAATCCAGGTCATGTCACATGTATATAACTTTCTTACTATATCAAAGTCGTGCTACCGTAAAAAAAAAATAGTGATAATTTACTAAAGTAGTTGTTATATACCTTGGTAATACTGATTAGAAAATTGATAAAGGAACATCTTTATGTTGTGTACTCATTCTACATCTTTACGTGACATTTATTTATTTTTAATTACAACACACTAATTAAATGAGTGTAATGTTTTGATTAAATTAATATAATTATTTGTTAAAAAATATGTTTTAACGAATATGCTAATTGTAACACATTCAAAAACCACATAACTATTAAGTAGAAACAATAGTAACACAATTTTCATAATTATCAAGAGTTTTGTGATAATATGAATAATCAATTATAAATATACGTGAATCAAACTATGTGAGAATTGTATCACATAGGAACACTATGTGAGAATTACTAGGTGATATGCAATTTTCTACAAAGAGTGAATGGACATAATAAAGACATACGACATCCTTAACTTTTCTTTTTCAAGACCAAAATAGTTTAGTTAATCAGGTGGAAACTTTTTGTTAAATTTCTATAATTATTAGTTAAATTCATCTCTAAATCAATTTTAACACAAAAAAAACTACGTAAATAGTATAAAATTAATGTATGTAACTTTTGTAATGTGTGTCTATCAGCACTCTATTAATAATCCTTCCATATGCTTGATATATCGGTGCTTCCAAAATGAATAATTCTCCCTAGAACCAAATTGGAACTTATCCAAGGTTCGTCATGACAATTAACAATAATATTGTAATTTAATGCATAATATAATATGCAGGTCATGACTCAAGATTCTCATTATAGTGTTGTAATAATAGTTTTTTTAGTCTTAATAAAGGTTTTCGTCGACATTAATGTTTTCTACTTGGATGTTGTCTTTGCATAGATTAATGTATCTCACCAATTTTCTTTTAATTTTGATTTTCTAGTTTTGTTTATAATGATAAATGAATCATCATTATGGATCAAGTTTGTTTTGGTTCATTGATTTTCATTATAATTAAGACACTACAAAATTCTGGAAAATGAAAGAGTATTTTAGAATTATGTATTGCAAATAATCTAAAGAGTAAAGAAAATTTTTAGAAAGTTATAAAATCATGTAAACATATTAAAATCACTAACTGGCATATGGAAATTAACTTGTTTATAAATACAACATCTACCAGTTATTATAAGTAAAAAGAGAAATTAGATGAATGTTCTTACATGATAAAGGTCATCAATCATGCAAAATCAGTTAGTCTTAATTGACAAGATCATTGACAAGACGAATCAAAATGATGAAACAAAACATCAGAATCTTACAAGTGTTATACGAGTTAAAATAAGAGTTAGACGAATGAACACAAGCACACAAAGGCATTAGACGCTATGTCACACGAGTAAAATCAAAGTTGTTAGATGAGTCAAAGTCAACCCAATAACTATATGAGTTAAATGATGACAAACATTAGATGAATCAAGTTCAAATGGCGCAAAAGAGAATTACCAAATCACAAGGTGATACATTGATCAAGTCTAAATTGATCAAAGAAATCTGAACGTTGATGATCAAGTCGAGAAAGAGCTCAACATTATTAGAAGATATTTTGATTGAAAATTTGATTGAAGATTTAATGTAAAGAATATCATAGATGATTTATCAAGATACAAAAGGAAGCATTCTCTAATTGAAGAACGCAAAATGTTGTCATATATTTATCAACTAATCACGAGAAAAAGAAATAATTTGTAGATCTAAGACTACAAGAGAATATCCAGATGAATGAAGCCACAACTTTATAATATTTGAAATTCAAATTGTTGAATGGCTAAAATGAAAACAAGTGATAATTCACATGAAGCAATGTGTAACATCCTGGTCAGATATTACGAATTTTAAATAAATAAAATAAAATAGATAATGTAAACGCATTAATTTAAACTGCCTTTATTAAATCTCCATAAATTCCAAAATCCACATATTATAAATATCAACTACAAGTTCCAACTCTGATGGAAATCAAATGTTTACAAAGTCCTTAAAATCAATAAAGTAATAAGACTCTATAGAAGAATCCCTAAGATAGCCCATGCTTCGACTCTATGCTTCACCAGATCCACCTACAATATCATCTGCTCCTGTGTAACAAATTACACGATCATCGCCAATCACAAATAGATTGGGTGAGCTACATATACATACATATACATATATATATATATATATATATATATATATATATATATATATATATATATATATATATATATATATATCAGTGAATATATGCAAACACAAGTCAAAGGAACACTATTCTTTGATTTCATACCATATTGCCACCACCATGTTATCGATGTTCTACGTCTTTAGATGAATACCTCGAGATGCCTTAATGCCACACCTATAAGCAACAACTTGTAGAACACGTGCGGGAAACCTGCTACGAACCACACTCTGTAACGCCAGGTGGAGTTCCCAATATGAAGCATAGTTCGTAATGTCCCAAGACTACCAAACTCGTTGGCTAGATATCGAGGAGGGCAACCTTTTTGGACCCATCCATACGAGTCACAACTCGCACACTCACCAGCAACACTCGTCAATCTGAGCCGTAACTTAAGGATTCCTCATGTTCATCCGCCATCCCAAGCCACAACTTAAGAGATGTCAATCCGAGCCACAACTCAAGGAATGCCACGTGTTTGCCCTCTATCCTAAGCCACAACTCAAGGGATACCGTTACGAGCCACAACTCAAAGAACACTCTAGCAAGTATCTCTTTAAGGAATTACTCAAACCTTGTAGACCACACACATACAAAGCCAACAAGTATGTTGCCTCTGCATTATCGCCTAGCGCTACTCTAGAGTCGCCAGGCGAAACTCAATTCCAGACCACTTGGCATAACCCTTTTGTTGCCAGGCACCAAGCGCCTCTAAATCCACTGCTCTGTTGGTATCGCTTGGCGGAACGACCCTCATCGGCAAGCGCTACGCGCTCCAATACTCCTCTAATTTGGTAGCTACCGCCCCTCTGATTTGGTAGCTACCGCCTGACGGTCAAACAGCACTACTAGGCGCTACACCAATACTTGTGCAATACTAATTTTTAAGCTCATAAAACATATTGCAATCCCCCTATTTAGGCATCAAAACTTACAGTAATATCTACCAATTTAACTGCATTAATTCTCACAGGCTTAGCTTTTTACCAATGTTCCTATTCCCTTTTAGGTTCACCAATCCAAACGCACAAATAGTTAGGCTTGCTTAGGTTTAACTTTGCTTATTAAGTGTATACCATACTCACGCATACTACCTACATTTTGCCCATGTTTTCAAACATTATTTAAATCTTCAGCCAAGTATGATTAATACTACCATTATATTGCAACTCTACATAGCCCTTAAACCCTCGCACCACAATCTGCCTCACAATCGCTCAAGATCCTACTTGTATGAAACCTCTACTTTACTGTCCTTAAATTTAACCCTTCCAAGACCAATCCAATCTTTATTAGTCTCACCTTGTATTATCTCATGCATTTCTTACCCTTGTATCACCAAATTCTGCATATTACAACTTCCCTGTTTCAAATCCCACACTAACTTTCTAGAATCCTCCACTCTCTCGCTGTAATTCCAACTGCATAGTGCCACTCATTTGCCTCTGGCGCCTGGCGGCAATCATGGTGCCGCTAGGCGGTGCATACACATTTTGTAATTTTTCCAGAACTCTCCAACACCTTAGAACCCTAAAATCACCACCATCCTCATTTTACCAATTACTCAAATCTTAACACAATTAACTGCACTCACGTGTTAAATTAACATAAAACGAATCACTCTCAGTCCAATTCACGCTGCCATTAATTCCTAAACCCAAGAACCCCTAATTACTCAAACCCTAGTACAAAAATATACCATAATCATCCAATTTCCTCATTTTAACGTCCAATCACAACGTAATTCAATAATTTCTGGCATCCAACAATCAACTAACAAATGCAACTCCATTTTTCCCCGATCAAAATTGTAACATCCCTAAGGAATATTACTCTTAAATAAATATAGTAAGATAAAAAAAATATTAATTGTCAAACCTCATCTATAACGATACTTTCCTAAAAACGCGGGAAAATTAAAACCATGGAATCACATAAGTTACAAATATTCGCGATTAAAATTCATTACAATTATAAAATAACTGAAATGGCATATTGTTGCAAATACATGGAAACTTTGAAAATATGAAAATAAAATCTTCAAAGTTCTCATGTAATCCCGCTCTCCAAAGTCAAGCATCTCCTGGCCCACCTACTAAATCACCTGCTCCCGGATAACAAGTTATCCAATCATCGCCACACGCAAACAGATAGGGTGAGCTATGCACATATTTATATAAAATAAATACGACACCCATCCCAAGGAAAATAAATCTTACATAATCATTTTATTCTTTCAAATTATCCATCCCTGATCTTATAGTCCTTCATGAGTCATATGCATGAATCTAGGTCTTGGGACTTTACTATGCTCCCACGAAACTCTCCCTTTCATGGTCCGACTCTACGAGCCTATCCCGCTCATAGTCTTGCCCCACAGACTTCTCGCCTGTAGCAAAACATCCAAGCCTTCCTCGCTCGGACCCTGGGACGCACGCAATCACCATACTATGGACTCCTCACCCAATAGCAGCCAATGGGAACATAACTGTTCCTTGCCCATCGTGCGTCCGACGCTTGTAATCACCATACTAAGGACTCTTTACCCATTAGCAGCCGACGAGAACTAACCAGTTCCATGCCCATCATGCGTCCCTCCACCAAGCACATCCCATACCTCTATTGGACTTAGTCCTTCAAGCCCAATCACAAAGGTGTGTGAACTTAGCTCTTCAAGTTCATTGATCACAGCAATAACAAATTTCACAACAGTAGATTTGCCTGGCGCAGCCTTAACACCGCCAGGCAAACCTGGTTCCAGACTGCCTGGCAGGCAACTCCCATCGCTAGGTGCCAAGCGCCAAACAAGAGCTTTGCTACTCCATCACCACCTGGCGGGACACTTCCTGCCGCCAGGCGCCGTGCACGTCCAGTGGTCACTGCCACTATGTTGGGTGTCTATCGCCTGGCGGCACGGGGCAAGCCGCCAGGCGCCATACCAGTAGCGCAATGCTACTAGTTTTTTGGCACATCAAACAGGTCCTAATGGACCCCAAACATACAATACGAGAATTGTAACACATTTTCAATCATCAAGTCATAAAAGTATGACTGAGCTTCAATGCATACATTTGGTCATTCCAATGAATCAATATTACACATACACTTTTAAAACAACCCCAAATAAGGTGGCATATGATCTAGACCGCTTTAGGGACATACCTTTCATTTATCCAAGCATATTCATATCACAGAATTACACTTTCACATACTTTCCACTTAACATATTTCTCAGTTAATAGCACATTGTTCCCTTAAACCACCATGATACATTCCACTTTACACTCATCCCATTACCAATTAACCAACCCATACTATTTAATCATCCATACGTGATGTCTCATTCCATCTTCCAATTAAATATAGTCACTTATCATGTTCATCATACAAATTTATATAGTTTAAAATATGTATCCCAACTATCTCGTACTCATACTAAAATCCTTTGCTATCCAATGCGTTAGGTTTCCTTCACTCCACTGCCTCACTCCTTTCCAGCATACAAACCAAGTTATTCCACCTAACACCCAATGCACGCAATTTTAACAACACTCTCAAAGAGCACCAATATTGTGGTGTCGCCTGGCGGCAACCCAGGCGCCGCTAGGCGGTGCTTGACCAATTGGGTTCTGTCCAGATTTATTTCAATTCAGACTCCATTCTCAAAAACCCCCAATCATAGTACCCATATTCATGTTGACATAATTTTGCATGCTCACAAATGACAGAATTCATACTGTATTTATATTAACCTCAATTCCATATAACAATACACTAATCATAGATATAATTAAATCTAATTATTTCCAATTTCCCCAACGTGAACCCTAATCCCGATTTCATACAAGAATCCAAGGAATTCCACTAATTAAATAACTAGAGACCAATCTCATTAGACCAAACATACACACACATACAATAAAAATCCAATTCAAACATCACCATGCCACTAACAAACCAATCAAACAAGGGAAACGGGCAACAATGCATACATCGCCTGGCGATTCACCTTCAGCCGCCAGGCGGATCATCTGAAAACCCAAAAAACTGGAGCAAGCACATGTGCCGCCTGGCGGCAGTTCATGTGTTGCCAGGCGGTTTCTGGAAAAATCCAGAAATGCGCAAAAATCTAGGGAATGGGAAGGTTCTACACATCAAGCACGATCCAGAATATATATATATATATATATATATATATATATATATATATATATATATTCATACAACATCAGAGATAAAATGCACTTTAAGAACTCCCCTAACCTGGTTTCCTTTGCTTAAAGCTTTGAGTATCCCTTGGTTCTCCCTTGCTTCACCAATAGCCTTCCTTGGCTTCTCTCAATTCAGCCTCAAAGGTCCACTCACACTCTCAATTCCCACTGGTTTTTGCACTTCTCTGCCTATCCAACAATCACAACTGCAGAAACCTTTCTTTCCTCCTTCAATTTGCTTTTTAATGGTCTTTTAATGGTGGGTTAAAGTCCTAAAACGAAAATGTCCTATTGATGGTGTTAATTATCATTCAAGCACACTCAATAGATTGTTTTCTAGCCACCCTTGGCTGCTAGGTCTGCTAGGGTTTCCTTTAACCCTTCAACTTCAAGCCAAAACTAAAAATAGCAAAAATAAATTTTAATTTGGGTTCTCCAAGGCTTGAACCCACAACCATGCCAATGCTAAGTCAATGCTCAACCATTCAACCAAATCATGTTTCATGTTAACTAATATGATTCAATTATTATAATATCTCACATGATCTACATATATTAAAAATAATGCTAATTACATAACACACAATTGGCATACATAGGACTTGAACCCAAGCCCTCTCATATAATTAAGTACTCTCAACCACTTGAGTTAGTACTTTTCAATGACATAACATCTCGTATTTAATGCCTTAATGGCTTCTACTACCCGTATTTATTAAATAATTATTTAATTAATTATTTAAATCTCTCAGGTCTTACATAAATCAACCTAGAAGCCCAAAACATAAAAAATGAGACAAATTTGGCTTGCATCACCTGGTAGGTGTTCATCATCGCTAGGTTGTTCATATAAAATCTAGAAAATTGGGTTGTGGAGGATAAGTCACATGGCGGGCCATTCTACTACTAGGCGGTTTCTAGGAAAAACCCAGAAAACACACAAGAAAACAAGGGTTGCGTGGTGGCTTTGAAGGCTCGCTAGACGGTTTCTGGAAATTTTTAGGAAACACGAAAATATACATTCAGGCACAATTTAAACATTTACTCTTTTACATACATCATTCAACACAACCATACAAATTTAAAAAAGCACAAGGTCCAGCTCCCCTTACCTGGATATCCTTGCTCAAAAGACAATGCTAGAGTTCCCTTTTGATGTTGGCAACATGACTCCCTTTGGTTAGCTCCAATCCACTACAATTGGTCTCCCAATTCACCCTCACACTAAAATTCTAGCACAGTTTTTTATTCTGGTTCTAGAAGACTTCTCTCTCTCTCTTTCTTTCTCTCACTAATTTTACCCTTAATCCCAATTTCAACCCTACTTTTAATTGGTCATAGTTTTTGTTCTGATTCCAGAAGACTTCTCTCTCTTTCTCTCACTAATTTTACCCTTAATCCCAATTTCAACCATACTTTTAATTGGTTTAATGGCTAAAACGAAATTAGCATTAACATTCACTTAATGATCATTGAATTATTGTGTTATGGTGGCTTCCCCATTTTTACAGCTAGGGTTTCTGACCTTTCTCATCCATGCCAAAAATATTTTAGCAAAAAGAAAGCTTAGTTTGTCTCTACCAAGGTTCAAACACACAACCATCCAATTCCAAAGCAAATGCATAATCAATTCAACCAATTCATGTTTTGTGATAAATCCTATAAATCTAAGATTATATTATCACTCATCATGATCAAGCATATTATTATTAAAATAATATCCAATTAAAACAACACACAAATGACACACACATAACTCGAACATAAGTCCTCTCAACATAAATAAATACTCTCAACCATTTGAGCTAGTACTTTTCCACATCATAACAATCAATATTAAATATTATAAAGGTTTCCACTACCCGCATTAATTAATTAATTAATTAATTCGGGTCTTACATTGTAATAACCCGATCAGATATTACTAATTAAAATGAAATAAAATAGAAATATAAATAAAACCTCATTTAATATAATGTCCTTTTCTAAAATGTGGGAAAATTTAAAACCTTTATTAACTCGTCCAGATATAAAATTTAAGTTCCATTACCAATATTACAATTCAAAAACCAATAAAACACTGTTCTCCAGTACATAGGAGTAAAAATTAGTAAATGCCATAAAATAATTCTTGCAAGCTGGCCCCTCTCCGGCTTTGTGCCTTACTAGCACCACCTGTAATATCATCTGCTCTCGTGTAACGCATTACACGATCATAGCCAAACACAAAAAAATAGGGTGACCTAATATATAAATATATATACAATTCAAAAATATAAGCATACACTCCTCAAAGGAAACTCTATCCTTGGATTCCATACCACATGGCCACCACCATGTTATCCATGTTCTACGTCTTTAGATGATGATCTTAAGATATCCTTTCCTGCCAGCCACAACTCGTAGAAACACGTGCGAGAATAACATGTTACGGACCACACTCCGTAACGCCAAGTGGAGTTCCCAATATGAATCACAATTCATATTCTCGACACAAGATTGACAAATTCACTGGCCACAAGCCGTGGCTGCTCAATCAAGTGGCGACTGTCTGTACGAGTCACAACACACACTCACACCGGTACCATCCGTCATTCCAAGCCACAACTCAAGGAATGCTCCAGCAAAGTCCATCCTTAAGGTATTCATCCAAAGCCTTTGAAGATAACTTAACCCTTTTTTAGGACTACAACCCTCAGACCCCAGCTTTTACATATTCCTCTAGACGCCTCTTGATTCTACACTCTTTGATGATTACATTGATCGATCTTTGTTGTCACAAGTGTCTACTCGCCCCTCCGACTATAGGCCACCATATATAGTCCACACGTGGGACTGATCTTGTCACGATCACAAGTGGAGTTCATCAATATGAACCACATTTCGTATTTGTCACAGGACTACCAAACTCGTCGAATAACACCAAGGAGGGTAATCTTCCGGAACCCATCTATACGAGCCACAATCTCGCACACTCCACTGAACTTCCAAAACCACCGGGTTAAAACCTTGAGATGGCCACATGTTACCCCAATACAAGTTACACTTGTAATTGGGCCCCTAACAAAGCTCGTCTGGCGCATCACACGCGCCTCGCACTGTCTGGTTCTGGACCGCCTAGCGGGTATCACACGTCATTAGGCGCTACACACCTTCAGAGTTTGCTGATGGTAGTTGCCTGGCAGAACCGCCTTTGCTGGTAGGCATCGCGCGATTTCAGTTGCCTCTGTTTGGCCGCTATCGCTTAGCGGCTCGGGGCGAGCCATAGGCGCCATACCAGTAGAGTTAAGGCTACTGGTTTTTGGAACTTTGGACAAGTTCTCAATGAACACAAAAATCCACAGGCAATCCAAAACATCAACTATGTTATCCAATCATATTAGCATGGCTGAATCACAATTCAACACATTCATATACCCAATGGGTTCATAGTTGAGATCATACTAGTACACAATTATTAATAGAATTCACCACATATCACATGCATCAATCCCTATATATATATATATATATATATATATATATATATATATATATATATATATATATATATATATATATACTCCACCATTTAAATCCATGCTATCATTCAATTTCAATTTCAAGTTATGAATAATACATGCTCATATCAAATATAAAGTAGTAGCACTCTAACAACTTAAGCACATAATTCTATGCACCAATGCAAATTAATATAGCACTCCACACCTCTTATGCAACAATTTCCTTTATATTAATACACATGCATTCACCAATAAACTCATTCTCAACATGTGACTAACTCAAAGGAACATTGAAATTCATGGAAACTCACTATAGGACCTAACCATGCTTCTAACTCACGCATTTTAAAGACCTCCAAACCAGAAATCATGCATATAATATATCTCCAACTATACACATTCAAATTAAAATCACACCGTACAAACTAAAGAGCAACATGTTATGAACCCGCTGTCAAAATTTCAGCTAAATTGGATGGTTAATAAACTAGAAAATGCAGTTTTTTGAAAACTGCATAGACCAAAAAAATAGGTGGCTTCCAATGCCCAGAAGTCATCAACCTGGCGCTTGACGGTACAAAATTAGTGCCCGACGATTCCTGCTGTGCAAAAAAATGAAAAACAACATTTTGGCACAGATCTATTTGAAGGCACTCAAACATGCATAATTTAACAAAGGTTCATCCATCATGCATAAAACTACCCAAAACCAAAATGCATTTTCAAACAAAACCACAAAGTCGCAGAAACGAAACAATCCAGTTCGTATCGCCTAACGGACCTTTATTGTCGCTAGATGATTTTTTAGCAGAACCTAAAAATTGAGTTCAAACATCATGTATCACCTAACGAGCGTTCATTGTCGTTAGGTGATTTCTGGAAAAATTCCAAAAACACAAAAAACCCATAAAATTGGTAGAACCAAAAGCCCACATGCATTTCATACATCATACAATTATATAATATTAAAGATTAAGGCACAAAATGAAGTTCCCCTAACTTGGAACTCCTTACTCCAATTAGAATTGCTTGAGTTAGCTTTTTGATTCCTAATCTTCCTTTGCTCACCCACCAATTCAACTCTCACTCATACTCTCTCTATGGCACGTGATTACCTCTGAAAATTCTAGCAAAAAGGAAGCTTAATTCATGTCTATCAAGGTTCGAACACACAACCACCCAAATCCCAAAACAAATGAACAACCAATTCAACCAGTTCATGTTTCATGATAATTCTTATATATCTAGGATTATATTATCACTCATCATGATTAAACATATTATTATTAAAATAATAGTGATTAAAATAACATACAAAGGACTCGAACTTAAGCCATCCTGACATAAACAAGTACTCTTAGCCACTTAAGCTAATACTATTTCATGCCATGTAAACTAGCATTAATTGCCATAAAGGCTCCTACTACCCGCATTTATTAATTAATTAATTAAATTTATTGGGTCTTACATTCCCCCTACCTTATAAATTTTTTGTTCCCGAAAATTGGACATACCTGGAAATAGGTGCGGATAAGACTGTCTCATGAGATCTTCCATCTCCCACGTCATCTCTTGAGTTGCCTCATCTCAAAGAACCTTCACAATCTGGATCTCCTTCCCTCCGAGTAGCTTGACTTGAGAATCCAAGATCCTCACTGGTCCAACTCCCACTATCAAATCCTCACGCACCTGCACATCGTTCTCCTCTAGTACATGAGTAGGGTCTGCAATGTACTTCCTCAATTGTGATACATGGAAGACATTGTGCAAGTTTACCAAGTGAGGTGGCAAATCAATTTTCATATGTTGTTGGACTAATCCTTGTCGTGATCTGGTATTGTCCAATGAATCTAGGAGTTAGCTTCCTAAACTTGATCGCCCTTATGATGCCAGATGTTGATGTAACTCGGAAAAATACATGATCTCCCACTTCAAACTCAAGCAGCCTACTTCACTTATCTACGTATGACTTCTGCCGACTCTAAGTAGCTCGCATCCGATCATGTATGACCTTCACTTTCTCAATACTCTGCTACAAAAATTCTGGTCCAAATACCACTAACTCCCCATCTTGCTGCCAATATAAGGGAGTCATGCATCTCCTACCATACAAAGCCTCGTATAGCGCCATCCCAATGTTGGAATGATAGTTGTTATTGTACGTTAACTTCACTAGTGATAGCATATCACTCAAAGTACCCAAATGATCCAACACACATGTCCTAAATCGATCCTCCAGCGACTGTGTAGTTCTCTCAGATTAGCCATCTATTTGAGGATGATAAACCGAGCTCTTTCTTAACTAAGTGCCCAACGGTGCCTACATCGACTACCATAACCTCAACGTGAACCTCAGATCGTAGTCTGACACAATACTCGCTGGTACACCATGCAACCTGACCACCTCTCTTACGTAAAACTCTGCCAGTTTGTCGATGGATATCTTTTGATTGATCGGTAAAAAGTGAGTGCATTTTGTCAATTTGTCTACAATCACCAGATCGAGTCATGACCTCTTACTGACCTCGGCAGATGTGTTACAAAGTCCATGGAAATATTGTCCCATTTCCACTGAGGAATATTCAGAGGCTCCAACATAGCACTCAACCTTTGATGTTCAATCTTAGCCTTTTGGCACACCAAGCAAGATGCCACAAAGTCGGCTATGTCTGTTTTCATTCCAGTCCACCAAAAGGATTCCTTCAGATCCTTATACATCTTAGTCATACTAGGATGTATGCTAAGACGACTCTTATGACCTTCCTCCAAAATCCTCTTCCTTAGTCGCGGTCCCCATGGAACACACACTTTGTTTCTAAATCGTAGGATACCATCATTGCCCATAGGAAAGAAATGCGTGAATGCAAGGAAACCCTAGGGAATGGAACGCATGAAGGCTGGAGTATGGGGTACAACTTCAAGTTGATGGCCCAATACACTTATGGGAGACGCAACTGGCTTCTCGGCCTAAAGATGATGGTGTGGCAAATGGATGAAGGCGTGGGCTGCATATTAAAAAGAACCTAATTAGGGTGTAGGCAACATAAAATCACTTATGGTCCAAATTCAAGACCTAAACAATTATTTTAAAAAAATAATAAAGAAAATTAGGCCTAATCATTGGCCCATGCTGAAAGCCCTCATAATTATATTCATCATCCCCTCACTCTTGAAGAGGATATGTCCTCATATCATGAGGGTTCTTTAAGACCCACAACATTGGGAGTTGGGTTCCTCCAGGATCAAAAGTATATCTACAATAGTCATCAAACATAATTGTATTAAAATCTTGAATACCATGCAGACTATATTTTATGAAGACACGTGAAGATGGGCTTTTATGTTTGAAAATATTTTCATTGAGGCCCATTTCACAAAAATATTGATTTTCACTTTGACTTAATTGACACCAAAATGGTAACTCTAAGTCAAAGGTTGGTTTTGGAAAATCTTTTCAGGATTTTTAAATAATGGGTGAAGGTGTAAAAACATTTTTAGGAAGAACTAAGACAAAAGAATTAATGGAAACTAAAGGAGAGTTTAAAAATTTGATCACTCCCTTTGGAAGCTTGATATTTATGTCTTTGTAGAGAAGAGTAGAATGTTGTATCTCTACTTCCCTAAGCACGATTTCCTTCCTTTATTTTCTCTCAATCTCTTCCTCTGTTTTTTTTTTTAACTCTTCCTCTTGTCTTACTCTCTCCTTTTCTTCATATTCTTTTCTCTTTTTTTCCTCCTTCTCTTTTCTCTGCTTCTTATCTATCTTTCGTTCCTCTTCTTCTCTCATTTCTTTCTCAAATTTCTCTCTTTCTTTCTGCTTTCTTCTCTGGATTCTTATTTTTTCTTTTTCCTCAACTCCATCATCTCTCTAAGGAGTATTGTGAGTTTCTCCTCCTTCCATCTTGCTATCTCAATTTTCCTTTTCTTTATCTCATGATCTATATCAAAGGAAGATGAAATGAATGTTCTTCTCATGCATGCTCTCAACTCACTCCAATTTGAATGGAAAATTTTCTTCTTTTTTCCACTCTAGACTACCTATAGTTCCACCACTCTCTTGCATGTCCTATAAAACTAGAAAGACAGAAAGTAAGAATGTATTATTTACTATGTCTAGTAGATAATGAATGGACCAAGTCATCTGCTTCCCTTTCCCAAGTTATGTGTGATATGGCACTTATGTCCTCACCAAAGAAAGGAAACTTTCTCTCAAATGTATGATGCATCTCATTCTCACAATGACAACCTAAATGCAAACTATTATAAGCATACAAATGGAAACTCATTTTGCAAAACACTTTTGAAACACTTATTAAATCAATTTTCACAAAGATTTTGGAGTGAAATTTCTAAGAAGAAATAAAAGTGAAAATTTTCTATAGATATCCCAGGAAAAGGTTCATGACAAACTTAGAAACCAGACCTTTCCTAGACAGATTCCATAGTCCACTTTCACAAAAAACTTTTTAATAAAAATTTCAAAACAAGTTTAAGTGTGAAAACATCTTTCAAAGTGTGTGAACAAACTAAAACCTAAAGAACAAAGAAAGGTCAACTAAGTGTTTCCTATTGCACTTAAGTATCATAAAGACCTAAAACAAAAACATCAAACATGAATAAACTGGAAATGGAAAACATCACAACATAAAAACAGAAACTAGTCAAGAAACCTACATGAAGAAACAAGTGACCCTTGAAACCCCTTAACCTACACATTACACGATTAAGAAGCTATTACAAACCAAGCTAAGGTTGAGATTTCTCTAAACCATTTTCCCACCCAAGCAAATGAATTAAAATAGAAAATGAAACTCAAATACAAAAGTTTTGTGATACACAAAAGATAAAACTTAAATCTAAAAACATCTGCAGCTGGAATTGAGCTAAAAGCTCTTTGTTTCTCTCGGTCCACCCCAAGGATGAGGCCTCTCTCTTCCCAGCCCACTTTCTTGCTCTCACAATCCAGCTCACTCCTTTTAATCCTCTTGTGCTTCCAATTTTAGGCTCTCAAATGTTTTCCTCACCACAACTTCACCTTCAAAAAGAAAATCACCTACAAGGCTGCCAAATCAGTGAGTTACCAAGCCAAAGTGTAAAAGCAGAGATATCAGATTCACGTGATAACAAAGCAAGCTAAGAAATCAAGAAAAGCTCAAATGGAAGAATTGGACAACATCAATTGACAGAATAAATGGACAGACTCAAATGATTGATCAAGAAAGACAAACAAGTAAAATAAGTAATCATAAGAATGGTTGGCACACAAAAAGAACCTAAGGAATAGGTCTAGAATATGATTAACAAAACTAAAGTCCACAAGACATCAAACAAAACAAGTTGAATCATAACAGTGCACATGCAATAGAAATTGAAACAATGGAAAACAATCAACATGATGAACATTATAGAACCCTCTTTTTTTTCATATTCTTCTTTTTTATCAATTTCTTTCCAATGATTATCTTTTCTTTCCGCTTTTCATTGATTTTCTTTTCAGCTTTTAAAGGTCAGGCACACTCTTTATTTTAGGCCACAATTCACAACAATTTTTATGCTTCCAATTTCAATTAACAGATACACATGAAGAATTAACAAAATATTCAACTCAAAAACATTTTAGAAAGGACACAAGTTGGATGAGACTCTCAACCAATGTAGATAACTCAGTAGTATGCAACAGACTATGATTCAACCAAAAACCAATCAATATGAAACAACTTTCAACATCAAAAGAATGGCCAAAAATAATGCACCAATGTGAATCACATTTCAATCAAGACTCAACAAAGAAATTCACAGCTAGTGCAAAAAGAAACTCAACAAAACCTATTCATGCTCAAACAAAATGATACAACACCCAAACTCAATCAAATATACTAGGACAACAACAAGCAGGTTACCATAGAACCAAAATTTAGTTCTCTGTGAAGGAATACAAAACTGCAATAAACAAGGTACTAATAATGCCTATGCATTCGACTAAACCATAACCTCATGATTAATCTGAACACATCCAGATTTCAACAACTCACATATGGTTGGTCAACAACAATCATTGGTAAAAAAATTGGTTCAGAAACAGCACAAGCAACATACAGTGGAACACAGACATGAATGAGCAACAGAAAATACACCAGAACAACAACAATCATAAACTGCAGGAAAATTGCTAAAGATCTAATAGCAATATATGAATCCAAAACCATACATGAACACAAAACAACTCGGCTAACATAAGAAAACAACATATACGTACTACTTCTATGAAATTCAGCACATACAAAATGAATTATGCAATACCTAAGACAAAAACACAAGATTATAAAATTCAAAGCTAGGAAAAAAAATCACAACAAGCCTAAGAAGGGCATTAAACGGCAGAAATAACAACCTAGACATTTCAGCATCAGTATTGATTCAAGAACATTTGAACAAATTGAATGAATCAATTTTTGCAAATCATTTTAGCACACTGATTCAAACGCAGAGATGAGCAAAACCGAAAATCAAAGACTCAATCAAAGCAAAATAAGATGGGATCAAACATATATGAAAGAAAATGAGATAAGATGAAGAACACTTATCTTTGAAGACCTCCAGCTCGCAACTTGAGCTCTGAATACCACATGATGACAAACACTTCGCATATACTTGAACAAATCAACTAAATCACGTGAAGCCTCCAAAAGCATCGATCTAGGAAGCGAAAGTAATATAATCGACACTTGCAGTAGAAGAACTTCACAACGTTTGGTGGAAACGTTGTTCACTCTCGTTCCAGTGGGAATCTCACAACACTCATAGTGTTTGAGAAACCCTAGGAGGTGAAAACCTCAACTAGAAGATGAGCTATGAAAAAAGGGGGATAAAACCACACTCTCATTCATCAAAGCTGTCGATTACAAACATTGCTCTACCTTTTATAGATAACAAGGCAGCCATGTAAAATAAACCCTAACAAGGAAAGGAATACACTGGCTAGACAAAGTTGGATGCATGAAGAAGAAGCGTGGTTCACAAACCTTAAGGAAAGAAATGTGTGAATGCAAGGAAACCCTAGGGAATGGAACGTGTGAAGGCTGGAGTATGGGCTACAACTTCAAGTTGATGGCCCAATACACTTGTTGGAGACGCAACTGGATTCTCGGCCCAAAGATGATGGTGTGGCAAATGGATGAAGGCGTGGGCTGCATATTAAAAAGAGCCTAATTAGGATTTAGGCAACATAAAAACATTAATGGTCCAAAGATTCAAGACCTAAACAATTATTTAAAAAAAACATAATAAAGAAAATTAGGCCTGATCATTGGCCCATGTTGAAAGCCCTCCGGGTGGTATTCATCCAGCATGCTTCCAGATTCATACATGTTCAATTAAACTTTAGATGAACACCCAAGCACAACAATTACTAATATGAAAACCATGCTTTTAACTCATCCCTAAGCCCAACATTAACCCTCATATTTGTTCATGCAACAATTCACCCAAATATCAATACGCAGTAACATTTCAATATTTCACATCAGAAATCACTCAAACAAAACGAAGAAAGTAAATACAAGGAATCAACCTTGCTCCCGCACCAGTAAAAACCAAAAATGGTCATCATGCCCCATGCGTCGCTTCGTGGGACATGAACACCGTCGGATGGTTTCTAGGCAGAAACCGAGAAACGCGAAAACAACGAGAAACAAAATGACGAAAGGCTCTCATGTATTCAACATACCGTAGAACGCATAAATAATAAACCAAGCATGTAAAGCAATTCCCCTTACCTGGACTAATTCCTTCCCTTACCTTACTTTTCTAGCCTTAAAACTAATTAAATAAAATAAAAACGAAAATTGTATGTTTAATTGCAAAGGTTTCTAGGCTCTCCATAACTTAGCAATAAGTAACTATTTATCGCTAGCCAAGGTTTGAACTCTTATCCACTCAATTATCAAGCATATGCACAACTAACAAATCGTTACATGTTTCATGACATTTCATGCACATATATGATTATGAGACCACATCACACAACCACACATCCATGCAAAATAAAATAAATAATTAAAACATCACATTGATGGCATACATAGGATTTGAACCTAAGTCCTTCAGACACAATCTCACACAACCAAATACTCTTAATCACTTAAGCTACCACTATTCATTTGCTATGACTTGACAAACTAATTCTCTTAGAGGTACTTCCAATCCACAATTATTGTTAATTAAATATTTATTATTTATTTAATTTTCTCGAGTCTTACAATTCTCAACCAACATATGGGTAAAAACGCAAGTTTCGATATATATATTGACGAGAAAGTTTGTTTGTCCACTCTCAACCAACTTAGGGGCAATCAAAGTCATACTTATAATTTGACTGTTTCTTTAAGCAATATTCTTGTGATTTTCTTTGAACATGACATTTTTAAATTCAAATTGTTTGATGACTTGTGCATATGGGTATTTGACCCTAGAGGCAAACCTCCAAAACCCTTGAAAATAAGAGATTGGACTCTTTCAAGATCTAAATCTCATTTTTAATAGAATTTCTATTTTGGGTTATTTTAAGGATGTGCTTTTGAATTATGTTTGTGTGTTATGTGTAGGATCTTCTAGAATTCAGGTCGAATTCTCTCTAAACATGAGAGAATGATGAATGATTGATCATGTCTATCTCAAGATAAGGACAACTTTTAATATAGAGGGAGCTACCTCTCACAGTACCAAACCTAAGGAAAAAAGTATTTTCAAGTGGCATGAATTTGAGGACAAATTTTCTATAGAAAAGAGAGTATGACGGTGGATTATCTCTTGATTTAATACAAAGGTAAAGGAATCTTTTGCTGTCACAAAGTTGCGGACAACTTCACTTTAGGAAGGAGGGTATGATTGATGACTATATCTTGATCCAAGACAAAGGTGAAGCAATCTTGAGGTGACACAAAGTTGAAGACAACTTCGCTTTAGGAAGGATGGTATGATAGAGGACTATCTCCTGAACATATACAAGAAGAACTTGAGGATGATCTTTTAGCATTAAAAGGATATGAAGATCATACAATTAAAGAATAATTTATATAATTAAATTTAATTATGTAAATGATCTAGCTTATCTTTTTTTTTTATCTTTTGTTATCTTCTGATATCTTTTGATATTTTTGATAATTTTTTATATCTTTTGATATTTTGGATATCATTTCACATTTTTCCATTTTTATCTTTTATGTTGTATCTTTTAAGGCCTATAAATACCAAGGTCTACAATAATTGTAACCACTTTTATTGATTAATAAAGTTATTTCATTAAAGAGATGATTCTCTTGGTTATTAGCTTAGGCCTCAAGGTTCTTATCAAAGACTGGAATATTTGTGGCGAATCTTCCTTGACTTATCAAAGACTTGGATCTTTGTGGCATCAATATTATTTGGTTCCTATCAAAGACAACCGTCTTTGTGGGCGAATCTTCCTTCGACTTATTAATCTCGATCGTGACGTCTTAACTTATCAATTCTGGAT
The DNA here is from genome assembly GCF_037176805.1 of Vigna unguiculata. Taxonomy (NCBI): domain Eukaryota; kingdom Viridiplantae; phylum Streptophyta; class Magnoliopsida; order Fabales; family Fabaceae; genus Vigna; species Vigna unguiculata. The sequence continues at coordinate 10,159,042 of NC_140798.1, read as the reverse complement.
CGGATTGTAGCCTCTAGACTTACCTATCTTTGATTGTGACGTCTATCTTTTTGCTTCGGTTCTTATCAAAGAAGAATCTTTTTGTGGAGAATCTTCCTTTCCCTGTAACTTCTTGAACCTTATTACCATTTAGAGCATAAAGAGTAAAAATAATGAATTGGAAAACATATGTAATGGAGACATTTCAAAGGGAAATAAATATACAAGTTTAATATTATCATATTTTATATGGTTGAGTGATACCTAATATTATTTTTTCCTTATCATTAAGTGGTTCTTTTTATTCATTGCATAGAAAAACTATAATTTTTACTATTAGAATATTATATTATAAGATATGTATGCACAATCATATTAGACAATACAATAAATTATGAAGAGAGATGAAATACTTTAGATAGTAAAATGTGTTGTTTTTATTAATTAAATTAAAGTTTTAAAATTGTATATATTCAATAATTCATTTCCCTCTCAAGCATAAGGTTATAAAAGAAATTTACATTCTGATGTATAAATTTTAAATATTCATAAATTTCTTTCGTATTATTTATGATACTTAGCTTGATAATGTTCATCATTTATGAATATTAGAATCTTTCTAATGTTAATATTCGTTTATGTAATTAATTCGAAGTTGGTTATTTAAACTTTTTGAGTCACCTAGATTTATGTCAATTCTACAAAACAAAATTGAAAAAAATAGTCGTTAAAAGTCCAAAAGATGTGTGAATTATGCAATGATATGAAATACTATTGGATACAATAGTCCCATTAGTCATCCTCAGAATAGTAACATCACACACTCATTCTAAGAAATAACTCAAAGTTTTAGAATTCAAACCTCTTTAAAAAAAAACGTTTTTAAAAAGAAATTTGATACTGAAAGGGAAGTTGGATTTTCTATATATTATTTATCACCAAAATAAATAATTCTAATGGATTTTCTTAGTTTCCATTTTTATTGTCTCATCCTTGAAAGGAAAATAAAAGAAAAATTAGGTCACAACCAATCCAAAAACAAAGAAACTACAAACTTCAATAAACGACACTTGTTTGGCCAAGAAAATTCCAAACTTGTTTTTTTGTACACACTTCACCAATCAAAAATATCAATGCCGGAATGGAAAATTTGCTACTTAATGACTGAAAATTTCAGCCACATCTATTTCACCCAAAATTCTTTCATATATATTTTTTTTACATAATATCTTTGAAAGACTATTAATAAAAAAATAAATAAATATCTTGTTTGATTTTTTTATCAATAATTTTAGGGTCAAAATAATATATTCAAATTAAGTGTAGTTTTAATGTATATATATATATATATATATATATATATATATATATATATATATATATATATATATATATATATATATATATATATATATATATATATATATATATATATATATATATATATATATATATATATATATATATATGGAGAGAGAGGTGAGTCACTCGATCTGATTCTCTACTTATTTGCACAAATCATAAAACTAATGCGGAAAAAAGAAAAATGACTAAACTCCAACTATTGCCACTGTGATGAGAATTCTTTGATATCTTTGATGACCCAAATCACAAAACACCTGTTAGTAATTAACATAATAAATTGTTGTCAATTATTTGGGACTACACTATCAAGTTGTTTGATGTAACTAAAAATCAAAATTAGCTATTTATGTCATGATTATTTGTAAAGAATCTTTTCGAGACATAGGAGAAAAGGTCTCTTTATAATTGATTCCTTCCTTTTGAGTGAACCCTTTGGCAACGAGTCTTGATTTATGTCTCTCAATGTTACCTTGTGAGTCTTTCTTAGTTTTAAAAACCCATTTGCATCCAATGAAATTTACACCATCAGGTAACTTTACAAGATCCCAAACTTGATTAGACGCCATTGAATCCATTTCATCTTTCATAGCATCATACCACAAATTTGAGTCTTTAGAACTCATGGCTTGTGAGAACGTTTCAGGATCATTTTCGGTTCCAATGCTATAATATGATTCTTGTAAATACACTTCATAATCACTAGAAATTGTTGATCATTTGATTCCTATAGATCTTCTTAATGTTACTTCACTACCTAGATGAAAAACCTGTTGTTCAACAGGTTCTCCAACATTTATTTTTTGTTCCTCAACAACTTTATATATATATATATATATATATATATATATATATAATCATTTTCAACAACTTGTAGAATTTGAACAACTAATTGTCTAAATGCCCTTCAACTGGAGGAGCTTGAATGACTACCCGTCTATGGTTTGATTGAAAGGGTTGGACTTCATTGTGATCCTTTTCAAAATCAATATATTGAATTAAATCACTCCCACTTATCAAGTCATTTTCAAGAAAATTTGCATTCCTTGATTCCACAGTTCTAGTGCTATGAGATGGAAAATAAAATCTATAACCTTTGGACGTTTTAGCATATCAATTGAAATACCACTTAATAGTCATAGGGTCTAGTTTCTTCACTTATAGGTTGTAAATTTTCACTTCAGATGGGCATCCCCAATTTCGTATATGTCATAAACTAGGTTTCCAACCATTGAACAACTCAAAAGGTGTCTTTAAAACAAACTTGGTTGGACTCAATTTACTATATACACAACCGTCTTAAGTGTTTCAATCCACAGGAAGTTAGGAGCTTTGCATTACTCCTCATGCTTCTAACCATATCCATTAAAGTTCGATTTCTTCTTTCTGCCATACAATTCTGATTCGGAGAACCAGACATAATGTATTAGGCAACAATTCCATGTTCTTGAAGAAATTTTGCCAATGGACCATGTGCTTCTCCATTCATAGTGTATCTACCATAGCTCTCTCCACCTCTATCTGATCTCACAATCTTAATTTGCTTTCCTCATTGTAACTCTACTTCATCCTTAAAAACTTCAAAGCCATCTAAAGGTTCATCCTTAGAACGAAGTAAGTAAAGATACATGTATCATGAGTTATCCTCTATAAAGGTGATGAAGTATCTCAGTTTACTTGCATCCATATTTAGACAAAAAAATATTTGTATGAATAATTTCTATTAAGTTTGAACTCATTTTAGCACTTCTCTTAGACTTGTTAGTTTGCTTACCCTTAATGTAATCTACATAAGTTTCAAAGTCAGTGAAATCTAAAGTATTAAGAACTCCATCATTTATTAATTGCTTGATTATCTCAATATAGACATGTCCCGATCTTTGGTGCCATAACGTAGAAGAATTCTCATTCACAATACATTTTTTTAACCCAATAGAGACATGCATTGAACTACAAGTTGTGTGATTTTGTAATTCAATAGAATATAGATCATCACATAATTCACTGAAACCAACAACTTTCAATTTATTCAATAAAGTAAAACCAGAATCCATAAAATTAAAAGAAAAACCCAAAGGTGTAAGTTGCAAAATGGAAATTAAGTTTTTTCTAAAATTAGGAACATAACATACTTTTCTAAGGACAAAATAAAACCACTGCTTAAAAACCAAATTTCATGTCCCAATGGCCTCCACATTGAACTCATCTTGCTTCCTAAATATATGCAATTTTCATTTCCTATCGATCTTCCTAGGTTTTGCATACCCTCTATGGTAATAAAAACATGAATTGTAGATCCATAATCAATCCACCATGTGTTATGATTAATACTAGTCATATTAGATTCATAACAAACAAAAGTAAAATAATTACCTTTCTTCTCTAGCCAATTCTTAAACTTTGCGCAATTCTTTTTCATGTGTCTCTTCTTTTCACAAAAGAAATATTAGGACTTCTTCTTTATAATAGGGTAAGCAAACATCTTTCCCTTTTGATTAACTTGATTCTTCTTATTCATAAAATAAGTAGTCAAGTTCACCATTTGACCTTCCTCCATTAGCAACCTTTCCTCTTCTTGAACACACATGGTCAACAATTCATTAATAAACCATTTATGCTTAGTGTGTTATGAGAAATTTTGAAAAAAGCATATTGATAAGCCAAAGTACACAAAGTATAATGTACTAGAAAGAAATCAAACATGGTAACCTCTAAGGCCTTTAGTTGATCACGCATTCCCTTAATTTCGGTGAGTTTTAAGGATGAAAATTGCATACTAAGGTACTTATAACAAATTTATCAGATGTGGTAAATTGTTCACAAATAGCCTTTAATAAATTTCTCCCATTGTCATTCTGACCAATATAACCCTGGAATCCAACAAAAATATTGGTCTTTATGAATGTCACAAAGAGACAATTTTACCTCTCCCACTTTTTATAAAGATCAACAACATTTGGAGTGTTGGTTTCATTGATAACCAGTGACTTTGGTTTTCTAATAGCATAATCAATGTCCATCCATTCTAAATGAAGAAGAACTCTCTCGTTCCAAACCTTATAATTTTTCTCTTTTAGTTCGTGAATACCGTAATTGATATAAAAAATATTTACAGATTGAAACTACAAAATATAACAATACATGCTCATTATCATAATTTGAGACTATAACAAAATAATGTTTTGTCAATGCAAATATGTCTTAACCAATGAATCTAGTAATATAAAATTTGTCTGTGGGTCAACGTCATACTCAATTAGACTCACATAACCACCAAAAGATAAATCTATTAGATTATTTCATTTTCTCAATTTTTATGGGAGAATTAAGAAATATAATCAAATATTTTATTCTAATAAAAATCACACAAAGATGCAACAAAATCCCTATGGGTAAAAATTCATCACATTACATATAATTAATTACAATTAATGTTTATTAAGTGATTATAATATCAATCAATCAAAGATGTTGTAGCCACTCTCTAATTCATTAAAATTATATCCACCATTCAAACATTTCAAACATTTAAATATTTGCATCAACATTATCTATAATGCAATCAAAATAATAATATTCGTTATATAAATTAAATATACAACATATCATATATTAACATATATTACGTACAAAACCTTATAGTACGTACAAAAACATATATTGCATACACAACCTTATAGTACGTACAAACACATGTATTACGTACAAAAATTTATAATACGTACGAAACATATATTACGTACAAAAACTTATAGAAAAGTTTTCTTCAGTCTAGTATGAAGGATTTCTGTTATCAAAAAGATTTAAAAGGAACACTTATATGTCAATCCTTAATGAATTCATGTTGTACTTCAAATAAAATGCACTATTTGACCATCACTCCAGAAAATATTTCACATTAAAAATATGGATATAAAACAAAATTATATACTCCTCATTATTTTAACAAAATAAAAAGGTGCCTTTTTAATTTATCAACCTCAAAAATAATTTGCACACCCACTGTTTAAAAATTTCTCTCAATAGTTAAAAGCAAGTAGCAAACTTTCACACTATATAAGTACACATAATAAAACTCATACCCCCTAGAACGATTCTCAAAAGCCTCAAAGAAAGTGTATAATGACTATTTTTTTAATGTTAGAATCTACATTAATTTTACAACTTGTCTCTTGTAACTAACTTAAAAATACCACATAGAATCCCCAAATATTATTCAATAAATATAAATGTAGTACTTAAAAAATTAAATTTCTGAATATATATATATTGGCAAAGATTAGGCACCAGTTCTAAGTTAACTGAAGCTTATACCTTGATAGCCTAAGTATAAGCTGTAGTTCTTTAATTCTCTTAAAGAACCGAAGCCTATAACCAGGCAATCAGGGTATAGGTTTTGGATGACCTAGAAGTAGTGTCTATACTTTGTCAATAATTTCAAAAATGTCACAATATTTTTAAAAGGCTTACCTTAGTGTTTAAGTATATACTCTAGTTATTTTTGAAATTGAGGTCTATACCTTGACTGTTTGGGTATGAGCTTCAATGCTCTCAAAGAACTGAAGCCTATAATTGGTGCTTATAGGGGATTATTGCTGTAGATTTACAAATTAATCAAAGTAAAGTTTCAATTAATTTGTTGGCGTTCTCACTTTTAACCAAAGTACAGTCTCAATTAAAAATGAGAACTTTTAGATTATCCACAGTAAATTCAACCAAAGTACAGTCTCAATCAAATTTACTATGCCTAATCATGTCTATTCTTTTATCTCCTCACCAAATAAAAAGCTTAATTAATCAAAGTAAAGTCTCAATTAATTGTAGTTAGAATAAATACCTTTAACCAAAGTAAAGTCTCAATTATTGCTAAAAACTCATTTAATCATATGAAAGTTTCTAAATAAAATCAAAGTAAAGTCTCAATTTAATTTAAAAGCCCTTGGACTCATATGATCAACATGCATATAGATTTAAAATCATTATTTCTTACGTGATTAAAGATAAAAGACATAGATGAATCAAAACCTCAAGAATAATAAAAGGAAAAAAGAAATTAATTGATCTAACCTCAGAATCCAATTAAGAAATTACAATGAAATCAACCCAAGAAGTTTAGCAATCCATGGAAAACAAAATAAAAAGAAGAATAGAGAAAAGAAAAGAGAGAGAAAGGAAACGAAATTAGGCACCCCTAAAGGTTCCAAAACTCCGAAGTCCCGAGCTTGTTTTTTCTGCTTCCCTTTTGGTCTCTTTATATAGGACTTGGACTGGGCTTTTCGGTTGCTTAAACCTCTCAAATATCTTTTAAAATAAAGATAAAGATAAATATTCAAATATATTTGGAGAGATCTAAATTATTTGACAAATATAGTTTGGTTAATAATTTATGATATAATAAAATAAATTAATTATTTAAAGATATCTAATAATTTATTAACAAATAATATTTGCATTAATTTTCTCAATAAGTCATTTTTAATCCTGTAGTCCAAATTTGTAGAGACATCCAAAAATATCAATATTTGCAATTAAACCACTCTCTTTTGACCAGTCTTTGACTTTTTGACCAGATTTGAACATTTTGACCAGAGTTTGACTAGTGTTGACCAGTTTGACTGTCCAATAGCATCCTGACACGTGGCAGAGTTCACTTTCTCCAAACTAGGGTTTCTGCATGTGCAATGGAGGTTGCGGCTGCTGCTGGGTGGTTTAGTTTTCGACGAACTTGGAGGTGATGGTGAATGCGTTGGTCTGGTCTGGTTGTGCGTTTTGGTTACAAGTCTGCGGTGACCATGGTGTAGGTTTCTGACGAGCGAAGCAGATGCGTGAACGCTATTGTTGCTGGTTGATGCGAGGTGATCTGCGGCATCACTACAAATGCATGGTGATGGTTGCGCGCTCGTTACTGTTGCGCGGTGGCTGACGGTGTTATAGTGGTGGCTTGTCAAGCTTAGTGTGATGGTTTCCGCTGCTGTGTTGGTGAATGAAATGATGAAGGTGTGTTGTAGATTCGTGTGGAGATGGAGAGCGGTGCAAATTCACAGCATTGGGCGCTGCTGCGGTTGTTGCAGGTGCGTGAACGGTGGCTGCTGCAAAGATGGTGCGAGGTTGAAGGTGCAGGTGAGCAGGTGGCGGCTGACGGCGCTGCTGTTACGTTTTCTGGCAAGGTGGACGGTGAAGGGCGGTGGCTGCCATGGTGATGGAAGGAGAGGAGAAATTTAGGGTTAGGGTTTCATGTGTGAGATGGAGGAAGATGATGACGTGGCAGTGTTTCATTGGTGTAGATGTGTTTGCAAGGATTAATGTCACGTGGCTTGTTCTAGTTGGCCAATTTTAAAAGTTGACGATCGCCACATGGCAGCATCTGAGTGCATCTATTTTATGAGTGGAAAAATAGACAAAGGTAGGGGTGCAGAAGTAAGTTTTGTGAGACCCATTTTGAAAGAGAGGAATGTATAAGTAATGTATGGGGTACAAAAGTGATTTTTCCAGAACTTGCTGATTTTAGCTTTATTTAGAGGTGTTTTATAATTTCAATCAATTTATTTTTCCACCTTTAAATAAGCTTAATCTTAACTTCAACTACATCAACAAATGTTAAAATATCCAAAAATAACTTATGCAACTAAAAATCATTTTTCAAGACATTTTTATCACATAAGTTCAAATGGCCTAATTATCAGAATTGTTAATTAAATCACTCTTTAAGCACACAAATTCAATTAAATAATCAGAATTAAACACTGAATGAGGGCAAAAATACGCATTCATCCGTCATCTAAGGATGTAGAACGTGGATGAACATGATGGTGGTCATGTTTTCTGGAATTAGAGGATAATGGTTTTCCGATGAGTGTGTATGTACATTTTATTTTGGTTATCAATTGTTTATGTGCAAGCTCATCGTATCTGCTTGTGTTTGACAATGATTGTGTAACTCGTTACATGGGAACATATGATGTTTCAAGTGGAGTTGGTGACGCTTAGTGCGAGAGAGGGGCACCATGGGAAAAACTATTATTAATCATTATTAATGTTTTTGTAAACAATAATTGTACTCAATTTTTGGAGGTGTAAACATTGAGACAAATTATGGTTTTTGGTTTGTTAGTGCTTTTAATAAAGTGATGTTTTCCCATGTTTTGGGAAATGGTTTTTATTCAATGCGATATTAATACTATTATTATTTCTATTTATTGAAAATAGTATTATATGCCTAGGCTGTTACATAAAGCATGTTTTACATGTGAAGAAACACTACATCTCATGAATTCAAACACGGAAGGAAGATAATATATTTAATGCATATGTCATAATATTATTTCTTTGATCTTCCATATATGTCAAAGCTAGATCTTAAAACATTGCATAAATTTAATGCATGTAGGGAAGAATGTGTGTGATAGCTTGATCGCTACACTTCTTAACATTCAGGGAAAGATCATGATGAAATACCTTTAGCCAAGGGACCTATAACCAGAGCTCTAGCTAGGAGGATACAAGAAGATTAGGCCTCCTCTAAGCATGACAAACCCAAGTTAAAGTTTGATAACGCTATCGTTGACGCGTTCAAATTAATACTACTAAACTATAACAACTTCAGTATTGTTAAGAAAGTAGTCAACAAAATAGAAAGGGTAAAGTAAACCCTAAGTCGTCTCCCAACGAACACGGAATTGATTTTTAACAAATTAGTTCTTATAAAACAATACAAGAGTTAGTCAAATAAAATTATAAAAATATGAGGGATAAAGATAAAAAGATAAAATAAGATATAAACAATAGTAAAGAAAATAGATTGATTCCATTGCTTTTTCAAAATAGATTCATCATCGGTTATCTAAAGATTATTGCTCAATTATTATTGTTGTAGATTTACAAATTAATCAATGTAAAGTCTCAATTAATTTGTTGGCGTTCTCACTTTTAACCAAAGTACAGTCTCAATTAAAAGTGAGAACTTTTAGATTATCCACAGTAAATTCAACCAAAGTACAGTCTCAATCAAATTTTACTATGCCTAATCATGTCTATTCTTTTATCTCCTCACCAAATAAAAAGCTTAATTAATCAAAGTAAAGTCTCAATTAATTTTCATTAGAGTAAATACCTTTAATCAAAGTAAAGTCTCAATTATTGGTAAAAACTCATTTAATCACATGAAAGTTTCTAAATAAAATCAAAGTAAAGTCTCAATTAGATTTAAAAACCTTTGGACTCATATGATCAACACGCATATAGATTTAAAATCATTACTTTTTATGTGATTCAAAGATAAAAGACATAGATGAATTAAAACCTCAACAATAATAAAAAGAACAAAGAAATTATTTCATTCTAACCTCAGAATCCATAATGAAATTACAATGTAATCAACCCAAGAAGTTTAGAACTCCACGAATACAAAAGAAGAATAGAGAGAAGAAAAGAGAGAGAAAGGAAACGAAATTAGGCACCCCTAAGGGTTCCAAAACTCCAAAGTGTCGAGCTTGTTTTTTGCTTCTCCCTTGGTCTCTTTATCTAGGAATTGACTGGGCTTTTCTGTTGCTAAAATCTATCAAATATCTTTTAAAATAAAGATAAATATAAATATTTAAAAATATTTGGAGAGATATAGACTATTTGACAAATATAGTTGGTTGATAATATCAATATCTAATATAATTAAATATATTAATTACTTAAAGATATATGATAAATTATCACCAATTAATATTTGTATTAATTTTCCAAATCAACCCTTTGCAATCTCCTCAAATTATCTTCTAAATAATCCAATATCTTCAAGATATATTTGTTTGTTGTGGATCTAAAAAGATTCCAGAAGATCTTGTCATATTTAAAAAGATTTGGTAGTTAATATCTTTTAATATTTTATGATATAATTAAATAAGATAATTATTTAAAAATATCAAATAAAATATCTAAAGATATATTTTTCCCAAATTATCTTCTATCATAAAGATAAAGAAAACCGCAAGGTCCAATTTTTTTGTTCCTCTCTTCTTGGTTTAGCCAAACTTCTTCACTTTTTCAAGTTTTTCTTGTCGTCTTCATGCAATGCTTGGCTTGAATTTTTGTGCTTTTGATAATTTCTTATTCTTGGATTTATCTTTAAGGTGTCATGAAGCTTTAATCAATTTATTTCCACACCTCCATGAGCTCAACTTAGCTGCAGCTGCACTAACACACCTCAAAATATCCAAAGAACATTTATGCAACTAAAAAGCTATTTTTAACATGTTTTTGTATCTCATGCTCAATAAACTCAATTATAGGAAATCCCAATTAAATCAATCTTTAAACACACAAATTCAATTAAATACCCATAATTAAACACTGAATGAGGGAAAAAATACGCACTCATCAAAGTTCCTGTGAGCTAAGGAGGATGTGAAGACTTAGCCTAGGACTCTGTAATTTGTAAACATTAGACTAGGGTTTAATTTTAGGCTTTGTATTTTGGGCCCATTAGTATAAGGTTTTAGGCCACATAATTAGGCCTTGGTGGGTTTTAAGCTTAGAATAGGTTTTGGGCCATAAGGAGTTGGGCTTGATAAGAAGAGGTGCATTTTTGGGGTTTAAACCCTAGTTTGGTGCGCTAGCTTGGAGAGTAAGATAGGGTTACCATTCTCCTTTTGCACCTACAAGCATGGAGTATGTAACTTGCTTTGGTGGTAAGTCACACTTTGTGCATGCACTCTTTTTGGCTTCAAATACAACATTCTATAGCAATTTTCACTCCCATTTTTTGGAGACACCTAGCTCTTGTAAGATCCGAGAAAATTAAATAGTTAATTAAATAATTATTTAATAAATGTGGGTAATAAAAGCATTTAAAGTATTTAATGCGGATTGCTATGATGTGGAAAAGTACTAGCTCAAGTGGTTGAGAGTACCTTGTTTGTGTGTAAGGACTTGGGTTCGAGTCCTATGTATGACATTTGTATGTTATTTAATTTATAAATTTTTATGCTATATATTTGGATGTGAGACGTGATAACATAACCTTAGAATTGGAGGAATTATCACAATTGTGAATTGGTTGAATTGGTTGTGCACTTAATTTGTGATTGAGTGGTTGTGGGTTTAACCCTTACTAAGAACAAAACTAATTTTCTTTTTGGCAAATTTATGTTGCATGGTATTGAAGAGACGTAGAAACCCTAGCTGCATAGGGAGGCAACCTAATGGGCTAGAAACCATCCAATAATGGTTCATGATTAGTTATTAACATGATACTTAAAGTAATTTTCGTTTTAGCATTAAGCACACCTAATTGGAGAGGCAAAGGGTACTGCATTTTCGTGTAAGGGCTGGACATTGAGTTTCCAGAAGGGTAATACTGATTGCAAGGAGTGGGGAGACTGAAAAACGTGTTGGAAGTGCAAGAGAAGGCTAAGAAGGCTTTTGGGTTAGAGACACATCAAGAATCCGAATTGAGTTAATAGGGTTCATAGTATGTACGAATTTGAGGATATAATGTCAAATGAAATTGGGTCAGTAAATTATGTGTGATTTATTTTGTGATATTGACTATGGAGTCTAGATTAAATTCTGGACAACTTGGCATATCACAGGTACAACAACCTGGGTGTTTTTTCTGGGTTCTGATGTACCGCTTGGCGGCACTCAGCTTGCCGCCAGGCGATGATGGAAACAGTGAGGCTTCGTGGTGTTGATTTTGGGTTAGTTTTGAGGGAAGAGGCTTAATGGTAATAGAAATTGCTAGCGGACATGGGAAGGTACGATAAACCTATGAGAAGATGTCCTATGTTGGTGCTAGGTGGGGAATTATAACTAGGGTGTGATATGTTGGAAGCAATGTCACGGAAGGAAGGGAGAATGGGAATTCTAAGTAGATGCTTCAAGTTTTAGAATTATAAGCACGTTGCTTATGCGTTGTTAGTATGGACTTACTCATGGCGTATGGATCCTAATGGTCATTGGGGACTCACATTCATTGGCGGATAATGTGTGATTTTGCAATATTGGGTGTGGTAAGCAAGAGTAGGTTCACATGGTCATCCGTGAGGGGTTGAGGGAAAAGAAGCAAAGGAAAGATTGAGAGAAGGTTTCATTCATTTAGTGCAGAATGTTGAGAATATTTAACTTAAGGTAGTGTATTGTTGGTTATTACCATAGGAGGGACATACTTATGACTCTATGATGAAGCCTTGGCAACTTAGAAACCTTGAATGGATGGGTTTACGATTGTAAAGTATAGGTTAATGAACTTATGAATGTTACAGATTACCCATAGTATAACTTTGATGGAGGAGTGTTTATTTGAATCTTTGAGGAGAGCGATATACCACAAGTCCGACCAATTGAGGGCCAAAATAGAAGTTGTCTACTACTGATATGGCGCTTGGCAGTAAGAGTGGGGCACCAAGCGTTATGTGTACCAGGGGAGAGACACTGTCACGAGTGTGCCTAGCGGCAGAGTATGGTCCGTCAGGCAATAGACACCACAATAGTGGGTCTATGTGCGAGTAGCGCCTAGCGGCAAGGGATAAACCACCAGGCGATAGCGTTGAAGCAGGGACTCTGCGTGCATGTCTGGCGCCTGGCGGAACGGACTATACCGCCAAGCGGCCTGGACTAAGTTCTCCTAGTGACGCTTGGGCTGTGCCGGGCGAAAATCCTGTAGAGTTTGACTTTTGTTTACGTTTTGTTGTAAGCAATGATGCCATGCTTGGATCGGGAGATGCTGTACCATGAGCTGGTAGGTTCATGGATGGTGGTTAACATGTGATGGTATAAGCAGGAGGTTCATATCCAGTTACTCTCGCGTGGGGATACGAGCGAGGTAGGTTCGTATGTTTCGTGCTCACGTTTGAGAGATGCCACGTGCGGGAAGGTACGGGGCTGGTGGATCACATGTGTTGGACTACGGTCGGGTAGGTCCGTAGAGCAGGACTACGAGCGGGGAGGTTCGTAGAGCAGGACTACGAGCAGGAGGTTCGTAGAGGCAGGACCACGAGCGGGCAGGTTCGTGTGAGCATCATATTCCCGAGTCCAAGGTTAACCTTTTGTGTGAATTGAAGGCTATACAGCCTTGGGGTTAAGCTTTTGGCCAAGAACTAAGTAAGATGAATAAGATGGGTGTATGTCTTATTTTGCATATTATATATCTGTTGTTTTATTTTCTCAGTTCACCCTTTCTGTTTGTGTATGGCGATGATCGTGTGATTCGTTACAGGGAGCAGATGTGGTTACAGGTGATGCTGAGGACGCTTAGGGGACGGAGTGAGGGCTAGCTGGGATTAAGCTAGGACTATATTTATGATTATCATTTATGTTTTATTTTGGATTTTTGGAAATTGTAAAGTTTTAAATACTACGATTTTAAATATTGTGGCGCGATGCTTAAACATTTTAATTTTCCAGCATCTTAGGAATAATAATATTGTGACATGTTATTTTCTTTTCTTTATTTATTTACTTAAATTATTAATATTCCTTAGGGATGTTACAGCTCTTCTTTTCTCCTATAAATAGAACCTTTTAGGTCATGTAAAATCATTCATGAATATAGTAAGATTTATGCTATTGAGATGACTCCATACTACTCTCCTTTTGTAAATCAACCTAGGTAGGAGTTCTCATTAGTGGATTTCTCTAGCATCCTTCTTGCTTCACGGCTTCATTGCATCCAGACTTCTTCTACTTTCATTCTCTCGGATTTATGCATGAAGATGGACTCATCATGCGGTATCATGAGCCAGGTTAAACACACTTCAAGAGATAAGTTCATCTTCTTCTTTACTTCTTCAATTTTGTGTTGTCTACTACTTGTTTTCTTGATTGTATTGAGTTTTTACCGATTGAAATGTGTTATAATGTCTTCTTGTTCGGTTCATTTCTTCTAGTTCATCTTTAACCTTCCATTATGTTCCTTTAGGTGTTGTATGTGTGAATACCGTTTGTTTTTATGTTTTATTGAGTCTTTTTTTCATTTTTGTTTAGTGCAAATGCTTATATTTTGATTCATATTGATTTTATGATCTTTACATGTTGTTTAGTAGTCTTGTTTCGTCCTTACACGTCATAATTTCAAGACTTTTTTGGTTGATTTGTGCTATTATCTTGTTCTTGGTTTATGCGTATAATATGATGCTTAAGGTTCTTTAATTTTTGATCCTAATTGAACATCTCTAGTCGGAGTAACTCTAGTAGAGGGGTCTAAGAGTAATGAGACTATCTTTGAGGAAGAGGGATGGTTAAGATTAGAAGACTACTATCAACAACCTTCACCATTATAAGACAAAGAAGAGACCCTACCCCTAGGGAGATCAGAGTTGACCTACCTTATTTTCAAGAAAAGGATGATGTGGAAGCTTATTTGGATTTGGAAATGAAGGTGGAACAACTTTTTTCTTGCCACCAAGTTCGGGAAGAAAGAAAAGTGCCTCTAACAACCCTTACCTTTCAAAGGTATGCATTGTATGAATGGACTTCTTTAGTCCAATAAAGGCTTCATAGTAATGGACCTTCAATTGAATATTGGAATGTTATAATGTCAGCCCTTAGGAGGAGACACATTCCTTCCTACTACAATAGAAATTTTATGGACAAGTTCCAAATACTCCAACAAAGAAGTATGCATGTAGATGAATATAGGCAGAAAATTGAGTTGCTTATAATGAGGGCGAGGATAATAGGAGAGGGGGCCATTACCATACCTAGATTCTTAAATGGCTTAAATCTTGATATAAGAGATAGAGTTGAAACTTTACCTTATAGAGATTCAAATGATTTAATGCAAATGTGCATTAAGGTAGAACAACAGAATTCGAGAAAATCTTTTTGAAGAAGAAATCAATTATGTGAAGAAAGATTTTAAAAGAAAAGAAAGAAGAGCCACCTACGAACTTAGCCAAGGGAAAGGGAAAAAAGGGAATAGAATGATCACACACTCAAATCAGTGAAGTCAAATGCTTTAAATGTCTTGGCAAAGGTCATATAACATCTCAATGCCCCACCAAAAAGACCATGATTCTTAAAGGTGTTGACAAGTATAGCAGCCAAGATGAAAGTGAAAGTGATGGTTCTAATGGATCTAATAATGAAGATGCTTACCCTTGTGATGAGGACCTTCTTATGGTCAAAAGTATCCTCAACAATCAACCTAGTCCACAACCACTAACACAAACAAAGAATATTTCTCATACAAGATGCAAAGTTTTAGAAAGTACTTATTCTTTCATTGTGGATAGTGGATCTTGTTGTAACTGTCGCAACGCTAGGTTGGTTGATAAACTAGCATTGATTGTCTTACCTCATCCAAAACCTTATAAACTCCATTGGCTTAATGAAGAATGAGATTTGATAGTTAATGAAAAAGGGAAGGTCAAGCTTTCCATAGGGAAATATGAAGATAGTGTGCAATGTGATGTAGTACCTATGGAAGCTTGTCACATCTTTTTGGGGATACCTTGCCAATTTGATAAGAAAACCATGCACAATGGTCTCACCAACGAGATTACCTTCACCCACAAGGAGAAGAAATTTGTACTTCACCCACTTTCACCATCTCAAGTGGTAGAGGATCAAGTTCAAATGAGGAATAAGATAAATGAAAAAACAATAGAAAGAAGTCCAAGTTTAGAAAATAAAGATGAATCTAAGGGGGAAAGATTGGTGTTCCTTCACTTAAGGTTATTCAACATGAGAACATTTGACAAAATAAATCTTTAAAAAAAAATCTCCCTGTTGAACAACCTTTATACCTCCTGATATGTAAAGGAACACTCAAATGCACTACCACATTTCATGAGCTTAAGAGTCTACCTCCTAACATTGAAAATGTTTTGAAAGATTTTGGTGATATATTTCCTAAGGAAGGGCGTATTGGGCTTCCACCATTTGGTGATCAAATAGATTTAATGCCTCAGGCCAGTCTTCTTAATTTTAGCTTCACCCTTAAATGAGTTGGTAAAAAATGATGTATTTTTTAGTTGGGGGAAAAAGAAAGAGTATGCTTTTCAACAACTCAAGGAAAAACTCACAAAAAGCACTCATTCTAGCCTTACCAGACTTTTCAAAAACTTTTGAGCTAAAGTGTGATGCATCAGATGTGGGTGTAGGTACAATAATGTTGCAAGGAGTTCACCCAATTGCTTATTTCAATGAAAAACTTAATGGTGTCTCCCTCAATTATCTCACATATGACAAAAAATTGTATGCTTTAGTTACGACCCTTCGAACAAAGGAACATTATCTAGTGTTTAAGGAGTTTGTCATTCATAGTGACCATGCTAAGTGGATGGAATTCTTGGAATAATTTCCTTATATGATAAAATACAAGAAGGAAAAAGTAATTTGGTGGTTGATGCCAAATAACACTATCATTCATATGATCAAATTAATTAATACTTCTGAACTATAGCAACTTCAGTATTGCTAAGCTAATAGTCAAGAAAATAGAAAGGGTAAAGTCAACCTTAAGTCCTCTCCCAACGACCACAGAATTGATTCTTAGAAAATTAATTCTTATAAAAACTATACAAAAGGGTCTAGTCAAATAAACAAATATTTGAAAGAAATAAATAAAATTGGAAAAAGATAAAATAAGATAAAAACAATAGAAAGAAGATAGGTTGATTCCACATTTTTTTCAAAATAGGATTCATCATTGATTTTCTAAAGATTATTGTTATTGATTTCTTGTCTAAGATCTCAAATTAATCAATGTAACTTCCCAATTAATTTGTTGTCGTCCTCACTTTTAACCAAATTAACTTCTCAATAAAAAGCAAAAACTTTATATATTAATCCTAGTAAATTTAACCAAAGTAACTTCTTAGTTAAATATTACTATGCCTAATCGTGTCTATTCTCTTGATTAATTTTTATCAAATTTTTCATCTTTAATCAAAGTAACTTCTCAATTATTAGAAAAAACCGATTCAATCATATGAAAGTTTCTAAATTTAACAAAGTAACTTCTCAATTAAAATTTAAAAACCCTTAGACTCATATGATTTTTATGTTATGTAGATTCAACATCTTGCTAACTTGCTACAATGTAAAAATCATTATTTTTACTAGATTAAGAGACAAAAGATATAGATAAAATAAATCAGAATGAGAGTCAAAAGAACAAACAAACCAATTAAGAAACTAAAGTGGAACTAATCCTTGAAGCTTAGCCCTCCATGGAATGCAAAATTAACATAAAAATAGATGAAGAGAGGGGCGAGAAGGGATGAAATTAGGCCCCCCATAAAGCGTTCCAAAACTCTGATGTTCCGAACTTGTTTTTCTGCTCCCCCTTTGCCTTTTTATATAGGACTTGATTGAGCTTGGATCTAGTTTTTCTATTGTTGAAATCACTCAAATATCTTTAAAATAATCATAAATATCAATTATCTTTGTTATGAATATCTAAAAGTATTTGGAGATATATAGTCAATTTTAAAACTATTTGAAAAATATAGTTGGTTGATAATTTTTTATATAATTAAATTAATTAATTACTTAAAGATATATGGTATAGTTTAAAATACTTTTTTTGTCCCCATTTTCGTCAAGTTTTGTCAAATCAGTCCTAATCTTGTTTTGTGTTCAAATAGGTCTTAATTTTCATCAATTTTGTTTAGTTTCATCCATTTTTGCTAACACCGTTTAAATCATTGATGGTAATGAATAATGATTGCCACATGTCACTTCGTGGGTTTTTTTTTTTAGTTTTTTTTAAATGTTCACGTGTCAACCCAATATCATGTCACATGTCAGAATCAATGTTTTATATTTAATTTAGTTCCTATATTTGTTATTTTTGTTCCATTTAATCCTAATTTTATTTAAAATTGATCAATTTTGTCCCTCTCGAAATTAAGACCAAATTTAATTTTTATATAAAATTTATAATGATTTTTTTTAATTCACATTTTTATTAAATATTTTTTTCTTAAGGTTACAATTAGTTTAATATTTGAATTTTAAGGATGAAAACTAACATCATTCATCTAAAATTTAAAAAATAGTCTTTATCCTTAAAATTTTCATTATAATTTTGAACTAATTGTAACCCTAAACCAAAATATTTAATAAAAATGGGAATTTTAATAAAAAGTAAATTTGGTCTCAATTTGGAGAGGAACAAAATTGTTTTATTTAAAAAAAAAATGGGACTAAAATGAACAAAAATAATGAATATAGGGACTAAATTGAATATAAAACATTAACTCTAACATGTGGCACGTTGTTGGGTTGACACGTGGACATTTAAAAAAAATTAAAAAAAAAACAAAAAAAATCACGAAGTGAAACATGACAATCACTGTTCATTACTTTTAATGATTTAAATGGTGTTAGCAAAAAATGATTAAATTTAACAAATGACGAAAATTTGGACCAAAAAGGTATTTTAACATATGATAAATTATCGTCAACTAATATTTACATTAATTTTTCAAATCAGCCTTTTACAATCTCCTCTAATTATCTTCTAAATAATCCAATATCTTCAAGATATGTTTTTTTTTTGTGGAGATCTAAAAAGATTTAAGGAAATCTTGCCATATTTAAAAAGATTTTGTGGTTATTATCTTTTGATATTTTATGATATAATTAAATAAGATAATTATTTTAAAGCACAAAAGCCAAGTAAGAATCCAATGTTGAAGGCTAAATGAGGGCATAAGTATGCATTCATCAATGCCTTATCTAGGAGGCACACTTTGTTTCCAAAGTTGGGAGCCCAAATTCTTGGATTTGATCACATTCCTAAAATGTATGCTCAATATTATGAGTTTTCATCCACCTATGTTGAGTGTTAATGTGAATGGTGGGTACTTATTTAAAGAAGGAAAAGTTTTTATTCCCCAAAGTTCACATAGAAATCTCCTAATCCAAGAAACACATGAGAGAGGTTTAAGGGCCATTTTGGGGTGGAAGGATATCCAAAGACATTGTTATAGATGTATCTCATGTTTACAATCTAATCCTAGGATAATACCTCATGGACTCTATACCCCCTAGCCTATTGCTTCAGCCCTCTGGGAAGATATCGGTATAAATTTGTCCTAGGTCTCCTAAAAACCCAAAGGGGTTGTATTCCATTTTGTGGTGGTTGATCATTTTAGAGAAATGCACATTTTATACGCTGATAAAAAGTGGATGATTCGAGCAACATTGCTAGGCTCCTCATTAGAGATGTGGTGAGACTTCATGGTATACCACACACCATAGTATCAGATAGAGACACCAAGTTCCTTAGTCATTTTTAGAAAAGGCTTTGGTCAAGACTAGGAACTAAGTTGAAGTTCTCTACTTCTTGTCATCCCCAAAATGATGGGCAGAAAAGTCAATAGGTCTCTCTATACTATGTTAAAGGCAATATTAAAAGGAAACCACAAATCCTAGGATGAGTACCTTTCCCATATTAAGTTTTCTTCCAATAGAGTATTTGATAGCACTTTTAAGATCTCTCCTTTTTAGGTTGTTGTTGAGACCCAGTTTAGGGTCTAATTTATCCAGCAAGTGCACTAGTTCAGTTGTAGTGCAACAATGTCATATCCACCAAAATTTTGTTTGATAAAACAATAATCTATAATCTACTTTAAGTTTTGCAATAAAATAGTAACAAAGATTGGTTTTTGAAAGTTTGAAAATAGATTCAATTAAGTATAAAGCTAAGTGATGTTGATTAAGATGTTGGGATTGAACTTGGCTTCTTTCACTCAACTCCATTGCCCTTGATTATCAATAAATTATGTTCTTTATCTTAGTGTTACTAGAAATATTAGAACCTACGATGTCATATGCATGATGATTCCCATCTAGGTGGAGGAACCCTTGCATTAAGAAAAAAGACTTTTTAAACCAACTAGAGGAACCCTTGCATTAAGAAAAAGATTTTTTAAACCAACTAAAGTTGCATATCCATCTCTGGTATATGCCAAGAATTAGGAGATTTAATTGGATCTAAACATTAAATCAATTCTCATTGTTATCTAGTGTTAATGAAATATGAAGATTGATCAAGTCACCAAAGCAATGAAAGCAAATCAAATAACCAACACATAAAAAGAGAACTTAATATATATCAAACCAAGTGCAGTACAAAGAGTTCAGAAGTTACATCCCATCCCAACTAGGAGGAGGTTAGTTGCTCATAATGATGTTTATAATAAGCAAATGAAGTAGCTTTCCTCCTTCCATAGCTTACAAGAAGATGTTCTAATATGAACCTAAGCTAATGGATTTTCTCTCTCTAAAATGATTTATAAAATCAACATGAAAATAACAGAGACATGATTTGCATTTATAGAAATTCTAAGTGTTGCTCTAGTTCCTATCCAAGTAAATCAACCATGGAGGTTTCTCCCATGAGTGGGTTTGTTCCCAAGCTTGCGCAGTCAACTTGGTGATCAACAATGGAGCTTTCCCTCCCATGGGATTTCCTCTTAAAGCTCAAATGTCATTCTAGAGCTTGAGGTTTCCTTGCAATGAGGGTTTCCTCAAATGTGGCTCAATGCCAATATCACTGCTCAGCCTCAAGCTCATACTTTGGATTTTCTCATTTGATCTATTTTGGTTGTGCTGCAACATTGGGGCTTAGAACAACTTCTTAATTTCCTTCATTTTTCCAGTAAAAACAACACAATTTGTTAAATTCCACTTTTTATAACTTTTTCGCTCTTCATTCTATATTTTAATGCATAAGGAGTTGTTTTAGTGATTTTTACATTGAATCAATGCAAGATAAGTGTCTAAATGATATGTAATTAAACTAAAACTAGACACTTATCAACATGCCCCAAATTTAGCTCTTTGTTGCCCATAAGAAAAACATAAACTATTCTACATAATGGTTTCAAAAGTCTGATCATGGTTGGTCGAAGAACTTATAATTCCAACTGAGCAAAAGCTAAGAAAAATGGAATCACAATACTTGAATTAGAACCAAGGAAATTTTGTTAGACACAAATGCAGTTTAGTCATCATAGTTAAAGATCAAACACAAGGTCTCTCAATGGATTTTCTATTTAAGAATGCATAATTGCATCCTCCTAAGTGCTTAAAGTGTTTGCTCTCTATCTTTGGAATTGTCCACTTAGCTTTATATTTCCTTTCCAACTTCCATATACACATAATTGGAAAAGATCACTATGGTCTTTTTGACTTATAACGTGGTTGTGTTATGAAAGAACTTTGTTTTACAAGACAAGCAAGATTCACTTCTGAAAAGGATAACAACAATGTGTAATTGCCATGAGTCTAAGTTATTCCAACCTTCTTTTTCTCTTTTTTTACTTTTCCGCTGCAGTCCAATTTCTTTTTCTTTTTCATTCCCTTAAGTACACCTCTTATTGACTTGCTTTGCTACATTATTTTTTGTTTTAAGGTACCTCAATTTCAAATTGCATTCTATATTTTTTTTTTATCATTTTTAGGTATGGTTTCAACATGCCCTTAATTTATTCATTTGTCATTATCACAACCCACCATTTCTCTCCATGGCACATATACCTTTATTTCATCTTTCTCATCAGTAAGAAAGGTTGGATTACCTAAATTCTAAGCTCGGGGTGTGTGTGGCCAAGGTTCAAAAAAGAGTATTTTTCATTCAAAAATTGTGTAAGGTGGTTTTTTTTGGCTTTGTTTAAGCAAAAAATTTCACAAAAAACTTGCCTTGATCTTTTTTATGCCAATCATGCTTAATAGATGTCAAAAATTAGACATAAAACTAGTCGCCTAATCACTTAAGTGTTTTCTCTCATTCTCCTATAAGGGTTCGGCTCACTCATCTCACAATGTCATATTCAATTCTTATGTCAACCTTTAACTAAAAACTTATCTACTTTGTATCAATTTTGCTTTTAAGCACATTTATGGTTCTTCCTTCTTTCCTTCTTTTGCAATCTCAAATTTCAAAACATATATTTGGACTGTGTTTCTCTTTTTCTGCTTAGTTCCAGATCCAACCATGTCTAAAAGGTATTTACATCCTATGATACCTAAGACATGCATACTTAATAAAAAAACTACTTCTAACACATAATTTTAAAAACTAAAATTGTCATTAAAAGTGTAGAAAATTAAAGTGCAGAAAATTTAAAAATAACTTTGTTTTATTGGTTGATGTTGGTGGTTGTTTCTTTACTATTCTCCTCGATCAGATGATCTAGAGGCTCTTTCAAAGTCAAAGAACTCATCAGAGCCCTGCCCTTCTCCTTTGTCTACAGTTGTTTCCTCCTCCTTATTGCTAGAAGGTTGTTCACTTCCTTCTTCTCGTAGATTTTCAGATCCTCCAATGAGGGGCTCTTCTTCAGTTTCCTCTTATGCACAAAACTTAGTATTGGTGTCTTTTCTTCTAAAGCATCAGCAACATTTTCATCATTGCCTTCCATATTTTTCTAGCCACCAGCATTAGTACTAGTGTTGTTGTTTGAGTTTTGTGGTACTGGCTCGGCTCAGGTTGTGGCTGATTATCAGTCGTTGCACCTTGTGTTGCTTCTAGTGTTGCACCACCAACCCCCTCTTCTTGAAATAGACTTTCCCCAGGTGAAGCTGTGAACACAATAAATTGTTCAGGTGTCATACACTGAATAGGTTGGTTGAGTTGTTGTTGTTCTAGAGTAAAATTCTAAAGGATGAATTGGATTTGGCCTCTATTGTTTTTTGCTAGTTATTGATGCATATATGAAATGTGTGACTTAATGGAATGTGGGGAATCTTCCAACTTCTTGAATTGTTGGTGTTGATATTGCGCTCTGGCGTTGGGCTACGGTTTTGGTGTTGGGCCTTGCATGTTATCCAATTCATTAGCGTAGTTTGTTTAGAGATATGTTTTATTGATTGTCAACCTTGGCTTCTTTCTTGGATGAAAGGAAATGTCCACCCCTTGCATTTTTCATCATTTTGTAATGAGACTTGGGAATGCCAATGGTTTGACATTGCCTCTGGATGGAGTCTGTCACATCTAGTAGGTAACCTTGCATGATGCATAAAATCAGTTAGGCTTGTGAAATGGTGAGGCTTGATACAAAGGAGTTGGGGTCACATTGGCAAAAAGGATTGTCATCCATATTTGTGTGACTGTTCTCATGCTAGCTCATGGTATCCTGTGAGGCTTCCTTCTTCCTTCAAGCTCAAAGGTTCTTCCTGGTACACACAAAAGGGTAGTAAGCCTCTATGGACTAATGTCTTTCATCAAGTCTTGAAATTATTTCCTTTCCTCCTCTATTTGGATCCACCATCTCCAAGCAATTCTTTTATTGTATCTTTATCATACATAACCCTCCTAACTCTAACCCAGCATGATATTCCCTTCTCATATTTTTGTTTGAGAGGGTAGGCAATGGCATAAAACTCCCTCATAATCAGATCATTGTAATGATTTGATGGTGTTTAATAACTCTTGTGAATTCCTTAAATTCACCAATAGGAATCTCCATCCTATAAGCAATGAAAGAAGTAATTAGCCAAGAAGGCGAGGTTGAATTGGTCTTTTTGAAAACTTTAGTTTCTTTTAACCTTGAAAAACATTTTTGATTGAATCAGAGTGACCAAGAACTCCGTATACAATTACTTCTGGAACTTGCATTTTCAATCTATTGAAAATGGAGTTACCAGGTTGATTTCATTAAACAGAGAGTCAACCAAACAAATCAATATTTTTCAAAATATTTAAAAACAAAAAAAATCTGATTAAAATATTGGGAAATTATGCAGAAAAATGAAATTGATGATAAACTCAGAAACAGTTTTAGTAACTCATCAAGATTGATTCCAATCAGTAATACAAACAAAGTTACAACTTTAGATTATATCAAATCTTACAAATACTATACAAAGATTGCTAAAAAAAGATTTGTTGAAACTCTTTACCACACAACAAACAAAGAGAAAGATTAAACACTTACACACATGATTTTATATTGGTTCATTAAAAACTAAGCTACATTTAGTTAGTCAAGGCAACCTTAGGCTAACTTTGCACTATTTCAAAAGATTTACACAATCCACCAAGATTACATTTTCGAAAAATAAAAAAATAACCCCAAGACTCTAGAATCCCACAAGAATCTCAACAAAGCACAACAAGACTCTCACTTGCAGACCTGGAATCCTACCAGGAAACACTGAGAAAATTAAGAAAGATCAAACCTTGGTGATAACTCTCCCTAGCCAACCAAACCGCTTTCTCCAAGTCTCTACACCAAGCAAAAATGCTCCAAGAAATCAAAATCCAAAGAGGGAGAATTTTTCAAAAGTTCACATTGATTTCACGCTAAAAAACGCCAATTGTTCTAGCTCTCTTGTCTGGTAGCATATTCATCTTGTTGATTGCTCTGTTCAATCTATTGATTTCACTTGACTTAAGTGAAATCAGCTAATTGAAAGTTAATTCAGCTTATTGAATATGTTAATAACATAACTATAACAACCAGTCAATCAACCTATTAAAAAACCATTTAACAGGCTAAAAGATTGCAACCAGACACATGACACTTATGCTATGTCAAAATGTTTTCACGTTAAGCTCCAAACATCAAGCTTCAAGTATTTCTTGTGATACACAAATTTAGCACATGCACCAAGCTTGATCAACACACATATCTTCAAGTCTTCATCACATTATCAAGTCTTCATCAATGTTCATCAACTCTTCATCACATTATCAAGTCATTATACAATATCTTCATCAAATCTCTATGCATCAAAGTCATTTATGCTAGCAATCTCCTCTTGATTTGATGTTTTAGCCTTCTCAACTAATCAACGACGGTTATATCACTTAACCTTCGTTATTTTGCTTTTCCACTGTTTTAAACGATGATAAAAAAGCAAACCTTCATTATTGTTCAACTTTTGAACAACAATCACAATTAAAATCGTCCTCGCTTATGTTTTTTTGTCTATATAACGATGGGTATTTGAAAAACAGTCATTATAAAGTTTAAATTATATACAATCATGCCACTGTGTTTATTTTTACTACGCTGGTGTAGAATCATCGTTAATCAGCATTGTTGAAGTGTTTTTTGCACTAATTACTGATAGAAAAAAAATATATCTATTTTTCTTCGCTTTCAAATTAAATATATTAAAAAAATGTTATTTTCTTTCTTTTTCTTCTTCTGCACATTAGCTTATTATCCTAAATCCTAAACTAATAAATTAAGATAATTTAACCAATTCATTCTTCTTATTGCATAAATTTTTAATTTATTTTTCCTTCTATTAATTTTAAATTTATTTAATATTTTTATTTTCGTGTTTGTTGAGTTAATTTGTTGTTATGAATTACTATGTTATTGAGTTTTTTGTATCATACTCTTTTTTTTTTGCTAAACTTTTTAATTTTATTTTTTAAATTAAATGACTTAATTCACAAGTCAGCATCCTTGACCCAACAACAAAAGATGTATTGAGCAAGGTTATATGTTCACTATAATGGGACATATTTTTGGAACATATTTTTTATTTCTCATCTCAAGTCTGTTAAAATAATATTGTTATGATCAATGATCATATAAAAATATATTGTCAGTTTTGTAACTCAGAATCTATTATAGTTTTATTTTTATAAAACATCTCAAATGGCTAAAAAATATGTATTTAAATTGTTATTGACATTGACTCGTAAATAAAGTAAAACTCTTAGATTTAGATGCATAAGAATAAACTCTTCGGTTAAGATATAGTGAGAATTGGGATTATTTTTTGAACCACTTTCCCAATCGAGAATAAAGGAAACAAGAGTTTGAGCATACGAGTGGTTAGAAACTTTTCTAAGGAGGGTTGATTTTTGAGTTGTGAAAGAGAAAATGGTAGGTAAAGAGATTTTCTTGTATATCAGAATTTGAACTGAGTTGATACATTTTGAGGGTTAGTAGGCATATACAACGCGGCAACAACCTACTCCAAAACCTGACACGATAATAATCTAAGGTAGCATTCACCAAAATGTTTCAAGTTTTGGTCAATTCAGTCGCTTTCGTTGTTGCCAACTGAAACAACGTTGTCCACAAAGATGAGATGCAGAGTGTGAAAGAGAAGGGATCCTTCTTCACCAACAAAGACAATGTGAAACCACCCAATGGAAAGACACCTTAGTGCTTCCTTGCTTTTCATTCGGATTCGAGTCACACTGCTAAAAGGTGTTGTGTGATCAGACCTACCAAAAAATTGAAATCTGCCAACCACTACGCATCATTTAGGTTTTTCTATCTTATTATCAACTTATAAACGGATACCTTCTTATCAATTTGCAAACTATACGTCCAAAAATACTGAATTTCTTACAAAATCTTATGATAAGATAAAGTTTGTATCAGATCTCACTTTTTTGTTCCTTGTATTCATATAAACATATTATCATTCCTTCTTTAACCTCATCTAAGTTTATGAATTTCTTCTTCTACTTACAAAACTTAATTTAATGCTTTGAGTAAATATGTATGTCATAATCTACGTGTCTACACTGATTCAAGACTTGAGAATAAAAACAGAATATATATAATAGTATAAGATCTATTTTCAAATGGATTTTGAGTCACTCATCCTAAATTCATTAATCGATATAAGAAGTTATTAGTTTGCATTTAGTTAAATTTGACCTAATCATAAATTTATGATTTAATTAATAATTTAGTCTCTGTATTTAGGTCTTTGACACATATTGATCCCTATATTTTTTTCTATGCTCAATTAAGTCCTTATTTAAAAAATAAATAAATACTCAATATTGATTTTCTAATTTTGTAAAATTAATGTTAATATCGTTTAGAAGTCACACATGTTAAGATTTGAATTTGTCATACGTTCAATTCTGGATCCATCTTTTATTTTGAAGATGTGATATTTCAAAATTAAAAGGATTTCAAGATAGAAGATGATTCAGATGTTAGCACATGACAAACTTTCAAACCGTGTTAATATCAATAGAGTTAAAATTGGTTTGATCCTTTAACTTTCAGTGAATTTTGGAATTAGTCCATTACGAAACTTTTGATCAATTTAGTCCTTCATCTTTTGAAATACATGGATTTAGTCCTTTTAATCAAATTTTGTTAAGTTTATTGACATTTCAAGCGCGTTTTATAATAGTATTTGACTTAACATTAAAGCAAAAATGTGTCAAACAGTATAAACAATTTAAATACAAACCTGAAATGCGTACGAAATATCAAATAAACTTAACAAAATCTGATTAAAATGACTAAATCCACGTATTTCGAAAGATAAAGGACTAAATTGGTTCAAAGTTTCGAAATAGACTAATTCCAAAATTCACTAAAAGTTAAGGGACAAAAAACATATTTAACCCATATCAATTTAATGGAAGGGGTCACATTATCATTTTACAAAAATAAAAACACAAATAAGTTAATAACAAATATAAAAATTAAAGCAAATCAAATATTTAAATATAACAATAAAATTACTGATTATACTTGAACAAAATACAACTCGATCTAATTAAATTGGATTTGATAGAGTTGGATCATCTAATAACTCATCCTCATAAATTAGATTACATTACATTTACCTTGAACTCAAAGTTAAGTTACATTACATTTATCTTTTAAGAACAATTAATTTCAACAAGAAGTAAGTTGCATCTACGTTGTAACTTTCAAACAAAATGATTAACTAAATGAATTGTAATAATAAGGCTTAAATACCTTTTTGATCCTCATTTTCGTAGTGTTTGTTATAAATGGTCCTCATTTTGACAGAATATTTAAAATGACCGGTCCTCATTTTTACCGAATATTTAAAATGGTCCTCATTTTCGCAATTCATGTTGATGTCCTTTAAATCATTAATTGAGCATTGTATAGGTAGCACAGTTTGTATTAGGGTGTGTTACGTGCCACATGTACAATGCTCTGTTAATGATTAAACGGTGTCACAGAAAAGGACCAAATAAAACACGAATTGCGAAAATGAGAACCATTTTAAACATTCAGTAAAAACATGTTAAACATTTTATCAAAATGAGGATCATCCACAATAAACATTACAAAAATATGAATCAAAATGGTATTTAAGCCTAATAATAACAATAATAATGGTTTGCAAGTTGCAACTATCTAACATATTCTATAAAACGAGGGGTGTCGTTGTAAGATTATGCGGGAAGTGAGGCGGTTGTAGCTGGTGTGACTGTGACTTCCACACACGTCACAAAAGGTTGGTCGCCAATGGTTAATTACGAATATAGATTTTCAATTTAATTTTTTTTTAACATCTCATTCATTAAAATTATGAAGTATTATCAGTGACGTAGAAGTTTTACCATGGGTCCCAATTACTAAAAGTTGTGAATTTTTAGTGTAATTGGTGCGTGTGTTCGATCTCAACGCTTTATTTTTGAGTAAATGGAAAATGGCGTAATTATAAATAAGTATATGTAATATTATTTTGGAAATATTTATAAGAAATATTGAGAGGACTTTTATTCTGTATTTGTTAATTTGAAGATAGTATTGTTAGTTATGAGACGAGGATGACGAAATAAATGGGTTAAAGGTGTTAGGTTTAGTTTAAGAAAAAGAAAAGAGAAAAAATAAAATAAAATAAAATAAAATTGTAGCTAATAGTCATAATAATCCTATTACAACTACTGCACTGCACCACGTTCATCATAACCCAACAACTACGCAATATCGCAGTGGTAGGTGGTGAGTACATTGCCACCACAAGTTGCAAAATTTTCAACCCTTTTTATTCACCAAATTTTCTAATGAATACGGCTTTGGGATTTTCTTTCACAATAAACCAAAAATAAAAATAAAAAATAAAAAAAATCCTAACAGACTGAATCACATGTATATTTACAGTAAGTAATGATATTTGCAGTGTCGTTTTCTCTTCACTGTCCATGAAATTCTTTCTTTTATATTTTGGTTTTCTTTTTCTGAGACGCGTGGAAAATGGTAAAGCACAAGACGCTCTGTGCTTCATTGATGCGCTTTAACCATCTCAAGTACAAAATGCTTTGCCCATCTTTTACATATGTCAAACAAAACCAAAATACAAAATGAAAAATCACATGTACTGCCAACTCAATACATCAAAATTAAATAAAAGAAAATCGAGACTCAAAATATTATTATTATATTTATCTGAAAAGTTAAATATATTTTTAGTATATGATATTTCATACCTAAATTAAAACTCGTTTATTTTATAAATTTTTATATATTGTGATCGTTAAATTAAAAAAGAAATAAAAAAAATTTCGTTTAATAATATTAACTTTTTTGCATTTATTTATTCTAAATTAATATTTGAATCGTGATATATTCAAATAGTATAAATAAAATATAATTGACATGACAAAACAATTTAATATAAATAAATTAAAAAATATGTATTTGTTTATTTTAAAATTTGATAATCAAAATATATAAAAATTTAAAATAAAAATAAATTTTAATTTTACATATAAATTTAGAAGTAGAATGAAATTTAACCATTATATAAACAAACATATCCAAATTGATATCCTAAAATCGGTTTTCTAATGCGCGCCGTAAATAGACTCAATTCTTTTCCTGACAGTACCGACAGAAATCAGTTTCTTGGGATCGATGTTTTTGTTTTCTTTTTACGTATTTTTAATATTTAAAAGAAGATAAAAGGACACTTTAATATAAGTTTAAATATATATTTTTTTCATTATTACAATAAAAAGTTATACTTTTATTATGATAATTTTACTTTTGCTAGATTTATTTGAACTTAATTAATGTATTTGAACATATGTTTTGTTTTTAATAATTTTTAAGAATGTTTATTAAAAAAATTAATGTCAATATAAAAGAATTATTAAATATCCTAAATTTATAAATTAAATAAGTAAAAGCAAAAAGAACTATATTAATATTAATTTTTCATTTAATAAATTAATGTGATAATTAGTATGAAATATTAAAATTTTTTATTAAAAAAAATTATTAATAATTATTAACATTTAATTTAAAGTTGATAGTATTATCATCAAAATTTGATATTAAGTATATTTAAGAGTAAAAATAACAATTTTTTTAAATAAAAAAAATATTTTAAATATTATTTAAAAAAAAATTACTGAACTAACGTAGTTTGATGGGAAAAAAAAATCTCCAATTAGCACGCTATGCAATTCATTGAATTTAGCATTATTTAGCTTTCTTAGTCAGAATTTAGGAGTTAACTTTTAGCTTTGGTCTTTCTCCTCTGAAATTCAAATTCATCTAAAAATTAGTTATGGTTAATTATTAGTTTTAAAATCATTTTATTGACATAAAAGAGTTCATTTTTGTAAGCTTAAAGAAAACTTACAGTGCACTAATTAAAATTAGTGAAAGATTTGACTGGACTAGGTTTTGTAATTTTTCTTTTTTTATATTGAATTTTTGTCACATAAAAAGGTTATGATATTTAGTGGTTTCTTTCTTTTCTATTTTTGTGTATCTTATTGTGACACGTATTATTTATTTAGGAAAAGTTTGATGTAGATTTTAGTTTCGCTTGTTATTTGTTATTTTTGTTATCTTTCCAACAACAAATATCAAAGCTCCAGTTAGTAGTTTTTGTTTATGCTATGAAGATGAGGAATTGAAACACCCCGGATTAGTAGAATTACTCTACTAATTTAAAGTATTCCATAATTAATATTGAACAATACTACTACATATGTATGATCTAAGTATTATAGTATTCCTTATAGAAGTTCATAACAAGTGTAAAAAATAAAAACATTTATCAAGGAAAGAGAAATTCTGTAATTACAAAAGAAAAATGCACAATTAACTTACAAAGGTCTACACTCTACTATGATAGTCTCATTGTTGATGTCCTTCAGCTGCACTATTTGCTGCTTCCATGTAAATACACAATCATCGTAGAAAGAAACATAACCACAAACTAAGGTAAGCTAGTACATTTAAAAAGAAATATTATAATTATTTAAAAAGAATTTACAAATTAAACATTAAAAACCAAATCATACATTACAAACACAAATTAAATCAACTACAAGTTCTACCTCCAGAGGACTTTTGTGGTTGAATAGGACTTTGTGATTTTTCACTTGTCATATGGATATCGATAGACTTAGGTACATCATACTTGGACTCTACCTAGCCTCGCAATGGACCTAAGTTCATTCCATATAACAAGGTTAGTTCACTATGACACGCCAAAAAAGTTCTCTTTCAAATCACTTTCTATCATAGGAACTTCTATCAACTCACACCACCTAAGTATCTTCCTTTTATGAGTTAGAATACTTAGTAGAATATGAATAATCCCCTAAAGAATCCTTATTCAATACACCACAAACACAAGATTGAAAGACTTCCTTCCTTAAAAGCCATTCCACTTTCATCACAACACCATTACAAACACAACTTCATACATACACACATACATATATATACATATATATATATATATATATATATATATATGGTTTAATCATGCCTTTGGTCCTCATTTTCATAGAAAAATCTCAATTTGGTCTCTCTACTTTTTTTTATCTTAATTTGGTCACTGTTTTGGGAAATTTGGTCTCAATTTAGTTATTTCCGTTAGTGGTACAGTAACAGCGTTAAATGGGGTGTCACGTGTCACTTCCTGGATTTTTGATTTTTATTTTTTTTTTATATTTTTAAAAAAATAAAAAATTTGCCGCGTGTCAAACTGTCGTTGTGCCACATGGTAGTGATAAAGTGATGTGTTAGTAATAGTACCATGTGTCAGTAATATGCCAGGTGTCATTTTCTCATTCTCAATTTGGTTCCTATATTCTAATTTTAGTCTCAATTTAATCCCTATTTTTGTAAAAATAATGCAATTTCATCACTCTTCAAATTGAAACAAAAATTAATTTTTATATAAATGTTACACACATATTTTTATTAAATTTGATATTTTTATTCAAATTGATATTTTTATTATATATTTTTGACTAAATTGAGACAAAAATTAAAATAAAGGGATCAAATTGAGAAAGTGCAAATGACACCTAACATATAAGTGACATGTGTCATTGTCACATCACTCTGTCACTACCACATGGCACAATGACAGCTTAACACGTGACAAATTTTTTTATTTTTTAAAAAAAATTCAAAAAATAAAAATAAAACTAAAAAGTCAAAAAATCCAAGAATTGACATATGGAACCTCCTCTAACGGTGTTACTGTACCACTAACGGAAGTGACCAAATTGAGACCAAAAAAAATAAAGGGACCACATTGAGATTTTGCTACCAAAATTATGACAACAAAAAAATTTATTTATTTATTTATTTATTATTATTATTTTCTACAATATACTTATAAAATTTAGAGACAAAATTATACAATGATATCTAATTATACTTAACTATTATTTATTTATTATTTTCTATATTATACTAAAAAAATTTGAAACATAATTTTACAATAACATATAACATAATTAAAATATTCACATATATATATATATATATATATATATATATATATATATATTTACAATATTATATGCATCCTATATCCACACCGTTTAGTACATCTTATATTTCCTACACTAGAAGAGGAATGAGTGTTATTTATTTACAGTTTCCCCCTCATATAATGGCTTTCAAAAAGGTGGAGGGAAAATGTTATGGATAGGGTTCACTTGGACTGTTGAGGGTAAATAGAAGGTAACTCCGATTTGTCCTTCAATGATAATCGGCACGTTTGCAGTAGAGAGAAAAGTAATAGTAGAGTTTCCCGGTAAGTTTCCCGTTCCCTGAAATGTTATAGAATTATTCACTGCATTGGTTTGTCATGCATTCCCTAAGAAAACAGCCACAATGTCGACGAATAAGGGATCAAGCATGTTGGGAGCAACCATCTATAATAAGGTTATAAAATTTTGTTTTTCACACACAATCATAAAATAGGGAAGTGAGACAAATATCACATAAAAAATATATAACATATCATAATAAGATAAAATGAAATGAAAATTCTCCCAAATCCATAAAACTAGATTTTATCATACTTTATAAAGATATTCATTAATTTTGTAGTGACTAGTCAGGATAAATGAGCTCATGACCAACAAAGTAATTCAAGAACATCTCATCTTGAGTAATACTAACTCGTTTAAATCCTCAAGGTCATACCTCCAACTACAATAATCAAATCTTTATTTATCATAAATTTTATTTCAATATTAAACCATATAATTATATAAATAAATAGATAGATAGATTAAGGAATAATTAAAGCAAATATAAATAAATAAAAAGGACTGGTACGTAATTAGAGATAAATATAAATAAGTAAAAAAGAGTAAATATAAATTGAATAAATAGGACCAGTGCACAACTGGAGATGAATATAAATAAATAAATAGGAACGAGAACTAAATATAAATTAGAATGAGGTTACGGACACCTCACTTAAGATAAATATAGAGATAAAAATAATTGTGAACAAATAAAAATAATCATAGTAAAAAGATAAAATGATAAATGTCTCATTCCCTTACCTTATTTATTGTGAAAGATATACAAGGTTGTATTGAGACTTTGATTATATATTTTCTTTTTTTTTTCTTTGTTGCACTCACACCACCTATTTCTTAATACTGGATGAACTTCTTTCATATCACCAAACTCTCTCTATATTTTTTTCCTTTGTTACGTTCTACCACTTTTCACACTTTCGCTCCATTCATCTCTCACCCTTATTTATATGCATTAACGTAATCATTATAGGTAGTTTAAATGTAACTATATTTTGTAAACACTATTCCCTTAGGTTTGCTTTTAACATTTAGTTTCAGATATTTTTTCTTTTACATTAATGATCATCAGAATAGATAAGGATTGCACTTACCATGTGCAACCTTATCACTCTTTTTTTTTTATTATTAATTGCAGAAACTAATAATTATGTTAAAAATACATTTATAGTATATATACAATATTATTAGTTTACTAGTTTACGTTACTGAATTCTTTTGTAACAATGACAATTTTGAAGATGTTAGCATTTAAATTACTTTTATAATTAAAAGGGTTAAATATGTTTTTCGTCCCTTAACTTTTAGTGAATTTTGGAAATAGTCCATTCCAAAACTTTAGACCAATTTAGTCCTTTATCTTTCAAAATACGTGGATTTAGTCCTTTTAATCAAATTTTGTTAAGTTTATTTGACATTTCAAGCGTGTTTCATAATAATATTTGACTTAACATTAAAGCAAAAATGTGTTAAACAATATAAACAACTCAAATACAATCCTAAAATGTGTACGAAACATCAAATAAACCTAACAAAATTTGATTAAAAGGACTAAATCCATATATTTCGATAGATGAAGGACAAAATTGGTCCAAAGTTTCGAAATGGACTAATTCCAAAAATCATTAAAAGTTAAGGGACCAAAAACAAATTTAACCCTAATTAAAATAATTGATGCCTATATAACCAAACATGTAGTATAAACTTATTATTAGTTAAATAGTCCTCTATAATTATAATTATCCTATTTATATGCTTACAAATTATTATTATAGATATATTGTTATTTATAATAATAATAATAATTTTTATTTTAAATAATATATATATATATATATATTATTGTATTTTATCTTTGGATGTTACAATTCCCCTCCACTTACAAAAATTTCATCCTCGAAATTTGTTTTTATTGACTAAAATAAATGAGGATAAATTCCTCTTATTGTTTCTTCTAATTACCATGTAGTATCTCCATTAGCTTGATTCCAAATGACTTTTACTAGAGGGATGTGTCTGTCTCTCAGCTCTTTGACCTTCTTGTCCACAATATGTACAAGCATTGCGTCAAATGTAAGGTTATTCTTTAATTGTACTGTATCAGGTCACATGAGTTGGGTCAGAAATATATTTTCTTAATTGAGACACATGAAAAACATTATGAAAGTTGGAAAAGAACGGGGGTAAACAAATTTGATAAGCAATAGGACCTATCTTTTTAAGAATTTGGTAAGGACCAATGAACCGGGGAGTAAGTTTCTTTGATTTAATCACTCTACCAATTCTAGTGGTTCATGTTACTTTCAAGAATACATGATCACCTTCTTGAAATTCAAGAGGTCGTCTTTTCTTGTTAGCATAAATTTTTTGTCTACTTTGAGTTTCTCTCAATTTGTCCCTGATCATGTCAGGACCTAATACTAAATTTTCACCAGTCTCAAACCAACACATAGGTGTTATACATTTTCTCCCATATAATGCCTCACAGGGTGTCATACCTATGCTATAATGAAAACTATTGTTATAGGTGAACTCAATCAAAGGTAGGCATCGATCCCAACTACCAGAATCTTCTAACACACAAGCTCTCAGTAAATCTTCCAAAGATTGGATTGTTCTTTCTGATTGTCCATCAGTTTAGGGATGATATGCTGAGCTAAGATGGAGTTTAGTCCTTAAGGCCTTATGTAAGCTTCCTCATAACTTAGAAGTAAATATAGGATCCCTATCAGACACAATACTTGTTGGAACTCCATGCAACCTCACAATTTCTCTTATGTACAATTCAGTCAATTTCTCCAATGAATACCTGATGTTAATGGGTAAGAAGTGAGCAGACTTTGTTAATCTATCCACGATAACCCATATGGAATCAAATTTTTGAATGGTTCGTGGCAAGCCAACTACAAAATCCATTATTATACTATCTCAATTCCATTCAGGTATATCTAAGGATTGTAGCATTCATGCTGGCTTTTGGTGTTCTATTTTAGCTTTTTGACAAACTATTTTGCTACATATTGTGCCACTTCCCTTTTCATTTTGGGCCACCAATAGGTTTTCTTGAGGTCTTGATACATTTTTGTTGTGCCCAGATGCATGCTTAATTTGCTTTTATGTGCTTCCTCTAGAATCATTTTCTTAATTTCTTCATTGTTGGGTACACACATCCTATCCTTAAATCTCAAAGTTCATGTCCTATCTATGCCAAAATTCTCTCCATCTTTTTGTCTTATCAATTTCTTTTTCTTTTGAATGAACTCATCACTTTTCTGTGCCTCATGGATTTGTTTTTGTAAATTGTTAGTGATTCTGGATGGAGTTTAATTGCATTTTAGCATGGCTTAGGGTGACCAAAAAATTCATGTCTCTAATTATTTCTAACAAATTCATCTCATGAATCATTAGTGAGGAGATATGTAAAGATTTTCTGCTTAAAGCATCTGCCATTACATTTGCCTTACTTGGATGATACTATAATTCAAAATCATAATCTTTCAGAAATTCCACCCATCTCCTTTGTTTCATATTTAATTCCTTTTGGTCAAACAAGTATTTGAGACTCTTATGATCACTAAAAACTTAGAACTTACCACCATAGACATAATGTCTCCATATTTTAAGTGCAAAAACAATGGCAGTTAGTTATAAATCATGGGTTGGGTAATTTTTCTCATGTGTTCTTAATTTTCTAGAAACATATGCCACTACCCTTCTATATTGCATAAGAACACAACCTAATCCCATTTTGGAAGCATCACAATATATAACAAAGTGTCCAGTAGGATCAGGTAATGCTAAAATAGGAGAAGTGGTTAATCTTTTCTTGAGTTCTTGAAAAACTATTCTCACATTTTTATGTCCACACAAAAGCTTGGCCCTTTTTGGTGAGTTGGGTTAAAGGCATAGCTATTTTAGAAAATCCCTCAATGAATCTTCTATAATATCCTGCCAAATCAAGAAAATTGTGAATCTTAGTCACTATTTTTTGTGGTTCCCATTGTAAACCTGTTGCTACTTTAGTCAGATCCACTAACACTCCCTTATTGGAAATCACATGTCCTAAGAATTTTACTTCCTCTAACCAGAATTCACACTTAGAAAATTTGGCATATAATTTCTTTTCTTTCAAGATTTGCAAGA
Source organism: Vigna unguiculata (assembly GCF_037176805.1). Taxonomy (NCBI): domain Eukaryota; kingdom Viridiplantae; phylum Streptophyta; class Magnoliopsida; order Fabales; family Fabaceae; genus Vigna; species Vigna unguiculata. Next base: position 10,121,817 of record NC_140798.1, on the reverse strand, counting down.
CAATCTTAAGGTGTTCCTCATGTTCCTTAAGAGTCTTAGAATAAATAAGAATGTCATCTATAAAAACAACCACAAATTGATCTAAAAATGGATGGAAGATCCTATTCATATAATCCATAAATATTGCAGGAACATTGGTCACACCAAAAGGCATCACTTGATATTCACAATGGCCATACCTAGTTCTGAAAGTAGTTTTTTGTATGTCTTCTACTTTTACTCTAATTTGATGATATCTTGACCTTAAATCTATCTTAGAAAATACAAAGGCTCTTCGTAATGGTCCATCAAGTCATTTATTCTAGGAATAGGGTATTTATTCTATATAGTAAATTTATTTAATTGACGGTAATCTACACACAATCTAAAACTTTCATCTTTCTTCTTAACTAGTAAAATTGGGGCTCCCCACAGTGATGCACTAGAACGAATGAACTATTTTTCAAGTAACTCTTCCAATTGTTTCTTCAGTTTTGCTAATTCATAGGGTGACATCCTATATGGTGCTATAGATATTGGTCCAGTTCCAAGCATCAAATTTATTGAAAAATCAATTTCTCTATTGGGTGGTAAACTAGGAATATCATTGGGAAAGACTTCAGGAAAACTTTGAACAACTGCTATATTTTTCAACTCAACTTCCTCTTTTATTTCGATAGAATATAATAACAAGTAACATTGAATTTTATTCCTTAAAGGCTCACTTTTTGAATTGGTGGGTGATTTTAAAAGATTCTTAGAGTTTGGAAATGTTACTAATTTCTCAGCACAATTCAAAAGGACTTGATTGGAAGATAACCAGTCCATACCAAAGATTACATCTAATTCAGATAAAGGTAGACATATGAAATTCACAAGGAATTTTCTATTCTTAATGAACAGTGGATAGTCTAAACAAACTTTATTGGTAATTATCGAGTCATTTGTGGGAGTTGAAACAACCAAAGTAGTTTTTAGAAAAGAGGTCGACATATTAAGATGTTTAACACAATAACTGGAAATGAATGACTTAGTTGCACCCGAGTCATACAGTACATTTAAAGTTTTTTCTTTAATAAAACACATACCTTGAATAAGATCATGGTTTTCAGCAGCTTCAGCTCCCGTCATGGTGTACACTCTTCCTATTATGGTAGGTCTTGTCTTGGTTGCAGCTGGATTGAATGTGACTTCTGTTGTCCACACTCAGAGAATAGGTGACCAGGTTTCTCACACTTGAAATATACTGGTCCCTTAAGATGACAATCTTTAGCATGATGACCTTGTTCGCATTTAAAGCATCTGATATGATCATATACAAGTCTACTAGAACTTTCTGATGAAGATTGGTTGGATTGGGTCCTCCATTGTGTGCGATTGTAAGGTTTTCCCTTATTGTGTTTATTTTTATTTGTCTGAGGTTCAAAATACTTTGGTTTGATATTTTGGTTGTTCTCAAAATCTTCCAAAAATCTACACTTATGAATAAGCGTAGGAAAATCAACAATTTCTAGTATTCCTACTACTTTTCTCAATTCATCCCTAAGTCCATTTTCAAACTTTATACACTTCATCCTTTCCTCTGGGTAATAAAAGAAAGTAGAGTATTTTCCTAATTCTTCAAACTTGGAAGCATATTCTTCTACTGTCATACTTCCTTGCTTCAAGTACATAAACTTTATTTCTTTTGATCTCCTCACATCATTAAGGAAATATTTTTCTAAAAACTTTGTTCTAAATACATCCCATGTAATAATTATTCTTCCTCCTTCAATTAATCACCTAGTACTATCCCACCAATATTCAGCTTCTCCTATTAACATGAATACAACATAATTCACCTTTTGGTTGTCAACACAGTTTATAACTCAAAATATTTTCTCCATCTTCTTAATCCATAATTCAACTTTTTCTGGATCATATCCTCCAGAAAATTGTGGGGGTTTGTTTCTCCAAAATTCAGCTAAACCTTGTGATTCAGGGTTTCTTTCAAGTCTTTGATTCCTTATTAGAACAACAGCCATCTCTCGGATAGCTTGCATTGCTTCAGTATTCATTGTTCCATCTATTGTTTGTCATCTAAAATTGTATGAGTTAGTAAAAAAAAATATAATGAGCACATTGCACAGATCTTGCATGAAACGTTGCTTTAATACCATTTAATGTGACGAAAAAAAATTATTTATTTATTATTATTATTTCTGCAATATACATATAAAATTTAGAGGCAAATTATACACTAATATCTAATTATACTTAACTACTATCTATCTATTTATTTATATTATTTTCTATATTATACTAAAAAAATTGAAACATAATTTTACAATAACATATCACATAATTAAAATATTCATATAATATATATATATATATATATATATATATATATATATATATATATTTACAATACTGTATGCATCTTATATCCACACTATTTAGTACATCTTATATTTCCTAATTAGAAGAGGAAGAAGTGTTATTTATTTACAGTTTCCCCCTCATATATTGGCTTTCAAACAGGTGGAGGGAAAAGGTTATGGATAGGGTTCACATGGACTATTGGGGGTAAATAGAAGGTAAATCCGATTTGTCCTTCGATGAAGATTGGCGCGTTTGGAGCAGAGAGAAAAGTAATAGTAGAGTTTCTCATTCCCTGAAATATTACAGAATTATTCACTACAGTGGTTTGTCATGCAATCCCCGGGAAAACAGCCATAATGTCTGTGAAGAAGGGATCAGGCATGTTGGAAGCAGCCATCTATGATAAGGTTATAAAATTTTGTTTTTCACAAACAATCATAAAATAGGAAAGTGAGACAAATATCACATAAAAAAATATACAACATATCATAATAAGATAAAATGAAATGAAAATTCTCCCAAATCCATAAAATTAGATTCTATCATACTTTATAAAGATATTGATTAATTTTGTAGTGACTAGTCAGGATAAATGAGCTCATGGCCAACAAAGTAACTCAAGAACATCTCATCTTGAGTAATACTAACTCGTTTAAATACCCAAGGTCATACCTTCAACTACAATAATCAAATCTTTATTTATCACAAATTTTATTTCAATATTAAACCATATAATTATATAAATAAATAAATAGATAGGATCAATGAATAATTAAAGTAAATATAAATAAATATAAAGGACCATTACGTAACTGGAGATAAATATAACACCTCACTTAAGGTAAATATAGAGATGAAAATAATTATGAACAGATAAAAATAATCATAGTAAAAAGATAAAATAATAGATGTCTCATTCCCTTACCTTATTTATTGTCAAAGATATACCAAGGTTGTATTAAGACTTTGATGATATATTTTCTTTTTTTTTCTTTGTTGCACTCACACCACCTATTTCTTAATATTGGATGAACTTGATTCATATCACCAAACTCTCTCTGGTTTTTTTTCCTTTGTTATGTTCTACCACTTTTCACACTTTCACTCCATTCATCTCTCACCCCTATTTATATGTATTAACATAATCATTATAGGTAGTTAAATTTAACTATATTTTATAAACACTATTCCCTTAGGTTTGCTTTCAACATTTGGTTTTAGATATTTTTTTTCTTTTACATTAATGATAATCATAATAGATAAGGATTGCACTTAACATGTGCAACCTTATAACTTTTTTTTATTATTAATTGCATAAACTATTAATTATGTTAAAAATAAATTTATAGTATATATACAATGTTATTAGTTTATTAGTTTACGTTACTGACTTCTTTTATAACAGTGGTAATTTTGAAGATGTTAGCATTTAAATTACTTTTATAATTAAAATAAATTGATGCCTATATAACCAAACATGTAGTATAAACTTATTATTAGTTAATTAGTCCTCTATATTTATAATTGCCTTATTTATATGCTTACAAATCATTATTTTAGATATATTGTTATTTATAATAATAATAATAATTTTTATTTTAAATAATATATATATATATATATACACACACACACACACATATATATATATATATATATATATATATATTATTTTATTTTATCTTTGGATGTTACAAAAATGGGGACCTAACAATCTTAATTCAACATGGATTCCTCTAGAGCTTTCAGATGACACATGCAAGCCCCTAACCTCACACATTCATTACAAAAACCAAAAAGACTCTAAAAAGACAAAAGATGAACTTTCTCTTTTAGATAAATTGGTTGGGTACAAAGATTTTTTCGCCAGGAGTCCAATGGTGTACTCCGATTTTCAAATAGATAAGATGAAGGATGGAGCAAAAAATGTAGAGAAAAGCTAGAGAAAAGGTTTATAAAAAAAGTTTCTAGGAGATGGTGATTCTTATAAAATGCAACTCAATTAATAGAAATCTCTATTGATAATATGACTTCTATTTACAATATGAGTTCTATTAATAAAATAATCAAGTGTCATCTTTTAAGACCACTTCTACTCTTTGCTATTTTCTAAGTCCTTGTAGATAGTGATGGTGTTGGAACCATGATTAAGTTAGATTATACAAATTATTCAACATGGAAATCCCTCATGGAATATTTGTTAATTTGTAAAGACTTGTATGATCGTATTGAGAAAAGGTGTTAAACCAGCAAATAAATCTGAGGGAGATTGGAAGAGATAAATACGAAAATTGTTGGCACGATTAGGCAATGGATATATCAATATATTTATCATCAAGTATTAGGTGATACTCTTGCTGACAACTTATGGAAGAGATTAGGAGAATTAGTTGCGTCTAAAAATTCGTTGAAGAAAGCATTCCTTATTATGAAACTAGTAAACTTAAAATACAAGGATGGTTCCTTAGTGGTAGAGCACTTTAGTAGTTTTGAGAATATGGTGAATCAGTTGATCACTATAGAGATTATATTAAATGATGAGCTATTAGCATTGTTGTTGCTTAGCTCATTACTTGATAGCTACAAGACATTGGTGGTATCTTTGAGTAAATCTACTCCTAATGGAAAATTGAATTCTAACATGGTCAAAGATAGCCTCTTAAATAAAGAAACTACGAAGGTAGTAGTAAGGTTATCTTTTATACTCAAAATGAAGGCTTAGTTATAGATTCAAGAGGAAGAAACATGTATAAAAATTCTAAAAGATTTAATGAACGTTCTAAATTTCTTATCGTAGTAAGTTAAAAGGGAAATCAAGGTCAAAGAAAAACATCACATTTTTCCATTGTAATCAACTAGGATATGTGATTAAAGAGTGTGTGATCCTCAAGCAAGAGAGATCAAGGAATAGAGGAAATAATAATAATAATAAAGGAGAAGATAAAGATAAAACCACAACAACATTTGTGATTGATGGTGAAGTTGACATTGTTTATAAAGATGATTTTATTAATCTCACTAAAACTGTGATTATTTCACATCCTATATTGTTGGAGATTTTGGACATATGAAGATGGGAAACCAAGGGGTAACCAAGGTTGTTGGCATTGGTGAAATTTGGTTGGAGATTAATATCGGATTCCCACTACATTTGAAGAACCTTAGATATATTCTTAATATTTGCCTCAGCTTGATCTCTATACAAGTACTTGATGAAGATGTTTATCATAATTCCTTTGGTGATGGAAAAATGAGGTGAACTAAAGGGAAAATGGTGGTTGCAAAAGGAAAGAAGAAAAATACTCTTTATTGGACATCAACAAAGTTGTCTACGCCTCAAGAGAATGCAGTTCCGGATTGTTCCATAAAACTTTGGCATAAATGAATTGGTCACTTGACTGAGATGGGCCTTGTTGCACTTTCAAGATAGGGGCTGCTTTCCATTAAAGGTACATCTCTTAAAACTTGTTCCATAAAACTTTGGCATAAACCAATTGGTCACTTGACTGAGATGAGCCTTGCTACACTTTCAAGATAGGGCTTGCTTTTTGTTAAAGTTATATCTCTTAAAACTTGTTCGGATTGTCTTGTTGGTAAGCAACATAGAGTTTTTTTCGCATTTATCATCCACGTAGAAGACTACATGTCCTAGATTTAATTCACACTGATGTCTTCACTATGGATTCTAATTTAATTAGTGGTTGCTCTTATTTTGTCACTTTTATTGATGGCCATTCTAGAAAGGTTTGAGCTTTTGTTTTAAAATCCAAAGACCAAGTACTTTATGTGTTCAAGCATTTGCATGCACATATTGAAAGAGAAGCAGGCAAGTTATTGAAATATGTTAGAGTAGATAATGGTGGTGAATACAGGGGTCTTTTTAAGCATTATTACAAAGAGAATGACATCAACCTTGAGAAGACATTTTCAAAGACACCTTAACACAATGGGGTTGCAAAGAGAATGAACAATTAATGATAGAATTACATGCATGCCCTCTCATGCAAAATTGTCTAAATCTTTATGGGATGGGGCATTGAGAACTGTAGTGGACCTGATTAACCTTTCTCAGTATATTCTTGTTCATGGTGATGTCCTTTAGAGGGTGTGGAAGGGGAAATATGTCTCCTATCGTCATTTGATAGTATTTGGCGTCAAAACATCTATTCATATCCTTAGAGATGACAAATCTAAGCTTGATGGAAAGTCTAAACAATGGATCTTCCTTGGTTATGGTCGTGATGATTTTGGTTACAAATTTTGGGATCTAATTGACAAGAAGATTGTTAGAAGCCGAGATGTTATTTTTCTTGGGGACTGAACCATTGACGATATTGATAAGAAAGAGAAGCCAAAATAGATTACACATGGATTCATTGATGTTGAACTAGAACCTCCTGCCAGAGTTATTGATCATGGGGAAGATAGGCATGTAGATTTAGATAATGAAGTTCATATGCCCCGAGACTCGAGTTAATGAACCAACTAAAGTAGCTCCTCCTGAACTACCTTGGAGCCTCTCTTGAGAAGATCTGTTAGAGAGAGACATCCTTCACAAAAGTATTCCCCTCATAAGTTTGTTCTACTAACTAATAGGGAGAGATTGAAAATTATAAAGAAGCTTTGTCACATGAAGAGAATGACAAGTGGTGCAAAGTCATGCAAGAGGAGATGAAATCCTTGCATGAGAATCATACACTTGAATTGGTGAAGTTGCCCTCGAGGAAAAAGAGCACTAGAAAATTAATGGGTGTCAAATTGAAATTAGAGGAGAATAGCTCACAACTAAGATATAAGGCAAGGTTTGGTTGTGAAGGGCTTTAGTAAGAAGAATGGAATTGATTTTGTAAAGATATTTCCACTTGTGGTTAAAATATCTTAAAAAAATTTGTACATGGTTTGGCAACATGTTTAAATTTAGAAATTGACATACGTGATGTAAAAATAGCCTTTCTTCACAGTGACTTTGAGGAAGAGGTCTATATGGAACAATTTGAAGGTTTTGTGATGAAGGATTATCTTGTTCCTTTTTAAGATTATTGAATATGGTGTGAGTTGATTAAGAAAGCTAAGTGAAATCCCCACTGGACATTAAGATAGCAAGCTATCTAGATGTGAAGGTTCCTTTCACAAAGCTCAAGAGAAGAAGATGATGGATTGATTCAAAACAAAAAAGAAATGGAAAACACATAAACCATAGAAAACCAAGAACAATTAAAGGAGGAAGAAAACATAAAATGGAAAGGAAAGGAATGGTAAAAATGTGAGAAGCACGCCACTACAAGGCTAGGCTAGAAGTCATGGCAACCTTGAAGATGAGTGGATGTGTGTCGCCACTTGTTATGAAAGATAAGGCTTAAAAGTATTCACTCCCAAGGGAGGAAACTCTTACAAATGGTTGAGACACAAGAGTGTTTTTACTTCAAAAATGTTCAACCCTTTTACATGTCTAGGAGCACCCCTTATATAGAAGAGTTTAGGGGCCTCTAAGCAAATAAAATATACCTAAGGATGTCTCTACAAAAACCTAACCCTAGCTTCTAGAAGCTAGGTCAAATAAGGTTACAAAAATGAGAGACAAAAGAGCCAACTATGGTGTGTGCAAGGCTAATTTCGTTCTAGCACAAAAGGAGACAAAGAATGTGTCTCATATGTCTCCAAAAAGTGGCCAAAGTGTGCTAAAAACAAAGGAGACTAAAGGTACATAGGTACACTTGCTTCATGCCTTTTACTTTATGCTTTATACCTTTGCTTTACTCTCTCCTCCACATCATTTATGCTCCCTAATCACCATGCGCCACCTAGCATTGCTTTCTTACTCCTAATTAACCTACAAAGCAAATAAACATAGATTAGCATGTTGGCTTAAGTCAAGTCAACTATAGTCAACAAGTCAAACCTAGTCAAAGGTCAACAAGTCAACTAAAATTGATTCAACTAAGTCAACTTAGGGAATCAAAAATAACAAACACAAATGAAAGGGATGAAGGATTAGTGAACTTCCTTTCTAAACATGCTTAGTCTTCTTAAGCATGTGCCTTCATCCTTGGTTGGGGTCAATCCTTCATCATTTTGTAATCAAAGGTAAAGAGAGTCTTATCTATAGATTAAGAATGAGCTTGTATAGGCTCAAACAAGCTCCAAGACAATGGTATATAAAATTTGATTCCTTCATGATAAACCAAAGGTGTGACAAAACTTATTATGATGGAAAGAAGTTTTCTAATAGAAAAATTATTATTCTCTTGCTTTATGTTGATGACATGTTGATTGTTGGTCTTAACAAGAATGAGATTCAAAGTCTTAAAAGATAGTTGAGCAAGTCCTTTGCAATGAAGGATTTAGGTCCTAAAAAACATGTACATGGCATGAGAAGTATTAGAGAGATTTAATGTGAATAGTTCTAAGCATGTTAGCACTCCACTTGCAAATTATTTCAAGTTGAGCTTAAAACAATGTCCTAAAAGTGACAAAAAGAAAGAAGAAATGCAGAAGATTCCATATTCATCTATAGTTGGTAGTTCAATATATGATATGGTGTGTACAAGGCCAAATAATGCTCATATTGTTGGTGTTGTGATTCATTTTCCCGTTAATCCTGGAAAAGAGCATTGGCAAGTTGTGAAGTATGTATCTGAAAGGTACTTCCAAAGTTTGTTTATGCTTTAGAGTGGTAAGCGTATGTTGAATGGTTACACAAATGCATACATGGTTATGGATTCTAAGAAGTCTACTTCTAGTTATGTGATGACTTTTGTAGGGGAAGCAGTGTCATGGCAATCCAGACTACAAAAATGTGTTGTTCCATCTTTTGTAGAGGCGGAATGCATTGTGGTTATAGAAGCTTCTAAGGAGCTCTTGTGGATTGAAAAATTCCTTCAAAAATTGAGATTATCATAAGAAAAATATATTTTGTATTGTGATAATCAAAGTGCAATCCATATCAACAAGAACTCAACCTTTCATTCAAGGTCAAAGCATATTAAAGTTTGGTATCATTAGATAAAGGGCACATTAGAGATGAAACAATTATCATTAGAGAAAATTCATACTAACGAGAATGGGTTAGATGTGATGACAAAGATCTTCACTACATGAAAATTTATAATCTGTGAGGAAGCCAATTTGGTTGACTATGGCCCTAACTAATTGATGAGGGGGAGATCACTAATTCATTGGGCCCACGCAGACTTAATCAAAGAAAAATAAAAATAAAAGGGAGTCAAAGTATTTATTTGCAGTGTAATTTTTTCCCATTGCTAGTACACTAACTACTGCATTAAATTGTTTTGAATGCCAACCAAAGTTTGTCTTCTTGTTCCTTCATTCTTTGATAAATTCAAAAGCCATGATATTCAACAATGATCATTCATTCTCTACTTGAGAGCCTCTAGTGAGAAAAGAAAAGAAGCTACCAAGGAGTGAAGAAGAAGAAGAGAATAACCAGTGTATCTTATGCAAGTTTGTGTAGAAAAGCTAACTTGGAGAAAATTTTTTTTCCATATCTCATATACTAGGATTTCCTCTATTGTTTCGTTAAGTACCCATTGGAGTTTTCTTGTGTTTTTATCTACCGTGTTGGTAAAAAGAATATTTTTTCCATTGTTCCTTGGAAGCCGCAAGAGAACTTGTGATGTACTCATTAGCTATTATTAGTGGAATATTTTACTGGACTAGGTCCCATGAGTTTTTCCTTCATCTTGAAGTTTTTCCACATTAAAAAGTTTTTGTGTATATTGGTTTCTCCCTTCACTATTTTGTGCATCTTATTTTTACACATGTTTTTTATTTAGGGAAGATTTGGTTTGGGTTTTGCTTTCACTTGTTATTAATCTAATACTTACAAATCCCTCTGTAATTATGTTAAAATCACCTTGAATGGGGTCTCCTGATCACCATCATTTCTACGTTGTTTAGGTCCTTCATTTGGGACAACCTTATCTTTTTTGTTTTCTTCTTAGTGATTCAGACATCTTTCTTTGATGAGTCATTTGATCTCTCGAATTAAGGTAAAACTTTTTGTGGGCTTTCGGAAATATGAACAATTTTACTTACCTTAGATGGGTCTAAGAAGGTCATTTTTGAAATTTTTTTATATGCAATATAAATTATTTCCATTTGACCAACTTATATAGCTTAGACCCAAATATATCATTATTTGGACTAATATATTAAGAGATCAATCTCTTTATAAATTCATTCAATCCTTCATGTCAATATTACTACTTGAAACTACCCTTACCGTTAACCTTCCTCCTTATGTTATGCTATGAAAAAACTATATGATTATAATATATAATTTAATTTTAGTAAGTTGTATTTCTATTTAATTGAAAATTTAGTTAGTACAAGAATTTCATTAAGTATCAAGAGAGTATTGTTTACGATTATATATCTGTTGGTAAACTCTTATTTACATTTTAAATTACCAATGGATATTTCAGTCAATTGGAAATTCAACTGTAAAATACATTGAAAAGATCCATCAGTAAATTACAATAATTAATTTTGATAGATATTTTCATCGGTAACTTATTGTCACAATTATCGACAGATAAATCTGTTAGTAAAGTCGTCGGCACTTTGGCCGGCAAATTTCCCACCCAATTTGATGATTTTTTTTTTGTATTATGGGGAGTTGGATAAGAAGAAGAAAAGAAGAAGTTAACAAGAGGAAGAACAAAAAGAGGTGGTGGTGGCTAGGGGATGAAACAAAGGCTTTCCTATTATGCACGCTAGTGACACTAAGGCTCATAAGTGACAAACGTCGAGAAAAGATGATTGGGTAGTGATGGTGGTGGCCTAGGGGTGACGTGTAAAAGGAGGATGTTGGTAACGTGCAGTGCTGTTGCCGATGAGGTGTAGATGGGGGATGTCGGTGATGGTGGTGGACAAAGTTAAAGAAGGAGGTGAAGGACGAAGATGTGGTGGAAGAAGAAAAGGAAAAAAGGAGGATGAGACCCCAAAAAATGAAAATGACCTGAGGTACAGACTTTGGGTGGCGATTGACCTATAGCAAGGAGAAAAAATTGATGGAATAAGGAAAAAGAAAAGGAAAAGGAGGAGGAAAAAGAAGACTCAATCGCACATTTTAGCGATAGAGATAACCTACATTTTTTATCAATAAATATTTACCGACATATTTATGTCCGTTTGTAATTATGGACGAATGTATGTATAATAAAATTTATTGATGGATTTTTGTCCATTAATAAATCATATTTATCGACAATATTTTGTTATTACCGACATACTATGACTACGAATAATACACTATATCTCCTTGTTAATTATTAAATTATATATATATATATATATATATATATATATATATATATATATATATATTGTTGTTGGTAACTATACATGTAATAACCGAACTCTAAAGATTTAATTAACTTTTCAAGCATTAATCTCCTCTATAAGGATGCTACAAGAAAGCATCACATTTATATAAAAGTAGCATAAAATAATATATTAGGTTTTTTCACCAATCTAAAGAATTTTTCATTTTCTAAATATCTAATCAATATTCCCCCTCTCTTTTTCTTATCATTGATCGTATTTATTACATATCTTTCTATTTCTCCAAACAAGCACTTAATTATTTTTGTTAAATTTTTTAATCTTTATACCGATGGTCAACAAAGTATAGCGCACTTGTTTCTCAAAATGGATAAGATTTGTACACCTACTCATCTGCACACACAACTCAATTATTATATATAAACTATGCTCATTTTCAAAGCTCAGAAATCAGAATTGACTCAAGTCTTTGGCCAATTTTGAACTTCTAGGTCAAAGACAAACTCATATATGCAAAAGTCACACACTATAGAAGATCCTTATGAACATTTTCTTTTGGACAAACAACGTGTTGCACAACCTGGATTCAAATTTTAGTACCAAATCATTCTCAGATACATTCACTCTTTTATATTTGGACAAATTTTAAAAAATACAATTAAAACTAACAAAAACTTTTATTTTAGTCAAAATTAATTTATGCGTAAATTAAAAAAAAAATTATGGAAGAGAAACTGTTGCTCATTATCTCATGCATAGATTAATTCACAATTTTAGTTATAGCGTATCTTAGTGTTTATAATTTTAAAACAATATCAGTGTAAACTTATTTATTATAAAATGATAAAAAACTTATTGTTAAGTAATGAAACGAATAACGTTAAAATGTTGATCTCTTTATCTTCACGTTTCTGTATTTATACGAAAACGTTTTCAAGAAAATTTTATAATTAATCCGATATATTATTTTTATTAATCTTGCATTCCATTGAAACATTTTCACTCAAAAAATAGTATTTCTATTTGGCTACACAAATATAAAAAAAAATCATATAAATAAGTAAGAGATAATATATATATATATATATATATATAATAACTTACAATAGAAAAATTAACTTTAACTCATTCTTAATATTAATACTCATATATATTTACATTTTATATTTATTAATTAATTTAAGTGTATTTAGTATTGTAATTTATTCTCACTCGTACACTAAAAATATATGTAATACTTATTCTAAATGAATAATTTTCTATATTTACTTCCACCTGCAAGTAATTATATATATATATATATATATATATATATATATATATATATATATATATATATATATATATAAATCTTCACTTTATAACGTATGATGATGAAAGTTTTAACATGTAAATAACTTTATTGTATACTTATTTACATTAGATAATCATATAAAATTGTGTAACAAAGTTTTTCAATCTGTAGTTTCTATCTGTTTGCATTATGCAACCGTTATGTTCTGTGTTTTAAATATTTAGGGTTTATCTGAGCATGCAGAGCAAGGAAAGCATGGTTCAGTATTCTAGTTTAGTAGTATGCTAAATAAAAGTGTGAAAAGAATATAAGCCTAAGACTTGACTAAAAAACGTTTATTACATGCTGGCACTTTTTTTTTCCATGTGCAAATTGCTTTTCCACTTGTATGTGATTGCTCATTAGTCATTTTCAATTTTTGACTTAATCACTGTGAATTATTGTATGGAGCACTCGTAGTTAGACCAAAACTTGACTCTAAATCATCTTTTAATCAAAATTAACAAACTTTTCAATATGAAAATTAGTATAATAACTGTCATGTCCTATCAAATTTACAAGTCAATAATTTCAATATTTCTTTTTTTTTTACAATAATATAATTGAGTTATATATATATATATATATATATATATATATATATATATATATATATATTCATCTATAATTTTGTGTTCACTTATTAAAAAATAAAATTTATAAATATACTCACGATTATGTATAACTCAAATATATATTGGAGGTGTAAAATCCATTTTCTTTTTCTATTATTTTAGTGGTAATCAGTTGAATAAAAAGGGTAAAGTCAACCCACTTTTTTTTTTTTTCAGAAACCCTTTTAGTTTCTACTATATTCTTCTTTCAACTGTCTCCACTCTTCCAATCCACTATTCTTCTCCCTTTCTTACTCTTTTCCTTTTTCTTGAAATAAAAGTTGAGTTAGAGTCATTGCGGAGTCCCCTAGAGAGCTAAGCTGACATCTCATTTTTTTGTGTAAGTTGAACTCCAAACTTCCATCTTTTCTTCTTTTCCATTCATATAGTGTGGTTATGTCTTGGGGTCTTCCTTAGAGCCTTATTTTCGTCTACCTATGTTCTTGTTTTTCAGCTCTTTAGGTTGTTGTGGGGTTGTGGTGTTCCTTCCACCTAGGGCCTTCTTCCCATCGTGATTTATATCAGTTTCGAGGTGAGAAAAGCTAGGGTTTTAAAGTTTTTTAAGTGTATTGCATGTTTTTGGTCATGAATCGTGTTTAAAGTGTTGGTTTGATGTTTGTGATTGTGTGGAAATGAATTGTATGTTGTTTGGTTGGGATTTCTAGTTGTGCATGCACGAACTGGTGAGAGTCTTCTATTCTCGCCCAGGTGAGGAACCTCTAGCCCAAGCGAGAATAGCATAAAACTTCCTTGTGTTGGTGTGCCAGTTGTTGCTCAAGCAAGAGTAGTCTCGCTTAAGCGAGAAAGCCTACCTTAAGTGAGAACTTGTAAAGGTGCATTGTGCTTTCTATTTTAGTTCTCGCAACGGCGAGAAGGTTCTAACTTAGGCGAGAAGGTTCTAGCTTGAGCAAGAATACCATATCGCTTGAGAGAGACTTTCTAGCCTAAGTGAGAATGTTGTAGACTTGTTTATAACTCTCTTGTTGAATCTGTGGTTGGTTGTATTCCTTGAGAAAGCATGAAGTATGTAATGATGCATGTATTATGGGATATTTTGAATTGTAATTGATGTGTTTAATATGGGATGATATTATTCTAAAATAAATGTTGAGTATGTGAGAATTTCATGGAGAAATTCCTTTGATGATAAAATAGTGTATGTAATGATTTATGGATTCAAGTAAGGTTACATCCTGTCCTGACACTTTAATGGATCAGTTAGACTCACACAGAGTAGACTGGTTCATGTGGTGAGAGTATCAGGAGGTCCTAGTCTCTGGCAGGATAATGGTCTTAGACGATTATGGGCTAACCTTGTATGTGGTAGGGTAAAACCAATTGGAAATGGCTTTGCAGAGTAGTAGATGTCACCACAAGTGCAAATTTCTAATGAATCTGATTTCATTACATGTATCTGTATAATCGAGTTAGAGGGTCTTTTATTGTTTACTATCACATGTTGTTTGTGCTCATAGTCTGTTTATTTATCTGTTAAATTATTTTCACTAGCTTACCCTTCCTTCTTTCTGTGTTTGGTTCCTTGTTGTGTTTTCTTTTTTGTAATGATCACCAATGTTGGTGTGAGCAGATGTGGAGACCCGTAGTGATCATCAAGATGGTAGAGATGTTGTCGTTTAGACTAGGCTTATTAGTCATTGCTCTTTCAAATATATTTTGAAAAACTTGTCTTATGTAATTCCTTACTCTGATGAGCAATCTTTTGCACAACTATTTTATGTTTTAAGGTGTGTTAATGACATTGTGTTATGCCCAAGATACTTCTATTTCATTATATTTTGAATAACTGTAATGGCTGATTCTTATATACTTTCTTCCTGGTTGTTCTATTTTATTATAATATGTGATGTCTTACTTATTAGAAATTTTTTATTAAATGGGATGTCAAAGGAGGTATTAATAATTAAAAAAGTTAAATTCAGCCTTATAATTATTAGTTCTTCTTTTAAAATTATGTTTCAATTAAAACAGAAATAGAGTGGATTTCCAAAGTACATTTATATGTATTTAAACTTATATTTTACGATAAAATATTAATATTAGTATTAATATCAACAAATAATAAAAGATAAGATGATACATACTTCAGAATTTGACTGATCATATTTTATTTCAATTATTAAAGACCAAGTTATATTAATCTCTAGCAAATATTTTTTTTTATATATTATTTATATACCAATCATGGTTTTTTCCTTTAATATCTTAATTATTGAAATATTGACAATAAATTATACAAAACTATTTTAAGAGAGTTAAAGTGAATATTATATTTTATTATATTTGTCTAGATGCTTATTGTAAAATCTTGGAAAAATGGTATTTTAAAGGTGATAGAAGGTTTAAAAATAGTGAGATTCGATTATTTTAATATTAAAAGGTTTTAGTATAGATAGAATTATTATAAAAGAGTTTCGTTATTTTAAAACACATTATCTATCTAGAAACTACTTTTCTAAAGTTCTATAACTTCTCTCTAAGAGTTTTGTCTTTTTGGTCGTTTGATTGCAGAATCGAGACCATAGGATTGACCCTATCGGTGAACTCTTCAATTTGGATTGATCAGTTTCTTCGTTCGCGTAAGTTGAGTTTCCACCCTCTTTTTGGTCTATTTTTGTTTATTGTTGCACGTGAGCTCTTTTTTGCTTGCATTCGTCTTTTTAATCATCAGTATGAGTCTTTGTTGATCAATGATCATAATGGTATGTCCTTATCGTTCTTGTGATGTTTCTATGTGTAGATAGAGCATCTTGTGGAGTTAGAAATATTTGGCGTTTATAGATTTGTTTAAATAGGATAACAATTAAGGGAAACTAATAGCATTATTTTAAGTTACAAGCATGTTGGAATTGTAATTGTATGTTTGTAACATGACTTGTTTGTGATTGTATGAAGATTGTGGAATGATAGGTGATTAGTGAAAGTTATGGAATTGAAGTTTTAATTTGTTTATTTAAGCATGTTTGATGTTTTAGTAATGTATTTGAGATTAATGGACATTGATAATTGTGATAAACTCTAGTTTGGTATGTTCTTGGAATCTGTGAAGGTTTTTGGAGATATTTAGAAATGATTCGAGAATGCAGAATTATACAAAAATCATGTTTTGTAAAATAATGTAGACCCGTTGGGCGAGTTTCAAGTTAGGGGTTCACGGACTTTTAAGTCACTAGGCGAGGGATTACTCGTTGGGCGAATTTAAAGTTAGAGACTCACTTACTTTGAGGTCGTTGGATGAGAATTTACTCATTGGGCGACTTATTTGAAATACTTTCCTCTAAAGCCCTCGTGATACACTCGTTGGGCGAACAATCTATCATTGGTCGAAAATGTACTTTTAACCCAACAAGAAGACGTGTTTGTTGAGCGAGTGGATCAGCACCTAATTGGGTGTTGATTGATTTAATTTGGGAGTTTTGTAATTTTTTTATGAATAATTGATATATGATATGAGATTGAGATGTATCGATACTAATTCAAGGAGAATTGGTGATGAATTGTAGTAGTGTATGCATTGATGTGGGGATCGTCTTTGAAGTTATCATGACACTCTAATAACTATTCAAATTCTTAAGTAGAAAGGAATGTGGTATGTTGTGAGAGGAGCAAGAGGTTCTAGCTTAGGGGTTTTACCTTGACCAAATGTGTTAATGGACTAACCTTAATATGGTAGAGTATAACTATTTACCTATCACTCTACAGAACATGAGATGCCACTACAAGTGCACAACTTGATTGGATCTAATATCAATGCATGTATCCGGATAATTGAATTATACTTTTAGGTCATTGTATGACATAGGATGACTAGTTATGTATGATTTAAGTGATTGTATTATTTAATGATTAAAACTCTTATGCGCATTAGCTTACCCTTCTTTTGTGTTTTTGTCTTGTCTTATGTTGTTTGTCTTTCTTTTGTGATGATCACCTTTTTTGCGAGAGCATATATGGTTGCAGGTTTAGAGGCACCTCTAGAGGATAAGGAGTCATCTATTAGGTTGGTGGAAGGTTTCAATGGGAGTTGTTGTAAGTTGTTAGTCTGTGTATAGAGTTAGAATTGGTTTCTGTATTTGGTTTGTATAAATATTATAGTTTTATAGTCCTATCTTTTGTAAGACTGGATTAATATATTTTATACAATGGATTATTTGTTTTGAATACTATAATGAAATATCATGTTTTACTAGTTTTTAAGCAGTTAAAATTGAGATGTTATATTTATTTAAACGTTTGTTTATTATCTTACTTTCGTTGATGTGTTGATTTATTAATTTTATGTGTTTTTATCTTATGTTATTTTTAGTATTAATTTCTTTTTTAAAAAAAAAAAGGAAAGAACAAGAGCAAGTTCACTAATTGAATAAGAATGTAAAGGAATCTAATGTGTGTGAAGAAATATGAAGAAGGCAATTTGAAAGACTTGATTGGAAAAACTTGCACCTATTTTGCAAAAAGATGTTATCATTTCTTGCTAACTTTTGAACATTATATTGATAAAAAAGTGTGATAGGGATATAGATAAGTTTTCTTAACTTCACAAAGTGTAAACCCTAATTGAAAAGCAAACCCTTTTGTATTATTTATGTCATAAGAAGCATGTTTTTTATAGTTTTATAAAAAAATGGTTTTTTAACAACTAAATTTTGACAATTTTTTTTTATAATTTGAGTGACGTCCCTTTTTTTTCATTTTCTCATTTCTCTATATTCCAAATCTTTTAGAAGATGTCATCTCAAATTATAAGAGAAAATTGTCAAAATTTAATTGTTAAAATATCATTTTTTTTTCACAAATGTATAGAGGGCGATAGACTGTGATTTTTTTTTTTCAATTAGCCTTGAAATGGAAATGACTGCAAAAGCCAAAATTACAAAGTTTATTTTATTTGGAAATGATTTTTTATAAACTTTAAAAACTTAACTATTTTTTTATAAATTAAAATTAGTTTATGTATAAACTAATTTGTGAAAGTTTATTTCATAATTTTTTATTTTTTATATTTTAAATTTATACGTAAGTTATTTTTCTTTTCTAAATATTTACAAAAAAGTTTATCCAAATAAATTTATATATGACATTTAGTGGCGAAAGTGGAAGAAAATATGTTATTTTACTTAATAATTGTATAGTATATCGTTCATGATATTTTGTGGAATGACATTTGTTTTATCTGGCAAATAAAATAATATTAAATTGTTAACTATAGTAAGGTCTGTCTTAAGCTGATACGGGTTTAAGAAATATTTTGATCTGACGATGGATTCATTAAATTATAAAAAAATAACAACTCAATCATATTTGCATTCTCTAAAAATATTATTAAAACACAATAAAAATATAAAGATAAATAAAAGCATAATTAGTATAATTATAGAATTGCATCACATAAAAATTATAAAATTATAGAATATAAAACCATAGAATTATATGATGTATTTTTTTTCTGAAATAATATGAGCCTGATGCTATTCAAATCAATCTGAGTGCTCAAATCAACTTGAGCCATTGCTATTAATAATTTAAAAATCCAAAACAATAATTCAAACTAATTTGTACTTTTCTCTCGATTTGATTTGATGGATTCATTAGAAGAATCAGATCTGAATCCATCCTTATTAATGATTCATACATAAAACATATATAAAAGGCGTCTTAAGGATACCCAATCATTATATTCACAATAAAGTATTGCTATTTGTGTACAATGCACACATGTATACAATATTATTCTTTACAATTATAAAAATATGAATTCAGTATTCAAATTACACATTTAATGAACTATATTTAATTCTTGAAATTTTAATTTTAAGAACATTGTCTGGTTTTTACATGTTATTTAACTTAATATACAATTTAATATTGTATAAACGATAATTTAATGTATAAGTACATATTAATTAAAAATATATGTTATTTATGAATTTCTCATGGTAGAGATCTTGTATCAATTATATGTAAAATCGAATTACAGTATGTAAATTATAAATTGATTTTAAGAGTTAAGTTTAAATTCATTTTTTAATATGATGCTAACTATGTTCATGAAGTTTATTATGTCATCCAGTGTAAAATTACTCACAAATATCTGATCACGAATTTTAGAATGTATTTAAAAAGAAAATTAAATTAAATAATATATATATATATATATAACAATAAATAAAAAGTTAGTATTCATATTTCAATATTTCAGATTATTATTTTTAAAATTAATTATTTTATAAATAATTTATTCTAAACTGTTATTTTAAAAAAAAAAATTATCTTTAATTATTATTTTAAAAATGAAAATTTGTGTACATATTTTATTTTTAAAATTTTATATTTAATAATTATTTTAAATGTTAGTTATATATTTTTTATTTTTTTTAAATTTTTTTTTAATTAATAAAATGTAAACACACATTTACGATAACATAATATAATATAATATTATATTATATTATATTATATATATATATATATATATATATATATATATATATATATAATATGAATGTATGGATGATCACATTAGTTTAGAAATAAAATAAAGTTACACTAAACAAAGAAATATATAAATATGTGATTTTCGTTCTAATAACGAAGTATTTTGAATATGTGAAGTGATAACATTTTGTAAAGAAGGTAATAGTGATAGAAAAGTTGTAATTATTTCATAATGTCATTTCAAGTTTTAAGTCTGCATTTGAATACGTGAAAAGAAAAAAATGTAAATTTAAATGGTCAAATACAAATAAATTTTATTGGAATAAAAGTTGAGGAGGTATAAAATTATTTTTAAATTAAATGATAATAAAATTTTCAAAGATATTGTACATTTTATTAAATAATAAATTATTTTAATTTAATGAAAAATATGTAACTAAAATGACATTAGAAATAGTTACAGAAAATTTCATTTTTTTTAATAGAATGAATGATACAGATAAAGTATAAATCCCATTTATTTGTTTGTTTATTTAACAATTAATAGTTAAAGCCGTCACATAATATAAAAGTTGAGTTATTTTGTGCGTTCTTCTTCGTTTTCATCGCTCCGTCGTTCTTCATGACTCAGTCAACGAGTAGTATTCAAACGGGGTGGCTATTCATGTTTACTTCTAAGTCCACCACACTTTTATTTTTTATTTTAACTACAATAATGTCACATGAAAATCATAAAACTTTGATGAATTTAATATTCTATTTATTTCCTCTTAAATAAATGTACGTGTTTACGTATTATATAACTTGTAACAATAATATTGTAACGTGGACATATAATATGTGCGTAGTCAATTATAAAAATACTATTACATTGTTTTTTAAAATAGTTTAGCCATAATTAACATATCATAATATTTTTAAATTTGTATTATAGAAATTATACTTTTTTAATTGAAATAAAATAAAAAGAAAATTTAAATCGGATTTTATATTTCATCTTTATTTTACTAGGATAAACAATATGACATGCAAAAAAATATCTAATGAAACATAATGTAACCATTATATTCTTTTTTTCTCTACTCCATTTTCTTTTACCTATTTAATTTAATAAACATAAATCTTTATGGTTGGACCTGTTCTATTTTACATGTTTGATCGGTGAACTACAAACTAATATATATTTTATAATCAACACATTTATGTTCTTTTTTTTCTAATATATATGCTTTCCTTCTATTTATATAGAACATGAATGTAAGATAAAAACCTAAAAAATAATCATAGTTGCTCAAGAAAAGGGGTCATATTCAATGTGAAGTACAAGTATGAAAATCAGCATCAACAAATATAAATAAGATTTAGCATATGTTGTTGGTATAAGGTTATCATACCATTATTAATCATTAACCAACCAACTAGCTCATTCTTATTTAGTGCTTAACAACTAGATGCTAACACATATAATTCTACTAATTTAACATCATTGCACCATGAGAATATTAATTAGGGTTTCTTCACATTCATCACAATTTCTTAAATACCATTATGATTTACTAAAACCTAGGATTGAAAAGAATATCAACAACATTTACTTAAATGGTTGTAATTACTTTTAAACAATATTTATTTGGAGAATGCTAACTAAACTAATGCCGAACAATTTGATTCCATATTTTTACATTCAATTAAGATAATTAATTTTATTAATTAAAATAATATAAATTCGTATAACAAACTTTATAAAGAAAAAAATAACTTTTGGAATTTTTAAGGAATATCTTTCCACTTAATAAAGTCTCACATTATTTAATTTTTTAGATGTTTTAAATGTTTAACATTATTTTCTGTTTTTTTTTTATGTTAATTTAAAATTTTTTATGTTTAATTATATTTTAATTTTTAACAATATTAAAAAATATTTATTTTATTATTTTTTAACTTTTTATTTGTGTATATTAAATAAAATATTAAATATAGTTATGTAATATTTATGGACATTTTTGTTCTCTAAATAAAGTAAAACTCCATTAATGATTATTAAATCAAAATTCATTTAATATAACAATTAACTATAAACTTTTGTAAAATTTAATGCATATTAATTATTCTTAACAAGTACTCTTAGAACACTTGCATGACCCTTTACTTAATTATGCTTTTTGTTAACAAAATAATATACATACATATATATATATTTGTATACATAATAATCTATTTACTACTTAACAATAGCTAGTTAATCAAGGTAAGAATGAACCTTGAATTTAAAATGCAAAATTATTCAAATTCATATTTTATCTAATTATTTGAGAATTAATTTTATAATTATATCTGTTGAGATATCCAATAAAAGATATTACTAATTATAATTTTGCTTATACTTTCTCATCTTCACTAAAAATAAATAAAAAAAATTGTTTAGGGCAACTTATAATAGCCATTTGTAGTCGTATAAGTGGAATTATTTATTTTACAAATTCTGTTTTCAAAATATAGATATTATTAAACAATATTGAATAAAAATATAAAACACGATAATGAATGTCCAATCCAAATGAGCAAGGGACAAATTTATATCGTTATTATCTCACCAAAAAATCTGACTAATTCATTTATTTAAATTTAGTCCAACTCGATTAAAATTCATAGCATATAATGAAATTTGTATTATTTGGCTTTGATTCATTAAAAAAAAATATTTCGTTAATAATTAATTATAGTGACCAAAAGGTGTTATTCATTATAATGATAAATTTAGATACCAAATTATTAAATAAAAAATTATTAGTACTAAAATAGTCACTATTATAAATAAAAAATTATAATTGGTCTCTAATTTAATCTCAATTTCAAATGAATAAAGTTGTTTCATTTTAACCAAAATTGCGACTAAATTAAACAAAAATAATAGTCAATGAAGTGAACAAAAATATTGACTAAATTAAACAAAAGGACATGACCATAAAGTGACATGTACTAACATAACATTGAAACGTGATACGATATTGACTTTACACGTAGATAATAATTTAAAATTTAATTTAAAATATATATATATATATATATATATATATATATATATATATATGACTAACACGTGACATACACTGCTTATTGACGTCAATTATTTAAACACGGTTAGAAAAAATAATTAAATTGACAAAAATTAGAAAAAAAAATAGACCTAATTTTACACAAAACAAAAATAAAAAATAAATTTAACAAACAGAAATAAGACCCAAAAGAATTTAAACTTAAAATTTAAAACGTTTATCGTAAAATGTAAAACGTTTATTGTATGTGATGGTCACTGACCACGATAGACAAAGGAAAGGGTTGGAACGCGTGGAACCCAGTGTCGAAACTCATAATTATTGAACATTGATCAAGTGTTCCAAAAGCACCAGTAAATTTGCAAATACTGTAGTTACTGATCCAATAATTAACTGCATGTGGAAGAACAAAATTCTTTTATTATTTTACGTGTTTTTCTGTTTCTTTGTTTTGGCACGTGAGACCATGTTCATGATCCAAACCATTCCCTTCTGATCCCAGGAATGAGGGCCGCACAAAAATGTTCTACTTGACTTCACAACATCTTTTAAGGATACTATCTAATTTTAAAAATCCAACCAAATATTCATTTCTTTTTTTGTTTTTATTCATGTTTACCATTTTTTTTAAGGCAACATAGTAGTAACAAGAACAAGACCTAGCTCTGTAAATTAATTACTTCAATATAGACAGTCCCAGTTATTTAGTTGAACATTGATCTACAACTAACCGAAACGAAACACTAGTTAATCTTTATCCTATTTTTCGAAATAGTATCACCTGCCATAAATACTTGCTGCATCTTAATTTCTTTACCTCCCTCTGTACTCTGCCATGGCCACGTCCTTTTCATGCTCCATTCTTATTTCGAATTATTATTATTATAACAACATCACAATTGTTTTTCTTTTCTTCATTCCTATCTTTTTCCAATCCAACTCATGCTTAATTAACACCTCTGTATGTATAATAAAAGCTTTGTTTAAGTGGTTAGAAAAAAACAAATTTTTAAAATTTGTAATAAAAAATTGGAAAAAAGAAAAAAAGAGTTAGGATATAATTTATGTTTGTGTTGTATTCCACGTCCTGTGTTGGTAGGGAAGTGGCTAAGTGGGTTCTAGTCCACAAGGGTGACATCGCACCCAGAGAAGGGGAAAGAAATTGCCACGTCGCGGAAGGAGAGCCGCTGATTTGGTCTGGTAATCCAACGCTTGTCATTATTTCTCCACCAACCCCCTTCACTACCCCTTGTGCATCGTTACCACCCTTTATACCCACCTACCAGACACCAACGCTCCAGATTCGCTACGGCCTTAACACTCTCCGTTATATATAACCCCACTCACGAACCAAACTAATCATTCACCACATTACTACGCTCAGGAACTCCTTCTCCTCTCTCCGTCTCCTCATTCCTTTATTTAAACCCGCTTCCCCCACTCACCTACCCAAACGCGCCACTAACTCAAATGGACGCAACAATCCCCAATGGTAAGGACGCTTTTTGCGTCACTGCCGCCAATGCCGCGGGGGACCCGCTCAACTGGGCCGCCGCGGCCCACGCGCTCTCGGGAACCCATCTCGACGAGGTCAAGCGCATGGTCGCCGACTACCGCAAGCCCGCCGTGCGCCTCGGCGGCGAGACGCTCACCGTCGCTCAGGTCGCGGCCATTGCGGCGCACGATCAGGGTCTCAAGGTCGAGCTGGCGGAGGCCGCCAGGGCCGGCGTCAAGGCCAGCAGTGACTGGGTCATGGACAGCATGGACAAGGGCACCGACAGTTACGGTGTCACCACCGGCTTCGGTGCCACCTCCCACCGCCGTACCAAACAAGGTGGCGCCTTGCAGAAGGAGCTTATCAGGTCATTATTATCACTTTTTCAATAAAATCTCTCTCTCTCTCTCTCTTCTCTCTGAGTATGCATTATTACGTTACACATGCTCATCTGCAACTTCTGTTGTTGCACCTCGTGAATCACCGCATCTTTCAACATGTCATGCATAAACACAGCAACTCCTGTATTACAAATTAGATGTTTCTCCTTCTTTTTTTCTTCTTGCGGTTTTACTATATTGATCTTAAAACGTATTTCACAAGTAACATCTCTTTCTTTTTTGTTTCTGTCGAACTTGTAACTGTGGTGCAGCATCGTGAAGAAAAGTTGCATGATGAATTATCATAAAATGAAAAAAAAAAAAAACAAATTGTTTTTCATAAATTCATTGCTGAACAAGATTTTTTTTTTAACACTTTTGCTGGCGTGTTTGGAAAATAAGAAATGTATGGAAAAATTTGAATCCACACAATTAGTTGACTTTTAATGAATTAGGCTAGTAGTATTTTTATTTTTATTTTTTTAGTTTTCTCTGTTTGTTTTCTATTTTCCTTTCCTCTTTCATTATGAGAAATAATTATTGATGGACGATCTACTTCATGTTTACGTTTTAAATTACTCTTCCATTACTCTTCCTTTATCCCATCATATATTATTTTATGTTTCTTTATCCCTTTATATATTATTAAATCTTGTTTATCTTCTGTTTTTGTTGTCCGTACTAGTTTTATATTACCCATGCACCTACCCATGTGTCTTTTATTTTTTTTTTGTGTCTTTTATTTTTTTTTTATTTTATTACTGCTTTCATTTCTCTTAAGTAAATTATTGTTGCTCGGTTACCTAAAACATTCACCACCACCTAATTAACGAATTTAGACGAACATAATTTTTGTTATTCATTTCTC
Source organism: Vigna unguiculata (assembly GCF_037176805.1). Taxonomy (NCBI): domain Eukaryota; kingdom Viridiplantae; phylum Streptophyta; class Magnoliopsida; order Fabales; family Fabaceae; genus Vigna; species Vigna unguiculata. The sequence goes on along the minus strand of NC_140798.1, from coordinate 10,095,969 downwards.
ATGGTTGAGAAAAGATGTCGATAAGTTGGCTCACCTACCACACAAATATTTCGTAATATTTTCTTTTTACTAGAGCGAGTTGGTGTCTTATACTAAAAAAAATTAGTTTAATATGCTATACTTTTACTTTTAGTTATAGTTGTATATTTTTTTTTCTTCTAATACGATAACATTTTTTAAAAGCGTTTTATGAGATTTGGTATTATGTTGGCTCAGTATTTTACTTTTAGTTTAGAGAGGTTTCAGGTAAAAATACTTTAACTGGTGTTTAAACAATGGCAAATTGACCATTACTGGAACAATTTTGTTTTTATATAAAAATAGAAACTCTTTGGACTAACGATTGATGTAAAAATTATTATAATAATTAATATATGCTCATTTATTATCATAATAATAACATCGAGCTATTTTGCGGTGAACAAATAATAAATAATAAACGTGGTTTTAACCCTTTTAAGTGGAGAACAATAAAAAGAATACGAGCTGGCCTCGAAAGAGATTTGTGTGAATCCAAATTGACCATTTTTTTTTTACAATTTGAGTACGAGGAAAGTATGAGTATGAGTGAAATGATATATTGAAATATATAAAAAAAAATCATTTAAAAGATCACTTAGAATTAGAAGTTATCATAGATGATAAAAGACCACTTAAAAAATATCATTTTAGATTATAAAAATATTTTGAAAATTTAATTATTAAAAAATTATTTTTCTTCCAATAATTATTCGTTAAAAAATCATTTTCATGAGAAAAACTTGACACGAGCTGAATATTTTCCTTCCGATAAAATGACACGACACGAGGGCCTAGAAAGAGATAAAAAGACATGACACGAGCTGGCCCGAAGGAGATTTGTACGAGTCCAAATAGTACCTGGATCTGAACTCGAGGTCCTGTTGAGTTGAAACGGCCGAGTGGCGAGTTCACTCATTAAAGGAAAACATCACGCCAGTTGTTTATTTGCACGTGACGCGAGGTTGGTGAGACTGCCTAGCCTTCCTACCTTTCCAAGTCCAAACACCCCATCTTTGACTCCTTACCTCAATTTTCTATTTTTTTTTTTTGTGCAAATTTATTACACCAAATTAAAAGTTCAACTTTTTATTTTATTTTTTATGACATCAGCTACCTAGTCATGTCAATTATTTATTTTTCTTTTTTTTTTCCTATACTTATCATGGTGTCTATTCCGAAAGAAGTGTTCATGAATTTATTTTCTTGGTTTTGTACGTTGATGCCTTCACCTAATTCCCCACCCAACTGCATCATATTATTTATTACTTAGCTAATTATAAAAGGTTCATAATTCTTAATCCTTTTTAAAAAATTTATTGTTCTTTCAGGTTTTTGAATGCTGGGATATTTGGAAACGGTACAGAGTCAAATTGCACCCTACCCCACACTGCAACCAGAGCAGCCATGCTTGTGAGAGTGAACACTCTTCTCCAAGGTTACTCCGGAATCAGATTTGAAATTTTGGAGGCCATCACCAAGCTGTTGAACAACAACGTTACTCCATGTTTGCCACTCAGGGGAACAATAACAGCATCTGGTGATCTCGTACCTTTGTCGTACATTGCCGGTTTGTTAACTGGCAGACCAAACTCCAAGGCTGTGGGTCCCTCTGGGGAGATTCTGAATGCTAAGGAAGCCTTTGAATTGGCCAACATCGGTTCCGAGTTCTTTGAGTTGCAACCTAAGGAAGGGCTTGCCCTTGTGAATGGTACAGCTGTTGGCTCTGGCTTGGCCTCCATTGTTCTCTTCGAAGCAAACATTCTCGCTGTCTTGTCCGAAGTTATCTCAGCAGTGTTTGCTGAAGTGATGCAAGGAAAGCCCGAGTTCACTGATCATTTGACTCACAAGCTGAAGCACCACCCTGGCCAGATTGAAGCTGCAGCTATCATGGAACACATTTTGGATGGAAGCTCTTACATCAAAGCTGCGAAGAAGATGCACGAGGTTGATCCTTTGCAGAAACCCAAACAAGATCGCTATGCCCTTAGAACTTCACCCCAATGGCTTGGTCCTCAGATTGAAGTGATCAGGTTCTCTACCAAGTCCATTGAGAGGGAGATAAACTCGGTCAACGACAACCCTTTGATTGATGTGTCAAGGAACAAGGCCTTGCATGGTGGTAACTTCCAAGGAACTCCCATTGGAGTCTCCATGGATAACACCCGTTTGGCTCTTGCTTCCATTGGCAAACTCATGTTCGCTCAATTCTCTGAGCTTGTCAATGACTATTACAACAATGGATTGCCTTCGAATCTCACTGCCAGCAGAAACCCCAGCTTGGATTACGGTTTCAAGGGAGCTGAAATTGCCATGGCTTCTTACTGCTCCGAACTCCAGTATTTGGCTAACCCTGTGACCAGCCATGTCCAAAGCGCGGAGCAACACAACCAAGATGTGAACTCTTTGGGGTTGATTTCGTCTAGGAAAACCAACGAGGCTGTTGAGATCCTGAAGCTGATGTCTTCAACTTTCCTCGTTGCGCTTTGCCAGGCCATTGACTTGAGGCATTTGGAGGAGAATTTGAAGAACACTGTGAAGAATGTGGTGAGCCAAGTTGCCAAGAGGACTCTCACCACAGGTGTCAATGGAGAACTTCACCCTTCCAGATTTTGTGAGAAAGACTTGTTGAAAGTTGTTGATAGAGAGTACACGTATGCCTACATTGACGACCCCTGCAGTGGCACGTACCCTTTGATGCAGAAACTGAGGCAAGTGCTTGTGGAGTATGCATTGGCCAATGGAGAGAATGAGAAGAACTTGAACACATCGATCTTCCAAAAGATTGCATCTTTTGAGGAGGAGTTGAAGACCCTCTTGCCTAAGGAAGTGGAAGGTGCAAGACTTGCGTATGAGAATGACCAGTGTGCAATTCCCAACAAGATCAAGGAATGTAGGTCTTACCCGTTGTACAAGTTTGTGAGAGAGGAGTTAGGGACATCGTTGCTGACTGGTGAAAAGGTTATCTCACCCGGTGAAGAGTGTGACAAGGTGTTCACTGCCATGTGCCAAGGGAAAATCATTGATCCTCTTTTGGAATGCCTTGGAGAGTGGAATGGTGCTCCTCTTCCAATTTCTTAGTTAATCATTTTCTGTATCTTGATGAAGAGTGGTTTCTTTCTATATACGTATTTGTGTTGATAAGAATTTGGTTTGTCTGTAAGCCTGTGGCAAATCAATCCACATACAACTTTCAGGCTTCCTTGATGCCAAGGAACTTGTAATTCATATTGTAATAGAATTCCATTTGTTTGCCATAGCTTTGAGTGCAAATATTAATACGTGGCCTTTCATGTGAAGGATGTTTTCTCTTGGATAATTCTTATTGTGATTCAATTTTCGAAAGAGATTTTACATTTATGAAATTATCGTTTTCCTCAACAGATGGAAAATTTCACATACCTTCTTTTCATTACAAAGATAATAAATAATTTGTCGCCAGTGGGTGTTGTAGTTATCAAGTCTACTCTCCTTTTCGTCATACAACACATGGTGTATATAGAGTGGGTATTTATAAACTAAGCGTCGAGAAATGTGACTCTATGTAATCTTTCATCATGTTTAGGTAATTAATTATTAAATATATTTATAGATATATTTATAGAAGTAGTTGGTAGAATATTAAATGTGCTAAAAGTTGTTAAAAGAATCGGCTCAATTTGTAACTATTATTTTAAGATTAGAGTGGTTAGAGTTCTCCATATATACAAGTTTGTGTATTCTTTCCACATAAACAATTTCAATACAAATTTATTTTCTTTTATATTAATTCTTTCAAGTTGGCAACATAGCTTTCAAGATTGATAGTCGTGTTTTTGTATATTTTTTCTAGTGTATTAGTTACGGTTTCTTTTAAGAGTTACATAAAGTACATCCATTTCTTTCAAATATAGAGATTGTCTAAAGTGTACCTAACTTGTGGTTTTGTCATCATTGTTGCACCTCGTTTTTTGTCCACCAGAATTGTCGCTAGACCTTTGTTAGAACTATTGGCGAAGCCATCATTGAAGTCGTTGTCGCTATACTATCATTGGACTTTTGTTGGAACTGTTGTCGGAGCTCCTTCCATTGCCATTGTTAGAATTGTTGCTATTGTTACCACTACCACTACCGAAACTTTTGGTATTATTGTTCTCTTTTAATTAAGAGGAGGTTAAGGAATCCCTATTATTTACTTAAGCATGACAACTCCACTAAGCAATGTTAATCTTCTAACTTCAGAGGTACATGCATTTCGTGTTGAAATTGAATGTCTGAAATCTCTCATGGAGTCTATTAATAAGCCACCTTCTGATACTTTCTCTCTAGCCATGATTGGTAAGAACTCCAGTTCTTCTTTTAATGTTTCTAAAACTTTATGTAAGGACTCTTGGGTTCTAGACTTGAGTGCGATAAGCCATATTACCCTTCATTAATCTCTTTCAACATTGTATGTTTCTCTTTTCGACAACCACATTATTGTTTCCAATGAGACTCGTATCCTAAAAACTAGTGGTTGTAATGTTTCTCTTTTACCCTTCCTCAACCTTAAAGATGTTCTTTATGTTCCAAAACGTTTTAATAATCCTATTTAATGGAGGACGAAGTTCGAAATTGGGGAGAAACGCTTGCTAGGGTTCGTGAAAGGATGCACAAACATAAATGGGTTGGACTAAGGGCACCACAAACACTTACAAACACAAAATAAAGGGGAAAACGAGATACGTAACCACAAACACTTATGAATACATAATTAAACGAGGGAAAACGAAGAACAACAAAATGCGAAGGGGGTGAAACATGGGGTGACGTCGAAACGCGGATCGATTGGAAGGCGGAGCAAACAGAGGAGGTCACACCACTTAGAGATAACGCCAAGATAAGTGAAGGAAAGGTCGCCACTTGAGCGGAAAACTCAAAATAAGACCATTGTCACCACTTGGGTGAAGCACCCAAGATAAGATTGTGAGATTTGACACATTCAAAGGTGTAGAGAAACTCTCAATTCATCAAATCTGTCTTTACAATGAAGGAAACTCTCTCTATTTATAGTCTAAGAGTAAGTTGTCCTAAAAATAGGTCAAACTAAGCATGGCTTAACTCCTAAATACAACCGTTAATTAAAGAAAACACAAAATAACATATGTGAAGTTTTCAAGACGTGTCGCTCTCGTTGGGCACCACCCTTCTGTTGGTCATGCCTTCATCATCCTTCCCTTTTGGAGAGAATTCAACCACAAATTCTAGTGGCCACATTTGATAAACCAGGTTTGGATGAATGCAAGCACCAAGTCAACCAAAAGAGAAAGGACAAAACTTTTTATATCGCATCGTCTGAAATTTCCAATCACAAATTGTGATCCCATTCAGTGCACCAAATGTAGCTACTACTACAATGTGCTAAACCCATTGAATCATAAAACCATATTATGCTGCCAACTCGGAACAAATTTGGGACTGTGTACCACTTCAACCAAAACACTGCCAACTTAAAGTCAATGCACCGTTTGGTTGCTAAAAGATGTTGTGTTGCATATTGCAATTTTAGCAAGGCAGCAACGTTTCAGTTGTTGTGTAATTGGACCCTTAACTCTTGAAACTTAACGCTATATCAAGAGGAGGTTGCCACCGAATGGATCAAATCACCACGCTGCACCAAAAAAGAGCCACCAACTCAATTCAAAATACTGCACTGCTACATCAAAGTTCCAACTGCCACCGAATGGACTTAAATGTTGTTGCCAATTCAGCCCTTTTAACTATGCCACCACCGTTTAAAAAAAGTATGTTGTTGCCAAACGCTTGCTTTAGTTACCCAATAGCTGCTACATCGACTTGGTTCTGTCATGCTTCCAATTCCCATGAATGTGACAAGAAAGGTTTGTTATGAAGGCACCATGATTCAAGCTGCAACCACTCGAACTCCAAGCTATTAGAACCCAAAATTGGTTGTTGTTGAGTGATGAAGTCAACAGAAGAAAATTGTTGCACTAAAAGGCTTCCAAAATCAACCAGAAGGGTTGCCACCGCTTGAGACAAAAGAGAAATAAACATTCCTATTATGCATGTTGCCAAACTAATTCAACCAAACATAATGAACATCTCTAATTACATAAGTTGCACCGCTTGAAAATGTTTCTTAGTGAGTTAAGGAATTGACTTGCACAAAACATTCAATGACACCATAATTTGTTTACTTCTCATCATCGAACCACAACCACTGAAGAAATTTGTTGCACTAGATGTACCGTTCTCAAATTGTGCCAATATAGTACTACCGAAAGAAATTTAATCTGATATTTGCTGTTACAACGTGCCAAAACTGTTGTCTAAGAATCACCACCCTGACGTAACCAAAATTGGTTATTATCCCAACCACTTGATGAATCAATAATAACTCCTAGCTCCACTTGGCAATTGAATGTTTCATTAGGATTGAGTGGATGAACGTGGCAACAATTCGGTGCCAATTGTCCACCACGTTGCACACCAATACCTTTGCTTTCACTGTTTAAAGCATATTCTACACTTAATTCACAACGCACTTGCTTTTTTTAATGGTTGGCACCAAATGGGATCTGAACAGGTTGTTACCAAACAATGATTCACGTAGTAGTTGCATCCAAAATCTCCAATTAAGACACTAGAGGAATCACCATCAACTTCTTCTAGATTGTACCAAAAGAGTGATTCCAAAAGCTAGTGTTTTCACTATCATTCACTAGCCCAAATATAGGTTGTTGTTACTTGAAAATTATAACCAATCTAAACGAGACCAAAATTTGGACACAAAAACTACAATTTACACCGCTTAGGCAAGGGAGGCAACTGTCCAAGCAACCACTAATTCACGTTCCAGTTGCACTAGAAAAGTGTGTCAGATTTTGCTTGCACTACACCTCTCCAAGGTTCGTATGTTGCACCGAAGGAAGCTGCTACACAAACGGGTCCATCTGATGTGACAAGGTACCACTCCAACATGTTTCCAAAAACACACTACACCACAATTTCACTTCCAAATCTGCCATGTGATAATTGGCTCAAACGTGGAGTAATTTCACTTGCAGCCCCAACTCAAGATAGGGTCATTATGTCTCCAACTGAAGCCAACCCACATTCAATTTTTTTTTTTTGCACCAGTACATTAAGACTACATCAAAAAACTAAGAAAAAAAGGGATATCTAACGTTGCAACACAGAAAACCAGGTTAGGAAAAACACAATTTATTTCACACTCCCTATAGGTGTTTCTCTCTGCCAGATTAAGAGTATGGAGGGATCACTCAAATCCTTTCTCTAAAAAACCAGAATACATATCACTTTTAACCAATTCTTAGAGCTAACTTCTCGAATGAAGGATGACCAACTCCACTCCAATCTTTTGAGCACACAAAACTAGAGAAAGATGTGGGAAAACAAGTAAATAAAAAAAGTTGGTGTGCAACAAAAATTTAACATAGATTATATACAATTGTCAAGACTAGATTTCATTCACATTATTCTCATACATTCACAAACATCTCAATTCCAATTTCATGCCAAAATCAACTCACAAAAATACTCAAATCCTATTCCTAGCAACTTTGAGTCTATGATAACTCATCAAGTTTCAATTCCTTGAATCCTCAACAAGTCAAATCATGCATTAAGTTCAAGAGTCTTAAGATTACTAATGAATCATGTTCTATCCCTAGATACAAGCTCCATTAGGCATTCAATTTCAATTATAGGTTCAAAAGACATTTTCCAACACCTCAAGATCCATAAATCATGCATGGGTGGCCAAACCAAAGCAAGCATTAAGCATGGAAATTAAATGCTAACATAGAAATGGAAAAGCATATGAATTAACATCATAAAATACACAAGAATTCAGTTCATTGCATCTAATCTCAACAAATAGGTTTAGCTGTCCATGGTGGAGAACCTAAGTTTTACAAATTAGAGAGATAGGGAAGAGATGGAAACAAAAAAGAAGATGCAACACCTCTCCCAAGACTCTTAGCAGCTGCTCCATGCTCCAATTGTGCCTCCCCTTCACATCAACACCTCCAATTCGTGACTCATCTTCCTCTCCAACCCTAAAAGGGTGAAAAACCACCATGAATGGAGGAGAAGACCCAAGGAGAAGTGGGAGAGCTTCCCAACACTCCTAGCAACCTCTAAGAGGCTCTCCAAGCACCCAAAAGTGTTTTTCTATTGTGCAAAATGAGGAATTTTCCAAACCCTCTTGAGAAACAAGATTAAAAATCCATTTTTTTGACATGTTAGTGAGCCACCGCTCAACCTTGTCTCAACAACACTTAGCGCCAAATTTTGCGAACTGAATGACGCTCAGCCTCAATTTCCACCACTCAGCCTTGTAGCGCTCAACCCCAGTTCGCCACCGCTCAGCCTTAGGCAGTTTGACATCATTATGTATTTGAAGCACTGGGCATGATTACAGTGGCGCTCGACGTGGGTATTTGCTTCAAAATCAATATTTTCTTGTTCAGTCATGCTCCCTTGAGTTCTTGCTTGTTTTCTTTCACCACAAATGCTTCCTATTAGCTTATTTAACATACTTAAAAAAGAGATTAGAGGCAAAACAAGCATAAAATAACTAAAACACAAAACAATACAAAACACACTAAACTTGAGGCTATAACAAGATAAAAGCTAGGCAATAGTTGATTTATTCATGACAATAAACACACAAAAAGAGATAAAAATGGACATTATCAAGCACCTATTGAGTCACTAATTAAAGTATATCCTAATTAGAGTCACTAATGAGAGCACATGTTGCAGAACCACTACCTTGGGGGCTTTAGGTGCCATGGGCTTTGAAAAAAGCCCTTGGTGTGTGGACCACGAAAATAGGGCCTAGCTCTAGAGGGGTCAGGGCTAGTCCAAGAGTTGAAAATTAAAATGACAACTTTAATAAATTGGTTCAATCTCAAACATCAAATCTATTGAAATTTCAATCTCTCTATTGAGTAACAAACCAAGTATATCATTGGAAAATACTTTAGGAAAGTTTTGAACAATTATATTTTTTTCAAATCAACTACCTCTTTTAGTTCCATATAAGATGTAATAAATATTCTTGAATTTCATTATCTAAATGCTCATTTACTCAATTTGTAAATGAATTCAAAATATTTTTAAAATTAAAAAATATTATCAATTTTTCTAGTCCAATTCAAAATAACTTGATTGAAAGATAATCCGTTCATACTTAAGATTGCATTTAATTGTGACAAAGGAAGATAAATTAAATTTACAAGAAAAAATTTTATTTTCAATGAACATAAAATAATATAGACAAAATTTACAAATTTATTGATGGAATTTGAAATAACCAAAACAATATTTAGAAAGAAGATTGACAATTTAAGGTGTTATACATATAATTAAAAATAACTTAATGAGTTACGTGTGAGTCACATTTAAAGTTTTACTTTAGTGAAATGTTTATTAATGACAATGTTATTTATTTCTAAATATCAATTATGTATATTTAAAATAAAATTTTCAATTACGGTATTTATTTCACTCCTATTTTTTAAGTTTTATTATCTGTTTATTTTTCAATTATTTGATAAACAATTTAATTGTAATTGATAATAATGTTTAAATGTACATCACTTCAAATTTTTAACTATTTTATACTTTCTAATGAATTTTTTAAATTTTATAACTATTTTTCCATTATTATATGTTTGACTAAGTTTTTAACAATCTATAACAATATAGAGAGATTTCCTATTTTGTGTTTATTTTTCGTTTCAATTTTACCCTTAATTATTATTTTAAAAATTAATTATTGTATAATTAGTTTATCTTTAACTTTTTTTAAAATTTCTTTTATTTTGACTGTTTTCTAGGAAAACTCTTTTTATTTTAAACACACAAGCGCTATCGCGTATGTTTTTTTGCTAGTAATCTATAAAGAGGATTTTCTCTTTTGTGTCCACATCTCATAATACCAATTCTATTCTTTACAATATAATTATTTATTAAATTTTTAAAATTAACGGTTATTTTTGCCTATTTTCTATAAAACTCTATCTTTTTTTTTCTTTTTTTTATTCATCAACAATTAATTTATCTATTCATTTCACTTTATTTTTAACATTTCACTTCATTTTTAATAAATATAAATTTATTTTATATATTAACTTAATAATATTACATTGTTATCATTTACTAATATACCATCATTCATGTATAAAAAATAGTATACACGATAACACATGCATGTACGCCAATTTATATTAAAGATTGTACTATTCCAATCATTATTAGTAATAACAAATTATATTCGAAATTATATTACACGACACAAATTGAAATTGATATCTTGTAAATACTTTTGTTTTGTTATTTAATTTTTTTTAATATTCACATTGTTTAGAGACCCAAAAACAAAATCATATACCAATTTTTATATTTATTTTAATTTTTATTAAATTATTGACCAGAATTCTTCTTTTTATTTACTCCTTATAAAGAAAAAGTGAAAACGATATCAGAATTGGGCTCGTCTACTTGGATAAATAAAATAGGAAGAAATTTCTTTTTTTTAAAGGAAATTACTTCAGAAAAAAAAAATATGTATGAGTTATGGAGCTTTGAAAATCCAAGATCTAGAGAGAAAGAAAAACAATTAGCTTCGAAAACTTCACAACTGGTTTTTATCTTTCAACTTTTAACTAACTTTTTAACACCATATATATTTCATTGCTGTCAAACATAACCTTGTTTGTATTGAATTTTTCAACTACACATTTGTTTTTCTCAATTTTACCCTTCAATACTTTTCCACTGCTGATACCCTCACAATCCCGTCTATTTTCTATTCGCCCTGTCTCACTAATACACTACTTTCGTTTCTTTTGGTTGCAATAACAATTTGGTTTGCGTTTTTGCTGTGCGCGTGAGAAAGTGCTCGTGGTCAAGCATGACTTTTCAGCTCCTGCGACGAACCTTCGGAGGGCGCTTCCTGTCAAACCCTAGGGCCTTCTCCTCCGCCGCTTCCTCCACGATCCGCGCCACTCTCTTCCCCGGCGACGGCATCGGCCCCGAGATCGCTGATTCCGTCAAACAGGTTCCCCTCTCACAAATTCTTCCGCCTTTGTAGATACGCGGAATCGCTTTCAATTCCGATGCCTTTGTTTTTCTATTGTCTCTGTGTTTCTGATTTGTACTCGCTCGCGCTGTTTCTGCGTGAAATTATGTGTACAATAGCTAATCACGCACCTAGAAAATGATAATCTAGAATTTCCTGAGCGAACTTTACTTCAATAATATTATGTATAAAATCTAAATAATTGTTCTAGGGAATTCGTTTTCTCTTTAAATAAATTTTAATGTTATTTTTTTGCAAACACAAAGGAAACCTGTCGTTTAAACGTTTGTGAAATGTTTTCTCATTATTGTTGTTGACGTGCAAGAGGAAAGAATTTTGAAATTAAAAATAACTTTTTCGTTTAGAAAATATATTAAAATTCAGGCCTGTGGTTCATTGCATTATTCCTGCGATTGTATAATTATATATGGTGTCATGTTTTTAGCATGCAATGCGTACACTGTCTTGAGCTACAGCGGCAGTTGCCTTCTTTTATGTGTGGTTTCTCAACGTTTAGATTGTGGACAGGGGCAACTAACTAGATAAAGTTACGAGATGTTGCTGTGGCTAATGTTTATGGTGTCAGTATCGCTAGGGCTTGTGTAATGTGTGCGAGGGATGATAGAGATAATATGACTAACTTCTTCATGAATCTAAATGATCCTTTACTGATACGCTCAAGTTTCATCTTTCTGCCGAGTTTTGTTTTATATAATTTTCAGTAATTTAAGCTGGACTTGAAATAGCTCTTGGTTTCTATATATACTATGAAGCTAGACAATGACAGAGACACAGGTATAGATTGCAGGGCATGAACACACAGACGCACACATAGTTTAAGCTTTAAAAAACAAGATTTTTAGTTCTTAAGAGTGTGGCTTTTAAGATTTACAATTTCTTGGTGAAGGTTGTGTGTGTGTGCCAAGACTTGCTATTTTGCAAGCCGTTCTTGGAAGACATCGGGCATCATATGTGTGAAGAAATACTTTCTATACCTTGCTTGATTTCCTAGTATTAAGGTTATATTGGTTGTTTTACTTTTCTCACTTTTCCATGGCTCTGCAATCTGTTCTCCACTCTTATAATTCCCTCCTGGTTGCTATTGAAAGTGATATCTGATTAACATTCTCTATACTTTATTCTTTTTCATCTCGCTTGCAATATTTGCTTCTTGCTGTGTAGATTTGTATAGTTATAGAAATGACTTGCTTGGTTGAATTCATCTAATACACATTCAATTATTATTGCTATTGTAATACTAGATATTTGAAGCAGCTGACGTCCCAATAGAATGGGAAGAGCACTATGTGGGAACTGAAATTGACCCTAGAACGCAAAGCTTTCTCACATGGGAAAGTTTGGAATCTGTTAGGAGAAATCGGGTTGGCTTGAAAGGGCCAATGGCCACCCCTATTGGAAAAGGGCATCGCTCATTAAACCTTACACTCAGAAAAGAGCTCAATTTGTATGCCAATGTTCGGCCTTGTTACAGTCTTCCTGGCTACAAAACTCGATATGATAATGTCAATCTGATTACAATCCGTGAAAATACTGAAGGCGAGTACAGTGGACTTGAACATCAGGTAAATTTCACTACCATTGGTATTAAGTGCTATCATCTGAATTCTGATCATTATAAATTTGTTTAGTATTTTTTGGTTTCAGGTTGTGAGAGGTGTAGTGGAAAGTCTCAAAATCATTACACGCCAAGCAAGTTTAAGGGTAGCTGAGTATGCTTTTCACTATGCCAAGTCTCATGGAAGAGAGAGGGTTTCTGCAATACACAAAGCCAATATTATGCAAAAGACTGATGGTCTTTTCCTCAAGGTCCACCATATACATGCCTATATGAAATGTTTAGTCTCAAATTTTGTTCACGAATTCTATTGATAACACCTTTTCTTTTAAATTATTTCAGTGTTGCCGTGAGGTTGCAGAGAAATATCCTGAGATAACTTATGAGGAAGTTGTCATTGACAATTGCTGCATGATGGTAATATAATGAGTTAGAGTAATGTAAAACTGCATTTAGAAATACTATGTGTTAGAAAATTATTGACACTTTCTTTTCTGACCATCTACAGCTTGTGAAGAATCCTGCACTTTTTGACGTACTAGTGATGCCTAATCTTTATGGTGATATTATCAGTGACCTGTGTGCTGGCTTGGTTGGGGGATTGGGCTTAACACCAAGGTATTTTTATTGATTTATCCAAAGAAATGTGAAACTCACAATTATATCATCTGACAACGTTTAATGTCTTTTTGCAGCTGCAACATTGGTGAGGGAGGTATTGCACTTGCAGAGGCAGTACATGGTTCAGCACCTGATATTGCTGGAAAGGTGAGCTGTGAATGTATTCATTCTACCTTGTAGTATCTGTACTACCTTTTTGTGCCCTGTTGTCATGGAATGTGATGAGTTTGTTTCATACTTGTGATGAATAGTTTTGTTGCGAGGCATTAGACAAACTAATAGGGAAAGCTTTTGGTACCATCCTAATTCAGGTTGAAAATTGACTTAACCCGACAGGCCACCCAAATAAACATTTACGTGATTGCAAAATGTTAGCCTGAGCCTACCACAGGCTTCAGTTTTGGGATCGGTTTGAGTGAAAGTCTGTATAGACATTTTCGTTATTTGAAAGCCAACTACCAGACGGAGAAATTACACTTTTATATTTTTCAAAATGATATAGTCTTTAAATTATTATATTTTGTATGAAGTTGAAATGATGTATTAATTTGCAACAAAATGTGCATGTCATATCTAATATATAATAATGAAATGAGTCATCTTGGTTGTCCACTTGGGCTTTTTAAAATTTCCAAGTCTTTAGCAAAATGCTTGCATACTTTTTTAGAAGCTTAGTCTTGTTTGATAAATAATTTAAGTGAAAGTTAGCCAAAAATAGGTGGGGGGCACTGGGCTATAATGTGGGCTCCTTAGAAGCTTTCTGGCTTCTTCTCATCTCTTAATCTAGTCACAGTCGTTAATGGATTAATATATGTAATCTTTTTACACAATTATTGTCTCTACTCTCAATTAGTAGTTTTTCTTTTGCATTTATGGTCAAACATCTATGAACAGCTTTAGTTATTTATAATATGGGGATGCTGGAACCTAACTCGTAAGATTACTGCTTTTAGCAAAAGTGTTGAGAATATAAAAGTGTTCCTAAAATATGAAACTGATTAGAAATTAAAGATGAAACAGAACCTTAGAGGTATTAGTTATCACTTTTTAGACTTATGGTATTGGACATTCTTGCCCGACTGTTATTCAATTTTGGTGGTGTGTTTTGCTTCATGATATTTAAGGATTTTCTCATTAGTAGGTCATATGTAACATTATTTTCTCTAGTGTCGATACTTACTACTGTATCAAAATTAGTCCTTTAAAAAGAAGCAAGCTACCAATTTGAGTTTCCCCTTATGAAAATTCTGTTCACAATATTAATGTTCTCTCTTCCTTTTGAAAATGATCTCTTATATTAAACCTATATTTGTTTAGGATTTGGCACAACCATCAGGTTTCCCCCCTTCTTAGAATCTATTTTGGTAAACTTCTTAAGCATTTCTAGAAAAATACAATTAGATAAAAAATGAAATAAGTTTCTTAATAAGGTAAAATAGTTAATGTACAAGTTAAAAAAAATGATTTTGGAGAAAAGCTAAAGAAGAGAAACTTATTTATTTTTTTCGTATTTTATTTTCCTAGTAATGCTTATAAAGCAGTTTGTCTAATCAAATCCTTAGTGGTTGCTAGTTCTTTCGAAACAACATCCTATCTCTCGAGGAGTAAGGTTGCATGTATCTAACTAGGTCAACACTTTTTATGAGATATACATTGTTGCTTACTATTTTCCTCCGTATATGTAGAATTTGGCAAACCCGACTGCTTTACTGCTGAGTGGTGTTTCAATGTTGCGCCATTTGAACCTCAATGACAAAGCGGAACAGATTCAAAACGCCATCCTCAAAACAATTGCAGAAGGGAAGTACCGAACTGCTGATCTTGGTGGCAGTTCAAAGACAACTGAATTTACAAAAGCAATCATTGATCATCTTTAAATTTTGATTCGGAGTCAGCAAGAAATTCTTGCTTATGATTTTGGTTTTCAGTCAACTTTCTTTTTATTTACCCTTATTTATCCGAAAAAATGGGATTACCTGATCTTAAAGGAAGACTCAACTAAGTGTGTGACATTTTACAAACAGACAAGGAATGGGCAAGCATTGAAATATTGGCTTCCCACTGCAGTCTAATGGCATTGAGAGGAACCCCTTCACAATGCACATTGATTGATGACCCTTGTTAATCCTTTTTAGTATTCTTTGTCAATAATATAGCACTAAATAAAATCACCAGATGATGTTTCATTTGTTCATCCCTACAATCTTTCTTTGTGCTGGATATTGTTTGCTTTAATTTATTTTTCTTAATTTTTATTCAAAATCGTGACTTTGTTTTTGCCCCCATCCTCTTAGAAGACACATAATTATTGGGAAATTCCAATTAGATGTTGTCATGGTTCATGAATATGCCTGAACTAACAATTTCTGTTTCTGCAACATAATTTTCCCGAATAGGATTATTACACTTGATTAATGAATATGGTTGATAATATTTGAATGTGACGACCGAGTTGTTATCTAATATTTATAAATAACTCGTGAACTTTATCAACTCAAGCTTCAATTATGGTTATAAAAGTGTCCAAATTATGTGTTTGTAACTTATTTATTTTTATTTATAAGCGTCAAACTTCAACAGATTTATTATGCTTTTAGTTTTTACATTCTTTTATTTTGAATTTTATATATTTTTTTGTTTTTATTTTTATTTTTACTTATTGATTGACATCTTATAAATGCAATAATTTTTGTTAAGGTTAAAGTATTTTTATCTTTAAAAAGGATTAAGTTAATTATTTTCTTAAAGTTGAGATAGCACGTACTAAAATTGTGTTAGAGACACCAGCAAACCTTATTTGTTGAATACAAATAGTTAGATGTTGTCGTGGTTGGGATTTTTACTCAGTCTACAAATACTATTTGGATTTAAAATGCTTTGGTTCATGAACATACTTAACTGTTTTATTTTTTTGTTGTTGTTGAAGACAAATAGTTAATGGTCTTATCCAATGCTAGACATCAAACATAGATTTCAACCCAGGATGAAAATAAAATAAAACATTGACCATGTATTTAGATAAAGGATTTCATAATTTTTAAGATATTTAAATATATTGAATTTGAATTGATGTTGTTTTAAATTGTTTCACTTTCTTAAGCCCGTTTTTTGAGTGGATGATAGATTTAGAGGAGTGGAAATGAGCTGATTTGAGGGAGAAGAAAGGTAAATAAATGTGAGAATTTTTAGATGAAGGGAGAAATGGTAAGAAATGAAGAGAAATGAAAAAAAAATTATGAAAGATGTTGAATGATTTGATTTATGAATGTATTATTATTATTAATATTAATATTAATATTAATATTATTTATATTTAATAATATTATTAGTATTTTTATTATTAAAATATAAATTTATTTATTATTATTAAATGCAATGCTTAATATTATTAATGATACTATTATTACTATATCATGTACATCAAACTATAAAAACTATAACACTTTCATGTCACAGGACTTTTCCGCTTTTCTTTGCAAATGAGGAAGGAAAGCCAGCAAAAAATAATAACGTCTCACTTTTATTTGAATAAGATAATTTAAATTTAGTGAATTTTAATTTTTTTTTTCATAAAATATTTCAATTACAATCAAATTCAAAAAATATTAATATTGATCGTCTTTTGTAATCAATTTTGATTGATGTTTTTTTTTTCAAAGTTGTTGTAGATTTTTTTATTAAATGTTTGTAAAAATAATTTCTCAATTTATATTAAATAAGATTATTTTCATGTTATGAAATGTTAGATCAGGTCAAACTCAAGTAAAATAGAATTGAGTCAAGCTCATTCAAGGTTAAGTCGAGTCTTCACCGATCAAAATCAAGTCATGTTCACACAGGTTAAGTTAAGTTGGTTTAAGTTCAACTAGAGCCAAGTAAATCTTGGTCCCAATCGAGTCGAGTTGGTTGAACCTAGGTCAAGTCATAAGTTGGTCTAAGCCTAGGTTGAGCTGAGTCAATTTGATCCAAGATCAAGTAGAGTCGATTTGGACCCAATTTGAGTTAAGTCAGGCCAAGTACACATTCAATCGAGATGAGGTGGATCACCATTTATCTAAGTCCAGGTTGACCCATGTTTAGTTGAGTTTGAATTTTCAACAGGTTAACAAGTTAACTGCAGTAGTCTTAAACTGTAACTTATTCAATCAGTTGATTTATTTTTTAATTGATTGATTTCACTTATTAAATTAAGTGACATCAACCGATTGATTTTAAAATCAACCTATTGAATTTCGTAACAGTTTGACTATAAGTGATGTGATTTTCGAAAGAGAGGTAACAAGACCATTTTTTAGCGCGAAACCATTCTAGAAACCTTGAAATTCTCTCTCTTTCGTGATCATTCAGTTTGCAGCTGGTGAAGATTGATATTGGGTCAATTCTTGGAGCATTTTTTTTTGTGTGGTTGAAGCTTGGAAAAGGTGTTTGTGGTGGGCAGGGTTGTGCTACCACTGAGGTGTGATCTTTCTCAAGCTTTGTGTGTGTGCCTATTGATTTTCCAGGTCTGCAAGAGTTGTGATTCTTGTGTGATTCAAGAGTCTTTTGTGTGTGTTTTTGCTTATTTAGAAAGTGTAAGAGTGTAAACTTTATAAATCTTTTGAAATAGTACAAAGTTAAGCTCGGGTTGCCTTGAAAAACTAGATGTAGCTCAGGTTTGAGTAAACCAGTATAAAAATCTTGTGCATTAATCTTTTCTCTAACCCTTCTCTCTTGCATTATCATTCAAAGTTTAAAGAATTTGGATTTAAACCATCCTTTTGATATTCTTGAGTGTTGTGGTGGCATCTGCAACATTGAGCATGTATAACTCATTAAAACCTGTCTTGATTGATCTTTTACATTGTTCTTGCTTTAAATCACAAATCTACATTTTTGTAATTTTCCCAGTATTTCAATCGACTGTTTTGATTTAATCGATTTATTATACCAGTACAACATTTGTTTAGTAAAATCAATCGACTAACTATGTTTTTGATCGGTTGAAAGTGTACCGTCTAAAGGTGTTTGCATCCAAACTTGGTGATCAAATTGATTCAAATTAAAACAATTTTAAACCTTCAAAAGACATTCTATTTTTAACTAGCCAATTCAACCCCCCTTCTTGGGATTTCAACAATTTCAAAACTTACAAAACCTTCATCATGTTAGGTTAAGTCGAGTTGGCATAGGCCCAAGTCAAGCTTATTCAACTTAGATCTAGGTCAAGACAAGTTGGGGTGGGTCAACATTAATCAAAGTTAGGGTCGATCCACGTTCAGCCGAGTTGGGCTAAGCTCAAGTGAGTCCTAGTTTGATCAAGACTAGATAAAATCGAGCCTAGGTCAAGCTAAGTCGACCTTGTCCTAGGTCGAGTTGAGTATGCCCCAACTCAAGTTGAGCTAAGTTAACTAGGTTCAGGTCAAGCTAAGGTTGCTCAACCTCGATTAAATTGAATTAGCCTAAGCTGGTAAAGCCAAGTCAACCCAGGCTTAGTTTGGGTAGAGTCAATCTAAGTCCAAGCCAAACCAAGTCAGCCTGGGATCACATTTGGTTTGGTTGAGCTAGGCGCATGTTGAGTCAAGTTCGTTTGGGTCCAACTTGGATCAGAATCAAGTTAGGTCATGCTTAGATGGGCTAGAGAGAAGTTGAATCAGGTTTGGCCAAATTGAGTTTGTTGGCACAATTGACCTTAGTGCATGAATTTGATGAAGATAGCGCATGTGATCATGTGTTTTGATGAAAACTTAATAGATATTTGAAGTGACTCATTGTTGATCAAGCTTGGGGGTTATTGAATATGAAATTGACATGAAGATAAAAAAGCTTGAAGATTAGACTCAATTCATAGACTGTATGATGTAGTGTAGATCTCTTTGTCTTTTGTCTGTCCTTTTCAATATGTTAAAAAGGGTTTTAACAAGTTAAAAGGCTTGTTGCATATAGTTCTGGTATGAATGTATTCAATAAGTTGAATTGTTATGCAATCGGTTGATTTCACTTAAGTCAAGTGAAATCAACTGATTGTACGGACAAATCAACCAATTGAATTCACTTATGTGCAGACAATATTAATTGGTTTTTCAGATAATGAAGTAACTTTTATGGTTTTTGAGCGTGAAAATAGTGAAACCAATTTTGAAAACTCTCTTTCTGAATTTTACACAATGTGCAACTCGTGATTGAAGATCTTTGAGGTTGAACCAAGTGGAATGAATCAAGCTGAGGAAGACTCCTCTAAACCTGAGCCTATGGTCATTGAGCTTTACAATGCTATAGAGGAAATTGGCCATACCTACTCTCACTTTGAAAGAATGTTTCCCTTCCTTGCATTGTAGAATGTGTGATGCTCATTTTGGGACACATTTAGTTCATGGATTACACAATGTGCAGCTCATGATTTAAGATCTTTAAGGTTGGGCCAAGTGGAGTGAATCTAGCTGAAAATATACCTTTGAATTTGAGCTTATGGCCTATGAAAAGATACCTTCGGCTTGGTCTGACGCGTCTCGACCTGCGCATCTCGAGCTTCAGTCTGGGCTAGTCCATCCATTCCTACAGCCTAACCCAACTAAAAACTTAGAATGAAAATTTGGATTGGATATTTTGGATTTTCCATATTTGAAATCTAGATTCAAAGAATGGATATCCAATCCAAAAAATATATAACATGTAGATTAGATTGAAATGTAGATTGAATAAAATGGATTGAATTTTTTATAAAATTGAATCTTAAATGGATTGGATTAGAGTAAAAGTAGATCTGATCAAGAAAGTTGGATCTTTTGCCCACCCCTAACATTGATAGGATACTAATGAGTATGGATAATACTTGAATTTTTAAATTGGGTATGGGGACAAAGTGGTTGTTTACATGTCTGCCATGTTCATATCCCCAAACATGTTCAAATATTTGTATTTGCTTTCATGTTCCCATTTTAAATTATGAAAACACGTTTAATTTATTAGGCAATTGATGATTCATTATTTTCCCATATTTCATTGCCTTTTTGTGTTCATCTTTATGGATGTTTGGTGTTTAATTGTCTATTTTTAGTGCATTTTAATCAATTGGGCTTCATTAGGCCATTATTCCGAATTTTGATTAATTTGGTATTAAATGGTCTAATTTTCATTTCTAATTATTTTTGGGTATTTTGTGAAGCAATTTTGGAGCTTGGATGCTAATCATAAGATGAAAAGAGAGTTGTCACTTCATTTCCACATCATTACCACATCTGCATCATGTCAATTAGTTTGTCCACGTCATTGGGCCAACATTTTCAGCCCATAGTGACATTTTTGTAATTTTGCTGACCAAAATGATATTTTTGTAAATATGTGGATTTACGATGCTGTGACCACGAGTTTAGGTCTTCCTTTTCATGTGGCAGCCAACATCTTCTTCCTCAGACTCCATTTTCATGTTTCTTAGCTTTGGTTGGTGACCCATGGAGGTGTCTTCTTCATTTTTCACGTTTTAGCACTCATAATTAACGTTTTTATGCATTATTCACAACATCCATTGTGGATTTTATGTTTTTTGCACATTTGGTAGCTTGGGAATTTCATTTTCTAATTTTTAATGACTTGGAACAACGCCCATCTATGTGGTTTTCGTTTTGTATGATACAACAACCATTTTGGTTCCATTGAAGCTTTATAAATCTCATTTTAGTCTTGAATTGACATTTCCATATGATCCAACTTAGGGTTTGATGTTTTGTTTTGGTTGTTTATTTTTTTAAATGTTCTCCCATAAGGTATTTCAGTTTTGAAGTGTTTAATTGCTCCATTTTCATAGCTTTCTAAATTCGTGTATTGATTCCTTGATGAAAAATGCAATGAAGCTTTGAGGTTCTGTTGGTTTTGTTAATTCTGCCATCTCTTTATCTTAAATTTGTGGAGTGTATGTGGTTCATCTTTTTTATGCTTAATTTACAAATTAAGTGCATATGTTTGGGTTGGATTATGTTCATGCTTAATGTATGTAGCTTGGCTGTAATGAATTCATGTATGCATTGCTTAATTGCGTAATGGAACGGGATTGTAACTTTCGCTTAGTAGGTTATTGTCTAGTGGATTGAGAGTAGACAAAGGTGTTAATTTGGTGGCTATGTTAAGTGGACTTGTATTTGAATCAAGGAAATCAGTACGTTTTAATTACTGTTTCATTTCATTTAATCTGTTGTTAGCATTTAGTCAATTGAATCTGCCAACCCCCCCTTTTGTGTTGAATTGCATATGAAAAGCTTTGAATGAAAGGTTTGGTCATTGGAAGATGACCTTGGGTTAACTCCTGAGTATTGCATTTATATGTTCTATTTGGTTGGATACGACCTTGATCAACAATTCCTAAAATCGTATATTAACTTTTATTTAGTCATTGGTTTCGTAACTTATTTTTCTAAGATAGACATTTGATCATTTTTTTTATAACTATTTGACCTTTATCCAATTATTAGAAAAGAAAACATGTTTCATTTTGTTAATATTAGGTTTTCTTTACTGTGATATTTATTTTTTATAAAAATTATTTAATTAATATTTGAAATAATGAAGAGACAAACACATACACTACTATTCATATACTCATTTTTTAATGGGGATGGGGATAAGATGAAAACTTTATATGCATTAGGTATGAGGACGTGGATGAAGATTAACTTCGAAGATAGAGATGAGATAATCAAGCTCGCACTTGCCCAACCTTATTATCATTTCTATTGTCTCCTAGCCTTAAAGGAAGGTGGGGAAAATGCATAAAGATTTGTGATGATGTGGAGTTCAAACGTTTATTGTGAAGGAAATAACTATGTTGATAACCTTGTTAATTTTGAAATTCATAAGAAGTTTGAAATTCATATTAGGTTTTCCCTTTTATCACTTTTAAAAAATGAATCCATCCTTTATTCTTCATTAGTATAACTATTTGGAAAAAAAAAATCAAGACTAAAAAGTAAAATATTAAAATCTAATTAAATATTGAAATGTAATTATTAAAAGGGAAATCTATAATAAAACCTCAATTACAACCAGGTTATGACAAAATACATAATAGTTAACTTTTTCTTTTATATTCATAAAAAAATTAATATACAAAAGACTCATGAGATAAAAAAATACAAACTAGTATTTTTAGTATCAAGTGAGAGCAAGAGAGGTTACTTTTTTTTTTTTCTTCAGATGGAATAAAACATGTGAGAAATGAGAGCAAAAGTAATGAACTTTTGTTTAAATTGTTTTAACAAAAATAAAAAGGAACATGTGAAACAGTGAAAGATGAACATAAATGATAAGTAAATCAAGAGACAGAGGAAGAGAAAATAAAAAGATATCTTAATGGGTTTTTTTATTCTTTATTATATTTAATTTTATATTTTACTATTGATGACGTCCCAGCTCGAGATTAGTCACACCAAGTGTACTGGTTCGACTGTAGTACTAAGTGTCGTATTTACAAGGATTGATCAACTTCTATCAAGACTCATGATGCTATTTGGATTTGTAAAGTGATGTTGATCTAGAACTCGAAGTTAAAATCGAATAATTCAAGTGTATAAAACAAGTTGAGATTGGATTTCACTATTATGTTCTTGTGCATAATTACTGTTTTATTGAATTAACAAAGTTCATTCATTATTCTTTACTCCTGAAGAATGAACTCTTTGCATCAATGATTAAGACTCTTTACACTAGCTAAGTCATATAGGAACATGTCTGCCTCCTAATAGCCTTAAATGACTCAATTGGATCTATAAGATGAATTAGTTTTCGCATAACTCAAGCTATATATGCAACAAATGATTGATCAGTTCATCACACATGAAATGTTAATTTAATCACTAACTCCATGGAGGGTTTCTTCCTAGCTTAAACCCCTTTTGTGTTGTTCAATCACATAACTTTCTTCAATGGTGGGTTTCCTCCATGGTTGAGCTCCAGATTTTTGGTGCTTAAGGTTGCTTCATGGTGAAGTTTTCTTCTTGTGGCCTAGGCACCATCTTCTTTGTTTGAGTTGTGGAGGCAAAGTTTAAATCTTTTTAAAACGGCCTTTGAGTTGCTGAAGTTGTAATTCTAAGGCTCAAGTTGTTATGCTCTATTTCTTCTAATTTTGCATAAATTCATAAAAAATATAATAATTCGCCACTCATGTTTATATCTAAATGCTTTTGCTAAATTCTAATCAAAATGGAGTAAAATCCTCGATTTATGCAATATAATCAACCAAGATAAGTGTTGAATGCATGTGACAAATAGGTAAAATGAGCACTTATCAACTATTTACTAACATTAAATGACATGTTTTATAAAAAATCTACCTAATATACATATACAAAATTTTAGGTACATATACAAAATTTTAGGTAGTATGATCGAACTTTTCTTATTGCACCACATTTACCTTATACGTGAACAAATGATGTGAAACAATTGCACATTCCTTAATCATTAACAACATTGACCTTGAATATGTTTTCAAAGAAAATGTTTCAGAAATGCTGGACCTAACGACCATGTTGGTCAAGTACTCAACCTCATTATGTCGGTTAGACATTCTCTCTTAGTTGTCTAATGCAACTTTACTTCTAAGTAGAGACTTACTCGTCTAGAATAGTGATAGTTTTTGTAAACTTTAGTTTTAGTTGTATTTTATTTTATTCAATACTATATTAATTTTAAAGTAATTGTAGTGTTTAAATATTCAAAATTTAATTTTGTGTGTTTTAAAATATATGTGGTATCCAGTCTCCATAGGTTGAAAATAATTCACAGATTTTTCTTTTTATGTAGGTATCCAATGAGCAAATAGGTGCAGGTAATTTTTTTTTACGTGAATCAAATTGCAGGTAGACATTATTCATATCTAATGCGAGCCGATGTCATGTCTAGAACCTTATAAAATGTATAGAAATAAATATCGAATAAAGGTGAAAGCACGCATAACAAAAGTAGAAGTTGTTGAGTAGATATCCCAGTTTTTTTAATTAGAAGATATATATCCAAGCCCAACTTGAGAAATCCATTATGGCAATTGATTTTATTATTAGTAGATTATATATATTGTATATATTTTGTCTTTTTTTTTTCTTCATCTTCAACTTCCAAAGGAATTCCAAGTTTGTGGTAGGTGCTAGTCATTGCTGAAGTAGGTGATAGGCGATGTCTTATTAACTGCCATTGCAATTTTAAATCATTTTCATTTTGAATTTTGTTTCACAAAAAAATGCAAATGCATTTCGGGTAGTCAAATAGTAATATCAATTGACATTTAAAAGTAAAATAGTGACCTACGAGTTGAAAATTAGGGTATTGTGTGTGGTGCGCCATACACTTTCCACTTTGGGCCCCAACCTGGTTGGTGGAATTAGACCAGGGATTGGTGAGGTTCCAGATCTAAACATCACAATAAAATAACAATAATAAAAATTCTATATTAAAATAATATTTTTTAGTCAAAATTAATACCATTGCATTAAAAATTAATACATTCATGAAAATTGACGTACTGCAATAAATGTTTTGAGGTAAAAGAACTTTACAATTCTTAAAATAATTAACTTCTCAATAGTTTTCTTACATTTTATTTTTAAATTAGGAAATCATAATCATGCACAACCCGATATTAAAGTATAGTATCTACTGGTATAATCTCTGATTTGAATATTTTATTATACTTATACAGAACATAAAAATCTAATTCAATAAATTTTCTATATTAATTTTGTCGAACAGTCCCAATAATTTAATTCCCTCGCTACTGACAGAGTAATAAAACACCCTTTATCGTGCGAATCCCACCAATCCCACAAAGCCCGGTTAGCCCAAAAAAATAAAAATAAAAAACAAAAAAAAAAAGAGAGCAAAAGCGCCTATAAAAGAAAGCAACATGTTCACATTCGTGTAGATCTGCATCTCATTCGTTCACTCCCACTTTAACCACTCTTCGCATTTCTCTTCTCTCTGTTTTCTCCTCTCTCGCATCAATGGAGTTGGACGGCGTTCTCCTCGGAATGTGTAACCCTCTCCTTGACATTTCTGCCGTCGTCGACGACGATTTCTTGCAACGGTTTGTTCCTCACATTTCCCTATCTTTAAATCACTGTTACTGTCAATGAGTAATAATATTAATAGTTATTTATTATTAATGATGATGTGTTGCGGAATATTGCTATTCTGAGCTTAGAACTAATAAGAACACTGTTGGAGAGGTTTATTATGTGATTGATGTGTAAATCTGAAAGAAAACGAGATACGATGGATCAGATCTAACGCTTATTGTTCTGTTTCTGTGTAACAGATATGGTATCAAGTTGAACGATGCGATTCTCGCCGAGGATAAGCACAAGCCTATGTAAGATTTTTCTCTTTTCCTTTGATATCTCTCTGCAACTTGTCACGCGTAGCCACTGGAATTTGTTATTCGTTCTGTGTATATCAACTGAGCCCTTGTTTGTTTCAATTTTATTGGTTGAATGAGTGGAATGTTTCTATACAAGAACATATTTAAAAGCTCTTGTAATTGTTAGATCAGTTTTCCGGGTAAAAAAGTTTAAAACACATGCTTACAAAAATTAGTTTATGTGAAGTAAGAACGTTGTTTTACTTGTAAATTCACGCTTGGTTTGAAATGGACTGAGTTTGAGATTATTGCACTCAAGTTTATAGATTCATGCACTTCAATTCTTTGTCTTTTTAACTTTTCCTATTTTATCAGGTGTCGGTGTGACTTAAATTATGGAAAATAGTTTTATTTTTTTCATAATAAACAAGTACTTACTACAATTGCTTTTCTCTTAACTATTGAAAGAGTTTCTTGAAAAAAAGCAAAACAAAAAATGTTGTACTACTAAAGGTGATTCTCTTTTTAAAGAGAGGCTTAATATGGAAATTAAATCTACGTAATATATTCAAAACATATAAGCATAAAATGCATTTTCATTTAACAATTAGGGGGATTTATAGGAAGATTTAAAACTTTTCTACCTTTCCCAACCAAGTGTGTTTGGTTAAACATTTCATACAGATTATAGATAAATATTAGTAGATGAAGTTTTGATTAAATTATTTTGATATTAGTATTTCACAACAATGTATCCAGATGAAATTATATTTTTACCATTTTACATCTTAAAATAAAAATAGAAAACGCTAATATTCAAACCCTCTGTATGACTTTGATTTTTGGATTTGATTTTACCGTTACACTTTTTTGGATTATTGATGTAATGTTATACTTGTTTACTATTGTTTTATTGATTAAACTATTTATTTTCATTTATAATAAGGTATTTATTTTTTATTGAGAAACAATAATTATTTTTAATTATATTAAAGAACAAATTGTTACACAAATATTACTTGAAATTTAAATATATTAAAATATTATAATATATTAAAAGTATAAATTTATAATTATTGAAGATATATAATTACCTACTACTAATATTTGTTAATAATTAATCATGTCCTTAATGTTATTTTACTACTTTCAACTTGTTGATTGCTAGTTTTACCAAACTTTTTCTCTTCAGTTAATCTTACCAAACATACTCCAAAATTGAGCTGGATTCATATATACTGCTATCATTGTTCATTGTCTGAAAACATGAGAGACAAAGGAATTTGTGTCGGTTGATTGGCGATTCTATTAACCTACTCTTATTCTGGTACTGAGTGTGGCATTTTCGTAATTTCATATACATATTATTAATATGATGTGGTTCTAGTCCTTGGGATGTATAAAATCGGTATACCCACTTCTTATCCGTTGTGCTCTCTGCTAATGCTTTATGCTAGAATGTTGTTCTGGAAAATCACAAGTTTTACCTGTCTCTTTTACTAAATACTCAATGTACATATTTTTATAAAATTTTAAAATTAAGAACTTGATGTAAAAACTAGTTAGATATTCAGTCTCCAGATCTTGTAAGATTTTTAGCTTTCTCTCCTGATTTCATTTTTTTTTCTGAGCTAGTATTTTATTGGAGGATATTTTCTTTTTAGGATAAGATTTTATTTTATTTTTAATATTTTCATGTGATCTGACAATCGTCTCAGGTATGAAGAATTATCTAGCAAATCTAATGTGGAGTACATTGCTGGAGGTAATAGACTTGATCCAAATTATTGGATTTTTAGTCACATATTGTAGCTTTACTAAAAGAGCGGGAGAGAAAAAGGATGGAGGTGAACATTTCATATTAACGATTTTTATAATTTTCTCATTGGCAGGTGCTACTCAGAATTCAATCCGGGTTGCTCAGGTATGTACTTTCTTGTATGTAGTGAGCTGAGTCTGCTTTAGTTGTGTAACTAATCATTTGCTTTCACCTCATAACAGTGGATGCTTCAAGCCCCTGGTGCCACAGGGTACATAGGTTGCATAGGAAAGGACAAATTTGGGGAGGAGATGAAGAAGAGATGTTCACTTGATGGTGTAAATGTAAGTTTATCTTTTGATTTGTCTTACCGCTTAGAAATCCATTTCTGAAATTAACTTTTTATTCATTCAACAATCAGGTTCACTATTATGAAATCGACACCGCACCTACTGGAACTTGTGCTGTTTGTGTGGTTGGTGGTGAAAGGTCAGACGATCAAACTTTCCTTGACTTTTTATTCTACTTATTATAGAAATCAGTAATTATATTTTATGTTTTTTCTTAAATAGTGTACTTCAGCTTAACGTATATTTGATCGCGAAACAAGTATATGAAGCCTTTTATTTGATTGCATCTAAATACAGGTCGCTTGTTGCTAACTTATCAGCTGCAAATTGCTATAAGTCGGAGCATTTGGTCAAACCAGAAAATTGGGCCTTAGGTACCTTGTTGATATCCAGAAATTTGGTTAACTTACCTTAGAGTGTCCTTTTCTATCTCATATACCTGAATAATCTAGATGACTGACATTTGTTATCGTGTGTTTTGTGAATAGTTGAAAAGGCCAAGTACTACTATATTTCTGGTTTTTTCCTCACCGTATCTCCCGATTCCATTCAATTAGTTGCTGAACACGCAGCTGCAAATGGCAA
Organism: Vigna unguiculata; assembly: GCF_037176805.1. Lineage (NCBI taxonomy): Eukaryota > Viridiplantae > Streptophyta > Magnoliopsida > Fabales > Fabaceae > Vigna > Vigna unguiculata. Next base: position 10,067,649 of record NC_140798.1, on the reverse strand, counting down.
GGTTAGATATGATACGAACTTGGCATTCTCATCTTACTAGCAGTTTCTGGGAATAACTATTCCATTCCTGTATGCAGACCTTCATGATGAACCTTTCCGCTCCCTTTATCTGTGAGTTCTTCAAGGATGCTCTGCTGAAAGTGCTACCGTAAGGATCCTTCACCCTTTAATTTTAATAAAGAAAAAAATTTCATATGGATTTTATTAACGCTGTCCATTCTTGGATTCAGATATATGGACTATGTTTTTGGAAATGAGACTGAAGCAAGAACATTTTCCAAAGTTCAAGGCTGGGAGGTAATTCAGCAGATCGGAAGGCTTGCAGTTTTTGTTTGAAGTTATAATTTGTTACGTATTTTGACTCTTTTCCTATTGACTAGACTGATAACGTAGAGGAAATAGCTTTAAAGATTTCCAAGTTGCCAAAGGCTTCGGGAACACATAAAAGGATTACCGTTATCACTCAAGGTGCAGATCCTGTCTGTGTTGCCGAGGATGGGAAAGTGAAATTGTACCCTGTGATATTATTACCTAAAGAGAAATTAGTTGACACAAATGGAGCAGGTACACAGTTCTATTCTTTTCAGTGTTTAGACTTTAAGCAAAGTTGTATGTACAGTTGAGTTTATGGGCAATTATTGTAAAATGCGCGCAAGTTATAGTTTCCTCGTTTTCTGTATGTTTTGTATTTCTTTCCTATTCTTCATTGTAAATAATTGTTGTTTCTAAATAATTATTACAAATTATCTATTGTTTTACGATACCAGACATATAGCTATATTATGTTTTTTAGAAATATTCATATAGCTATATTATGTTTTTAGATAGATTCAAGCAATACTAATCTCTCCTGCTAAGATACTGTGGTGGGAATATGGATATTGCAACAAACATGGAAAGAGCCAAAATGTTTGAGGAAACTTGTTAAATTGATAATGTACTTTTGTTGTTTTTGTAGGAGATGCGTTTGTGGGAGGATTTCTTTCACAATTGGTTAAGGGGAAGCCCATTGAAGAATGCGTGAGGGCTGGGTGTTATGCTGCCAATGTTATCATCCAAAGGCCTGGCTGCACGTACCCAGCGAAACCTGACTTTCATTGAGTGATTCCTCCTTTTCTGCCACCACTATGAATTTTTTTTATCATTGAGAAGGATTTTAATAGCCACACTCTAACTGGTGTGGGGTTTTTGAACCCCTGATAGGGAAAATAGCGTGAAAATGTTGCAGGAAGAGATGAAACGAGAATAAGTTTATGTATTTGAAGTTCGATCAAGGCATCAATACTCATATTGCTGTTTCTGATCGTTATTTTTCCTTTTTGGTTGCGTTTTATAATGTTTTGTATCCCTACCAGGGCACCTGAGTCTTAATTATGTTGTTTGTCGTTATCCCCCTTCTTTCTATTTTTTTCCTTTATTTATCTTTTATCACTTGTTTTTTGTTTAATAATATAAAATTGGTTCGCATTTCGTAGTTGTGTTTTACTCTTGAGGAACGCAGTCTTTGGTGCCAGTATTTGAATTATACATGTGTGCACTTTGCCGTGTTGATTTAAGAAATTGGGTTTTCTGTAAAAGAAATGCATTCTTAATAGGTTATGTGAAGTGTTAATGATTGAATTTAACATATGAATATTATACTTGTATTTTTATAAGTAATGTTTTTCAATTAACTAAAAGAATATATATTTTATCATTTTCAAACCTTTTATAACAAAAAAACAAGACGTGAAAATGAATTAAACTTATATGATATCAATGTAATTGATAAAAATGGATAGCAAGATGGAATGTGATGAAGAAAATTAAAAAGGGAAAAATGCTTTACAAAATAAAGGATAGAGGACATATATCATTTTGTCTAACGATTGTTTATCAATCTTTTTATTCATTTTTTTCCAAGATATCATATATTTGAAATGATTGGTTTCTAAATCACTATTTCTTTTGCTTATTTATCTTCGGTGAGACATAATGTCGTTTAAGCGTTTTTAAATTTCATGTTTTATACTCTAATTATTTTACTCAAATTTTTTAGCGAATTTCATTTTAAATGCTTTCAAGAGTTATTCTTATATCAAGAGTTATTCTCGCATTCATAAAACTTAAAATTAAGACACAATATGAATTTTTAATAATTTTTTCCTCCAATATTATTGTGACATGCTAAATATAATTTCCCACACAAACTTAAAATCATACATTATTATCATTACAATTTTTGGTCATTACTATTCTCAAAGCTACCTCTATACAAATAGTTTCCTTATGATTTTACTAGGAAGTTAATTTTGGTACTAGGACTTCACATAAAGAAAGTCAATTTTTTCCTATCTTTCTCAAATATTGGCTAGATAATTTCGCCTCAATCAACTCATGTCCATCCCTTAGTTTCTCAATCATTCACATTTGAAGAGTAGAATGTCTATACACTAGACTAGATGATAACGTTCCCTTCCAATTTCTCAATACCCATTTCAAAGTCTCCTAATGAGCATGTCAAAGATTTGTTATGAACTTGCTAACCATACTAACAACATGGGTTAGATTTGTCTCATGGGATCAAGATCCTTCGTTTCAAACTCTGAGTTTAATTTTTCTTTGAGCTTCTTCAATTTATTTTTGTATTGGTTGGCTATAAGGATATCATCTGCATATAAGAGTAAGAATATCACATGCTCTTCTTCTCTTTTTAGGACTTAGACACAACTATCACAACTACTACTATGAAACTTTGTCTGCCTTAGGAAGTCATCAAATCTCTTTTACCATTGTCACAAACATTTCTTCAAGTTATACAATGATTTCTCCAACAGACACACCCTTCCATCCTCAACAAACACTCAGGTTATTGCATGTACACAATCTCTTCCAATATTCCATGCAAAAAAGTTCTCTTCACATCTTACTAGTCCAACACGAGATTGAACCATTTAACAATATACATCAAAATTCGTAAAGAACAATGTTTTACCATAAGTGAGAAGATCTCATTATAGTCTAACATATTCACTTGTGTAAAAAATTTTGCCACCCTTGTAGCCTTGAACTTTTTTCCCTTTACACTCGATGTTATCTCCTTCTTGAACACCCACTTGTATCTTACCACCTTATGGTTTCTTGGTAGATCAACAAATGTATATATGTGGTTTTTCCTTGGAGATTTAATTTCCTCTTCCATGGCAACATGTCACTATTGACCTCCTGCACCTTTTATAGCCCTATGAAAGTTTCTTGGCTTTGGATCATTTATCCCCTTAGTTGTTGTTAAAGGATAGATGATAAGGTCAACATATCCAAACATTTGTGTAGGTTTGATTGTCCTCCTCTTTCTATCACACGTATATTGATAGGCATAATCTACCTTTGTATATCTATGCCTTCTTGAGTTAGAGGTAGAAGGTTGGTTTGCATTGTTTGATGACCATCGTTTGACACTTCTAGACAGTCTAGTCCATCACCAAAAGACTCCACCTAAACATGAGCTTTATCCTTCTCTTTCGTTGGATCTTTGCACATCATAGTCATTTAAGTATCATCAAATGTGATATCCATGTTTACAAAACATATAGCCTCTCTAGGCTCTAACCTCCACATTTTATACCCATTCACACTTTTTACATATATAATGAAGATATACCTCTCAACTTGTGCTTTTAAATTATCCTTCTTGACATATGAAAATACCAAGGCGCTAAACACCATAAGATTCTCATAATTTGCAAGTCTTCCACTTCATACTTCCATAATAGGCTTGTAATTTATAGTAGATGGTGAACTCTTATTTATCAAGTAGATGATATTTTTTGCAGCTTCTCTCCTTAAGAACTTAGGCAATCCAACTCCTAGAAACATACATCTCACCTTATCAAAAATGGTTTTGTACATCCTCTTAATCTACCCATTTTGTTGTGGTGTATCCACAATTGTCTTATGCCTCTTTATACCTTTTACCCTATAAAAATCATTGAATTCCCTTGAAATGAACTCCAATTCATTGTGTGTCATTAACACTTTTAGTTTAGCGCCTTATTATTGCATACCATGGTGTGTCACTCCTAAAACATTTGAAAAGTCTTAGACTTACTTTTCAAGTTATAGAACCACACCCTCCTCGAATATTTGTCTATGATGATGAGAAAATAAGACCTTACACCATCGGTCTAAGCTCTAATTGAATCCCACAAGTTTCCATGAGACGTCTTGATTCTGCCAAAATTGCATAAGTTCACGTTTTTGGAAATTTCAAGAAACCGCCTAGCGGCGTTGAAGACCTGCCAAGCGACACATGCCTTCACAACCCATTTTCTGGGTTTTTGTTCTGAACTGCTTGGCGGTAGAGTGTTGTCCGCCAGGTGACGCGAACTGGCTTAACCAGTTTTTCTGGTTTCTTGAGTTTCTTTGATGTTGGTGATGCTTGGATGGGGTCTCTACATAAAATTGTATGATTATCTATGTATTTACATGTTTGAGATGGTATGATTTGATGATAATTGTATGAATATGGCCATGATTGGGGATTAGGGTTCATGTGGGAATTAGGAATGAGGAAATATGTTTCTGGCTTCGATTGGTGTACTTTTTTTTTTTCATGAAAATGATATTAATTGGAACATACATGAAATATAAATCTTTGATTGAATACTAAAGGAATACCAAAATGCGTGACCAAATTTGTGATTGGGGAATTTGGGGTTCGTACAGGTGTAGGGAAATCTGGGCAGAACCCAGAATTGTATGCATCGCCAGGTGGTGCATGAACTACCGGCAAGCGACACATCAGTGTAGCAAGACATCCTAATTTCGTTCTATGATTTGCATTCTTGGGGGATTTATCTGGTAATTTTATGTATAATATGGGTTAATTGAGCAGAAGGTGTGGGAAGAAAACCCTTGCATGTAAGATGATTAAGTCCATATATAATGATGTGATGAATGGGATTAAATGTGTGTAAACGTAGGGCTGCTTGGAGTGAAATGTGTATAGTGTGTGTTTTGGACATTGTCATGATGTGCAGATTTGAATGTAGGCTGAAATTCATTGTGGCATGTCTAATGCCAGTTTTCGCCTAACGACGTGTGTGAAGCGCCCGACAATTTTGGGTGCAGAGTTGGATTGCGTGGAGGATTCTACACAGCTTTGGATGGAGGTCATAAAACAATGATTTGATGGGACCTAGTTACGAGTGGAGCTTGTATTAGGGTAACACGTGACCACTAAAGGTTGTAGTCTGGTAGTTTTGGAAGTCCAGTGGAGTGTGCGAGATCGTGGCTCGTACAGATAGGTTCCGAAAGATTGCCCTCCTCGGTATTATCTAATAAGTTTGGTTGTCTTTGGACAAATACAGACTACGGTTCGTATTGGGAAACTTCACTTGGTGTTGCGGATTGTGGTCGTGACAAGATTATTCCTATATATGGACTATAGGTGGTGGCTATATCGGAGGGACAAGTAGACACCTCTAACAACAAATATCGACCAATGTAATCATCAAATGGTGTAGAATTAAAAGGTGTCCAGGGGAAGATGTGAATGTTGGGTTTGACAGTTGAGGTTGTTATTAGAGTTATGGGTTTTAAATCATTAAGTTATTGTGTATTGTATTTCTTTTTATTTGAGCTCACTTTATCTATGTGTGTTTGACGATGATCATGTAATTTGTTACATGGGAGCAGATGTTGATGCAGGTGAGCACGTGGATACTTAGAGCTGGAGTGGGGTCCGTATGGAAGTTTTTACATGGCAATATTTTTATGGATTATTTTTGTAATCAGTACTATGAATCATTTTATATTTGTAAGAGTTGAACGTATTTCTGGATTTTATCTTTTGACGCTTATAAACTAAAGTTTTAATTTTTCCCGCGTTTTTGGGAAAACACCTCATTAATAAATGTAGTTTATTAATATTTCTATTATTTTTTAATCTTAAATAAGTAATACCCATTAGGATGTTACATTACCCCACCTTCTTTCAATTCCAAGGTCTCAAAAATATCCTTCACTAGACATATGTCATAAGTGCATCTTGAATCCATGACCTAACTCCTCTGTGTATTAGACACAGATGCCACCAACACCCTAGCAAACTTGTAGCTACCAAATGCTACAACATCACTAAATTCTTTCTCGAGTTCTTGACTTTCTGATTTTTCTTCTTCTATGGACAACTTAGCTTGAAGTGACCTTTCTTGATGTAGTTATAACACTCAACATTTTCAAACTGTCTAATGCGTATTACTTTGACTTCTTCCCTTTAAAATCCTTTTCTTTGTTCCATTTGACTTAGACACATTCAAACTCAACCCATTATCCTCTCTCTTAAACTACTGGAACTTTTGAAGCTTTTTAGTTCTTATTGAGGTATGCATCTCCTTAGGAGCAATGTTTGCTCCTTCCCAAACAATAAAGCATCTTGAAAATATTCATACTTCTTAGGCGAGATGTTAAGGAGTAAATCATTATCCTCATCCTCAAGCTTCACCTAAATGTTCCCTAAATCATCCAAAATCTTCTCAAAATCCACTAGCTACTCCACCAACTATCTCTACTCGGTTGTCATAAACAAATATAGTTGTTGCTTCAAACAAGATCTTTATACCAAAGATTTAGTCACATAGAATGATTCAAGTTTCACCTATATCAATACAATAGTATTCTCCTCAGCGACTTCCCTCTGTCTCTTATCACCAAGACACTTGGCAATACTGGCTTTGTTGACCATGTTAGCCTTTTCCTTTGATACATAGACACTAGCTTATTTGTCTCAACCTTCAAAGCCTAAGCATAAGTTTGTTTTAGCAATATGACCTCCATCTTAATTCTCTGAAATCCAAAATGTTTCTCCTCGAAAAACTTCTTGATGTCAAATTTGGTGGCCATTTCTTCAAATTCTTAATTTTTTTTTCTTGTTTCCACAAACGACGCCAATTGTTGGGTTCTTAATAATAACAAGTTTGAAAACACATAACCAAGATTATAAGAAATTACTTTATTATCACTAGAAGAGTCTATACATAAAGAGTCTAACAAAATTATAGTGTATTGTTGATCATTATCATTTTAGAATCAAATTAAGAGTAATTATATAATGCATTGCACTAGTTGTGCATTGCTTAGAACCGAGTTGTTTTCTACACAAAAAAATTGGCAAAAAAGAATATAGATACAGTTAGTCAATCAAAAATCGTCTCCTAACGAATTTAATAGTCATCTCAATATTTCATATTATAAATTTTTTTGCAAAAACAAAATTAGAGATAACATCAAATTAATAGAGAGCTTTGGTCATAAAGACAATATTTAAATAGTGAAAATAAAATGATAAAAGAAGTAGATTGATTCTCCAATTCATTCATAGTTAATTCTTCATCGATTATCAAATAATTATCATTCATCTAAGTTCCAAACATGATCAAATTAATCAGAAAAACATCAATTAATTAATTGAGTATCTCTCACCTTCCAAACATTTGCCATTCAAATTTATATCAATCTATCCCATCAATTAAGAAAATAAGAGATTATCAAAATTAAGCAAACTGACAAGAACTTCAATTAAATCATGTGAGTTCAAACGCAACCCTAAAAAAAAATTAGAATTCAAAAGGAAGAGACAATATAGTGTCTTTATTAACTTATTAAGTATCTCTTACGTTTTAAAGCATATAATATCAAGTGCATATCTCCATCTTTTTTATATTAGATACTTTGAAAGGAAAGTTTTAATCATTCTTCAAATTGCATTTGTCTTTTTATAATTAAGGAAATAAATCACACAATATCTTAAATCACAACTTGAGAATAATAACTTGTTTCTATGTTTAGCATCCACACCTTTTCTTAATAAAATCACTCAATTTAAATATTCAAATATTCAAATTCAAATTAATCACACTAAGTAGGCTTGACAACTTTAATAGTACAAAAAATATAGACACTTAAGAGATACTTGTGTTATCAAATGCTTCTAATTCTACTAAGACTCTTTTGAATCGTCTAATGTATCGTTTAATAAGTCGTGTGATAAGGCTCAAAACCTTACTTTTTAATAAAAAATTCAACAAGATCTCACTTAACCCCATTTAAGAGAATTCCAAATTAAAAAATGAAATTAATCTCAATATAGTCCAAAAAATCTCATATTAGACCGTATGATAAAATTGTACTCATCAACTTTCTAAGTTCATAATGGTCTCCATATATAGAACCTAAGCCTAGGAAATAATAAAAACCGTTCAAATAAAAATTATTAATTAAAATGGTTAAGATAAACACACACTATACATTTAACTAGTCTTAACACTACTAAATGTCACAATTCTAAGCATATTGCTCATAGGAGTTAGTGCTTTTTATTATTTCATTACACGTACGTTATAATTACTCATCAATCATCGCATCTTAAACTACATAACAGTCACAAATAAATATGTTAATATCTTATTTGATCAATTTTAATTTAATGTACTAAATAATTTTTTAGTTAAATATGTTTTTTATTTTCAAATTATTATAAAAAAATTATTTTATCTCTAAAGTAAATTACAAATTATCCCCCCGTCCTTATATTTTATAAAAAAATCTACAGACTAAATACTTTATAATTTATTAATAAACTAAACATAATTTTCATAATAATTTAAAAAAAAACAAACATATTTAATCTATAATTTTGTAGTATATATTCGTATATATAACTAATTTTAGACTTTGGATTGAACAGCTCCCATTCCTTCCACTGAAATTACTTTCTTTCTCTCTCTTTTTCAGCTTCCTTTCTAGTTAAGAATATGATATATATATATATATATATATATATATATATATATATATATATATATATATATATATATATATATCCCCATATACCTTAGTTATCTTTATTTATTTATCTCTCACTGCTCGCTTACTGATTATTAAAAACAATAAGAAAGAGTAAAGGGATAAGTGAGACACGAATTTGGATTCTTACTGATCTTGAATTTTTAAAATATAATACTTTTAAAGGATCAATACAGTATAGTTTTAATTTTCGGCAGATAACAACACCAAAAAAAACTCAATAGAAAATCTGTACTCGTGCACCTGATACATGGCTTCATGACAACCCTTCTCACTTCTCCATTTCTAAATGTGCCTTACCTCCTCTTCACCACTACCAAATCTCATTTTCCTTTCCTCAATTCACAAATTCCCTCTAAATAAATCAATAAAAATGTAACAACTTATAATATGAATTAAACTTAATTTTATTTTTTTCTACAATACTGGTTGGAAAATTTATGCCAAGGGGTAGAAGAACACTCTCTCTTCTTGAATTCACCAAGAATGACATCAGTGACACTTAATCGTGCCTCAACCTACTTACAACACATTATGATATATATAATTAAGGTGGCTACTCATATTATATCAACATGGTTAGAACTAAGAATCTGAACAACATGGAAACAAAGAATGTTTCAGAAGCGATTTCTGTTTCTCAGAGACACAGACACACCGGTTGGTTCTGTGGGGAGCTAGCACATCGAACAACACTGAGAAAGAGGTGTTCATCGCAGGGAATGCAGAGTTTTGAGTCTGCAATGAAATCGTACTCTTCCTGAGCTTGATCCAACAAGGCCCTGAAGAGTGGATGATGGAGCAAACCAATCTTGATCACATATCTCTTGTGCTTCTCTCCCACATACACAACCAAGTGGCCCTTTGGAACATCACTTGGAATATTGGAACACCCTTCATGAAGAGAACACCACCAACCCCTTTCACAGCATTCCTCACAAGATATGCACTTGTTCAGGCACATTTTCTTGCACTTGTTCAGACACCCTCTGAGAAATCTTGACTTCATAGTTTCCTTCAAGAGAGAGAGAAAAAGAGAGAGAAGAAGATGATTCAAAGTGCAGTGAGTGTTTGAGGTGGTAAGTGATAAGGTATATATAATTGTGGCATGGGAAGAACCAATGATCTGAAGCATTAAATGGTTGACATGATTGGTAGCCTATGCTATTTGCTACTAATATAATTATGGAGATCAACATTTATATTATTATTCAACTGTGCCAGTTATTGATACGTAGTTGCTGACTTTGTTGCTTACCAATGTATATATTTCTCTGATACGAAACTGTACGAACATGCATGGCAATTCGCAATATATATATTATCTCTATGTGTGTATAAAATATGATCAAAAGTATGGGTGATTAATTAACATGAATCCTAGGAAGTAAAGGTTCTGTCTTTCTCTGCAATTCTCCAAAGGGTGTTCTTAATCACTGTTGTTTTTCTTGTTTTCGAATTTCTGAGTGTAACATATGTATCAGGCCCCACAAAGATAAGATAAGTTTCTTGGAGGAAGTGCGAGGGCACTTATTTCATATACACAGGTATGGATAAAAGATACAGCCACTTTCTTTAGATTCAGAGAAAGGCTTCAACTTTTGGGAGTCGTAATCGTTGAAAACTTTTGTACTGTCAAGTATTTTTGTACTGTGACAACTGGTTCAGTGCCACAAAGTGGATCGTATATATATATATAATATGATAATGTACAAACTGGTGTTAATGGGATTAAGATCTTCTCAGGAAGTGGAGCTACATGGTTATCAACAATTCCAATGAGTTAATTTGTAATTAATGAGCCACTTTTTTTTTCTTTTCACTTTATCAGTGGCTTTTTTCTTGTTGGGATGTGAATTTATTATTCCCTTTTGGATTGGTCTTAGCTCACTACTTATACATGTTGAGTTATCTTTTAAATTAGTGTGCATGCTGCTAAAGCATTGTTTTTGTAAGGACTAAAGAGGGTACTGTCCGTACAATTTCCTAACAATTCTGCATATGGATTTGGGATAAGTTGCACTGTTCCCTCCATGGCTCGCAGAATTTCAGGAAATGGGCTACACATTGCATAAGGGATGGAACCAAATATCTTTGCTTGCAGAGAAGAGAATGGAAGTCACAGTTTTTACACTTGAAACTCTGACATTGTGTAGATGTGACAATTTTGATTTGATTCCCTTCCCATGTTTCCTCATAACGGACCTTTGCAAAACTTAACCATGATATCAAATTTAATTGGATTTTATCGGTGTAACGAAACTGGTATCAGTTTGTTGCCTAAGAATTACCACGTCTAACAAAATATTCTGGTGAAAGGGAACCCCTCACACTAGCAAATAATTTGCTCCAATCATTAACTACATCATTTATGAAAAGTTTGGAGTTGCAGACCGTTAGAAAGTGTATTCGAGTCTCATATCGAGTAGAGTTGAAAAAGTTAAACAGCTTATAAAAGAGAAGAGTCATAAATTGACTATTGAATTAAATGTTTTTTTTTTCTTTTAACTTTTAATGAAAATTAGAATTAGTCTATTTTTGAAATTTTGTCCTGATTTAATTCTATAACTTTATAAATGTATAAATTTAGTCATTCTAACCAAATTTTATTAAGTTTATTTAATATTTAACGTGTTTCATGATAATATTTGAGTTATTTATACTATTTAACACATTTATGCTTAAATGTTATACGAGAAACGTGTTTAAAATATCAAATTAACTTAATAAATTTAATTAAAATGACTAAATTCACGTATTTTTAAAGTTCAATAACTGTTTTTAGTCAAAATTTCGAAAATGAAATAATTCTAATAATTTTCACTTAAAGATAAAGGGTAAAGAAACATTTATCCCTTAATTATGTAAAAGTACTGGGTTGAAGGTTACGTGAGTTAAACTCGAATCTTATTAATATAGTATTTCTCTACCCTTAAATATATTGTTTTAAAATTTTAAATTAAAGTTAATATCACTTATGTGTGTTGAAGTCACGTCTTATTGGTGTTGCATCCTTTTATTCATAAATTCATTGTTTTAAAATTTTAGTTTTGGATCGAATAAATATTCCTTATATGATTTCAACTAAGATTTTATTAAATTTATTATGTTTAAATTTTATATTAGAGATAATATTAATAACCGGTTTAAATTGAACTCAAATGTCGTTAATATGTATCTTTTATACAAATCCTCTATTTATGAGGTAGTTGTTTGGAATGGGAAAATTAAAAGAGAGTTAAATAATTGATGAATCTTAGGTAGAGAGGAGAATTGTAGAGTAGAAGACAGTGTTTGAGGTTGCCCTATTTTCCTGGGTCTGTTATCTTACAGAGATGGTCAGAAAGATGATTGAGAGCCAGCACATTGATTCATCCCCTTTAAGACAAATGTCGGTTGTGCTTGGTTGGTTCAAAAGAATAGCACGTTCAGTTTCACACATGATTATTTGCAGTAAACTGCCAACAGTTTTCAAGATAAGACAAATCTTTAATCATTTTAAATACCAAATGCAGATTCTGGTTAACAAATTATAACTCATTATTTTATTCAACGCCATAATAACAATTTTTAAAACAATCCAAATTCTTCAGTCACAGGTTACAGACTCTTCAAGAAAAACCCCTTCAAGGATTTTTACAAGTGACATTTTTTTTTAAACCCATACAAATTTGTTCTTCTGTAATGTTCAATAAAAAACTTCACCTTTATCATTCATTATGTACTTGAAATACCATTCATTTCATTTGGAATAAAAATGCAATAAAATTCTTTCTGCATCATTTGATTTCGCTGTCACATGTCCAAATTCTGATATAGACCAACCTCTAATCATGCAGCAGGCAGAGTGCAGTCAAAATCATAGTTAAAGAATTTTTTCTCAAGTCCAAAAATAAGCTAAAAGTTATAATCGACGTGGTCGCTCAACTAACATATATCCAAACAAACACTTTTAAATGTAAGATCCACATTAAGTAAAAAAATAAGAAAATTGAACTGAGAAAAGAAATTTATAACAAATATTAAGTATTGAATCACAACACCTCAATAATCATGATGTACCCAATATTGAATTCAACGTACCAATACCAGATTCTTTTAAAGAAAGTTTGGTAATGATATAAAAATGATGAATCACGTACAGTACATACACGAACCAGGTATCCGTATCTATACCATGTACCTGCTAACTATGGTCAAAATGAATGGAGACTTGTTGAGAAAAGAACTCAAACAAGCACTCTTTTTCATAACAATTTCCAAAGTCGCAAAATCATATCTGTGCTTGATTGTAAAGAGTCACATGACTTATAAATTAAGTTCAAACATGGTTTATACACATTTGTTGTGAACAAAATTGTAAACTCAGACTAACGTCAAAACAGATAACATGTCTCAAAATGATGTCATGTGATCAAAATATTGATCATAGAAGGAGGGTCTAAGTTACACATGGGAATCACACCGTTTAACCCCTTAGCCTTGACAAAAAGGTTGACTTACAGTTGAAATACCATATCTGAAAAGAGAATCTAAGTAACATCTTCTGAAACACTCTGTGATTAGATCTGTACCGACTAATATACTGTAAATTGATGCGAGAATTTTAACATTATTTACTAGGGTGAGTAAGAATGTCATGACATAGGGTAAAGTAACATGTAAGATTCATGGAACTGCAAATACAGAAAAGGGTGTGGTAGATAAGGTTAAGTGGAGGGTGAGGGAGGGAGGGAGCAAAGGAAAGACGTGGTGCACATGAGGTTTGGGCCACGGTGGTGAGTGGTGGGTGAGGATATTATGTGCCATTACTCTCGAAAGAGGAAATGGTTGCTGACACCTCAAGACTCTATGGTTCGCAGCCATTTTATGCATCTAAATTATTTGATTAGACACGCTTTGTTTGCTTCACTTTCACGTGCATTCCTCTGTTTTTTTGAGCTGTCACGTTATCATTTTGTTCCCACTTCTCCCTAACTGTCCCATTTCCTCATCCCTTTCTTTAACACCTCTCCATGCTTCCTTCTGGGAAGCAAACTCCTCTTCTTTCTTATTTTGGGAACTTGTTCTACGCGTCAACTTTAAAATCGTACTTTAGCGTCGGTAGATTTCATATCATGTCACAGCTGAACACAAAAGTGCATGTCGCAGTATTAATGGGTTTGAAAAGATAAATGTTAGAAAAAATAGAGATAAAAATATCTTCAGTGTGATTTTTTTATTTCATTTTTAAGTGTGATTGTTACAGACAAAAGGAGTTGAAAATATAATTATCATAATTGTAAACAATAGTCTTTTTCCAAGTATATAGTCCCCTTTTTTTCCTTATTAGAATGAAGAAAGCATATTAGTGCTACGATGGATTGGTAAACCTGTGCATAAGTAAAAGTGTGTTCTTAGCAAAAGTAAACTTCATTGCATTTTAAAAAAATCTTTAGATTTATACTGCTATGACACGAGACACCAAGAAGAGGAAAGAGAGAAGATAGAGGTGGATTATAACATGGATAACGTGATGAAAAGACATGGCAGATTGTGAAAAATATTATAAAAGATAGGTAATAAATAGTATCAAAGTAGAAAGCACAACCACTAAAATGCTGCAAGAGGAAGGCCACAGCTTAGTTTATCACAATCATGATGAGCTCCAGACTATGCAGTGTAGCACAATCAAGGGCCATAGGATAGGGCAATCATCATCCCAAGATGCTTCCAGCTCCTCTCTCCAAAATAAAGATACAATATCCTTTTAAAAATAGCGATTTAGAATGTCCAAAAACTTATATTTGTAGTGCATTATCAATGATCAGTTATCAACTCCCTTCACCCAACCATTCATTTGGAACATTGAGTCAGACACAACTCTAAACACATTAGTCTGGAATGAAGACCAGGTTCTTGCACACTAAGAAAATTATAGAACTGAAGCGGTTAGAGATGTATGCATCATCCCAATCTATTGTAGGATTACTAATGATTTCCTCGTGTTTACAATTCAAAATTTCTATGCCTTTGTAGATACACAAGCAGGAATTTCTGACAGTATAAAATTGTGCAAATATGATACCTAATTTCAACAACATTCTTTTTACTATAGATTTCCCAGGACTGTTTTACACATGGACTTCTTCTAAGTAAACTTTCTACGTACATTTCTTTTGCTAAGACTAACGGGAGGAGAATCTGCAACGACAGAGGTGCCAGCTTGGCTAACACGCAACTTCTTTGACCCACGTTGCCTTGGGTATGGGTGAATTTTAGCCAATTCTCGCACACGATGTACCACATTAAATGGTAACGGACGCAGGGCTAACTCGTCATTTTGCTCAGCCTGTAATCACCACATGACCATTTACATTATTAACTAGTTCCCATTCCCCAAACTAAATCTTGTCAGGGATAGCATATTAAAAAACTACTTTGGTACACAAATTTAAGTTTCTGAGACATGCATATGAGACATCAATGAACAAAGTTCCAAAAATGGGAAAAGAAAGTTAACCTCTTTCTTGTTTTTCTGCACAGAACTGGCTCTCAAAAGGTTTCGCCACTTGTCCTGCAGAATTCACTTTTAGAAAACAGGTTTGGAAGAACGTGAAATTGAACGAGTAAAGCTTTGTGGAGTACCCTCAGATCTATGGGAGTTCTGTAGCTTGAAGAAGAAAACAAAAACTTCTTAATATCAGTCCAACGACCAACTCCATATTCAGATATGCCTTCAACCAACTTCAACACTTCAGGGAGAGTCCACATCTTCTGATGCTTTCTTCTATCTTTTCTTCTAGACCTTTTTGTGGTTGAACATCCATCCTCAGATTCCGAGGGAAATGATTCATACTCAAACTGAAGTTTCTAGAAAAGAAACACGTCTTGTTAAATGCATGATAATAATTTATAACTGCAGAACATGGCCATGAATATTAGGCAGGTATATCAATCTGCAGTAATTGTCTCACAAATTTACAAGTTTCCCACTAAAACAAGGGTATCTTAATTTCAGATGACATAAATACTAAATCTCAACCATAGGAACAACTCTGCTACGAAAGCCCGGTTACAGAAACAGTTATGGACATTAATAACAACATTAATAAATAATACATGAATACCATGATTTGGTAAAAACAAAAAGAATATAAATGTAGAGAACCATAAAGACCATGTTGTAGGCTATAAATTATCAATGTACATGAAATCAAGCACAACTCACTTAGAGCCAAGAAAAGAGGGAAGCATGACAAAGCACATTCAAATCATTAGCATACATGTTGAATTAAACATCACACTTCAATGCATTAAGAGTCAGAGGTCTACCTTCAAATGATTCAATTTGAGAGCATAAACAGGTCACATAATAATCAAACATTGATAGTCAAAATCAATAATAATTATCCAAAACCAGATGGTAAATGTATATCAAAACAGATCCTAAAGAAATACACAACATTCACAATGATACAATTATAACCAAAGAAAGAATCTGTCCCTCAACCCTAAGGGCATGTTATATCGTCATCTACTTAAGAAAATATACAAAAAGGGATAAAATGCCTTTAATGAAAACGGTACCTCTTTCTTCTGATGCCCTTTGCGAACTTGCAACTCAGGAAGCATCACCTCACTATTTTCATTACTAGACTTCTCGCTTGGACTCCTTTTCAATGATTTAATTCTTATATGAAGTACATTACATGATGAGTCACTCGAATGTTTAGTTTTTGTACCAGCAGGTGGTACCTTTTCCTTTGGCCTCGCATTTGAAAATTCTTCAATATATCTTTGCGTAGGCTTCCGGAATCTTTTCTCTCTCAGTGCAGCAGGTTGACCTTTTTCGGTAGGACCCTTTTCCTTCTTATAAGTCAGACCAGCTAAATGACGATAGTTATCCAACTCTTGAAGATGCTGTATATCAAGTGAAATGTTGTACCTGCAATTTCCTTGTGATGGTTGACTAGGATTGTTGCTGAAGGCACCATGTGATTCATAGGTTAGTGTCTCATCCAGAGAATCGTTTTTGCTTTCAGATTGTGCAATGGGTACTTCTGTTGATTCTAAAACCCCACCAACAATGCTACTTCTACTTAATCCTGAAGAATGACTTTCCGAACCTTCAAAAGGACCAGAACCCAGTACCTCCTCAAATTTGTCAGCAAATTCAAAATCTGTAGATTGCAAATGAGAAAAACATAAAGGAATGTTAAAAAAGGAAGCAGACACGGATTTTTTTTTTTCTTCCTTTCTATCCAAACACTAGCAGAAGAATATATCTTAATAGTTGTCAATTATCATCAACAGTTCAAGTTAGGCAAGCCGAAAACACACGAATAGTTTCATATTACATCTCTAAGAGATTCAATCAAGGATCTTTTGGGTTTAAAGCAAAAATAACACGGGCTTATCTTGTGCTCACAATCAACGTTTTTTATTGGAAGAATAGCAGCAATGAATCAATTTCGAGCCTTGATCATTTAGTCATAGAGATTACCGTGTAGGAGAAAAAATATATGCAGAGTGTTTCAGTGTCATCCAATCACAAATTACCAGGTATGATAAGTTTGATGACTTTTGGAATAAGTACCTTAAAAAGTCATACCAACATTTGTAACTGAATGACAGAGTAAAACTATTTTACATAATTCATAATATAATGTAATGAACCAATTATTTCAAAAGCATAATTCTTAAGGGGAATACAAAAGAATTGTTGTGTTACATCTAAGAACAGTTAATATTTTACCCAAAAAATATTCTTCACATGCACCCGGGAAACCGTCAGCTCCTTCAAGATCATCGATTTCCACATCATCTAGCAATCCATCAAGGACCTAACAAAATTTAAGATAATGTTCATATCAATAAAACAAGATCATAAGCAATTTAGCACTTAAGTAACTAACTAATAGCGTTATGCAATATGAATTGACGTTAAACAAGGTGATATAAACCTGAGATGACAGATGCAAGAAGTCAAAAAATCAATAACAAGCACCGTAAATATAAAAAATCTATGAATTGCTAGCTTCAATATCACCCCAACAACAACTGAGAGATTGAAGAGAAATACCTCCAGTTCCAAATCATCCTTCCTGTTCAAAGTTGTATGAGAATCCAAGCTACCTGATGAATGTAAACAAACACTACTAGTATGAGATATACGGCCCCAATAAAAAGTTTCAAAGCAAAAGTTGTTACGCCCTGAATATAGGACACTGTCAATGCAGCTTTATCAACCATTAAATTTATTTAATTGAGCCAAGTGGACTAGGAGAAACCTATTACAAATCCAAAAAAAATTCCAATCAATGGTAACATCTCAAATATAAAAAGTTTGGTTTCCTTACAATGCAACATCAATTCTAAGCTTCTAACCAGACTCTGTCAAACAAAATTCAAGTTCTTATACAGTTTGTTTCTCGTTTCATTCTCCATTCTTTCACCACATCATTTTACTTCAATCATTCCATTTTTTCAGGAACAACATGCAAACCCAGAATAATAGCTTCTTACCAGCAGTCAGTGCAAAATGTCATTAAGGATTTCAAGCAATAGTACCAGAAAGAACGGCTTTAATGCATTTTAAGAATAACCACTAATTGATTTAAAACTAAATTCAAATCCAGAGGAAAGATTTTCAGAAACATGGCATTTCCCCATACTCTACTCATTAAAATGGAATATACCATCCTGGGGAGCAAGATTGTTTCTAGGTTCTGCAAGCAAATGCTCAACTTCCATTACTTCATCTTGAAGAGCAGGTACATATGATTCATCCACCTGAACCTAGGGAAAATTAAAACAGAGATACCACAAGTGATACGTTTTAGGCAAACCACATTGCTACTTTGTTTATTTAAATAGTAGAGAGAATTACAAAACACCGAAGTAAATGCATGAACGCATTCACAGAGAAATAGCCTTAAAATTCTTCTGTCAAAATATTAAGCTTGAAAGGACCAAGTATATGTATATGGTAGACCAAGAGAAACTTCCAATCAAAGGTTAAGTTGACTTACACTTACTAAGAAAAATGCAATCTATTCTTCAAAGAAAACAAAGTTGAGTTGTCTGAGGAAACAACCAATCAGTAATAACAAGATAAAAATGATAATACATTTATCACGTTCAACAGTAAGTAGGAAAATGATAAAAATATTTATCACCTTATTACAAACTCTGTTATCCTTTATCAATGTAAAGCTTTGTCATATCTCAATCAACCATTTATTGTCAATTAATCAAGATATTTATGACCGGCACCATAACTAGCTATAAGGTTAAATTCTTTTGATGATATTGAGTTCAACACATCATATGGTAATAAAAGAAAAAACGTTACACTCCTATAGATTTTCTCTGCTAATCATTTTGGATGGAAATATTGTGCTTCATCCTCATATCTTTATTGCTGTTAGAATAGTTTAATTTATCTTCTGATCAACTTTGGAAAAGCTAAATTGTTGTTTTCATTGTCAAAAGAGAAAACCACTACTTGCCACCGTCTATTGTTGTCAGACTCCATCATTATTCATGACAAGCATCTAATTTTATGCACCTCGTTGAACAACAAAGAACACACTATCCACTATCATCGACCAATGTCATTCTCTTCTGCAAACACTGTATTTGGTGCATCTTGTCACAAACAACAAAGAACCCAACAAGCTGCAGAGGCTAAATCTCCCACGTGCCACCTCTTTATGTGTCAAACCAATGTGTTTCTTTCTGGTCACTACAGCGATATCGTGCCTCTTTCATAAGTTTTGTTGGCCTCTCTTGTCCATGTTTCAACCTTAGTTTCTAATTTTGAACTATTGTTTGACGTGCAGCCCTTTAAAAAACCTCTCAGGCCCTCCTGTTTAAACCTCCTACCCTTTTTCAGAATGTCCATAGTACCTACCGCCCCTTTTTTTGAGCTTCTCATGATTACTTAAGAAAATCTTAATGGAAAAAATTACCTCTCTAAGTCCGCATCTGTTTGGGTTACCATCATGATTTGGGCGAGGTAGGAGGTTTTTATTTTATTAATAGATTCTTATGATTTAGAAGATACTGTATCTTATGGTTATTTTATTTTTGGTAGTTATCATAATTTTTGGCTTAGGGATACATGATGTAAAACCTTGGAGGCTATAAGTAAGAAGACAGTTCCAAGGCTTAAGGCCTTGGATTTCCTGGCTTAAAGGACTATTAACTTCGAATCAGATTATTCATTCTCTTTTTTCATTCTCCGGTTTAGAGCCCCAACTCTTGACTAGAATAGATATGAATCTAGAGTATTGTACTATCTTCGTACCAACCCTTCTATGTATTGTTTTAAATCCTCATCTCTTAAACTTTTTTGTGATCACTTGGTCATCCACATTTCTTAAAATTAAAGAAATGGTTCTTGAGCTTAGCAATCATATCCTAGGGTGAGTGACGTCAGCTAGGAAAATATGTTAAATACTCTTTTCCAAAGAGAAATGAAATAAAATGCAACTTTGTTTTTTTCACAAATTCATTTTGGCATTTGAGGTCCATGTGTCATATATTGTGGGTTCCAATACTTTGTTACATTTATAGAAGAATATTGCAAGAGCCATCAAATGTTTTTTTCTAAGATATTCTCATCTCCAAAAAGTGTATCAATGCTATTCTCAGAAAACTAACAGGTACTACATGTCGATGGGTATCACATGTTTTTCCAAATATTCCGTTCTTTCTTTTCTCCCCTATAAGGTGCTAGTTTTGTCCAACAAGTCTTACCTATCCCATTAGTTGAACCATTGTAATTCCCCCCTTATGAATTCAGAATCAAACAACTACTTAAGTTCCTCGCTTACTACAATTCTACCAGAACCATCACCGCCTCCTTTAATCCCTTACCACTACAAAACATAGACCTTGGATTCCATTTATATGTTCTAAGCGTAATACATACACTTTGTATGCTCCAATATGAGGAGGAACGATTGAATAGTTTAATTTATCATCATACCAACTCTAGAAAAGCTAAAAATTTTGCTTCTTGTTGTAACTATCTATCACCTAGAGTTCTAGGTGTAGTCTTTTTATATCTTCCTTTTGTATATCGGATGTAAGACCTCATGAATCAACCGAGGTAATCCTCTCTCATTAGCACTTTCTCATACTTTTATTCTCAAGTGATGTAAAAGGTGAAGCATACTGTGAATGTCTCATTACATTAAACAAAAGAAGATTGTCAAGGACTAATTTGTACCATTTATTTTCTTAAACAAGACAAGCATACCATGTTCATACAAACAATCAGTATTCTAGTGGAATATATGTATAATGTATGAAGATGACTCACTTCCAAATTCAGGATCTATTCAAGCAACATTTGTAGCATTTAAAACTTGAATCGTTTAATGTAGTGGAAACTTTTGTCGTAAAAAGTCTCTACTTATTAAAATACCAGTTAATATACTAGACATTTCTCGACAGTGCCTTACGGGACACAATTTCTAGCACTAAGACCTAACAAATAAAATGAAATTCTCATACAGTATAGCAATTATCATAATACATTGCCTAAACCTGCATTCTATGCAATAAAATATAATTGAATAATTCACACTAAACCCACTGAAACTAGGAATACTAAGTAACTTAACACTAGGAGCGAGGTGTCAAAGTATTTCCAACCATGAAATATAATTACAACAATCACAATCATGATCAGAAATATTTAATTAGGTGCAACAAGTATGAGATAATCAAATACACTAAATAGATACATTTTTAGATGCTGCAAAATTCAGAAAAATGCAAATGGAGAAATATGATAGGTTGAACTCAATATTTGTGATTAAAACATGACCAGAATCCTTACTCTTTGGCATTTCCTATTGGAACACTTCCGCAAATAATCTTCACAATCCATCTCATGTTCTGTTGAATAGCATCCTACAATTTCAACATACATAAGATTAATCATTTTATTCTCATTTATATCCAGATATATAAATATATTTACACACACATTCTTATGAAGAGAAGAACAAAAGCATATATAATATAACATTTATGTGTGTGACTTGTGTAATACGCACCGAAGTACTTGGGCAAGTCACCATCAAAAAAGAGATATTAAAGAGGGAGAACCAAACATTTAAATATTTCACCAAACAATCCATACTACTCGATGTAAAACTTGAGCACCTCATGCTGCCCACATCTCTATCAGTGTACATTGTCACAAACGCAAGATCTTCACTCGTAAAAATATATATACATATATTGAAAAGACAAATTTCAGGTACAGTAGCATAGGTGCTTTTAGCATTGTTCTGCAATAAAAATTGAAGTTTTACCTCAGTAAATTGTAAAATAAAGGTCAGTACACGTTAACATGATAAAACTAGTTTTTAATTGGAAAAATAACACTAAAAGCACCAATCATCCTACATCTACGTTTTTCCCATGTTGAAATTGTAAGACTACAACATGGAAAGAACAACCACTATGTTAACACTGCAACTATTTATGTAAACATAAATAAAAAGAAAAATGAAAAATAATATTCATCAATCAGTATGACTGTTTGGATGCATGTGTAGGTTGAAAGTAAGAAATCATTTGTCTCTTGGGAGACAATACATTATTTATGTTAATTTCATATACAATGCATTTACGCAAAAAAATATTACGCATAAGCAATGTTGTGAACTCATTCATTCCAAACAAAAGTGCCTATGACCAAAAGGATATACATATATGCCAAACCAAACAAAAAGTTCATCTCTTTCCATCACTAATAATTCCCAAAAGTCCTGCGTTGATTGTCCATTAACAACTTCCATACCTCAGATTATTCATCATTGTTCTTCTATCAGTATATAACAAATAAAAAAACAATGGATTTCAAACACATGATTGTCAAAATTTAAAATAAATTCTTGCACAAGGCGGACAAAAGAAAACAAGTGGGAGGCCGTATGTCTCTCTTAAGAGAGAAACAGAACAAATAAAATGAGATTACATAGCCCTCTCATCGTGTGTGTGTGTGTGTACATATATATATATATATATATATATATATATATCCTTTAGAGAACTAAAAGGCCAAGAACATACAGAGGCTACAAAAACACTCCCACTGATACAAAGCTCATTGAAAATCCATACATTTCTAAATTCACAAGATCCAAACCACAGCCAGAAAACCATAACCACACCAACCACAAAATATTCCCTCTCTTAGTCCAATCATAACTTTCTTTACCTTCAAACCACACAATCACACACACTCAACCACAGTAACCAAAATTACGACCACCACTGCTGCTCATACTAAATTACATAAATACCAGTGAACAATTATATTTAATAAAATATAGACAAAAAAAAAATCCCTAAAGGTCGTCAGACGAGGTAACAATTTGAAAAGTAATCCTAACACAGATAGTTAATAACTATGAAGACAATTTATATCGTCGTGAAGCTGTCAATTAACAGCAGTATGTAAAGCAGAGATTAAAACACACTATAACTATTTAAGTCTTTTACAATTAAATAATAAAAAGCAAGAATATAGCAGTCTCCATTAATAGCTATAGAAAACGCAATCCAACTATTTCGCCCGTAATTTTCTGCTTCATATTTTATCGGAAAAATCGAGCTACTTAAGACAACAAGTGTCATCGAGAAATTAGAAACGAAGAAATGAACTATGCAAATCGAAAACCCCAACCTCGCTCATTCATCGGCCAAAGCAATCCCGAACTAGCCTATCCCTAACCTTGGCAATCAGAGAGTGAAAACAGAATTAAATTAAAATAAGAAGAAAAAAAACGAACACAGAAAACACTAAGATCTAATCCACAGAAGAAAGCAGAGAGAAAAGTAGCAAGAACTATGTCGAAGATCGAACCTCGAAGTGTTGAATTGAAGAGAGAGAGACAGAGGGTGAGAGTTAGAGAGAAATTCGAGCGAATGTTCGAAACCGTAAAAAGCTAAAACCGCCAAAAAGCGACACGAAACGGAGTGATGGGAGGTGCGCTGTTTTTATTCGACGGCATCCCAAGTTTTTTCTTTTTCTTAATTTTTTATTTTATTTTTTCCGACGCTGGTTGTCATCCAAATTGTGCGTTTCGAGTTTGCTGAGACCGGACACGTGTGCCACAGTCACTGGTTCTGTTTGTGGTCGCTTTCTTACTCCTGACGCTGTCACATCTTAACGCTGTCATAAAAATCCGTTACTCTCCCACTTGCTTTTGCTGTTTGCTTTACCATAGCGACTACCACGACGTCGTTTTGTTCCGTTCGTCCATCACTCGAAGCTACTACTCAACTCAGCTCACTCATCCATCCATCGCGTTTTTCTCGTGTGATTCTGTATTAGCTGTACATGTTTTTTTTTTTAATTTAAAATTTTTATTTTCATTGCCGGTTTTTCTAGCACATGACGTTATTTTAGTAAAAATAAAAACGAGTTTGTGCTAAACATTTTATTTTATATTTCAAAATTATTTGTAAGTTTCTAACATAATTGAAAGAGATTTGAATATTCATTTACTTACATGTAATTATGTCATCTAAGTACAAATTATTGTTAATTTGATTTTTAAAATATTATTATACATATTATAAAGAATATCTTTTATTAAATTCTAGTAGAAATACAGGAGTTTATGTGTGTCTTGATAACAACTCAAATTAGACGTCTACATATATTATGTAAAAATTTCTCACAACTTCTCATTAGCTTATATTTTATGTGACTTAGATCATCTGAAACAATAAAATTTTTATTCTAACATATGTGCCAATAATTAATACACAAATCAAAAATAATTTACATATCTTCTGAGTATTAAAAATTTAAGTATGAATTAAAGTCTCACATTGAGTAAAAATGAAAAAATTGAATGATATATAAGAAAAACAGGATCCATAAGCATAAAGCTTTAAGATTTTATCTTAGAAATGGTATTAGGTTTCTTATATGAGCAACTTGTACATAAGAGATAGTTAATACCTTTAGTGTTTCCAAGTAAAAAAAATTCTATCCGTGGTATCAAATTCAGATTTGACTTAGTGCTCAACTTAGGGAGTGGTGATAAGACCCAATGGAGGTTAGAATTAGTGAAAGTGTGTTAAGATAAACAGATGGGACAAATGTTCTATAGTGGTAGAGACCAATGATAAAAATTCAACTCACTTTTGGGGAAGACAAGTATGAGTTGAAAGTGGTATTAAATATCTTATATGAGCAATTCGTACCTCAAACGTGGTTAATATGTATAGTGTTTCCCAATAAAAAAATTCCAATATCCAAATATGTGATCACAATTCATACAAGTCATATCGTTCTCAATAAGTGGTTAATCTCTATGGTTTTTCCCAATTAAAAATTCCAACACACAAATATGTGATTACAAATTCATACAAGTCCTATTGTTCTCAATAAATGGTTAATCTCTATGGTTTTTCTTAATAAAAAATTCCAACACACATATGTGATTACAAATTCATACAAGTCATGTCATTCTCAATAGGTAGTCATGTTTCCAAAAATAAAATCCAACACCCAAATATGTAATCACAATTCATGCAATCCTATCATTCCCAATTAATCATTTCCATACAACAAAATCACAAATCAATTAAAAGAGAAAAAAGAAGTTTCAATTCTTTTAGATTGAAAAAAAAAACATTTCATTTGAGCAAGAAGAGGGTCATGAGGCAAGTCTAGATCTCCATTCTATTTTTGCTTGAGCGAAAATCCACTACTTTAGCAAAAATATCATACATAACTTCATCTAGTAGAAGAAATATATTTTAAAAGTTTCATCCAAAATCAGTTTAGCAAATATAACTCTCAAACACGCTTTAATTGATAAGTATAAATTTAAAATATTTGAAAGGTCATTCTTCATTTACTTTGATTCAATAATAATTCAACTCATAAACTAAAATTATAGGAAACTAATTATACTTCATCAAAATTATATTCACAACCCAGTTTAATAAATTTTATACCATAACACACTAAACCAATTTCTTACTAAGAGTATTCAATTCAAAAACTCTAAAATAATAATTTCACTACACCATTGTATATATTACGCAATACTTACATGACAACAACTCAAAAACCATTCCTTAAAATAAGAATAAACCACACTTTTTTATTGATGGTTATATATTGAGTTTATTTGCCTTTAATTCAATAGTGTATAGTTGTTTCCATTTCTTTTAAGAAATATGTTAGAAAATGTAAAAAATTATAGGCAACAATTATTAAAATGTGATAGCTTATATCAAACTTTAAAATTTGTGGGTAGTGTAGACCACGTATTTAACAGTGTGAGCAATTTAGACCGTGTATTTAAAAGTGTGATTAGTTTAACTTTAAATATTTAAAATTACCACCATGTGAGCCAATAATAATTAAATTGTTGCAAGGTGCATCAATGATATCGTGACGAAGATCAAATGGACCAAGTCACAATCAAATTATGACGCTTAGACGGTTATATTTCTAACGATTAGCTATAACTTTTATTAGCTATAACTTTTATTAGCTATGGCTTTTGGCTTGATTTATTAATTATTTATATTAAAAGACTTATTTTATTTTAAAAAAAATTTCTAAGAAATAAAAGATTTGTGAATAATTATTAAGAGGACATTAAACAAACTTTCAACAAGATATATAAAGCAGTTACTATAATATAAGTGGATTGAATACGATGATTATTCCTTAAACATATCTATTAAAAAGATATAAGATTTATTATGTGTATGATTTTGATTATACAAAACAGATTTAAAAAGACTTTCCAAGAAACAAAAACAAAAAGGTAGTAAAAGATATATTTGATGTCTTGTGGTTATTAGAAGGATCATATAAAATCTTTTAAGAGTATCTAGGGTTTTAAGGGTGCGAATGAATCCTATAAATATACAAACGAAACCAGTGAGTGAGTGTTATGCTTGCCGAGAAAGAACGTTATTAGATTGAAGGAAAAATGAGAGTAAGATTCAAACATAAGGAGAAACTTTGAAGGTTTACATACTAAATCCAATTAGGGAAGTTAATATTTTATGATTGTGAGATGATTATCAATATGCATTGTCATGTTTTGTGTTAATGAATTGATGATATGTTTGAGCATGTCTCCATGAATGCTGACGAGTGTAAGCATGTCTCCATGAGTGCTCTTAGATGTCTAAGTGTGATTAGACGAGTGTGACTATGTCCCAATGAGTGCTCCTTACCATTTAAGCAAGTCCCTATGACCTGCTACGGTTTGAGTAGGTCCACATGACCTCTTCGAGTTGGACAGGTCCCCATGACTACTACAATTTAAGCAAATCCCCATTATTGCTACGGTTTGGACAATTCCACATGACTACTACGGTTTGAACATGTCTCCATGATTGCTACTACGAGTTGGCCAGGTCCTCATGATTGCTACGGTTTGGGCATGTTGCCCTACTACTACTAGTTGGGCAAGTATTCATGCTTTCTACTAAATGATGTGTTCTGATATATTGGATATTGATAATTCTTTGATTGCAATCTATGTTAAATTATCTTACCCTTCAATTTGTGGTTGTAGTTTCTATTTGTGATGATCGTGTGCGTAACATGAGAATATATGATAAAATAAGATGCACGATATTATTGAGGAGTTGAGTGTGGGATAAAAGTGGACTAGATGTTCGTGTTTTTATAGGCTTTTCAAATATTTTTCTTTCATTTATGTAAGAATAAGGATGTACGTGATGATTATTTATCTTTAAACAAATTTAAAAGTTAATTAATTTTCTTGAAGGATATTTTTTTTTTTTGCCAATTCACATTATACATATTCTAAGTCCTTTTTAGTATTATTGCTTTGTATGTTTATAGATTGTTTAAAATATATTAAGCAATTAACATTTTCAAATAGTATACTTTTTTTCCTTTTGAACCTGTTTACTTTAGTTTTTACCCAACCAACCATCTTAGTTATTAGTGTAAACTTATGCAGACAGTATGATTTATTAATAAAATTATTCAGCTTTCTTTTGATAGTATATGGTTAGAACAACTTCGAAATAATTCTAGACATTCCCATTAAAAAAGTATTCTTTTCAAATGTGTTTATTGGTTTTGACATGGATCTTAAAGAGTTTTTTTTACAAATCTATGTTTATTGATTGATTATGGTAGATTTGTGGGAGCTTACTAGCTCTTTTTCAAACTTCAATCCATGTAATTTCATATTGCTTCTAGCTTCTAGGTTTTCATAAAATTTATTGTAATGCTTTGGTATAGCAGTGTTAACTATGCTTAGGTAGTAATTGGCAGTGAAGTAAATTGATTGTCACTTTCCTTGTTGATGGAAAAGTGGCTTGCTTGAATGCCAAATGATGGAAGAGGACCAATGCACTCTTCACTGAATTACAAAATGGACACCAATGATGGAATATGACCCAAATGATGGAAGAAGTTTTGGTGCCAAACGGTGGAAACCCACTTCACAAAGTTGAAGAAAACTCCATGTATGATGCGTCTGGATGCAGAAGCTTGAATGAGAATGCATTTGGAGAGTGGTTTAGATGTGTGTCTTGAAAAATGTTAGGCCAACCCTCAAGGAAAAGGTCTAGGAGAAGTCAAGTAGACAATCTATCATAATGAACTTAGAACAAAGGAGAGATACAAATTTGGCCTAAATTCTCTTTATTATTTCTAACTTGATTTACAAAGCTTGAGTCACTCTTATCTATAGGATTTAGGAGTGAACCCAAGTCTCAAAAAGATATAAAGAACCTTGAAACCAACAAACTCTAGAACTTTTGATACGATCCTATCCAGGAAAGAGTATGGTCGTTTCTGAATTTGAATCCTCAAGAGGCACGACACGAATAAATCAGAGAAGAACGCGGAATAAGACAGAGATGGAGGACGCCACAATCTAGCAAATTGATAAGTCGAGTGAAGATTCGCCACAAAGATGTTAATCTTTGATAAGAACCAGAGGCCTAAGCCAAGAACAAAGAGAACCCTCTCTTTAATGAAAATCAAATTCAATATATGACTAAAAGTGTCTGCAATAGTTTTTGGTACCTCTATATATAAGTACATGAGTTTAAAAAAACCTAAGAACCCTACAAGAAGGCCTAAACCACAACATAAACTACTTTATAAAAGAAAGCCCAAAGCCTAAAAACATAACTTATTTCCTAAAAGAAAACCCAAAGTTTAAAAATATAAATTAATTTCCTAACAATTATCCTTCAAGAGTGCTCCAAGCCATGATTTTCATATCCTTTGAATTCCCACTTGTAGTTGCTTGTAGTATCAAGAGTCTTGAATAGATGTGATTTTCCAATCTCTTGCTCATTGCCCTTGTCATAGGTCCTTTGAATTATAAATGTTCATCTTTAAGTTCTTCTTGTATGGAATCTTGGGATAGTGCTCTATCATTCCCTCCTTCTTGAAGAGAATTTGTCCTCAATTTGTCTCACTTGAAGATTCTTTATCATTCTCTCCTATTTGGAGAGAATTCGATCCGAATTCTAGAAGGTCCTATGCACAAACACAAACATAAATCAAAGACACAAATCGAAAATAAAATAATAGAAATTCTACTAAAATGAGATTTGGATCCTGAAAGAGGTCAATCTCTTATTATAAAAGATTCGGAGTTTGACCTCCAGGGTCAAATACCCACCTGCACCAATCATCAAACAATTTTAAATTAAAGATAAAATGCTCAAAGAAAAGAAAAGGAATATTGCTCAAACAAACAACCCAATTATAGGTATGACTTTGATCACCCATAGGTTTGTTAGAAATGGGTAAACAAGCTAACTCATGAGCGTATATTTCTAAGCTTGTGTCTTTTTTTATCATCATTTCGTCTTCCCAGTGTTGATCTCCTTGTTGCTTGATGAATAACTCTTCCCTAAATATCCTTTCGTCTTTCCATTGTTGATGCCATTGCTTTTTGATGAATAAATCGTCCATAGGCAATAAAACAATAAGAGGAAAGTTAGTACATTTTTTCATTGACAATTCATAATGCTCTCTTATTTCTTTTTCTTTTTCTCTCTTTTCTTCCTTCTCTCTTTTTCTACTCTCTTCTTTCTTTACTTTTTCTCGCTCTTCTTTCTCTTTTCTCTCTCCTTCTTCTTTCTCCTCTCTCTCGCTCTTTTCTTTCTCTTCTTTTTCTCTCTTTTCTTTCTCGTCTCTTTCTCCCTTTTCCTTTGCTTCATTTTCTATAAGTGTTTTCTTCTCATGGGCTCTTTTTAGCTTTCGCTCTTGCCTTCTTTTCAATACATCTAATTTTTCCACTGTCCTTTCTTCCTCCTCTCTCAAGTATGAAATGTAGTTCTTGAGGTCTTCATGAGTCATGGGATTTGCA
Organism: Vigna unguiculata; assembly: GCF_037176805.1. Taxonomy (NCBI): domain Eukaryota; kingdom Viridiplantae; phylum Streptophyta; class Magnoliopsida; order Fabales; family Fabaceae; genus Vigna; species Vigna unguiculata. Next base: position 10,037,440 of record NC_140798.1, on the reverse strand, counting down.
TCCCCATTAGGACATTGATGAGTTTCATGCCCATAGCCTTCACATTTGGAACATCTTAGTGTACTTGTCTTTGGCAATGATTTTCTATCAGGATTGTGCTTCCGTTTAATATTAGCAATCTTGCCAATTAGCTTTATAATTCTGGATTCCAAGGCATTAATGTCTGCTACCAAGACCTCATAAACACTAGGTGTATCTTTACGTGTCACCCTCTTGGTACGTTCAAGTCCTTGAACCAAATGATCTTGGTTAGGAGAAGGATAATTTAAACCATATGTTAAACCAGTTCCAGAAGGATGCCTCTGTGGAAACATGTTTCATTACTCAATATTTGCTAATTCCTGCAAGAAAATGTTTAGTATAATAAAATATATTTAGGACCTCACCACTCCGCTAAGTGTTTCACTCAATTTTTCACTCGTGTATCACACTTATAGGCTTTTTCTTGAATGAACGCTCTTGCCTTTTACCACTCAAATTCCCTTTAGGGCTTAGCAAAGAACTCTAGTAACTTAAGCAAAGAGTGAACAAACAATGTGAAAAATATTGTGAGATCTAAATCTTGACTTTAGAGGACAAAGAAAATTCAAAACTCTAGACAAAACTTCAAGGAATTTTAAAGACACAAAACAAGAAAATTAAAATTAGAAAATAATAGGACTACCAAAGAAATTTAAATGAGACAACACGGAGACTCTAATAGAAAGACTGATTGCAAGTAGATATTAATAAACCACAAATAAAATTGCAACAAAAAGTTGTGTTGAACTTCCCATTTTTTTTTTGGATCCTTTTTTTTTTCAATATATATGTGTTTCCTTTTGACTTGATCCACAATATTTTTTTTTGCTCCTTCAAATCCTCATACTCATGTAAATCAAATGTAAGTGTACTTACAAATCCAAAATACAAAAACAAATAATTTCCACGAATCAAATGTAGAAATACACAATAAAGAACAGAAAAGAAAAAAAAATGGCCAAATAAAAAAAAATTCAACCAAATTGGAAACAACCTTAGGGATTTTACTCTTTATAAACGAAACAAACAAAATTTAAAACAAAGCAAAAAAAACAGAACAAACAGACATTGAAAAATTGTAGTTTTTTTTATATGACAGAAAAATAACATAGAAGAGGAAATTCAAACCAGAACCTTGCTTTAGATACCAGATGATCCATCCTATCCAGGAAAGAGTATGATCGTTCTGAATTTGAATCCTCAAGAGACACGACACAAATAAATCAGAGAAGAACGTGGAATAAGACAGAGATGGAGGATGCCACAATCTAGCAAATTGATAAGTCAAGTGAAGATTCGCCACAAAGATGTTAATCTTTGATAAGAACCAGAGGCCTAAGCCAAGAACAAAGAGAACTCTCTCTTTAATGAAAATCAAATTCAATATATGACTAAAAGTGTCTGCAATAGTTTTTGGTACCTCTATATATAGGTACATGAGTTTAAAAAACCTAAGAACCCTACAAGAAGGCCCAAACCACAACATAAACTACTTTATAAAAGAAAGCCCAAAGCCCAAAAACATAACTTATTTTCTAAAAGAAAACCCAAAGTTTAAAAATATAAATTAATTTCCTAACAATTATCCTTCAAGAGTGCTCCAAGCCATGATCTTCATATCCGTTGAATTTCCACTTGTAGTTGCTTGTAGTATCAAGAGTCTTGAATAGATGTGATTTTCCAATCTCTTGCTCCTTGCCCTTGTCATAGGTCCTTTGAATTATAAATGTTCATCTTTAAGTTCTTCTTGTATGGAATCTTGTGATAGTGCTCTATCATTCCCTCCTTCTTGAAGAGAATTTGTCCTCAAATTTGTCTCATTTGAAGATTCTTTATCAACTTTCTTCAAGAGTGACTAATGAGATGTCAAGTTCATGCACCAAGTTAACTACTAATCCATGTACCTTTCAAGGTAGCTTGGCCTCCAAGCAAAGTTCTAAGGTTTACTTAAGTCTCAAAGAGCACCTTAAGTTCGCATGGTCACTCAAAAATCCAACTAAAAGCTCAAATCTACATAATTGATTAAATTTATAAGACTTTTAAAAAATGGCCAAAATACAAAGTCCAAAAGAAATATGTGTTTGACCTAAATACAAGGCCTAAAGAAAAGACTTATTTATATTTTTACAAGACTAAGAGGATGGAAAAAACCTTTATATTTTTCACTCTTTAAATGCAGAGTCATCCTCCATGAGGCTTCATCTTCTTCAATATTCTTAGCCATGACCCTAATTAAAGGCCAAAGTTGCAGCTCCTTGGATGGGTTTCCATCACTTGTAGCGTTAGTCAAGTCCATGTCAAGTCATAATTAGTCAACATTTGTTTAGCAGGTGCAATCTATAATTAATATTTTTTGTATGTCATAAGTTGCGTCGACTTAGCTGACATTATTAGTGTCCCTTTCGTTTTGTGGTGCTACTCCATCAAAGACCAACCTTTTAGAGTCACCATCATTTGATACGCAAAACCAATGCTATTTTTTTATTAGTGTTGATATTTTTAATTTTGTGTGGGCTTTTTTCGACGCTAATATCCATTCTTGTAGTGATTGCAAAGTTCCTTGTCCTCCACAACTAAAGTATATTGGTCATGTTGGTTAGCCAGTAGACTTTGAGGAGCAACTTGCTTTTGAATCCTCAAACTTTGAAGAATCTTAAAGGTGTAAAAATGATCTATATTGTAAAGTTTTGATTAATAAAATTTCCTAATTTAGTTATCTTATGTTCATATCTTTCTAAATTTTAAATTAACAATATGCTAACATCACTTTCTAAAATTGAGTATGACAAGATTTTTAAAACACTTTAATTTATAATTTTAATAAACACAATGAAACCACTTAAGCACTCATGTGCTTAAACATGAAAATCAAATAAAGACACTCCAAAAAGCTTAAGTTTGTTGTGCTTCATATCACTTTATGAAATAACACTTTACTTTGCTAAAATGTTCAAAGTTAGTTTCTTAAGCATTAGTTTCCAATCTCAAACACTCACAACATTTTAAGATTATCCTACTCTTTCTTTGATAGGCTTATAAAGCTTAAAAGAAAATACTTAATGCTTAAGCGTTATATGTTTCATTTTAGGGAGACATCACAACATACATTGACTTTACAATCACTTTAAGCGAATTTATGAATGTTTAAGTTGAGAAATAATTTTATATGATTAGTTTTGTGAGACTATTTAAAAGAGGCTCACGGTTAGCGTCACAAATATTGTTCTTGATTCTAATGTATTAATCTTATAATAATGTTTATGACATATAATTTAATGATGGACTACTCCCATCTTCACTTTTGTAATGATATTTTTAGGGAAAAAAATGTTGTCACAAAATTCTTTACAAATGTGTAATTTTTTACTCTTTTACAAAATTTGTAAGGAGTTTCAAATAATAATTAAAGGTAACAGAACAATCTATGTCTATCATAAATTCTATGCACCATTAACTTTATTTAATCCATTATAGAAATATAATAAATTAAATTCACTCATTTAATTTATCAATGATTAATCTATCATTATTAAATGATAAATTAATCTATCATTATTTTTCAAACAATGAATCTTTCAATCAATATATAACAAAAAAGTAAAAACTTATTATTAAATGTTTCTTAATTTTACGAAGTATATTTTAAATTTGCTTCATCAAACTTTTTAAAATATAATTAAAAATGTATTTATAATTTCTAAATATCATTTTTGTGGATGAATTAAATATCTATTCATGAAAATATTATCTATGGGTGGATTAAATTACATTGATTTTTAAATTAATTTTTTAATGATCAAAATATATTAATAAATTTTTTTGTAATAACAAATTTATCCATCCATCTATTTTTCGATCGTTAGTTGGCTTTCTTCCACATATAAATGGACACATATTTTCACTTCGTCTGAATATTCATTCGGGATGAGGGTTTTTATCAAGGATCCCCAAGATATTATATATATATATATATATATATATATATATATATATTTCTTTTTTTTTTCTTCTAAGAAAAACCAATTATAATTATCAGTTTAACTTAAAAATAAAAAAATTATCAATTTATGCTTTTAAGTGTTTTTTCTTCGTTGCTCATGATAAGCCATACACAATGCTTCTCCCAATCTCATTTTATTTATAATTATACAATTTATAAATTAATTAAACCGCGGTCATTGTTATTATATAGAAATTATTTATAAACAAAATGTACATCACACTACTGATTAAACATACTAATTACAGATAAGATTTGAACAAGCTTAAGAGAATATCTTTTACTATTATACATTTCTGCACAAACTATTTGTCTTTCACCCAAGTGAGCAAATGACTAACAGAGAAAAAAGAAAAAAAATACTTACACAAAAATAGGCATTGTTACAACATGTAACCTAAAAACATCTTACTGCTAAGTCCAAATGTTTGACTAAACCTTGCATTAAGTGTTCTCCTGAAAAATTGGAAAACTGTTCCTAATCGCTATAACACACTAGCAATGTCATCTTAAAAGCTTTGATTTGTACACAAGGATCACAAGCATATACCAAATCACTTCTTTTGAGTGATTATTAAACAAAAGAAGGCCACAACTCGAGCAATTATACCATAGAAAAAGAGGGCAAGCAAACAAATAGGCCAGTCTCCGACATTATATCCATTATTCATTAGTGAACTACACCGAGTTATCAACCAAACTCCAGTGTACCTAAGAAAAATAGAAAACCTCAAGAGTTACATGGTGAGTAAGGAATCTTCGTTACATGTTAAGAAGTGGACTTTAAATCTAATTCAACTCCACAATTAAAATTCACTTCTTAACATGGTATCAAAGCCATGAATTAGAGTCTATCCTAACGAAATTGAGATTTGTTGAGTCTATTGTTCCACCAGTTATCGTACCATCCATTAATGTCTAGTCTCACCCATGAGATGTATATACCTCGATTAAGGGATATGTGTTAGAAGTCTCACATCGACTAGAGATAATGTGATTAAATAGTATATAAGTAGATGTAAAACCCACGTTACAAGTTAATTTTGTCGGATTGAGTTAGACATAAAATTCACTTCTTAACAAAGAGCAAATAAGGAAAGGGAATATAAAATCACTAATTAAAACAGACCTTTCAGCATTTGCAATGATAAATGCCTCCAAAGCCCAATTTGGGTAGCATAACTTTACAAGGATCTTCATGAAGAGAGTGTCTTTTTTCTGGTTTGCAATGAGAGTCATAACAACTGGGAGAAGCACTGAGAACTAAAAGTGATAAGAAAACACAAAAGGTCATAAGTGCAGTCATACTTATTATCAATAATTTGAAGATGTGTATATGTTTATATGATCCCTACCAATTGTGCTGGAGCAGGCTCAAAATAAATTGCCATTGCATATGCCATGCCAGTTACACAGTACACAAGGCAGAGCAAAATGACATAATTACTTGCAAAACTTGACCTTGGATTGCTAAAAAAATAGAACATGGACAGATAAACTACAGGTTTTATGATTGTATTGAAAATATCAATTGTATCTTTGGCCAAAAAATGTGCCAGATTGCTGATTCCAGATGCACTCTCCCTCCAATATTGTAATTTATCCAGAGAAAATGATCTCAGAGCTGAAATCTTGCAAAGTAAAGCTGCAAGTGTCAAAATGAATGAGGAAAGAGACAAATCGTAAGGAGCAAGAACTAAAGTTTGAGACAACTAGAGCCATTCAAAATTTTTACAAGAATCTACATTAGAAATTCAATTAACCAAGAAAGAAAAAGTAGAATCATATTTGGTATGGAGTTTTGAAACTTACAGACAGCAATAACAGTATAGGTATATCCGAGGGACCCAAATGTTTCGTCATTTACTTTAGTAAGAGTTCCTAATATAGCACCAGCAACCAATAAAAGGAGGTAGTCAACTGCTTGTGATTTTCCTTCTCTTAGCGTCTGCTTACAAACCCTGAACACAATGAAAACTGGTATATAAAGTGAAATTTACACTCACTGCAAATTCATCTTATCTCTAGTCTATCTGAGATCTTCAACACTTATACTAGACAAAGATGACAAACTTGATTAAAAGATGCTATAAATCCATCCTTGTTAGGTAGTTAACTTTAACGGCAATTGTATCTGTAGTAAATGTTAAGGTTTCATAATTCATACCGTCCAAGGTAGTATCTGTATTGTCGAGCTACACCAGGAGTTCTTCGATTAGACAAGTCCTTAATCTTTAAGAAGGTTGCTTCTATATGATCTTTTCGCATCTGAACATTACTCTTCATATCCTCCCAAAACTCTCCAGCAAAGGATTGATCATCAACTTCTTCTGGGGGCTTTGTTGCAATTGGCTCGGTGCTAGTTGTTGAGGCTGCAGCAATTTGATCAGCGAAATGAAGCATATCTGGTGGTACTGGGTAACTGTTATGTAACATCCATCTCACAGGAAGTTGCTGATGAGTCACAGCTCCATTTGGTTTCACTAAACCTTCCAAAATGTCAATGAAATGGTCTGGAGGATTCACTCTATCAGGTACATTGATTCCAATGCCAGCAAAGTATTCTTCCACTTTCTTAACAGGACCATGATATGCAGTAAGACCACCTTTGGCTAGAAACACTATGTCATCAAACATTCTGAACAAAGTATAGCTGCATCACAACAAAATCAGAGTCATACATCTACTATATGTTTAAGGTGTGTGTATGTGTACTTCATCAAAAGAAGAATAGGAGAGGAAGATCTTACCTTGGTTGATGAAGTACCATGCAGATATTTACCCCTTCAAGTGCTTCACGACGAAGTGCTTTAAGCAGTAAGGTGGAAGATGCACTGTCTAAGCCAGTTGTAGGTTCATCTAAGATTAACAATGATGGCTCCATAACCATTTCCATCCCTACATTTACACGTTTTCGTTGTCCTCCAGATATACCTCGTTTCTCTACCGTCCCAACAAGGGAATCCCTCACTGCCTGCAGTCCTAAGGATTCAATCACTCTTTCAACAATCAGAACCTTGTCTGGTTTTGGCATATCCGCAGATAGTCTTCAGTGATAAGAAACAACCATGTGAATGAAATTAACAATGAAAAGAAGGCAAAAAGATATGCAAAATCATGAGAAAGTTAATGCAATCAGAAACCTGCATCTTGCACTGAAACGAAGATTTTCTTCCACGGTCAAGTTCCCATGAACAATATCATCTTGTGGAACAAAACCAATAATTTTCTGATAACAGTGAATGGATTCGGACTTTCCATTAATTAGAATTGATCCTGTCATAGTGCATCCTCTTGCTTTCCCTGCCAATGCAGAAAGAAATGTAGTTTTGCCAGCTCCTGAGGGACCCATCACAGCAGAAACTCTACCCGGCATGAGTTTACCGTACACACATCTCAATAGATGTTTTCTTTTACCTTTCAAAGTCAGAGTTAAATCCTTAAAAGCTACTTCAATCACAGGCCTTGTTCGAACCTCACCTTCAGTGGCCATCGAAATAACTCCAGAGAAAGTCAAGTTCTTGTTTTTCTCTTGTTGAGCTTTCTCCTTCTCAATTTGACCATAAGCATACCTTAAAATTTGGCTCTGTGTATGTAAATTCTTGCCCTTTGGCATCTGCTTTTTGATGTTTTTATCTCCAATTTGTAGGTTGAATCCTTCATTGCTATGTGGGTCATCCTCAAGGGAATTCAACATTTTAGTAAGGTTGGTAGGTTCCTTTTTTTGCGCGTCTGAAGCTGCAGATTGTTGCTCAAAGCTTGAAGCATTTTGCACCGATGGCAAAAACGTATCTCCACCACGTTTAGCTTGGTTACCAACCTTTAAGGTGTCTGATTTCGCTGACTTTTTTCTAGAAAAGGTTCGAGATAATTGCTCACCCAATCCACCCCCTCCTTTACCTTTCTTAGCAATATCTTTTGCTATTTTCCACCGTTCCCTAGCCTGCACAGTTTCCCTTACCTGTCTAGCAGCAGCTTCTCTAGATTTTGCCTTTCTCCTTTCTCGAGTTACTAGAACTTGATCAGAACAATTATAAATGAAGATCAGGAGAGTGCTCAATGCAACCTACAAAGAGGAATGATACCAAATATCATAAACTGGACACATGAAGAAATGATTCTTGGAAAATATTTGACAATGTCTCGTGTTTTTTCACAACAGGACAGTGATATTTTGATAACTTTTTCTTACAATCTGAGATAGCATCTTTTAACTAAGTTTAAAATATAGAAAAATAAAAAATAAAAACCACTTAAAAGATATAACTTCATATTGTAAGAAAAAGTTGTCAAAATTTAATTGTTAAAAAATCATTTTCCTTTCTGCACATGCAAAAATATAAACCAAGTAAACTTTGTACTGATACTATGTTACATTTCTTCATTATGCAACAAGGCAACCATAAGCTCCAATAATGTGCCCGTAAAATAAAACACAAATGCTATGACCTTTTTGAACAACATACTAAATTCTACTTACAATAAGCAAAGCGCCATATGCATGCATGTTTTGGTTTGCTGTGTTTGGATTGCAGGAACTCAAGCTGGAGCATTCTGTAGAAATGAACAATTTTGACCAAGGTTTTGATTTAGTTCCCTCAATTCTCAAACATAATAATAGATCAAGAAAATAAGGCAAAGTTAAATTCAGTTATTGACAGATAATTTCCATGATCTAGCTTTATGATATCAACTTTGTTATAAGGCTTTCACTAATTACAGTCTCCTATTTAATGACATATAATGATGTAATAAATTGACCAAATAAACTGCACATATGATGTATACAACAACAACAAAACTCACTATTTTGATGAGTAGAACCCCTCCTGCAATAATATCTGAAATTAGGAAAAGATAACTAATTAGCATGAATGCTCAAGAGTGAGTAGTACTAGGTTGGTTGCAATGTGCATGAAGAGTAGAAGCATGTAATAATGGAGTTTTATTTTGATTGTATCAGAAAAAGGAAAATTTAGATAAATTAAAATAGGGAAAAATAAGGCATAGGATAAATCAATACCCACTATCACAAGAGACTTTACGTGTTGTAGTGGGGCAGTATGATCCTGGAGAACAAAAGATATCACTATTGTTCACCACGCCAGTCCAAATGTCAGCACTGCCACAACTATGATTTGTTTCTCCCTGAGGTATTTGGTAACTATATCTGAAATATCATTTTCAGTGTTGAAGCTTAGAAAATATCACTTCGAGACAAAAAACTTAGAAAACAATGGAGAAAAAGTAGAACTTACGGGTCACATACTCCAGTAGCATTATTCAATTTTGCAATTGGACAATAAGAACCTAGTGGGCAAGCTTCATACAGAGGAAAATCAGAAAATTCAAAAAAAAAATTGTACAATTGTACAATTGATTTTAAACAAAACCGAAGCTGGTTTCTTCATGATATAAAAGTTAGCACTAACAAAATCAAACTCTAAGAAAAGATGATAAAGGCTTATGTATGGCTAGAAAAAGAAAAACTAGACATTAAATCATTTACGGGTACATGGATGCTAAATTAATTAATCTTTAATATTGTAATCTTGAAGTGATTAAATAGCTCTAACCTACAAGAAGAAGACTTGTGATGATAAGGTCATTCTAGAATTTTTTTAGGAAGAAGAGTATTTGATGGATGTTTCAAGAACAAAACATGTTTGTCTCAACAATTAACAGAATTTCATCCTACATTGGCAAGTAACGGTAAACACTAAAGAGGTAAGACATACTTACGTATCATGCAAGTCAACCCCTGAGGGCAGAAAAACCCCTCACAACAAGCCTGACAGTTACTGGTTCTAATGGGAATGTCTTTAATGTCCTTTTTGAGGTCAAAATTTTTGCCAGCACTGCAACTCCATCCAGGTTCACAACCAGAAACCCAGGAGGTCAAGTTGCAGTTCCTGTTAGGTTTTACATAATTGCTAGATGTTGCCCCTTGTTCGAGGAAACCATGGAAGTAGTACCTTATTTCCGACACAGTACATATTCTGTCTCTGAAATCCCCTGTGGACGAAATCACATTACCCACTTGCATGAAATGAATGCCATGAAAACGAAAGCTGATACCTTTTTTCTTAACGCAAGAATCCACGAAATCCAACCTTCCTTTAAAATCAAATGCTTCCTCCCAATCTTTGTGCCTGAAATTGCAACAGTTGTGTGAGGAAGGAATGAGAAAAGGTTGAAGGCATGCGTGCATGCATGCATGCATGAGTTACGTGAAGGAGTATAACTCACACATCCTTGATGCAGAAACCTAAACCTGCTTTGATGTCCTTGTTTAAGAGAATGGCGAGGTTTTCAAGCTCCTTGTAAATCTCTTCGGTGTAAAAGGATGGGGCGAAAGTGTTGTCGGCGCATTGAATGGTGGGGAAGAAAGGGATGAAGAGGAAGAGGAAGAGGAAAGAGAGGGAAGAAACATGGTTCCTCATTGGCGTAGTGTGAAGGAGGATGAAGGAAGCATAACATGGCATGAATGAGAGGAAGAAGGAAAGAGGAGTCAAAGGCTTGCTCATTGGTAATGCTTTTGCTTTCGATTCAAGAAATGGCCGAGAGAAATGGGTGGCTAGATTCAAGCATCTACATTCTTTCCATATATTCTCTCTCTCTTTTTCTCTCCACTGTTCATACTCTTTCTTATACGCTTTATTTTTTTAGTCCATTTTAGTATTAATTTCTTCGATATTATATATATCTTATTAGATATCTTTAAATAATAGTATATTTTAGTCAACCATTCTAGCAGTAATATAAACGTGGGTGATAAAAGAAAAAAAAAAAAACTAACTCACTTCTATATTTAGTTATTATTGATTGCAATGTGCAGATAATATAAATAATTAATTATGATTATTACTTAGCGTATTTTCTCAAGTTAAAGTTTGACTTTCAAAGATATGTGTTTGATATGGTGGAGATTCCATGAAACAATCACGAGCTAAATGTGTCCATGGTGAAATTATGAATTATGTAAGGCTTTTAAAACATTCTTTCATTACTTATATATATTTCCAAAAAAATTACTCTTGCTTCATTTTTATTTTTCATCCTACACATTATTATTGTTGTGATAATATTCAATCCTCGCAACCAACAAATTCAACAAAAAAATCACAATTTTTTTTCTAACTTTACAAATTTTCTCCACAAGCTGCTCTGATTTCACCTTCCACAAATAAAAAAAAAAAATCAAATTTAGCAAAGACAACTCAAAGCAAAACTTTAGGATCTTTGTTTTAAATAATTCTCAAAAATAAACTTTGAGGCCAATTGTTTGAAAAATAAATGATGACTTTGTTAAATAAAGAGAGAAGAGGTGGTGAATTGGTTTTGAAAACATTTTCTTTCAAGAAATCCTTTTTTAAAAAACTTTTTATAACAATTATAAATAAAAAAAAACTAGAATACAATTAATCTGAGAAACAAAATGATACAAATAATCTGAGAAAGATAACTATTTCAAAATAATTTATATCGTTTAGGATTCAATGATCCTACGTCCAATTCTAAGATTTTCTTCTTTGAAAAACTGGTTCACTACAAGAAAATTGTATATTATCGACGACAATTTGTCGAGAAATAATGATATTTGTTGATAAACAGTAATTTTCGATGGACACAATTTCGTCGTTATATGGATTGTTTATAAACTGGATGTAGCTCAGATTTGAGTCAATGAGTATAAAAATCTTGTGCATTACGTTTTTCTCTAATCTTTCTCTCTTGCATTCCAATTTAAAGTTTGGTGTTATCTGCAACATTAATCATATTTGTATAACTCATTGGAACCTATCTTGACTGATCTTTTATATTGTTCTTGCTTTAAATCACAAATTCGCATTTCTGCATTTTTTCCAGTATTTTAGTCGACTGTTTTTATGATTCAATTGATTAATTATATCAATATTGCATCTGTTTAATAAAAACAATCGGCTAACTTTGTTTTTGATCGGTTGAAAGTGTCCAGTCCAAGAGTGTTTGCATTCATACTTGGTGATCGAATTGATTCAATTAAAAACAGTTTTAGGCTTTCAAAAGTCACCATATTTTTTAACTAGCCAATTCACCCCCCTTTCTTAGCATTTCAACCAAAACTTACAATAGTGTGTTAGTCAACAAACTATATAAGAAGGTTCTTGTAAGTTCAATCATCGTTGTATGCATGACAATGATCGCATAGAGATTACGTATCATGAGCGATGTAGTTGTGATCCGAACAACGAATTTTCAGAAAGGCTCACTTTTTCCTTATTTTAATTTAATTATTCATGGAAAAAGTTTGAAATGAATTGATGAGTTTTTGGTAACTTATAGTAGCATTACAAGTCTAGTCCTTTGACAATGCATCAGGTAATTTCACAATTAACAATGCCATTAGAAAAAAGGTTTATATGCATCTTGTAGGCCTTCAGATATTGTTCATATAAAGAGGATTCCTTGTATTTTTAAATTCTATTATACTTCCACTTGAAAGGAATGTTGACAATCATAATCTCATGAACGAAAAGGTGGTTGTCGTCAATGCGTTTATGTGTGAGGTAGTTTGCAAGGAATGTCGAGCTTCCTTGTTGTGTGAGATAAAAGCTACTAGTAGTCGTTTAAATTTTCTTTCTTTTTCTCTAAGCATTTATGCTTGTCGGTTGACATGCTTGGTTAGTTATTTATGAGTATTGGCATCATTTTAGATACATGATTCAATGATATGTTCCATGTGTCAAACATTATGAATTTGTCTATTGCTCCTAGTATTTTTGTCATCATTGGTCACAATCCAAGATATCTAGTTGTTCACAAAATATGTAGGTCATTTGTGTTGTTGTTTGAGGTCAATATGATTTTGTTGCTAGACAAACTTCAAGTCATTTGCCAACTAAACTCAAATGTTCTCTTCATTCTACTTTTGCTTTTGCATGATGTAATTCTATTTTGCATTTCTCATCATTCTTTTGAAAAATGCTCTCCATATATGCTTTGAGGTTATTGACGATTATTGAAGGACTCATATATCATCATTTGAAGAAGAGATTCTTCTAACTTCTAATAAGAACCATAAATATGTATGGTTTGAGATGTATCTTAACCTTGTAGGTGGGTGCCATATATTATTAAAAAAAAAACATTATTGATCAAGTTGTGAAAAAAGCAAAATCTCCTTGTCAAGCAAACCTCTTTTGTCAAATTAGTGTACTTTAAGTGAACTCTAATTATATCGTCTAAGTTTAAAAATGAAAGTCTATTAGTAATAATAAAAGCTTAAAATTATATTTTATGAAGTAAAAAATTTAATTACTATTTTCTTTGATAAATAATTATCTATAACTATATATAAAGATGATTCTCTCTTTTTTTGTCCACATTTCATAATTTCAATTTTATTCTTTATAATATAATTATTTGTTAAATTTTTAAAAATTAACAGTTATTTCTACATGTTTTCTATTAAACTGTCAATCTTTTTTTTTTTCATATTCATCAACAGTTATTTTTTCATCTTTTCTCTATTCATTTCATTTTATTTTTAATAATATAAATTTGTTTTGTATATTAACTTAACATTACAATATCATCTACTAATATAATATCATGTATATTTATGCTTACATTTTAAAATAAAATTAAGTAACAAAATATATTTCATTTGTTAATTGCATTATTTCATACTATTTCATTTACTCTACTCTCCTCAAATTGTTAATTTAGTTTTTGTTTTAACATTTGTTACTAATATGTATAGTAATCGAAATGTAATTCTATCCAAACATCTTAAAAATAAATAGACATGATAAAAAATTGTAAGTATGCATTAAATAAGTATTTCTCTTTCAACACAATTTAATTTCACATATCTAAAATATCATTAACATTGATAGATTCAAATGGAACTAACTTACGTTTAATAACCGGTATCATCAGCCAACATTAAAATATAAACCGCTTTATTACGTGGCACAAAGTTAACCTTAAATTTATTATACCTTTTGTTTTGAAACTGTAAACTTATAATACAAGTGGCCAAACATAGAGCTCCAACTGAACACATAAAATCAAGTCTTAACTTGACCAAACACTTTATTATAAATGAAAAATATACTTTTAACAAAGTGTTATTCTACTTTGACAAACTATTTATTTAAATAAAAAATATTACTTTATTACTTTATTTTAATTAAAAAATAAAAAATTAATTTATTTTAATTTTATTTATGAAAATTTTGACAAGTTTGTCAAAAAATAAATTTTCTTTATAAATCAAATAAACAAGTAATAAATTAATACGCATTGTTTGGTGGAAACTGAACAGCAATAATCCCAAATTAATTCTAATTCACCTTTGAAAACGAAATTCCAAAAGCAAAAATAGTTGTTTCATTATCCTTCAAAAAATCACAATTCATGTTACTGACCCAGTCAACGGTCAACATCGGTAACCTCCACGAAGGTCTTCTTGAGAGGATCCTTTGATACAACAATACAAAGCATTTATTTTCTCTTACTTCCTTGTATTTTCCCTTTTTTAAAAAATAAAAATCCTTTTAATATTTTCTAAATTCAGTATAAATTTTTGTTTATTTTTTAAAAGTTAGAATAGATCATTTTCAGTCTTTTCAAGTAGTTTGGACAGTGTTTCATAGAAAAATAAAAATAAAGTACATACTATTTGAAAAAAGTTAAACAACAAGACATTTTAAATTTTAAGTGACAAAGATATTAGAAGATCTAAAACTAAATTTAGTTTAATAAAAACATATTTTGCCTTCTTCTTCTTTTTTTCCGCAACACCTCGTCCTTTCTATGTCGAGTCTATTGAGGTTAAAAAAAGGGAAGAAAAAAAACACGTCTTGTTCTGCAATGAACTTTGCCCTGTAACGTACAAATTGCAAATTTTGTTTCTTATTGACTTGTTCTATCTACCATTTAACTTTCCACTGCAAATGAACTAACTCTACGAATACGTGTGAATCCACCAAAAGGAAATAAGAGACAAGACTGCGTGTATCGCCTTGACTTGACAAACCCAATTATGTTTCTTGCCCGCACAAGAACACATCGACAACACCTTAAGCTGGCTGTGTCTGTTTCTTCTTCCTTTTCTTCAGCTCTTTATTACTTGGTCTCTCAAATCCAGAAGACACGTTCACACCACACAAAGTTTGGATCTTAAACAATGCTACTGTAAGAAGAATCAACTTGTATCAATTGAGGTTGTTTGCTTGATTTGGCTTCCAATTTGATTGGTGAGCTGACCCTGCGAGTCGTGCAGAGCAGAAACTTCTGCTGGGGCCTTTCACTTTGTTCTTCTCTTTTTGGGAGCAATGGCTTAAGTGGGTCTTCCTTGTCAGAACCTGGATGCCAAACACGGAAGAAAAAAAGGGGATTTTTGGTTTTGTTGGGTCAGAAAAGCCGAAGCTTTTTGGGGTCAATTTATATCTATTTGAGGTGAGTTTTAGAATCAAGATATGTTTTTTGGTTTTTCTTTGTAAACTAGTATGGCCTGCAATTGAACCCAAATGAAATGAGTGAAAAGGTATACAAGGATTTCTATTTTCGTTCAATCCCTCTTTTTAATTTGGAGACACATGCCATTCTTAGTTTGTTTTCCAAAAGTTTTTTGGTTTGTTACCAATTCTATGTCAATTTGGTAATTTAAAATTGGCTTACTTGAAGAATTGAGTGCTAGAATAGGATTTGTTCTATGGATCATGTTGGCTAGAATTAGTTAACACAATTTCTGACGGGGTTATCTGAAATTAGAGTTGTTGGGAGGAGTATGGAGTAGTGAGTCTCCAAATGGGTTTCTCCTTTCTGAATTGGTGATGAATTAGGAAAGGAAACAAAGTGCGATTGAAAAATTATGGAATAGTGTTAAAGAAGTGGAATTTAAGTCTATCTCAATCCAAGAATAAAACTGACATGTAAGGTAAAATTTGTCTTTATTTCTAGCAGACGTGGATGTGAATGTCCAACAAATAGCTTCTTTGTGAACGTGAAAATTATATGTAGGATGTGAAATCAAACACCCTGAGACATCATGTTGACCTTCAATTCAGATGCCATGATACTTTTCAGTGAGTCTACTTTTCTTAATATGTTCTTCAAATTTTCTGATAATGCAGTCTAGTTCAAGTCAGGTAGCAATGAAGTGTTTTCCATTCTACTTTGGAGAGAAGAAGGATGGTCCTAAGACCTTGCAATCGATATCGGGTCGGTCCAACAGTTCTACTAATGTTGAGGCTGAGATGAGAAGATCTGGTTCTGAATTGAACTCTATGGATGCCTCAGACACCAGCACAGACTCCCTTAGGAGAAATGCATTTCCCAGTTTGTCTCAAAGACCCAGCAACCTCAGAGTATTTACTGTACCCGAACTAAAAACAGCCACAAAGAGTTTTAGTCGCTCTGTGATGCTTGGAGAGGGTGGGTTTGGGTGTGTCTACAAGGGGTTGATCAAGAGTGTTGATGATCCTTCCACAAGAATTGAAGTTGCTGTTAAACAGCTTGGCAGAAGAGGAATTCAGGCAAGGAGTTTCCTTCTAACTTTTCCTCTTAAGTAGCATTTTTAATCGCTGATTCAATGCTAGAGACAAGACAATTAGAAGTTATTATTATAAGGAGCATTATCTTCCCACAGTTCAAGTTTTTATTGTATTTGAAAACCTTACTTGACCCTCTAACAGCTTTTTGATGTATGTTAAGGTTTTCTGATTGTTTTTCTGTACTATTTACTCTACATTAAATGTTTGCTACTTTTGGATTACAGGGGCACAAGGAATGGGTAACAGAAGTGAATGTTCTGGGTATTGTGGAGCATCCAAATCTGGTGAAACTAGTGGGATACTGTGCTGATGATGATGAAAGAGGAATCCAGAGGCTTCTGGTTTATGAATATATGCCAAACAGAAGTGTGGAACACCATTTATCACCACGATCAGAAACTCCTCTACCATGGAATAGGAGGTTGAAAATAGCCCAAGATGCAGCTCGTGGCTTAACATACCTGCATGAGGAAATGGATTTTCAGGTATAGTCATATAGCATAATTTTATTGATCAATTAGATAATGCCTTCATTGCCTTGTGCAGAAAGTAGAGACTTAACTGTTTTGATCTCATTTAGACATTCCAATAGAAGGAAGATGGGAACAACTAGATTGGAGTTCGGTTGAAATTTAATTTTATAGTTAAATATGTTTTTAGTTCCTAAACTTATTTGCGAAATTGAAATTGATCATTGTCCCCAACTTTGATACATTTTGGTCCTGAAACATTAAAAATGACTGGATATAATCCTTATAACTGAATGACATTAATTTTTTTTGAGTTTATTAAACAATGTTTTAGATTAGCATTTGAGTTGGAATATGTCAAAAGGTGTAAATAGCTCAAGCGCCAACCTAAAACAGATTAGCATTTGAGTTGGAATATGTCAAAAGGTGTAAATAGCTCAAACGCCAACCTGAAACGACACGTAAAAAAAATTGAACGCAATTGGATTTAGAGGAATATATTCATTCATTTTTAAAGTTTGGGAACTAAAATGTATCAGAGTTTGGGACTAACGAAATCCAATTCATATATAAGTTTAGAAACTAAAAGCATATTTAACTCTTAATTTTATTGCTATTTAAGTATATGTTGTGCAGCTTGGAATTGTTGTGCTGACTGTTATCTGTTGTGTGGTTTAGATAATTTTCAGAGATTTCAAATCTTCAAATATTCTTTTGGACGAGCAGTGGAAGGCAAAGCTGTCAGACTTTGGGCTAGCAAGATTGGGACCATCTGATGGGTTAACTCATGTCTCAACAGCGGTATGTTCTTCACCCAATTCAAACCTGCATTTCTTATCTTTTCATTCAATACTTTGTTAAGTACTCAGAATCAATAAGATATTTATGATGTTCACTCAAACAATTACTCTATTTTATGTTGACTACTATCATACAACATGATCATATTTATGAATAAATTTACCCTTTTGTAGTTAAAAGCTAAATGATTAACAAACTCATTAACAAACTCATTAACAAACTAATTGATTCAACATATAATCTTGTGAATCAACATACAACTTATGTTGATATGGTGTGTTTATTGATCAGGTAGTTGGAACAATGGGTTATGCAGCTCCAGAGTATATTCAAACTGGACGTCTTACATCAAAGAGTGATGTATGGAGCTATGGTGTCTTCCTTTATGAGCTAATCACTGGCCGGCGGCCGATTGACCGGAACCGGCCGAAGGGTGAGCAGAAGATGTTGGAATGGATAAGGCCATACCTTTCAGATGGAAGGAAATTTCAATTAATATTGGATCCAAGACTTGAGAGGAAACACCTCTTCAAGTCAGCACAAAAACTTGCTGTAATAGCCAACAAATGCTTGGTCAGAAACCCAAAGAATCGCCCTAAGATGAGTGAAGTGTTACAAATGGTGACTCAGGTTGTGGAGTCTTCAGTGAGTACTAATCCACAGCCACCCTTGAAGAGTGTTGTAGCCTCAGAAGAAGCTTCTACTGAAACAGTGAACAACAAAATTACCATGGATCAACAACCAGATTGTAATTGGTTAAGGTTGTGGAGGCCAAAATTTTTGAGTACATGGTTGTAGCTTTATACTGACCAAGCCAAAATAATTGGAGCAAAGTTTCTTTATGACAAGAATGATTTATTGTTGCTATTCTTGGAAACCAGAAAGAGCAGATCATGTTACTGCTATTTTTGTCACACCACCAAACAAAGAAATGTGTATAAACTATTTGTGCCACTTAGGGGTGCTTCAAGCTTATCAAGCTATTTGATGAAGTTTTTAAGGATGCTATGTTGGAGTGGGTAAGAGGAAAAGAATTGTGAATTTCAAGGTGGAGGCTGGATTTCTGTGATGTGATGCTAGATATCTTGATGATCCTAATGTATGTAGATGCTCTTAGAGAAGTGAAAATTAATCACTTAATGGATGCAAAATACTTCCTTTGTAAATTCTATATCTTTTTATTTGCACATTTTTTTTTAATAAATATGCATATTGAAATTTTGTTCCTTACATCTATAGTTGCTGATAATTTTAATAGTTAAATGAACAGATTTATGTTTTGAAACCATATATTTAATTTTTTTTTTTTCTATACATAGAGAAGTGTGGGTATAGTATATCAGTTAGTTTTAACCTTTTTTATCAGTATAATATCAGTAGTATAACTTCAATACTATTTTAAAAGTACCTGGCAGTATATTAACATCTACCCTACGAATGTGTATAATAGTTGTTATGATAGGCTTTTATATACATACGTTATTTTATTTTTCGTTTTTTTCTCCATTTTTATAACTCATGGTTTTTATCTTTTTCTTCTCATATGTTTTACCCTTCTTCATCCCAACTTTCAATACCCCAAAGCAATGGAAACAAATCAGCATTATCCAAATAAGTCAGCTTCTTCCATCTCATAAACTTCATGCACTCCCATAAATTCTTGTATTTTAGATTATGTAATTCAGAATATAAATTTAATATTTTAAAATATATATAATACTTTTTATTTTGTATTTTAGAATACATAATCCAGAATATGAAAAATTGTATTACAAAAAACACAACCTATAATAAAAAGTTATATTTTAGATTGAACAATTTAAAAAATATATTTATTTCGAATTATATAATCATAAATGTATTTTTTATTTTATATTTCGAAATTTATAACCAGCCATAAAAAAATGTATTCTGAATTGTATATTCTGTATTATACAAATTTAGGGGGTGCAGGCACAAAATTATGGAAGTGCAGGAAAAAGATGGCCTCCAAATAATACTCTGCTTTCTTTTTACGTGAATAGTGAACACTTAAAAAAGATATATTTCACCATGTGGAATCATATAGAAACTATGCTTTTAAGATTACAAAAAAGATATATATATATATATATATATATATATATCTTTAAATACTACATTTTTTATGTTAAGTAAATACTACATAAAAAATCAACTTGTAAAAGCGGTGCTTCTATCTAATCCCATGTTAGAATTAAATTTTAAGTCTAATTCAACCCCACAAAATTAACTTGTAAAGTGAGGTTTGCACCTCACTTATATGTTATGAAATAGTTTTATCTCTAATCGATGTGGGACTTCCAACACACCTCTAAGTAAAAGGTGTTCTTATTTGATCAGATCTTGCACCTCCGGTTAAGTCACTTTTACTCTATTTCTGCATTTTTCTTTCTCAGAAGCTCAATGGCGTTTATGTTTACTGTGTTTAGAATCGTTTTCACTTCGTTATTTCGGTTGAATCATTCCATTAAGGTTTATCGAATGTTTGTTCCGTTTTTCATTTTTTCACTTGCATCATTTCATTAAATTTTATCGGCAGACGATATGTAAGTTATTATTTCATGTTCATTGTACATTTTATACATGTTACTAATATATTAAGATTTGGATATCTATTTGATACTTGTTACAGATTTCAACATTCGTAATGATATAGGAAACTTTTTTTACCTTTTAAAGTTTAAGTTATTTATGTTTTTTTTTTATAATTCACTATATTTTTATTTAATTTATATAATTTTTTGTTTTAACTTTTTATAAATTTAATAATTTGTTATGTCTTTGATTCTTAATTTTGATTTTTTTTTAATTTGTTTCCAATAAATATGGAAACATAAAATAAAATTTTAAATTTTAAAAATAGGAAGTAAGAAGAAAACAAAAATAAATAAAAAAACTTAAATATAAATATTAAAAATTTAAAACAGGACGGCTCAACCTTTTGATAGGCCTGAAACAAACTTAACAAATGATATTTTTTATTTAAAATTTATTTTTCGAATTTTTTTTATGTGAAATTATTTATTAAATTGTCATAATTAATTTCATTTAACATTTCTTTCTTAGTACAATATATAAAAAGGACTAATCCGTTTTATCTTTCTTGAGACATTGTTGATCTTAAAAAAGTTTGGTTTAATTAATTGTAAGGTACCCAGTTTGGTACTAGTGTGTCAAATTGGTACCCGCTTTTAAAAAAGTGTCAATTGCATCTCAACTTTTGAAAATTGCTTCAATTAGGTCCCTTTCAGACAGAGTTGACTAACGCCATTAGTCAACGTGCCACGTGTCAATCTGTGATTTTTTTTATTTTTTTTTTAATTTTTAATTTTTTTTAATTTAATTATTTTTTAAAATTTTTTTAAAAATTTTTTTTAAAAAAATTAAAAATGCAACGTGTCAAGTCCCTGTGTGTGACACATGGCATTGTAATGCCACGTGTCAGTGTCACTATTAGATGTTATTGTATTGATTTCGATTTACTCCCCACATATGTCTTTTTGTTTCAATTTAGTACCTAAGTATGTGTATCTGATTCAATTTTGTCCCAATTTTTTTTTTAATAATTAAAATATTTTTGTAATCCATTTTTTATAAGATTAAAAATAATTAAGTATAAATATTTTTACAAAATTAAGTACTAATATTTATAATGTTTCTCTCAATTTCAGACCAAATTTATTATTTGTATGAATGTTATGCTATTTTTTTTTTATTAAAAATGACTTAATAAAATGACTTTTACTACTAAATTTTAATATAAATATCAAATACTTAATTTTTTTAAAACTTTTATACTTAATTACTTTTAATTTTATTAAAAAATATTTTAATTATTAAAAATTATTAGGTCAAAATTGAATCAAATACACATAAGTAGGTACTAAATTGAAACGAAAAAACATAAATGGGGACTAAATCAAAATCATCACAATGGCATCTGATAGTGACACTGACACGTGGCATTACAATGCCACGTGTCACACACAAGGACTTGACACGTGGCATTTTTATTTTTTTTTTTAAATTTTAAAAAAAAATTAAAAAATTAAAAAAAAATTAAATTTTAAAAAAAAAAATAAAAAAAACCACAGATTGACACGTGGCACGTTGACTAACGGCGTTAGTCAACTCTGTTTGAAAGGTACCTAATTGAAACAATTTTCAAAAGTTGGGATGCAATTGACACTTTTTTAAAACCGGGTACCTATTTGACACACTAGCCCCAAACTGGGTACTATACGATTAATTAAAGCAAAAAGTTTTTATTATCTTTAGTTTTAAGAAACTCCTTTCAGGAAAAACAACCAACACTAAAATTGTTAACATTATTCTATAATTTATATATATATATATATATATATATATATATATATATATATATTTAGAACAAAATTTATTCTTTTTATACAATTAAGAATGTCAATTGATTTATGATTTTCCAAGCCTATAATTTCCCTTAAGATATTTAATTCTTCAATTAAATCAAATTTATCAATATCTAACGAATTATCATGTTTTAAATATTTTTTAAGGTTTAAGTATTTTTCTTTTAAAAATGAAATACACAAGACATTTGCTCTTTTTTGTTCATAGCTTTTTTTTTATTATGCAATTAAAGTCTCAATTTTTTTTTTAATTTTTAAATAGCGTGATTCAATTTTTCTAGTTGACATATCTATATATTTTTATATGAAATAAAAAAAATGATAGTATATAAAACACTACTAAAGATAAATATATAAAATGAATTAATTAAAACAGTAAAATCTGGTTGTGGTTATCAAAGAAAATAAAATTTATGGTAGACTTGTAGTATCTTGAAGTCTCAAGTTTCTTCTTCGTTCTTAAGTTTTAATTTTTTCACAAACTTGCAAAGTTGTTTGTTTTAAGATTAATCATTAATAAAAATAATTAAAAAAATATTGCTCTTAATAGTAACTCTTTTTTTTTCCCAAAACTTGAATTATCTTTCTACATAATACTCAACCTTGAATTATGCTCTAATTAATCTATCATCCATCAAAAGATTAAACCATAGTCTAATTAATAATTTTGTAAAAAAATTCAGTTTCTCCTCAAGATATATGCAAAAAAAAAAAAAATCTTTCAAAACTCGTAAATCTAAAAGTACCGAAAAATAAAACTAAGCAAAATAAACACATTTCTAATTCTAATACAAATCCAACAAAGAATAAAAATAACAACATCAAAAATAGAAAGAAAAAACATATTAACCAGAGATGATGATGAAAAAATTGATACATACGAACAACATGAGATTCAAGAGATTTAAAGGATATAATCTGCTAAAACCTTAGAAAAAAAATTATTAGAAGAAAATAAAGTAAGGAGAGGTAAGAGAAGTTGTAAAGAGATAAAAGAATAAAATAGAATCCAGATCGATTATAAAAGAATAAAAATAGTTAATCATTCTCTTTCTTGGAAACAAAATTATAATTTAATAAAAGAATGTTCAATTCATCAATTACAATTTTTACTACCAATAAAAATTAACATACATTAATAATAATTTAATTAAATTTTATTTTCAAATATAAACTTATAATTAATTTAATAAAGCTACATTAGTAATAAAATCTTTTTGTAAAATCTTTTTTATCTTAAACATAATTTTATAATTAGTTTAATAGAAATATATTGATTAGTACTAAAAAAATTGAGGCCTCATAATTTATAATTAATTTAATAAAAAAATATTAAAAATAAAAAATTATTTTTGAGATCTTCTTATACTGGAGAGAGTACTTTATGCACTTTACTTTACTTTACTATTGAGTCGACCGTGATTTAAAATATAGTAAAAAGAAGGTTAAAATATATTTTTGGTCCCAATTTTCGTCAAGTTTTTTTAAATAAGTCCTAATTTTGGTTTTGTGTTCAGATAGGTCCCAATTTTCGTCAATTTTGTTCAATTGGATCCTTTTTTGCTAAAACCGTTTAAATCATTAACGAACCGTGACGGCCACGTGTCACTTCGTGGTTTTTTTGAATTTTTTTATTTTTTTAAATTTTTTTAAATTTTTTTAAATTTTTTTAATTTTTTTTAAATGTACACATGTCAACCCAGGAGCGTGTCACGTGTCACTTCGTGATTTTTTTGAATTTTTTTAAATTTTTTTTAAATGTTCACGTGTCAACCCAGTAGCGTGCCACGTGTCAAAGTCAATGTTCTATATTCAATTTGGTCCCTATATTTGTTATATTTGTTTAATTAGGTCCCAATTTTTGTTAATATTAACCAATTTGGTCTCTCTCCAAATTAAAATCAAATTTAATTTTTATATTAAAATTCACATTTTTTATTAAATATTTTTATATAATATATTAAAATTCACATCATTATAACGTTGATATAAAAATTAAATTTGGTCACATCTTCGATAGGGACCAAATTGATTAATGTTAACAAAAATTGGGACCTAATTGAACAAAAATAACAAATATAGGGACCAAATTGAATATAGAATATTGATTTTGACACGTGACACACCTCTGGGTTGACATGTGGACATTTGAAAAAAATTCAAAAAAAAAAATTCAAAAAATTCAAAAAAAAATAAAATAAAAAATTCAAAAAAACCACGAAATGACACGTGGCATGCTCCTGGGTTGACACGTGTACATTTAAAAAAAAATTTAAAAAAATTTAAATTTTAAAAATATAAAATAAAAATAAAAAAAATTCAAAAAGACCACAAAGTGACACGTGGCAGTCACTGTTCATAGCCGTTAATGATTTAAACGGTGTTAGCAAAAAAGGACCCAATTGAACAAAATTGACGAAAATTGAAACTTATTTAAACACAAAACCAAAATTAGAACTTATTTGAAAAAACTTGACGAAAATTGAGAAAAAAAAAGTATTTTAACCTAAAAAAAACACGTAATAATAAAGTTAGAACAAAATTTATACGTCTTAACTGGATTTGTACATCCGAATGGATTTGGGAAATCCAGTAAACATAAGTACCGGAAGTCCAAACCCAGTACCTTAATCAAACTGATTTAAGATTTGCAAGTAGGGTTTCGAGTTCGATTTGTCTGAAAACAAAAATTTAAAAATGGTAACCAAGGCTACTTGTAAAAATAGATTTTAGTGCCATATATCGGATTTCAGTTTAACCGTTTCATTTTGTAAAAACCGGATTTTGGATTTCGAAATCCGATTTGTATTGTGCAGAACCAATTTTTTTAAATTATTTATTTATTTTGAAATGTTTTATAATTATTTTGAATTATCTTTTTAAGTTGGGCTGATTTTGTTAGTTTTATTTATAATATTTTATTTATTTAATGTATGTGTTTTATATTTGTATTTTTAGTTTTATTAATTGGTTGAAAATTGTAATAATTTTTTAATTTAATGTTAGTTATTTATTAATTGTGTTTTTATTAATTTAATAATAGTGTTTTATGTATTGATTTGTTTAATGCTTATTTTTTTATTAATATCTTTTATTTTTGTTTCTTTTTTAGATTTTTTATTATGTATCATATAATTCTTTTTATGTAATTTTATTTTTTATTTTGCAATTTCTTTAAAGAATTATAAATATTATTTTAAATTTTTATTATATCATGTAGATTATTACAATCTTCTTATTGTTATATAAGATGGAAGATTTTTGTTTGAATTTTTTTATTCACAAATAAATTTCATATACATGTTATATTTCTCTTCTTTTATTAATGATATACGTGATAGAGACTATACACCTAAGTTTATAACTTGTGAATTTTTTTCCACACGTAAAAATTTGATTAAGTGGATTTGAGAGATTGCTTAACATATTTAATATTTAATAATTAATATATTTTACTTCAATTAGTTAAATTTTATTGGATGAACAAATGCCTCTTTTGAATGATTTGAAATGAAAGAAAAATTTAGAATGGAGATGAAGAAGAAGTGCTGTGCAAACGAAATAATATATAATTGACTGTGGCCGGATAAGTATGTGCACAAAGAAATTAACAAAGTTACATAAATTTTAGGAAACAAATATATAAAATAAGAAAAGAGAAAAGAGGAGTGTAAATAAAATAACTTATGAGAATAAAATAAAAAAATAATGTTATAGTAGTCAACCGCACATGGAGAAAGACATAAAAATCCTTTGAGATCCATAATCTTCAGAAATTTTATGAAGGAAATACTAAGTTGTGAGCATGGGAGGAACTTCATCTACATATGATTAAATAGTTCTGCCATCAGATCGAAAGACCTAGAATTATGTCAATTTTACCCTCACAAATTTAATCTATATTTAAATGAAGTTGTTCTAATCCGTTAGATTTTTTTTCAGTTCACTTTTAAAAATAATTATTTTAATTTAAAAATTAAATTAATATTATTTTATATATATAAACAATTAAAAAATTATAAATAAAAATAATTATTATAATTTAGAATTATTCTTTTACGAGATCTCATGCAGTATTGATCAAATTTATTCACATGCCAAAAAATGGAATTTCTTTCCTTGACTAGTTAATATACTTTTTCAAGATAGAATTAGGTAGTTTCTTTTTTCTTTTCCATATTTCTTCCTAGACTCTCATGTAAATTTTTTTTTCTTCAGTTTTTCGTTTTTAGATTATACCATCCAGAAATTATTTTTAACCTTTAGATTACACAATTCAAAAATACATTTAAAAAAAAAAAAGTCTTACGAATTAGATAAAGTGATCAAAGCTAAAAAATAACTTCAAAATTATGTAATCCTGAAACAAAAAATGACTACCTTCTTAATTTTATAACCTGAAATTCATTTAACTTTCTGATTGTATAATCTAGAAGTCATTTGATTTCTGAATTACACAATTTAAAAGTCATTTTATCTTTTTTCTATTCTGTAATTCAAAAGCAAATTTTCTTAAAAAAAAAAACAACTTTCATATTGTACACTTCAGAAAGGCAAAATCGTATTTTTCCTTATATTAGAGTATAAGAAGAAATATATGATGGTGCAGGAAGAAACTACCATTCAATATACTAAAAAAGTATTGAATTAGGCTGGGTTGAGTTTTTGTATTATTATTATTATTATTATTATTATTTTAAATTCAATATAATCTAATTCACTTTTGTGCGAAATAAATGGAGACAAGTCAATTGAATAAAATAAATATTTTCTTTTGTTAAAATATGAAATTCTCAAATATCAGTCTAAGTTAAAAAATAATACAAGTTTTACAAAAATCACTTTAAAATAAGTAAAGTTATAACAAATTTGTCTAAATTAATTTAAAGACATAAAAAAAATATAATATAATTTCATCATAACACAAATATAAAAATAGATAATAAATTATATATCGAATCACTGTTATAAACTCATTACTCAACCTATATAAAAACATGTTAATTTCGGTTAGTCGGTTTTTATCTTAATTATATATAATGGTAGAAAAATTTAATTGATGAATATGAATTTTAAATAAATATTATGATGTTGACAAAAAAGTATCTTCATTTTTTAGTTATAACAAGACAAAAAAATATGGTATTGTATGGTCTTTATTCAAATAAAAGGTGTAATATTATCAACCTTTGTCTTTATCAAGTGTGGTGATCTTGTGTATGTATGCATGTGCCATCACCTTATTACACGGAAACAAGAGAATGAATCACATCAGAAATGACTTTTATTCTCCCTAAGAAATTGCAAGTGGCCAAGTCAATGCATGACTCATCCCTATAATTAACTATTAACAATATCAGGTTACTATTTAAGGTCGAGATAAGATCAAACTCATGATCTTGATTCATCTTCGTGCATGATCAATACCAGAATTTAAAAAGAAAAATAGCATGCTGATTTGATTGATGACAGAAAACGAATAAATAATTTGGTAGTTGCTATTTTCTATTTGCCAAAAGTCTGTGCAGAAAAACTAAAGAATCTCTTCTATTTAAACAATAACTAATTTTAGAAGTTAAAAATAATTATTTACTATAATAACCATATTAATTTATAAATTAAAGATTTATAGTATTTAAAATAGTTTGTGAATAAAATAATTAAATTAATTTGGGAATTAAATTTTAAATTAGTTATTAATATTAATTTTAAAGTTCAAGTTGGTATGTAAATTTGTCACTAATTAATTAAAAATTAATTTAGACACTAATTTTTTTTAGTTGAAAGTTTGGTAATTAATTTAATGACTAATTTAGTGTTTAATTCACAAATTACTTATAATTTTTTTTATCATAATAGTGATTATTTTAGATACTAATAATTTTTAGTTTATAAACTAATATCTAAATTAATCAATATAATGACAAATTATTTTTTGTCTCTAAAATTGGTTGCTATAATATCCCATTTTTGTAGTTTAAACCTAATAAAATAGGACACTTTATCATAGTGTTCAAAACAGGTAATCTAGTGTATAAAGTATATTAATAGTCTTACAAATGATAAGACTATAAAAATATAATGTTTATACAAACAAACTAAAACCAACAGAGTTCAATACAAAGATTAACACTAATAAAGCTCTTGAGACATTCCATTACTCTAACTAATGGTTCCTCATCCTTCAGAGGTAGCTCTAAACATGCATTTTCATCTGAACATGCATTTCCATATGCTCACATTGATATGGTGATCATTGCAAAAGAAAGAGACAAACAAACATAAGAAACACAAAGTACACAAAATGGTAAACTAGTGTACAATGGAGTTATCTAATACTAAAAAGTCATGTTATAGATACAATTTAAGCATAAATAGACACAACATAAGGATATGGACACAAACAAGATAATTCTAGACTCAATTATCCAAATGTATGCATTGATGTTAGTCTCGGGAGGTTTTACACTTGTGGTGGTTTCTATGCTCTTTAAAGCCTAGCCTCAAAGGGTTATAACCAACCACACACAAGGCTAGTCCCCTTTCGCATCTTATGACAGTACCTTGCCTTCAAAATAGGACCTCCTGCTACTCTCACTACATAACATATTCTACTCTATATGAGTGTGAACTATTATTAGAGTATTAGGATAAATCTCTAGCCATAAACTCCCTGTCGCAACCAAAATCGCGATGGGACGGCGAACCAAAAATTAAAATTTGTAAAAGAGGTTTTGGAGTCGCCACCATAGTTATTATAGGAAACTATGGAAAACCATAAAAAAGAGCAAGGTCTGCGAAAAACCAGATTTTGGGAGGTCCGGGAGTCGGTTATACGTGGGGAAGGTATTAGCACCCCCATAACGTCCGTCCTAAGACGGTACCTTTAATTAAATGTGCAAAAGTTATGTGGTTATTTCAAAATATTTAATTTTCCCCAAAAATATTAATAAAAGAATGTACAAAAAACAACAAAACTATTTTTTTGATTTTTTGGACCGACGAAGATTAATCCTCGCTCCTACGTATCTCCGTGTGAATGGAGAATCAGGGTTACGTAGTTCTTTTTGAAAAATCTATTTGGCAAATTATTTGAAAATGATTTAATTTGTTTTATAATTTTGAAAATCTTTTTATTTAAATTTTAGTATTATTTTAAAATTGGTGTCATGCGACGCGAGCGGCTGGATAGACACTTCAAATTTTTTTTTCTAATCTTTTATTTTTTATTTTTTTAATCATTTATAAAATTTTAATATTTTTTTAAAGTTAATTTAGAGTAGTTTTGGATGTCATTGCGACGTGATCAACCAAATAGATATAAAAGAGTAAACAAAGAAAGTTATATTTTATTCTTAGATTGATATATATTTTTTAGAAAAAAAAAGGAAAAAAAGTGTAAAATAGGTGTCATGCAACGCGAGCGGTCGAACAAACACCAAAAAAATGGGAAAAAATTTTTAATGATTTAAAAAGAATAATAAAAAAATTGATAAAAATAAATCAAAAGAAAAAAAAAATGAACTAGCAGTTACGTACCTTAAAAAATGATCAATATCTCCTCACTTTTTCTCTTTTTCTTATTCTTTGCCTCCTTTTCTAATATTTTTGTTTTTTTCTAGAGAGATAAAGATGAGAGGTGTGTCTATGTGGGTGGTAATGAGAGAGTGTAGAGAATTTTTTTTTTCTTTTTTCTACCTCCTTCAATATGTTTTTTTTTTTAAAAGAGATTAAAAAGAGGTGTGTATGTGGGAGTGGTGATGGGAAAGAATTAGAGTAGTGTAGAGAATTTTTTTTCTGCTCATGACAGAGTGCGTATTTATATTCATAACTTGCAATGTCAATGCAATCTCAGCCTTAATTGTAACGAACAATATAAGGAAGAAATTGGTCATGATAGTAGCAAATTATGAGTATCAAATTGCAGCAAATCAGAGCACAAAATCAATCATCATCAATAACAAATCATAACACAAAATTAATCCCAATTAATAATATTGATTCTTACAATTTGAAGAGATATTGGTTCTAATTGTTATTATATAATTAATTTCTCTATCAGGAACAAAGGTAGAAAATATTTGAGTTATTGGGCTCATGAAAATTAATAACAAACACTACCAGAAAAACGCTAATTACTGATGGTCAGAATCCGTCGGAAATGTGCATAATCCGTCGGTAATAACGTTTTACCGACGGACTTCCAATGATAACAAATCCGTCGGTAAACCGCGCGTTGGTAATCATTTACCGACGGATTGTTCAAGTCCGCCGGTAATTACCGACGGAAACATCCATCGCTCTGACCGCCGATTATTACCGACGGATTATGTCGTCGAAAATTACCGACGGCCTTATCCGTCGGTAAATCCATTCGTGAAGTCCACGCCATTACCGACGGATAAAGCCGTCGGTAATTACCGAGGGAAACATCCGTCAGAAATTACCGACGACCTTATCCGTCGGTAATGACGTAGACTTCACGACTGGATTTACCGACGGATAAGGCCGTCAGTAATCCGTCGATAAGAGTCAAAAATTGGTCTGGTTTTATTTATTTTTTAGACATTCCACAATACCTGCATATAGAAAATTCCAACATAGACAAATTCAACAGTCCAACATTCCAGCATTCCACTATATATATATATATATATATATATATATCAGATGACACACTAAATTGTTTATAAAATAGAGAAAACTGGTCTGTAGCACAAGAATGTTTACATAAGCACGATCAGTACCAAGAAGGAATAATAATACACAGGTTTATTAAGTACATGCTGAAGAAAGTTTGTCTTAAGAATAAGAAAAACTAATAATCTTCATAATCAGGAGAAGATTCTTCATTTACATTATCGTCCTCTTCATTATTTTGTTGCTGAGGATGAGGTGGAGGGATTAGGAGGGAGATATTGTAGAACTAGGGATTGAAAGGATTGAAACTCAGACCTTAATTGCTCATTTTCCTCCAGGCTGCGTGAAAGTTGCTGCCTAATATTAGTGAGGTCCTCAGTATTAGAAGAGGAAGAAGGTGGTAGTTGGTTCAGACTTTCATTTGGACCAGCATATTTTGAAACAAGTTGACCAACCCCATAAAGTCTTCCTTTCTTTTTCCCTCCTACTGTTTCAATCCAACACCTAGTCCTGATAGAATCATCCTGTGTAGGATCAACAGAGGATTGCTCTTGTGTTCCATCAGCACATGAGGAAACCTCAGATTTGACTTGAGAAAGCCTAGTCTGAAATTCTTCCTGTAAGTAAACAATGAACAATTATTATTCTGTGGTGGGATACATTTAAGAGTAAATAATATTGAACAGTAAAAGAGACTTACATTTGTCTTCCTAGACCTCTCATCCACATACTCGTCAGTACCCTTCCGGATATGTGTATGCTGAAAGACTTCATCAAGAAACACATGGTGTCCCAACTCACGTGCCTGCAACAAAATGTTATAGAGTTAGATTTGATTTGATTTCAAACTTTAAAAATGTAGTTCAAATGTGACAAATACAAATAGTTAATTATTTACCGTACGAAGGGCATGCTCGTAAGTGGTAATGGATCCACCTGTGTGTAGGGTTCCACCTGTTTCAGAAGCCCTATTCTTCTTAGCTGCAATACATTTGATCCGATAACTTGGAGAATTCCAATGTTCTAGCAGCCTTGTCCACACATCATTAGGAATCCATTCTGGCCTTTCTCTAGCCATTCTAGCATCTCTAAACATCTCAGATAGACGATGAAAAGCTCTACTGTTGAAATTTCTCTTAATGGCAATTTCATGCTCTGGTGCCCACTGAACTCTCCTCTATAACACAATTTAAACATATAAAACATTATAAGTATATTAAACATGGAATAACAATTAACAACTTAATTTACCTATATATAATAAGTTAGAACACGTTACCTTGAAACGTTGCCAAAAAATGTCCTTGTCTTTTTCAGGTATTGATCCCCATGATGGCCAAGGATTAAGAAATTGTTGCTTGATTGTCTTTGTGATAGCCTGTGAAGCAACTCTAGATGGAACAAACCTATAATTCATGGAAAATTGTCAGAAGATGAAAGAAGTTACATAATATAAACAATGAGAATAACTGAATTTAAATATTACCCTTGACCAACAGGTTCAATCATCGGGCGATCCTGTAGATGAGGGTCAAGTTCTGCATCCAAATCAGGATCAACCATAGGCTGTGGGGCAACTATATCACCTACAACTGGGGATGGTGCAGACTGCTGACCAATGGCAGAAGATGGGCCACCAATCGAGGCTGGAGATGGTACAGTATGAGGTAATGGGGATGCTCCAATGTCTGTAGAAGGGGTATGTAACCTAGTGTGTGGAGTTGAGGAAGATGAGGATGGTATATGTGAGGGTGGTACAGAAGGGGCCCTGGGAGCAACAACAGGGGTATGCAACCCTATGGGTGGAGGTAAAGAAGATGAGGACGGCATATGAATCGT
The DNA here is from genome assembly GCF_037176805.1 of Vigna unguiculata. Classification (NCBI taxonomy): domain Eukaryota; kingdom Viridiplantae; phylum Streptophyta; class Magnoliopsida; order Fabales; family Fabaceae; genus Vigna; species Vigna unguiculata. The sequence continues at coordinate 10,004,715 of NC_140798.1, read as the reverse complement.
CGGGATAGATGTAGGGTTATGTAACCCTATGGGTGGAGGTGGAGAAGATAAGGATGGCATATGTAAGCCCGGGGTAAGGGTGATAGGTCTGAGTGGAATCAAAAGCACATAATTATTACGTCTCTTTCTTGTTTTTGCAATACCTTTCCCCTTATCAACAGGGGGTGGTCGAGGTGGATCTCCCGATGACAGAGCATATGGAGTTTAGGATCTAAGTATCAAACAAATTAAGATGGTGTATGATAATAAACAAATATATCAACTTAATAACTATTCATTAGACATATTACACAAGTTGAAGTACAACAACAAAAAGTTCTAATGAAATAAAGAAAAAACAAACATATTAAAAAGTTCAGTACAAAAACAAAAAAGACAAAGTTAGTCATTATCATCACTTTCATCCTCATTGTCGTCCTCCTCTTCATCCACTTCTTTTTTAGTTTCATCTTCTTCTTCTTTATCTAGATCTTCCTCCTCCTGCTCATCCTCTTCTTCTTCTTCTTCTTCTTCTTCTTTTTCCTCCTCCTCCTCCTCATGTTCCAACTCTTCATCATGACCTTCTATGTGATGAAATCCAGATACACGTTCTACTTCAATTACTTCGTTGACATGTGACATTTCATCAACTTGGTAAGGGACATCGTCTTCCACCTCATTTGATTCAATGCGACCTCTCGACTTTGTTTTAATTGCAACACACCAACCACAATTGTCTTTTCGAGATGGTGGATATTGTACATAATATACTTGTCTAACATTGTATGCCAAAATAAATGGATCAAATGGTTGGTACCTTGAAGTCATGTGAATGTCCACAATGTTATATTTAGGATCCACTCTTGTACCTTTCCTTGAGGGATCAAACCATTCACAAAAAAAAGTACAATTTTCTTCGATTTATTAGAAGTATTGTAGTTTAGTTCATATATTCTATGAATGATCCCATAAAAATCATTTTCACCTCCTTCGGTAAGGCCCTTCACATGAACACCACTATTTATAGTCTTTTTCCCTTTGCTCCATGCGTTAGTATGGAACTTGTACCCATTCACGAAGTACGTGTGCCATTCTTTGACATATTTCATTGGCCAATTTGACAAATCCCTTAGGTCTTGGTTTCTAACACTTAATGGCTTGTTATAAACCTACAAATATAGAAAGATAGATGTAGAATTATGATACATTAAAATCCATTTGTTGCATAATTAATGGTACAATACATACTTGATATTGGAACCATTCAGGAAACTCTGAATGAATACGAGCATAAGCACTACTCTTAGGTATTTGCAAGCACATAAGGAATGAGTTGGTGAAAATAAATTCCAATGCTATCAGTTAACACATGAATCGATTGATTAACACATGAGGAATGAGTTGTTCACAAAGGAGGATATAACTTACTCAAGACAGGGTTTGACTTCAGTGCAATTGATTAACACATGAATATGAATAGATTTGAACTCTGCATCAGTGAACCAATGAATCGATTCTCTCCCTGCATGTCGACCTTTTTGCTGAAAAATAGACAACGTTGACACATCTCTTTGACATTCAACTTCATTCCTCCAATTGCGTGGTGACAACATGAAGTTGTTGAAGTAATGAGAACAAAAGTATGTTGTCTCACGGTGTAAATAAGATGCACAAATAGAACCTTCAACTCTTGCTTTATTTTTTATTGATCATTTTGAATCACCCATGAATCTATACAAATAAAAAAATACATCATGATGGAAAAAATTGGTCAGAAAATTAATTATAAATATGAATAGGGAGGTCCTTTAGTACCTTTCAAATGGATACATCCATTTGTATTGCACTGGTCCACCCAATAATGCTTCATGGGGGAGATGAATAGGAAGATGTTCTATGGAATCAAATAATCTAGGAGGGAATATTCTCTCTAATTTGCAGAGAATAATTGGAATATTTTCCTCCATTCTTCTTAGGCATTCCTCTTTTAATGTTGCAGAGCACAAATCTTTGAAAAAATGGCTAATTTCAGTAAGAGGATTTAAAACATGAATGGGCAAAGCACTAAATGCAATAGGAAGTAATGACTCCATGAATACATGGCAATCATGACTTTTCATTCCATGGATTCTTCCCTTTTCAACATCAGCACATCTAACCAAGTTGGAACTATAACCATCTAGCATCTTAAGTTCCTTTATCCACCAACAAACTGATTTAGCTTCATCTGGAGTTAAGGTGTAATTCGCTCTAGGCTTTAATATTTTCCCTTATCTTGAACCTTCAACTCCAAGGCTTTTCGCTTGCAATACAATCCTAAATCCCTTCTTACCTTCTCATTGTCCTTTGTCTTTCCCGTCACATTCATAACAGTATTGAATATGTTCTCAAAGAAATTTTTTTCAATGTGCATTACATCAAGATTATGCCTTAACAAATTATCTTTCCAATATGGAAGATCCCAAAAAATGCTTCTTTTTGTCCAATTATGCCACTTTCCATATCCATCTATCCGTGTTACACCATTTTCAGTGACTTTTGGAAAATGTTTCACTCTTCTCCAAACTTGTAATGGTGTCAACCTAGGAGGTGGCCCATTTGTTTCAACTTGCCCTTTTCGAAAGGCTTTAATATTTCTCCTAAAGTGATGGTCATTAGGTAAGAACCTACAATGTGAGTCAAACCAACAACTTTTGCGACCATAATTTAACATGAATGACTTATTGTGCTCCATGCAATGCGGACAAGCTAATCTACCATGTGTGCCCCAACCAGATAACATCCCACAAGCAGGGAAGTCATTAATAGTCCACATCAAACATGCCCTCATCATAAAATTTTGTTTCCTTGAAACATCATAGGTCAAGATACCAACCCACAACTTCTTCAAATCATCAATTAAAGGCTCCAAGTAAACATCAATAGAGGCCTTTGGATTGGATGGCCTTTGTATAAGACAACTCAAAAACATATAAGGTTTTGACATGCACATTTCTGGAGGAAGATTGTATGGAGTAACAATCACGGGCCAACAAGAATATGGTGAAGATGAAGCCTTAATGTAAGGGTTAAATCCATCTGAACTTAGACCAAGTCGCACATTGCGTGGATCAGACGTAAAGGTAGGATGTTTACGATCAAAGTGCTTCCAAGCTTCACCATCAGATGGGTGGCGTAACATTCCTTGGCTTTGGTTTTCATGATGCCAAGTCATATTTGCCGCAGTTTGCATAGAAGCAAACATTCTTTGTAATCTTGGGATTATAGGCAAATAGAACATTGACTTAACTGGAATTGGTTTTTTGCGCCTTGATCCCTGATGAAGTGGATGATATCTTGGTTTGTGACAAAATTTACATTCAAGCAATGCTGCATCTTTTTTTTCATTATCATTATCATAAAAGAGCATACAACCACTCACACAACAATCAATCTTCTTAGCCTTCAATCCCAACTTTGATACTAACCTCTTAGCGTCATAATAACTCTTTGGCAAACTCATATTTGGTGGTGTGAGATCTAACAAAAGTTTGGTGAAAGCCTCTAAGCATTGGTTGGGAATATTCCAATTAGACTTATAAGATAGAAGTCTAACACATACTGACAATTTAGAGTTTTTTGCCCCTTCAAATAAAGGTTGATTTGCCTCCGCCAACAAATTATAAAACCTTTGTGTGGATTCATTAGGACGCTCTTCTAAGTTAGTGTCGTTGGGTTGTTGGTTTGATTGAAATTGACACAAAGCGTTATTGACCATCTCTTCCATGTCACACAATTGCTCCATTTCAGCAGTATGTACACCATCTCTAGGGACAAAATTATCACCTTCAATTAAATCAACTAGCATATCTTCACCATGTAATGTCCAAATCCAGTAATTTGGTATGAACCCTTTTTTATAAAGGTGAACTTTTACAATCTCATCTGTCAAAATCCTTGTACAATCACACTTAATGCATGGGCATCTAATCCCACCTTCAAGTTCAAAATATCTAGACTGTCTTGCTACTCGAACAAACTCTTCAATGCCTAAGACAAAAGACTCCTTCAATCCCCTTCTACCACTATAACAACGATCATACATCCATGCACAACGATCATACATCCATGCACGATTCAAAGCAAGTTCGCCCATGTTCTATATCACAATAAATGGTTTAAATTAGAATGTAATGGGGAGAATTGAAATAAAGTGGAGACATGCATGTCCCTATGTATTGCTTAAGATCATGACATTGTCGGGATATATCTTACTAATTAAGTAAGATATCCAAATACTAACACAACTACAATGTCCTAATTTGAATGCAAGTCTCATGACTATGCAGACCATTTTAGCTAATTTTTTTTTCTTGTTGTCTTTAGTAGTCTATTATTAGGTTTTACAGTCAAATTTTGATTTCTTTGTTGTTTTGAGTAATTGACTTTATTTTAAGGAACATTTTACCATTTAAAACTTTGTTAGACACTTACTTTACATTTTCATTAACTACATTAATACAGTTCATTGACTACTTAAATTAGTAGCATGATAATACTAAGCAATAATCACATCAGGTGGAAAGAAATTATACCTCACAAAAGGTACTAGGCAACCTTTTAGGGAAATCCTTCCTTGCTACTGTAATTTACCTCCAGATCCACCCTTACCCTTTCCTCCCCTATCATAGTGCATAAATAATATTAGTCTTCATGCAAATGAATATATCAAAACAAGCATAACATCTACCCAAATAAAGAAGCATAAACAAAGGTTGATTGAATCTGTTATACAATTTGCAAATAAACTTCAGTTTATTTAAGTTTACAATCTGAAATGCAAATAAACAATTGATCTCATTGCATGAATTCAGTTTTCTATATATTAACAACGTATAATACATATTAACAACCTAATATTAGCACTAAACTATGCTAAAACTGACCAAATTTAGAGCTAAAATAAACTACTGCATAAAACTTTTATCAACACCCTTGGACAACTTTTAATTACCAAAAGAAATGTGGAGAAGACATCACAAAACAAAATTTGGAGGGAAATTCAAATCTGCCTACAGAAAACACAAAAATCAACTAGAAATTGGTCAAAATGAGCTTAAGACTATCCAATCAGCAAAGGAAATGTTGAGGAATGATGCAAAAATAATGTATTTTAGTATATGAAAGATGAAAACTAAGCTAAAAGTGAGCAATATCAAGGAAAACGAAAACTGAGGTGGAGACTAACTTGTATGGCTAGTTTATGAATCTCTAGTCTAGTTAAATACCTAACTTCATTATTTTTTCATTCAATTAGTGTGACTAAGTTGTGTGGCCTATTTTTATGCAGAAAAAGTAAACCAAGGACAGAAAAACTAACAAAAACAAAGAAAGAATGCAGTAACTTGGCTGAAAAGTTGAAAAGTTGACCAAGAGTTGACTTTTTGCCTTTTTTCTCTAATATGAAATCTATTATGCGAAACTGGTATAAAAAGGACCAAGAACCTACTCAACAAAGTTAAAATGACTCAGGGATCCTAAGGAACAACTCAAAACTGAAATCCTACCTAAAACTCAAAATTTCACTACCTAAAACCTCTAAACACACCCTAAAGATAGGCTAAAACTAAGTTTATGCTAAAGCACGGGTATAACTACCACTAAACTACCTAGACAAGGTTAAAATGACTTAAGAAAACTTAATCTTAAGTCACAAACTATCTCCTAAATGATTTACCAAAAATCACTACCTAAAACCAAGACTAGTCTACAAAATTGACCATTTTGTGTATGCATGTACTAAGCTAACCTATGGAAGTTTAATCTAACTATCCTAACATGTTTATAATGGCATAATATGAATAGAAAATAGCTCACACTACTAAAACTTACTACAACTCAAAATCTATCAAAAGAAAGGTTGAGAACAGATGAGAACTCGGAATTAACAACCTAATTTGAATTTGCCTAGTAAAAACCCAAAAAATGAACTAGAAATGGTCAAAATGAGCTAAGACAATATGAACTAAGTGAAAACACACTATTTTTTCAGATTTCAAAACAATTCCAATTTAAGTTTCTTTCTCAGGGGGTTTCTCTCTCCCTTTCTCAATGTGACATAAGAAATCAATGACCATTGCTTTGCAGAGGGTGTTGATGTAAAGAGATTGATGACCATTGCCTCGCAGAGGGCCTCGATGTGAAGAGATCGATGACCATTGCCTCGCAAAGGGCCTCAATGTAAAGAAAAGGAAATTAATGACCATTGCCTTGCAGAGGGTCTTGATATATATAAAAAGAGAACCTGAATTTTGCTTTTGAATTGTCGACCAACACCAAGTGAATGCCTAACATTTTTGAGACTTAAAATAAAATATCGTTTCTGACTTTTTCTTTTTTTTAATGATTTTCAATGATTTTGTGGAGTATGATGAATGATTTAATGATGCATGCATTGTTATGATTTTCTTTTTGAAACTATATGATATGCTTGCATGGATGCGTAAATGCATGAGTGAAATTTGCTCTATTTTTCATTTTTTTCATTTCTTCATAAATCTAAGAAATGTTGGAGGAGTTATGCATATGCACACGTTATGAATCATTGATGATGTATGACATGCTATGATTTTCTTTTTAAACTTAGACGATGATGTATGCGTGGATGCATGGATGCATGGGTGAAATTTGCTTTATTCAAAAAGATGAATTACTCATGTATGCATGACTTGGTATGATGTATGAATTACCTTATGTATGAATTTTCTTTTATATTTTTTTAAAAAAACAAATTTGAATTGTTCCCCATTTCAATATTATTTCGAATTCATGGAATTATTCTACTTTGATATTTTTTTACTTTTTCAAATCATTTCCTTGGTCTAATCAATTTACTAACAAACACTTTTTTAATTATTTCTTTGAAACACTATTTGAATGACATGCATGAAATTGTCAAGGGCTTGAAAAGGTTTGGACGAGGTGATGAGGATTAACTAGTTAGTTGCCCTAATTTGAATTTGTCTCGGGACACAAAATGTGTTTGGGCTTTTCCAGTTATTGATGGTATGAAGAAAATGATGGGGATTTCAAGAAAAAAAAATTGCCCCTAGTGTGAAAGCCTAGGATGGTCTTAGGGTGCAAAAGCGTGTTTGACTTTTCCCAAATGAGGAGATTAAGAAAATGATGGGGTCTTCACAAGTTGCCCTTAATGTGATCACAGTCTTCATTGTAAATAAATGCCCCAATTGAAAATGAATGATGGGAATATATGAATCACAAACAAAGTGACTGCCCAGTTTGGGTTTGGGATTGATAAAGATGGACTATGTAAGGTTGGTCAAAGTTTAGGCTTAGAGTAGAGTTATTGTTGGAGCAAAGATGGAGTTTCATGAAGAATGAATTAAAAGAGGACAGCCCAATTTTAACCAGATTGCTTGATTGCCCATGCTGATGTTGGAGCTTTGAAAACATGTCAACCAAACATAAACTGCCCTAATACCTAAATATCAAGGTCACTGGAGCTATGGCCCACTTCATGGCATTTCCCACGATAGTTGGTAAACAACTAGAAGTGGGAGTACCAATGAAGCAAATAAACTCTAGCTGGGGTTCTCACAATGACCACTTGGGAAGTACATCCACTATGACACTACTACACAATCCCCTCTAATTATAAGCAACTCAGACCCGGGTATAGGGCCCCACTCATGTAATGAATAAAATGTGTGTGTGCGTGTGAAGGGAGAATATAATGTATACCCAAACCCACACCTAACAATTATTCCAAATACAAAAATAAAGAAGAATATACAAATACAATTATTCTAAATAAAAAAAAAGATAAAAAACACATACCCAAAAAAAATGAGAAAGAAAAAATATGAAGAAAAACCACATCAATTTTGCACATCCAAATAAATGGTCTGACTCTCTAGCATCGCCAGTGGAGTCGCCATCTGTCGCAACCGAAATCGCGAGGGGACGACGAACCAAAAAATTAAAATTTGTACAAAGAGGTTTTGGAGTCGCCACCATAGTTATTATAGGAAACTATGGAAAACCATAAAAAAGAGCAAGGTCTGCGAAAAACCAGATTTTGGGGGGTCCGGGAGTCGGTTACGCGTGGGGAAGGTATTAGCACCCCACAATGTCTATCCTAAGACGGTACCTTTAATTAAATGTGCAAAAGTTATGTGGTTATTTCAAAATATTTAATTTTTTCCAAAAATATTAATAAAAGAATGTACAAAAAACAACAAAACTATTTTTTTGATTTTTTGGCCCGACGAGGATTAATCCTCGCTCCTACGTATCTCCGTGTGAATGGAGAATCAGGGTTACGTAGTTCTTTTTGAAAAATCTATTTGGAAAATTATTTGAAAATGATTTAATTTGTTTTATAATTTTGAAAATCTTTTTATTTAAATTTTAGTATTATTTTAAAATTGGTGTCACACGACCCGAGCGGCCGGATAAATGGTAATGAGAGAATGTAGAGAATGTTTTTTTTTCTTTTTTCTGCCTCCTTCAATATGTTTTCTTTTTAAAAGAGATTAAAAAGAGGTGTGTATGTAGTGGTGATGGGAAAGAATTAGAGTAGTGTAGAGAATTTTTTTTTCTGGTCATGACAGAGTGCGTATTTATATTCATAACTTGCAATGTCAATGCAATCTCAGCCTTAATTGTAACGAACAATATAAGGAAGGAATTGGTCATGATAATAGCAAATTATAAGTATCAAATCGCAGCAAATCAGAGCACAAAATCAATCATCATCAGTAACAAATCAGAGCACAAAATTAATCCCAATTAATAATATTGATTCTTACCATTTGAAGAAATATTGCTTCTAATTATTATTATATAATTAATTTCTCTATCAAGAACAAAGGTAGAAAATATTTGCGTTATTAGGCCTATGAAAATTAATAACAAATTGGGTTCTTCCTCCTTATTTTTTCTTCTTTTTTTTTCCCTTTTTTCTTTTTTTTTCTAAAGTTGATGTTTGAAAATCTTTTTGAAGAAAATTTTGTTTCACATTTTTTTTATTTTCCATTAACTAAAAAACCCTTTTTTTATTATTTTTTATTATTTTTTTTGAAAATAAATTTATTCACCCGAACGAAATTGGGTATTGACAGCTGCCCCTCTTTACTTAGATTTTATTAGATAATTTGAAAATTTGACTTTTTCATATTATCGTAATAAAAGATAAGTAAAGATAAAAACACTAATTTCTTTTGGGTTTCAAGAGAAGACAAATTTGAAGACAAATTTGACCATACCAAGTAGAGGGTCTCAGTTTGACACACTAATTCTTTTTATTTTGTTTTTTTTTTACTTTTTGAAAAAAACCGAATTAGACCAATCCCGTTGAGAGGGTTTATTCAAAAGATTAGGTGATCATTACCATGTAGAGGGCCTCAATTTGAAAATTTTCTTTTTTTTAATATCTTTTGAGAAAAGATTAGACCAATCCCGAGGAGAAGTCTATATCCAAAAGATTCAATGACCATTACCATGCAGAGGGTCACGATTTGACAAACCATATTCTTTTTGTACTTTGACTTTTTGAAAAAGAGATTAGACCAATCCCGAGGAGAGGGTCTATATCTAAAGGATTCGATGACCATTACCATGTAGAGGGTCCCGATCCGAAAAAAAACAATGACCATTGCCTCGCAGATGGCCTCAATGTGACATAAGAAATCAATGACCATTTCCTCGCAGAGGGTCTTGATGTAAAGAGATCGATGACCATTGCCTCGCAGAGGGCCTCGATGTGACATAAGAAATCAATGACCATTACCTCGCAGAGGGTCTTGATGTAAAGAGATCGATGACCATTGCCTCGCAGAGGGCCTCGATGTGACATAAGAATTCAATTACCATTGCTTTGAAGATGGTCTTGATGTGAAGAGATAGATGACCATTGCCTCGTAGAGGGCCTCGATGTGACATAAGAAATCAATGACCATTGCCTTGTAGAGGGTCGTGATGTAAGGAGATCGATGACCATTGCCTCGCAAAGGGCCTCGATGTGACATAAGAAATCAATGATCATTTCCTCGCAGAAGGTCGTGATGTAAGGAGATCGATGACCATTGCCTCGTAGAGGGCCTCGATGTGACATAAGAAATCAATGACCATTGCTTTGTAGAGGGTGTTGATGTAAAGAGATCGATGACCATTGCCTCGCAGAGGGCCTCGATGTGAAGAGATCGATGACCATTGCCTCGCAAAGGGCCTCGATGTAAAGAAAAGGAAATTAATAACCATTGCCTCGCAGAGGGTCTTGATATATATAAAACGAGAACCTGAATTTTGCTTTTGAATTGTCGACAAACACCAAGTGAATGCCTAACATTTTTGAGACTTAAAATAAAATATCGTTTCTGAATTTTTCTTTTTTTTTAATGATTTTCAATGATTTTGTGGATTATGATTAATGATTTAATGATGCATGTAATGTTATGATTTTCTTTTTGAAACTATATAATATGCTTGCATGGATGCGTAAATGCATGAGTGGAATTTGCTCTATTTTTCATTTTTTTCATTTCTTCATAAATCTAAGAAATGTTGGAGGAGTTATGCATATGCACACGTTATGAATCATTGATGATGTATGACATGCTATGATTTTCTTTTTAAACTTAGACGATGATGTATGCGTGGATGCATGGATGCATGGGTGAAATTTGCTTTATTCAAAAAGATGAATTACTCATGTATGCATGACTTGGTATGATGTATGAATTACCTTATGTATGAATTTTCTTTTATATTTAAAAAAAAAAACAAATTTGAATTGTTCCCCATTTCAATATTATTTCGAATTCATGGAATTATTCTACTTTGATATTTTTTTACTTTTTCAAATCATTTCCTTGGTTTAATCAATTTACTAACAAACACTTTTTTAATCATTTCTTTGAAACACTATTTGAATGACATGCATGAAATTGCTAAGGACTTGAAAAGGTTTGGACGAGGTGATGATGATTAACTAGTTAGTTGCCCCAATTTGAATTTGTTTAGAGACACAAAATGTGTTTGGGCTTTTCCAGTTATTGATGGTATGAAGAAAATGATGGGGATTTCAAAAAAAAAAATTGCCCCTAGTGTGAGAGCCTAGGATGGTCTTAGGGTGCAAAAGCGTGTTTGACTTTTCCCAAACGAGGAGATTAAGAAAATGACGGGGCCTTCACAAGTTGCCCTTAATGTGATCACAGTCTTCAATGTAAACAAATGCCCCAATTCAAAATGAATGATGGGAATATATGAATCACAAACAAAGTGACTGCCCCAGTTTGGGTTTGGGATTGATAAAGATGGACTATGTAAGGTTGGTCAAGGTTTAGGCTTAGAGCAGAGTTATTGTTGTAGCAAAGATGGAGTTTCATGAAGAATGAATTAAAAGAGGACAACCCAATTTTAACCAGATTGCTTGATTGCCCATGCTGATGTTGGAGCTTTGAAAACATGTCAACCAAACATAAACTGCCCTAGTGTTTAAAAGAAAATCTTTGAACACACTTTTTCTATCCTTTTTTTTATAATTTTTTTAGAACAAACCTGTTAGCAAATAAAAATTTTCCTCTAAATTAAAACCTTCGAAAGATAACAACCAATCTTTGATCTGTGTGGACTTTATTAGGCTTGTATTTTGTCCAATGCTAATGGTATGGAAGTAAATGATAGTAAAGGCCCAAAAAGTGATGTGAGGGTTATTACAAATAAGGATCTTTGAATAATGTTCAGAATTCATTTGATTTCTTTTTGTTCACCTTTTGCTTGCCTTTTTCTTTTGTTTTCTTGATATAACCATATCATTTATTTCTTTTCCTTTTTTTTGATATTTTTGTATTGGTGAACTACCATTCAGATGAAACAAATGAAAACATTATCTCAACCCTTAGTGTGAGGGTGACCCTTGTTTAGGTTAATTTGAAATAAATTTTTTTGGAAGGCTCAAATTGGGTAGCAAAGGATAATTACTTTTATTTTTTCTGGATAAAGAAACATGGCCACACATCATTTCAAATCATGGTGGTTTTTTCTCAAACAATTTAATTCACAGAAAAATAATTTATTTCATATGACAGGATCCCTCTTGGTTTGTTCTTTTTTTTTCACCTTTTTTTGTCTTATATTTTGCAAACTTTTCTTCTTTTTTTGTTTTTTTTCTTCTTATATGGCTAATAATGGTGTGATTGTGATGAATTTAATATTACATACAAGGAAAGGTGAGGGTAAAGGACGCAAATAGTCTCCCTTTAGTGCCTTTATTTAACATGGGTTTGATGCTTAAAGTTCTAAGGGAAAGTATATGTGCTCACAAGGATAGTTCCCTAATACCTAAATATCAAGGTCACTAGAGCTATGGCCATTTCATGGCATTTCCCACGACAGTTGGTAAACAACTAGAAGTGGGAGTACCAATGAAGAAGCAAACAAACTCTAGCTGGGATTCTCACAATGACTACTTGGGAAGTACATCCACTGTGACACTGCTACACAATCCCCTCTAATTCTAAGCAACTCAGACCCGGGTATAGGGCCCCACTCATGTAATGAATAAAATGTGTGTGTGTGTGTGAAGGGAGAATATAATGTATACCCAAACCCACACCTAACAATTATTCCAAATACAAAAATAAAGAAGAATATACACATACAATTATTCTAAATAAAAAAAGATAAAAACACATACCCAAAAAAAAATGAGAAAGAAAAAATATGAAGAAAAACCACATCAATTTTGCACATCCAAATAAATGGTCTGACTCTCTAGCATCGCCAGTGGAGTCGCCATCTGTCGCAACCGAAATCGCGATGGGACGACGAACCAAAAAATTAAAATTTGTACATAGAGGTTTTGGAGTCGCCACCATATTTATTATAAAAAACTACGGAAAACCATAAAAAAGAGCAAGGTTTGCGAAAAACCAGATTTTGGGAGGTCCGGGAGTCGGTTACGTGTGGGAAAGGTATTAGCACCCCACAACGTCCGTCCTAAGACGATACTTTTAATTAAATGTGCAAAAGTTATGTGGTTATTTCAAAATATTTAATTTTCCCCAAAATATTAATAAAAGAATGTACAAAAAACAACAAAACTATTTTTTTGATTTTTTGGCCCGACGAGAATTAATCCTCGCTCCTACGTATCTCCGTGTGAATGGAGAATCAGTGTTACGTAATTCTTTTTGAAAAATCTATTTGGAAAATTATTTGAAAATGATTTAATTTGTTTATAATTTTGAAAATCTTTTTATTTAAATTTTAGTATTATTTTAAAATTGGTGTCACGCGACGCGAGCGACCGGATAGACACTTCAAATAAATTATTTTTTTCTAATCTTTTATTTTTTATTTTTTTAATCATTTATAAATTTTTAATATTTTTTTAAAGTTATTTTAGAGTAGTTTTGGATGTCGTTGCGACGTGAGCAACCAAATAGATATAAAAGAGTAAACAAAGAAAGTTATATTTTATTCTTAGATTGATATATATTTTTTAGAAAACAAAAGGAACGAAAGTGTAAAATAGGTATCATGCAACGCGAGCGATCGAACAGACACCAAAAAAATGGGAAAAAAATTTAATGATTTAAAAAGAATAATAAAAAAATTGATAAAAATAAATCAAAAGAAAAAAAAAAGGAACTAGCGGTTACGTACCTTATAAAATGTTCAATATCTCCTCACCTTTTCTCTTTTTCTTATTCTTTGTTGCCTCCTTTTCTAATATTTTTGTTTTTTTCTAAAGAGATAAAGATGAGAGGTGTCTATGTGGGTGGTAATGAGAGAGTGTAGAGAATGTTTTTTTTTTCTTTTTTCTACCTCTTCAATATGTTTTTTTTTTTAAAAAAAAGAGATTAAAAAGAGGTGTGTATGTGGGAGTGGTGATGGGAAAGAATTAGAGTAGTGTAGAGAATTTTTTTTTCTGGTCATGACAAAATGCGTATTTATATTCATAACTTGCAATGTCAATGCAATCTCAGCCTTAATTGTAACGAACAATATAAGGAAGGAATTGGTCATTATAGTATCAAATTATGAGTATCAAATCGCAGCAAATCGGAGGACAAAATCAATAATCATCAATAACAAATCAGAGCACAAAATCAATCATCATCAATACCAAATCAGAGCACAAAATTAATTCCAATTAATAATATTGATTCTTACCAGTTGAAGAGATATTGCTTCTAATTATTATTATATAATTAATTTCTCTATCAGGAACAAAGTTATAAAATATTTGAGTTATTGGGCTCATGAATATTAATAACAAATTGGGTTTTTCCTCCTTTTTTTTCTTCTTTCTTCTCTCTCTTTTTTCTTTCTTTTTTCTAAAGTTGATGTTTGAAAATCTTTTTGAAGAAAATTTTGTTTCACATTTTTTTTATTTTCCATTAACTAAAAAACCTTTTTTTTTTATTTTTTTCTAAAATAAATTTATTCACCCGGACAAAATTGGGTGTTGACACTCCCACATTAACACATACACTAAAGTAACGTCAGTATAAAATCTCCTCATGAGATCCCTAGAATTATGCCAACCGCTATATAATGCTCATACCCCTGAACAAGCTCATTATCATCACATTTTCATACATCATTATACTCATTCATATTTAACCATAAATTTATCAACCATTCCATATATAACACTTACACATAAATTATATTGAGTATTTAAAGCATGAACACCAAAACGTTTCTAACTCCACAAAATGCTCTATCTACACATAAAAACATCACAAGAATGATTAGGACATACCATTATGATTATTGATCAATAGAAACTCATATAGAAGATTAAAAAGACAAGTGAGAGTGAAAAAAAGGCTCACATGCAACAAAAAACAGAAGTAGACAAGAAAAACATTGAAACTCAACTTACACAAACTAAGAAATTGATCTATTCAAATTGAAGAGCTCGTCGCAAGGATCAATCCTGGTCTCGATTCTTCAATCAGATGAGCAAAGTGGAAGAACCCTTAAAGAGAAGCCAGATAACTCTAGAAAAGTGATTTCTAAAGAGATAGTGTGTTGTAAAATAATGAAGCTCATTTATAACTATTATATTTATAAAATTTTTTTAACATTTAAAACAATTAAGTCTCATTGTTAAACTACTATTATTTCTAAAATGTCATTTTCTAGATCTCTACGATTATTATCTAAAGGTCTTTTTTTTTTTTGCAGTTATTTGTAATTTTTTATTTATAGTAGAGATTATTTTAGATATCATTGTAATTTATAAGATAGTATCTAAATTAGTCAATATAATGACTAATTGTTTTTTATTTTAAAATTAATTTTTATTTAACAATTAAATATTTCTTCTAATTAACATTTGTAGATAACAAAAAATATATTTTTTTAAAACATATCGTTGTGATAACTTTCTATTACGAGAATATTTAAAGGACTAATTTTATTACAATACATATTAAAATACAACGACAATTTTTGTTGTTGTAAAAGATACAAAGATTAAAAGCTAAAAGTAAATAAATATATATAGAGAGAAAAAAATAAACAACCTATAATGCGTACCGACTTAATTACGATACCCATGTGCCAGTTTTATTAAGTTTTGAGAGTGCCTTAAACCGATGTACTACACTATTTGACGCAAAGCTTACATCTACACCGTTTAATATAAATAAATAAAACACTAATTTTAGAAAGCTTCTCTTTCTTCATTATCAACGTATAAATCTTTAGATTATCATCAATTATGTATTGCTATATTGTTAAAATACTATAATTATGGATTAATTAGGAACATAAAAAATTGCAATGATATATTAATGAATAACCTTAATCTTATATCCCTCATCCAAATTTAAATATGTGGATTATTTTATTAAAATATTCTTTTCTTGGGAAAAAGATAAAAATATAGTTTATAAATTTAAGAACGAAAGTTTAAGTTAAATGGATAGTAAATAATTTATTATTTTATGAAGGTTATATATATATATATATATATATATATATATATATATATATATATAATATTATAACATAAATTCATTCTTTATTTTTTTTATATACTCAAGTTAGGTATTATTATAAATTTTTGATCTCTCAATTAGTACAATATACTCAAGTTAGGTATTATTTATCATCACATAAAACTTATCATAAAAAATAACAAATACAAACACACGATAACCACATCAAATCCTTGTAAAAAAGAAACAATTTCCTTTATACACCAAAAATAGGGAGTTAATACTTATTATAAAATAAATGCAAACTAATAATATGAGACATAATATAATATAGTCTAATTTATTTCAATCCCAAAGTTGGACAATCTCTTTCACAATAATTTTATTTATTTATTTTTTTAATATTTCCCTTTTTTAACTCAAGGAATATATGTCTTTTTCTATTTTTGAGACTTTTACTTCTTTCTTTAATCAAAGGAATAGGTTACAAGATGACATAGTATAGGATAATATGACTTGACTAGATTACGGTTGAGTAAGTTTTTTTTTTTTTTTTCTGAAATATCTAATTCCTTGCTTTTTGTAGCATGAATGTATGGTTCAGTTGATCAAATGTATGATATGGTCTAAAAAGATTATTTTCTAATCGTTTAAATTTGTAGTTAAGTGTTTTATTTTTTGGATTTGATCTTTTTTGGTAACAAGTTAAAACTTGTATACCTTTTTTTTTTCTGGGTTAAAGAGCAAAAGAGTTCAAGCAAGAGGAGCTAACCTAATTTACATGAAAATAACTAGTGACTTTATATATTCAGTTAGACTAACTCTAAGGTGAGATATTAGTTTGAATATGATTTAGAAATGATTGTTTTGGTAATGATAAATTGAGAAGTATATTTGATTATCTTGTGATGAAATTGATTGGAATACAAGTGTACCTATTTGATGAATGTTTTAGGTATAATCAAACTTGTAGTTTTTGAGAGATATTTTAACTTGAGTTGAGATATTTTTTATGTTGTCGTGACTTAATTAGTACTCGAATGTTTTTATTATTTAATAGCTTGATTATTCTCGATTTAATTGAATTAAAATAAGTATAATTTTACTAGTGTAGTTTTGACTTTTAATTCAAGTGATATGCAATCTATTTTAAAGGAAACGAGACATACAAAAATGTGGTGGCAATTTTAAAATTTTTGAAGCAAACGAGACATACAAAAATGTGGTGGCAATTTTAAAATTTTTGTGAACTTATAGACCTCAGTTACTAAGGAACCGAAGCCTATAAGTTTACAAAAATTTTAAAATTGTTAATCTCTTTTTAATTATGTTATTTTGACATAGAGGTATAGGCCTCGATTGCTACAGAATTGAGGCCTATACACCCTATATGCTTCGATTGATACATAACTAATGCCTATACACTCTATATGCTTTGGTTGTTAAGGAAACGAACCTATAAGTTTGCAAAAATTTTAAAATTGTCATTATTTTTTTTAATTATTTTATTTAATCGCAAAGGTATAGGCCTCAATTTTATGCTTCAGTTTTTTCTATGCTTCATAAGTCTTCTTGTTCGCGAAACGTCGTGTTGCCGCTCTATTCTCCATTCTTCTTCTTCTACCTTTTATGCTTCTTTAGTGGCGGATCTTGACCAAATATTTTGGATGGACCAAAGTAATATAATTATTTGATTATTAGATTTGATCATTAGTAGAGTGCTTCAAAAAATGACTCTTCTAATTGAACAATTAAATCATTAATATAATGCTTCAAAATATATGTGAAGAAATAAAATTTAGGTTAAAATACTCCGTTGGTCCTCGTTTTGGTTCAAAAATCTTAAATTGGTCATCGTATTTTAATTGATCTCAATTTCATCCTCATTTTTGTAATTGAGTATTAAATCAGGACAATCGTTAACTATTGGCAAACGACATTTATATGTGATGATGTGGCTGTAATATTCATTCTTACGTGTCAATGAGTTGTGGTTGGCACCGTAAACATCCATTGTTGTTTTCCCTTTTAAGAAGATAATATTGAGAAAGGGTAAATGTTTGAATTTGAAAGAGGGTGTGGAAGGTTTCCGGTCTCCTCCGTTTTGCTTTGTTTGCACCGGTAATGTCTCCCTCTCATTCTTGCTCGTCCTGCACTTGCAATGGTTGGGGAATGAAAAATTTTAGTGTTTCTTCTCATGGGGGTGTGGGGAGGAGGTTCGATTTCGCACCTCTTTGCTATTGCGGTGAGAAGGTAATCACGAGAACTGCTAGAACTGCTAAGAACAGGGGGAGAAAGGGATGGGGAAAACATATTACTAAATATCGAGAAATGTATTATGAGTTTGGAAAAATGGGTCAAAGTGTTGTTTGTAATGGTTTGTTTGTTGTATGTGTTAAACATATTCCTTTTCACAATGAAGTAAACCTGTTGATGTAATGATTCGAAATGAATGTGAAAGTTTCAGCATTGTGTTTGGAATATATTAAACCTGATAATGTAATCATTCACAATATATGAAATCCAAATATTGGAATATACTGTGATGAACCTAATTGAAAAGGAAATCACACCAAATGTGATATAAAACATTAATCTGGACATAATGTACTACATCACACAGATTATAAGAAATGGTAGTTTATATCCATATCCACTGTCAAAGTTGATCACGGCCAAAACATGAGTTGTTCAAAATACATTAAAATGGACTGCCCCAGAAATTGTTGAAAATACATTAAAGTGGACTGCCCCAAAAAGACAATGTCTATTCCTATCAAATACCCAAAAAGACGACATAACTAGGAGTCTTAAATTAACAAAAGTATCCATAGCAACTATAAAGTAGATTGAATCTGTTTAATACAAATCATTAGGGCTTCCAAACACGTCCCCTTCTAGCCTGGAGTTTGTTCCTCATTGGTTGGACAAATTGGTTGCTTGATGCACGTTGAGATTGACCTTGAGATGGTTGGGACTGATTGGCTGCAGAACCAGTTTGCTTTGAATGGGCTGATGGTGCTGCTGGAGCAGTGTGTTGTGATGGTGCTGATTGAGCTGCTGGACCAGTGTGCTGTGATGGGGCTGATGTTGTTGGTGGGCCAGTTTGCTGTGATGGGCCTGATGCTCTTCCTGGGCCAAATTGCTATGTTGGGTGCAGTTGTTGTGATGGGCCACTTTGCTATGTTAGGTGTTGTTGTTGTGATGGGTCAATTTGTTGTGTTGGGTGCTGTTGTTGTGATAGTCCAGTTTCTTGTGCTGGGTGTTGTTGCTGTGATGGGCCTGATGCTGTTACTGGCACAGTTGATTGACTTGGTGGTGGCCCAAGTTTTTTAGGACAAGCAGTTCTGTTGTGACCAATTTCCCTGCACACAGCACACCTTTTGCGAATTCCTCCTTTTTGTAATGTGGTGTCATCCCTTTTCAGCTCCCAAGGTTCCAATCTTCTTTTCTTTTTAGGCCTTCCAGTCATAATTCTTTTGGTTGGTGGCAGGACATCAGGATATGCAGTAACCTCCCACACCTCTTGACCATTAATAGGGAAAATTACTGAATTATACGTCTCCTTAGAGGTTGACTTCCTGAACCAATGGGCTATGAAATCCTCTCCTTTCAGATTCAAAAATTTCATGGCAGAAAGTGCGTGGCAACAAGGAAGTCCACTTATGCTCCATTTCCTGCATGTGTACTCCATCTTGTCAATATTCATCACAAATTGTTCCCCTAGATTTAAAGCATGCCTCACTTCAAACAACTTCTCAGCTGACCATCTGTGTGTAATACAACAGAAATGTAAACACCAAATCACAATCTGATTGTGTTGCTGACATAAATATATATTAATGTCATACCTTGGTATCTAGTGTCTTGTTAAGCTTGATTCCTTCTTAAGCCTGTCAACAATTCTGGGACAAACTGAACCTTTAAAGGATTTCACCTTAGATCTGTTTGTGGCCTATCTCTTCATGATATAAACACGAATGTCCTCCAGCATACTTATGATTGGCTTAGTTCAGTCTTCACTATCACACTGTTGAATGCCTCAAGGTGTCACACTAGGCTCTTACAGTGAATCTAGACCGTGACTAAAACCTAGTATCACATAAACAAATAATTACTTTTTAATCATGCAATAAAAATACTATAAGTATTCAGTATGTCATACCTTGGAGGAATACCAATCAAGTGTTTAAAGGCGTCTTCATTGACCTCTTTGATGTCCCTCATTATCTTCTCCGAAGCCTGTGGATGTGTCACTGAAGCAGCCTTCCGCATCAGACGTTTTAAATTTTTTCCAGGGAATTGCTTTCTAAAATTAGCATACAGGTGCCTAACACAAAATCTCTGGTCTACTCCAGGGAGAAGTTATTGTATAGCTGGGAGAAGACCCTATATTTATATATGAAAAAAAGACTCTAAAATTAGCATACTACATGATGTTAAAATACAAATTAATTGAAATAATAAAAGTGAATAACCTTTTGTTGGTCTGATATAAAAGTGCATGATGCACAAATTGAATCTCCACCAAGATCATTAATCAAAAGCTCCAAGAACCACTTCCACGAATCCTTGTTTTCCACTTCTACAACAGCATATGCTAGAGGTAGAATCTGCTCATTCCCATCTCTTCCAATTGCAATTAATAACTCACCACCATACTTGCCTTTGAGAAAGCAGCCATCCATCCAACATCAGAAATTCAAAACCAAGTTAACGTTAAAAAATTTAACATTGTTACCGATTGCCCTGATTTAATACTCAATTACAAAAACGAGGACGAAATTGAGATCAATTAAAATACGAGGACCAATTTGAGATTTCTGAACCAAAACGAGGACCAACAGAGTATTTTAACCTAAAATTTATATTGTTTTCGTCTTCACCAATAGCTTGTCTCTTATCAGGTGTAAAAAATGAATATATTATTTTATTTTTCATCAATATACTTATTTTTTTTAATAATATTAAAAAATAATTTCTAATAATCTAATAAAAAATTGAGAGACATAATTATTAAAAGAAAATATATTATAATCAAGTCACAATTAAAAATTAGTTATGAAAAAACATATAATACATTTTTTTCTTCTATTTTCATAAAAACGAATATACAAATATTCGTGAGATAAAAATGTAAATAACTATTAAATTAATATTTCGTTACCAAGTGAGACAAGAGAGAGTTACATTTTTTTCTCTCCAAGCAAGGAAGTAAACAAATGACAAATGAGAGCAAAAAGAATGAATTTTATATCTAGTTTCTTTTTTTCTTCAAAAACAAAAAGAAAACATGAGAGTGAAAGATGAGTATAATTATTTTAAAAACTATAGTCTCAATTTATATTTTTTAATTGCAATTTGACATTTTTGGATGAAACTAGAGATAAAAAAGTAATTAAACTTAAATAGTTTTATTCTTTATTATATTTAATTTTATGTTTTATTATTTATTAACATTAAATGTTATGCTTTAAAAAAAAGACACAATTTAATTTTCATTAATTTCTAGATATACTATTAATAATTTTTGGTATTTGTAAAGGCATGAAGTAATTTATATTCTTTTAAATCCGTAAAATCTTTTTCATTTTATGATTTAATATTTTATAATTTTTTTAAAAAAATTATTACATTTTTATAAAATCTTTTAATACTATATGATATTTTTATGAGTATTTTTTTTCTAATTGAATACATGTGACGTGAGGAAGAATAATTTTGTAATAAATTGTTCGGTGTCTTTTGGATTAAGGTTTTTTTTTTTTTTTTTTATTGTTGACTGTACAAAGGCACTAAAGAAGTTACTCTTTACTCTATTTAATATTTTTTCAAAGTGAAGTTAAGTGCATACGAATTAAATTGTTTCAAAGAGAGAATACCGATTCAATCAGAGACGTTGGTTTGATACCTTCGTCATTGAGCAACCAATCCGAACCATCAGCTCAACTCTCTACCCTCTGCCTCAGATTCCCAACCTTAATCAACGGTCACTGGTACAAATTATTCCAACCATTCCCTCATTACCAAAATTTAATATTGATGGTTAAATCATGAAAAATGGCCAAATGGGTAGCAAATTTATGATTTAGATTTTGACAAAATTATGGGGTCAAAGAAATACGTTAAAAAATGCCGCCCAGTGCTTCAAAATACGAAAACAATGAAGCAGCAGTGGCAGAAGGTGTTCCACCTTTAAAGCCGTGGCAAACTGTATATAAACACGTGAATTGCACCTTTTTTCGTCCAATTTTGTTCTCACAATAAATTTTCAACGTTTCATCCTCATCTATTGCCTATTGCATAGTTCGTACCACCCTTGTTGTTGCTGGGTGTCTCTGCACTTTTGTTTTCAAGTTTGAGGATTGCCTGAATTAAGTTGGTGCTGAATCCGAGGTGGGGTGATTCTTACTTTGATGTCTTGTTTGGTTAATTGGTTGTGCTGTTTAATTTCTTTGTTTTTTTTTTTGGCGTCGGAGTAGTCGGTTCTGTTCCAAATTGGAAAGGTTTCCTTTCCAGTGTTTCTGGATTTCTTTAGGATTGGTGTAAGCTATAACCTCGAGGGTTGTGATTGGATTATTCTTTTGTTGTTGGGAATTGAAAAGGCGTATCCTTTGTTGGATGCTATGGATTTCAATTATGGTTTGACTCATCCTAAAGTTGTTGTTGGGGGGATAGAGTAGCCAGAAACATGTAATCAGAAGTTTTGTGCGGGTTATCATTTTTTATATTGCATATACTGGAAGAGTGAGTTGATTAGGATCTAGGTAACAGGACCAGTGTGGTTGTGATTTGCTTTTTAAATGTTCAAGCAAGTCTTAGAAGATCATAAAGCCTAACAATGGTTTGATCTCAAGAACAAAATGGGTTGGGCACAAAAGCTTCAGTGTTGATGTTCTTTTGTGCGATTGAGGCACAGTTCCAAACACAGACAAAATTAGATGCTTGCTTATTCCTGTTTTTGTGTTTTACTCTCTCTTACTTCTTAGAGGGAGTCTCGAGCAAATATAGGATTGCTGCTAGATATTTTTTGGAATACCATGAAGATTCCTTACATCCTTGAGGTATTAGATTAATCTCTGCTTAGGTGTTAGCTTTGACTTCACCAAGAGGTCATTCTAGAGGTTTTGAGTCTTGCACTGCTGGTAAAGTTTATTGCCTCTTGTCCCGGTGATCATAGGATCTAGTTGAGTATACAGCCTCTCTACTCAAGGGGACCAAGGCTGAATACATTTGATATTTTCAATTCCTTCCCAAATCTTAGAATGCCAGAGCCTTGTGTGCCAAATCATTCTTTTCTGTTTTTATCAGAGCCAAGAAGGTGGATTATTACTTAAGTAAGCTTGAGTTTTAATTACTCCTGTATTTGAAACTGAAAGGCAGTCTTTAAAGCAGGTAGTTGTGTTTGTGACTGCATTATATGCAGGAAGTTAGGAACATCTTGTACTTTGTTTTTTCATAAAATCTAACGATAATGATTTGTCCATGTAATCAATCCTACTTAGTGGAAGAGGATTGATTGTTGTTGTTGCTATTATGAAAACACTGAAGTATAAATCTTCTAATATCACATATCAACCATAGGGCACATAATAATGCATACGGTAAAATTTAGGATTGTTGTTAAATTTACTTTTGGTTTTATTAACTGTTATAAGTACTCCATTTGTTTTTTAGGATCTAATTCGCATATTTGCATCAATGACTCTAAATAGATCTTTAATGATTCAGTTTAATTGGCCAAGCAGTACCTGGTCTGTTTGTATTCAATGCTATGATTTGTTCTTGATTTAGCATATCATTGTCATAATTGCTGGTAAAAGTCAATCTGTTAATGTACAGCTTATTTTGGCAGTTGTATTGTTCCTGGTGTGGAATAATTTGAACGTTGTCCGGGAGAAGACTTTCAGATTCCTAGTCTAGTTTCATACTGAGAGATGGGGTTGTATGAGAATTCAGATGTTATGCAGTGGGGTTTTAATCTTTTTGGCTCTGACCCTGCTTATAGCCCTGGATACTATTGTGACATAATTCAACCTAATACTGGTGATGTCTATAATAATGGGCACTACTTCCATAGCCACTATACTACTCAACATAACCAAATAGAGAATGACGAGATCATTGCACGAGCTCTACAAGAACAATTTTCACGAGTAGATATTGATGATTGTTCAAGATATTCACAGACACATGAAGAGCAGTTCCATGCTTCTGAGCCAGCATATGATTGGCGTAACTCGTCGATGATGTATTGTTCAGGAGGTATCATTTAAGGGTCAAAGCATGAATGTGCTTATTTTGGCTTGCAAATATCATTTTGCATGGATTTGGTTAATTCAATATTCTTTTTCATATTCAGGTCATGATTATACCTACGATGGAATTGGGGACATAAAACCTTCTAGTTCATTATGTTGTAGGCCTTGTGAAGCAGAGGAAAGCTCATTAGAGCTAACTGACAATTATTCACTTGACGATGAAATAGGGAGGAAATTGAGTCAGATGGTTCCAATTCCTGTATGTTTAGCCTCTTCTGATTCTCTTTTGATCTGTAGATTGGACTGTGGTGCCTAAAGTTTTCTTTGCCCCTCTTTTGTAGCATGTCCCAAAAATTAATGGAGAAATTCCTTCAATTGATGAAGCAACTTCAGATCATCAAAGGCTTCTGGATAGGTATTAGTCATAAGCATTATTCCTCCTTGGTAAAAAACTAAAATGGTTGTTATGATGCATATTTTATTGTCTTCCAATTTAATAATTGCCGGTACAATGAAATTCTAGTAACACATGGGTTTCATTGAGTGCTTTCTTTTTCTTTACCCATTTGTAATTTTTAAGGTTTATGGTGATTGAAAGAATAATTTATTTCATCTACTTTTTTCTTCTATTGGGACTTATAGACATGCCAAATTAAGCTGCTTATATTTTCAAACAGATTGCAGTTATATGACTTTGTGGAGCATACGGTGCAAGGTGATGGTAATTGTCAGGTTTGTTGCTTTTAATATTTATTCCTTCCAATTCTTTTGTTTATCAGCATGTGCGTAGCAGCATTCATCAGTTTTTGATCATTAGTTTCATATTTGCAATATGGTATCAAATCACAATTTCATTTGTTTTCCTCTGCAGTTCCGTGCATTATCTGATCAGTTGTTTAACACACCTGATCACCACAACACTGTGAGACAAGAAGTTGTGAACCAGGTGTTTACTCTAGTCTAGTGGATTATGCTTTATTATAGTTTCCTAAATCTTAATATCTGGTTTGATATTTTTGCATAACATTTTTGGATTCTGATTGTTGAATGCTGTTTTTAACCAGCTACGGTCTCATCCAGAGATTTATGAGGGATATGTTCCCATGGAATATGGCGAATATTTGGAGAAAATGTCTAAGTAATAACTGCTCTTTCATCTCTTTCTACCAAACTATCTATGTTTATTGTTAACTTGTTTTGGGCTAACTATAGCTCCTTTTACTTTCTCTATCAAATGAAATTAGGAGTGGTGAATGGGGGGATCATGTAACTCTTCAAGCAGCCGCAGATTCGGTATAAGTTTTTCTACTTACTATTCTTCTGATGTTGAACTTTGTTTAAATATGTTCCATTCTCCTCCATTAGCTATTACATTTTTTTTGCCAAACTTATAGAGAAATAACGAATTAGTAGTGAGTGATTTTTACAACAAGCAAGTTTCAAATTTGTCTGTTTGCGCGGAGCTTAAGAACTATTTTGTTCCGGTGGTTACTAATTCTTCTAGAAATATTGTATATATTAGTTTGGCTGTTAACAACCTAACTGTTGTGCCTACTTAACAAAAATGGACCAATTATTGTCTTATTGGTGTTGGAATATGTTCAGTTTTGGCAATTAGGTAGTGTTTGGCATAACTTCTTTTATGTTTCTCTTTTCCTAGAAAGGAGAACAGAGACCAAAAAAAAAAAAAAAATTGAATTATTCCTGAATTTTTCTGCAAATCAGATGATGCCATCATTTTTAGCCTTAAAACATATTGATGCTTTAGCAATTCCTACTTTTCAGATAAAACAAGATGATGCCATTTTTAGTTTATATCAATAATAAATAATATCTGAAAATGTCTAAATTTTTTTTTCCTTTTTTTTTCTCTCCAGTATGGTGTTAGAATATTTGTGGTGACTTCATTCAAGGACACCTGTTGCATAGAGATTCTTCCTAATTTTGAGAATCCAAGAGGAGGTAAGATTTTCTTCCTTCTCTTCCAAAATTTCCTTTTCCTTTTTGGGTCTCATTTTCTCATTAAACTTGTTTATTTCCTTGATTAACTGTCCACATCACTTTGTTCTTGAAATCTTTATGAACCTTGGCCATAATTTGACATTCTTTTATAAACCTTTGGTGCCCTCACAAGATGCTAATAAACAAAACTGTATCATCAGTATCTATCTGTTATATAGAAACTTAATTATAGAAATTTATTGGATAAACTTGGATTTGTGCCTTTTTTTATCAATATTTTGTGTTATACTCCTAAATCAATGAATCTATAAACCATTGATGACTTTGGTATTTATTGGGTATTGAGCACTTTTCAACCATTTTTCAATGGTCCATCAATCATATATTATAAACTTACATTGTTTGTTTCTATTGCAGTGATTTTTCTTAGTTTTTGGGCAGAGGTGCATTACAACTCCATCAATCCTCAAGGAGGTAATTCTATAATTTTTTCATATTCAACTTGAATTATTTTTGAACAACCTCACCAATAGTTTCAATAATGTGGTTGGTATTTTTATATATTTGACAAATCCTGTGGCTACCAATTAGATTTGTTAGCATTTACATATTTATTTATTTGTTATCATTTACCTATTGATCCAGATTCTTTCAAGAAAAACAACCCTATTGACTCAAATATACCTTCAAGTGAATCAAAAAAGAAGAAAAGATGGTGGAACTTTGGGACCAAACATTAATAATGTGGCTGACATAGAACCGCATTATGTAACCAAAAATCTGGTGCCTCTGCATTTTGGACTATATATATCAAAATTCATCCAAGATTCAGCAAAACAGCCAATAAGGATGCCTTCAACTCAGCAGGGATACCAAACTTTTTGGGAGCTCAATTTATATTCCCATTTTTTTTTTGTATGAATAGTATGATTTTCCTTTGTCAACTATAAATCTGAATGTGCTTATAAAGGATTATAGTATATACCAATTTATGTGGTTAGTTTCATCTTGATTTACCAGCTTATGAAATTGCAGTGTTTAGAGTTTGGTGGGTTCAAATAAGGTAGTTTTGTTTGAACTGACTATGATCACAACAATTTGTTCACAATTTAAAAGTTTTTAATATATTTTAAAATTTTAAAATTTGTTATATTTGATATAGATCATTTTTCTTAAGGTTTGATTTTTAAGTTCCTATCATTTCCAACTTGTTAAGAAGTTGTCCTTATCAACAAGCTTACATTTTAGCTTTGGTTCATACTCTGAAGTAGAAATTGTAACATCCATAAATTTTATAATACAATCTATTAATATCACATTATTTAGAAATGTTTTATTTTATTAGAAATAATGATAGTAATATATATATATAGAATAATAATAATAATAATTAATAAGTAATACTATAACGATGATAATAAACATTTAAAATGAAAAAAAATATAAAGATAAAGAAATTAAGCTAATTTTTTTTCTAAAAAATAAATAATAATAATAAAATAAATAATAAAGAAAATTTATATATATATATATATATATAAATATATATTTATATTAAAAGAGCCATGCGTCGTCGTGTGTATATATATATTATAATAGGTTTTAAGCTTCCAGATCTTTATTAAATGAACATACGTAGAGTGTTATAATATAAATATATTATATGTGAGTTGTATTTCTTTGGATGCAGAATGCAAGGAATATAGTAATAGCACTCATGCTCGGCTAATCACGTTGGCTGTTGGATAAACCTTAAGTACATAATGTCAGAACATTAAATGTTGGGAGCTTCGGATAAATGGAGATAACCCAAATCAGAATAAAATCTAAGAGCAATTGAATGCAAAATTATATCTATATATGTATGTATAGATTTAGATGGCTATAAATAATGGAGATTCAAAGCTGAAAAAAAAAAAAGACAGTAAGAGTGAAAGGAAGCAGAGAAGTGAAAGATATACAAAAAGAAAACAACGAAGGCGTTAAAAAAAGAGTGCTACAATCCGAGTGTATAAAAAGGAGAAACGTGCATTTATCTTTTTCAAAATTTGAGGTAAGGGAAGGAGACATCTATCATTTTATCTTTTTACTTTAATTATTTTTTTTTATCTATTCATAATTATTTTTATCTCTATATTTACCTTAAGTGAGGTGTCCCTAACCTCATTCTAATTTATATTTAATTTCCATTCCTATTTATTTATTTATATTCATCTCTAGTTGTGCACTAATCCTATTTATTCAATTTATATTTACTCTCATTTACTTATTTATATTTATCTCTAGTTATGTATTGACCCTTTTTATTTATTTATATCTATTTTAATTATTCATTGATCCTATCTATTTATTTATTTATTTATATGGTTTAATATTGAAAAAAAAATTATGATAAATACAGATTTGATTATTGTAGTTGGAGGTATGACCTTGGGGATTTAAACGAGTTAGTATTACTCAAGATGAGATGTTCTTGAGTTATTTTGTTGGCCATGAGCTCATTTATCCTGACTAATCACTATAAAAAAATTAATCAATATCTTTATAAAGTATAATAAAATCCAGTTTTATAAAACTTGGGAGAATTTTCATTTCACTTTATTTTATTATGATACGCTGTAGTTCTTTTTTATGTGATATCTGTCTCACTTCCCTATTTTATGATTGTGTGTGAAAAACAAAATTTTATAACATTATCATAGATGGCTGCTCCAAACATGCCTAATCCCTTCTTCTCCGACATTGTTGCTGTTTTTCCGGGAAACGCATGGCAAACCAATGCAGTAAACAATTCTGTAACATTTCAGGGAACGGAAAACTCTACCATTACTTTTCTCTCTGCTCTGAATGCGCCTATTGTCATCGAAGGACAAATCGGAGTTACCTTTTATTTACCCCCAACAGTCCAAGTGAACCCTATCCATAACTTTTTCCCTCCACCTGTTTGAAAGCCAGTATATAAGGGGAAAACTGTAAATAAATAATACTTTTTCCCCTTGTAGTATAGGAAATATAAGATGTACTAAGCAGTGCAAATATAAGATGCATATAGTATTGTGTGTGTATATATATATATATATATATATATATATATATATTTGAATATTTGATGTATAATTTTGCTTTTAAATTTTATTAGTATATTATAGGAAATAATAATAATAATTAAAAAAGAAATTGTCGTCACATTAGATGGTATCAGAGCGACGTTTCATGCGAGATCTGTGAAATGTGCTCATTATTTTTTTTTCTCTAACTCATATAATTCCAGATGGCAAACATTAGGAGGAACAATGAATTAATTGAAGCAATGCAAGCTATCCGAGACATGGCTGCTGCTCTAATGAGGAATCAAAGACCTGAAGGAAACCCTGAATCACAAGGTTTAGCTGAATTTAGGAGAAACAAACCCCCACAATTTTCTGGAGGATACGATCCAGAAAAAGCTGAGTTGTGGATTAAGGAGATAGAAAAAATATTTCGAGTTATGAACTGTGCTGACAACCAAAAGGTGAATTATGTTGTATTTATGTTAATAGGAGAAGCTGAATATTGGTGGGATGGTACTAGGAGATTACTTGAAGGAGGAAGAATAGTTATTACCTGGGATGTATTTAGAACAAAGTTTTTAGAAAAATATTTCCCTAATGATGTGAGGAGAGCAAAAGAAATAGAATTTATGCAGTTGAAGCAAGGAAGTATGACAGTAGGGGAATATGCTTCCAAGTTTGAAGAGTTAGGAAAATACTCTACTTTCTTTTATCACCCAGAGGAAAGGATGAAGTGTATAAAATTTGAAAATGGACTTAGAGATGAATTGAGAAAAGCAGTAGGAATACTAGAAATTACTGATTTTCCTACGCTTATTCACAAGTGTAGATTTTTGGAAGATTTTGAGAACAACCAAAATATCAAACCAAAGTATTTTGGACCCCAAACAAATAAAAATAAACGCAATGAGGGAAAACCTTACAATCGCCCACAATGGAGGACCCAATCCAACCAATCTTCATCAGGAAATTCTAGTAGACCTATATATGATCATATCAGATGCTTTAAATGCGGACAAGGTCATCATGCTAAAGATTGTCACCTTAAGGGACCAGTTTGTTTCAAGTGTGGGAAACCTGGTCACCTATTCTCTGAGTGTGGACAACAAAAGTCACATTTCAATCCAGGTGCAACCAATACAAGACCTACCACAACAGGAAGAGTATACACCATGACTGGAGCTGAAGCTGCTGAAAACCATGATCTAATTCAAGGTATGTGTTTTATTAAAGGAAAAACTTTAAATGTACTGTATGACTCAGGTGCAACTCACTCATTCATTTCCAATTATTGTGTTCAACATCTTAATATGTCGACCTCTTTTCTAAAAACTAGTTT
Source organism: Vigna unguiculata (assembly GCF_037176805.1). NCBI lineage: Eukaryota > Viridiplantae > Streptophyta > Magnoliopsida > Fabales > Fabaceae > Vigna > Vigna unguiculata. The sequence continues at coordinate 9,974,165 of NC_140798.1, read as the reverse complement.
GGTTGTTTCAACTCCCACAAGTGACTCAGTAATTACCAATAGAGTTTGTTTAGACTGTCCACTGTTCATTGAGAATAGAAAATTCCTTGTAAATTTAATATGTCTACCTTTATCTCAATTAGATGTAATCTTAGGTATGGACTGGTTATCTTCCAATCGAGTCCTTTTGAATTGTGCTAAGAAATCAGTGATATTTTCAAACTTTGAGAATCTTCTAAAATCACCTACCAATTCAAAAACTGAGCCTTTAAGGAATGAAATTCAAGGGTACTTCTTATTATCATCTATGGAAATAAAAGAGGAAGTTGAGTTGAAAAATATAGCATTCGAAATTTTCCTGAAGTCTTTCCCAATGATATTCCTGGTTTACCACCTTACAGAGAAATTGAATTTTCCATAGATCTGATGCCTGGAATTGGACCCCTCTGAATTAGCAGAATTGAAGAAACAGTTAGAAGAGTTACTTGAAAAACAGTTCATTCGTCCTAGTGTGTCACCTTGGGGAGCCCCGGTTTTGTTAGTTAAAAAGAAAGATGGAAGTTTTAGGTTGTGCGTAGATTACCGTCAATTAAATAAATTCACCATAAAGAATAAATACCCCCTTCCTAGGATAGATGACTTGATTGACCAATTGAGAGGAGCCTCTATATTTTCTAAGATAGATTTAAGGTCAGGATATCATCAAATTAGAGTAAAAGTAGAAGACATACAAAAAACCGCTTTCAGAACTAGGTATGGTCATTATGAATATCAAGTGATGCCTTTTGGTGTGACCAATGCCCCTGCAATATTTATGGATTATATGAATAGGATCTTCCATCCTTTTTTAGATCAATTTGTAGTTGTTTTTATAGATGACATTCTTATTTACTCTAAGACTCTTGAGGAACATGAGAAACACCTTTAGATTGTCTTGCAAATCTTGAAAGAAAAGAAATTGTATGCCAAATTGTCTAAGTGTGAATTCTGGTTAGAGGAAGTGAAATTCCTAGGACATGTGATTTCCAATAAGGGAGTGTTAGTGGATCCGACCAAAGTAGAAGCAGTTTTACAATGAGAACCACCAAAAACAGTGACTGAGATTCGCAGTTTTCTCGGTTTAGTAGGATATTATAGAAGATTCATTGAGGGATTTTCTAAAATAGCTATGCCTTTAACCCAACTCACCAAAAAGGGCCAAGCTTTTGTGTGGACAGAAAAATGTGAAAATAGTTTTCAAGAACTCAAGAAAAGATTAACCACTTCTCCTGTTTTAGCATTACCTGATCCTACTGGACACTTTGTTATATTTTGTGATGCTTCCAAAATGGGATTAGGTTGTGTTCTTATGCAAGATAGAAAGGTAGTGGCATATATTTCTAGGCAACTAAGAACACATGAGAAAAATTACCCAACCCATGATCTAGAACTAGCTGCCATTGTTTTTGCACTTAAGATATGGAGACATTATGTTTATGGTGGTAAGTTCGAAATTTTTAGTGATCATAAGAGTCTCAAATACTTGTTTGACCAAAAGGAATTAAATATGAGACAAAGGAGATGGATGGAATTTCTAAAAGACTATGATTTTGAATTACATTACCATCCAGGAAAGGCAAATGTAATGGTAGATGCTTTAAGCAGAAAATCTTTACATGTCTCTTCACTAATGATTCATGAAATGAATTTGTTAGAAAAATTTAGAGACATGAGTTTGTCGGTCACCCTAAGCCATGATAAAATGCAATTAAACTCCATTCACATCACTAACAATTTACAAAAGCAAATCCATGAGGCACAAGAAAGAGATGAGTTAATTAATAAGAAAAAGAAATTGATAGGTCAAAGGGGTGGGGAGAATTTTGGCATAGATAAAACCGGAATTTTGAGATTTAAGGACAGGATGTGTGTACCCAATAATGAGGAAATTAAGGAAATGATTCTAGAAGAAGCACATAAAAGCAAATTAAGCATACATCCGGGCACAACAAAAATGTATCAAGATCTCAAGAAAATGTTTTGGTGGCCCAAAATGAAAAAGGAAGTGGCACAATATGTAGCAAAATGTCTAGTTTGTCAAAAGCTAAAATAGAACACCAAAAGCCAACAGGAATGCTACAATCCTTAGATATACCTGAATGGAAATGGGATAGTATAGCAATGGATTTTGTAGTTAGCCTCCCACGAACCATTCAAAAATTTGATTCCATATGGATTATCGTTGATAGGTTAACAAAGTCTGCTCATTTCTTACCCATTAACATTAGGTATTCATTGGAAAAATTGACTGAATTGTACATAAAAGAAATTGTCAAGTTACATGGAGTTCCAACAAGTATTGTGTCTGATAGGGATCCCAGATTTACTTCTAAGTTTTGGGGAAGCTTACATCAGACCTTGGGGACTAAACTCCATCTTAGCTCAGCATATCATCCCCAAACTGATGGACAATCAGAAAGGACAATCCAATCTTTGGAAGATTTATTGAGAGCTTGTGTATTAGAAGATTCTGGTAGTTGGGATCGATGCCTGCCCTTGATTGAGTTCACCTATAACAATAGTTTCCATTCCAGTATAGGTATGGCACCCTATGAGGCATTATATGGAAGGAAATGTAGAACACCTTTGTGTTGGTTTGAGACCGGTGAGAATTCAGTATTAGGTCCTGAGATGATTCAACATACGACCGAGAAAATCAAAATGATTAGGGAAAAATTGAGAACAACTCAGAGTAGACAAAAAAGTTATGCTGACAAGAAAAGACGACCTCTTGAATTTCAAGAAGGTGATCATGTATTCTTGAAAGTAACACCAACCACTGGAATTGGTAGAGTGATGAAATCAAAAAAACTCACTCCTCGGTTCATTGGTCCTTACCAAATTCTTAAAAAAATAGGTCTTGTTGCTTATCAAATTTGTTTACCCCCGTTCCTTTCCAACCTTCATAATGTTTTTCATGTGTCTCAATTAAGAAAATATATTTTTGACCCGACTCATGTGATAAGACCTGATACAGTACAATTAAAGAATAACCTTACATTTGACGCAATACCTGTACAGATTATGGACAAGAAGGTCAAAGAATTGAGAGGCAGACAGATCCCTCTAGTGAAGGTCATGTGGAATGAAGCTAATGCAGATATTACATGGGAATTAGAAGAAAAAATACGAGGAATTTATCCTCATTTATTTTAGTAAATAAAAGCAAAATTTCGAGGACGAAATTTTTATAAGAAGGGAAGAATTGTAACATCCATAAATTTTATAATACAATCTATTAATATCACATTATTTAGAAATGTTTTATTTTATTAGAAATAATGATAGTAATATATATATATATATATATATAGAATAATAATAATAATAATTAATAAGTAATACTATAACGATGATAATAAACATTTAAAATGAAAAACACTATAAAGGATAAAGAAATTAAGATAATTTTTTTTCTAAAAAATAAATAATAATAATAAAATAAATAATAAAGAAAAAAAAAATATATATATATATATATATAAATATATATATTAAAAGAGCCATGCGTCGTCGTGTGTATATATATATATATATTATAATAGGTTTTAAGCTTCCAGATCTTTATTAAATGAGCGTACGTAGAGTGTTATAATATAAATATATTATATGTGAGTTGTATTTCTTTGGATGCAGAATGCAAGGAATATAGTAATAGCACTCATGCTAGGCTAATCACGTTGGCTGTTGGATAAACCTTAAGTACATAATGTCAGAACATTAAATGTTGGGAGCTTCGGATAAATGGAGATAACCCAAATCAGAATAAAATCTAAGAGCAATTGAATGCAAAATTATATCTATATATGTATGTATAGATTTAGATGGCTATAAATAATGGAGATTCAAAGCTGAAAAAAAAAAAGACAGTAAGAGTGAAAGGAAGCAGAGAAGTGAAAGATATACAAAAAGAAAACAACGAAGGCGTTAAAAAAAGAGTGCTACAATCCGAGTGTATAAAAAGGAGAAACGTGCATTTATCTTTTTCAAAATTTGAGGTAAGGGAAGGAGACATCTATCATTTTATCTTTTTACTTTAATTATTTTTTTTATCTATTCATAATTATTTTTATCTCTATATTTACCTTAAGTGAGGTGTCCCTAACCTCATTCTAATTTATATTTAGTTTCCATTCCTATTTATTTATTTATATTCATCTCTAGTTGTGCACTAATCCTATTTATTCAATTTATATTTACTCTCATTTACTTATTTATATTTATCTCTAGTTATGTATTGACCCTTTTTATTTATTTATATCTATTTTAATTATTCATTGATCCTATCTATTTATTTATTTATTTATATGGTTTAATATTGAAAAAAAAATTATGATAAATAAAGATTTGATTATTGTAGTTGGAGGTATGACCTTGGGGATTTAAACGAGTTAGTATTACTCAAGATGAGATGTTCTTGAGTTATTTTGTTGGCCATGAGCTCATTTATCCTGACTAATCACTATAAAAAAATTAATCAATATCTTTATAAAGTATAATAAAATCCAGTTTTATAAAACTTGGGAGAATTTTCATTTCACTTTATTTTATTATGATACGCTGTAGTTTTTTTTTATGTGATATCTGTCTCACTTCCCTATTTTATGATTGTGTGTGAAAAACAAAATTTTATAACATTATCATAGATGGCTGCTCCAAACATGTCTGATCCCTTCTTCTCCGACATTGTTGCTGTTTTTCCGGGAAACGCATGGCAAACCAATGCAGTAAACAATTCTGTAACATTTCAGGGAACGGGAAACTCTACCATTACTTTTCTCTCTGCTCTAAATGCGCCGATTGTCATCGAAGGACAAATCGGAGTTACCTTTTATTTACCCCCAACAGTCCAAGTGAACCCTATCCATAACCTTTTCCCTCCACCTGTTTGAAAGCCAGTATATAAGAAAAAAACTGTAAATAAATAATACTTTTTCCCCTTGTAGTATAGGAAATATAAGATGTACTAAGCAGTGCAAATATAAGATGCATATAGTATTGTGTGTGTGTGTATATATATATATATATATATATATATATATATATATATATATATATATATATATATATATATATATATATATATATATATATTTGAATATTTGATGTATAATTTTGCTTTTAAATTTTATTAGTATATTATAGGAAATAATAATAATAATTAAAAACGAAATTGTCATCACAGGAATGACAAAAATATTCGCGTCCGAGGGTATCTGTGGATAAAATCTGCAGGGGATAGTTAGTACCTACAGATATTTATTATTCGCAGGTAATAGGTAGCGGGTATTTTAATATCTGCTTATAAACAGATTGGGTGTGAGTATCATATTTTTCGTACCGGTAGGTACCCATTATATGTAAAAAATTAAAATTATACTTTACTAAGTTAAATTTAATTAAAATTAAAATTATATTTTATTAGATTAAGTAATTAAAATTAAAATTTAATTTAATTTAATTTATATTTTATTTTATTTTATTTTTTTCATAATTCTATTTAAATTTTATTTAAAAAATTTTAAAAAAAATTTCTAAATAATTTACAGGTATGCAAGTATCTACGGGTACTCTCGCAGGTTTTAAAAAAATTTGCGAATATTTTTTAAACGGATACCCAAAGGGTAAACAAGCGGGTAGCAGGTGGATTTTTTTGCATATCAGATTGTAGATAGGTGTTATCCGTATCTGACCCGACTCGTTATCATTCTTCTGGTGACTAATTTTAGTTGTTTCAAAATTATAGAAACTCTGTTGAATTTTATGTATATAAGATATGAGGCTTGTTGGTTAGAAACTGAAAAACAACGTAGTGATTAATTTTTAATTTTTATAAGTAAAAAAATACCTTATTTGTTTTGAAGGAAGTAACTTAACTTTATAAAAAATTGTTCAAAATAGTTTCTTAGCCATATTAATTTAAACCTGTTTCCAATTTTTATTATTTTAAAAACTTAAATAAACACATTTTTTTTTAAATGAATACTTTTTAAAATAGGTGTTTTTTCATATAAAAATGTAATAGGCTCATAGTTTTGAGGAGTTAGTGGGTTGGAAACAAATTAGGGTTTACTTAATTTATACTTAACAGATTATATGTTAATACTATTATTAATTGAGATCGAAAGACTTCATATAAAAATATAGCATTTGAAAGTTCAGGTAAAAGAAATTGTTTGGGAAATAAATTTAATAAATTTTTTTAAGCGTAAAATATGTGTTCAATTATTTTGTTGTTTCATTAAGAGTTTGAAGGTTAAACATGATCGCATGTGTAAGACCCACTTTATTTCTATTCCTTTTCTATCCTAAGTCTTAAGGACTTGTCCTAAGCAGATGGGCCTAATGGCTGGCTCATGGGGTGCCAAGGCCCCTAAAGCAGCCAAGACTCACTTTCTGCTCTCACTTTTCCAAATCAAGCCTTGACTCCTTCCCCTTACAGAATAGAAGCTCTACTAGGGTTTAGAGCTCCGTCATCTTCAAGCTAGCTCGAAGCCGCTTTCTACTCCATGTAAGTACTTTTACTAGCTCGTACTAGTCTCCGTTATCCCTCTTCGTGTTTTCCAGTTAGGGTTTCATAGTAATCCATCTCGTGTTCCTGCTCCATTATTTCTTTCAGCTCCTCCGTTCGTTCCTAAAGCTGTTGTGCTCTTTACACTTGACTGCCAAAGCCTCTTTTAACCCCTTTCAAGTTAAGGGAAGTTAGGGTTTGCGTCTTAAGCTTTATTTATAAGTTTTATGGCCATTTTCGTGATCTTGAATGTATGATTGAAGTTTTGGTGCTGTGAATATGTACTGAATGATTGGTGTGACTAAAATGGTTGGTCTGTGCGTGCGTGAACAGTGGAGGGTCCTGCATATCTCGCCCAAGCGACCTATCTCACCTAAGCGAGATTAGTAGTACTCGTCCATTTCTGCCTATGCAAGCTGTCGCTCAGGCGATGATCTCCAGCTTTGAGCGAGGGCACGTCTCACTCAGGCGAGGAGGTCTCGCCTAAGCGAGAGTGCGTGACAGCGCCACTATTCCTCTTTTCGAGCCCTCGCCTAGGCGAAGGGGGATCGCTTGAACGAGAGACCCTCTCGCCTCAGCGAGACTCCTCTGCCTGAGCAAGAGGCTGGACGAGAATGCACCAGGTTCTGTTTCCTTTGCTAATTCTTGTGTGATTAATATATTTTGGATGATTCGATCTGCTTAAAGCATGGGATGCATGATGTGTATGTATGGGATTGGTTCATGGATTTAATATGATGGGATGTTTATGGAGTTGATATGAAATGTGGAGGGATTCATGGAAAATGAATGATGATCCTTGGCATGGTATTGGCATGATGTACGATTCTATTTTCATGGCTTTAGGAAGGATGAGCTGTGGTTGACTAAATATGAGATACGAATGAGGGATGGTTACAAAGATTGACATGATATTGACATGTGTGGTGAATATTTCATGATTGATTGAATATGTATAGTATTTTGTCAGTGCGTAAATCCTTGAGATCTCTAGGTGGGATTTCAGGGTAGTGCTTCAATGGTCGGGACGTAATTCCATGGCCCTTGTTAGTGGGTGTCCATGGTGGTGCCCCATCTATATGGTCTGGTAAGAATTCAAGGTAAGATTGCATCTTGACACTCTAAGGAGTCAGTTAGTCTCACTTAGAGCGGACTGACTCTTGTGTGTGAGGGAATTGATTCATTATAACACTTGTAACACATAGCTCGAGGTGAGCAGCTCGATGGTGAGTAGAGGTATCCACCACAAGTGCAAGCATTCGTTGAATCCGACCAGATTGTATGTATCCGGATGAGTCAGTCGAGTCTTAGTGTATTTGTTTGAGAGTCAAAGCATGCTTGGGTGTTGTATATGTAGTTGACTGCGAACGTGTATCAGATTGCATGATGAAATTATTTTGTGTTCTAGCTTACTCTACTGTTTGTGGTTGTATGTTTTGTGGCGTGGTATTTTCTTTTGCAATGATCATCAACATGTTGATATGAGCAGAGGTGAGAACTCCCCGAACTAATCAGGATGATGGAGGTTCCGCTTCTTAGTCCACTCGGACTGGATTTGAAACTTTATGGGCTTTCTTTCCGGGCTATGGCCCATGTACTAGTTGTATTTTAATTTCCTATGTTGACTCTGTTGCACTTTGTATTTGTTTTAGTTTTGGACATCGTAGTGTGCCTAGGATATTGTAGGGGTTATGTTTAAGACCCCTGAAATGCGCTGCTATACTATTTGTATGTGACGTTTCTTTTAATTATGCTTATCAATTAAATGGGACGTTACAGCATGCATTCTACTTTGTTTAGATGGAAGAAAGAAATGGAGATATACTTGATGAAGGAGAAATTATATAAAAGATAAAATACTTTTTGGTATTTTACAATATTAAAATTTAATTCTAGCCTTTTTATATAAATCTTATACAAAATAAGAATTATTTTGTTGTTCTATAATAGTAAGTTTTACTTAAAATCTTAAGAGAATTTTCCCCCATGCATATTTTCTATTCATAAGACGAGTTTTGGATTATTTACAAAGTATTTTATAATATATATATATATATATATATATATATATATATATATATATTAATTAGGTTCATCTATTAATTAGTCTGATCCAATAAATTATCTAATTACTAATATAAATACAACCTATAAAAAGTTTTAATTATAAACTCTCTTACCATAATTATGTTATTGGGTTTTTTATTTATGTGCTCATCATACTTTCCTCGAGGAAAATTTAATTTAGAATTTATCTTTTTTTCTTGCCTATATCAAACGTATAAAAACAAGTGTTGAATAAACTTAAATTTAAAATAACATAAAAAGTACATAAAAAATTGAATTTGAATTGTACATAAAAGTACATTAATATCTTATATTAATCTACTTGAAGATTTTTCTCCATGTTAAAACATTAACTTATATAAAGCATAAAAAAATTGGAGAATGCTAACTTGTGTTTTTATGGTACTGATTAAAGAATAATTAATGTGTATTGATTTCAACATTTTTATATTAAAAATGAAAATAATTAAATATATTAATTAAAAATAGTATAAATACATATAATAGATTTTATAAAGATCAAAATACCCTTTTAAATATTTGGAGAATAACTTTCTGATACAAAATAAGGACTTTAGAAAATTTAAGGTCTTTACTAAAACACAAAGAAAAAAAAATTCTACTTTAATTTTTTTTTTGTAAATTTTTTAGGTATTTAACACATTTCTTGCTATTTTGTTTGTTAATTTAAATTTTCTTATATTTAATTTTTAACAACATTAAAATATAATTATTTTATTATTTAATTGTTTTTAAATTTTTATCGATGAATATTAAATAAAATTTTAAACACACTATATAATATTTATGAGCATTTTTATTCTTTAAACAAAATAAAATTACATTAATAGTTATTAGGTAGATTTTATTTAATATCACTCTTAAATGTATATTTTTGTAGAATTCAATACATATTAATTATGTTTAATCAATGTCTTTAGAACACTTATTAACAAGACCGTAACTAATTTCCTAATCACAAGTTTCACAATTAAACCAATTTAATGAAAATAATGAGTAATCAATTTAATGCAAATAATGAGTAATCAATGTTATTTTCAATGGATGAGACTTTAGCTTTAACATTATGTCAATACAACGGCTAACACGCATACCGAGAGGAACGCTTATCTGATCATTCAAGTCTACATAGTGTAGAGTTAACTCATGTTTTGAAAACTTTACATCACTTAATTCATGTAATAAGTGACTTTAATTGTTGCATATCCCAATGCTTAGTCGTGACATTTTTTTTATTCTCTCGTTTCTTTCTCTTCAATTTATATTTTTCCCTTTTCATGCATCTTGTTAACGAGAACACCCGTTAACAATAATTAATATATATAGAATCTTATAAAAATTCATAAGTTATGATATTAAATGAATTTTAATTTAATAATCATTATTATCATTTTACTTTATTTAGAGGACAAAATATGACCATAAATATTTTAGAATTGTGTTTAATATTTTTATGTTTCTAAAAATTAAAACATATTTAAACATAAAAAAATTAAATTAACATAAAATGAACAAAAAATAATGTTAAACATTTAAAAAGTTTACAAAAAAAATAATTAAAATATAAATTAAATAATAAAAAAAATATATTTTAATGTTGTTACAAATTTCAAAGAGATTTTTTTTTTTTTTGTAAAAATTAAAACCATACACTTCAAATGTTTCAGGTCTTCACATTTTAAGTTTCCACAAGGAGACTTCTCAGGTGTGAGAGAAATATTTTTCTTGCTTTTTAGTATAGACCTTAAAAATTCTAAAATGCTTATTTTATGTAAGAGAGATAATGATTACAAATTTCCAAGGATATTTTTGTCTTTATAAAATCTGTTTATGAATTTATAATACAATTAATTAATAGAGCTAATTATTTTAGTTTTCAGTATAAAAATGATGAAATCAAGGATTATTAAACATACCTTAACTAATGCCCTTAAGGCACTAGTTAACCTTCTCCTTTTCTTTCTAATTTTTCCTAAGCTCTTTTTTATTTATTTTTTTAATGATTTATTATCTCTTTCTCCTTCTCTCTCAATCTTTCTCTAGTATTTATAGTAATTCTTAATGTCATGCTCACTTGTTGGTTTCACTGTAAAACATTGATGACAAGTATATGTTCATAACTTTCACATCTAAAACATATATAAAATTATTTTTAATCCTTGAACTTGATGTCTCTTTATGTTTCTAAACATTGTGTTTTGGTATAAATTTCTCAAGAATATCATCTTTAGTTGAATTCATGCCTACATGTAAAAATGTTATAAGTGTAAAAAACAAAAAAATATATATATGAAGAAAGAGATTGTGTAGTATTGATTGTGTATAAAATGTTACGAATGTAATATATATATATATATATATATATGTATATATATATATATATATATGTATATATATATATATGTATATACATGTATATACATGTATATACATACATATATATGTATATACATGTATATACATGTATATACATGTATATACATATATGTATATACATGTATATACATGTATATACATATATATGTATGTATATACATGTATATACATATATACATGTATATATATACATGTATATACATGTATATACATGTATATATATGTATATACATGTATATACATATATATATATATACATATATATGTATATATATGTATATATATACATATATATACATATATATATATATATGTATATATATGTATATATATGTATATATATATATACATATATATACATATATATACATATATATACATATATATACATATATATATATATATATATATATATATATATATATATGAAGAAGGAGATTGTGTATAAAATGTTCCAAGAGGTGTGCTATATATACACACAAAGCTAACCCTAGAAGTTACAAGTAAATGAGTCTAAAACATGGGTATATGCTAACATTCTCCTCAAATTCACAATGTGATGACTAAATGCATTGAGAGTTTGTCATACAAAAAATGAAAGCATAAAACGAAGTGTGGCATGGTAAATATATCTGCAATGTATAGAGTCAAAGGAACAAATAGTAAATATATAGTGTCAAGTTGAAGATGATGACAAGTAAAATGACAATTTGTTTCATTATGCTTGGTTCGCTCATGAAAAATAGAGTTGTGAACAATATGAATAACACTTTTATTGCCACAATGTATAGGCATATGATCTTTCAAATAGACACACATAGGTCAGCAATATACTTGGATTGAGTTAGAAGATAACCTTTGGAAGAAGAAACAACCTCAATACCCAAAAAGCAATGAAGTACACCCAAATCTTTTATAGAAAAATGATGGGATAATGCAGTTTTTAAAGATGCAATTCTATAAAAAAATTATCATTAGTAATAATCATATCATCAACATATAAGGATAGCACAATACGTCTTGCATTGGTTTTCCTAACAAATAATGCATAATCATGATGACTAGCAACAAAACCAAAAGAGACATTATTGTAGAAAAATTCTAAAACTAAGCACGAGGTGCTTGTTTAACATCATAGAGAGCTTTTTGAAGTTTGCAAACTTCACCAAATTTGTGAGAGACACTTGGTGGTGGAATCAGAAGACTTCCTCATGTAGACCCCCATTCAAAAAGGAATTTTTTAAGGTACAAACAATAGTCATCTTTGCCACAAGAGCAAATGTTTCCTCATAACTCATGCCATATTATTGGGTATATCCTTTAGCAACAAGCCTAGCTTTATACCTTTCAATTGAGCCATATGATTTTGTCTTGATTTTATATACCCAACAAGATCTAATAGGAAGTTTTCCTGGTGGCAGTGAAAGTAGACCCCATATATAAGTCTGATGTAGAACAGTAAGTTCCTCATCCATAACATTCTACCAAAATCGATCACAAACAATCTCTCTATAGGATGAAGGCTCATAAAGACGATGAATAGAGGCAATAAAAGCAACAAATGAACCAAAATAAGAGGAATAAACACAATCTGGTAGTTTAGTATACTTATGATTATGACTGGGTCGAACAGGTGGTAGAGGAACCACAACCTCAAGAGAAGACTGAGCATGCGTAGTAAGGGAATCAACAAGTATAACCTTTGGTGCAGTATATGTAATTGGTGCTAAGACAAGTTCTGGAGTTGGAACGAAAGTAGGTGTAGTGTCATCGATATCAAAAGGATTAATTTTAATGTCATCATATGTAGACAAATAATGTGAGCTAGTTGGAATAGAAAAGAACGAAATATGTTCAAAAACACAACATGACGTGAGACATACAATTTTTGATTAACTAGATCAAAGCAATGATATCCCTTTTGACCAAGACCATATCCCAAAAAAACACACAAAGGAAACTTAGCTGATAATTTAGTACGCTCAACATGTGGTTTTAGATCAAAACAAGTACATCCAAAAACACACAAAGTAGAGTAATCAGGTGTATGACCATACAATTTTTCAAAAGGATACAAACCAAAATTATGTGAAGTCAAGATTCGATTCATAATGTGAGTTGCTGTAAGAATAGCTTCCCCCAAAACGTCGATATGATTTTCTCACAATTTTCAAACATTTTAATGCTCATGTAAAGACTCAACACTTTGCTGCCATAAAAATCTTTCGTTGTGACTTGGGGGGTTAATACACTTCTAATTATTTTACCAATTTACTTGCCTCTAATGGAATTATACATCAGACCTCTTGCATTGACACTCCTCAATAAAATGACATTGTTGAAATAAAACATATTCATTTTGTTAAGACTACAAGATCAGCCTTGTTATCTGCCAATATTTCATAAGAAGACACTTGGAACATTGGTAAATAATAAGAATGATCTTATAGACATAATAAGATGACGATGTTTTCTTTCAGCACCGCTATTTTATTGAGGAGTGCTAGTGCAAGAAGTCTTATGTATAGTTTCTTTAGAGGCAAGTAAAGTGGTAAAATCATTAGAAGTGTATTTACCCACCAAGTCACAATAAAAGACTTTTATGGTAGTAGAGTGTTAGGTCTTTACAAGAGCATTAAATTTTTGAAAATTGTGAGAAAATCAAACTGACGTTTCATAAGATAGATCCTAGTGAAACAAGTAAAATAATCAATGAACGAGGCATAATATCTAGAACCTCCTTTGGTAGATACAAGAGAAGGTCCTCACACATCAGAATGGACAAGATCAAAAGGAGTAAGAGAAGAAGAAATACTTTTATTAAAAGGTAAAGCAGAAAATTTTGTAGGCTTAGTCAAGGCAAGTTGATCCTATAGGGTTGTCATGACAGAATAAAAGTCTTGAATGCTATGTCATTTTGCTTCAATGCACGAATATTTATCTCAAGTTGATACTATTTGACAAAGTTATATTGTGTATATATTCAAGATAAGTGATCTCATACATCATTTGCAGTATCATATTTTTCCAATTGAGCGGCAATCGAGTGTGTGACAAAATTATTGACCCAAGTGATAATTTTAGAGTTATCAACTTCCTATACCTCTAAAGCAGTAGCATAATCATTAGTTTTCATGTTAATCAGTTAAAATATAATCCCACATGGACTTTCCACGAAGAAAGTTTTTCATAACATAACTCTATTTTGGGAATAATTTTTACCATCCAATTGCACACCAATAGACTAAGAGAATCACCTTTACAAGTCGCTATAACAAATCGAACACAAAAAAAAAATATGAATCACACAGCAGATTCAATGAAAAAATAGAATACAAACCAATATTAGAGGATTGTAAATACCTTAAAATGACATAAAGAACATGGTGCAGAACCTCCAAAAATGCCTTAAAGCAGAAAACAAAATTGCGATAAGGATAAACCTAAAAATTTGAAAGAGGCTTAGAGCTTAGGGCTTAGGGCTTGGGATTTAGGAAAGAGGAATTACTGCAAGAATCCCTTCTTAATCATAAAATTTTTTAAAGAGGCTTAAGGCTCCCAATCATAAAATTTGCGAAAGAGACTTAGGGCTTAGGGTTTAGAAAAGTGGAATTACTACAAGAGTCTCTTCTCAATCATGGATCATTTGGAGCTCTTGATACCATGTAGAAAACAAAGAAATATATATAGAAGGGAATTGTGTATAAAATATTATAAGAGGTGTGTTATATATACACATAAAGCTAACCCTATAAGTTACAAGTAAATGAGCCTAAACCATGGGTTTATGCTAACAACAAGAATAATAATTTAAAACAAAGAAATAGTTAACACAAGTAATAAAAAAGAAATGAACATCACCATTTATTAAATGTTTACATTCAATTCAATCATAGGATACATTCTTCTACTTAAATTTAGCTTTAGTTCGTGAGAAGAAGTTTGAATTAACCCATCAAGAATTTACATTCAAAGTAAAATATGAATTTAAATTAAGAGGTCAAGGAAATGAAAAACTCTATGACAAAACCATTTTTTCTAAAAAAAAAAATACTTACAAGAAATAGGATAAAGCAAATGGATTAAGATATATGAAAAAATAATTAAACAAGAATAAAAAATTACCACAAGAAAATTATAAAACAGAAACTAAGTAAATAAAAAATTAAGTTGAAGGAACAAACTAAAACTACTTAAAAGATTGAAACTAATTTGAACATCCAATAAAAAAGCTCAATTAAAAGTAAATGAAGTTGTAATGAATGAATCAAGATTACTTATATAGTTCGAAACAATTTGAACATTCAATATAAAACCCAATCAAAAATATATTCAAATCTCTAAAGAAATGTATAACACCTAAAATTAATATTTTTAATTAACTTATCACATTTGAGGTGAATGAAAGCTATATAAATTCCTGTGCATTTTGCATAATTTGTGCTTTCAATTTCTCAAATTTTAAACTCAAATTTGAAGGAACTATCAAAACATAAATGCTAAGGCTTAATTGAAGCATATATTGAAGGCGTTATTTTTGAATTAATTTCTCAAAAACCTTTCTTGCTTATCCATTAAACAAGAATCTTGAATAAATTACTCTCATTAATTAATTGCATTGAAGAAATATCTAATTATGTTTCAGTTTATGTGAGTTCAAACAAGCACCCAAAACTCTCTATACATTAAAATCTTGAACATATGTAACACTAGATGAACTCATACGAATCCTCAAGGTACATGAAATAGAAATTCAACAAGATGCTCAACAAACGCAACTCATATAGCATAGTTTGATGATTCCTTTGTAGACCATATTCAATTAGTAGATGATATACTGATTAAAAATGAGACATTGAGAAAAGTCATTTCCCAAATAAAAATTGGAGATAAAAATCTAGGATAAAATCTTGATTTTCCAATAAGAATGTTAAGGAAACTTCAAAAGAGGCAAGATTTGAAAATACTAGAAATAAACCTTACGATTAAGTCATGCACATGTTAATTATGTCTTGTCTAGTAGCATCCCAAAAATGAAATCATCTAGACATACTAACATTAAAGAGTCCAATATATGATAAAAAAAATATTGATGATACTCTAATATTTACTACCAACGAACAAGGTAATTTATTCCAGGTTGAATTAGAGTAATTATCATCACAAAATGTTTCATGTCTCATGGTCATAAAAAAATACCATTGGGTCAAACATAAAAAGTGTGCACATGTAAATTTGAGGTTAATTCTGAAATAGCAAAAAGACACCTAGTAAAAGGATTTTCAGTAATGTTATTGTAGGGTTTAAAATCTTGGTGTTTGTGTGTGTTTCTTGTGAGTTTTGTACAATTTCAAAATATAGTGGATTTTTCTAATAAGCGATAAATAGATAATTGAATATAACTCTATTATGACAATAAACCGGTATAATTTTGGGTGTTTTTCTTCTTTCTTTTACTACTATATATTAAATCTGAATTGAAACTTGTTGTGTGCTCATAGTTAAAGAACATTGTCATTGACATTCTTGAAGTTGAAATCTTTTTTCTCTCATAAGGTTTATCTTGATTCAAATAATAGTATGCATTCATTGGTTAAAACTTTTCAAATTTCAATAACCAACTCAATCTTTAATTCTAACAATTTATATTTAGATTATAAATCGTATAAGTCTAGAACAAATAAAAAATCCTCTATACATAGATGAAACACATATTATGCTTGGGTAAATTGTGTTTATAACTATAAATTTTATCGGATACTATTCTTTATAGTGTCCTTTGTTATCCTTTCCACATTTATGAAAAAAATATTTTGTTTGAAAAATTTAAGACATGATCTTGGATCAGGGATTATAAAAAGGACACTCTAAGTAGAAAATCATGGAGAAAAATAGATCTTCTCTCCATGCATGTTAATTTGTTGTGCAAAGTTATAAATAGTGTACCAACTAAAGCAAGATAAGAAAATTGTGTTATATCAAGAAAACTAGTCAATAAAACATAATAAATTTGATTTAATATACTATCATGAGATTTTCTATCCTTATCAAATCTCAAAGAATACCCTCTAAAGAATACTTCAAGTATCTCATAACTACTATCTTTTGAGAGTTTCATATTTAAGCGCTAAAAATTAAAAGAGACAACAATTATAATCCCATGGTGAAATCAATATTTGTTGAAAGATGTATTATTATCTCTTTGAATAATTTATTATTAGCCTTAGCTTAACCTTTACATTCTTTTGTTCAAGGCACTTTGGTTAGTAATACCTTATTTAGTTTATCTAGGAGAGTATAAAAGCACAAAGAGGTTATTATTTAAAGAAAACTTTGAAAAATTTCATGGAGTAGCAAGTAAAACAAAATACTTGGGTTTTTGGTCAAAAGTGATTGTAAAGAATACTTGTGGAGTATGTTTGGATCTTAATAAAATTTAAAGTTTTGTATACTTGTTCTTCTTGAAAATTTGTATACTTGTTCATCTCAAACACAAACATCAAGGTCTTGGAAACACTGATGTTCCATTGTCTTAGATACAAGTTTTTTATTTTTTTCATTCTCACTTCCAACCTAAAGTTTTACTCGTTTCTCCGAAAAATAATTAAAACATTATTTATCTAGTAGCCTCTTTTGACTTTTAACCTCTTTCAAATAAGATGAAAATAATACAAACTAATGGTATCATTTGAATAAGATAAATATTAAAACTCTCGTCTAGTCTAGTCTAATATAACTTAGATAAAATAGCTCATAATATTACAAGTTTTAAAACATATTGAAGAATACTCAAAATAGGTCAACATTATGTGCACATCACTTGGTCTTTAAGAAGTTTTTATCTTCTTGTATACGTGGAGAAAATGAGGTATTTATAAAATCTAATTGTTGTCCAACATTGAAAATCCTTATATTATTGCTTCATCTATGTTTTGGTGAAGACACACAAGGTCATGATCATGCATTAAATAGCTCTATGTTAATGCATTTCATTAATTACCTTATTTGAAAAGATAAAATAGTCTTCTTATCTAGTTGTAGGTGGTAGGATTTCTCTCATTTGCATAACAAAAGTGAGCTATAATAAAGTAATTTATATTGTTTTTCACTTCACTACTTAAAATGTGCTTGACTCCTACTTTTAAGTTGAGAGGATAACGTAGAACACTTTGAAGAAAATTATTATATAAACTATAAATATGCAAACTCATTCTCAAATAATACTTTTTCTACATACATACAATACTTTATTTTATTGAGTCCACATATGGATATATCATTTGAATGCAAACAAAACAACATTAAATGAGATTAATTAGACTACACTTCCTTTAATATCTTAAAATATGTTTATTATATGTTATCAATGAATTTGAATTTTTTTTGTTGGGTTTTGTTGTGTAGTTCTTCTGTTGTGCCTTCAAAAAACCTTGATAACTACTGATTTTGAAAATTTAAAATATATTAAAAATATTTTTAAAGTATCAATATAGTGTATTTTTAATATTTTTTAGTGCTCAGCAGATGACAACACCGTAGAGAACGTGGACTCGTTGTCAATCAAAAAAAGAGTCTTCACATATTTTTTTTCTAAGAGTTCATATATTTTACAAAACGTATCTTCAATTTTCCAAGTTCACGTGCTCACTACTAAAAAAGCTCATACTTCCTGCCAATTTGTTTTGAATTTTTGTTTTGTAGGAATAGTTACAAATTTTGTTATGAAAAAAATTTGCAGGAAATTGCTGACAATTTTTTTGCAAAATATTTTGTATAAAACACTTTTCACAATAAATTTTGTAGGAAATACTTATAAATTTTATAATTTTGTAAGAAATAATTATCCACGAAAGAATTACCTACTAATATAGATCCTCAGGAAAAATAGTTTTTTCTTGTAAATTTTTTTAACAAATCTGTAAGAAAATTTAATATAAGAATTTTTAAAAGTGATTAATTCAACTTTTCATTTATCTCTCTTCTTGCCGCTTGTTCTCCATTCCATATCTTAATTCAGATTTTTGTTTTAATATTTTAATTCCTTTATGATATAGCTATATTTCCTCACTAATCCATAAGCGTTTCCTTACGTTTCATTGGTTCCTTGAGTTGTTCTTGCACATTCACACATGAATATGAAACCTATTTCAAGAACTCAACAAATCATTCATAGTAAGCATGTTCTTGTCAATTTAATCGATTGAAGGTTATAAATTTAATTCTTGAATCTTGTAGAACTTCTCCATTAAAATACGTTAACATTATATAAAATTTAAATTTCTTAATTTTAAAATAAAACTCAAGTCATAAGACTGAAAAAGTATTTCTATCTTAAGAACATCTTTTTCTGTTAATGGCAAAACAAAACATTAACCAAAATATAGATTTTATAAGATCTGCTTTCAAACAAAAAAATCTTATAATAATTGTATGAACTAAAATAAGTAAATTACATATCGACTCTTACAATAAAAAACACGCACATCTCCTAGGTCTCAATCTTTCCTATTTTTTTTTTTATTTTCATTAATATCTCTTTCAACTCATTATTTTCTTGTCTTTTTATTTCGTCTTCAATCTTTAGGGATGTTAAAAATATCCGTACCCGCAGGTATTCGCGCATAAAATCCGCAATGGGTGGGAAACAAATATTAAAAATGGATACCCGCTACCTGCGGGTACGGGTATTTTTGATACCCGCATGTTAACGGGGCGGGTATGGATATCATAGTATTTGTACCCGTGGATATCAGTACCCGCTAAACTTTAATTTACAAAAATACCCTTATATATATTAGTAAAAAACATTGTGATCTAATATTTTCTAAGATGCACATCTTATCTTCTTCTGTCTTCATTCTTCCAGCTTTAAGTATTAGTACGTTATTTTCTTTCAAGTACACCCCTTTGACATTCTTCTCTTTCCCTTTTTTGAAATTGGCCATATACATCATAGACAGTGACGTTTATGGTATGCTTGTTGTCAAATGATGGAATCAAAATAAGAATACTTGGCAAGGCAGTTGGGGTTTATTATTTGATTTTTTTTTCAGGAATCAATCGAAGACTTGTTGATCAAAACACTAATTAAAGAATTTTCATTGTGTTGAACATCATTTTATATTTATTTTTATAATTATTTGAACTTGTATGAATATGAGTTTATTTGAACTTTATTTAAAATTTATGACAATGATGTATTTTATTTTATTTAAATTTATGATTAAATATTTATTTTTTAAATACTCGCGGGTACTCGTGGATACTTGACAGATATAAATACGAATGCGAAACGGATAAAACACGGAAAAGCTACTATCCGTAGCCTACCCGTTGACATCCCTATCGATCTCTTTATTTCTAGTCTCTCCATCAATAATATGTATTCTTGAGAAACACATGTTTATAATACTTATTACATAATATTTTACAAAAGTTATTCTGTATTATTACATAATAATTCTTAAACTCACATGAATAACTTCTCATCATTCCGTAACTAAGTGCCATATATTCTGTTTACGTATATTATCAGCACATGTGTTGTCACCTCAAAGTAGAGTTTCACACCAATAATAAATGTTATCACGTCAGCAATTGACTACCGAAACTCGTGATAAGAAAAAGGCAGAAAATCAGCACCATCTTCAGAAATGAAGACAAAATACATAAGTAACTTGCAAGAAACAAATAAATTAGAAAGAAAAAAACGATTAAATCTAAATAATTATCACAAAATTTGCAGCATGTCATTTCATTGGCCTCACTCCCCAAATCCCACACATTTTTCATGTATACATTTTCCCACCTGTTTCATCTAGATCTTTCCTCTTTCTTTGTCATTTATTCTACACCAGTTAAATCAAGACTTTTGAATCACAGTTTTTATTAAGCATCCTTAAATTCAAACACTAAACAAACGTATGCAACTGCATGAAACACTATCCCCATTTTTTTTCCAGAATGGATCTTCTCCAGCGAAATTAAGAACATAGATCAATCATATTCTCTCTCCCATTTGATTACTGTCATATGATGAATAAGGAACAGACATTTTGCAGGTCCTTTGGAAGGAAGAAAAGTTGACAGAGGATCAAAATTCCTTTTTTATTTATTCTAAAGAAGTAATAAAGATCTTTCTGGCCTAAACTTCTGCACAACGTAATCACATAAACACAACAAAATTGAGATCATTCAATCACATTTGGCATACGGATTAAACTTTTGGGCAAAATGAAAAACATGGTCGTCTTCTTTCTACTACCGATCATCGTCGAAGTCGAATTCAACTTAAGCTATGAAAGGTGGGTTCAAATCCTAATCAAAATTTTGCACATGTTAAAACCCAGAAAGGTTCAAATATATATATAATTCACATTCAAATAGTTTCTAGTAATAATTTACATAATCGTTACATTTCACTCCGTTCTTTCTATCACAGAACAATGTAACCGCAACCAAACACACCCACATTGATTTCACGCAACTCCAAAACTAACCCTGAAATCAATTAAATTAAAGAACCTCCCCATGGTTCCAACCGATATCATTGTTCGCCGAGAGAATCGTCGTTCTGGTTATCGTCCGCCGTAGCCGGCTGCAACAGCAGGGCCGTGAACGGCATGTGCCGATAGCCATTGGACGCCGCGAAGTCCAACCCCGGTGGCGGAGACAGGTCGAGGCGGCAACTTGGCGGCGCCATGGAGAACATTCCCTGGCCGCCGACCACCGGTACAGAGACGGAAGACTCGGAGGAGGGAAGAGAGGTTGCGACTGAGGAGATGGGAGCAGCGGGGACGGTACCGGAGCCGGTGGCTGCAATGATGGAAGGCTCTGCGTGGCGGAGGAGCCACTCGATGGTCTCACCGTCGGAGCGGTGGCCGAGCTCGCGCGTGAGCTGGAAAATGCGAGCGGCGCAGAGCGGAGGCATGCGGACTCGGCGGCCGCGGCCGTTGACCTTGGTGTGGCGGTCCTTAGTGGAGCGCGTGGCGGCGGCGGAAGACCTCTTGGTGACGGCGAGTGACGGCGCAGTGGGTTGAGAATCGGTGGTGGTAGTTGTTGGGGGTTTGGTTTCGGAGTGAGGGAAATTTTGTAGGACAACTTGTGAGGTCATTGTAGGGTTTGGGGAATTTGGGAATTTAGGGTTTTGTGTGTTGAAATTGTGACCCCACAAAGCAGAGTGAGTGAGGGGTTTTATAGTAATAGTTGCGTGGATTTGAGGTGAGTGGGCCTTCAGTTTTGCGTTTTCAAATCTCTCCACTCTCCCCACCCTGTAACTCAGATCAACTACAAAACTCCTCTCACTCTTTACCATTTAGATTAATAATTAAGGTATAATTAATAAATATTAAATTTTATAAAAAATTATAATATATTTTTATGGGTTTTGCTGACTAGTGTCATCAGAATATTCTTTGAGTTATTTAAGGATAATCATATTTTAATTTATCTTTTTTATCCATTTTTAATCCACTAGTTCAATTATCATTAGATATCTATTTTTATTTTTTTTTGTGATGTGATGATCTAATGGTGATTAAAATGATGGATTAAAAGTTGGTCAAAAAAGTGAGTTAAATATTATTATTCATTGTTTAAGTTGTAATTATTGATCATTAAATTCTATAAAAATTCATAGGTATCTATAATATTAAATGAAATATGACTTTAATAATTATTAATGCACTTTAACTTTAGATAATGGACAAAAAGAAAATGTTCATAAGTATTATATATTTGTAATTGATAATTTATTTGATGCACACACAAAAAAGTTAAAAATAATTAAATAATAAAATAATTACATTTTAATGTTGTAAAAAATTAAAATATAATTAAACTTAAATTAACATAAAATAATTATTATTTGGTTTCTTAATAAAGAAGATAAAATGTAATTAACATAATATTGTCTGTATTAAAAAGACAAGTAATATTTTATTTTTTGTTAATTAGTTTTTTATGTTTAATTATATAATTTAAGTTTTAATAACATTAAAATATAATTACTTTTTAAATATTTATGTGTGCATCAAATAAATTATCAATTACAAATATAAAATTTTTATGGAAATTTTTATCCTCTATATAAAGTAATCGTGTACTAAAGTCCTGCCTCATTTAATATTACAATTATTTATAAATATTTATAGAATACAATATTCATTAATTACACTTTAAACAGGTTTTAATGACACATTTTTATTTTAGTTAGAGGACAAAATACTAAAAAATATTATATATTTGTAATTAATACTTTATTTGATAAAAATAATTAAAACATAAAAAAATAATCATAATTTAAAGTTGTTAAAAATTTAAATATAATTAAAAAAAACTTAAATTAACAAAAAAAAATATTATTTATTTTGTTAATAAGACAATATTATGCTAATTATTTTTTTATTAAAAATATAAATAATATTTTATTTTCTATTAATTTAATTATTTTTATGTTTAATTATATTTTAAATTTTAATAATATTAAAATATAGTTATTTTATTATTTAATTATTTTTTTTGTGTAGTAAAATAAATTATGAATTAAGATGTATAACATTTATAGACATTTTTTTCATTTAAATAAAGTAAAAATGCACTGATAATTATTAAGGTTAGAATTTATTTAATATTATTGAATGTTACATACTTTTATGTTCATTAATTTACACCTTAAATACTCTCTTACGATACTAGTTAACATGACGCTTATTTTGTTTAAAGAACAAAAATGTTCATAAGTTATAATTGAATTATGATTTTTCATATTTTAATCATTTTTTTTTTAACTTTTTAGATATTTAATCTTTTATTCCTTGATAATTGATATACTTGATCGCTTACTCTCTTTTTTTAACTTTATTTTTTGTAACAAATAAATTATCAATTACAATTTATGAATATTTTTGTCTTTTAAATAAAATAAAACTACATTAATAATAATTAATGTCAAAATTCATAAATATCATTTTTTATTTTGAATTTTTTCAAAGTTCAATGACCATTAATTATTCTTAATCAATGGTTTAATGACACTGATTAACAAAACCTAAACATAATTAAGTTGCTTACTCTTGTTTTCATTGGTTGTTTTAATTTAAGTTTTTTTTACCTTTAATTATATTTTAATGTTTAATAACATTGAAATGAAAGAGAAACGGTTAAAAAGGAAGATAAATGATAAAACAACATTTAAATTATTTAATTATTTTTTAACTTTAAATATTTTTGTCTTTTAAATAAAGTAAAATTGTATTAATGATGATTGAGGTCATAATTTATTTAATGTCACAATTAGCTATGAACTTTTGTAAAATTTAATGTTTATTAATTATTCTTAACCAGTGTCTTGTTCTAGGACACTCTTTATCATGACCCTAATAATAATTAGTAAATATTAAACATATAATAACAATTAAGTATTATGCTAACAAGTGCCATTATAATACTAGTTAAGGTATATTTAATAAACATAAAATTCATTGTTAACTATGATATTAAATGAATTGTTAATGTAGTTTCAATTTATTTAGAGGACAAAATTATCCATAAATATTATAGAGTTGTAACTTATAATTTATTTGATGCATAAAAAAGGGTTACAAAATAATTAAAATAATTTTAATTTAGTTGTAATGTATTTAAATAAAGTTACATTCAAAATATGAACATTATAACACTATTTGATTTAAAGGAATATGAAACAGAATGAAATTTATATATAATAATTTTTATAATGAAAATAACGAATGCAATGTCATATTAAATAATAAAAAAGTCGTTAAATAATTTTATTTTAACAAATTAATTTTATATTCAATTATATACAAAATTATCTCTATTACAAGTTATCATTATTCAATATTTTTCATTTTCTTTTTAATTTATTTTATTATTGGAGGTGATTATGATTATCTTACGGGTAATGATATGTTTGTGAAAATATTTCTACAGTGTTTTACTTTTGATTAAACCCAACATGTTATGATTTTACTACCTAATTCAAAATAAAATAGAAAGTTAAAATGAGGGACGAATAAGAAAGTTAATTATAAAAGTTCACTGATCGATATTACATAACGAAGAGAAACTAAATTTGATTACATTAAATTTATTATTTAATTATTTTAAAGGTATAACTATGTTAAAATTATTTTATTATTTAATTATTTGTTAAAATTTTGTATGCATTAAATAAATTATAAATGATAATAGTAATAATCCATTTAATAGAGAATAAATCTTATAATAAAACCTCACATATAATATAATATAAAGAGCAACGCCATGAAGTATATGTATTAACCATCACAGTTATCCAGAATATAAAGAAAGACTAAGGCACACCAAGATGCCATGAACAAAATATAAAAGGTTCAACAGATGTTCAAAAGCTTGCTCATAGGGAAAGAGATTACAATATAACAAAGGTCCTTCAAACATGATCCCAACATCGGCCCATGATCGACTACACTATAGCATTCCCATCGTCACTGCGATCACCAAGGTTCCCATATTTGCTCACACCAAGGAATTGGTCATCATTGCAAAAAGGAAAAATCACACAAGAAGACAAACACAAGCAAGAAGGGTGAGCTAGAGTAAAAAGGTTTTATCATACAACTAAGCATGCAACTTTAAAAATCAAGAACATATCAATCATCCAAACATGTGATAGCAAACAAGTAAGACTAAGACTCAATCTATTTGGATACATATAATCGGTCGGATTCACTGGATGTTTGCACTTGTGGTGGCCTCTACTGCTCTACAAAGCCATTACCAATGTGTTTCACCCTACCACGCACAAGGTTAGCCTTCAAGCATCTAAGGCCATTATCCTGCCAAAGACTAAGGCCTCCTGCTACTCTCACCACTTGAGTCAGTCCGCTCTACATGAGACTAGCAGACTCTTTAGAGTTTCAGGATGCAATCCTTACCTGAATCCTTACCTAATTATATACACTACGGCACCACCATGAAACCTTACCAAGAGGTTCATAGAATTATGTCCATCACATACGGCACCGTCATGAGATCTCACCAAGAGGTTCATGGAATTACGTCCATCACATCCAACACCACCATGAAATGTCACCAATAGTTTCATGGAATTACGTCAATCTCATACCATAGCCATGTCTCACCAACCAACCATAGATTAATCAAGCATAACAATCTCATGCCAATATCCAACCAATCAACCAATCATGATTCATGCACTTATTCATACCAAACTCATCAATTCGAGTCCCATTATATCATATAGATCATACAAGGCATTATACTTAAACTTTTTAAAACAATAAAGCAACCAATCATTAGAAACATACACTTATCCAACCAACTTTGTCAATCTCGCTCAAGCTAAGGAGCTTTCGCTCAAGCGAGAGGAACCCCTTGCTCAAGCTACCAGCCCTCGCCTGGGCGAGATTGCAAACAGAGATTACTCTCGCTCAGGCGAATGGCCCTCGCTTAGGCGAGCCCTCGAAATAGAGAGGGAGATGGGTTGCAACTGTTCTCGCTCAGGCGAGAGCTCCTCGCTTAAGCGAGAGCTTTACATTTGAGCGACTACCCAGCTCGCCTAGGCGAGTTCAGTAGAACCCACCAGCTCTCACTCGTGCGAAGCCAGATTCAAATCACATCAACAGTAAAAGCAATGTATTTTCACACAACAAACAACATGAATTAAACATCCATAACGTAAAGCAGACCAAGCATGCAAAAATAACTTAAAAACAATGAAACCCTTATTTGCCTTACCTGGACAGAGGCTAGCAAAAGACATAGGCACTCAACAGATGAGAACTACAACTCCAAGAGCATATTCAAGAGCTGGAAATACTGACACCAGATTGAAAATGAGGTTACCAAGATGAACCCTAGTTGGAATCACGAAAATAAAGCTAGAGAAGAGATGGTATGGGTTGAGGATCAACTTATGTGGAATAAAAATGGAGTTTAACTAGCTTGACGAAGAACGGAGCCAAAGCCTAGCAGAGCTTTGTTGGAGAAAAGAGAGAGTGAGAAAGGAATTGTTTTTGCAAAGTGAACAGAATGAAAGGAACACGTGGCTATAAGGGGGGGGGGGTCTTGGGGTACCCTATTGGTTAGCCCTTAGGCCCAAAAGTTAAGGCTAGACCCTTAAACATTAAGAGAAGAACAAATGGGCCTTGCAACAATTGTATAGCCTTTATGAATATTTTTGTCCTCTAAATAAAGTAAATTGCATTAATGATCATTGAAGTTAAAATTGAATTATGAGAATCAATTACTGATTTGGGTCTTGGTGAATGGTTATGAATAAGTAATAAACATCAAACTTTAACTTTATTTAGAGAACAAAAATGTCCAAGTATTATACACATGTAATTGATACTTAACTTTTGTAAAAATATTTTTACTTGATACATTTTAATCTTGTAAAAAAGGATTAAAAAAATATTTTAATTATTAAAAAGAATTTGATCAAAATTGAATCAGAGACCCATAAGTAGGGACTGGGTTGAATCAATGAGACATATATAGGAACTAAATTGAGATCAATACAATGAAATTTGATAGTGACACTAACACGTGACATTGTCCTGCCACCTGACACTAACAATGTCACGTGTCACACCAAGGACATATCATGTGGCATTTTTTTTGCAAAAAGAAAAATTAAAAAATACAAAATTAAAAAAATCACAGATTGACACGTGGCACATCATTAACAATGTTAGTAATTTTTGTCCGAAAGAGACCTAATTGAGACATTTTTTTGAAAGTTGAGATGCAATTGATTTTTTTTAAAGCGGGACCAAATTGACACACATCTACCAAAGTGGGTACCATCCGAGTAATTAAACAAAAAATAGGTTGAAATACTATATCGGTCCCTGTTTTGGTCTAGTTTGTTCAATTTGGTCCATCTCTTTTTTCGCATTCAATTTGGTCTTTATTTTGCTAAATTATGTTCAATTTTGTCATTTTCGTTGACGCCGTTTAAATTGATAACGACAAAGTGTACATGTTGGCACTACTTGCATTACGTAGAGTGTTTTAATTATAATTGTTTATGTTTTGTTCAAATAAATCCCTATTTTAGTTAATATTTGTTTAATTTAGTCTCATCCTCCATTTCATTACTCTCAACCTCCACTTCATCATGACCATCACCATGAACTCCTTCATCACCCCCACTATCTATTTAATGACTCTTCACCAATCACCATCATTGTTGTTGCCACCACCACCACTAATGTTGTTGTCACCACCACCACCACCATAACAACCCAACCCCTAAAATCACCACCACACTAAAATCACCACCACCACTACCACACTAAAACCATATTCACCACCATCATGCTAAAACCCCAACCACCGTGAGTGTTGTTGTTGGTGGATTTAGTGTAACGGTGGTGAATGTGATTTTAGTGTGGTGGTAGGGATGGTTGTGAGTTTAGTTTAGTGGTGGCGGTGGTTTTAGTGTGGTGTTTGTTATGGTTGTGATGGTGGTGGTGGTCGCGACGACAATGGTGGTGGTAGTGGCAATGGTAAAGGGTGTAGTGGTGAATGATCATGAAATAAAAAGTGATGGTGATCAAGTGGAACAGGATTGAACGGGATCAACGAAAAGAACGGGATTGAACATAATTTAGCAAAACAAGGACAAAATTGAATGCGAAAAAAGAGAGAGAGCAAAATGAACAAACTGGACCAAAATAGTATTTAAACCTTTATCAATTATTCTTAACCATTGTCCTGGGACACTCGTTATCATGACCCTAATAATAATTAGCAAATATTAAACATATAATAATAATTATTAAATATTAAACATATAATAATAATAATAAGTACATTATTTTTAGTATACATATCCTTTAAAATATAATTCAACATCCCCCGATTATATTTTCTTACCAATATATTATTTTTTCATATGATAAATATTGAATCATCTAAAGTTGTATTTAGTGACAAATATTGAGCAATAATTTTGGAGAAGACAAAATAATCCATTCAAACTTCATATATTTAATTATTATTAATACAATAAAAATGAGTACATAATTTAATATAACGATAAATATAAAAGAAATCACATAATATTCTTGAATTAAACAAGAATTGAATAAGAACTAAAATTTTCAGCTATTTCTTTTTCAAGTACTAGTATCATGATTTATACTATTTCCTCTAATTGAACAATTTGATCATTATTATTATGCTTCAAGATATGTGAAGAAGTTGAATTTGTTTGTTTTCATCTTTACGACCTTTTATCATATTTATAAAGTAATATTTTCTTTTATTCTTTATCAATATACTTTTTTGTGTATAAAATCAAAGTTTAAGAATAAAAAACTATTTATAAAAATCTAATTAAAAAATCAAGAGACTTAATTATTAAAAAAATCTATAATGATCAAGCGACAAGTAAAAACTGGTTATGAAAAAATACACGATACATGAATTTTCCTTCTATGTTCATAAAAAATGACAAAAGGCAATGAATTAAAAAATGCTTATTATAAAATTAATGTTCCTAGGGAAACAATAACAAGATGTCAGGGAACACAAATCACAAATCACATCTTGTCTATTGACTTCTCGAACTAGTTGTTCCTTGGCTTGGATGTGTCTTCTCTTAACGTTGGCGGTTCGGACCCTTAAGGGGTTATCTGTGGAAAGGGTTCCGACGATCAAGTCAGCAAAGGCTCTCAAAAGTCAAATATCATATTAGTGAATTAATGAGAGTGTACCTCTTAATTGTTGGGGTCCACATGTATTATTATAGAGTCATTAATTATGTTTGCCCCTTCTTATGGGCTGGGTCCCCTTAGTTGCGTTGGGCCAATATTCAGATTCTGGATGGGCCTGGGCCAAGCCCAAGTCCTGTGTTAGCGAGTTGACACTAGAGGCCTTGCTGTAATTTTTCCAAGTTTGGGATTAACGGTTCTTTCATATGTGTTGTTCTTTGGAGTAGGGGGCCTAAGCCGCCATGTGTGCTGTCTTGTTTAATTGACCATCTTTTTACCATTGAGCTAGACATAGACGGTTTAGGCCGGATAATTACTCAGAATCGCCTACGTCTAGTACAATTAATATTTTATTATCAAGTGAGATAAGAGACAAATATTTTTTTCTTTTTCACAATGGAAAAGAACATATGAAAAATGACAGAAAACATAATGAAGTAATATTCATAAGTAACTCAAAAAATAACAAACAATAAATACAAAATTTTTTAATAAATTTTTTATTTTTTAGTATATTTAATATTATATTTTATTATTTATTAACATTAAATATTATATTTATAAAAAAACTAAAATCTATCTGATTTAATTTTTATTAATTTTTAATATATATTTCGTACAGTTTAATATTCTTAAAGAATTTGGGGATCATGTGTTTATTAAATAATAGAATGATTTATACGAAGATATAATATTTTTTTCAATTAATAAACTTAAGCAATTGGTATGTGACATAAAGATACTATTTTTTTTTATAATGATATTTTTACAATTGTTTTATTTAATTTTAATTCACTACTTTAATTATTATTTGATTATTACATCACATAACAAATCAAAATAAATAACCGAAGAGAAATTTGAATTTGGAATTAAAAGTGAGTCAAAGGTCATTATCTTATTTTTTTCAAGTGGTTAAAATGAAGAAATATTAAATAAGTTATATTTGCTTAGTGTCATAAATATTTTTAATGTTTTTTTTTTCATCTTTTAGTATTGGTCTTAAGTATTAATAAATTCAATAATTAAAACGGATTAAGATTTATTACTCTGACTTTCTGAAACTTGAATTTGTTAGTTTATTCAAAAGCATTCTTCTTTAGAATAGGTCATGCTGATCAATGTCTCATGACATTTGATAATTAATAAATATTAAATTTTATAAAAGTTTATAATTAACTTTGACACTAAATAAATTTTGACTTTAATAATGGTTAATATAATTTTATTTTATTTAGAAGATAAAAATGTCAATAAATATTATATAATAACTTATTTGATATATATAATAAAATTAAAAATTAATTAAATAATAAAATAATTTTAACATTGTTGTATTGTTTATTTTTTTAACTCTTTCTCTATAATTAAATATAAAAAAGTAAAACCTTAAATTAATAAAGAAAACAACAAACGAAAACTTTACAAAAAAATAAAAATAAAAATAATAATCATTTATTATATTTATACCTTGATTAATTAAATTAATTATTTTAATTAATAAAATTAATTATTCTAAATTTTAACGTAAAGGTAATGAAAATCAAAGATAGCAAATTATATCTTAAGAGCACCTGTTAATAGGGATGGCAACAGGTTGGGGCGGGTATGGGTTTCGCTATCCCATACCCATTCCCGTAAAAAAAATTCATCCTCATCCCCATCCCCATACCCAAACCCAACGGGTATTAAACTTTTGACCCATCCCCATCCTCACCGGGTAACGGGTATAATCTCGTACCCATACCCATACCCATTTTCTTACTACTTCAATATTAATTTTAATTAATTTTTATAAAATAATAAAATTTTTATGATAAAGGAAACATAATATTATCAAATATTCAATATTAGAATGATGATTGTTTCTTCCATATCAAATACTTTAAAATAAATTGTAATTGTTTACATTTTATATAATAATACCAAATAAAATTTCATGAGAACTAAAACAATTATTAAATTTGCAAATATTAATGAAACATAATTGATAAACTTTAAAAATATTTTTTAAAAAATATAAAAGAAAAACAAATATTCAAATTAAAATATATTTTAAATGTTTGTTTACTTCAATCTTTTAAATTCTAATAAATCTTTTTTTATGCACTAATAAAAGTTATAATACATCATTTGATCAAAATGATATAATTGATATTTTAAATGTTTGTTTACTTCAATCTTTTAAATTCTAATAAATATTTTTTTTATACACTAATAAAAGTTATAATACATCATTTGATCAAAATGATACAAAGAACAAATAA
The DNA here is from genome assembly GCF_037176805.1 of Vigna unguiculata. NCBI lineage: Eukaryota > Viridiplantae > Streptophyta > Magnoliopsida > Fabales > Fabaceae > Vigna > Vigna unguiculata. The sequence continues at coordinate 9,942,156 of NC_140798.1, read as the reverse complement.
TAATCATAATAAAAGTTTAAAATAAATTATAATTGTTTACATTTTAGATTATAATACCAAATAAAGTTTCATGAGAACCAACACATTTATTAAATTTACAAACATTAATGAAACCTAGTTGATAATATTTAAAAATATTTTTTAAAAAGTATAAGCGAAAAACAAATATTCAAATTAAAATATATTTTAAATGTTTGTTTACTTCAATCTTTTAAATTCTAATGAATATCTTTTTTATATACTAATAAAAGTTATAATACATCATTTGATCAAAATGATACAAAAAACAAATAATAATCATAATAAAAGTTTAAAATAAATTATAATTATTTACATTTTAGATTATAATACCAAATAAAATTTCATGAGAACCAACACATTTATTAAATTTGCAAACATTAATGAAACCTAGTTGATGAAATTTAAAAATACTTTTAAAAAAATATAAAAGGAAACAAATATTCAAATTAAAATATATTTTAAATGTTTGTTTACTTTAATATTTTAAATTCTAATGAATCTCTTTTTTATATACTAATAAAAGTCATAATACATTACTTAATCAAAATGATACAAAGAACAAATAATAATCATAATAATAAAATTTTAACATAGATCTTATATCTTTTTAACTTCAATTATGTTGGATGGTGATAAAAAAATATTAATGACAATTACATTAAATTTTTATATTGTAGTAAATAAAAGTTATTTATATAATTATAGTGAAAAAATTACAGTATGATTGATAATGAGTTAAAAAATAAAAAAATAATTAAATAAAATATATCGAAATAGTATTATACGTAATGAAAATAAACAAGAAATAAAAATATTAAAAAATTAACAAATGTTTACAAACAATTTGAGAGACTATTAAAAGAAATCGCACAAAAGAAAACAAATGTATAATTAAGAGTATGATAAGTTGAAAAATATCTTAGAGATCTAAGAAAACTTTTCAAATATCAACATATATATTCAGTAGTTGAGAAATAATAAAAAATGTTTTAGTGAAATAAAAAAGTTATTGAAATGAATCAAAAACTAATAATAAGAATAATAAGTAAATGATTTTTTTTATATTACCTAGTAAACGAAATGTTTGTGCTATTAAATACTTAAATTGAGAGTATTAAACATTTTCATGTGAAAGAAAAATATACATTAAATAAAAATATTAAAAAATAATAGAAATATTCAAATGTGAGACATAAATTTTGTTAAATAACATACATATTTTGAACATAATTACATAAAGATTATGATAAGATGAAAAATATAATTGAAATGCAAATGAGTTTCATGACAAACCAAATAATTAGAATAAATAAAAATAATATATATATATATATATATATATATATATATATATATATGTGGTTATTTAATTAATTAGGAATATTCTAATAATTTAAACGGGGACGGGTAATATGGCGGGGATATGTACATCCCCATACCCAATTGAAAAAGTCGGGGATTTTCCATACCCATACCCATACCCATACCCATACCCAGTCAATGCGGGGATTCCCCGTCAAAACGGAAACGGATTCGAGCAATACCCACGTGGACAGATTTATTTACCATCTCTACCTGTTAACATTCCTATTCAAAATAGACATTTATTAAGAAAAACTTTATTTGGTATCTTATTCTACCTAAAAATGTGTACGATAAATACTGATATCATAATAGGAGAAACACATGACTTATGTATAAGGATGTGTATCAATTTTTTTCCATGATAAAAAGCAGAAACATTATTACAGAAATTAATTATTACGAGTTATTAAAATGAAAAACATCGCTAACACTTATTATGATTAAAAAAATTATTCATATTTAAAATAGCGTTTATTATAAATAAAAAGTTATTATTAATTTATGAAGTAAACATTAATTAGAGCTATTCAAAATTTAATATCTAAATTAATCTCTAATAAATATTTTTAATTATTAATGAAATGTGTTATGTGTATGTGAGTTAACTTTTTTGTAATAATTAACAATAATAAAATTATTATCGTAGTTGTTATTATTATAATTATGAGATTAAATATAAATAAATTATATATTTTTATTGCAAATAAATAGCTTTTATTTATTTTATAGGTAATTTTATGATTAAAAAATGGTTAAGTTTAAAAAAACAGTCTAAATGAAAAATAAATTTTAAAAATAGAAAAGTTAAGAAAAGAATTATTTTAATTTAAAAATTATTTAAAAGATAAATTTAGAAAACAAGTGTGAATACAAAAGAAATAATTCCTTTGTATATAAGTATAAATAATATAAATTATTTTAAATATCAAAAAATTTTAATTTATAAAATAATATCTAAATTAATCAATATAATAATTAAGGACTCTCAAATATAAGGTTTATGGAGTGATCTTAACATAGTAACTTATTATTTATTCAAGTACAAAGGGACAAAGTGTCTCATTTATACTAGAGAGCAACTCCTACAATGAAAACCAAGTCCAAGACTAAATGAAATGCAAATGCAAAGTGGTTATGTGAAACACATGTGTCTAGATCTAGATTTAGATCTAAGATCCATACAAAGTAGATCACATGTCATGTGACATGTCACACTTTCCTTATTTAACACCTGTGCTAAATGTGGAACTCATGGCTAAGGTTAGATGCAAACTTAGTCAAGACTTTTGTAATTGGGCTTGAATGGACCCAATTGCAAAAGTTAGATGAATTATGACCCAAAACAACTTCTAGTAATTTTAGAATTTATTTTCAAAGCATGGCCTAAACAATTGACTCAAAAAAAAAAAATTCTATCAATGGACTTTTAGGAAGCTTGATGTCTTCCTTGGCCCATAGGAGACACATTTGGAGTCCTTTAGGCCTATTGTGGTCTTGAAGCTATTAGACCCATGAGAGAAACATATTGATTGGCCTTTGATTGGGCCCAGGGCTAGGCCCAAGTCATCACTAAGCATGTGGAGTTGATTCTGTTGTAATTTTCTTAATTGGATTATGAGGTTAGATGAAATAAATTTGTTTGTTCGTTTTAATTTTTGTTGTGATTTATTTGTATCTGTCTTTTGTCTCTTAATAAGTAAAAGTGATGATTTTTATATTGTAGAAAGTTAGCACAATATTAAATCTACATATGATAACAATCATATGAGTCAAAGGATTTTTAATTTTCGTTGAGAAGTTACTTTGATTAAAGTTAAAAACTTTCATATGATTGAATGAATGTTTGACAATAATTAAGAATTTACTTTGACTAAAGGGGAAAACTTTAATTATAATTAATCAAGAAGATACTTTAGTTAATTAACTTTTTCTATATATAAGAGGTAAAAAGAATAGACAAGGTTAAACGTAGTAATATTTAATTGAGAAGTTATTTTTGTTAAAATTGTTATGATTAATCTAAAAATGTATTGTTTTTTATTGAGAAGACACTTTGGTTAAAAATGGGGACACCAAAGAATTAATTGAGAAGTTATATTGATTAATTTGAAATCTTAAACAAGAAATCAATAACAATTATACTTAGAAAACTAGTGAAGAATTATTTTTTGAAAAAAAGGAGTGGAGTCAACCTATTTTCTTTATTATTGTTTTAATCCCTTTTTATCTTTTTCAAATTTTATTTCTTTCTTTCATTTAAATTTTGTTATTTAATCATTTCTTTATTTTATTTATCTTTATCTTGTTTTATTATTTTGTTTTATTTGACTAACTCTTTCGTATATATTCTATAAGAACTAATTTGTTAGAAATCAATTATGTGTTTGTTGGGGGATGACTTTGGGTTACTTACCTATAATAATCTCTTTGACTATTTCTTAACAACATTGAAGTTGTTATAAGTAATATTAATTTGAACGCTTTCAACGACACTTATCAAATTTAGCATCGTTGCCGGGGAATACAATTAATATTTTTTATATTTTGATTCTTATTTAAATTTATTTCAGTTAGAAAATTATTTTTTGTTATTTCATTTTATTTGTTTAATGGATATACATTTAATTTAGTTTGTGTTTTTGTAGTTTATAGTTATTTTAAATTTGCAATTGTTAGAAAAAATTTTGTTTTGGTTTTTATCAAGGACTTCTTAAGAAATTTTTTAGACTAGTTAAGGAATACTCTGGATAGGAAAGACTTGGTATTTAAGTTGTCCGTTGTGATGCACATCTCTTTCCTAGGAATGAACCTAACAACCTCTAAACTTATTTCTTTCTCGAAATCGTTTTCCAAAACAAGAACAAACAGAAAATAGAGAGATAATATTTAGTGAACTACATAATGCATGACTCGAGCCAACCTAGGTGAATTTTATCAAATTGACTCAAAAATAAAACAAAACTTGCACAAAATGTACAAATGATTGCAATTTGGGTATTCTACTAAGGGAGCATCTTCATTAGCTGAAACCACCAATGAACCATACTACCTTCATCACCCTTATTCATAAACTTGTCTTTCGATCCTTCCCCTTCTTTTGACCTAGACCCAAACAACATGCATCAAAGAACCACCAGATACTTAGCCACCTCCAGTAATACCACCATAAACCCAAACAACATACAATACCCAAATAAAGAGTGTGAGCTAAAATCTAACCTACTCAATTCCTTACCAAAATTCCATGGGCTAGAAGGTGGAAACCCACAGAAGCACTTAGAATTCCATATGTTGTGTGAAACATTAGATGTCCTAGGACCCCATTATAAAACCTAAAAATGATAGGTTTCCCTTTTATCCTGCATGATGCAGCTAAAGATTTGTGGTACTACCTCTCAACAAGAATCACCAACTAGGAAACTATGGAAAGATTTTTCCTTGAGAAATATTTCCCTACATCCTGAGTGGGTACTATTCGTAAGGAGCTCATTAAAATAAGCAATAAGATAGAGAAACCATTAGCGAGTATTGAAAGAGATTCAATAAACTCTTAGCATCTCTTCCTCAAAATCAAATACCAGAATATCTCCTCATTTAATACTTTTTTTAGGGGTTGAATTCGTCAGACAAAGAATGGGCAGATACTGCAAGTGGAGGGTTTTTCTTGGTTAAATTGCCACAAGATGCTAAAGAACCAATAGAACACAAGGCATCAAAAGTCATCAATTTGATACAAGAGGGAATTCAACGACCTATTTGAGGGGAGTCCATGAAATGGAGACTTGTGTAGCCAATCGCAATAGGATAGATGGAAGAATAGATGGGTTGGAGAGAAAGATAGATGAACTTGTAAACTTGTTCAAGACTTCGACTCTACATGTTACAAGGGTGTGTGGAACTTGTGCTTCAACAAACCATTCTATTGATGGATGCCCAGCTTTGATAGAAACCATTATGGAGAAGCCATCTGAAGCTTTTGTTGCCAAAATGTTTGAAGGTAATAGGCCATATCAGAATAACTAGAATCTTTCATCCAATATGTATGATCCGAGTTTGAGAAATCATCTAAATTTGAGGTGTGGAAATCAGTAGTCATATCAACAAAATCAGCAACACCAACAATCCTATGTCCCACCTCAACAGAGGCAACAACCTCAATCAATTGTAGTATCTAATGACCTAATTATGGAAATAATGATGAAAATGATGGTTGGGATGATGAAAACAAATTTGGAAAAATCAGCAACAGATAGAAGTCGAGATAGTTGATGGAATCCACTAATTCTACAAATCAAAATACATATAATCAAATTGGGAATTTGGCTTACGATTTTAATCATTTTTAGGCCAATGGATCAAGCTAGTTTCCTGCACAAATTACAATCAACTTGCGCAATGTAAATGTTATTACTTTGAGATTGGAAAATCAAGTGCATGGTCCTAAGAAGACCTACAAGCATGAAAAAGGAAGAAGAGGTAATTGCACTTGTTGGAAGTGGATGATTAGGTGAAGCAACACAAGTAACATCTGAGATGCCTAAACCCAATGATGACTCCAGGTTAGTATCCTCTAACTTTCTTCTTCTAAAAATTCTTCTTCTTATTCTCCTCCTTGTCCCTATCTAAATCGATTGAGACCTACAAATAAGAAAATGGAGGAGTTGGACAACAAAATTTTGGACACTTTCGAAAGGTGGAGATAAACATTACTTTATTGAATGTTGTGATAAAATTCTCAAATATGCCAAGTTTTTGAATGAAATTTGCTCACATAAAAGGAAATATTAATAATAATGAGTTTATGAACTTGAGGAGAAATGTGTCCAGCTTAGTTAAGAAGCTTGTCGCCAACTGCCACAAAAGTGTAAGTTTTCAATTCTCTTTCTCTATGTCGGACTTAGAAGCTTTTATTAATGTAATGCCTTTGTTAGTTTTCACTTCTCTTCCTTTAGTACCTTTTAATACTACTAGTGTGGTCATTCAACTAGCCAACCATAACATAGTTAACCATACATGTGTACTTGAGGATGTGCTTGTATGTGTGGAAAGGATGATTTTTCCTGCAATTTATTACATCATGGACATTAATGATTATGATGGCATGAGTTTGACTATAATTATCTTGGGAAGGCCTTTATGATGACAACACGTACCGAGATAGATGTGCACACATGATCGTTGACCATGGAGATTGGAAATGAAAAGGTGTAGTTTAATGTGTTAGAACCTATGAAACATCCGAGTCAAGACCCTCTTTGTTTTAGAAAAAAAATGTCTAAGAAACAAAAAAAAATTGTTTACTATATCACTCAGTAGACCAATGCAAAACAAAGAGTGGTATTCAATCGGGTGCTTCATAACTTCCAACACATTAAACTGCATCATTTGATCTCCGATCTCCATAGTCAATGATCATGCGTGCACATATATCTTTGTTACATTGTGATCATAAATGATCTTCCCAAGATAATTATAGTCAAACTCATGCCATCATAATCCTTAATGTCCAAGATGTAACCAGTTGTAGGAAAAATCAACTTGTCCACACAAATAAGCAAATCCTCAAGCATGCATGCATGGTTAAATATGCTATGGTTGGCCAGTTGAATGACCACGTCAGTAGTATTAAGAGGTACTAAAGAAAGATAAGACATTACGTTGATAGAACCTCCTAAGTATAACATAGCAATGTCAAACTTAATACTTTCTTTCATATAAGGAACATAAAACATATCTGGATTCTTACACTTTTGTGGCAATTTGACTACAGGCTTCTTTATTAAGTTAGACATGTTTCTCCCCATCTTCACAATCTCATTATTCTTAATATCCCTTTTATGTATGCAAAGTTTTTTAAAAAACTTGGAATATTTGGGAATTTATCTCACAACATCCAATAAAGGAATGTTTATCTCCACCTTTTTAAAAGTGTCTACAATTTTGTTGTCCAACTCTTCCATTTTCTTATTTTAAGGTCTCAATCGATTTGGATAGGGAGAAGGAGATGAATAAGAAGAAGAACTTTTAGAAGAAAAAAGTTAGACGATACTAACATGGAATCATCACTAGATTTAGGCATCTTAGATGTTACTTCTTTTGCTTCACATGATCCTCCACTTCAATGTAGCTGCCTCTTCTTTTTCTTCACCCTTTTAGGTATCCTTAGGGCAATGTATTTGATTTTTCGATCTCAATGTAAGAACGCTTACATTGCAAAGGTTAATCACAAGTTGTGTAGGGAACTGGCTTGATCCTTTGGCTTTAAATTGGTTAAAATCAGAAGCTAATTGCCCAATTTGATTCAGCGTACTTTGATTTATGGCATTAGTGGATTCCATCAATTGTTTCATTTCATTTATCTATTGTTGATTTTTCCTAATTTTCTTTCATCATCCCAACTATCATTTTCATCATTATTTCCATAGTTGGGTTACTAGATCTTGCAACTGGTTGAGGTTATTGTGTTCATTAAGGTGGGACATAGGGTTATTGATGGTACTGATTTTTGTTGTTGCGACTAGTAATTTTCCCACCTTAGATTTGAATGATTTCTTAAACTCGAATAAAACCTATTTGAGTAAAGATGATAGTTATTTTGAGAAGATATATTACCTCCAAACATGTTGGGAGCAAAGCCTTGAGATGGCTCCTCCATAATGGTTTCGATCAAGGTGGAGCGTGCATAAATATAATGGTTTGTTCAAGCAAAAATTCCACACATCCTCGCAACATGTGGAGTCAAAGTCTTGGAACAAGTTTACAAATTCATCTATCTTTATCCCCATCCCATATATTCTTTTGTCTATCCTCTTGCCATTGTCTACTCAAGTCTCCATTTCATGGACTCCCCTTAATGAGGTTACTAAATTCCATCTTGTATCAAATTGGTGACTATTTGATGCCTTGCATTCTATTAGTTCTTTAGCATCTTGTGGCAATTTATCCAAGAAAGATCATCCACTTGAAGCATTCATCCATTGCTTGTTTGACAAATTCAACCCCTCGTAAAAGTATTGAATGAGGAGATATTATAGTATTGATGTTGAGGATAAGATGCACAAAGTTTATGGAATCTCTCACAATACTCACTAAGGGTTTCTCTATCTTGTTGCTTAATTCCAATAAGCTCCTTACGAATAACAACCACTCGAGATGTAAAGAGATATTTCTCTAGGATTTCTATAGTTTCCTAGTTGGTGATTCTTGTTGAGAAGTAGTACCACCAATTTTTAGATTCATCATGGAAGATAAAAGAGGGTCTTGGGACATCTAATGTTTTCACACAACATATGGAATTCTCTCAAGTGTTTATGTGGCTTTTCACCTACTAACCCATGGAATTTTTGTAAGGAGTTAAGTAGGTCAGGTTTTAGCTCACACTTCTCATTTAGGTATTGTATGTTTATGTTTATGATGGTATTATTGGAGGTGGATAACTTTCTGATGGTTCTCTAATCCATGGTATTTGAGTCTAGGTTAGTGGAATGGGAAGGATTGGAAGATATGTTTATGATTGGAGGTGATAAAGGTTGAATGGTTTTAGTGGTGGTCTGACCTAATGAAGATGCTTATTCAATGACACCCAAATTGCAATCTTCAATGCAATTTATGCAAGTTTCGTTCAATCTGGGTCAATTTGATTAAATTCACCCATATTGGCTCGAGTCATGCACTACGTAGTTTAGTGAATACTTTTTCAATTTTTTTTTTCTTCTTCTTATTATTTTGGAAAACGATTTCTAGAAAGAAATAGTTTAAGAGGCTGTTGTGTTAAGTTCCAAGAAAGAGAGGTGCATCACAATAGACAACTTAAGTACCAAGTCTTTCCTTGCCAGAGTATTCCCCAACTAGTCTAAACAATTTCTCAAAGAAGTTCTTGATAAAAACTAAAACAAAAAATTTGCTAGTAATTGCAAATTTAAAATAACTATAGGTTAAAAAAACATAAGGGAATATAATACAAAGAAATTTCATGAAGGAGACAAGAAAAGCATGAAAAAGTGAAGAAGTTGGGCTAAGCAAAAACTGAATTTGGCTAAGGAAGGAAAATGGAACTAACAAAAAAAATTGGACCTTGCGGTTCTCTCTATATTTTTCCATAAAAGGGTTTTGATAATTCAATAATCTTTATGAGAAAAGATAATTTAGACAATTATATCTTTATATATTTATTTTATATTTAAATAATTATCTTATTTAATTATATCAAAAAAATATCAAAATATAGTAAGTACCAAATCTTTCTAAATCTAGGAGGATCTTCTTAAATATTTTTATATCTCCACAACAACCAAATATATCTATAAGATTTTGGATTTATTTAGAAGATAATTGGAAGATATTGTCTTATAAAAAAGAAGATTACAACAACAAAAAAGGCAAAAAAGAAAAAGGCCTAGCCCAATTTCTATATAAAAAGACTTTGGAAAACAAGCAAAGGGAGCCTAGGAACCTTTTAGGGGCCCTAATTTCGACATCTCCATCATATTTCACATCCTTCTCTCTCCTTTCTTCTAATTTTATGTTACTTTTATCATCCATGGAGTGCTAAGTCTCTGGAGTTGATTTTACTATAATTTCTTAACTGGATTACGAGTTTAGATGGAATAAAGTTGTTTGTTCTTTTGGTTCTTGTTGTGATTTATTTTTATCTACTTATTTTATCTCTTAATCAAGTAAAATTAATGATTTTTACATTGTAGCAAGTTAACACTATGTTAAATCTACATAGGATAACAATCATATGAGTCAAATGGTTTTTAATTTAAATTGAGAAGTTACTTTGATTAAAGTTAGAATCTTTCATATGATTGAATGAGTTTTTGATACTAATTGAGAAGTAACTTTGGCTAAAGTTAAAAACTTTAATTAGAATTAATCAAGAACTTACTTTGGTTAATTAACTTTCTACTAGATATATAAGTTAAAAGAATATACTTGATTAAGCATAGTCATATTTAATTGTGAAGTTACTTTGGTTAAATTTGACATAATTAATCTAAAAGGTTGTTGCTTTTGATTGAGAAGTAACACTGGTTAAAAGTGACGTCGCCAACAATTTAATTGAGAATTTACATTGATTAATTTGAAATCTTGGACAAGAAATCAATAATAATAATAATCTTTAGAAAACTAGTGATGAATCTTAAGTTGAAAAAAAATAGTGGAATCAACCTATTTTCCTTATCATTGTTTTAATCCCTTTTATCTTTTTCAAATTTTATCTCTTTCTTTAATTTAATATTGTTTATTTATTTTATTTATCTTTATCTTCTTTTATTATTTTTATTTTATTTAACTATCCCTTTTGTATAGATTCTATAAGAACTAATTTGTTAGAAATCAATTTTTTGTTCGTTGGGAGGCGAATTTGAGTCGAGCATAGTTGTGGTTGAGACCAAAATCTATCGTTGTCATGTGATAGGTGAAAGAACATATGAGTCTAGTCTTTTCATAGGCACCTTCGGAAAGTAGATTCATATGCCATGCATTCTATATTATAACATGTTATCATGTTGCATGAAAAGATTAAGTGTTAAATGGTTATGCATAGCAACATAAATGGTGCTACTAACGAACCTTTTTGTAAGGAATTTTGTACCTAGATTCAAAAGAAATTTGAAATAAACATAATGGAAGAACTTATATTCTTTCTAAGTTTTCAAATGAAATAAGTCAATTGTCTAATATACATACATCAAACAAAGTATGTTAAAGAGCTTCTATAGAAGTTCAAGGTAGACGACGCGAAATGATGAACACTCATGTTCATCCACAACATCTCTAGGTCTTGAGAAGGAATCAAACCTCGTAAACAACATCTATATTCAGATGATTGATTCATTATTATATCTAACAACGTCTAGACTAGGTACCATGTTCAACATCTTCCTTTGTGCTCTTTTTCAATCAAATCCAAAGGAAGTACACCTTACTGAAATCAAGCATAAAGTTTATTACTTAAAATGTACTACTAATCTTGGTATATACTTTGAGTGATGAGATAATTTTAAATTGCAAGGATGGTATGATGTTTTTTATGCTAGATACAAAATTGAAAGAGAGAAGAATAACATATGATGCCACTTTATGGGAGAAAATCTATTACTTTTGATGAGTGAGAAGTAAAGAATCATAATACTTTCTACAATTGAGGTAATATATATATATATATATATATATATATATATATATATATATATATTAAATGCTAGTTATTGCTCACAATTGCAATAATAAAGGACCAATTAGAGGAATATTACAATATCTATGAAAGTAACTTTTTTTATCTTTTGTGACAATAGTGTAGCCACTAGTATGTATAAGAATAATATTGTATTATAAGCCTTATGACATTGAAATTAAACATCACTTCATTAAGGATCATGTTCACAAAGGGATTGTGGATTTATAGTTTGTATTCATAGGCAATCAACTAAATGATACATTTATAAAATCCTTTATTGAAGTAATGTTAAATCATTTACGAACCACATTGGACATGGCATTTATTGAAGAGTGATTAATCAAAGTGTGCTAAGCATTAAATGCATGCATATTCTATCACATGTGTTAATATTGGACATGACATTTATTGAAGAGTGATTAACCAAAGTGTGCTAAGCATTAAGTGCATGCATTAGATAGTCAAGTAATGTAATTTTAATTTTGATTTCGATTTCAGTTTCAATTCCAAGTAGGGATGGCTACGGGGCGGGGCGGGGACGGGTTTCGCTATCCCATACCCATCCCCGTAAAAAAAAAATTCATCCTCATTCCCATACCCAAATCCAACGGGTATCAAACTTTTTCCCATCCCCATCCCCACCGGGTAACGAGTATAATCTCGTACCCATACCCGTACTCCCGTTTTCTTACTACTTTAATATTAATTTAATTAATTTTTATAAAATAATAAAAAATTATGGTAAAGAAAACATAATATTATCAAATATTCAATATTAGGAGGATAATTGTTTCTTCGATATCAAATACTTTGAAATAAATTATAATTGTTTACATTTTAGATTAGAATACCAAATAAAATTTCATGAGAACCAAAACATTTATTAAATTTGCAAACATTAATGAAACCTAGTTGATAAAATTTAAAAATATTTAAAAAAAAATATAAAAGGAAAAAAAATTCAAATTAAAATATATTTTAAATGTTTGTTTACTTCAATTTTTTAAATTATAATGAATCTCTTTTTTATTCACTAATAAAAGTTATAATACATCACTTGATCAAAATAACGCAAAGAACAAATAATAAAATTTTAACATAGATCTTTTATCTTTTAAACTCCAATATATGTTAGATGGTGATAAAAAATTATTCATAGCAATTACATTAAATTTGTATATTGTAGTAAATAAAAATTATAGTGAAAAAAAATTAAAGTATGATTGTAATGAGTTAGAAAATAAAAAATAATTACATAAAATATATCGAAATAGTATTCTACATGATGAAAATAAACAAAAAATAAAAATATTAAAAATTAACAAATGCGTGTCTTATAAACAATTTGGAGACTATTAAAAAGAATCACACAAAGAAAAATAAATGTATAATTAAGAGTATGATATGATGAAAAATATCTTAGAGATCTAAGAAAAATTTTCAAATATCAACATATATACTCAATGGTTGAGAAATAACAAAAATTATTTTAGCAAAACAAAAATGTTCTTCGAATGGAACAAAAATTAATAATAATAAGTAATTTTTTTTTATATTACCTAGTAAATGAAAGATTTATGCTATTAAACACTTAAATTGAGAGTATTAAACATTCTCATGTGAAAGAAAAATATACATAAATAAAATATTAAAAAATAATAGAAATATTCAAATGTTAGAAATACAATTTTTTTAATTGACATACATCATTTTAACATAATTACATAAAGGTTATGATAAGATAAAAAATATATTGGAGATGCAAATGAGTTTTATAACAAACCAAATAATTAAAAAAAATAAAAAATAGAAAGTATATATATATATATAATAATTTAAACGAGGATAAAGATATGACGGGAACATGTATTATGGTGGGGATATGTACATTCCCATACCCAATTGAAAAAATTGGGGATTCCCCATATCCATACCCATACCTAGTCAATGCGGGAATTCTCCATCAAAACGGGGACGAGTTCGGGCAATACCTACGGGACGAGTTTATTTGTCATCTCTAATTCCAAGGGATTGATGAAAGGCTTGATTGGAATGAATTCAAACAAAGAAAAAAAAATGCAACACTGACCATCTAACAAAATACTTATATAATTTATAGTTGCAAGAGAAGTACACAAGAGCTATACAAATTTCTAGTATTCATAAGTTGTTAAGTGTTTTAAGTGGGAGAGTTATAATCCTTTGTATTTTCCATATCGCGAAGTAAGTTTGTGAGCTTAAATTGGTGTCTCTTTGAGTGTTATTTTTCCACTTGTTAGGAGATCTTTGTTGAAAAGGGGATCTTATCACCCTACTCATGTGTTATGATGCCCAATTCAAGAGTAATGTGTCTTAGTTTTGCCACTAGTAGTTGTTTAGAATCATTGTAAACCAAGCTTAAAACTCTTTAAATAAACCAATCTAACTATTTTAAGCATTAACGTAATTGATTAGGACAAGTCTAAAGTAAGAAAAGCTTTTCTATAACTTAATAATTTATTAGCTTACTTATCTAATTGATTTAGCTGTTCATTGGAGTCACTCGACTCAAAATTTGATTCTCGATAATCAATTAGATTACTTTTCTAATAAATTAATCTTAGCAGCAATGTTGCCTTTTAAACCAACCTTAATTCACAATTTCAAACACGATTATTTTTTAAGTTTGAGGCAATTGAGATATTGAAAAAGAAGAATTCTTGAATTCTTGGATATCACACTACTGAGTTTTCAAACGTTCTTCAAGAAGTCTCTAAGATGGATGTGATTTTGAGAGTTTTGGCTTGGCACTAGGAGTGAGTATTGAAATGGGTAATATGCCAAGAAGGGGGGGTTGAATTGGCTAATTAAAAACTTTGATTAATTTTGAAAGCTTAAAACACCTTTGACTTGAATCAAATAAACCACGAAATGAGGATGCAATAACTACTGGACTGAACACTTTTAATCGATCAAAAATAGGGAAATTGGCTAATTTGATTAAACAATTAACAGTACAGTGCAAATCAACAGACCAAAAGATTAAATCAGTCGACTAAAATACTAGGAATTTTGCAGAAATTCGAATTTGCAGTTTAAACCAAAAACAACATAAAAGAGTTATCAAGATTTATTCAAATGATTAATACAAATATGAGGAAAGCCTCAGAACACACAAGAACAGTTAAAAAATGGTTCAATTCAAATTTCTTGAAACTTTAAAGCACAAATCAAAAGAGAACAGTTAGAGACAAGCACAAGAACACAAGGTTTTTATACTAGTTCAATCAAATCTGAGCTACATCCAGTTTGTTAAGAAAATCCAAACCTAACTTACACTATTTTAAAAGATTTAAATAATCCACAAGATTAGACTTTCAAAATATGCAAAAATACAACCCAAGATTCTTGAATCGCATAAGAATTTATACAAGCACAACAAGACCACCCTTGCAAAATACAACCCAAGATTCTTGATTTTTCATTCAATTTTTTTATTTCACTTAACTTAAGTGAAATCAGTCGATTAAAAAATAAATCAACTGATTAAATAAGTAACAAATAAAATTACTACAACAAACCATTTAACCTGTTAAAAACCAATTTAACAGGTTAAGAGACACCAACCAGACCCTATACATCTATACAATGCGAAATGGTCTACACTATGAGCACCAATCTTCAAGCTTTGTGTTATTCATGTGAGACTCAAATTTAGCACACACTCCAAGCTTGATCAACATTTGAATCATCAAGTCTTCACACCTTCATCAATTTAATCATGGCTTCAACCCATTCCCAGCTTGATCAACATTTGAATCATCAAGTCTTCACACCTTCATCAATTTAATCATGGCTTCAACCCATTCCAATGCAATGGCTTCATATATCTTCAACAAATCTTCAAACACCAAATCATCAAAACCATTTGTGCTAACACTAGGGATTGATTGTAATTTATGCACACAAAGATGTATTCGTTTATTTTATTCTTTTTGTAAATTTCATTTCTTTATAGTGTATTTACTATGTAGGTGAATAATTGATTGAAATTGTGTGAAGCATTGTACATGAGGATAATTCTTGATTAGTGTATCAAGTTCTTGGTTTATTAAAGTGTATAATTATTTAGGAGCACTTGTAATTCTTGAAACTCTATTGAAATTAGTGGAAATCTTCTAAGCTCAGGTTGCTTAGAAGAAAACTGGATGTAGATTCAATTTGAATTGAACCAGTATAAAATTGTTGTTCTCTTGTCCTTGCCTTTATTACTTTCCTTTGTTGATTTAAAAATAATCCATGAAAACATGCATTTGTTAATTTATTAGAGTATCTGTTAAAGGCTAGAAAACTGTTTCAAAATTTCTTAAGAGATTAAATTTTTGAAATACCAATTCACCCCTCTCTTGGTTTGTGTACACTGGGCATATTATTTTTAACAATAACCACCAAAGTTGGTTAATCGAAACCTTAATCAATAAGAAAGATCCTGGATATGGCCAATATATCTCAAACATTTATTGAAGGGGCTTCTATTAACAGACCTCTTTGTTTGTTGGTGAAAACTATCTTTTTTGGAAAATTAGAATGAAAGTATTTCTTGAATCAGTGGACAAATATGCGTGGGATGTTGTTGTAAAGATAATAGAAGGCAAATTTGTTCCTAAAGACAAAGTGAGTGGACATGTTACACATGGTAACAACAACAAAGGTAAAATATTGGGTACTGGCAAGGTAAAAAATTCTTCTATTGTTGAAATTGAAGATGTACTGCTGGTTGATAGACTTAAGCACAACCTTCTTAGCATTAGTCAATTATGTGTTATGAACTTAAAAGTGATATTTGAAGTTAATCATTGTTTCACCTCCCGTGCATCATCAAATGAGTTAATTTTTGTTGGTAAGAGAGTTCAAAATATATACATGGTTGATTTTGAAAACACTTCTTTCGATTCCATTGCATGCTTATTTGCTAAAAATGACGAGCCTTGCATTTGGCACAAGAGACTTGCACACATTCATATGTCACACCTAAACAAGCTTGTTTCAAAAAATCTAGTCATTGGCTAACTTGAAATAAAATTTGAACAAGATAGATTGTGTGCGCATGTTAAAAGGGTAAACAAGTAAAACATCTTTCAAATCGAAACAATGTGCTTCTATTGTTATTCCCCTAGAACTAATTCACATGGAGTTGTTTGGACCTTCTAGAACTAAAAGTATATGTGGAAATTATTATGTACTAGTGTTGGTTGATGACTTCTCACGTTTTACATGGACATTCTTCATCTCATCTAAAAGTGATATCTTTCAAGTCTTTAGAAAATTTGCCACTATTATACAGAATAAAAAAGACTTAAGAATTAAGTCCATTAGAAGTGATCATATGAGTGAATTTCAAAATGAAACTTTTGAAATATTTTGTGAAAAATATGGTATCTCATAATTTCAGCTCCTAGAACACGACAACAAAATGATGTTGTAGAAAGGAAAAATAGTTCTTTGGAAGAGTTGGCAAGAATAATGTTAAATGAAAACTCTTTACTGAAGTATTTTGGGCAGATGCTATAAGCACAACTTGTTATGTGCTAAATAAGATTTTTATAAGATCCATTTTGAAAGTCACACCCTATGAACTCTTCAAAGGCAGAAAACCAAATATCTCCTATTTTAAAGCATTTGGTTGCAAGTTTTTCATATTAAAAAATGGCAAGTCTAACCTTGGCAAATTTGACTCAAAAGTTGATGAAGTAATCATTTTAGGATAATCATTAACAAGCAAAGCCTATTGAGTGTATAATAAAAGAACATTAACTATTGAAGAATCCATTCATGTTGCATTTGATGAGCATGTAGAAAGTAGAACTAACACACTTAGACCAAGAAATAGTGCACATCTAAATGAAACAAGTGTAGATTTGACAAAGAAGCCCTTGGAAATCCAAGAAGAAAATCAAATTTGTAATGCAAGTCCACCCCATAAACTTACCCAAAGACCGAATTGTTCCTAAAAATGTGTCAATAGAAAATGATATAGGAGACGTATCCAAGGGTGTCTTTATTAGAAGACAACTTTGTCAATTTTGCTTAAATGTGGCTTTTGTATCTCATATAGAACCAAAGTCAGTGGATCATGCACTAAAAATGACAACTGCTTTCTAGCAATGCAAGATGAATTGAATCAGTTCAAGAGAAATTAGGTATGAGAACTTGTTTCAAGAAGTCAAGCTCAACAAGTCATTGGAACAAAATGAATGTTTAGAAATAAGCTAGATGATTCTGGCTCCACGGTAAAAAATAAAGCTAGTGGCCAAGGGTTATGGTCAAGAAGAGGGAATCAATTATGATAAAACCTATGCACCAGTAGGAAGACTAGAAGCTATAAGATTCCTGTTAGAAATAGCATCAATGGTGAACTTTAAGCTCTTTCAAATGGATGTGAAAAGTGCCTTCTTAAATGGGTTCATTAAGGAGGAAATCTATGTAGAAAAATCTCCAAGTTTCAAGGACTTTGAATCTCTAGATCACATGTTTAAAGTGAAGAAGGCTCTATATGGATTAAAACAAGCTCCATGATCATGATATGAAAGGTTGAGCCAATTTTTAATGAAAGTAGCTTTCTAAGGGATAAAGTTGACTCCACCCTCTTTATTAAGAAATATGATAATGATTTGCTGTTTGTTCAAATCTATGTTGATGATATCATATTTGGTTCCACTAACCTATCTCTATGCAAAGAATTTTTTAAGTGAATGCACAAAGAATTTGAGATATGCATGGTAGGGGAGATGTCCACCCTCCTTGTAATTCCTCTTATGGATTCCAAAAAAACCCTTTTCCAATCAGTGCTTCTCTAACCCTAACTGAATGTTCTCTTTTTAACTCATTGAAAAACACATTTTGAATTCTATAATATAAAATACATTCTTTATTTTGTATTTTATAATATATAATTTGTAATATTAATTTATATTTTAGATTATATAAATCAAAATAAAAAATAAACAATATATTTTACATTGCACAATTCATAATACAAATTTCTATTTTGAAATATGAATTTATAATTATATTTTTATTTTGTAGTCTGGAATATATAATCCAGAATACAAAATTCCACAATGCAAAAGTACTGTATAACATTCCACATTACATAATCTAGAATTGAAATTGAAAATCCTAAACTATAAGATAAATTTAAAAAATTTTAAATCTAGGGAGGTTCAAGTTGAAATTGTAGGAGTGCAGGAAGAATATCGCTTGGGCAACACAAACTGGGCCACAATGGGTAGTCCACACCGGCGACCCAAAGGCAAAGTAACCATAATAAATTCACACAATAATAACAATATTTTGTCAATTATCATGTGAAATAAAAAGAAGAACCTAATCCACTGTCGGAAAAACAAAGAAATTCAGAGGTCCGAAATAGGCTACGTTTCGAAGCCTTTTCCTCCTACTTTATCCATTTCTCTGTAAATATCAAACCCCGCCATGGTTGTGAGGAAACAGCACCTGCGTTTCCTCTTCACCATGATCACGCTGCAACCTTCTTCTGCTACCAACTCACCACTCTAATGTACTATGCTGTTCTTCCCGTTCCTATGGAGTTCGCAAAGACTATGTTCTGTTCGTCTCCGCCGTTTCCTCCAAGAACTCACCCTTGGAACACTCACTCCCCGTCTTCTTCTACTTCCGGTGCTGTTGTTATAACTCAATTATTATTGCAATTCCGTTCTCTTTGCATTTATTTCTATCTAGTAGCATGTGTTTTCAAAGCAACATTATTATTATTTGCTCTGCTTTTCTTTTTCCCAATTTTACACGGCGTTATGTTGCTTCATTAAGAGAATTATAGTTAGTGTTGCTTTTTGTGGCCCAAGAAGTTTTGAGTGTAGCAATGTGTCAAGATACATTGCTCATTTTTTTCAGGTTTATCCTTTCATAGTTCTACTCAGTGCTGTGTTTACTCTTTCTGAGAAGCTGAATATAATTATACTTCATCAATGCTGTTTTCTTTATGCATAATTTTGCGTTGGAGACCTGAATTGTGTGTTTTGTGTACTTGAATTCTATGTCTTTTTTTTTTTTTTTTTTTTTTTCTTTCACGTATGTGTTAATGAATTTTAATGTCATTGAGATTTCGTTCGGTAATTAATTTCACAGACTTCTATATTGTTGTGTTCCTGTTGTGCGCACTTGCTGACTTCCTATATTTGTGTTAGCTATCTTGGCTATTACGCCGAGGAAAAGAAGAATTTAATCATGTTCTGTTTCTTGGATAGTAGGGTCTGTTCGAACGTTGGATTGAAAGGAAGGGGCAGTTTATTTCGTATAAATATCTTTGATTTGATTTCTTATGAGGCAACTTTTGTGCATTTTCAGTTTAATTGTTTTTATACCGTTAGCTTCTAAAATAATCGTTCATGGAACCTTCAGAATAACGGACAAACTTATCATATACAACAATTTGTGATTGGAAGAAAGTGTAAAGTCCTTTTAAACTACCAATCTCCAAAACTGATAGAAAAAATAATTGTTGAATCAATAACTTATCATTAGGTCAAAAGTTAAAACTAGTTCTAACTTTTTTTA
Source organism: Vigna unguiculata (assembly GCF_037176805.1). Lineage (NCBI taxonomy): Eukaryota > Viridiplantae > Streptophyta > Magnoliopsida > Fabales > Fabaceae > Vigna > Vigna unguiculata. The sequence goes on along the minus strand of NC_140798.1, from coordinate 9,922,010 downwards.
CTTAAGAGCTTAATTCAACTATGACTTGGCTTATCTAGCTTCCCTCACATATAATTGATGCAACATTCAACCATCTCCCCCTCAATAACTATTCGGTTGAGAATCATGATGTTGGGAATTGTACTTGAGGTTTTGACTCTGATACTAATCGTTGGATCAAATGTTTGCTATCAAATAGAAAACTAATAATCAAGACACAGTTCTACTTTAGAGAATAAATTTGATTGTGACATGGTCCCCCTACCATGAGACAATTAATGTAACCCATCAACAACAATAAATTGTTATAAACATAATTACATCATTTTATCTGATTTTGTAACATTAGATATATGTTTGGATAAAATTCTCTATAAACACTTTTAGATGAGAAAATTAAGAAGAAAAAATGGAATAAAGTTCTCTATAAGTTAAAATTAAGTATTTTAGATTACAAAGAAACTTATTTCATTTATTTTTTTTCATTTTTTATTCTAGAATTGCTTAGGGAGAAATTTGTTCAAACATGCTCCAAGTAACCCTCTTAATTTAAACATAAAGTAGTGTCCTCCATTGTCTCTTCTTCTGAAAGTCTCCTTCCATAGATATCCTTAAAGAATTCATTGTGCTAATTTTGAATTTACTCCTCGTCTCCCCACAAAATTTCCTCTTTGATCAAGTGGTGTGTGACTGTGCATGTGTATTTTCCTCAACCTGTCATTAGTCTGAGCTGAAAATTGTTAGATTTCTATGTTCATGAACCTGCAGTTTTGATGCTTCGCGAACAAGGTTCCTCTACAGTTGCCTCTTGGTCTTCTAATTTTTCAGCACAGAATTTCCCTGCCTCAGTTCTTTTACAAGAGCAGCGAGATGAATATAGGCCTCTTCTTCACATGTCTAAGGAAGACAAAACATCTCAGGTTAAAATTTTATTGTTGCATTTGACTCCATTAAATTTAGCTTCTTTTAATCCATATAATGAAATCCTTCGTATTGTTTTACATGTTGACTAATCAATAGGAGTTGATTGGTCCATTATTTTTTCTGAGCTCCGCAAATTTTATTTTATTTTTTTGCATGGATGCACAAACTCTTAGGTTGTGATTTATAAATTTTTCCTGTATTATGACATAATTCACACAGTAGTAATTAATCTTCCCAATGTTTTACTGCAGGCAATTTTAAATACAAGGCAGATGGATATGGACACGGTTCATGAAGAGAATGACATTGGAAATGCTGATCAGGTAGTGCTGGACTTTAGGAAGCACCTGCATCTCTGGCCTCGTTTACGGAACTTGTAAGACACAATATTATTCTTTCATATGTTAATTTAATCATTTAGTAATTTTTTATAGTAAATTTTGGCCATCTTTAGTTGTCTCCTTATAGGTGCTTAAATTGTCTATTGCAGATTAACTTCCTCCCAAACAGGAGAAATTGCTGCTTCTTCAACTTTACAGCATGTTTCTGTTGACTCGGAGAGGCGCACAGATAGTGTGCAATGTAATGGAGTTTCTTCTGCTAAGAAAGCTTTGTCTACTGCAAAACAAGCATCCTCAGTTGAAGGCCTGAAATCAACTAAAGCTGATGATAATTCCATTCCTTTTGGGTTAGTTCTATCTTTTTGGCTAGCTCTAACATTCCTAATTTATTTTTCCTGTTTATAGGCTATCTGTTTAAAGTCTAATGCCTAAACTAAAAGCTTCAATTCAGTCTGGCTTCTACTAGTTTGGCGGAGCCTTCAATTGGAAGAAATAAAACTGTGAGGTCAACACGGCTTTTAGAGAGACGAGCAAAACAAAGAAAAGTACCTAAGTCCGTAGTTAAAGATGATGAAACCCACCTTACAAGAAAGGATGTTTCTCAAGAAAGGGTACGCAAAGAAAAGAACATAAATGAAGAATTTGATCAAAATGATACCTTACGCATGTTCTTGAGGGGTCCTGAAACAAAACAACTTTTGACACTTGAACAAGAATCTGAACTGATTTCTCAGATACAGGTGTTTTCCTAGTTCCCTTGAATTCCTTACCCCTAAACACATGTGATGATCTATTAACGTGGAGTATGAAACAGGACTTATTGAAATTGGAAGAATTGAAGAGCAGACTCCAATCTCAATTTGGTAGGGAACCAACTATGGCTGAATGGGCTGAGGGTGCGGGACTTAACTCTCGAAAGCTCCACGCACAGCTTCATCATGGAAACAAAAGCAGAGAAAAGTTGATTCAAGCAAATTTACGCATGGTAGTCCATGTTGCCAAAAGTTATCAGGGACGTGGTCTCAGCCTTCAGGACTTATTACAGGTAGCCTTTCCAAAATTATAGACCTTCCTCCCCCTGTAGCAAAGGCTGTTTAGTGTTTACGTTGTTTTGTGGTTAGTTATATTCTACATTGTGAATATCATTGAAGAAAATGGTGGGGTTGCCTAGTATTCGACCAAGTAGTGAACCGTGATTTCTGGCTTCTCTTAAATGTGAAAAAGATACACCACGATAAAACGGTTTGTAGGATATATAAGGGGAACAAATTTTTTGAATTGCCATTTTTTCACATAATGAACTCAATTTAACCCATTCATCAACTGTTCTCTACATAGAAGAACCAAAAAAATATGGTTGACTGGGGTTTGAGCAAGAATCTTGGAAAAAAGTTATCTGATTAAAGGGTTGCAACAACCATTATCACTCTTGAGAATTGTCAATCACATTTAACAGCTGTATCGTTTACATTTCTCTTCTGGTGCTGTTGCAGGAGGGTAGTATGGGCCTTATGAAGAGTGTTGAAAAATTCAATCCCCTAGCCGGTTCCCGATTTGGTAATTATGCATTCTGGTGGATAAGGCAAGCAATAAGGAAAGCGGTGTTTAGACATTCCAGGACAATCCGTCTGCCGGTAAATTTAGTTGCCTAAATTTTAAGCATCACCCTTTAGAAGAGTCATTTTCCATGACATTGTTTTTTTGTTGACAATGGACAAAATTGATGTTACCTACCATTGCACTAATATTTTTTATAGTCAAGCATCAATTCTATTTCTGTAACACAGAAATCATGTATTATCCAGGAGAAGGTATATATCCAATTGGGCAAGGTAATGGAAGCAAAGAAATTGTACATTCAGGAAGGAAATCTTCACCCAACTAAAGAAGAATTAGCAAGAAGGGTAGGAATTACAGTAGAAAAGGTTGACAAATTACTATATTCTGCAAGAACTCCAATTTCTATGCAGAAAACTGTGTGGGCTGACCAAGATACAACTTTCCAGGTATTGCATGCTATCAGCCAATTAATGTGATTTTCCCCTTGATATGATGCAATTTTTTAGATCTATAGTGTAACGGTGAGAAACAAGTCCTGAATCAATGTTTAGAATGCTTAGCGCAAAAAGAATTTAAAACAGCTTATAATCAACCTCCCAATTTTGTTTGGAGAGTTTTGCTTGTGCTGATAGTATAATGTAAACCAAATTGGTGATAGTCTAATGACAACTACAAGAATATTGAATTTTGCCTAGTAATTGGATTCTTGTGTGCGTGATGAAAGGGAACCAGCAGTATAAAGTATTTTAGCTCTCGGAGGAACTTGTACATCAGAATCTGATCACAACATTTCGGTATGAGATTAGACAGGGAACCGTAACACAGTACCTTAATGAAAAGTTTAATTATTTCAGTAGTAGTGGTCAGAGTCAAGTTACTATCTGCTTTGTTCTGTTCAATTCATTACCAAGGTCACTTATATGTGATTTTGTTAACTTGTGACAATCATCACAATTTTCTTATATAGTTATATCATATGTATTAGCTGCTGAGCAATATGATTCCATCTATGAATTTTTATATTATTTCCATATAGTTTTGGTATAGAATTTTGTAACACAAATACTTAACACAACAAATTTAACCATATTAATTTTGTAATTGCAGGAGATTACTGCAGATCCCACAGTTGAGGCCACAGACTTGAGTGTTGAAAAACAGCTTATGAGGCGACATGTGCTCAATGTCCTAACTATCTTGCGCCCCAAAGAAAGGAAAATAATCCGACTAAGATATGGTTTTGAAGATGGTGAACAGAAATCTTTATCAGAAATTGGAGACATATTTGGTTTGTCTAAGGAAAGGGTTCGTCAATTGGAGATCCGAGCATTATATAAGCTTAAGAAGTGCCTTGTCAAACAAGGACTTGATGCTTATGTAGACTTGCTTTTATAAATAGACACCAAGGTTATGTGGTTTCATTTCACACGGCGCAGACTTTTTTCTTGCAACGAGTTAAACAGATTTATCAGGATCCAACTTTTGAAGGTAAATTTGATGAATATTGTAATTGAGGGCAAATCAGAGGACTTTGGTAGCAGTCAATTGGCAGATGAAAATTGTAATGTGTATTAAGAGGTGAGGCTTATACAAATGTGAACATTCCTGGAGAAAACATTGAAATAGTATTATTCCAGTAAAGAAAGTTTTTCTTTTTTGTTAAATAAATTAGATTTTATCATGTATATGTCTACGAATTTGTATTCTACTATTATTCTTTTGATTGATCATAATATTAAATGCATCCATTGCCCTAGTTTTATGTACCATTTCATTTGTCTGAGAAAAAAAACATTACCTTTCTGTATTACGTCTGTGGGAGATGTCTTGTACTAAAACTAATAAAAAAAACTGATTTGCAAAATAAGCTGATAACTATGTTTATGGGAAGGTCACTAACCTTATTGTTCTTTCACCTCCATATACCCATAGCTTCCCATTACCTTTCTCTTGGCATAGAGTGTGTGTTGTTAGGGGACAGTGGAGTGATCATAAGATGTAGTGTTTCACTTTCGCTGAAGCCATAGTTGTTATTCAATTCATTGTGTATCAATACTCTTTTGTTATGCGAGAGGCCTGGCGCCCAAATCCTTGTTAATCTTATGTTTCAGATCAAGAATGGTATCTAATATCGACATTTCTATCCTCCGCAATATCTCTCCACTATTTTGGAAAAGCACCTTAGTTTTTACGACTTCTTTGCAAGTTTGGTTGCACTTTTATTTTTGATTTTTAATTATTATGATGAACGCTCCTTCCAACCCTACAACGGAAACTTCAAAGGAAATAAAAAAATATATAAACTTTAATAACAAGTGTAGAATAAAAACTCAGTTTTGGTCCTGGAGATTCTTTGAAGAAGAATTTAGTAGAAGATTAGTCTCATTATGACCTTTGAAGAACAAGAAAGAGTTAGTTGTACATGCAAGGCAGGCATCACACACAAGCTACAAAGTGCTGCCCAAATTATGTCCAAAATGAGACTTTATTTATGAGCTTTCCTCTTCTATTAGTTTTAAGGGGTTGATCGATAGGGAATAGAATTAAGAATTTAGTATTCGAGGTACCAGGCTTCTAGGGGAAAAGGAAACTTCAGTGTATAATACTTTTATCCTCAAAATGGGTCATTACATTGCTTTTATTCTAACATGCACTAACTATTTCCGCATATCATAGTAACCATGTAAAACTCTAACAGAAAGATTCCTATCCCATAAGAGACAAAATAACAAATCAAATAACCATAACACTCAGTGCACATAATCGTCACAATTTGATGGCCTCATAACATTTCTTTCGGGCCTAGTACTAACACTTGGGTTATTAGTTTCACATGGCCCATTTTCTTCCTGATTGCATGTTGTATCATTTCTCGCGCCAAGCAAAATAACCTTGTCCTCAAGGTTGAAAGTACGTTGTATATCAACCCAAGGTTTCCAAGTAGCTTCCTCACGAGAGAGTCCTTGTCATTGTACTAGAAGTTCTAGGTGGGATGAATCATTGAAAGTGGTCTCATGGGTGCGTAAGATAACTAATGAAAAAAGTAAGGGTCCATTATTATAATTGCCCGATGGAAGTGTACTTGCTTCTAGTTTCAAAACAGAGTAGTGAAATACTGGGTGGATTTTTGAAGTTTTAGGAAGAGCTAAACGATAGGCCACTTGACCAATCTGATGTAGAACTTGAAAGGGACCAAAGTAGCGTTTCTCAAGTTTTTATGGGATCTTACCCATAATTGAAGTTTGACGATACAGTCTAAGTTTGACATAAACCCACGCTCCCACCTCATACTCAACATCACAACGGTGAGCGTCTACCATGGATTCCATACGATCCCAAGCTTTCTACAAATTTCGACGTAAGCCAGATAACATGTGATATTGTGAAATAAGTAACTGATCAACAACTTCCATTAGAGATTGCCCAATATATAACCAGATAACGATGGAGGAGAACGACCATAGACAATTTCAAACATAGTGTAACTGATGGCTGAATGAATAATAGTGTTATAATACCATTCTGTCTAAGGAATGTATTGACTTTATTTCAATGGTTGCTTTATACAAAAAGCATGCAAATATTGTTTAAGATTCGATTAAGAACCTCTATTTGTCCGTTGGTCTTAGGGTGGTAAGCCGAAGACATCCGCAACTATGTGCCATTGAGTTTGAATAACTCTTACCAAAACTTGCTCAGGAATAAAGGATCACGGTTAGAAACAATACTTTTAGGCATACCATGTAGTTTTCCAAATATGTCAAAGAAAAGAAGAGCCACATGATATGCTGAAAACTGAGCAGGAAGCATGGAAAAATGGATCGCATTGGAGAAACAGTCAACAACCACAAAAATGAACATGTACCCACGTGAAGGCGGTAGATCAATAATGAACCAAATCTTCCCAAATGCGATGCGACAAAGGAAGAGGCTGAAGTAACCCAGCGGGTTTCTAAGGCAAATATTTAATCTATTGACACACCACACATTGACGAATAAAGTTCTTCACATCCTTAGTCATAGAGGGCCAATTTTTTTTTTTTTTGCAACCTATGAAGGTGTCCACCCAAATGGGTTGCATGAAATTCGTTCATGAGAATCTCATGAAAAGGTTGGGTAGTAGACAAATAAATTCTATTTTGATAAAAAATCAACCCCTCTTGCAATTTATAATAATAAAAAAAAACAACAGGATTCTTTAGTTGATATTGTTCAAAAGCTAAGCAAAACTGTCATCATGTTGTAATGTAGCTCGCAATTCCTCCAAAAATTGAAAGTGAGGAATAATAATCACATAATAATGGCCAGAGGTATCTTTCACAAAGATGCAAAAAAAGAGCATCGACAACAACATTCTAACACGATACTGAATCGTGTAATTCTATCCAAGGAGTTTGCTCATATAAACTATTGCTCTAGAGTCTGCATAGTTTGGGTCAATAAATCTTTGAGAGGTTTGTGGTCAATTTGAATGGTGAAGAAGTGTCCCAACAAATATTGGTGCCACTTCTTGATGGTAGTTGTTATGGCATGCAATTCATGTAAGTATGTGGATGCCTACATCATCCGAGGATAAATGTTTTTGCTAAAGAGTGCAATTGGTCGTTGATCTTGAGAGAGAACCACACACATGGCTATGCTCGAAGCATTATATTGAATAATAAAAGGCTTCGAAAAATCCGGTAAAGCCAAGGCTGGGTTGTGGACATCATATGCTTCAACTTTTCATAAGTGTCTTGTGCCTTAGGAGATCAATGAAAGACATCCTTTCAGAGCAAATTTCTGAGAGGCTAGACCAAAGAAGCATAACCACTGATGAATTTGTGATAAAACCTCATTAGACCTAAGAATCCTTTCAATGCTCTCAAGGAGAGAGAACCTTGCCTCAATTTTAGCAACATCCGGTCCCACCGAGATAACACTTACCACATGTTTCAGATATTTCACCTGTTGTAAAACAAACGAACATTTGGACAATTTTAAGTAAAATAGGTTAGGACTCAATAATTCAAAAGTGATTTGCAAATGTAATAAGTGATCTTCCCATGTAGTGTTGTAGATAAGTATGTCATCGAAAAATACGATGATAAATTTGTGTAAATGAGCTCGAAATAGGGCGTTCATGATGTCCTGAAAAGTGGTAGGCGCATTGGAAAGACTGAAAAGTAGAAATTGAAACTCAAAGTGTCCATTGTAAGTACGAAAATCGGGTCTATGAATGTCTTCCATTTGTATGCGAATCTAGTGATAACCTTGTGGCAAGTCTAGTTTGGAGAACCAAATGGCAGCATCTAACTCATCCAATCATTCATCAATTGTAAGTATTGGAAAACTGTTCAAAATAATGATGGCGTTCAAGGCGCGATAGTCAACACAAAAGCGCCAATTATTATCTTTCTTCTTAACTAGGAGGGCCGAAGATGAGAAAGCACTAGTGTTATGCCAAATCTTTCCTGAGGCAAGCATGCGAGCCACTTGGGTTTCAATTTCCTACTTTTGAGAATAAGGGTAGCGATATGGACAAACTTTAACGAGGGAGTAGAATTGGTAATAAAGTGATAACGTGATAAATAGGGATATCGAGGGATGAGGTCGAAGGCTCCTTAAATAGAGATTCAAAACGATTCAATAATGTAGACAAGTCTGGATGATTAATGGGGATCACACAAAAATAACTCGGTAGAGGAGGGTACTATCAGTATCATAGTAAGATTAAAATATTTAGTAATATGCCCCCACTAGGACAAGCGACGCAAATGATGAAAAAAAATTGACAAAGATGGAGTATTAATATCGCCGATCAATTTGACCATTTGACCGGACCACATAAACTACACCATAAGTTTCTCATAGTGTGTTAAAATAGGACCCAAACTTTGAAGCCATTGCACCCCAAAACAACTTTAAGCCCACACAGATCAATTAAATGAAAATCCACAAAAAACGCATGATTTTGGATGACTAAAGGAACTTGAGCACAAACCGAAGAGCAAGTTAAAGCATGATCGTTGCCAACCATTACTGATAGCGGTTTAGTGGTACTACAAGGCAAATCCAATTCATGGGCGCTCTTTGAGTGCAAAAAATTATGAAAACTCCTGCCATCAATGAGAACATGAACAAAATGCTCTAATATTTTTTTGGTAACATGAAACCTTTTTGAACTAAATTGTCTTGACAATGCATTTAAACTTAACTAAGTCAGTTAGAGGTGGATCATTAGAATCATCCAGAGGAAGATCAGGAGACATGGTCTCCTCCTCGTCATGCACTAGAAGAAAGAATCGAGATTATGGTGGTTAGGACTGTATTTCTCATCACAGTTGTAGCATAAACCAAGATCACAACGGTTATGGATTTTTGAAGTTGAAAGACGTTTAAATGGAATAACTGGCGTAATCGGTGGGGGAAGAAAACCTTGCTATTGGGACGAAGGTAAGGAATGAGAGGCCGAAATAGGAGAACGCTACGGAGGCTACACCATGGAGTTGAATTTGTCCTCTTGAAGCTTGGCCAACTCTGCCTATTCTAAAAAAGACACCGGTTGGAAGGCGAGAACCTCACATTGGATGTTTGGGCAAAGGCCATTAATGAGTCATTGTTTTCCCTTTATTCCATTGCCTTTTTGTATTCATCTTGATAGATGTTTGATGCTTAATTGTATGTTTTTAGTGCATTTTCATCCATTGGGCTTTATTGGACCATTATTTTGAATTTTGATTAATTTGACATTAATTTATCTAATTTTTGTTTCTAATTATTTTTAGGTATTTTGTGAAGTAATTTTGAAGCTTGGACACTACTCTTAATATGAAGAGAGAGTTGCTACATCATTACCACGTTTTTCCATGTCATTTCCACGCCATTTAAGTGATTAGGCCAACATTTTGGGCCTATAGTGACATTTTTGTAATTCTACTGATTAGAATGACATTTTTGTAATTCTACTGATTAGAATGACATTTTTGTAATTCTACTGACTAAAATGAGATTTTTGTAAATATGTGAATCTATGGTGAGAGGAGCACGAATTTAGGTTTCATTTTCCATGACCAGCCATCATCATCTTCCATATACTCCATTTTTATGTTTCTTTGTTTTATGTGGTGACCATGGAGGCATCCACTCATCTTTTAGATGTTTTTACACTTTGAATCAGCACCCACTTGGGGATTTTGACATTTTTGCACCTTGGAACAATTGGGTATCATTTTTTTTGAAGTATTGTTAATTTTCTTCTCTGTTTTCGTTTATAGCCCTTTCATTGAAGTATTTTGGTTTTCGTTTCTACCATTTTACGTTTTCATTTCTAGAATTTACGTTTTGTTATTGTTTGGTGCATTGAAATGATGAATTTGATTAAGGTTATATTTTGTTGCAGCTTCATTTCTAGGGAGGGCTAATTTTGTGATTGATTCCCTAAAGAGAATGCATGAGCTTTGAGGTTCTTTGTTCCATAATGTTGATTGAGTTCTGTTTTGGTTCACTTTTTATCTTTTAATCTCCTAGGGTAATTCAGATTCTGTGTGTGCTTAATATGCAGTGGATAATTTGGTGTTTAAGTTAATATGTATTCATGCTTAATGAATGTGGGTTGCTTGTTTAGTGGTAGATTAATTTATGTGTGTATTGCTTTAATGTAATGAAGCTTTTCTTAATCTTAGCTTAGTTGATCGGGAATGAGTGGATTAAGAGTTATCTAATAGAGTTCTAATTCTCGTGATTGATGATAAGTGGAAGTGCATTTTAATTAGGGAATCAACACGTTTTAATAACTATTTTATTTCATTTAACCCGTTGTTCACATTTTGTCAGTACTTGAATCTGCCACCCCGCCTTTGTGTTGAATTGTATCTAGAAAACTTCGGTTGAAAAAAATGGTCACTAGAAGACAACCTTGGGTTAACTCTTGAGTTTTGCATTTATATATTTTATTTGGTTGGGTACGACCTCGATAAAATTAGCCATAAATGAAACACTAAAGTAAAAAATGAATGAGGAACGTTCACGAACCTATTCACAAGTGCTTCAAAGTCATTTAAATACTACAAAACAGACTTTGTTTGAGTGAGCTTACAAAGACGTCCCTTCACATTCTAAAATCAAGATAAGGCAAAACATGTCTCGAGAGACTGTAAAAAATGCTTCCAAGAATGAAGGAGGTTATTTTGCTCCAACCATTGAAACCAACTAAGAATTGGACCATCCATGTAAAAGGAAATGATCTGGAGATGTTTGGTCTTTGGTGTGTGATGATAGTCGAAAAAATGAGTGGCTGCAAAAATCCAAATTAAGGCATTGGAACCATCAAAACAGGGACAAACTAATAGAATTTTAGGGGTTTGCTTCATAAATGATGCTTGGAAAAATGGATTTTGCTAGAGAGAAGCAACCTCAGAAGAAAGGTTGTTGACACAGGCAGTTAGACGTGATACCTAGTCAATCACAAGGTTAACGACAGAAGGCTGAGATATCGTCATTGAAAGCACTTATTGATAGGAAATAGAATTAAGAATTTGTATTCGAGGTACCAGGCCCCAGATGGAAAAGGAAACTTCAGTGTATAATATTCTTATCCCCAAAATGGGTTATTACAATGCTTTCATTCTTGCATGAACTAATTGTTCCTACATATCACGGTAACCACATAAAAACTCTAACAGAAAGATTCATATCCCACAAGAGACAAAATAACAAATCAAATAAACTATAACACTCAACGCACATAATTGTCTTAGTCTGATGGCCTCACAACATTTATTTTGGGCTTAGTACTAACACTTGGGTTATTTTTTTCACTTGGCCCATTCTCTTCCTGATTGCATGTTGTATCATTAACGGAGGAAGTGAATTAAACTATCATCGATTCTTGCAAATTTAGAATGTGAATAAATTTAGAATGAGAATGTTATTAAATATATGAATTTTCAGATTTTTTTGTTTTCATTTTCATACAGAGAAATTAAAACAAGTAATATTAAGTCTCTAATGAGAGAGAAAGAAAGATAAGATAACAACAAAGATTATTTTCCATGGGTTACATCAAGTGTTGAGGGATGAAGAAATTCACTAGTCGTAGCTCATGCCTCTTTGCTCGAAGCTTCACACACTAGATTTTTTCTATTTTCTCTTTTGTAATTCCTCCACGTGTTCCGCATGAAAGACTAAACCTTTCTGCATTATCTCTCTACTGAGTTTATAGTGAATTTTGAGGTTTTATGCTAAACATGTTCAATCGTTTAGTTCTAAAATCAAAGTGTGTTTCTATTTGTTCTTTTTGAATTCCAATTTTTATGGTTGGCATTGTTTTTAAACGCTTGTTGATGATTCAATTCTAATATTTTATTGAAATTCTTGTTATAATACTAACAATCCTTAGTTTGCTTAATTCAAGAGGTAAAATAATATAAATATTGAATGTAGACGTTTGGATACATGAGAGATATTTAATGAATTAATAGAAGGTGTGATTATATCATTTATCTTTTTTTAATCTCAATTTTTGTTCTTGGAGTGGTTTTAGAATGCTTATTGATTATTCAATCTTGTTCTTTAATTGAAGTTTTTGTTAGTTTGCTTAATTCTAACAATTTCTTGTTTGCTTAATTCAAGAGGTAAATGGTATAAATATCAAACATAGAGGTTTGGAGATGTGAGAGATACACTTCTATTGATACTGTTTGATTAATTCAATTATGTTAAGAATTTGAATGAATGATAATTACATGAAAATTGATGAAGAATTTAACTATGAACGAACTACAAAATCAAATTACCTTTTAATTGTTTTATTCATACTCCTTCAAACATTACTCATTTACTGTTTTCTCTAATTTTTGTTTCTTCAGACAACTTAAGAATCCAGCTTACTAAGATCACAATTGTATTTATTCGGAGACAACTTTGGGTTGACTAACCCTATTTATACTTAATCTAAATTGACTTCTTATAAAGTATACACTTTTGGACTTCACATTGGAGGATATACTATGATTAGACATCTACTTCTTCATTGGATGACCCATCACTACATTAGACGTCTACTTCTTAATTTGATTGTGGAAACAACAATTATCAATCATTTTTTTTATATTACTTTTTCATGGTCTTCCTAATAAGATGTGATAAGCTTCCATAGGTATATCACAAATAACTTGACCCCTTATAGTTCCCCATGAAAAACTTGACATTCACATGCTTCATTAAGCCAATGAAGTTTATAAGGTTTTGGATGGGTAAGATAGTAAGATTCTTTTTTCAAGCAACCAAGTGTTGCAACTGTTGCAACATGAAACACTGTTATGTGTTATTTGAAACTTTATATCTCTTTTGTAGGAACCTTTTCTCAAATTATGTTGTTACCTTAATTGGATATATATAGAATAAAGATAGACAAACAAGAACTAGTCCCAATGAAAAAAAATTGGATTCGGAAAGAATATTACTCCTAGAATTCCTAATATGAGACGTGATCCAAGAAAGATTAAAATAAAATCATGTAATGTCCACACCCCTTATTTCAAGCAACTATGGTGGTGTTTTCAACCTTTCTTATCCAAATTGTCATCATGGACATCTTTATCCCTATCTTTTTCTTATATTCCTCTATGTTAGCACAAATGGTTTGATGATTTGGTACTTGAAGATTTGATGAAGATATATGAAGCCATTGTATTGGAATGTGTTGAGTCCATGATAAAATTGATGAAGGTGTGAAGACTTGATGATTCACGTGTTGATCAAGCTTGAAGTGTGTATTGAATCTGAGTTTCGCATGATCTGAGTTTCGCATGAAGCCATTGTATTGGAATGTGTTGAGTCCATGATAAAATTGATGAAGGTGTGAAGACTTGATGATTCACGTGTTGATCAAGCTTGAAGTGTGTATTGAATCTGAGTTTCGCATGAAGAATACAAAGCTTGAAGATTGGTGCTCATAGTGTATACCATTTCACGTTGTATAGATGTCTAGGGTCTAGTTGGTGTCTTTTAACCTGTTGAATTGAATTTTAACATGTTAAATGGTTTGCTGTAGTAGTTTTACTTGTTACACATTCAATCAATTGATTTATTTTTTAATCGACTGGTTTCACTTAAGTTAAGTGAAATCAACTGATTGAATGAAAAATCAACCTGTTGATTGTGTTAACAAATTGACTATATATTCTTTTTTTTTTGTCTAGAGAGAGGTGTGAGACTTACCATTTGCAGTACGAAATCATTGTGAATTTTGTGGAAAACTCTCTCTCTGGATCATACAAAAGTGCAACCTTTGGAGATTGATCTTGGATTTTACTTGGAGCAATTTTTCTTGTTTTAGGAACTTGGAGAAAAATGTTTGGTTGTGCAGGGAGAGCCTTTATTCAAGTTTGAACTTTCTCAAGTTTTTGAGTGATTTTTAGTGGTTTTCCAGGTCTACAAATGTGATCTTGCTGTGCTTGTTGAGATTCTTGTGGGATTCAAGAGTCTTGGTGTGTATTTTTGCTTATTTTGAAAGTGTAATTTTGTGGATTAAGTAAATCTTTTGAAATAGTGCAAGTCAGGCTGAGGTTGCCTTGACAAACTGGATGTAGCTTAGATTTAAGTGAACCAGTATAAAAACCTTATGTTCTTGTGCTTGTCTCTATCTCTTCTCTTTTGATTTGTATTTTAAGGTTTCAAGAATTGTGGTTTGTACATTCTTTTAACCATTCTTGTGTGTTCTAGCACAACCCGAGGCTTGGCTCATGTCTGTATTACTACTCATTTGAATCAATCTTGATAAGTCTTTCATGTTGTTTTTGGTTTAAAATGTAAATTCGAAATTCTGCAGAATTCCCAGTATTTTCATCTGTAGATTTGCATTGTACTGATTTAATATTTTCATTTGTTGATTTACATTGTACTGTTAACTGTTTAATGAAATTAGTCGATTGTCCCTGTTTTTGATCGATTAAAAGTGTGTAGTCCAGTCGCTGTTGCATCATCATTTCGTGGCTAATTTGATTCAAGTTAAATGTGTTTTAAGCTTTCAAAATCAAAGTTTTTAATAAGCCAATTCAACACCCTTTCTTGGCATATTACCCATTTCAATATTTACAATTGGTATTAAAGCAAGGTTGTTGAAAATTACTCAAGTTTGATCCTAAAACTGTTTTTAATTGTTTTGAAATGATTGGAAAAAAAACTTCCTTAGGAGGTGCTTCTATACATAGGCCACCTATGTTTAGTGGTGTCAATTACCAGTTTTGAAAAATTAGAATGAAAATTTTCATTGAATCAATTGACCAATGTATTTGAGATGCAATTTTGAATGGACCTTACATTCTTAACCATGTCGTTAATAGAAGAAGGTTGATAAGCTTTGGAATGGATGGACAGATAGAAAAGAAGACGTGCTCAATATAATTGTGCCGCAAAGAACATTCTCACATCTTCATTGAACCTGGATGAGTTCTTTAGGGTCTCTCAATACAAAAGTGCTAAAGACATGTGGTATGTACTTGAAGTCCCGCATGGAAGGAAAACTAACTCTTTAGGTAATTTGTCCTAATTTTATAGTTTTCAAACATACTATAATCTTACCATCAAAAATAATAATTATCATGTCCTAAACCTAACCAAAACCTACACATCATCAAGGTTCAATCGTAACTGATAGTTGAATTTCAGAAGCCTCATTGACATAATAAGCATAAAGAGGAAGGTTATTCTCCATAACAACGTTGCGACGTCTAAGGGTGATAAGATGGGAAGGAACAGCCCAATATCTCTCAACTTTGCTGCGAAGATCACACACTTTATCAGTCTCTTTCACCCTCACATACCCATCACTCCCCAGAGATTTAATCAAGACGTGGAGCTTGTGATGAGGTGGCAATGGAGTAACGGTGAGATATAATGTTTCACTCGTTCGAAAGTCATAATCATCGATGTATTCATGATCTCTCATTATCCTATTATGGTGCCACAAACTTTGCCTGTAAATTTCTACGTCCAACTCTTTATGAATCTTCCGTTTCAGATCAAAAACCGTGTCTGATAACGTCATTTCTATCTCGGGCACTATCTCTCCACCAGTTATTTTGAAATACACCATAGTTTTGTATGTATTTTGAGTATTATGAGTAGAAAATAGATGCATGTATAATTTGGTTGCGTTATATTTATTTGGTTATTGCATGCTAATTTACAATTGATGCGCCAAACTAACAGGGTCACAAACCTTTTGTTTGGATGTGATGTGAACTTTGTGATAAGGTGGTTCATACCATCTCATTTATTTTCTGTGACTTTATGTATATAAGGATATATATACACCGTAGGACGATCCAACCACAAAGTTGCCAATGGGAAGACTAGTAACATATATATCTTTATCATATCGAGAATGTCAATGTAAAGTAGTATTTTAAATATACATAATGTTTTTTTTGCTTAAAATAGAAAATTATATATAGTTTTTCTTTTTTCACGATTTTAATCCCTTATCTTTCCATTACCAACCTTCCTTCTTGGTTTCTTTTTCCATCATCTTAATTTTGTAACTATATATAAGTTTGTTGTAACTTTTCACAATATATTGAATTACTCTCAAATTACATTTAATAATTATATAAGAAAAATCACATTATTTTTCATGGACAAAGGGTGATAAAATAGGTTATGATTTGCGGACTAGCTTCCAGATGGACTATTCTAGAATTTTCAAGATGAGTTCGTTTTGACATAGTCACTTATTTAGAAAAAGAATTAAAAGAAAAAAAATTAATGAGTCTGTCTAACACATGACAGACGAATTATAACTTTTTGTCTATCTTGTTGTGGCAACCCAATCATCTATATTTGGCAAGTTGAAAAAAAAACAACTGGTGAAAAATAACGTAAATACAATTTTAGAATGACAATTACAAATAATTCAAGACTGTGCAAGTGCAACGGTGGTAGGCAAATGAATTTTGTAAAATACTAATATTTTGACCCACTCCAGCATTACAACTAAGAAATAATAAGATACTTGCATCGCATGAGATCTTTCCCGGAATGCGTGACAAAATTTCTTTACAAGAAGCTGTGCGAGAATAACACAACCATTGGGAGGGAAAACATTGTGCAAGTAGAGAAAATCCAGTGCACACCCCGCTGTAATGATTTAATTGAGAAAGAATATTGTTATAACCTTTTTCAGATTAGGTTTTTAACTCATGGTTGTACTTTCTTAATTTTCAGTTAGTTTATAGCAAATTTGTATAATTTTGGATTATAAAATTCTCTCTTTGTAACAGAATATTTAGTTTAATTAACGGTAATTGTGGCTGAGAGTATGATAAAGGCTTGTATAGTGTAGGAGTGAAAAATTATGCTACTAGAAGATTTTACAGAGATTATGGACCATATGGATTCAATTGTTTAATTGTCTGAAAGATATGAAAAATAGGATTTTCATAGGTTTGATAAAGTTTTTGTTAACTAATTTTGATAAATTTTTCACTAACTCTTCTTTTCTTTTTTTAAGTCATGATAAATTATTTTAAAAAATAATATTAATGTAATGTAAATATTGTTAAAACTTGGTCAAAAAAATCTTTTTACGAAGAAATAATATTTGTAACTGTTTTTACAACCTTTACTTACTCTTTTCATATATTTATATTTATTTATCTGCCGCCTGTTTTTATTTTTAAATATCTATATTATATAATCACAATAATTAATAAAAATTAAAATATTTAAAATTATGTTATTGCATAATTCTATTAATGATAATAAAATAATTGTACTTCTCATTTAACTAATAATAATTTATAAATGTAATAAAATTTATAAAAAGTTTCTCATCATTGCATATTTTATATGGGTGTAACTATAATTTAATTATGTTTTAAATTTTTTATAAACTTATATTATTCAATTTAGATTTTATTATTTAATTTTTTTATTAACTAGATAAATAATTTAATTGTTAATTGAGATTTTATTATTTAATTGTTTTATTAACTAGATAAATAATTTAATAATTTAATTATTTAATTTTTTATAATTTATTAATTTTATACAAAACTTCTAAATCTAATTCTAAAATTCTAAAAATTTTAATATGCATATGACAAATATTTTACATATATATTTACTAGCTATTTGGTAATTTAGTAATTAGTTTGGTTACTTTTAACTACATTTTGGTACCCAAGTCATGGATAATATATATATATATATATATATATATATATATATATATATATATATATATATATATATATATATAATCTCAAATATAATATATTATGTTATTAATTATTATCAAATCTCTAATTGTTAAACATTTTTTTTTTTATTAATATTCATTTTTTGTTTAATTTATTGTATAATTATGTTTAATATATATATTCTGAATGAAATAACTTTTACTTTTACCCATAAATATTCTAACTAATTATTAAACATATAATTATTAAATTATATTTATAAATACTAGAAAAAATTGTATGTTATGAGTGAGGAGGTTTTAAAATAATGAGACCCTATTATTTTAATAATATAATGCATAATTATAAATAGAAATTTCAAAAAAGATCTTATTACTTAAAAACATTCCATCTCTCTAAATTATTTTTAGAGTTCTTCCATCTCTTAAAGGTTGTTGACTCTGTAATCATTTGTTTGAAGATCGGAGACTGCCTGTGTGATCTTCGCGGTGAGATCTTCAAGTTCATCCTATCAGTTTCCTTAATTGAGTAAGTTGAATTTCAGCTCATCTTTTGGTAATTTTTGATCATCCTGCATGTGAATCTTTTAGAGATCGCATGTGACTTTATTGTCTTCTGTCTAATTCTTTGTTGATTAAGGATCATGAAGGTATGATATGATTATTTTGTGGTATATTTGTGTGTAGATAGAGTACCTCGGGGCTCAAGGAAGGTTGTGGTGTTTTTAGAGCCAGTTCAATTTTACTCAGGTAAGGGAAGCTAATTAAACCTTGTTTGTCTTGTGTTATTGTTAAATTGTTTTGAATTTCTTAGAATCGATGATGAAGTTTGGATTATAGCATGAACTTTTATGGTAGTTTAGCGTTAATTCTGATGCTATCAGTTGGATTTAATTTGTGAAATTGAGAATGTGCTTAGAGGCCTGCATGATGATGTTTTTCTGTAACTAGAACTCTGGCATATCTTGAGAAGTTGTAAATTCTTTAAGCTCGGGTGCATCAAGACTCAAAAGCACATAATTAAGCATAATTGGAATCTGTACAGTTATGTAGAATTCTATTATGTAGAATTATGCAAACCCGTTGGGTGAGCGAGGTCTCGTGTGGCGAGTTATGCGTTAGGGGCTCTTTGATTTAGGGGTCGCTGGGTGAGCATAACTCGCTCGGCGATTTATGAGGGAATATTTTTCTTGGATGCCCAGTGGTAAACTCGTTGGGTGAGCAATCTTGTCTCTGGTTGAAAGTGAAATCTTTGCCTGACGAGAAGATGAGCTCGCTGAGCGAGTTAGCCAAAGCTTAAGGAACATCTTGTTGTTTTATTTTGAGATGGATGTTTTGATAATTGAACCAATTATATGTTATGTAAGACCTGAGAAAAATTAAATAAATTAAATAATTATTTAATAATTGCGGGTAATAGAAGCATTTAAAGCAATTAATGTGTGGATTTATGACGTGGAAAAGTACTAGCTCAAATGGTTGAGAGTACTTTGATTGTGTGAGAGGACTTGGTTTTGAGTCTTATGTGTGCCATTTTATGTTATTTAAATTATGAATTTTTATGCCATATATTTGAATGCGTGATGTGATCACTTAACCTTAGATTTGATGGAATTAATAAAAGTGTAAATTGGTTGAATTGGTTATGTACCTGCTTAGTGATTGAAAGGTTGGGAGTTCAAACCTTGTTGAGAACTAACCAATTTTCTTTTTTGCCAAAATTTCGTTAGCATGAATATGAAAGGGTTTAGGAACCCTAGCAGCCAATGGATAGGTAATTTAGAGGGTTGGGAACATCATATTAGGGGACTTAATTAACCATTAAACCTTCATTTTATTTAATTTTCGTTTTGGTGGTAAAAAGGGTAATTAGAGAGGTAGTGATTCAGGAAAAGAGAGAGACTTAGCAAAAGGAGAGGTATTAGGACTGGAGTGTGAACGTTGGGCAGAAAAGGGTTGGTGTGGGCGTACTATAGAGAGTTGGAAGGGAAAAACAGTGTGACGGGAGCAAACAAGAGAGGAGGAGGTTTTGCTTCGAGGCACACTCACCAATTCGGGTTTGAGAGCGGAAAATCCAGGTAAGGGGAGTTGTTATGTGTGGTTTTTAGTTGTATCACTTATACTGTGCCTGCGTGATCAATATTGCATGTTTTTCTGTCAGTTTTCATACTGTTTCATCGAAGTTTCTAGGTTTTTCCCAGAAACCGCCTAGCGGTTCAATCCATACCGCCAGGCGGCACATCAGAAATGCCCACTGTTCTTATTTTGGCTTGAACCGCTTGGCGACGATGAATTCCTGCCAGGCGGCGCGACATCATTCGCGTTCCTTTTGATGTTTTGATGGTATTCGTACAAGTGTGCATGTGGTTTCTGTGATTGATGTGACTGGGTTCTATTGGATGCTTTGCTGGACCGAAATTGATTACCAATTTGGGGTATGTCAAGGTTAAGAGATGATAGTGTATGAATCGATTAGGGTTACACGTGAGTGTGAATATAAAGACACTTTTATGAATCAAATTGAGAATAGATAATTAGCACGTAATGCAGGTATGGTTGCATCTTGGTGGCTGAAGTTGGTAGGAATGGAAACTGGAAAATGGACTGAGTATGGCATAGGAATGGAGAGCCTGCGATTCTGCAGAATACTGGTGTATCGCCCGGCGGCGTGCTGCTTGCCGCCAGGCGACGATGGGTGCAGGTCCGGTTCTGTGTGCTTAAAAGAGGGAGAAAAAATGCAAGGGAGTAGAACTTGGATGAGTCATGGTTTTTATATAATTATTGATAAAACTGTAAGAGATAAATAATCTGTAGTATATAATTAGGGAAATTAGATTAAGTGTGAAGGTATGAGCATGATATGGTAAGATTGTAAGAAGGTTAATTTGAAATAGTAAGAATAAGAGTTTTAATGACAAGTCTCATGTTTGAATGAACACACTTGTTGGGGTCGCATCGCTGGAATAAGAGATAGTGGGATTAAGATTCGAGGTATTACCATGATTTGTGTAAAATGAATTATAAAATTAACCGAGTAGGAAGTATGGTACTGTGGTAATGCAATTTGAGCAGGGAATGTGGTATGAGGAAATGTACTGTGTGGTTTCAATAGGAATTAGGAGAATTTATGGTATAATGTTGGAGGGAATTGGTGAATCGTAGGTGAGATAGGGAATTTGGAATGGGATTATAGGTACTGCGATCAGTCAAGAGGCTGGCTAGGAATTCAGAACGAGAGTGGGGTTAACCAAGATTGCTTTGCTACCTTGGAGAGATTAGGGAAGTGTGGGATAATATGAAAGAGAGGTGAAATCAATGACTGGTACGGTACTATCACAACGCCTGGCGGCTAGATTGGGTGAGCCAGGCGGTAGAAGACCCAGAAAGGGGGTCTGCAGAGATTGGCGCCTGGCGGTGAGGTGAGATCCGCCAGGCGGACGCGAGGCAGCGAGCTTTCTGTTCGAGGACCTAACGCCTGGCGGTGGGACGGGAACCGCCAGGCGGTGTGAACCTGTTTCGCCAGGCAGCGTTTGGAGCTACGCCAGGCGGTAAGCTCGCGAACTATGGTTTCTGTTTGTGATGTTTTAACATGAAGAAACTATGCTTGGATCAGGATGCATACTTGATTGTGATCATGATTAATCACTTTCATTTCGTGTACTTCAGAGACCAATGCGAAATGCTGTCGAAATTTTGTGAAATTTATGATGTTTGACTTCTTTGTACATGTGTTAGCAAATTATGAAAAATAATTGATGTGTACCTAAAGCCGTTGATCGATGATTTGAAACTATTATGGGAAGAAGGTGTCGATGTGTATGATTCATATTCTGAAGAATTGTTTTGTTTGCGTGCAATGTTGTTTTGCACCATAAATGATTTTCCAGCATATGGAAACTTGAGCGGTTACAGTGTTAAAGGTCATTTTGCATGTCCCATTTGTGAAAAAAACACGAGTTATATTCAATTGAAGCACGGTCAGAAAACTTTGTATACAAGACATCGAAAATTTCTTCCTCGAAATCATCCTTATCGTAGAATGAAAAAAGCATTTAATGGAAGTCCTGAGGATGAAGTTGTAGCGAGACCCCGCAATGGTGAAGAAATATACAACCAAGTGGAAAACATTGACATTGTATTTGGAAAACATCCAAAGAAAAAGACCACGGAAAAAAGCATTTGGAAGAAACGATCAATCTTCTTTAATCTTCCATATTGGTGTAAACTTGATGTACGACATTGTATAGACGTGATGCACGCTGAAAAAAATGTATGTGATAGCGTCATCGGGACTTTACTAAATGTAAAAGGAAAGACTAAAGATGGAGTTAAAGCACGACAAGATTTGGCTGAAATGGGCATCCGTTCTAGGTTACATGCACAATCAATTGGAAGACGAACCTACCTGCCTCCAGCTTGTCACACTCTTTCTAGAAAAGAGAAGCAAATTTTTTATGAGCGTTTAAGAAGTGTGAAGGTTCCCCAAGGTTACTCTTCAAATATTAGTAGCCTTGTTTCTATGCAAGATTTAAAGTTAGTCGGTTTAAAGTCTCACGATTGTCATGTGTTGATGCAACAACTTTTACCAGTAGCTTTTCGAGCCATCTTACCTACTTCTGTCAGAGGTATTCTAACACGTTTGTGTATGTTCTTCAATGCCATATGCAAGAAAGTTATTGACCCTCGAGTGTTAGACGATTTGGAAAATGAGGCCATTAGACTATTGTGTCAATTGGAAATGTATTTTCCACCTTCATTTTTCGATATCATGGTTCATTTGATAGTTCATCTTGTGAGGGAAATTCGATTATGTGGGCCAGTTTTCTTGAGATGGATGTACCCAGTGGAAAGATACATGAAGATCTTAAAGGGATATGTCAAGAATCAGTATCGACCAGAAGCTTCTATTATAGAGCGGTACATTGCAGAAGAAGCCATTGAATTCTGCTCAAGTTATATGCCAAGTTGTGAACCAATTGGAGTTCCTAAGACTAGACATGAAGGTAAATGTGAAGGTAAGGGTGTGCGTGGAGTGAAGATTCAAAGTGTTAGTAGAAAATTAGTTGATCAAGCCCATTTGTACATCTTAAACAACACTGTAGAGGTCATTCCTTACATAACGCAACACATTGATGAAACGAAATCAACACATCCACGAATGAGTGAAAAATGGGCACTTAATGAACATAACAAAACATTCTTATCATGGTTTAAGAAAAAGGTTTACGCGACTCCAAATGTTTCTGAAACTCTATTGAGGCTAGCTCGTGGACCGAACAATGATGTCATTACATATGGTGTGTACTACATAAACAATCATTGTTTTTATTCAAAGATGGAAGATGACAAAAGTAGAGTTCAAAATAGTGGGGTTACACTTCAAGCTGAATCTGTACATTTTGCCAGTTCTAAGGACAAGAATCCAATTACAGCATCCATGAGTTACTTTGGAATAATACACGAAATATGGAAAGTTGATTATGTGACTTTTAGAGTGCCAGTTTTCAAGTGTAAATGGGTTGATAGTAATTCGGGTGTTAGCACAGATGACTTTGGCTTTACTTTGGTGGATCTTAACAAGATGAGTGATACAAATGAACCATTTATTATGGCTAGTCAAGCAAGACAAATTTTTTATGTCATTGATCCAGCCAATCAGAAATTGTCAGTTGTATTAGAAGGAAGAAACATGCACGTAAATGATGATGAAGATTGTCTAGACATACTTGAGACAACGTCTTTCTCATCAAGAACTATTCAAGACAAAATTGATGATGTAACTGATGACATCCATGCTATTCGAAGTGATCACAATGAAGGCATATGGGAGAACACAATTTCTTGATAGGTGTTTATTTAATAATATTGTCACATTTACAATTTTTTATTTTTCTTCCTGTTTTAATATAATAGAGGTTAATTGAGTATATTTTCATTGTTAACATTTCCTAATGATATGTTTCAGGTATGACAAGCTCCGGATCAGACCAGGAGGGACCTGGTAGATCTGTGATTCGGTTGCCGGATGTCACAAACCGACGAGAGAGGATGCCGGTCCACATTGATCCTCGATCGGGTGAACCCAGTGGCCCTTAGGAAAAAAAGTACCGTAGCTACATAGGAATGTTGGCCAAAACAAAAGTTTCTATTGCAATTGCATGTTGGGATGACGTCGCGGAGGTCGAGAAGAACCTCCTATGGCAGGATCTTGTGGTATGTTTACTTAAACCAACTATAGTATTTTTTTATGTTACTGTTAACATAACATATTTTATGTTTTAAACAGCACAAATTTGAGATTACTCCGAACACTGAGCGAATTAGAAAGAAAGTCTTATCTCACATAGCCACCAGATGGAGGGACTTCAAGGCAAGGCTCACACGTTTATATGTGTTTGGAGATAGACAACATGACACTCCTTGTGAGAAGTACAAAATCTCGGAGGAGGAGTGGATGCAATTTCGTGCATGTAGAGAGTCTGGAGACTGGCAGGTTTGTTTGTTAAATTTGTTTATAGTGACACTAGTCATACATTTCTGTATTCAAACTATTAAATAATGTTATGTGTGACAGGAAAAAAGGACAGCAGCCCAACAAAGACAAATGCTTAATGATACACCACATGTACTCTCTCGAGGTGGTTATGCATTATTGGAGAAAAAATTGAAAAAGTCGCGTGCATAGTCTCTGGGACTTGAGTCCCCTGACCTAGTGGATGCAATTCCTTGGTACGAGATGTGGAAGGCTGCTCGGACTAAGTCCGATGGGCAAATGACATCACAATCAGCTCAAATCATATCTCAAAAAATAGTAAGTACAAACCTTATTTGACTATCATAGTTCATAAGTTTCTCCTTTTGATTAAACTTTCTTTTATGGTGTAGGATGAATTAATTGAGCAAGAGACTCAGGGTTCGTTTGTTGACCATGGTCGGGACGATATACTCACAACGGCAATTGGAAGGCCAGAGCACCCAGGACGTGTGCGTGGTGTTGGAGGTGCCATTGGTCTTCGAGATTACTTTGGTCCTCCACAAAGAAGTAATGAATCGTTGAGTCAAGAGGCCTTAAGGAAGATGGAGCAACAAATGGAGGAAAGATTCAACCAACGCATGGGAATTATGGAGCAACGTTTTATGGAACAACTTCAACAGCAACAACAAATACAAAGAACACTTGAAGAAAAGCTTCAGTCCATGCAGCAACAGAACATGGAATTACTCACTCAAGCTCCAACAGGACAACATGTGAGTACAAAAGGCTCATGCTCTGGTGTAGATCATACTGACTACACAAGTCAGTATGAGCTATTGGTTGATTAAGACCCCCCGCGCGTAGTGGCCATAGGACGACAACTTCAGGGTGGGGAGACTATCCATGGTGTTCCTCTATTGCCCCATCATGCGTGTGTGATGATTGATGAAGTTCGAGATCCCCATGCCCAAGTGCCTGTGCCAACTTCAGAAATCCAATTTGTTGGGGAAGCTTTAGGCACATTTATTGCTTGGCCTAAAGCATTGATCATGCCATACTTTAGCCCACCAAAGGTATTATGACATCATGTTTTTAGTAGTTCAATCTTACAATTTATAAAACTTTTAACGTCAAACCTTTCTAAATCTTTATTTCAGTCCACTCGTCCTGAAAAACAGCCGGTCCGACGTCCACGTGTTATACGTGAAGATGATGAAATGGCAGAAGCAGAAGATGATCCTCTAGGAAAGCTGCTTCTGAAATTACACAAGTTGAAAAGAGGACCGGTAGAGCTAGAGTGGGAGTTAAGAGTATTTGGCCTCCATTGTCATGTCCCATTGTACATAAACCTGAATGATGCACTAGAGATCATTATAGGAGACAAGATGTTAAATATTTCAATCATACAACTATGGTGCATGTAAGATTTTTTTTATTGTATTTCATATTTAAAGCAAGGAATTGGTACCTTTTAATATTATACCTAACTTTCTTCTTGTAGGTACATGGACAAAGTCATTGTGGACCAAGGTCGATCTTCCGTCTATGGATTCATTGAACCTCAAACAATTCAACCTTCGGGAAACTCACCTGACCAAATCAAACTTTATTTGCAAACATGGATGGTTGAGTCAAATAGAGAGATCTACTTTGCACCATACATTGATTCGTAAGTGTTTTTGCTAATAATATTTTGTGAAGTATTATTAATTATTTTGGCTAAGTACTTGTGATTGATGGTAGGTATCATTGGCAACTTTGTCTCATCATTCCAAGACAATGCCTAGTTGTATGGTTTTGTTCATGCCATAGGAAGATTCCACTAGCTTTTAAAAACATGTTACAAGAGTAAGTATTTTTTTTCAATCCTAACTTATGTATCTACTTAGTTATAAAAACTTACATATGTTTTATGTTTTCAAAATTTCATTAGAATTGTGGGTAAGCCTAGAGGCCAACAACTTAAAGTCATATATCCAAAGGTTAGAACTCATTCATTTTAAAGTTATTAATTTCTGTATGTCAACTTATGACTTTGATGTGTTTATTTTATTTGTAATGTTCAGTGTAACAAGCAAGAAGATTCATGGGAATGTGAATATTATGTCATGTCTTGGATAAGAACAATCATTCGAGCTGGAGTTAAAGATGAATGGATAGAGGTAATTATATATATCTTTCACATATTATAAATCATATCAAACTTTAAAGAATGATATTCATACATAATGAAATTGTATTACTTTTTCAGCGATTCAAGAATCCATCACCTCTGCCAGATGACATTATCCACACACTAAAACAGGAATGGGCGGCATATCTATTAGAGAGATGGAGTTGATACCACATGAATTAGAACTCCTTTCAAAAACTTTATTGTACAAGAATTTCATGTTGAAATTTTTAGTTTGTTGTTATTTATATTAGTTTAGAATATATGTTGAAACTTAAGTTCTATTATATATAACTGTAACTCCAGAATTGTGCTGAAAGTATTATGAAATTGTTCTGGGAATTTTCTGATTTTCAGGTGTATGGATGTTGCAAAAACAGTCAAATTTTTTTTAAAAAAATGGAGCAGTTTGACGTCTGGTGTGCCCTGACAGACGTTATTTAACGTTTGTCCGTACCAGGGCCGACGTTATTTAACGTCTGACGGGCTTTGACAAACGTTAAACTGCTCAGATTTTTCCCTCATTTTAGCGCGAAAATTGACGTCTGTGTTACTAGCCCCGACGTTGGATAACGTCGGACTCCTAAAAGACCGACGTCAAGTGACGTCTGCTATTTTTTCGACGTTATTTTGACGTCACCCGATACGACGTCGGTGTTTGGGCAGACGTCAAAGGTCGAAAATGTCGGACGTTAAAAGGCTTTTTTGTGTTAATGATTGGTTATACGAGGTGTAGGTCATTCCTTCAGATGTATAGGTTAAAACCGGTACAAGTTAGGCTAATTCGGCCTAGGCTGGATACTTGGTAGCCTTGATATACACATTGTTTGCTTATATGGTCGAGTTTGGCTAGGTGTGGTACAGTTGGTGTTGGGTCCCGAATTTTTACAGCAGACTTCTAAGAAGGTTAAAGCGATTCAGGAGAGAATAAGGGCCACTTAGAGTAGACAGAAGTCATACGCGGATAAGAGGAGGCGACCTCTAGAGTTTGAGGTTGGGGATCATGTATTCCTCAGAGTGACCCTGACGGCAGGTATTAGGAGGGCCATCAAATCAAGGAAGTTAACTCTGAGGTTTGTTGGGCCTTATCAAATTCTGAGGAGAATTGGCACTACAGCTTATGAGATTGCTCTGCCACCACACTTGGCGAATCTGCACAATGTGTTTCATGTTTCTCAGTTGAGGAAATACATTGCAGATCCATCTCACTTCCTGGAGTCAGACGATATTTAGATCAGGGAGGATTTGACGGTGAACACTAGACCGATGCGAATTCTAGACTCGCAAGTGAAAAAATTGCGAGGGAAGGAAATCAGAACCATGAAAGTACTGTGGGATGAGACTACTCAAGAGATGACATGGGAGATGGAGGATCGCATGAGGCAGTCCCATCCACACTTATTTCCTGATAAGTCTTATTTTTGAGGACCAAAATCTTTAAAGATGGGGGTAATGTAAGACCCGAGAAAAATTAAATAATTATTTAATAATTGCGGGTAATAGAAACATTTAAAGCAATTAATGTGTGGATCTATGACGTGGAAAAGTACTAGCTCAAATGGTTGAGAGTACTTTGATTGTGTGAGAGGACATGGGTTCAAGTCTTATGTGTGCCATTTTATGTTATTTAAATTATGAAATTTTATGCCATATATTTGAATGCATGATGTGATCACTTAACCTTAGATTTGATGGAATTAACAAAAGTGTAAATTGGTTGAATTGGTTGTGTACTTGCTTAGTAATTGAAAGGTTGGGAGTTCAAAGCTTGTTGAGAACTAACCAATTTTCTTTTTACCAAAATTTCGTTAGCATGAATATGAAAGGGTTTAGGAACCCTAGCAGCCAATGGATAGGTAATTTAGAGGGCTGGGAACATCATATTAGGGGACTTAATTAACCATTAAACCTTCATTTTATTTAATTTTCGTTTTGGTGGTAAAAAGGGTAATTAGAGAGGTAGTGATTCAGGAAAAGAGAGAGAATTAGCAAAAGTAGAGGTATTAGGACTGGAGTGTGAACGTTGGGCAGAGAAGGGTTGGTGTGGGCGTACTGCAGAGAGCAATTGGAAGGGAAAAATAGTGTGACAGGTGCAAACAAGAGAGGATGAGGTTTTGCTTCGAGGCAAACTCACCAATTCGGGTTTGAGAGCGGGAAATCCAGGTAAGAGGAGTTGTTCTATGTGGTTTTTAGTTGTATCACTTATATTGTGCCTGCGTGATCAATATTGCATGTTTTTCTGTCAGTTTTCGTATTGTTTCATCGAAGTTTCTGGGTTTTTCCCAGAAACCGCCTGGCGGTTCAATCTATACCGCCAGGCGGCACATCAGAAATGACCATTGTTCTTGTTTTGGCTTGAACCGACTGGCGACGATGAATTCTTGCCAGGCGGCGCGACATCGTTCGCGTTCCTTTTGATGTTTTGATGGTATTCGTACAAGTGTGCATGTGGTTTCTGTGATTGATGTGAGTTGGTTCTATTGGATGCTTTGTTGGACCGAAATTGATTACCAATTTGGGGTATGGAAAGGTTGAGAGATGATAGTGTATGAATCGATTAGGGTTACACGTGAGGGTGAATATAGAGACACTTTTATGAATCAAATTGAGAATAGATAATTAGCACGTAATGCAGGTATGGTTGCATCTTAGTGACTGAAGTTGGTAGGAATGGAAACTGGAAAATGGACTGAGTATGTCATAGGAATGGAGAGCCTGCGATTCTACAGAATATTGGTGTACCGCCCGGCGGCGTGCTGCTTGCCGCTAGGCGACGATGGGTGCAAGTCCGGTTCTGTGTGCTTGAAAGAGCGAAAAAAGAATGGAAGGGAGTAGAACTAGGATGAGTCATGGTTTTTAGATAATTATTGATAAAACTGTAAGAGATAAATAATTTGTAGTATATAATTAGGGAAATTGGATTAAGTGTGAAGGTATGAGCATGATATGGTAAGATTGTAAGAAGGTTAATTTGAAATAGTAAGAATAAGAGTTTTAATGACAAGTCTCAGGTTTGAATAAACACACATATTGGGGTCGCATCGTTGGAATAAGAGATAGTTGGATTAAGATTCGAGGTATTACCATGATTTGTGTAAAATGAATTATAAAATTAACCGAGTAGGAAGTGTGGTACTGTGATAATGCAATTTGAGCAGGGAATGTGGTATGAGGAAATGTACTGTGTGGTTTCATTAGGAATTGAGAGAATTTATGGTATAATGTTGGAGGGAATTGGTGAATCGTAGGTGAGATAGGGAATTTGGAATGGGAGTATAGGTACTGCGATTAGTCAAGAGGCTGGCTAGGAATTTAGAACGAGAGTGGGGTTAACCAAGATTGCTTTGCTACCTTGGAGAGATTAGGGAAGTGTGAGATACTATGAAAGAGAGGTGAAATCAATGACTGGTATGGTACTATCACAACGCCTGGCGGCTAGATTGAACTCTAATAATCATTCACACTCATATAGAGTAGAATGAATTATGTGGTGAGAGTGACAAGAGATCCTAGTCTTGGGACTTATTAGGCCTAAGACATTAGAGGACTAACCTTGTGTATGATTTGGTGATAACCCCTTTAGTCTAAACTTTGTAGAGTTTAGAAATCATTACAGGTGCATGCTTCCTTAGAATCCTATGTCTTGTGCATCATCTAGGTAATTGAGTTTAGAGTTAATTTCTATGTATGATTTGAACCAGTGGTATGATTGAAATTACATAGTGAAATGTTTATATATATATATATATATATATATATATATATATATATATATATATATATATATATATATATTTGTGCTATCAAAATATCTAATATTTTATTTAGTAATTATACTATTAAATGAGACATTAAATGAGATGTTACATGTTATCCATAATTAAATTTTCAAATTACATAAAAATTTATCCATATATAAGCTTTAACTTTTTGTAATAAACATTACTATTATTATTCGATCAACCTATGATAACAATTAATTTATCCTTCACTTTTCACTACACATGCATTTTTTTATTCTAAAATAAAATAATATTTTTTAACTTATTATATTTAATTAATTAAATATTACATATTTCAATTTGATGTAATAAATCATCAATTAAATAAATATTATATATTTCAATTATATTCAATGTAATAATGATTTGTAGATGACAACAAAAATGCTAAGTATTCAAGGTTAAATGTTTTGAACATGCATACAAAGTTCTTTCCTCATTTCCATTGTCATATGCATATATAGAACAAATAAACATTTTGTATTTAAAATGGGGTTTAAGAAACAAAAGAATATAATACTTGACAAATAATCAAAATAGTGTAATTAATTTGTATACCTTTTATTAAAGATTTTCAAATATTTCTTTGTAAACTACATTTGTAGTTGCAGCGATTACATTTCCCTTTTCATCCAAAATTAGTATTTCAAACCTTTTTCGGTGTTTACTCCAGAAACTCTAAAAAAGTCGTCTAAATTGTAGCAGTTATTTTTGCATATTGTGGTGGTTTTAACTACCATTATTTATGTCTATGACTGTTTCAAAAACTGTCATAATTTGCATCTGTATAAAGCATAAGGTGGTCGTTTCAAGTGAACCCCCCGCGTAAACCACCATATTTTGTGTTCCTGTGGAAACAATAACAGAATATCAGGGAACACAAATCGCATCTTGCCCCAATCACTGACTTCCCGGACTGGTTGCTCCTCGATTTGGATGTGTCTTCTCCTAATGTTGGCAGTTTGGACCCTTAAGGGGTTACCTACGGAAAGGACTTCGACGATCAAGTCAGCAAAGGCTCTCAAAAGTCAAATCACAGATTAGTAAATTAATGAAAGCGTACCTTTAATTGTTGGGGTCCACATGCATTTATAGAGACATTAATTATGTTTTTTTCCTTTTGATGGGTTGGGCTCCTCTTTATTGTTTTTTGGGCTAATGTTCAGGCTCTAAATGGGCCTAGGCCAGGCCCAAGTCCTACGCTAGTGATTTGACATTAGAAGCCTCGCTGTAATTTTCTAAGTTTGGGGTTGGCGGCTTTTACTTATGCGCTATTCTTTGGAGTAGGCGGCCTTAACTGTTATGTGTGTTGTTATCTTGTTCAGTTAACTATTCGTCTA
Source organism: Vigna unguiculata (assembly GCF_037176805.1). Classification (NCBI taxonomy): domain Eukaryota; kingdom Viridiplantae; phylum Streptophyta; class Magnoliopsida; order Fabales; family Fabaceae; genus Vigna; species Vigna unguiculata. The sequence continues at coordinate 9,890,252 of NC_140798.1, read as the reverse complement.
TTCTTTTTATGATAGGACTAGTCGTAGGAGGTTCGGACCGGGTAGTTATGGCCGCCTAGGTATAATACATCAGTCCCCCAACCTTTGGTGTGATAGGTCACGTTGAAGGTTATATGTTGCCAGCTTGAACTAGGTAATTAACCATATTGGTATTGGCGGCCTAGGTATAATACATTTTGCAATGTATAAAGTGACAGTTTTTGGATGTAAAATACGATGGTTAAAACTGTCATTATTTATTTAGTGGGAAACAAATTCAATGTAAATAGTGATGATTTGAAGTGCCATTATTCATATTATATGCGGTATTTTTAACTCTCGTAATTCAACTTTTATATAATTTATAATCAACATTTACTATTGTCAATACCCAATTTTGTCCAGGTTATAATGTATTTTTATTATTTACTTTTTATTTTTTTTTATTTTTTCCTCCTTATCTTATTTTTCTTTTATTTTGTTTTTCAATTTCATCTTATTTTACTTTTATTTTATTTTTATTTCGTTTTATTCTTATTTTATTTATTTTTATTTTATTTACAATTTTATTCATATTCATATTTATTTTTACTTTTTATTATTTAAGAAAAAAAAATAGATTAAAAAATAATAAGAGAAAGAAGATTGCAAAGATCCATTGTCTGAACTTCAATACGCTTATACCTCTCCCCATTTGGTGCCTATCTCCATGCGTTAGCTTGATATGTTATTAATTAGTGTACAAAAATGAAAAGCTAGTGTATATGGTTGATAGGAGATAGGGTGGCTAAGTTGCAGGAAGCAACCACCCTTTCCACTTCTCGCACGACTCAAGAAATATAAGGGATCAAGGACTTTAAGTTGGATTTTTTATTTGCCTCTGCCCGAGGAATTCATGATGAACCACACAGATAGAGGGGATCAAATAAATACGGGGGAAACGTTACTACAAAAGGGAGTCGAAATACACATCTAAAAAAAAGGAGAAAAAGGGAGGAAACAACTTGAGCAAGGAACCAAAGACTTGAACAAGGAAACTCAAGACCAGTAGCACAAAGAGAGCTCCGAGAGGTAAGCATTGGACCTTCAATGTTTGTTTGAGTAAGCATGATGTATGGGTGTTAAGCTTTATGCTTCATCTTCAACTTGAATGTTTGCCATGAACGAGCATGATACGTTGTATTCGTTGCATTTATTTGTTTAAATGTTTGGCTCATGATTCGAATATATCAAATGCCCTGTTATTGGTCAAGTGCTTAACGATCTTCTCCCATCATGGTACCAAAGACCACCCCCACCTTCAATTGAATCCTCACAGCCTCACCTTCCCACACCAATCTTTCCTCCTTCATTTCTTCATCCCAAAAAAACAAAAACCCAAATACATCATTCTCTCAACCATCAATCACTACAAGAAAATATCTTATTAGTAACCAATTTTAGTGGCTAAAAGTTGTTAGTCACTATAGTGACCAATTTAGATACCAATTTACAAAATTAAAATTTATTGGTTACTAAAATAGTCACTAATATAAATAAAAAAATTGTAATTGGTCACTAAATTTGTCACTAATTAATTAGAGAGCATTTTAGTAACTAATTTATTTTGGTAGCCAAAACTTAGGTAGCTAATTTTTAGTGACCAGTTTTCTTTGGTAGCCAAAACTGTGGTAGCTAATTTTAAAAACCAATTTAGTGACCAATTATAATTTTTTATTTATAATAGTAACTATTTTAGTAACCAATGATTTTTTTACTTTGTAAACTTGTATCTAAATTAGTAATTATAGTAACTATCAACTTTTGGTCACTAAAATTGGTTACTAATGAAGCATTTTCTTGTAGTGAATCATCATACACAAATCACACAACAAAAACATCTCCATCACTAGTAAGTCGTATGATGCTTTCACCTTCACCTCACACCTGCATAAAAAAACAACAGATACCCAAACGGCACCAATCAAACGGTGGTGGTCTTGGTCGCGATGGCCACAAGGTTTTGTGTTTAAGTGAGCCACTTTGACGCAAGAAGAGAAGGGGGAACTTCGTGGCTTTGCAAGTGGCGTCGTGGCGGCAGTCCAGGTCGCAAAGGCCAGAGGGTTGGTTGTCGTGGTGCTTGCAGACCCAATTACAGTGGCTGGCACAGTGGTAACGAGGTGCAGTGTCTATGGCACCTTTCTCTCTCGTGGAAGAGGAGAGTCGAGGTTTGGAGATGAATGGGCGCCGACGTGGATGCCGACAATGGCTGGAACCATTAATGTAGTCTCCGGCAAGCAGGGCTTTGCGGCTGTGAAGGGAAGTGGTGTTGTCATGTGGTCACACGCGGGAAGAAGAAGCAAGAAAATAGGCGATTTAAGAGGTTTGTTTTCGTCGGCAATCCCTTCAGTGGTGACCATCGCCGGTGGCGTCATATCTCGCCAACGGTGGAGCGTGTAGTGACGACATTTGCTATTGGAGTCGTGGTGGAGGTTTGCGGTGGTGAAGAAGAGAGGCTGCCAACTTTAATCTTGATTAGGTTTTTAGAAGAATTGGGATCTTCCCCTTTATTTTCTTTGTGCACCTCCTACCTTAGTATTTGCACCCCTCCCTTTTGTGTGGTTTGGATCTGTGTTTGCTCAACACACCTCTTTGATTACTGCACGCACCCCACATCATTATATGTCACACTTCATGCACATTATTGGTTTACTTCGTGTACCTCCATAATTGATAACCTCGCGCCCTATGTGTATGTTGGTCTTGCTTTGGGCCTGATTGTGTTTGTTGACTGCACCAAATTTTCACAGTTTACACTCTCCTTGTATTTTTGCTCTATTTTCAGATTTATACTTATTGCACCTCACTGTGTTTTACGCATACAACCTCCATGCATTTTTTTTAATTTTTATTTTTTTTATTTATTTTTTTCCCTTCATTTTATTTTTGTATAATCTTTTGTACACATGTTTTTTGCTAAAAAACATAAAAATATTTGAAAATTATAAAAAAAATAGAAAAAATATATAAAAAATAAAAATGTTCTCTTTCACTTTATTGTGTCTATTCAGTCGCCCGCATCGTGTGACACTCATTTTCAAAAATATCAAAAATAGTTTTCTTTCTCTTTTAGTGTTTGTCTAATCGCTCGTGTCGTGTGATACATATTTTCATGTAATCCAAAATATACCAAAAATTAGTCTAAAATTTCAAAATATAAAAATATCAACTTTTTTAAACAACAATATCTTTTTAAGAAACTACGTGATCTCCACTACGAGATATATAGGAGCAAGGTCAACCTTTATCAAGTTCACTTTCAAAAAAAATCAAATCATTTTCCAAAAAGCTTTGCAAATATCTCTTAAAGAACTATGTAACCCTGATTTCTCACTTTAAATGAGAATACGTAGGATCAAGGTCAATCCTTGTCGGGCCCAAAAATCAAAAAAAATATTTTTGTTTCTTTTTAGTATTATTTGTCTCATTATTTTTGGGGAAAATAATGTTTTGAAAAGCACATCAACTTTGCATGTTTAATTAAGGGTACCACCTTTGTACTAACACCTTTCCTACGCGTAACTGACTCTCGGATCCAAAAATTTGGTTTTTCGCAGACTTGCTTTATTTTTATGGTTTTCCATAGTTTTCCAGAAATAACTATGGTGGCGACTCCAAATCTCTTTTAAAACCTGTTTTCTTTTTTGGTTCTTCATCCTGTCACGATTTCAGTTGCGACAACTATTTATAATCCCCCTACATTTATAATTTCTTAATTTAATAAAATATTATTTTTTATAATGATAAATATATAAAATTTAAAAAAATTATAACACAACACAAAAAAAAAAAATTAACTAGGACTTTTAATTTCATTGATAAGTACCAAATTGCAGGGTACATTTGTTCACAATTACAATGCAAATATCAAGAAAAGTACAAAGTCATGATAGTTCTAATTTTACATCTAAATTTCATAATAATAAAAAAAAACACATTGTATTCTTTATCATAACAAACACACATATGCATATACTCCCCTATCACTAGTATGGTTTGTCATACAAAATTTGGTTCATTAATTTTTCCCCCAATATACATTTACTTTTCAATTCCTAAATTCAATTCCTTAATTATTCTCCCCCTTTGGATTCATCAAATGAAATTAAAGCAATTAAGAACAAGAATAATAACAAACAGTTTCATGAATTGAAGCACACATTACAAGGAATAAGAACCAACGACAAAAAAGAGAAAAAACATAGAACTGATATAATCAACACGCTGATATAGAAAAACAACAAACTGAAAAACATGACAAAACTCATAAAAGAGGAATGCAACACCAAAGATGTAATGCATGACCCTAAAAGCTAACCCAATTAGTCATCCTGATTATTGTTTCTGTTATGGAATGAAGTCATTAGATCATGAATGCCATGGATGTGATCATCCAACTAGTATTTATAGATGAACACATTTAATGCAGAATCAGCCAGTTAAATTGTGCAAATTTATTATATTGATTTTGTTTATGTAATCAAACCAGATGAAATGCATTAGATTATATGTATCAGATTAAAGCATTGTTTTTCCAGTGAATGTAAGCACATTGGAATCACGCAATGTAAGACCCGAGAAATTTAAATAATTAAATAAATAATTTTTTAATAAGTGCAGGTAGTGGGAACCTTTATGGAATTTAATGCTAGCCTTTATGACATGAAAGAGTACTAGCTCAAATGGTTGAGAGTACTTGGTTGTGTTGAAAGGACTTGGGTTTGAGTCCTATGTATGCCAATTGTGTATTACTTTAATTGTTAATTATTTTGGTAATATGCTTGATCATGAGGAGAGATAATATAATCCTAAATTTATAGAAATTATCATGAAACATGAATTGGTTGAATGGTTGTGCATTGTCTTAACATTGGCATGGTTGTGTGTTCGAACCTTAGTAGACATGGATTAAGCTTCCTTTTTGGTAAAATTATTTTTCGCATGGATAGGAAGGGTTAGAAAAGCAATTTGGAAGGGCCAAGATGGAAGGTAACAAGGGAGGTCATAGTTGATCAAGATGAGACTTCAAATTAGCAAGTTGAGCAAGAAGAACCAGGTTTGGGGAGCTGAACCCGAAATTTGCATGTTAGTTGATATATTGCATGGTGTATGATAGAATATTATATGTTTTCCTCTTAATAAGCTCATATTTCTAGGTTTCTGGAAAACTTCCAGAAATCGCCAAGCGGGCCTTCAAAGTCGTTAGGCCACTCATAACATTTTCTGTGTAATTCTAGGTTCTAGGGATGAACCGCCTGCTGGCATGAATTGGACACCAGGCAATACATGCTTTTCAACCCAGTTTTCTAGGTTTCTGTATGATCCGTCTGGTGGTGATGAACACCCGTCAGGTGGCGCGAGCTAAATGTGACTCATTTTTGCTGTTTTGGGGTTTATGGGTAATTCCAATTAGGAAAAAAAGGAGTTGCATTTGTTGGCTGATCATTGGATACAAAAATTATTGAATAACATTGCAATTGGAGTTAATTGGATTAGATGAACAAAATTTTAGGATTTGGAAACTTGGGGTTTTATGTTCTAGAATTAATGATTGTATGAATTGAACTAGAAATGTTAATGGATATGGTTTGGGTTGGGAAATGTTACAATAGTAAGCATGATCACTTGTAGGGTTGTGAAAATAAGTATAGCAATGAAATTGGGGATTTTTGGAACCTTCGCAGGTGCATGAATTTTTGGGTGGTATCCATAATTCTATGCACCGCCAGGCGGCACCTTGCTTGCCACCAGGCGCCAACGCAAAAACAAAGAGAACTGCATGGCTTTGAAGATATTGTGGGTTTGGCCATTTTGTGAGTTAGATTATGAAGAAAATGGAAGTGAGCAAGACTCGGATAGGGGCCTAAGGTGATGCTATATGTATATCCTATTAGCATAAATTATATTGAGGTATTAGTGTGAATTGGAAGAGTTGTTATGGTATCAACAATGTAGGGTAGGTTAATTACACTAAGGTCAGACATGTGTCTGTGATAGAAGAAGATGAGAAGTCTGGAGACTCTTTAGTAATTGGCAAATTATAAGTGTAGGAAAACTATGCTCCTAAATATTGGTGTTATCATTGGAATGATAGTAGAGCTATTTGGGGGGATTGATTCTAGTTGATTAAGCTACTAAGACATGAACTTTAATTGAGAACAATGCTACTAGTAATGGAAGTTGGAGCATCTAGGAGTGTTATCCTATGATGGGGTTCACATGTGGACAAGGTTCCAAATTGAATTGGTATGAGTATCTTGGCAAAAATTAGGCAGTATCAGGTGGAGAGGAAATATGGGCATAAGATTACTTAACTTAGAGATTTAATGTGAGATTCCAAGGAGTGGGAAGTGTACGAAAAGGTTCTGCAGGGTCTGAAACCTTTATTGTGCGAGTATTGGTGTAGCGCTTGGTGGTGGTGTTGGAACCGCTAGCCGATAGCTGCAATTCCAAAGGGCAACATGGACGTGTGGCCTCTAGTGGTGAGGTCCGTCCCGTCAGGTGATACCTGTAGAGGTAGTGTGTTCAAGGGCATTGGGTGCCTGGCGGTAGAGAAGTTCCACCAGGCGGAGCGCCAGGCGATAATGTAGGGGTAGAGACTTGTGTGATTTGGATGTGCGTGGTCTACAATGCTTTGGATAGTACCTTAAAGATGGACTTGCTAGAGTATTCCTTGAGTTGTGGCTTAGAATGACATCCCTTGAGTTTTGGCTTGGGATAGAGGGTAAACACGTGGCATTCTTTGAGTTGTGGCTTGGAATGACATCCCTTGAGTTATGGCTCGGGATGGTAGTGGACACAAGCATTCCTTGAGTTGTGTCTCGGATTGACGAGTGTTACTGGTATGGGTGTGCGAGTTGTGGCTCGTACGGAGGGTCTCCACTCAATTGAGCAATCACCGATTTTGGCCAATGATGTGCTAATCTTGTGTCGAGAGTACGAACTATGGTTCGTATTAGGGACTCCACCTGGCGTTATGGAATGTGGTCCGTAGCATGTTTCCCGCACGTGTTCTACAAGTTGTGGCTTGTAAGTGGTGGCAGCACATGGTATCTTGAGGTTATCATCTAAAGACGTAGAACATGGATAACATGGTGGTGGACATGTGATATGGAATCAAAGGATAAAGTTTCGTTGATGAGTGTATGCATATATGATTGAATTGTATATATAACTTTATATTGTTAGCTCACCCTATCAGCTTGTGTTTGGCGATGATCGTGTAATGTGTTACATGGGATCAGATGATGTTGCAAGTAGTGTTGGTGAGGCATAGATTGGAGTAGGGCAGCATGGGATTTAATGATTTCCGCTTATTTTTGTTATTTTGTAATTTGGTTTCAACAACAATTTTGAAATTGTAAGACTTGGAGTTTAAATTACAATGATTGTAATTGACAATTGATGTATGGTTTTCATTTTCCCGCGTTTTGGGAAATTCGTTATAATAAATGTAGTTTGACTTTCTATTTTGTTTATTTTATTTTAAAATTAGTAATATCTAACCAGGATGTTACACACAACATATATGCTTTATGGTCAATGCAATCTGAAAAGAAACAAATAACTTATGCAATAGATGTTACACATAGACTATACCTTATCATTTGACAATAACTTTGACCCATTCAACTATTGAATTTGTTTTATACAAATATTTATTGTTAAGTGAAATGAACACATAGATTTGTAAAATCAACATGTTAAAAATTCATCAAATAATAACTTCATGAACATAGTATCTAATGAAGTGAAATCAACACATAAATTTGTAAAATCAACAAATTTAAAAATATGTAAGATCATGCTTTCTACACGCAACATTGATTAAGTGAAATCAACTCATAAATTTGTAAAAGCAACAAGTTTAAAAAGATGTAAGATCATGCTTTCTGCACACAACATTGAATAAGTGAAATCAACACATAAATTTGTAAAATCAACAAATTTAAAAATATGTAAGATTATAGTTCCTGCACACAAAATTTGTTTAAGTGAAATCAAAACATAGAATTATAAAACTAACATGCTAACTATGTCAGATCATATTTTATACAACATTATCTTATTTAAATGAAATCAACACATGAAGTTATAAGATTAACAGGCTAGAAATATATCAGACCACATTTTTCATATCCAATACTCCTAGTTTAATTCTTAACTTGTTAAACCTATCACAAGCTAATGGCTTTGTGAATAAATCATCTAATTAATTTTCTGTTTTAACAACCTAAATTTCATAATCACCTTTTAAAACATGATCTCTAATGAAGTGATGTCTTATTTCAATATGTTTAGTTTTAGACAATACAATGGTACCTTTACCAACTTCACTCCATAATCCAAGAGTTGATGCTTAAGCCATATGATTTTTGCACAAGAATATCCAGTTACAATATATTCTGCCTCAACTGTGGAAAGTGTTACACAAGCTTGCTTCTTGTTATTCCATGATATCAAACTCGAGCTAAGTAGATGGCAAATTCCACTTGTGTTTTTTCCTATCCAATTTGCAACCTTCAAAGTCAGAATCTGAAAATCCACTTAGACTAATCTTAGAGTTACCTAGATACCATAATCCAACACTAGTTGTCCCTTTCATATACTCTTTGCAGCTTTGTAGTATGATTCCTTCGAATTGGATTGATATCTTGCATACATACAAACACTAAATTGGATATCTGACCTACTTGTAGATAGATAGAGCAAAGATCCTATTATTCCTCTGTATTTGGTATAATCAATTTATTGTCCAGCCTCATCTGAATCCATATAGTAGTTTATAGCAATTGAAGTGCCAACTTCCTTGTAATTCTCCATTTCAAAATTTTTCAATAGGTCAAACAATATTTTGTCTGGCTTAAAAATGTTCCCTGCTCAAGTTGTTTAGCTTGTAGCCCTAAAATGTAGGTTAACTCAACCATCATGGACATTTCGAATTCACCCTCTACAACAAATTCTTCACACATAGAGTTATCATTTGAGCAAAAGATTATGTCATCAACATACACTTGAACAAGTATCACATCACTTTCATGTTTTCTAATAAAAAGTGTTTTATCAACAACACCTCTAACATACCCTTTTGATAGTAAAAATGTGCTTAACCTTTTATACCATTGAGGTGGTCTTGCTTTAAACCATATAAGGCCTTTTTCAATTCAAAAACATGATTAGGGTAAAAATGATCTTCAAAACCATGTGGTTGTGATATATACACTTCTTCATTCAAGAATGCACTTTTAACATCCATTTGAAACAATTTGAAAGTACACATGCAAGCATAATAACAATCTCAAAGCTTCTAGTCTAGCAACAAGTGCATATGTTTCATCAAAATCAATACCTTTCTCTTGATTATAACCTTTAGCTACTGTTGACAAAAAGAAGAAGATGGACATCTTTCTCCAATAAGGAGTTTTGATGATGATGACTTATGAAGAAGTATGGAAGACTTGATGATGATGCATGGAAAAATGTTGAAGACTTTAAAGAATGCTTGGATTCAACAGATTAATTAAAGACTTAAGAGTTTAGTTGTTTAAAGTCTTGTAATATGTGTACATTATTTAAGATAGTTAAATTAGTAGGTCAAGAGTCAAAAGGCAGAACTTAAACAGTAGAGCACTAAAAGAAAGTCTTATTTTTACAAAACGCACTATGATAATCGATTATCACTTATGCTAATCGATTATCATAAGTTTTCTTTTAAATTTTTCAAAAACTGCTCTGGAATAATCAATTATTTCAGAGGATAATCGATAATCAGCGCGAAACAATGTTTTTCAGAAACTACTCCGGAATAATCGATTATCACTTATGATAATCGATTATCTATGGCAGTTGTGACTTAACTTTTCATATTCTTAACCTAATTTCTAAATAGGCTTCTATAAATAGAGTGGTAGACTTTCATTATCAAATACAGAAGATAGAGAAGTCTGAGTACTTGAGAACTCTCTATGGGAAGGCTTTGAAAAACCTAGTATCGGTAGAGCGATAACTTTCATCAAGTGGGATCTTGAGTGATTGAGTGTTGCTGTTGTTGCTAGGAGAAGCCAGTCAACCTTTGTGTGATTCAAAGGAAGGTGTTTTCATCCCTTGTGGATTTCAAGGGAAGTGTCTTCATCTCTTGTGTGATTTAAGAGAGGTGTTTTCTAAATCCTAATCTTTCTTATCATTGATTGTAAGTTTGGTTTATTTTAGTGATTGAGTTAATCTCGTTTTGTAGAGATTAACAACTGGACGTAGGGTCTTTTGATTCGAACCAGTATAAATACTTTGTGCAATTTTCTCTTCTCTACTCTCTTTATTTTATTGTGTTTATTAAAATAAAGGAAATATTTTTAATTGATCTTTGATATTAAAAGGGAAAATTTTAAAAGCACAATTTTTATTAAGAACCCAATTCACCTCCTTAGTTTTTGTCCAAACGCCAAACATTCCCCTACACGATACCAACAACTACTAGCTTAGCTTTGTTTCTAACTATGCTACTATCTTCATCCATTTTATTTCTAAACATCCATTTTGTGCCAATTATATTCATATCATCACTTCTAGGAACATATAGATTATACATTATTTCTAATGAATTGATTAAGTTCATCTTGCATGGCAATGGTCTAATTATTATAACATCCCTTTGAGGTGTCACAGTTACTATCATTCAATACATCATTCACATTTTTGGGTTCAACTTGTGATACAAAAGCAACATGTTCACAAAAGTTATTAAGCTTGCATTTAGTAGATACTCCTTTATCAATGTCACCAACAATGTTGTCCTTTGATAGCTCTTTGGAAGTAGTCCAATCCTTTAGTAAGTTGCTATGAATGGGAATTTCAGTTTATTGAATTTCCTTTTCAACTGATCTATTTTTTGTTCCAGCTTGTTTTCCTAGAATAACATCATCTTCATCAGCATCAATTATCACTTGACCTTGCAACTTTGAGTTAGATTCATCAAATTGATGAAAAATTAACCCCAACCAAGGATGGAGGCACATGCTTAAGAAGACTAAGCATGTTTAGAAAAGGAAGTTCACTAATCCTTCATCCCTTTTCATTGTTCTTTGTTATTTTTTATTCCCTAAATTGACTTAGTTGAATCAACCTTAGTTGACTTCTTGACCTTTGACTAGGTTTGACTTGTTGACTAGAGTTGACTTGAGTTAAGTCAACATGCTAATCTTTGTTTATTTGCTTTGTAGGTTAATTAGGAGTAAGAAAGCAATGTTAGGTGGTGCATGGTGATTGAGGAGCATAAATGATGTGGAGGAGAGAGTAAAGCAAAGGCATAAAGCATAAAGTAAAAGGCATAAAGCAAGTGTACCTATGTACCTTTGGTCTCCTTTGTTTTTAACACACTTTGGCCACTTTTTGGAGACATATGAGACACATTCTTGGTCTCCTTTTGTGCTAGAACGAAATTAGCCTTGCATACACTATAGTTAGCTCTTTTGTCTCTCATTTTTGTAATCTTATTTGACCTAGTTTCTAGAAGCTAGGGTTAGGTTTTTGTAGAGACATCCTTAGGTATCTTTTATTTGCATAGAGGCCCATAAACTCTTCTATATAAGGGGGTCTCCTAGACATGTAAAAGGGTTGATCATTTTGAAGTAAAAACACTTTTGTGTCTCAACCATTTATGAGAGTTTCCTCCATAGGGAGTGAATACTTTTAAGCCTTATCTTGCATAGCAAGTGGCGACACATATTCACTCATCTTCAAGGTTGCCATGGGTTCTAGCCTAGCCTTGTAGTGGTGTGCTTCTCACATTTTTTACCATTCTTTTCCTTTCCATTTTATGTTTTCTTCTTCCTTTAATTGTTCTTGGTTTTCTATCGTTTATGTGCATTCCATTTCCTTTTTGTTTTGAATCAATCCCTCATCTTCTTCTCTTGAGCTTTATGAAAGGAACCTTCACATCTAGATAGCATACTATCTTAATGTCCAGTGGGGATTTTACTTAGTTTTCTTGATCAACTCACACCAAATTCAATAATCTTAAAAGAAAACAAGATAATCCTTCATCACAAATACAACAAGTATAGATTCTTCAAAAATCATAACCCTTTTATTATAAACTCTATATGCATGAACTTGTAAAATAACCAAGGAAGATTCCTTCATCAACTTTTGCATCAAATTATCCAAGATTTTCTTTACCATTATTCAAAATAAAGCATTTATAACCAAACACCTTTAAGTGAGTCAAAACAAACCTTCTACCCTTGAAAAGCTCATAAGGGGTTTTCTTCAAAATAAGCCTAATCAAGACATAATTTAAAACATAAATGGTTGTGTTGACTGCATCAACCCTGTTAACACCTAATTTTGTCCAGCTTAATAAGAATCTCTTTTAGGAAAAAAAAATAATAAAATGAAATAATAATAAATAATAAATAAGTAAATAATATTAAAAGAAAAAGAAAAAAAGAAAACTTTTTGTTTGATTAGGCCCAATCTTTTTTCTGACATTTCCAATCTTCCATTTGTGTTTTCCTTTTACACCTTATTTTTTATTTTTTTAGCCCATTTTTTATCCTCTCATACCACCATTCACTTTTCTACCACCTTTTTTCCATTCTTAGCCCTACTCTATGCCTTTCTACCATTCACTAGGCGAGCAAATTCGCCAACGAGTGATGCTGACAAAGAAAAAAACTTTAAATGAAAAAAATGCTAAAAATACTAGGTTACCTCCCAAGAAGCATTTTTTTAACGTCATTTCAACTCGACGCATGATATTTATAGTTCGTGATTTGTCCTTCTAGTGTGCTTCTTTGAGAATTCTCCTCTTTATACTGTTGTTTCTTCGGGTTTTTCTTTCAATCAACGGATCGTAGAGTAATTGATCAGCCGAAATCTTGCTTCTCATGCACAATCAAGAAAACTAGAAGGAACATATTAATGAGTGAAAATAATAAAGACAAAACAATTTTTTCTTTTTTTCTTTTTGACAACGCCAATTATAGTCCCTGACAACGCCACCAAAAACTTGTTAAGAGTTGGCAAGTGTTCCAAATCGCATAGGTAATATAGTGGACAAGTCTAGATATCGTCTCCCACAAGGACTAATGTGATTTCAATTAACTGATTAGTTACTAATAAAGGATGAGAATAACAAAACATGTTTTGATGTTTAAATAAAAGATAAATTTGTAATTAAATGTATAATGGAAACAAATAGCTTGATTGAGGAAAATATAAGATAAAAATCTCACTGGGATTGGGTATCATGATTCCGTTCAAAGTAAAAGCAACAAACAATATATTGCTAATTTCGTATCTCACACTCACATCATTTGTAACATGCCTCGATTTTTTCGTAGACAAGCCTAAACTAGAATAATAAAAACTCTATGTCTAGCAATTTTTAGAATTATGTTTGCATTAATGACCAATATGTTGATTCTTAAGAATGACCAATGACCACATCTATGTCTAGCATGTGAAATCAATAGTTGCTTTATCCTATTTAGGTTTCCCAAACTATCTTTCGGATCACCGATACACCCACATATGCACCATATCTAAAACATGCATTTAAAGATCATAATATGGGTTTCAAATTGTCTTTCAGATCAGTATGGACTCCCGCATGTGGAAAATCATAGACTATGTAGTTAAAACAAGAATAAAACATAAGAGATTATGGAAAATGATTATATTGAATGAAAAATTCACAGAGAATTAAGAATACTTTACACTCAACCCTCGTGAATGAGGTAGTTAGCTACTTTTAGACATACTAAACACAAGACTATTGTTGAAATTGAATGCCTTCATCCTTTGAAATGCCTTTCTACCTTCAAATGTAGAGATATTAAGTTTCTTTCTCCCCAAGAGTGTCTCTCCCTCGAGAGGGGAGGTACCCCAAAAGGGGTGTTAGTCCACACAATGCGATGTCCTCTTTCATTTCTGACAGGCCCCTTATTTATAGATTTTTCGAATAGACTGGCTTGCAACTTTGTACTTGTTTGTGTATTAGAATATCTTGAATATATTTCTTTTAATCTTCTAAAGCGAAATATCTTTCAGATATTCTTCAAATATTATGTCTGGTAATTGAAGTAACCAACTTGGTGGATAACTGATTTTGTTGATATTCTTTTAATATTCAGTACTCCATTGATTATGTTGATAATCTTCTTAAACCTCTAACATTTCCACTTATTTGAAAAATATAAGCAAAATTTTTATCTTTTCCAAAATTTATTAAATAAAACCTGAAATATCCAAAAGATAATGGTAAAATAATAAAAAAAGAATAAAAATAAACAAAATAAAAACATGATAATGTCAATTATCATCTAACTTAAAGCACATCCCACATATCCTTTGCACAACCATATTGAGAAACTCTAAAAAACGCATCCATGTTCAATGCGGATGTTAGGAGGTTCTTAGTTGCACAATCATATTGAGCCTTAGTCTTCTCATCTTGATTCAGTGAAAATTTCCATGCGAATTTTCCAAAACTGATAGTTCACACCACTAAACATAGGTGGCCTATGTATAGAAGCACCTTCTGCAAAAGAGTTTTAGGATCAAACATGAATATCAATTGTAAGTAATGAAGGAAGTAATTAACCAAGAATGGGTGTTGAATTGGCCTTTTCGAAAACTTTAATTCCTTTTAAACTTGTAAAAAACCCTTTTAGTTGAACTAGAATGACCATGAACTCAGTGTGCAATTACTATTGGAACATGAATTTTTAATCGATTAGAAAGAAAGTTAATAGGTTGATTTCATTAATCATAGAGTCAACCAGATATATCAATATTTTTTAGGTTTCATCATATCTTTGGTCCCTATTTTCGTAGCGAAATCTCAATTTAGTTTCTCTATTTTTTTTCATCTCAATTTGGTCCTTATTTTGGAAATTTGATCTCAATGTAGTCCTTTCCGTTAGTGGTACAATAACAACGTTAAATGGGGTGCCACGTATCAGTTCCTCAATTTTTTGAATTTCTTTTATTTTTTTTTTGAATTTTTTTTGAATTTTCATTTATTTTTTTTAATTTTTTAAAAAAATTAAAAAATTTGCCACGTGTCAAGCTATCATTGTGCCACATGGCAGTGACAATGACAAGTGTCAGTATTATACCAAGTGTCATTTCCTCAATCTCAATTTGGTCCCTGTATTCTAATTTTTGTCTCAATTTAGTCCCTATTTTTGTAAAAATAGTGCAATTTCGTCTCTTTCCAAATTGAAACAAAAATTAATTTTTATATAAATTTTATACAAATATTTCTTAAATTTGATATTTTTATTCAAATTGATATTTTTATTATATATTTTAACATAGCTAAGTTTATTTAAATTTGTGTTTCACATTGAACTTTACTTAAAATTGTTTTCAAATTTTAAATTTATATGTTTTTTATTGTTACATAAACTAGTTAATTTATGATTTTTTTTCTATTAACATTATTTTCTTTTTAACAACTTTAAAACAATTTTAAATAAAGTTCAATGTAAAATATTAATTAAATGAACTTAATTTTGTTAAAAATATTTACTTGAAATATCAATTTTGATAGAAAAATTTGTGTACATTTATATAAAAATTAAATTTGATTTTAATTTGGAGAAGGACTAACATTGTTAAATTTTTACAAAACTTGGGACTGAATTGATACAAAAATTAAAATAAAGGGACCAAATTGAGAAAGTAATGACATAAGTGACACATGTCATTGTCACTGCCACATGGCACGATGAAAGCTTGACACATGGCAATTTTTTACTTTTTTAAAAAATTCAAAAAATGGAGGAACTGACACGTGGCACCACATTAACGCTATTATTGTACCACTAACAGAAATGACTATATTGAGATCAAATTTCCAAAATAGGGACCAAATTGAGATGAAAATAATAGAGGGACCAAATTGAGATTTCATTACGAAAATATAGACCAAAGGCATGATTAAACCTATTTTTTAACATATTAAAACATAGAAACAATAGATTGACTTACTAGAAAATTATGCAGAAAAACGAAATTGATGATAAACTCGTAAACAATTTTAGCAACTCGTCAAGATTGATTACAATCTGTAATACACACAAAGTTACAACTTCATATTATATAGAATCACACAAATACCATACACAGATTGCTAAAAATAGATTTCTTGATGTTAACACTCAATTTCGTCCGGATAGCATGAATAGAATAAATTGTAAATAAAATGATCTTTTAATAATTATAAGGGTAAAATATGTTTTTGGTCCCTTAACTTTCAGTGAATTTTGGATTTAGTGTATTTCGAAACTTTGGACCAATTTAATTCTTCATCTTTCGAATACGTATATTTAGTCCTTTTAATCAAATATTGTTAAATTTATTTGACATTTCAAGCACGTTTTATAATAGTGTTTGACTTAACATTAAAGCAAAAATGTGTCAAACAATATAACAACTCAAATACAATCATGAAATGCGTACAAAACATCAAATAAACCTAACAAAATTTGATTAAACTGACTAAATTCATGTATTTCGATAGATAATAACTAAATTGGTCCAAAGTTTTGAAATGAACTAATTCCAAAATTCACTAAAAGTTAAGAGACTAAAAACATATTTAACCCTAATTATAATTATAATTTTCTTATTTCCTAGAAAACTAATTTAAATATATAATAAACTAACTAAAAGTGTGTAAAATAGAAAAGTAAATGAATAGAAAAAGATAAAAAAAAAATACTTTTATAATGAAAGTAAGTTTTTATAAGATAAACACCACAAAAACATAAAAATAATTTTTATGATCAAGAATAGGAATAAAAAAAAAGAGATTTTTATAACAACAAATAAAAAATAAAAAAATAAAATATAAAAACAATTTTTAAATAATCAAATAGTTTAATAAAATAAATTTGAATTTGTATAAAGAATGGCCAAAAGATAACCAAAGTTAACGGTAATAAAAACTATAAAATAATATATATTTTTTAATCAAATATTTAAAATGATAAAATATGGGTTTTTTTATCGTTTTTAATTCAAGAAAATGATAAAATAAAAACTATAAAGAGAATGTTTTTAATCTTTGTGAAAATGAGTCTACGCTCATTTGAAAATTGGGTTTTGGTTAACAAAATAATAATCGTTTTCTCCTCCAATAGTAATACCCTCTCTTGAAAATATGGGTTTCTTTTTCACTGTTATCTCACCAACAACATGCAACCTATCCTTTCTTTTTTCTCTCTCTCTCTCCCTCCATGTATATCTCCACCAACAGTTTCTCTCACCTATGATATAAAAGAACACACACCAGAGAAAAAAGGGACCGAAAAAAGCACTTTTTTAAAAGGTGAAAGCCACCAAGCATAGAGCTCTAGGAAGATCGGAGAGAGAGAACCCACATTTGAGAAAGAACGAAGAGGAAGAAGAGTGTTTTTATGTGTTCAGTCGTTGAATGTAAGATTCCAACACTGGTATATGTATATGCGCTTTTGTTCTAATTTTGTTTAGGTACTGGTTTCCACCTCGTTTCTTTATCTCATTCATACGACAATAAATAAGAAATAGGGGCTTCAATCGTCGCTCATTGTTCCTGTTTCTTGATATGTATATACATGTATTGGTGTTTTGTGTTTAGTGTTAATAATCTCTAGGATGCTTTTAGCTCTCTCTATATATGTGGGATTAAACCTTTGCTTACCAGTAGAAAGGTCCACTAATAGGTTGCTTTATTTTGGTGTGTTGTTACATTCTCTGCATATATAGTTTTTTTTTTTTTATTTGAAGGAAATAGCGACTTAGTCTTTCTATGCCATAGCTTGACTTTTCTTTCACATTGCAATGAATGCATGATGCACTCCTAATATATATCCGATTCACAACTTAATTGCATGTTTCATTTGAACACAATGGCATAAGTGCACATGACTAGAATTAATGCAAGACATCTCATCCTTTTATATAAAACTTAATGAATGCATGAGAAAGGCGTGGGAACCGCTAGATAATCTTTATCTTCACTTAAGGTTTCCTAGAAGTAATTATAGGTATAACATCAATTAAGAGTTAAAAACATAGGTAGGTACGTGTGCTTTGTTTTCTTTCTTTTTCTTTGTTTTCTTTCTTTTTCTTTTTTTCTTTCTTTCCTCTTTCATTCATAATCATTCCAATTCATTCCAAATGCTTATTACGTTCAATCTTGAACTTGTTTGGTGGTTAAGTTTTTATGATTTTAATTATCATATCTTATTTGATGGTTGAGATTTTATAATGTTAATTGTCGTGTCGAGTCTCAGACTCCCTTGATAATAATTCTTTTTTATAACTTTTTATCTTGACGAGTCTCAGACTCGCTTGATAATCATTTTTTTTCATTCACTTTAATTATCATGTCAAGTCCTAGACTCGCTTGATAATAATTTTTTTTCATGACTTTAGTCACTATGTCGAGTCCCGGACTCGCTTGATAATCATTTTTTTCATTCACTTTAATTATCATGTCGAGTTCCGAACTCGCTTGATAATAATTCTTTTTCATAACTTTAATTATGTCGGGTCCCGGACTCGCTTGATAATCATCCTTTTTTCATAATATTAATTATCATCTCTCAAAATAATTTTAGTTTTTTTTAATTTTATTATGAGTCTCATACGTGTTTGATGTTTAAGATCTTTCAAAATATTTTTTATTTATCATGTCGAGTCTCGAACTCGCTTGATCCTTTTTTCATAATATTAATTATCATGTCTAATCTTGTGCTTGTTTGATAATCAGATTTTCCTAACATTAGTTATCATGTTGAGTCTGAAACTTGTTTAATAATTACTTTTTACAACATATAATATCTCTCTAAATATTTCATCTTTTCTAAACAATGTTTTATTTAAAACTACATGATCCCTAATTTTCCATTATGAACGGAAATATGTAGGAGGAAGGCCAAGTCCTTGTCGGGTTCACCTTCGAAAAAAATTAAAATATTTTCAAAATTATTTTCTATAGTCTTTTATTTAGAACTATGTGATCCTTGATTTTCCATTATGAATGGAAATACGTAGGAGCGAGACGAAGTCTTTGTCGGGTTCACCTCCTAAAAATTTAAAATGTTTTCAAGATTTTTTTTCCAAATAGTTTTTATAGAATTACGTAACCCTGATTCTCCATTCTGAATGGAAATACGTAGGAACAAGGTCAATCCTTGTCAAACCCAAATGAAAATTTCAATAATAATTTCTTTAATATTTTGTATTTGTTTGTTTGTTTGATTTTTTGCGGGAAACTAAATATTTTAAAAAATTGCATTAATTTTGCACACTTAAGTAAAAGGAACCGTCTTTGGATGGACGTTGTGGGGTGCAAATACCTTCGCCACACGTAATTGACTCTCGAACTTGGTTTCAAAGACTAAGAGAGAGAGAGAGAGTTTTATACTGGTTCACTCAAAACTGAGCTACATTCAGTTAGTTAAGGCAACCTTAGCTTGACTTTGCACTATTTCAAAAGAATTACACAATCCACCAACGTCACAACACTTATTTATACTTCAATGCTTCAGCTTCTTCAAGTGTATACTTTTAGAGTCTTAGAGCACTATTTCTCTACCATTTTAGTAGCATGACAATCAAACCGACCTAAAATTTTTGACCTAAAAAAGAATTACCCAAAAAAGGATATCAAAAATTGCTTATTCAAATATTAAATATTAATTAAATTAAATTAAATTAATTTACAAATAAAAGGAAGAATAAAAATAGAATTTTGGACTCTTTTCTTTTAACTTGGTGACCTCTTCACCATCACAATTAAAGATTATCTTTGCACAATTCATACAATTTTGGAGATAAAATTTATATATAAAATAGTAACAAAATAATATTAACTTATATCAATATATGTCTATACTTATCGGTGAGAGTTACATACCTTGGAAGACTTTTACTTTCCAATAGTGTAGAACAATAACAACATGTTGATCCTCTCTAGATCCAAGAAAGACATTTAACTCATCAACATAGTGACAAAATAAAGTACATTTCATTTTAAATTTATTATACAAAAATGGGGTTGATTAGAAATTTACAATGACAGGTTTACAACAAATAACATATAGCAATGGCAAATAACAAATAATTATATTACCCATGAACTTCGATAGAAATGACATTGATGTTCGTCTTCCTACCACCTTTTTATATATCTCTCTTGTATCTACATAAAACAGTAAAAACTTACCCATTTCATATTTGATATTATATATCATTTAAAGAAAATAGTAAACATAATCATAATTTTACCAACTAAATAGCCGGTATCAAAGCGAGGAGCATTGATGGTAGACAAAGGAATGTACTCATTGTTCGTTTTGGGCACTAAGTTATAACCAACTAAAACAACTTTCGTACCAAATTGAAAGTTTATTTCATAGTTACCATTGGTTGTTCTAAAAGAACCACCACTACTAGAAACATTGAATGATTGTATGGAGTAGACCTTATCCTCACCGATATCCGATTGGAATTTGTATATCAACGTGCATCTTGTAACATCCCTAAGGATTATTACCTAAATAAATAAATAAATAAGGAAAAGAAATTTAAATCCTCATGATATTATTATTCCCAAACGCGGGAAAATTTTAAAATATTTAAACACGCGCCAAAAATGATAAGAAAGTAGTCATAAAGACGTTACAGTTTCCAAAATCCATAATCATAAATAAAAACATAAAAAAATATGCCTAGCTCTAATCCCAGCTAGCCCTCACTCCGTCGCCTGAGCATCCTCAACATCACCTGTATTCACATCTGCTCCCATGTAACGAATCACACAATCATCGCCATACACAAACAGAAAGAGTGAGCTGAGAAAAATAAAAACAGCATATATATATATATAATGTGAAAAATAAGACATACACCCATCTTATTCAATCTACTTAGTTCTTGGCCAAGACCTTAACCCCAAGGCTGTATAGCCTTCAATTCACACAAAAGGTTAGCCTTGGACTCGGGAATATGATGCTCACACGAACCTGCCCCCTCGTGGTCCTGCCTCTACGAACCTCCCCGCTCGTAGTCCTGCTTTACGAACCTCCCCGCTCGTAGTCCTGCTCTACGGACCTACCCGCCCGTAGTCCAACACATGTGATCCACCAGCCCCGTACCTCCCCGCTCGTATCCCCACGCAAGAGTAACTTGATATGAACCTCCCCGCTCATATCATCAAATGTTAACCACCATCCATGAACCTACCTGCTCATGGCACAACATCTCCCGATCCAAGTGTAGCATCATTGCTTAAAACACACCCCAAACACAGGTCAATGTCTGCAGAATTTCTGCCCGGCGTAGCACCAAGCGCTGCTAGGCGAAACAAGCCCAGATCGCCTGGCGGTACCTTCCCACTGCCAGGCGCTAGCGCCCGTCCAGCTCCACTATTTTTCAGTCACCGCCTGGCGGAGCAACCCTTGCCGCCAGGCGCTACGCGGTGCAGGGAACTTTGATGCTAGTGCTATCGCCTGGCGCACATGTCCAGGCTACCAGGCGCCATCACAGTAGCGATGTTCTACTTGTTTTTAGCACCCAACACCGTTTGGCTTAAGATCTCAAAGCCATCTTAGAAGTCCCGAATTCACTCCTCAATTGAATGTTATCTTCTTGATAATTCACAACTCCCAATTGGTTCCGGTATTTATTGCTCACAATTGTTAAGTCCTTTAATCAAGGCCTACCCACTTACCAAATATTTCACATTTCATAATCTCCTAAACAAGCTCATTAGCAATCCTAGTTTGCACCAAATTTGGTTATGCATCCTTTCCTCATTCCGTTATTATGCCTATTATCGCACTTTCTACTCATAGGCAGTTTTATCACCTTTCAATAGTATACACTTATTTTTCCAGTTTTATTCCACTAATTTCAGATATCCAACTTCCCACCCTGCATCACCATCACCAACCATACCCAATGATATTTACACCAATCCACATTCATAACTATAATTCGACACTATAGATCAACTATTACTTGTTTCCCTTCTATCTACTACCCCATTCACCCTTTCATCTATAACCCCAAAGATTCCCAATTCTCACTAATTAGTACGTGAATCCTCAATCCTCATTCCATTACCCCTCCAAGAAGATTTCCTCATTCACTTACACACTACTCCTAACATACCATACCTTCCAACTCCTCCCCATGTCTCAATATCAATAAGTCCATGTGTACCAATTTCCTCCACTTTATTTATGACTAGTTTTCCTATTCCAACATCCCCCATCAATGTTTATCGCGCCCATTCAGAACACGACACTTCAACTACCTCTACCGTTGCCGCCGTCAGGCGGTACACCAGTACTAGACACAAAACAATTTTTTTTCGCACCAGTTACGTGATTCCTCCTAGCTTGATTTGATACCCAATCGAATTACACCAAACCTCACTAATTCATATTAATTTTACCAAACCAGAAAGCCTAATATTATCTCTTTTGAGCCATGGAATTATTGGTATAGTCAACATCAATTGATCATTCCTTCACTTCTAAGAACCCAAAACCTCTTATCATAATTATTCATACATGATTTTCTATAAACACTGCCAATTCCAATTTCATAAATATTATACACACATTATATCACACATAACATCACATTCGGAATTCAAAATGACCCAAGCACCAACCAAAAGCCAAGAAAACCCACACACTGTGTCGCGTTGCCTGGCGGACATTCAACCCTGCCAGGCGGTTCAAGCCAAACTCAAGAACAACGCTAACCTCTGGTGCGTCGCCTGGCGGCAGGGGTTGAGCCGCCAGGCAGTTTCTGGGGAAAACCCAAAAACTCCCAAAAATAGTGCAGAAACAACGTAACCAAACACAGGGTTCATGCAACTATGATCATACAATTCACAGTATAGTGATTACGAATAAGAACATGCAGAAACAACTCCCCTTACCTCGACTCCTTGCTTCAACATGAATTTGATGTGTCTTTAACCCCAAAACACTCTTGTTCTTTGCTTGCACTCCTAAAATTGGTTTTCCACTCCAATTCTCCTCTACAATACGTGCCAATATGCCAAACTTGCTGCCCAACACTCACCCCATTGTTTCAGGTCTCTCTCCCCCTAATTACTCTCTCTCTCTCAAAATTAATCCACTCTTAATTACCCTTTAACACCCTAAAACGAAAAATAAGTTAAAATGTGTTTTTAATGGTTATTCAATACCCTTTACAGAATATTTTTCAGCACTCTCGGCTGCCTTTCTTGATTGCTAGGGTTTCTAAACCCTTTCATATTCATGCCAAGGAAAATTTGGAAAAAAGAGAGCAATTTTGTTATTAGCAAGGTTTGAACTCACAACCTTTCAATCACAAAGCAAGTGCACAACCAACTCATATTTGTGATAATTCCTTTAATTCTAAGATTATGTTATCACGCCTCACATTCAAATATATAACATAAAAATGCATAAATTAAATAACATTTACAAATGGCCTACATAAGACTTGGACCTAAGCCCTCTCACACAATCAATGTACTCTCAACCATTTGAGCTAGAACTTTTCCACGTCATAGCAATCCTCATTAAATACCTTAAAGGCTTTTATTACCCGAATTTATTAAATAATTATTTAATTAACTATTTAATTTTCTCGGTTCTTACATTCCCCCCACCTTTAAAGATTTTTGTCCTCGAAAATAAGACTTACCAGGAAATAAGTGCGGGTAGGACTGCCTCATGCGATCCTCCATCTCCCAGGTCATCTCCTAAGTAGCCTCATCCCATAGCACTTGCGAGTTTAGAATCCGCACCGGTCCGGTGTTCACAGTTAAATCTTCCTTGATCTGGATATCATCTGACTCCAAAACATGAGATGGGTCTGCTATGTATTTCCTCAACTGAGAGACATGAAACACATTATGCAGATTCGCCAAGTGCGGTGGCAAGGCGATCTCATAAGTTGTAGCGCCAATTCTCCTCAAAATCTAATAGGGCCCAACAAACCTTAGAGTTAACTTCCTTGATTTGATGGCCCTTCCAATACCTGTCGTCGGTGTCACTCTAAGGAATACATGGTCCCCAACTTCAAACTCTAATGGCTGCCTCCTTTTATCTGTATACGACTTTTGTGTGCTTTGAGTAGCCCTCATTCTCTCCTGAATTGTCTTGACTTTCTCAAATGTCTGCTACAGAAATTCTGGACCCAATACCAGGGATTCACCATCCTGGTTCTAACATAGCGGTGTCCTGCATTGTCGCCCATACAAGGCCTCATATAGTGCCATGCCTATACTGAAGTGGTAGTTGTTATTGTACGTGAACTCCACCAATTGAAGCACCTCACTCCAGCCTCCCATATGATCCAGCACACAAGCTCGTAATAAATCCTCCAAAGACTAGATCGTATGCTCCGACTACCCATCAGTTTGTGGATGGTATGCAGAACTCATCCTCATCTAGGTCCCCAACGCTACCTGTAGAGACTACCAAAAGCGAGATGTGAATCTTGGGTCTCTGTCTGATACTATGCTAGCTGGCACACCATGCAACCTGACCACTTCTCGCACATACAACTCAGCCAATTTATCAAATGACCACTTTTGATTAATGGTGAGGAAATGGGCACACTTTGTCAACCTGTCCACTATTACCCAGATTGAGTCATATACTCTATCTCTGACCCGTAAGATACCATCAGACCCCATCCTGTAATCCTTCCACTAGTGCAGAAATGGTATATTACAACAAGATATTACAACATTTACACGCAAACCGATGTAGTACAGTGCGCAGTGGCATTTTTGAAAATACTGAGACTATTATTACATCGGTTATAAATAAAACTGATGTAACATTAATTTTTTTCTAGAAAAGTAATCAAAAAACCAAATTTTAAACACTACTACATTGGTTCTCTCTAATAACCGATGTAGTACCCGAATTAATTTCACCACACCTGTTGCTTTCCCTCTCATTTCTCGTTTTCTTCTTCGCGTCTGCTACTTCTTCCTCTGCTCCGCTCCTCCGCTCCACCACTGTAATGCGAATGCAAACTGCTCCTCCACCTCTCGCCGTTGAAGCAGCCATTGCCACCGTCGTTCGTTGAACCACTGCAAACCCTTGCCCGCGCAACCCTCCGTTCGGCCACACCGCTTCTCTGGTTTGGAACTCTACTTCCACCGCACGGCCACGCCGCTGGAGCTCCGTCTGCAGTTAGTCGCCTCCATAGTCAGACCAATCGCATCTCCATCCGCCGCTTCTCTGAGGTTGGGGTTTGGTCAGAGCGTCGTGGCCGTTGCCGCTGTTACTGGCCCTCGCGTTGCAGCTCTCCCGCCACCGTAGCACCGCGTCATCGAGGGGTCTCCGACGTCATTCGTGAAAAACGCCGCTGCCGCGACTGCCACTTGTTGCTGCCACCCTCTCCACGCCGCTGGAGATTCGTCCGCCGTTAGTCGCCTCCCGTAGTCAGACCAGTCGCGCCTCCATCTGCCGCTTCTCTGAGGTTAGGGTTTGGTCTGAGCGTCGCACCAGTTGCTGCCGCTTCTCTGAGGTTGGGGTTTGGTCAGAGCGCCGCACCGGTTGCCACCGCTGTTGGCCCTCACGCTGCAGCTCTCCCTCTACCTCGCCTGTTGCCGCCGTGGCTGCCATTTGTTGCTGCCACACTCTGTTGGTTGTTCAGGGCTGTGTAAGTGTTGTTTTACTTGCATTTGGTGGTCTGAAGGTTCAAACACTCTCACACTAGGCAAAAATTTTCATCTGCTATAACGGTTAGTTTTTTCAAATTTTATATAATTTTAATTGTTATATTTATTGGTATTAAATTTAAATCTTAATTGAATATCTAATTAAGATTATATTTGTTGATGTGTGCTTATGGTTATTATTGAACGTGTTGGTTGAGTTCGAAGGTGTCCGACCCTCGGCAATGTTTTTAGAAATTAGTTGAAGTATTTTTCAATCAATGATTTAAAGATGTTTTTCAATCATCAAGAAAATCATTTTTATAAACTTCAACTGTTCATTTGGACAGTTGGGGAATATTGAATGCCAGTATAAACAAGCTTTTTATGTTGTGTAGTAATGGATCGAAGTTGGGTGCATGCTAGTCGAATCACTGATGTGTATGAGAATAGCGCTGAAGAGTTTCTTCAATTTGCTCAGTGAAATGCAACACTCGTGAATGGAAAATATTACTGCCCTTGTGTTAATTGTTTGAATGTTAGACGACAATCAATTGAGTTGATACGAGAACATCTCCTTTGTGACGGTTTCTTAAAGAGTTATAGAACGTGGACCTGGCATGGTGAAGTTGTAAATCTCTCAAGCATACCTCAATCTGAAGAGTCAAATGTAATAGCCTTTTTCTGCACTAGTGTTCCCTTTCTTAGTTCTTATCCAGCTCACAAACTGCTGCAGCTCAACATTGTTCTTTTATTGATCACGGATGCTCTCCAATACATCACTGGTCAGTGTCAAAACACTGCATCTGATGGAATCTTCACTCAACTACATACCCAGGTTCATATCCCTGAGCTTCTCAATCAATTATAGCTCCTTCACCATCATAGCCGAGATATGCATCCTTTTCCGAGTCAAGGTGTCCGCAACAACATTTGCTTTACCAAGGTGGTAAAGCAACTCAAAATCATAGTCCTTGAGGTACTCCATCCATAGCCGTTGTCTCATATTCAACTCCTTATGATCAAACAGGTATTTCAGGCTTTTATGATCACTAAAAACCTGGAATTGGGTGCCATACAAGTAGTGTCTCCATGTTTTGAGAGCACTACAATGGCCAACTCTAAATGATGGGTAGGGTAGTTTTTCTCGTGCACCTTTAACTGCCTAGAAGCATATGCTACTGGCCTCTTCTCCTACATCAGTACACAACCCAAACCCTGATAGGATGCATCGCAGTATACCTCAAACTTTTTATTGGTATCTGGTATGACAAGTACTGGAGCTGTGGTCAACCTCCTCTTCATCTCTTCAAAGCACTCTTCACATTTATCAGTCTAGGAGAAGGGTTGATCTTTTCTAGTGAGCTGAGTTAATGGACTCACCATCTTGGAGAACCCCTCTACAAATCTTCTATAATACCCTGCCAACCCCAAGAAGCTTCCGACTTCTGTTATTGTCTGAGGTCTCTCCCACTTCAGCATAGTCTCAATCTTGCTCGGGTCTACTGCAATACCGTGTGAAGAGATAACGTGCCCTAAAAATTGTACCTCTTCCAACCAGAATTCACATTTGGACAGCTTGCCGTAGAGCTGATGTTCTCTCAGCACTTCTAGTACAATTCTCAAGTGGCCTGCATGTTCCTCCTTAGTCTGATAGTAGATGAGGATGTCATCTATAAACACCACCACAAATTTATCCAGATAGGGGCGGAAGATTCAGTTCATATAATCTATGAAGATAGCTGTAACATTGGTCACTCCAAATGGCATCACAACATATTCATAATGCCCATATCTCGATCGAAAAGCTATCTTCCGAACGTCCTCTGGCTTGACTAAGATCTGATATAGCTAGACCTTAAGTCGATCTTAGAGAACACACCTGCCCCTCTCAACTGATCGAGCAAATCATCAATCCTCGACAATGGGTACTTGTTCTGTATTGTCAGTTTGTTCAACTGCCGGTAATTCACACAAAGTCGAGAACTTCCATATTTCTTCTTTACTAATAATACCGGAGCTCCCCACGGTGATGCACTGGGTCAAATGAATTTCTTCTCTAGCAAATCCTCGATCTGCTTTTTCAACTCTGCTAGTTCTGCCCGTGCTATTCTGTACGGTGCTGCCGACACTAGACCCGCTCCAGGGATTACATCAATTGAGAAATATATGTCCCTGCTAGGTGGCAACTCGGGTATCTCATCTAGAAATACGTCGGCATATTCATCTACCACTGGTATTCGATTAATCTGCTCTTCAGTGCTTATTTTCTTCTCTTGGGCCACTATCACAAAGCAAGTAGATCCTTGTTTCATCTCTTTTACGGCCTCTTGCGATGTCACCAACTCTAACCCCTCAGTTTCTGGAAATATAATTTTGCGCCGTCCACAATCAATCACCACATGGTTGATAGACAACCAGTCAATTCCCAATATAACCTCCAATCCCTCCAAGGGCAAGCAAATGAGGTTCACCTTGAAGTGTCTGCCCTCTACCTCCATCAAGCATCCAACACAGGCCAAATTTGTTGAAACCTGTCCAGATGCTGGGGTCGAGACTATCAACTTGCATCCCAGGTCACGAGTAGACAATACCAATTTCTCTACACACTCATGGGATATGAAGGAGTGTGAAGCTCCTAAATCAAATAGCACTAGCACAGTGTTACCAAAAAGTAAGCAATAGTCCAGAATCAGGTTACCTGACAGGGTGGCCTCAGTACTAGTCATGGCGAAGACCCGACCTACTGCTCTCAGCCTATCAGATGAAGGTGGTTGAGATCGTGATCCTGGAGTAGTCTTCTTGTTAGGACACTTGTTGGCAAAATGTCTTGGCTGGTCACAAGCATAGCCTTGTGAGTGCTCATACTACTGCCTCCACTATTAGCTGGTTTAGTGTAGTCTCTCCTCAGATGCTCTCCTCCACAGTTATAGCACCTTAGTTTCTGTGAGGATGATGGCGGTCTACTGTAGGGCTTCTTCTGTTGTCTTCCCTCAGCGCTGCTCTTCTGTGTTCGGCTGACCCGGCTGGGCCCCATCTCCAGTTGTTAAACACTTTTGGCCCGCTCGACCAAAACTGGGAACTCACGTACCCTCAGTGGTACAATAAAGCACCTCAGTTCATGTTGGAGGCCGCCTTCAAACTTCCTACATTGCCATTCTTCGGTCACTGTTTATGAGTAGAACCTTGAGAGATACTCAAACCTCTCTACATAGGCCTGCACTGATAAGTCCCCATGTTGTAAGGTGAGGAACTCGGCCTCGCGATCATGTTTAGTGTTATCTGGGAAGTATTTCTCTAGGAATCTCGTCCTGAAGCTGGTCCAAGTCACCTCCTCCTCCCTGTTCCACATCTGCTGCTGCATCCCTATCCACCAATACTCTGCCTTAGTCACCAACAGAAAGGTGGCGAAGGTGAGCTTTTGTGCCTTTGTACACTCTATCACCCGGAAGATCTTCTCACACTCGCGTAACCACGTGTCTGCCTAATCTGGGGTTGCTTTCCCAGTGAATTTCGCTGGCTTATGACGCATGAAGTCTTCCATAGTCACAAGTCTAATCGGTGGGATCATGGCCCGCGGTTGCGTTGCCACATGCTGCATCGCATCTACCATCCTGTGGATTGCGTTAGCAATCTCGTCAGCCCCAACGGTATTTCTACGCCTCCAGTTTGCCATTGCCTGTGCACGCCACATAGTTCAGCTGTTAAAATCAAACAGCTAAAAAATTTAAAATAAACACTATCAATTTGTAACAATCAACCACACATCACACAATTTCACAACAATAAACGGTCAGCTCACTCCCCAATTTTCCCAAAATATCAAAACGTTCGCTTTGATACCAAATGTAACATCGCTAAGTATTATTACTTAAATAAATAAATAAGGAAAAGAAATTTAAATCGTCATGATATTATTATTGCCAAACGCGGGAAAATTTTAAAATATTTAAACACACGCCAAAAATGATAAGAAAGTAGTCATAAAGATGTTACAGTTTCCAAAATCCATAATCATAAATAAAAACATAATAAAATATGCCTAGCTCCAATCCCAGCTAGCCCTCACTCTGTCGCCTGAGCATCCTCAACATCACCTGTATCCACATCTGCTCCCGTGTAACGAATCACACAATCATCACCATACACAAACAGAAAGGGTGAGTTAAGAAAAATAAAAACAACATACACACACACACACACACACACACACACATATATATATATATATATATATATATATATATATATATATATATATAATGTGTAAAATAAAACATACACCCATCTTATTCAATCTACTTACTTCTTGGCCAAGACCTCAACCCCAAGGCTGTATAGCCTTCAATTCACACAAAAGGTTAGCCTTGGACTCGGGAATATGATGCTCACACAAACCAGCCCGCTGGTTGTCCTGCCTCTACGTACCTCCCCGCTCGTAGTCCTGCTCTACGAACCTCCTCGCTTGTAGTCCTGCTCTATGGACCTACCTGCTTGTAGTCCAACACATGTGATTCACTTGCCCCGTACCTCCCCGCATGTGGCATCTCTCAAACGTGAGTCGGAACATACGAACCTACCTCACTCGTATCCCCACGCAAGAGTAACTGGATATGAACCTCCCCGCTTATATCATCACATGTTAACCACCATCCATGAACCTACCCGCTCATGGCATAGCATCTTCTGATCCAAGTATAGCATCATTGCTTAAAACACACCCCAAACACAGGTCAATGTTTGCAGAATTTCCACCCGGCGCAACACCAAGCGCTGCCAGGCGAAACCAGCCCAGACCGCCTGACGGTACCTTCTAATCGCCAGGCGCTTGCGCCCGTCCAGCCCCTTTGTTTTTCAGTCACCGCCTGGCGGAGCACCCCTTGCCGCCAGGTGCTACGCGATGTAGGGACCTTTGACGCTAGTGCTATCGCCTGGCGCACATGTCCAGGCCGCCAAGCGCCATCACAAGAGCGATGTTCTACTGGATTTTAGCACCCAACACCGCTTGGCTTAAGATCTCAAAGCCATCCTAGCAGTCTCGAATTCACTCCTCAACTGAATGATATCTTCTTGATAATTCACAGCTCCCAATTGGTTCCGGTATTTATTGCTCACAATTGTTAAGTCCCTTAATCAAGGCCTACCCACTTACCAAATATTTCACATTTCATAATCTCCTAAACAAGCTCATTAGTAATCCAAGTCTGCACCAAATTTGGTTATGCATCCTTTCATCATTCCGTTATTATGCCTATTATCACACTCTCTACTCATAGGCACTTCTATAACTTTTCAATAGTATACCTTTCTTTTTCCTAGTTTTATTCCACTAATTTCAGATATCCAACTTCCCACCCTGCATCACCATCACCAACCATACCCAATGATATTTACACCAATCCGCATTCATAACTATAATTCGACACTATAGATCAACTATTACTTGTTTCCTTTCTATCTACTACCTCATTCACCCTTTCATCTATAACCCCAAAGATTCCCAATTCTCACTGATTAGTACGTGAATCCTCAATCCTCATTTAATTACCCTTCCAAGACATATTTCCTCATTCACTTACACACTACTCCTAACATACCATACCTTCCAACTCCTCCCCATGTCTCAATATCAATAAGTCCATGTGTACCAATTTCCTCCACTTTATTTATGACTAGTTTTCCTATTCCAACATCCCCCATCAATGTTTATTGCGCCCATTCAGAACACGACACTCCAACTACCTCTACCGTTGCCGCCGTCAGGCGGTACACCAGTACTAGACACAAAATAGGTTTTTTTCGCACCAGTTGCGTGATTCCTCCTAGCTTGATTTGATACCCAATCGAATTACACCAAACCTCACTAATTCATATTAATTTTACCAAACCAGAAAGCCTAATATTATCTCTTGTGAGCCATGGAATTATTGGTATAGTCAGCATCAATTGATCATTCCTTCACTTCTATGAACCCAAAACCTCTTATCATAATTATTCATACATGACTTTCTATAAACACTGCCAATTCCGGTTTTTGAAATATTATACACACATAATATCACACATAACATCATATTCAGAATTCAAAATTACCCAAGCACCAACCAAAAGCCAAGAAAACCTGCACACTGTGTCGTGCCACCTGGCAAACATTCAACCCTGCCAAGCGGTTCAAGCCAAACTCAAGAACAACGCTAACCTCTGATGCGTCGCCTGGCGGCAGGAGTTGAGCCGCCAAGCAGTTTCTGGGGAAAATCCAAAAACTCCCAAAAGCAGTGTAGAAACAGCGTAACCAAACACAGGGTTCATGCAACTATGATCATACAATTCACAGTATAGTGATTACGAATAAGAACACGCAGAAACAACTCCCCTTACCCCGACTCCTTACTAAAACGTGAATTTGATGTGTCTTTAACCCCAAAACACTCTTGTTCTTTGCTTGCACTCCCAAAACTGGTTTTCCACTCCAATTCTGCTCTACAATACGTGCCAATATGCCAAACTCGCTGCCCAACACTTACCCCACTGTTTCAGGTCTGTCTCCCCCTAATTACTCTTTCTCTCTCTCTCAAAATTAATCCACTGTTAATTACCCTTTATCACCATAAAACAAAAAATAAGTTAAAATGTGTTTTTAATGGTTATTCAATACCCTTTACAAAATATATTTCAGCACTCTCGACTGCCTTTCTTGACTGCTAAGGTTTCTAAACCCTTTCATATTCATGCCATGAAAATTTGGCAAAAAGAGAGCAATTTTGTTCTTAGGAAGGTTTGTGTTGGTATCACGCAGCTGAATATTTAAACTTTGGTCAAAAACCAAGAGGGGGTGAATTGGATTTTTATAAGTCTTAACAGGTTTTAAATATTTTCTCAAAATTTTAATGATTAACTTAAAATCACAGTTACTTTAAATGCAAGTGCAGATAAATAAAGAGGTTAAGGGAGGAAGATGCACACTGATATTTATACTTATTCAGATCAAAAGACCCTACTTATAAAAGAGTAAGGATTAGAAAACACAACGCATCACTCAATCTTCTAAGAACTCACTTAGAAAAAGTTATCACTCACTCACACAAATGGTTTGATTCAGATCAAAAGACCCTACTTATAAAAGAGTAAGGATTAGAAAACACAACGCATCACTCAATCTTCTAAGAACTCACTTAGAAAAAGTATATTTTTATAATTGCTAGTGGTAATCGATTATTTCAAGTTGTTTTTCAAGAGCCAAGTTATAACTACCAGTGATAATCGATTACCATTCGTGGTAATCGATTATCTTAAGTAGGTTTTGAAAAATAGAATTTTTTGAGTTGGTAATCGATTATTATAAGTTTGAACTCACAACCCTTCAATCACAAAGCAAGTGTACAACCAATTCAACCAACTCATATTTGTGATAATTCCTCTGATTCTAAGATTATGTTATCACGCCTCACATTCAAATATATAACATAAAAATGCATAAATTAAATAACATACAAATGACATACATAGGACTTGAACCCAAGCCCTTTCACATAATCAAAGTACTCTCAACCATTTGAGCTAGCACTTTTCCACATCATAGCAATCTCCATTAAAAACCTTAAAGGCTTTTATTACCCGCATTTATTAAATAATTATTTAATTAACTATTTAATTTTCTCAGGTCTTACACATCTTACCGAGGCATGGATCAATACACCTTGCATTAATATTTTTATATATAGGATATTAAATTATAACAATGTTGAAGAGTAAATAATTTGTGAACGATTTGTATTCTAGTACTTATTTGTCTTGGAGGACAATTTCCATTGAAAATGGAGATTTGTTTTTAGTATAATCTTCAACAAATCATAACCTTACATCTTTTGCAATAATATTCCATTTTTTCTTCTCCGAGTTCACTTCTACTATGGAGTGGGATTGTTTCTGGACAATAGACAATAGTGAATTAGTAAATGGAAGACATTAAAGTGAAAAATAGAAAAAGTCCACAAATGTATATATAGAGACAATGATACAGGATAAATTAACACAAGCAGCAACAATAGTCTTGTTCTTTTATTTGAATTTGAATTTGGTTTTTGAATTGCTATACGCCTTAACTTATTTGGTCAATAGTTTGCCAAAAATATGACAAAAGCATACATGCCAACGATAGATTAATAGCATTATGAATATTTATATACCACTTAAAATGGGAAAATACAACTTACAACTCAAAATACAACTTAGGCATTAAACAATGTCAACAAAAAAAATAGCCTTTACCATAGTAAAAAGTAGAGATCACACAATGTAGCAAGATATGCAGAGTAGTTTCTTCAAAATGAAAACAATATATAGAGATTAATAAAGTGAAAATACTGATGTGAACCAAAAAAATGAAAAATTACATATATTGTGAAAAAAAAAAGCCAAAAATTGCATGAAATAGCCTAAACCATAAACCTAAAAAACGTAAAATTAACAAAAAACAAAATGCCACAAGGAAACATGATAGGGTTAGAACCCAAATATGAGTTTAAATGTAAGTAGAAATACAAATATCATGTTAATCAAACAGATCAAAATGGAGGAATTTTCAGAGAGGAAGAAACAAAAAATGCAATGAGCTTAACCATAACAAAAAAATGATATGTGAAAGAACTAGAAAAAAATTAAAGAAGTAAAGATTGAAACACAAATATGTAAATGTGTGAGGAAGAACTCGAAATGTTACGTTGATCAGGCGATTTGAAGGCGAAAGAAACCACTAGTTGAGAGAGAGAGTTAAACTTAAACGAAAGCATTAGGCTATCACGTGGGAAAGAAAAGCCTTTACTTGTAGACCACTGACAGAAGCAAACCATCTACCTTTATTTGCAGACTACATCTCTTTTGTCTCTTGACTTTTGTAGAAGATGCTTGGCACGTGTAAGAACCAAATGTTGCCAAATGTTAAAATGTAGGGTGTGTATCAAATTGATCTAAAAGGAAACGTGTAAGAGAAATAAAGTATCAAATCTCCCAATTTTAAGTGTGTTCTAATTGCTAACATGTGTTTTATTTAACAAAGTTAATGTTACATTCATCATAAACTTTTATGTTATCATAACCATGAACTAAATGATTAATATTTAATTAAAAGAGTTGTAATCAAAGTGGCACCAAAGCTCTCTTGTTTGCTTGGTGCATAACTTTCTCCACAATTATTCAATTGGATTGATTCTTTTTGCATCGCATGCTTGAGTCACTTATCTTTATTTTGAATATAAAACATAATTTTAGGAGTTTTGTGCAAGTTGTAGTTTTATTTATAAAATCCCAACAGATGTATTAGTGTTGTCAAGTGGCCATTTTATATCTTTATATACTTGTATGAGAATGTGCAGATTTATTTGGGATTCATTGAAAGCATATGAACCATTTGGGTGATGTACAAAATATAATATATATATATATATATATATATATATATATATATGTACATTTTAATCTAAAAGGTGCGATGTGAAATGCAAAAATGCATGTTGCTTGTGTTGTGAATGATGAATAGTTGAGGAACATTGTTGTTGTATTTTTGGTGAGATGGGTTATGATTGTGGAATTTTGTTATGATATTAGTAATTTCAATTGGGAAGGTTATATTATGATATCAAGTAATGTATGGAGTGGAAAGGATGGTGAAAATGGTTGTGAATTGTGTTCTAAGGAAGTGTGATGCCTTTAAGAGAGCAAAAGTGAATAAATGGAATAAAATGAGAATAAGTTTGAATTGTATGATTGTTTGGAGTTTTGGCCTCTAAGGAAGAAGTACAAATCCTCATTAATTTAATGTTATGCATTGACTAGGGATATGTGTTGGTCAGAAGTCATCATATATTCTACTAGGCTTACAAACTCACATAAAGTGTCATAGTCTAGGTGGTGAAAGTTGAAGGAGATTCTTATGGTGATATTAAGGGTGAGACCTCTCGTTTGGCGATGCCATAAGTTAACTTACCTTGTCTAAAGGAATTTTATTGTTAAGCCAGGTGCAAGGCTTCTTATGTCCTAGTCAATGCATAAATTCGGATAATCAAGTCTACCTTATGTTTGTATGTGTTGATGAGATTGTGTTGTGATTTTGGAATGATGAACTACTAATTTAGGTGTGATATCTTATTGTGTGGACATTTTATGTATGAATTTAAATCTATGTATGTATAAAGAGCTTACCTTCACTTTATTTGTGTTGTTTGTGTATTTCTTCTGTTGCAATGAAAACCATTCATTGGTGTAAGTAGGAGATGATGCAGGAGCGGATGCACCACAGGATGTAGTAGAATCTTCGGTTTGAACCATAAGATAATCTTGTTTTGTTTATGTATGGTTGTTTTTTTAGGATGACAATACTTATACTCTATGTTAATTATTTTGGATTACCAAACATGTCTCACTTTAGTGGTTTTATTATATAATTTCATAATTTACATATTTAAAAATGTACAATTATAATATGAAAAGCTAATTGGAACACATTTTCAACCTAAACTAATGAGTTATTTAAATAAAAAATTAATTGTAATACATTTAATTTTTAAATGAATTAACTATTGAAAGCAAAGAAGAAATTTGATGACTAACGGTTAAATGTTTTAAAAACAATAATCGATTTCTCACCCTAATAAGACAACAATATTTTGGTATATAGTTTGGAATGTTTGGATAAATAATTTTCTACAATTATTGTTATAAAAATACTACAAAATGTGAGCTAATGGAAAAAAATTGAAAGTTGAAAATACTTGCTCTTCTAAATAGTCAAAATTATAATATAAAATATGTTTAATTAATTTTTAAATTCTTATAAGTTTAGATATTAATTTTAGTTAAGTTCTGTTAAATTATTTTGATCTAAGTTATTTGATATTTTTATATTTCAATTGAGGTTCTGCACTTCAACATTTTAGTTAAATGAATGATGTCATTGTTATACTGTTTCATGATATTATTTATTGCTTTCAGATGTAAATAAATAAAATATTGTATGGCTAATATAATAAAAACCTTACATTCATAAATGAAGCAATAGACCCAAAGTTCGGTATAATTGGGTTTACCTTTTCAAAGTGTTTGGGTGAATTAAATTGGGGCATCTCCATGCACCCACATGACTTCTTCAGAAAAAAAAATGTTAGTATTTATTATCATTATAATCTTATCTAACATGGTAATTAATAGGGGTGGTAATTTGGGCATGGCCTGTCGGGCCGGCCCGCAGGCCCGTGAAAAAAATACGAGGCGAGTCAGGGTAAAGAGCCTGTAGGCCTGTAGTAGCCCGGTCTGCATAAGCCTGCAGCCCACGCGGGTCGGCCTGCAAGTCCGCATAAAATTAAGAAAAAAAAAACTTACACTTGTGTATATTAA
Source organism: Vigna unguiculata (assembly GCF_037176805.1). Taxonomy (NCBI): domain Eukaryota; kingdom Viridiplantae; phylum Streptophyta; class Magnoliopsida; order Fabales; family Fabaceae; genus Vigna; species Vigna unguiculata. The sequence goes on along the minus strand of NC_140798.1, from coordinate 9,853,165 downwards.
TTATTTTGTTATGGACTTTTGCATTAACGTTTAAAATTCTTGTATAACTGGAAAAGACAAGTATTATGTATTTTTTAATGTGCTAAATTTAAAGAATACATTGTGTATCTCATCGTATGAATATGATGAAAATGTTGAATTATCAATTTATCATCTAATTTCCCAAAGTCTTTACTTAATTTTGTAAACTTCTTAAAGTTTTCCGATTTTTAAACATTGAAAGTTTTATCATAAAAATTCAAAGAAAAAAAAGTGGGCCAGCCCGTGGGCCCGCGGGTCAAGGAATATGCAGGGTGGGCAAGTGTTTGCAACCCGTATAAAGTGTGCGGGGCGGGGTAGGCCAGCCCGCGTTGTGTGGGCCTTATGTGGGCCGGGCCTAAATGGGTCGGGCCGGCCCGCATTGCCACCCCTAGTAATTAAGGGTAATTAAAAAAAGTTACTAAGACTATGTTTTTAACAGAAACATTGCACCTTCAATTTCTTTCGTATTGAATAGCTACTATACTCTCTAAACAAATCTAATGCACATCCAAATTTCTTCCATTTCTGTACAGATACAATGCTCTCCATCGAAACGCTATTTTTCTGAAACGTTTTGTTGACCATGGTCCCTGGTATTCGAACCTCTCAGCGTGGTGGTCCCTATTCGAACCTCTCGTGGTCCCCTACCATCTTTGTCCTTGTTTATGGTTTGACACAACATGTTAGTGTTAACATTTACATTTCATTGCACCTTATTTTTAATGCATGGATAGTTGTTGTTGTTGGGTGAAAGTTTGTTGCTGAGCTTACTTAAATGGCATTGCATGTTGATGAAAAAATGATTTAAGTACCGGGGTTCAACATTCGATATTTATATTGTATAACCAGATGTCGACATTTGCTGTAAATAGCCACAATTTAATCTGAAACGCATGTAGACATTCGTTACTATTGAGTACCAATTGTGGACATTTGGTACTGAACTAAGTAATCAATGTTATGAACACCGGCTGTGGATATTCGGTGTGCACTGTTAGAAACCGAAGGTGGACATCCGGTATATGTTGGAACCGGATGTGGACATCCGGTGCACACTAGAAACGAATGTCAGAAGTCGTTCCAGATATACACTTCCGTAATTGGTTTGTTTTTTCCTTTTAACAAATATTTATTAATTTTTATTTTCACCACCTATCAAAAAGATTAAAACACAAAATGAATTTACTCATGCTACCCAAGGTTTGAAGTCACATCCTTCCACCCATCAAGCATATGCATAATCATCAAGCTATCATATTATTCATGTCAATTCACGCATACATACACCATGTTAAGTCATGATTCCACATTCACCATATATTTGTAAAATAAAACACAATTAAAGTATCACACTAATGACACACACATGACTTGAACCCAAGTCCTTTCAACATGACCGAACACTCTTAACCACTTAAGCTAGTATTGTTCTAATCCTATGTCTTGCCAAGAAATTCTCTAAGGGGTACTTCCAACCCATCATTATTTGTAATTTATTATTTATTATTTATATAAATTTCCAAGTCTTACAATAATTTTGTTACAAAAAATTTAAGAAAACAAATTAAAAGGTAACCGAATGTGAATATCCGATATGGTTTACAAACGAATGTCAAATTTGTTCACCGAATGTCCACGTCCACATGTTCGTATATTTTTTTTTTATTATTTGAATTATTGGTGAGTTTTATTGTTGTTGATTTTTTTTTATCTTGTATATGTTATTTTAGATTTATAAATATTGACTTAGTAATTTATTTGTTTATTTTCTATACGAGTGTAATGAATTCTTATCTAAATAATTTTTTATTTTTTTTACTTTATTATAATTAAATTTTATTTTTAATTTTCTATTTTTTGTTAGTATTCAAGATATTGATGTACTAATTATTGTTTTTCTTTTTTGAAGACATTAATAAAATTTAAAACTTATGAAGGTTATTTTATATTTTCCTTGATTCTTTTTTAATTATTTGTAGGTGATTATAATTATAGAAGATTTTTATTTGAGTTATTTTAGTTTTTTGGATTCTCAAATAAATTCGAGTTTGGTGTCAGACTTTTCTTCTTGCATTCAGAATATATGCAAAGAAGATTATACCTTTAACTTTACAATCGATGAGATTTTCCTGACATGTGAAGATTTAATTAAATGGGTTCGAGGGGTTGCTTTTGATCTTGGTTTCGTTGTTATTATTCTAAGATCTGATAAATATAATGGACAACCCGGAAGGAAGACCTGTGTATTATTAGGATGTAAAAGGGGTAGAAAATATAGGAAATACAAATCTGAGGTGGAGCCTAGTTTATCTGTCACAAGAAAATGTGAGTGTCCATTTAAATTGAGAGGCAAACTCATCTTTAAAAGGGAGGGTTGGGTGTTAAAGGTAATATGTGGTTACCATAATCATGATTTGTCAGATGCTCTAGTTGGTCACCCATTTGTTGGTAGATTGAAGTCCAGTGGACATTCGTTGCTTATTAATATGACTAAAAGTCAAGTCAAACCTGCAAGTATACTCCTCACTCTCAAAGAAAAAGATGAGTGTAATGTGATCACTATGAAGCAAGTATACAATGCAATATACAAGTATAAACAATCATTGAGAGGTTCGAGGACCGAGTTACAACAACTAATGGTGATGTTAGAACGTGATAAGTATATCCATTTTAGTAGACGTGCCGATGAATCTGAGGTGGTTAGCAACCTCTTCTAGACACATCCTGATGCGGTGAAATTGTTAAATGCATTTAATATTGTGTTCTTAATGGATGACACTAATAAAACCAACCAATATCGATTGCTATTGCTTGAGATTGTTGGTGTGACGAGATTAACTTTCTCAACCGCGTTTGCATTTTTGTCAAGTGAAAGACAAAATAATTTCACTTGGGCTCTTGAAAGGCTAAAAGGTTTCTTTATGACGTCTGAGGGTGTTCCACAAGTCATTGTTACTTATAGGGTCTAGCTTTAATGAATGTTATTGACATTGTGTTTCCTGAATGTTATCATCTTCTGTGTCATTCCCACATTCAGAAAAATGTGCATGCAAAATGCAAAACTTTAGTAAATTCTATTGACACATGGGATGTTGTGCTACAATATATGTGGGTACATGTAAAAAAGGTAGATATCCAGATAATTTCTTTGTTGATGCAAAGCTAACATCTCCTAGTTGCTCGTAAAAGTAGACAAGAGCAGCAACTCCCAAGCATATCTTCGACACGAAGGCAGATCTTGACACGTTTCATGGAATACAAAAAATACAAATCAATAACTAAGAAAAAAGGTGAAGGATTAAGTTAACTGCAAAGGAGTTGTTTCACGCGGATGTGGACCACAAGACAAAATGGCAACGTGTGGATTGCGGATTTGGAGGCTACAATGGGGATCTGGAAAGAAGAGAGAAAATGACGGACGTGGAGAGAAAAAGGGGGCTGGAAGATGCCGCACAAAAACTAAGTCAAATTTGGAGTGCATGCATTCAATGGTGGGTATGGATGTCAAAGTGGGTCAGGTCCGCCGGGTCGGCCCGCTAGCCCACCAAGAAAAGGGTGGGCCGGGGTGAAATTTCCAACCCGTCAATCCGTTGTAACCCGGCTCGCCTAGCCCGCCAGTTTAGCGGGCCAAAACGGGTCATCTCGCCCTGGCCCGCCAACCCTTTTTTTTAATTTATTTTTTAATTTTTCTATGTTTAAAATTAAAAATAATTAAAAAATAATACTTTTTTATATTATATAAATAAATTTATATATATATATAATAGATTTATAAACAAAAATTTAAAAAGAGTTAAAAAAATTAAAATTAAAAAAAATTTAAAAAAAAATCATGGCGGGCCAGCCCGCCCTAAGACTGGACGGGTTATAATATCCTGCCCGTTTATTGGTGGCGAGCCAACCCGATCCGACCTGTTTTTGATTGACCACAGGCGGGCCAGCCAAAACGGGTCGGACAGGCCCGTTTTGCCACCCTTAATGGTGGGCCTGCTACATTAAAAGAGAAAAAAATATACCTTTTTACTTTTACTGTGTAGGACAAACTTGAAATTAAATTATGTTTTGGGTACGGAAGGAGGTGTAGGGAGAAGCTCCCATTAAATTTAACATATATTTAGTCTTAGAAAAAAATTATGAAAAGAAGACATTATAGACCAACTAACTAATTCCTTTAAATTATGTAAAATTATTCGTAGCGTATTTTTTAAGCATTAATATCTACAAATTATTTACCAAATCACTGAACCGATTTCATCTAGTATTTCTTTATTAATTCACAATAAATTAATGTTTAATATCTTTTTACATAGTATTAATGTTAGATAATATTTGATCAGATTTGAAAAGATTCGATGCACTTATTTATAGGAAAGGTATTTTACCATCGATGTTTTACCTACATGCCAATTTCTTCGTTAGATTGGGTGTAGAACTGGAATTCATTTTTTTAAATTTTTTTAAATTTTTTTATATATTTTGATTTCAAACTTTCAAAATAAATGGATATAGTTATTTTAATTCAACGGTATTAACTTTTTTTTTACTTGTTAAATGATGTTTCAGACATAAATTTAACTGAAATATGTCAAACAGTATAAATAATTCAAACGCCAATTTAAAATTTTGTAACACCCCATTTATTTAATAAAGCTAAATAAAGGATATGTCACACAATATAATATAAGAAGCGAGGATAAAAGAGTATAACGTCAATCCTACATATATCCCAATTACTTAGAGGACGAATAAAAGAGATACACCACGATGCCGGGTACAAAGTAAAGTAAGAGAATGAAAATGACTTAAACAAATTTCCGGAGAAAACAATACATGGGCCTTAGCCCTAAATGAAGAGCCCAAAGGCAGAAGTCAACCCAAAGACTAAGCAGCGGAACCATTACCTCCCTGTTGACCACGGGTGTTCCTCGCATCTGCTCACATCAACAAGATGATGATCATCGCAAAAGAGAGTACCACACAGCAGGATACACAACAAAAATAGAAGGGTAAGCTAGAGCCAAAAGTGGTTTTATCATGCAATCAGATATGCTTTCACAGTCAATTATACATACTTCGCTCAAGCATGTTATGACCTTCCAAAATAATACACTAAGACTCGATCATCCAGATACATATAACCTGGTCGGATTCAGCGGATGCTTGCACTTGTGGTGGATACCTCTGCTCACCCCCGAGCTGCTCACCCCCGAGCTAGGTGTTACAAGTGTTACAATGAATCAATTTTCCCTCACCACAAGGTTAGCCCTTAATGAATTTCAAGCCTCCTGCTACTCTCACCATAGGAGTCAGTCCGCTCTAGGTGAGACTAACTGACTCCTTAGAGTGTCAGGATGCAACCTTACCTTGAATCCTTACCTAGTTATACAGATGATGCACCACCATGGGCACCCACTAACAGGGGCCATGGGATTACGTCCCGACCACTAAAGCACAACCCTGAAAATCTCACCTAGAGATCCCGAGGAATTACGCACTGACACAGACCAACATTCTTAATCAATCAAACAGATTCAGCATACATACACACATATATACATATACATCACATAAAGTTTCTCATAATTCACCTCTTGCGTATTCCCAGCCAAACTGTGACACCCCGACTATTCTACTAAATAATTATTATTTGATAAAATGATATGGAATTAATTTTTTTTTTCATAACATTATCCTTGAGAGAACATTAATAATAACATATGAAACAACTCTCACTGAGCAGGTTCCTCTTCTGCTCATGCAATAGGTACATATGAAAGAAAAATATGAAAGGAGTGAGGTCTTTATAAGCCTTAAATATCAATCTTAATAAACTCAACAAACAATACAGACATCGGGGGCCTAGATTTGGACCTACAACCACAAAACTTGATCTTGTTTTACCAGACATATGGATCCATATTCCACTTCTGATGATCCAATATGAACATCAAAAGTTACTTTGGGAAGTGATTAGGTAGTTGAGTATTTCTCATAAAATATTGGTACAATCATAATTATTTCTTTCTTGAGAATATTAGCCATTCATCGGCTCACAAAAGGGATATATACTCACTACCTAAACTTGGCGATGCCGAGCAGGTATCGGATAGTCCCAAGTTTGGCCTATGAATATCCTAGTCCAGTGCGCTATTCTGAACTATCCAGATATTCACCTACTTGGTAAAACTTCCTTAGACCCCACCATGGTCCCTGCCTTTCATCCCGCAGTGTACCAAACTGTGACTTCCCAAATACAAACACTTTGACACTGGTTTAATCTCAACTTATTGAAACCAACTTAACTCTCACTCAACTGACATACTCTTGGATATTTTCAAGGGTCATAAAATGTGATGACTATCAAATCATGTCATTGCATAAACTATACACAAAGAACATAAAATAAAATAAAATGTACATGTAATTTTCTTATATTCAAGCTTACTGAATAAAATAATATTTACTTTCACTTCACATTTTTTTTAATCATAAAACAATGATAAAATAAGAATCAAAGCAAGAACTTCAAATAAATAATTAATTAGACAAGGATTAGAACGTTATAAATAAATATAATAACAAAATATAAATTAAACAGGACCAGTGCGTAACTGGAGATATATTTATTGAAATAAATAAACAGGATCAGTGCGTAGCTGGAGATAAATAAAATAAAATAAATAAATAGGACCAGTGCGTAACTGGAGATAAATTAAATAAAATAAATAAATAGGACTAGTGCGTAACTGGAGATAAATAAAATAAAATAAATAAATAGGACCAGTGCGTAACTGGAGATAAATAAAAAATAAAATAAATAAATAGGACCAGTGCGTAACTGGAGATAAATAAAATAAAATAAATAAATAGGACCAGTACGTAACTGGAGATAAATAAAATAAAATAAAATAAATAGGATCAGTGCGTAACTAAAGATTAAATAAAATAAATAAACAGGATCAATACATATTTGGAGATTAAATAAAATAAATAAATAAACAGGATCAGTATATAATTGGAGATTAAATAAAATAAATATAAGAGGATAATAAATGAAAATAAGTTAAATGAAAGTAAATAGAATAATATATGAGTCAAAATAAATAAAAGATTAATATAAAACTCATGAGCTTATCAAGATTAATATATAAGAGTTAAACCTCACTCCCCCTGACGTTATTGATTGAAGAGCACACTAATAATAGTTGTAATAATAGTTGTAGAAGAGTAGGATATCTTTGAATCTTTGCTCTAAATTTTCTTTCCTATTTTTCTCTTTCCCTCTCTTCTTTCTCTTTCTCTTTCTCTCTCTTCTTTCTCTCTCTCTCCTTTCTTTCTCTTTCTTCCTTCCTTCCTTCCTTCCTTCCTTCCTTTCTTTCTTTCTCACTTTCTCACCTCCTGTAACCTTCATTCCATATGTATATATAAGCAAACCATGTGCTTATCAAAATCATGATTACTTAATTAATGAAGAGATCATGTTTATCTCTTCACCTTATCCTCTCTCTCTTTTTTTTCTTTTCTTCTTATCTTTTCTTCTTTTCTTCTTATCTTTTTTTTTTCTTTTCTATATTATTTTTTTTTATCTCTTTTAGAAAATTCTTCATATATTTTTTTTTACACACACCTATTTAATAATATTTTTAATGCTTAAACTACATCATAATAAAATACAAAACATTAGTAAAAAATAGAATATTTTCTAAATGTTTTATTTAAAATAAATAATATAGTTTATTAAAAATAGGGATGTTACACAAACCATACCAACTCATTATTCTCGAACCATGAATATGGAACTCCGTGTCATATCATTAAAATGCCACATTGATACCAACCCCTTTCATGTCTCATGTCTAACTCATACCAAACTCATCATTTCAATTCCATGAATCAACTCATACATATATCATACTCACATCAAGTTAGAGCTCATAAATCACAACTCATACGCCCTCCCATTTCATGTATACTCATTCATTTCATATTTTAACATAGCAATACAACCAAGCATGTATTTAATACCTCAAATAAGGATTCCAAACAGTACCCACACATTCTCTCGCCCAACCCTCGCTTAGGCCAGAGGCCCTCGCTTAGGTGAGAGGGGTCCTCTCGCTTAAGCGACAGGCCCTCGGTTAGGCGAGATCGCGACAGAGGCGAACGAGTGTTTCTCGCGTACTCGCTTAGGCGAGTCCTCCATCGCCTGGGCTGCAACTGTAGCGACCCATCCTCGAACTCCCACGCAAGCTCGCTTAGGCGACCGTCTCTCGCCTGAGCGAGATAACACCTCGCTCAAAACTAAGACCCTCCGCCTGAGCGAGAGCTCGAGTGCGAGCTTAGGTTGGTTCTCTGCAAGTCTCACCTAGGCGAGATCAACAGACTACGCCACTGTTCAACCTACAAAAGCTATACATTCGCACCCAATAATATTTCCAGCCATCTCATACGTTCACAATAACATGCAATCTCAACCAATCCCGATACAAACACACACAACCACAGAAAACACATCACACAACCAGAGGGTTCTAGCTTCCCTTACTTGGAAAAGGGCCAACAGCTGGGTTCTTGGGTGTAAACAGAGAAAGGCAGCAGCTCCTAGAGCGGTTTAGCGAGGTGGAACGAAACTGGCTCGAACAAGTGCGACGGAGCTCCAAGGCTGAACCCTATCGGAGAGGGTGACAGCTACTCAAAGGGGGTTAGGAAATCTGTTTCAACAAAGTGAGAGGAATGAGGTTTAGGACAGACTTAGGGTTTGTTTCCCTTTGGGCCAACCCTTAGGCCCAACTCACATGGGGCAGTCCTTTTAATTTAGGGCAAAAAATATTGGGTCTTACAATATTATTCACACGTCAAAATAATTTAATGCATTAAGTTATGAGAACTATATTTATTCATTTTAAAAATTTGAGATCTAATTAAAATTTAGAATAAGGAAAAATTCCAATTTTACATATTAAAAACATGACCCAACTTTCAAAACTCTGATTTTGTATATAGTTATCTAAGATCATGACTAAAGGTTTTGCTTGTCGAAGAAATGAAAGCTTGGATCAATATGGTTTATAGTTCATTTGCACACTCTTTATGTAAAGTATGTGGCATTCACATGTACATGTTACATTAAACTGAAAATCTAATTAGACTTGACTTTCTTACATTGTACCAATTTTAGCTCACCACCTAATCTGTAATATGCCTAGCTAAAATACCTTGCTCATTTGAGTACATGTATCAAACTATTGTACCGCTCAGATAGATTCTTGAATTTTAATACTTAATGTGATCAAAGATAGATGATGAACATGTATTTTATGATTGTATCCTCAACTGGAACTTGAACATATCTTCGGATCCACAAAGGGGAAATTTACTAACCATTGCAAAAATCGGTAGTGATCATAAAGTTCAATTATGTGGTAGGTTACTTCTTCCTAAGGGTTTTAAGGACATTAATTATGTATAAACTGACCCAAACAAAGTTTTCTAGGTAGCATATACTAAATCAAACAAAAACCATCCACTATCTCACTAACACTTCTAAAAGAAGGGTGAAGAAGAAAAAAGGAATGCAAAGATGCCATTGCATACCAACACTTGATCAAGGAATTTTCTGGTAAATATGGCATCAAGAGGAAAAGTAAAAGTGCCATTATTCTCATTTCCACTACATTCTAAGAACTAAAAACAATTTTTAGAGGCTGTATAGGCTCCATAAATACGTTGTTTCAGCAGGCCAAGTCCATCATACACCAATTTTTTTGCATATTTATATATGAGGCACATACATAGGTTGGGCCACTACTTCTAAGACAACGTATGACAACGTTGTCAAATCCAACATCATGTTCCTGTCTTCCTATCAGTAGAAACTATGTCCACCTATACTTCGGAACAAGTATGAAGCTCTATTTTATCACGGCCCCTCTCCTTCTCAACAAAAATAACAATAAAAATGTTCATGTAGGCAGTTAATTAGCATGTACTGTAATATTATAACATTATTATGATCGATGACCGTATTAGAAATATTATTTAAAAGACAACTTATAGAAGGTTGAAAGAAAAAAAAAATATATTTAAATTGTCATTAATTTTGACTCTTAAATGACCAATAACGGTGGAAAGGAGGAGGAAAGTGCTAACATCAAATATCAAAGGGAAAGAGAGTGTAGGACAGGTCAAAAAATTAAGAATAATCATATGGTCTCATCACACACATAGAACTTGGTCATGAGTGTTGTATTTTGTAATATAATAAGTAAAATGTTAAAAGATCACTCTCAAATCCCCGGGATGTAATATGATGACATATCTCGCAAATCAACGGATTCCATTCCTATTCATTTAATAAAAGCGAACACGAAAAATCTCTTCGATCATCACTCCCTATCACCGATAAATCCTCTGAAAAGAACAAGTCCTAAATGTTGTGTAACTAATAAGGTGCCAAAACATTGGTTAAAGAGAGTTCACAGTTCTTAACAATATTATCTTTTATGCAAATCTTTATTGCACGAGTTGTAGAAAAGAAACTAATTTTCAAAGGAGAATACAAAAACCGTCTATCTGCATTTAGATTTAGTTGAATGAGTAGAATAATGTTCTACAAGAAACCTGTGTCCAAATCAGAGATGAAGTGACTTCATTTTTTCTCTGGTGGCTGAATTATAGCGCTTAGGAGGGTAAAATTCATATGAAACTAAACTTTGGCCCATTCTATTTCGCACATGCTTCTGACAACTGATGTGTTGCAATAGTAACACTCCATACATACTTCATCTAGAATATCCACAAAATTTACTATCCAAATTGATATGTGCTTTTATACATATACATACATATATACATATATAAATAGATAGTGGAAGCAGAAGATCCAATGTTTCTGCCACTTTAATATTATTGCTGTATGGTGACATATCAGGAATAGTACTTTTTTTTTTCCAGAAAATCATCCATGGCAGTGGAAGAAAGCAACATAAGCCAAAGCAATCATCATCAGCATCAACAAGTTTGTGATCCCTGCAAGTCTTTTGGCAAGAAGTGCAGTCATCTGGTGAAGAAGCAGCGAGCAAAATTCTACATTCTTCGCCGTTGCATCGCCATGCTTCTCTGTTGGCATGAACACTGAGCCAAGGAACACTCTTCATTCACACACAACTCCCACTTTCATCTTCGTTTCTCTGTATTCTTAGTATTATTATTATTATTTTAAGGTTGTAACTGAAGAGTGTGTCACTATGTCATTATGTGAAAGAGATTGGATCAGTTTCAACAACTAGCAGAATCATTGAACTGATCTTTTTCAGATGTTAAGGTTCTGTCAAATTATGTGTTTCAGCTTCTCTCATTAACTCTCCAAGATCTTATTTTTATGTTTCAGCTGCTAGTGATTCTAAACAATTTGAAAAAAAAAGAAGCTACAGTGATGAGATTCTGATTCATAATAATAATAATAATAACAATAATAATGTGATTCTAATGGTGCAAGATTCATATGTGTCTACCTGGTTGAATTATGGTGCAGAAAGTAAGTTTGCCTTTATACTGGAACCTTTTGTTAGGAAGTGGGTATCTTTAACTATTAGTGTTCTTGCAGTGCCTCCGTTCATGGCTTTATCTTTATAGTCCAAAATGGAAACATATTCCAGGGATCCCATTCTACTGTTTAAAAAAAAAAAAAACAGAGTAGTGTACCAAATACTATAGCTTCTGGACCCTGTATCTGATTTTTCTTCTCGCATATGATAAAAGGAAATGCTCAATCAGTAACAATGTTGGAAGTATACACTTATATAAACTTCAATTGTTCACAAAAGGTAAAAGAAATGATAGTTACCTTCTCCTTGCATCCAACCTTTCAATTTCTAAATGACATGAAAATTAAAAGAAGAATCCCAAATTGTTGCTTGATTATGCAGTGACCAGGTTACACACAACTTTATATATATATAGATATATATACATATATATATATACACATATATATAGATATCAGGAGTGTACTTTGAATCCTTTCATTTTTTTTCTTATTTTATCAGGAGTGTATTCATACAGGAAAAACACTTCTTACTCAAAGAAAATCACAATCCCATTATGATTGTTAATAAAAACTAAAAAAATGTTTGTGAGTTAAGAATATTTTAAAACAATTTATACAATTTTTCTTAAAAAATTGTTATTTTTCATATTATGTGATTTAATAATAGTAAGACAGTATTTTGTGTTTTAAATCTCGTTGAAGATAAAATGTTATAAGTAGAGTAGATTGTATGAGAGTTATAACATTTAAATAATTCAATATTTAAATTCAAAAGTCTAAGTGATTTAGAGAATGTGTGAAATTTTTAAAAAGGAGAGACGTAATCAATTGAAGTTTTTCATAACTTCTAAATTTTTATTCATCTTAATCTTAATTTTTTTTAATTTTAATTAAATTTTAAGTGTTTCAAATTTTTTTATTTTCAGTTGAGATTTTATTCAAAAAAATTCTTATATAGAATCTAAAATAAAATTTATAATTTTCAATTGATTATATTAATATGTTTCGTATAATTTTGTATTTTTTTGTGTTTAAGTGAGGTGTTGTGATTATTAGTTTGCATGGTTAGTGTTTATATACTTTCACATGAAAAACAAGAAATGATTTAATTAAATTTTAAATTACTTCTAAATTCAAGTATTTTCAACTTTCAATTGAAATGTGTTGTTATTAAATGTCAAAAAAATGTATTTAATTAAGTCTTTGTGTGAATTGGGTGACATAACTCCTTGATTTTTCAATTTTAAATAAAAACGAAATTTGACGATACAAGTAAATAAAATTCTCGAACACTAATCATGTTTGAGCAAAGAAAACATAGTTTCATTTCATGAATTAAATATTATTAAATAAAGATCAAATCAATTATATGGATACATAAGACAATGACATTTGATAAATATATTTAGATTTATAAAACTTCATTTTTGTTTTTAATCAAGTTCTTGGTGTTTAGTTGACATTACAAAATCAAATTGTCACTTATCCTAGCTGATAGTTGTAAAGATTTTCCACACTCAATTAAACAAAAACATTTTAATGAGTTTTATTAAAAATATTAAAATCTAGAAACAACTTAAAACTTAATTAAATCATTTTTATTTTTGATGTGAAGACACAGCTTATGACAATACAAAGTAACACTAATATTATCTAAATTAAGAACAAAGTTAAATGATAAAAGTTTAATTAAAAATATAACAAATTTAAATACTTAATAAAATAAAAATGTTAAAAAAATAAACTAAAACTAACCAATTAGGTGGAAGTTAAAACTCAATATATTCATTTTCTAATTTGGTGTGAGAGTCATGTATCTAATTTTGCACCTTTACCAAAAAAACAAATGATTAACTGGTATTGGATATCTCTTATTTATTGCAAGCTTGAAGAGCAACATACATGGTTAGTTAGTTTTCAGACAATCTAATTGGCATGGTCCTTGTGCTAGGGAAACATCAGACAAGAACAACCTCTAAGTAAATTTATTTTCTTGGCTCCATCCCATTCTATAACTTTCCATTCATTATTCAAAATATTTTTGTTCACTAATGTTTCGTTTCAAGCAACAAATAACAACTTTAAAATCAAGCAGAAATAAATAAATAAAATGTTGCTATTTTATTACTGTTTATGTCCTATTTATTCCCGTTTTTGTATGAGAAATTTGAACTTTTTCTTTTATTTAGCAAAATATTAAAACCTTCATTTCAAATCAATTCCACTTTCTGACAAGTTATCATTATCCCATAATATTTGCTAATGTATTTATACAATCACTAAATAAAATGAACTTATTATAATAAATTATTTATTTTAGTATAAGGTAATCAATACGAAACATTTAATATTTCTTATTAGACACTTTTAATTATATTAACTGTTTTTATATTTTAATATATTAAAAGAATTGTTTTATTTTTTCCTCAATACCCAATGTTTATTTTAATTTCCTGAAACTAAATTTTGTATCAATTACAATTTTTATTATTTAAATTATATGGTTTCAGTTTTTTTAATTAAATTAGTCTCTATAATTGTGTAATCAATAACATTTTAGCTAAAATTGTTAAATTGAATAAACATTCTTTATATATCTATACCTATATATAAATATTATTATTGTACTTTGAAAAGTCTAGAATATCTTTTTAATTTTCCGTAGTAAGGTCTAGAAAATCTAAAAAAGTTTATAACTAAGAAAGACGTAGAAAATTTTATAGTGGAGCTTCAATTAGAGAAGCTCCTAGAAAAGAGTCTAGATCTCTTCATTAGCATCTATAAATATCTCATTGTATTAGGCATTTTTAAGTAAGAAAATTGAGTTCTCTCTTATAATTCTCAACTCTTCCTCTAACAAAGTGGTATCAAGAGTTAGGTTTGATCCATAAACTTGAGAGAGAAAAAAAAAGGTTGAGAAAAAAAAATGTGTTGAGAGAGAGAAAAAAAAAGTTGAAAGATGACAATAAATGGGTATACTACCTTCCAATTTCTTTGTCTTACAAATGAGAATTATGAAAAATGGTGTCTTTGCATGAAATCGTTGTTAGGCTCTCAAGGTGTTTGGAAGATTGTACAAAAAGGCTATGAGGAGCCTCAAATTGAAGGAAGTTTATCTCAAAAGGATATGGAGAATTTTCTTAAGACAAGAAAGAAGGGTCAACAAGCCCTTACTCTCATCCATCAATATTTGGATGATGACATGTTTGAGAAAGTTGCCTATGCTACTACGTTGGAGGGAGCTTGGGAGATCTTGGAAAAATCCTTCCAAGACACAAAGGGAAGAAGATAAGGCTTTAATCACTAAGGAATAACTTTGAAGCTTTAAAGATAAAGGAATCTAAATCATTTTCAGATTATTGCTCAAGAGTAAAGGCAATTGTCAACCAATTGAAGAGATCTGGAGATAAAATATAAGATGTTCATGTGAAAAGATCCTTCATTCGTTCACTCTAAAGATCGATTACATGGTTTGTGTGATTGAAGAGTCAAAAGATCTTGACTCCATGAGTATTGAAGAGTTTGAAGGTCCCTACAAGCACATGAGGGAAGAATAAAAAAGAGACAAGAAGAGTCATTGGAGCAAGCCCTTAAAGCTCAAGCTTCTTTGAAGAATAATGGAAGATTTAAGAGTCAACGAAGACGTGAACAAGGAAAAGTACATGGTAATGGACAAGGAGGAAGAGAACATTTTCATGAACATGGAGGAAGGGGAAATGGTAACAATGCTTTAAACAATAAAGAAGGTATGATAAAAGCAAGAGGTAGAGGTTGTGGCTATTCTTAAAATGAAAGGACGTATGAGAAATTTAAATTTGAATGCTACAACTGCCATAAGCTTGGTCATTTCTCTTGGAAGTGTCGTCTCAATGACATGGAGGAAAAAACTAATCTTATTAATGAAGAAGAAAAGTTAACCTTGTTGTTAACCCTAAAAGGTGAAGATAAAGGTGTTAATTGTTCGTGAACAATGGGGCTAGCAATTACATGTGTGAATATAGGGAGAAGTTCATGGAGCTTAATGAAAATGTGAATGGAAATGTGTCTTTTGGAGACTCATCGAAAGTTCGAATTGAAGGGAAAGGTACAATCTTAATCTCTTTCAAAGATGGAAGTCATAAGATGATTAATGGTGTTTATTATATGCCTAAATTAAAAAGCAATATTTTGAGTATAGGTCAACTTCTTGAAAAAGGATATGAGATCCTTATGAAAGATAAATATTTGTGGCTTAAAGATCAGAATGAAAATTTGATTGCTAGGGTGCTTATTCAAGTAATAGAATGTTTATTGTGAATCTAAAAACTATTGAAGTACAATGTCTAAAGGTGAGTGTGCAAGATAAAGCATGGTGTTGGCACATGAGGTTTGGACACATAAAACTTTGGTGCCTTCAAAATTTTGGGAGAAAAGGAGATGGTAAAAAGGGATACCTGCATTCGACAGTCCCAATCAATTGTGCGAAGTGTGTCTTCTTGGAAAGCATGCAAGGAAAAACTTTCCGAAAGTAATTGTTTCAAGAGCAACCAAGCCTCCTCAACTTGTACATGTCAAAGTGTGTGGTCCAATTGATCCATCATCATTTAGTAAGAATAAATATTTCTTACTCTTCATTGATGATTCCAGTATAAAAACATAGGTGTACTTTCTCAGAGAAAAGTCAAAAGTTCTTTCTACTCTCAATAATTTCAAGACTTTTTATTGAAAAAGAAAGTGGCTTTGAAATCAAAGCTATGAGTTTTGATCGAGGAGGAGAATTCACTTCAAGGGAGTTCAATGAATTTTGTGCAACTCATGGAATTTTTCGTCCATTGACTATTCCTAGATCGCCACAAGAAAATGTAGTTAAAAGGAAGAACAGAACCATTCTTAACATGGTCAGAAGCATGTTGAAAGCTAAAAATATGCCCATGGACTTTTGGGCTGAAGATATTTCTTGTGCGGTTTATTTATCTAATTGTTCCTCAATGTCCAATCTAAAAGATCAAACACCTCAAGAAGCGTGGAGTGGGAGGAAGCCTAATATTAATCATCTATGCATATTTGGAAGTACAGCATACGCTCATGTACCGAAACAAGAAATATCCAAACTCGATGATCGAAGTGCCAAATATGTCTTTGTTGGATATAATGTAAGACCCGTGAAATTTAATTAATTAAATAAATAATTAATTAATAAATGTGGTTAGTGGAAGTTTTTATGGTATTTAATATTAAGGTTTACAATGTGGAAAAGTACTAGCTCAAATGGTTAAGAGTACTCAAAGTGTTGAGAGGACTTAGGTTCAAGTCCTATGTATGCCATTATATACTATTTATTTTATTATTATTTTTAATAATATGCTTGATTATAATGAGTGATAATTTAATCTTATATTGATAGAAATTATCATGAAACATGAATTAGCTAAAGGGTTGTGTATTGGTTTGACATTGGCATGGTTATAGGTTTGAACCTTAGTAAATCCATATTAAAGTTTCTTTTTGCCAAAATTTCTTTTGGCATGAATGTGAAAGGGCAAGGAAACCCTAGAAGGCAAGAGGGGCTGGAAAACTCATGAAGTAATGGCTTTTGAAAGGCAATTACACCTTTTAATGATGGAAATTCGTAATTTGTTTTCCAGCATTAACCACCATTATGCCATGTTTAAAGAGACCATTAAGGGAAAGTGAGAGAGTTTTCTTGAGTAGTTTTTGTGAGGGCTGTGAGGGGTGGATTAACAAAGCATACATTGTGCTAATTGAGAGAAAGAGAAGGTTGCTACATGTGGTTGAGTGGAAGCAACGTAGAAAATCATTGTGGAACCAAGGCAAAACGTGAGTAATCAATTTCAAAGCGAGGAATCCAGGTTATGGGAGCTGGAACTGTACCTTTAATTTTGTATTGTTTGATTGCATGAAATATATGATTATTGGGTGTTAGTAATCTGTCCAAATTGTATGAAAATTCACGTTTCTGGAATTTTTCTAGAAACCGCTTGGCGGGTGAAGAAATGCCGCCAGACGACTCATTTGCATTGTGTTATTTTTGGGTTCCTGGAGAGGAACTGCCTGGCGGCATGTCCCTGGCCGCTAGGCGATGCGTACTGTACAACCCAATTTTCTGAATTTTTGGATGAAGCGCCTGGCAGTGATGAACACTCGCCAGGCGACACGAACCAATTTTGGTTCGATTTTGATGTTCTTGATGTTTTGGGATGACTTTAATCGGAGGGAAAGCCAATTTTTAATTGTTAAAGGATGATTTGATGTCAAACAACATTTAAATTCATGTAATTAGAGGTGTAAATGAATGGAATAGTGGGAAGATGATGTTAGGGTTGGAAATTGGGTTCTTGATGTCCTAAGGAAATTGGTGGTTCAAGTGTACTGGAAAGAGCGAATGAATGTGTTTGGGATGGGAATCCCTATAACTGTAAGTGAATTTGAGTGAAGATTTGGTGAAATCTGCAATGGAGGAAGACCAAGGAGTGTCGAGGCTTCGTAGGTGCAAAGGGAGGATTTCTGGCTTCCTGAAACAGCAAAAACCGCCTCGTGCCACCCAATTGGCCGTCAGGCACCACACCAGATGTGCGTGGTGTTCTGTTCACGAAAAATGTTGTTTTTCATAATTTTCGCGCAACAGGAACCGTCGGGCGGTAGTTTTGTCCTGCCAGGCGCCACCTTCCTCACTTTTGGGCGCTAGGCGCCACCATTTTTTTCTAGTTTGTGCAGTTTTCATAAAATTGCATTTACCGGTTCGTTAACCGTCCGATTTAGGTGAAATTTTGACAGGTGGTCCATAACGGTGTAGATTTGATTTGGAGGTCAGTAGCTACAGATATACATTACTCAATATTGCTCATTTTGGACTCTTTAAAATACATGAATAAGCTCTTGATAATTTCAAGTAACTTCTAATGAAGCATGATTGGGTTATGTGGTAAGTCTCTATCAATTTGAAGGTTCCTTTGGGTTAGTCACATGTGGAGAATTGGTTATTGGTGAATACATGTGTGTCAATATTAATTTGCATCGGTGCATAGGATCATGTACTTAAATTGTTAGAGTACTGTTGGTTATATTTGTTTGAGCATGCGTTATTCATAAGTTAGAATGGTATCATGGTTTAAGAGGGGTAATATATATATATATATATATATATATATGAAATGTGAATGGATTGTTTTTACTTGTTCTGGGTGCTGAAAAACCAATACTGCACAAGTATTGGTGTAGCACCTGGAGGTGGCGTTTGACCGCCAGGCGATGGCTACAAAACCAGTAGAGAATTGAAAGATGTAGCGCTTGGAGATAAGGGTTATCCCGCCAAGCGATACTCGTAGAAATAATAGCATCGAAGGTGCTTGGCACCTGGCGCACGTGTTCCCCGCCAGGCGGTCTGGAAGCCTTTTGCGCCTGGCGACTCGTGTGGAACGCCAGGCGATTTTTTTTTATGAAGCAGACATTGGGTTTTGCTTGCTTTGGATGTGTGTGGTCTACGAGGCTTTGGGTGATATCTCAAGGGTCAGTTGTTGGAGTATTCCTAGAGTTGTGGCTTAGGATGGAGGTTAATACGAGCATTCTTTGAGTTGTGGCTTAGAATACCGAGTGTTCCCACTTGTGTTCTACAAGTGGTGGCTTGTAGGTTGGACACCAATTGTAACATCCCTAAAGAATATTACTAATATTTAATAATTAAAATAGGAAAATAAAAATAAATGCCTCATTTAATATAATACCATTTCCCAAACAAACAAGGGAAATTTAAAACTTAAATACACATGTAATAAAAACTGGAGTCCATAATTTATAAAACTAAAATAATAATCACATGGCTCCTAAAGGATTACATATTTATCTCAAAATAAAAATAATAACATATAAACAAAATCCCCAACTATCCCTCGCTCCAAGTCTATGCATCTCTTGGCCCACCTGTCAAATCATCTACTCCCGGATAACGAGTCATTCGATCATCGTCACACACACATAGAAAGGGTGAGCTATGCACAATATATAAACAGATACATGAAATAAATATGCCACCCATCCCAAAATAACATAACTAAAATTTCATGATTTTCAAATTACCCAACCATGACCTCATAAACCTTCATGAGTCATATACATGAACTAGGTCTTGGGACTTCACTATGCTCCCACGAAACTAACTCATTCGTGGTCCAACCCTATGAGCCTATCTCGCTCATAGTCCTGCCCTACAGACTCATTATCTGTAGTAAATCATCCAAGCCTCCTCAACTTGGACCCTAGCACGCACACAATCACCATACTATGAACTCCTCGCCCAATAGTAGCCGACGGGAACATAACAGTTCCTTGCCCATCGTGCGCCCGACACATGTAATCACCATACCAAGGACTCCTCGCCCATTAGTAGCCGACGGGAACTCAACCAGTTCCATGCCCATCATGTGTCCAACCATCAAGCACATCCGAAACCCCTATTGGACTTAGTCCTTCAAGCCCAAACACCACACCACATGCATATACTTCCTATACTTAGGAAAAAGTAGTCAAATCACACACACAAGCACATACAAACATGGAAATTCGCATAAACTCGCTTAAGCCAGGGACTCTCGCCCAAGCTAAGCCCTCAACCTCGCTTAGGCTAGTTCACCTTGCCTGAGCGAGCTTAAAACAGTGGCCGCATCACGTTATCTCGCTTAGGCGAGATCTGTTCGCCTAGGCAAGATCATCTCTCGCTCAAACACCCAATTCAATCTTGCCTGAGCTACAATGCAAGCAACACATCCAACTTGATCACGACATCTTGCTTAGGCGAGACCGTCTCGCCTGAGCGAGACCCTGGTTCGCTCAAACCCACAAAACTCCTCGCCTGGACGAGGTTTCGCGCTTAGAACACTCAGGTCACATCGCAACCTCGCTTAGGCGAGTGTCTCTCGCCTGAGCGAGAGACCAAGTCGCTCAAAAATCCAGTCAATCGCTTGGGCGAGATGCTCGACCCTTATAACAGTAGTGAAACCCTACAACTCTCGCTTAGGTGAGAACGATCCGCTTGAGCAAGAATTGCAGTATTCTTCTCCTGGTCTTGCGCGAAACAAACCACAACCATACCAAAACACAATTAACACATTACCAAGCACAAAATAATGACCAACAATCATTAGGACAGGTCCTATATCTTCCATTTAAAATATCCCAACTTGAGATTGAATCATCTCTAACCATTCCATACCTAAAACCCTTATTCTCAAACCAATAACGCATGAAAGGGTTTTGCAACCAACAATAACTCAGCCAATTCTTAACCATGGTGCATATAATTTGGAATTCATACCATAGAGATTTCAATTGAGATGATAATGACACAAAATCATATACAATTCATGCAAGTTACACACGCAAAAGAGGCAGCTCCCCTAACCTGTGATTTTGGAATGAAATTGGGAAGAAGATGATTCCTTATTCCAATACTTTGCTTCAGCCCTTTGCACACCCATACTCTCCTCTGCCTCTCTCAATTCGTGCTCCTCTCCAAAAGCCAAATCAACAACTCCAGAAACGCTCCTTCTCTCCTAAAATTTGGCTTTTATAGGTGCCTTTATAATGAGTTTAAAAACTGAAACGAAAAAGGGCTTAATTATGTTTTTAAATTCCTATTCAATGTTAACTATGGTTTTTCAGCCCTTTGACTGCTCCTCCCTCCTACTTTATGTCCAAAAACAAGGTTTGACCCGTGACCCTCCACTCATGAGGCCAAAGCACTACAACTATGCCAATTCACATTTAGTGATACACTCCAATCGATGTAAGTTTACAATACCAATTTCATACTCATACATATCATTAAAATCAATAATAAACAACAACACATAATTGGCATACATATGACTCGAACCCAAGTCCTCTCACACAAACCAAGTACTCTCAACCATTTGAGCTAGTACTTTTCTACGTCACATCAAACAATAATTAATGCCATAAAGGCACTTTCTACCCGCATTTATTAATTAATTAATTAATTAATTACTTACTTTTCACGGGTCTTACACCAATGATAGCTTGAGATTATCAACCAAAGGCGTAGAACATGGATTACATGGTGGTGGCTATGTGATATGAGATCAAAGGATGAGGATGCTTTAATGTGTGTGTTTTGTTATATAAATTGATACATATGTTTTATTATATTAGATCACCCTATCTACTTGTGTTTGGCGATGATTGTGTACGCGGTACACGGGAGCAGTCAATGTTGCAGGTGGACCTGGTGAGGCATAGAGCCGGAGCGAGGCTAGTTAGGAGAGGACTTTCTCAGAGCTTTATATTTTATGAGTTTTTAAAGAATTTGTAACATTTCATATTACTACCCGTAGACATTATAATTGAGTTTTAAATTTTATGGATTTGAGTTAACTTCAGATGTAATAAAAGTTTTATATTCCCCATGTTTTTTTTAAATGGAGCTTAATAAAGGAGTATTTAATATTAATATCTTATTTTATTAAGTAAATTCGTAATATCCGGACGGGATGTTACATATGACGCTCAATCTAAAGGCTACAAATTATACAATCCAAGCAATGAAAAAGTAGTAGTAAGTCGTGATGTTGATTTGATAAAGAAGCTACATGGAATTAGGATGCCCGAGAAGAAAAGACTTACGATTTTATTCCATATCTTGAAGAAGAGGGAGAAGATCAAGAAACTACAATTCAAGATGTCACTCCTCCTCATTCGATCCCTCCATCAGTTACATCTCATGGAAAAGAAGAAAATACTAGTGAAAAGGTAAGGAAGACAAGAGACATAAGGGACATATGATGAAGTCACTTGTAATCTTGAAGAATTATATAGCTTTCAAGTGGATTGTGAGCCATTGAATTTTGAGGAAGTTGTGAAATAAAAAAGGTGGATCAATTTGATCAATAAGAAGAGATCAATTCAGTCAAGAAGAATGACACTTGGGAACTAACGACTCTTCCCAAAGGTCATGAAGCAATTAAAGTAAAATGGGTGTACAAGGGTAAGAAGAATGTTAGTGGAAAGGTGACAAAAAAAATACAAAGCATGACTTGTCGTAAAGGGCTTCAAGCCTGCATAAGCACTAACAAAGAATATGGTATTTCATGATTAAAGCAAGCATATAGACAAGAGATATCATTTCATAAGAAAATCTATTTCTAGAAAGGAAGAGGAGCTTAAGTATGTCAAGTCTCAAGATCAAGTTGCAAATATCTTCACAAAGCCACTAAAGTTTGAAGAGTTTCAAAGGCTAAAAGCAAAGATTGGTGTGCAAAAGAAAATTTCAAATTAAGCGGGAGCAATGTTATTGTTTGAAATAAAGAAAAGTCTAGAATGCCTTTTGAGTTTCCATAAGTAAGGTCTAGAAAATCTAGATAGTTTATAATTAAGAAAGATGTAGAAAATTTCATAGTAGAGCTTTAATTAGAGAAGCTCCTAAAAAGAGTTTATATCTCTCTAAGGGTGACAAAACGGGCCAATTCGACCCATATTGGCATGAACTGATTTTGGCCCATTGAAAACAAGTTATGATGGGTCAGCCTATTTAGAGAAAACGGGTTAGAAACTTCAACTTGTCCCGTCCCGTGACGGGCTAACGGGTCAGCCCGTCTAGTCCGTCCTTTCTTTTAAAAAAATGTCTTTTTTTGACAAAGTCACAAACAAAAAAGTTAATGAATTTAAACTTGAGTTCCATCCAATCTAACCCATTCTTTTCAAGCCTAGTTGTATTTGTTGCCTCGGGAGCTTGGTAGCATCTTCCACCACCTAAACAAAAATACCAAATGAAAAGACAATTCAATAAATGAGGATACAATACACAAAACTAGAAATGAAAAATTGGACATAACAAATATAATACAACACAATAGTAATAAGCACCATAACAATCACCAGATAGAACAATTGAAAATGGAAAAACAATGAATAGATAGGGGGAACACAATAGTAGCAGAGCACCAAAACAATCAGAAGATACAATAATAAAAATTGAAAAATAATCATCAGATAGGGGTACAACCAATAATAGCAGTAGCAGCACACAACAGACCAGAGACCACCAAGGGCAACAAAGGGGAAAAAAGTCAAAAATTGAAGCAACCAGATACTTAAATCAAATCATTACACAACATTTAGGGCAGAGAAAGGAAAAATAATCAAAAATTGAAGCAAGTAGATACTCAAATTAGTACACATAGTTTAAGGCATAAAGGGAGGAAATCAAAAATTATGAATGAACATGCGTCATTATCGTCAATCACTCATCGCCAGCAATTTCTTCAATGTCGCCCCTCGTCTTCTTCCTTAATGGGTCACAACAATGTTTCTTCAACCTTTGTTACTTTCCACTTGATGCACGTCTTTGGTTCAGTTGAGGGAGATGAGATGTGGGAGAGAAAGGTTGCTCATCGTCGGCGTTCGTCAAGGTCGGCGCTTGTCGTCTTCATTTGTGGGTCATGTCGTCACCATCGCTAGTCACTCTATTGCGCGTTTATGAAATGAAATTGCTTTTTATGGAATGAAAAAAATGAGTTGTGGAAGAAAAGGTCACCACCACACATGAAAGTCTCCAACTAATCACATTTACGGGCCAAACCTGCCAGCCTAATTTCTTTTGAACTCACAAGTTCGGGCCAACCTACGGCCAACCCGTCCTTCAACCTAATGGGCTGATAGGCTAAACTAGCTTGGTTGAAACAGGCCATGGGTTGAATATCCTGACCCAGCCGGTCTCTTTCCCCACTTTGCCACCTCTAAATCTCTCCACTAGCACGTATAAATACCTCATGATACTTAGCATTTTTAAGTAAGGAAGCCAAGTTCTCTCTTCTAATTCTCACCACTTCCATTGACAAATACCCCATTTCGGTGTCCACATTTCTATCCTCAATTTTACCCTTTAATAAATAACTTTTTTTTTTAAATTAAACAATTGTTTTACTATTTTTTTTTCTTTTAAGTAACACTTTTTTAAATATAATTATTTCGTTTATTTAACTTTTCTTTTAAATTAATAATTTTTAAGATAAAATAAGTATCTTTAATAAAATATTATCCATAAAATAAATGAAAAATATTTATAATAAAATTTTAAAATTATTTATATTTATTTTTAAAATTAAAAAAATGAACGTAAAGCATTTATTTCCACTAGTAAATTATAATAGTTATTCTAAAAACCTATTTTAGAAGTTATTCTTTAACAAAATGCTTTTTGAAGTTTTTCTTCAATAGGAACCTGTTTTTGGAACGTTTTGTAACCTCTCTATTCGTGTCTCCTTTTCATATTTACTTCTAAATATAATTTTAATATTTAAAAAGTTAATAATTATTAAAATTAAGAGTGTATCATAACATAAAAGGCTAAGCATAAATTCCAAAATAATTTATATGTGTTAAAACTATTCATTGTAAATTTATATAATTTATTATTCAAATCCAATTACTTACTATAAATCTTTAGCATATAAAAATATTGATATTATCGATTGTGAGTACTCAATATACACTTATATTAAAATCTAGATGCGAGAACTTTATTACCCATGAATACTTATGTCTCAAATAAATATTTACCAGATAAAGAAAGATAAAGTTATTCTAATAATAACTTTAAAAAAGTTGTTCTTTATTTTTATCTTTATTTTTTTAATAAATTAAAATTAAATTACTTATTAAAACTATTTAAAAACATCACTACTACAAATTCTCATATTACATGAGAATTTTCTTGTAAATTTGTTAAAAAAATTTGTAAGAAAAGACTTTTCCCTGCTATTTTTTACTAAAAATTTTAATTGGTAGGTAATTCCTTCGTGGGTAATTATTTCTTACAAAATTATAAAATTTGCAAGTATTTCTTAAAAAATTTGTTGCGAAAAGTGTTTTATACAAAATATTTTGCAAAAAAATAGACAGCAATTTCTTGCAATTTTTTTTCCATAACAAAATTTATAAGTATTTCCTAAAAAAAAAATTTAAAACAAAATTGGCAGGAAATATAATATTTTTAGTAATGCATGAAAGTTGAATATGTTAAAATTACATAAAAATTAATTCTTGCTTTTATCTTAAGCATAACACAAACTACAATATTTCTTGTTATAAATCTTTATTCGTTTAAAACTCACTAACTTAAAATTCAAGAACTAAAATAATAGATTTCGAATTTTTCATGTTCAAGTTATAACTAAAACTTTAGTATTTCCTCCCAATCGCTATCTCTCTTTTTTTTTTTCCCTTTTTTTTATCTTTGGATTTGTATTTTACACACTATTTTTAACCTTAGCCATCTCAAATTACAGACTATTTTTTATCTTTAGTATTGGACTAAAATATTTTTCTTTTTTAGCCATCTCAAATATCTCCATTTTTATCTTTATTTATTTACTTGATCTTATTAACAACATATCTCTTTCAATTTATTGTTACCCCTATATTATTTTTCAATATTTTTTTTCTAAACGAATTCTTTCACTAATAGGACATATAACTTTATATAATAAGATAATTTTAAAATATAATTTATCTAAAGTAATAAATTTATATAATGACATTCTAAATTTTTACCACAATACAATGTGATTCAATTACAAATTAATAAATAGTTTTGTTGGTTTCTATAATAGAATTCTAAAATATGTAAGATTTGAGGGAAAAGAAATGTAGTGATACAAGTAGGAGTAAAATACACGCAAACTAAAACAATGATGGTATCATGTGTGAAAAAACAGTTAAAAGGATAAAATTCACAAACTAGTTTAGTGGTAAAAAAGTGTATAAATAGGTTGAATAATGCGTAATGTTATTAAATAAATTTTAATTTTAATATCAGAAGATTATGAAAACTTTTGTGTATTGAATATATTATATTAGAATAAAAATAAAATTATTTAATTATTATCAATTAAACTATAATGAATTCATTTTATTTACGATACATAGATAATATTTTAATTTCAAATTAGCTAAGATAACATTATTAGAATTAATTATTATATTTGAAATATTTAAACTTTGAAATTTTTTTTATTTTTAATTTCTGCTAAGTCATATAAAATTATTGAATGTGTGAGAATATTTATAATTTTAAAATTAAGAAAACCAAAATAAAAATTAAATATTAAATTTGATATGAACGTGGCAAATAACTAATAGACTTGGTGGCATCCAAAACCACAAGCCTTAACAACTGTAACACTGAAAAAGATAGGGATAGGTCAATACCGTTCTGTTTGGGCGAAACTGAGTAATTCAGTGTCACATGCTGAGATTCCAAGACGCCAAATTTTAATCTGTGGGTGCTTTCTTAGCTCATTAGCTTTTCCTCTCCAACAAGAGTTCATTTCTGTTCATTCTCACGTTTGATAGCGAAACTTTATCATTTTTTTATCTCTATAATTAGACCAAATATTTTAGGCTCCACGTGATCTTATTTTGGAACATGCTATATTATATTTTAAAAATACTTTTAATTAAATAAGTATTATCGTAAAAAAGAAATCACGAAGGCAGAACTATTCAATAATATCACGTTCTTAACATGTACGCCAAACAAAAAATATTAGTTTATTATACTTTTTGTCTTCAAATTTATTTAAAAAATTCAAAAAATCATAATTATTATTTGAACCAATCAGGTTCTCTAATTTTTAAAGATATTAAACTAGTTCGTTCTGCTTGATATATGTCACATATCAATATCAATTTTTAGTATCTTTAATTTATTTTTAAAAATATTTACCACGAGTTAGGTTATTGTTGTGTTATGGTATCATAGTCAATGTCATATGATAATGTCTTTATTTAATCTAGTTTCTATATTTGTATTTTTGACTCAATTAAGTATTAGTAATTTTGGGTCATGCATATATATGACACATAATTAAATGTGTTAGGGCTATTATTTATAAAGCCAAATAATAAAGTGATCTGACTAAATTAAAGATTTGGCTAAAGGCATATGTCATGAAAATAAATATTGTGTAGAGACCAATTAGTAATTTCTAATTTAATGAGGGGCCAAATTAGAAATACTAAAACTTAAGTAATTCAGATTATAAATGGTCGTGGTCCCCTTCTGAGAGCACACACAAAGTCATAACGTACTCTTCCGGTTCCTTTCTCCCTATCCCCATCAAGAGAGAAAACCCAAAGGGAAATAAAGGTGCTCTACAGGAGGAAGATCACACTGATCAGTAGTACTTTACTCTAATATTATTGTTATGGCCAATTCAGGTACGCTTCCGTTTACTTTTTTACACCATGATTATCAGTATGGGATATTGTTTATGATTGATTGTTAGAATCAATAATAGGATCATATTTTGCGTTTATGCTTACATGTGGTATCAGAGCCACCCATACTTGATTCATGTTTGTCTTTGGTTAATTTAATTAATTTTTATTCAGAACCCTAAATCCCTAATTCTGAAACCCTTAATCCCAATTTTGTTTTTTGGGAGAAAAACCCCAAATTGAGAATCCTAGGGTTTCTTAAAACCCTAATTGAAGTAAATTATTTTAATTAATTTTGAATTTTGGGTTCAAGACATTTGAACATAAGGATTTATATTTTAGAATATAAATAATTTTATTTATTTTATATATTTTTCAGTTGTTTAATATATAAAATAAATATATTTGGTTTTAGAATAAATATATAATCAAATTTTTGTTTTGTTTAATATTTTAAATGAATTAATTGAATCAAGAAGTCACTAAAGTGACATTTCTTGAGTAGATAGTTCGTGAAAAAATGTTAAATGTTGGTGTTTATGTACGTTCATGCAAGTATTAATCAGCCCAAAGGAAGATTAATATTTGGCCGGATTGCATACACACTTGTGATGATAAACATGTGATAATTATAAGGATTTACTTTGTCGATGATAAATTAATCCAAAGATTAGTTTGTTGTTGAACGTGCTTTATTATCAATGTTTGATCATTACAACTAGATACCTCTAGCAGTTGATATTACTGTCCAAAGACTTGATATTAATGGTGCATTGGGTGTTTTGGGATGGGTTAAACCATTATTTGAATATTTTTATAATGATTTATTTTATTATGTGAGCATAATAAGTAGCTTCTATTGCTTCAGTTGCTATTATAATGATTTATTATATATATATATATATAGCTTTTGTTGCTTCAGTTGCTATTATAATGATTTATTTTATTATAATGATTTATATATATATATATATATATATATATATATATATATAGCTTCAGTTGCTTCTGTATCTGCCAATGTGAATTCTGTTCCGATCCTCAATGGAACAAATTTTAAGGACTGGAAGGAGAATATTGAAATTATTCTTGGCTGCATGGATCTGGATCTTGCGTTAAGGATTGAGGAACCCCCTACTCCTACGACGGAGTGTACTCCTGAAGAGAGGAGGGATCATGAGAAGTGGGATCTCTTAAACCACATGAGCATAATGATCATTAGGCGTGGCATCCCAGAGGTGTTTAGGGGCACTGTTTCTGAAGACGTTACTACTGCCAAAGAATTCCTTGCAGAGATTGAGAAGCGCTTTGCAAAAAGCGATAAGGCGGAGGCAAGTACTCTTCTTCAGAACTTGATCTCCATGAAATATCAAGGCAAAGGAAATATCAGGGAATATATTATGAGCATGTCTAATATTGTCTTCAAACTCAAGGCACTAAAGCTTGAAATCTCAGAAAACTTACTCATTCATTTGGTGTTGATTTCTCTTGCTGCACAGTTTAATCAGTTTAAAGTATCTTATAACTTGTCAAAAGGATAAATGGTCTCTTAATGAGCTCATTTCATATTGTGTGCAAGAAGAGGAAAGACAAAAGCAAGACAAGACAGAAAGTGCTCATTTTGCAAGCACCTCAAAGGCTAAGGGCAAAAGAAAGAGATCGGAGGATCCCAAGAAGGAAGCTGCTAAGGGTCCAGAACAAAAGAAACAATCTTAGGAAAGCAAATGTTTCTTTTGCAATAAGACTGGACACTTAAAGAAGAAATGTGACAAATATCATGTTTGGCGTGCAAAAAAAGGTATGTTTCTTACTTTTGTCTGTTTTGAGGTCAATTTAGCGTTAGTACCTAGTAACACTTGGTGGTTAGACTCAAGTGCAACTACTAACAACAGTGTTTCTATGAAGAGTTGCCTGAACTACCGGAAGCCAATTGATTCTGAAAGATGGATATATGTTGGAGATGGCAAATCGGTGGAGGTGGAGGCTATTGGGCATTTTAGATTATTATTATGTACTGGTTTTTATTTGGATTTGAAAGACACTTTTGTTGTGCCGTCATTTAGACGGAACTTAATTTCAGTTTCTTATTTGGACAAATCCGGTTATTCTTGTTCATTTGGAAACAATGAATTTAGTTTGTCTTTTAATTCAAATATTATTGGAACTGGTTCACTTTTGGCTTATGATAATCTATATTTGCTTGATACTGTGACCACCTATAATGAAACCCTTTATACAGAATCTCATGGTACTAAACGTAAAATTGACAAATGGAATCTTAGAGTCCATTGACTTCACAAAATTTGATGTTTGTGTTGAATGCATTAAGGGCAAACAGACCAAAGCGAAGAGATTAGGTGCATATAGAGCTTCAGACGTCTTAGAGTTGATTCATACGGATATTTCTAGGCCATTTCCTACACCTTCTTGGAATGGTCAACAATACTTTATATCATTCATAGACGATTACTCAAGATATGCATACTTATTTCTTATACATGAAAAGTCACAGTCTTTGGATGTGTTCAAATCTTTTAAAGTTGAAGTTGAAAATCAACTCAACAAAAGAATTAAGTCTGTTAGATCTGACCGTGGTGGTGAGTACTATGGCAAATATGATGGATCATGTGAACAATGTCCAGGACCTTTTGCCAGGTACCTAGAGGAGTGTGGAATTGTCCCACAGTACACCATGCTAGGATCACCCAGTATGAATGGTGTAGCTGAGAGACGAAACCGGACTCTTAAGGATATGGTAAGGAATATGATTTGTCATTCCACCTTACTAGAGTCACTCTGCGGAGAGGCACTAAAGATGGCAGCTTATATTCTAAACAGAGTACCAACTAAAGCAGCTACTAAAACACCTTATGAGCTTTGGATTGGGCGAAAGCCTAGTCTAAAGCATTTCCATGTGTGGGTTTGTCTAGATGAGACAAGGCCTTATAAGCCAAATGAAAAGAAATTGGACTACCGAACAGTAAGTAGTTACTTTATTGGTTATTCTGAGATCTAGGGGGATATAAATTTTATGATCCCATATTAAAGACAATTTTTGAGACAGGGACTGCTACATTCTTTGAGGATATTGAGTTTGGGGGGAAGAATCAGAGTAGGAAATTTGTTTTGGAGGAAGAATCGGTAATAATTCCAGAACCGATTCAAACAATTACTTTTGATGAAGTAAGTTCAGAACCTCCACAAAACATTGCTGATGAACCCCATACTCAAGATGATTTGGTTGTTCGTGAAGAACAAACTCAAGATCCTCAACAACCTATGCTTCATGAGCCAGTACCTTTGCGGAGATCCATGAGAGAAAGGAGAAGTTCCATTTCAGATGATTATGTTGTATTTCTCCAAGAGAATGAAGATCCTAACAATGGTGTGATGGAAAATGACCCAATCACTGTCCGTCAAGCCATACAGGATTCTAATTCAAAAAAATGGATTGAAGCAATGAGGGAAGAGTATAAATCCATGCAAGACAATAAGGTTTGGGAACTTGTCCCATTACCAGAAGGTGTGAAACCCATTGGTTGTAAATGGTTATTTAAGACCAAACAGGATTCTAACGGTAATGTGGAGAGGTATAAGGCTCGTCTTGTAGCTAAGGGATTTACTCAAAAAGAAGGGATTGACTTTAAAGAGACTTTTTCTCTAGTTTCATCAAAAGACTCTTTTAGGACAATTATGGCTCTTGTTGCACATTATGATTTGGAGCTTCATCAAATGGATGTCAAAATGACATTTCTCAATGGTGACATTGACGAGACGATCTATATGGTGCAACCAGAAAATTTTGTGTCGGGAGACCCAAAGAATATGGTTTGCAAATTGACTAAAGCAATTTATGGACTAAAACAAGCATCCCGTCAATGGTACCATAAATTTTATCAAGTAATTCTCTCATTTGGCTTCGAGATGAATCTTGTTGATGATTGTGTGTATCACAAGTTTAAGGGGAGCAAGTTTATTTTTCTGATCTTGTATGTTGATGATATTCTGCTTGCCACTAATGATATAGGCATATTGCATGAAACTAAGAAATTTGTGTCAAAGAATTTTGAAATGAAAGATCTTGGTGATGCCTCCTTTGTATTAGGAATTCAGATACACCGAGATCGATCTCGGGGTATTCTAGGATTATCACAAAGGAGCTATATCGATAAAGTTCTTAAAAGGTTTAGCATGCATGAATGTAAATTCGGGGATACTCCAGTTGCTAAGGGAGACAAGTTCAGTCTCAATCAGTGCCCAAAGGAAAATTTGGAAATTGAGGAAATGAAGAAGATTCCTTATGCGTCAGCTGTAGGAAGTTTGATGTATGCCCAAGTATGTACACGTCCAGACATAGCATACATAGTTGGGGTTCTAGGCAGATACTTGAGCAATCCAGGAATGGACCATTGGAAAGCAGCAAAGAGGGTCATGAGATATTTAAAGAGAACAAGAGGTTATATGCTCACATACAGGAGGTCAGACCAATTGGAGATCACTGGGTTTTCTGACTCAGATTATGCAGGATGTCAAGATAGCTTAAAATCTACTTCAGGTTACATTTTTATGTTGGCCGGTGGTGCGGTTTCTTGGCACAGTGTCAAGCAAACCCTTACAGCTTCATCCACCATGGCAGCAGAATTTGTAGCATGGTATGAGACATCTAATCACGGGATATGGCTGAGAAATTTTGTCACAGGGCTGAAAATTGTGGAAAGCATTGAAAGACCACTTAAGTTATATTGTGACAATAAATCAGCTGTATTGTATTCCAACAACAATAGGAGCTCGACTAAGTCGAAGCACATCGACATTAAGTTCCTAGTTGTTAAAGAAAGAGTATAGAGTGGACAGATTTCCATAGAACATTTAGGGACAAACTCCATGATTGCAGATCCTCTAACTAAAGGACTTCCACCCAAGGTCTTTCATGAGCATGTTGCTCACATGGGTGTTTTACAGTTTGAGGAATCTGAGGTTTAGTGGGAGATAGTCATTTTTATATGTTTTATGTTCTATGTTTAATTTCTTGTATGCATACATTAAACTTTCAGACATATTTGGTTATTTATATATGTGGTTTTAATTTTACACTTTGTACATTAAGTTTTTATATTGATCTCATTAAGTTAAAGTTTGGACCAGTTGAAAATAGATGTGTATATACAGATCACCTTCACATAATTTTTCATGCTACACATTTCATGATGAATCCATGTCATTTGGTTGTGTCAAAATTAGTGATCATTGTTGGTTTTAGTTGCGATTGATGCAATGAAAAACTGGTTTGGTTCTACATACTGATATAATCATTGGACGGGACTTTTGGAGTATGCTCGAGTAATATAATGGCAATTTTGAGCTCATCAAGTCTAACACATTTATAAGATTGTAAGGACATATATATTTGTGACCAGTGGGAGATTGTTAGTAACTTTGGGTCATGCATATATATGACACATAATTAAATGTGTTAGGGCCATTATTTATAAAGCCAAATAATAAAGTGATCTGAGTAAATTAAAGATTTGACTAAAGGCATATGTCATGAAAATAAATATTGTGTAGAGATCAGTTAGTAATTTTTAATTTGATGAGGGGTCAAATTAGAAATACTAAAACTTAAGTAATTCAGATTATAAATGGTCGTGGTCCCCTTCTAAGAGCACACACAGAGTCATAACGTACTCTTCCTGTTCCTTTCTCCCTATCCCCATCAAGAGAGAAAACCCAAAGGGGAATAAAGGTGCTCTACAGGAGGAAGATCACTGATCAGTAGTACTTTACTCTAATATTATTGTTATGGCCAATTCAGGTACGTTTCCGTTGACTTTTTTACAGCATGATTATCAGTATGGGATATTGTTTATGATTGATTGTTAGAATCAATAATAGGATCATATTCTGTGTTTATGCTTACATTAAGTACCTATATTTGTAATTTTGACTTTAGTCCTAATTTATCCCAATTAAAAAATTAAACTTAATTACAACTTATATATACATGTTAATTTTTTTATTTAAATTTATACATCAAATCACTTCACCTAAATATTGAAATTAATGTTATTTTATACATTTTTAATTTCAATAAAACAAAATTTAAAAATAATTTTTTTTATACAATAATATTAATTTCAATATTAAGGTAGAGTTATTTGATGTATAAATTTTAAAAAATTATTTTAGCATGTATATATAAGCTTAAGTTAAGCTTAATTATTGATTTGGTCTCATTTTGAAGATGAACAATATTGCTTCATTTTAAAAAGAATTAAAACTATAAATTGAGTCAAAATTACAAATATAGAAATTAAATTGAGACAAAATAAAAATATAAAAACTAAATTGAATACAAAACTATGTCATATGACATTGGCATTGACATATGGTGTTATACGGACATGTGACACTACCACGTGCATGTTAATAACCTCACACGTGGTCAATTTTTTTTAAAAAGAATAAAATAAAATATAAATATAAAAAAAATTATAGGCATTTTTAGGGATGGAATCACATTGAATGTGTGATTCATTAGGGTGTGCATTAAGGTATGGACTGTTTCATTTTTGTGGAGCTATCTTGAACTTTATTAATCGATCATATTCATTTAGAGGAGAATGATTAAGTGGTGAGAGTGGCAAGAGGTTCTGTCATAAGAATGGTTCGATGGTTCTTATGGTTGTGTCAGGGACTAACCTTATGTGTAGTAGATCGATAGAGCATCTCATATAAAGCAGTGTATTAACACCAAAAGAGTGTGGCTTCATAAGTCTGACTCAAGTGCACTTGTTCAGATAAATTGACTCTAAAAGGGTTTAACTATATTTATGCACTTGTGAAATGATAAAATTTGTGTCTAATGTGGTAATTAAATGACTTATTGTATTATATACATTTTGCCTCTTTTTTTAACTAGCTTACCCTTGTGTGTTTGTGGTTGTTGTTTCCTCTTTTGCAATGATCACCTTTGTGGTGTGAGCAAAGAATGATACAAGAGTTGATGCTTCTTTAGATGTTGTCCGTTTGATCAACATGGGATAACTTTTTCTTTTTGACATGTTTAATTTTTGGAAAACTATATAGTTAGTAGTTTCCTTGTATCTACTATCTTATTATGGTTATACTTCTTTTGGACAACTGTACTAATATATTATATTTTGGTGGGAGTTATATGCTATTATTTATTAATTATGAAATTTCTTTATTTAGTAGTTTTTCATTATTAAATGGATGTTACATTTATACGATTAATAGAAAAACCTTGTATAAAAATATAATATTAGATGATCATTTTAACACTACCAATGTATCTATAGAGTTATAGTTAAAACAATAATAGAAGATGAAACTTTAAGGAAGAAAACTTCTTTATTACTTCCACGAATAGAATATAAGACATTTCTTTTTCTTCTTAGTTTTGTAAAAAGAAAAATGTATAATTGTATTAACCCTTTTGTAAAATTTTTAGGATATGTAATTAAATTTCAATCTTGGTTAAATTTGAATTTGGACCAATAAAGACTTCAAATACTAGAAAAGAGGCATATCAAGAAGAGAATGTCTCAAGTAAAATTCCAACATCACTTGTTAAAAGCCTTTTCCACCAGTGCAGGAAGGGCCTTTGGTAGCGGTTGTTTTTAATATTCTGCACCGGTTCGGGAACCGAAGCATATTGAGGCGAGGCCAAAAGAGCATAGCTTTTGGCCTCAGTTAAGAACCGAAGCCATAGAGGCCCCTTCTGCCTCGGTTTTCACTGCACCCGAGGCCATAGACCCTGCCTTTTGCCTCGGTTTTCACTGCACCCGAGGCCATATGGGCTTTTTTTTTTTAAAAAAAATTCGATACCCTTTTGGCCTCGGTTTTGGTTGCACCCGAGGCCATATGGGCTTTTTGTTTTTTTAAATTCGATACCCTTTTGGCCTCGGTTTTGGTTGCACCCGAGGCCAAAAGCACGCTTTTTGCTTCGGTTCTGGTATGAACCGAGGCCTAATATGCTGTTTTTTTTAAATGCAGTTTCTATTTTGGTGTTATTCCCACATTTAAACCTGCAAATTTTGTTCATCACCCAGCACAGACCAGAATAGACCAGAACAAAATATTTTAAAACACATCCACAATTCAAATTCATTTAAAAGACAATTACAAATCATTTACAATCAAGATACATGTTCTAATCAATAGTATGGTACATTTCAATTATATATTTGACACATGCTATCCTACCAAACTTGATGGACTTTGCGGGAATTTCTACAGGACTCTTGAATGTCTACAAAATAATAGATTAAGTTAAGTTAGTATATAAAAAGGAAATATTGCAAAGTATTCATTTTAATTCAAATATATATTACCGTTTCCCAATTTGTTGTAATACGAGCACGCACAGTGGTTGTCATCCATTGCATTATATAGTAACCGCACTCATATGAGCCGGTTTGTCTATTACACTACATTATATTAACAACGTTAAATTAATTAAGGAAGAAAATCAAGCAAATAATCATGAAGATATGGATAGAAATATCAAACCTGGAGAGAACACCATACAAGACCTTTTGCCTTAACCGTTGATCTCCCTAACAACATGTTATGTGGAGCAATTGAACTATGATATAGGGAATAAGTTAGGATATTTTTATATAACATGTCATATTCATAAGATTGATATTGAGGTTCTTACCAATCTATCACTTGTCTAAGATGGTTGGGGGGAGGGCGATGCAAAGAGCAAAACCACACAGCAAGGTTCTCCCTTAGGGAAACCACAAGTAACTGCCAATGACGCCTGATAAGAAAATAAATTCATTGTTATGCATTAAAATGACTGATTATATTCATAAGTTAACAAAAATGACTTACCCAGCAACATAAGGGACAAAATAAATTTCTTTTCCAAGTTGAAAGCATTTGGTCACATATGCTTGGATGTCATCAAACTTGTTGCCTTCATGGGTGAGTTGGGGGTCTATAAACCCATATAGATCATTCAGCCCCATAGTTTCAGTGACACCAGACAGATACCTAAACCAAAAATTGATTTGATATAAGTAAATACATAAATATATCAAATAACTATATATAATGACTAAAAGACTTACATCATCCATAATTGAATAATGGTAACATTGAGTTCCTCTTGTCCCCGTGCAAGCTCCAAGACATCTTGGGAATGCAAGTAAAGTGGGATGTCAAGATCTCTCCCAAAAATGTTAGCATCCCAAGGAACCTGCATCGGCTTATCAACTATGATTTCTGCAAGTTGGAGCAATGCACCAAGAGGATCGTCCAAAGAGAGAAGAATCTTCTTTGATTGAGGTTTTTCCTATATTGATGCAATTTCAGTTAAAATGGAATATAATTTAAGTTTGAATATAATAAACATGTAAACTTAAAAATGTAGTATATTTGTGGGTTTAAGAGTTTGTACCGGGGGGTCAGTATCAACCAAATCTCTAGGCCAGGCGAGGAAACACTGGAATGCCTGTGCCACAGTATACACCTCATCTGTTGGCACAGGAACTAAAGCATACAGCATGAGAACCTCCTCTACCGTGACCTTAACCTCATCCTCTGATAACTCCATGCCATGAAGAACTGTGGCTGCCTCAAATACTTTTCCACGAGCCACTAGTGTCTTCTCTGTACCATCCCAAATATATAGCTGACATGGATGAGTGTCATCCATGTCATCCCCGGGTGGAGCTGAACAACTCCCCTTTCCGCTTCTACCTGTTAGAGTTAATGATTTATTAATTTTATTCAATTACTTTATTAAATATCATTTATTCAATTCATAACTTATAGAAAACAAATTTACCTGTGGGAGGCACAAATGGGTCTAGTTCTGGCGGATGATCCACTGGCGAACGAATGCCATAATGCTCAAATTGGCGCATTAATTCTTCTTTCACTTGCGCCGTGATCATTTCCTTTAGTCTTTGTTCATAATCAGCACCATGACTGCATGAAGACTGACGAGAGGAGGAACCAAAAAATTGGCGTATGCCGACTCCTGATCCAGCACCATGCACACGTCCAGGGTGCTCAGATCGTCCAATTGCAGCAGCAAGTATGTCATGACGACCTTCTGGAATGAATCCTCCTTGGGAGGTCTGCTCAACCAATGAATCCTACAATGTAACAAAAAAATTTATAAATCAAAAGACAATATAAAACATGAACGAGCAATTTAGATAAGAATTGTATCTTACAATTTTCTTAGAGATTTCTCGTGCAGAGTCAGAAGTGTAGTTGCCCGATGAGCGTAAACGGGCTAACTTCCACTTCTGATGACGTGATGGTGGTGAAGGAGGCTCAGTACCTTCACCCTCAGAAGGTGGGGGCCTAGATTTTTTCTTTTCTGTCAATATCTTCTCTTCAAGTTTTCTATACCCACCACGAGATAATATGTGTGGGTTTTTATTTTGAGCACTTATGCTTTGAGCCTTTTTCCTCTTTACCTATAACATATAAAACCCACTTTATGAATTACTTAAAATTTTGCATAATTATCAATTGTGCTATTGATGATTTCAAATAAACATACCTGTCATCCCTCAGATGTCCGAAGCTCAAGAAACTGACGCCATGTGTCTTCATCAATCCAAGTGTATTTCAACAATGGATTTTCATTCTTTTTATGTCCAAAGACATACCTTGACGTCAACTTGGTCTTAAAACCACGAAATTTCTCAGCCACCGATGGCAAACATTTTTGTCTTAGCGTCGGCACATTTGGAATATCAAATGTTAGCTGCAATATAGAAAATGTCATCAACAATATTTATCATATTATCAACAAAATCAAAGTATAACTTTAATAACATTAATATTAGTTACCAATAAATCTTGCCATATCATTTTCCGATCAACTTCAGTGACATGATCAAAAGATGGCGTAAGGATTGATATTCTCTCTCGTGTCAACATTCCTAAATAGCTTTTGAAGACGTCCCCATAACGACCACTAGGCTCACCAGTGTCGACGTTAATATCAACATGTGTTTTCTGACCTTTAGCTCTTCTAATTAAGAGCTCTCTCAACCTAGTGGCTCCTCTGGTGGGTCTCTTAGTAGGTGCTTCATCCTCTGATGAAGTATAATGTTCAGCCATGTATCTGTGAAATGAAAACGTAAAAAAACATTAATAAGCAACTGGCAAATTAATATATAAAACATTATTTAACAAAACACCTAAATGTTAACAAGAATATGAAATTCATACATAAAGTTATTGATTGGTCATATGTATATTCCTTCATTGTGATCTTCTCGAATTGCATGTACATCATCAACTAGATGGATTTCATCAACATTTATCGTTCTTCTAAATGGGTGGGTGACAGCAATATTAAGATCACTCATATTCTCTTCATTAGGATCAATTTGTGTTTTTCCATGAAGAGCGACAAACCAATGTTCATACGCCGGATCTTTAACATAGAAAACCTGAGATGCTTGTTGTGCCATGATAAATGGCTTGTCTCGATAACCCACCTTTCGAAAATCCACTAGAGTCATTCCTGATTCATCTATTTTGACACCACTTTTATTGTCAATCCACTTACATTTGAACAGTGGAATAGTAAACATGGTATAATCAACCTCCCATATCTCTTGTATTACACCATAGTATGTCATTGATCCTACTACGGGATTTTGATCTTTAGATGTAGAAAATTGTAGCGACTCAGCTTCAAGACTGACTCCACTATTTTGTACTGTGCTTTTATCATCAAGAGACTTTGTATAGAATGTGCAATTATTGATTTCATAACCTGTACAACAGATGACATCAAATTTCAACCCATTTGCTAACCACATCAAAGTCTCAGAGCATTGCGAATCTTTCAAAACCTCAGATTTAAACCAAGGCATGAATGTTCTATTATGCTCCATCAAATGCCATTTCTCTGATTGTCTTGGATTGTTCTCTTTCACAATGACTTTGTGTGCAGATAAGTAAGGCATTACCTCATTTGTGTTGTTCAATATGTATAGGTGTGCTTGCATCAACTCTTCGCGATTTTTGGTAACCACACTCACACCTCGTATGTTGTTACTTATAGAACACCTGTTCAACCATGATCTGTGAGGAACTCCTATCGGTTTTGCTTTTGCCATGTAATTTGAACAAAACTCGACACTTTCTTCAGCAATATATCTTTCGATCATTGAAGCTTCTGGACGATATTGATTTTTCACATACCCTTTCAAAATCTTCATGTAACGTTCAATGGGATACATCCATCTTAAGTATACTGGTCCACAAAACTTGATTTCTCTCACCACATGAACAAGTAAATGTACCATGATGTCAAAAAATGATGGAGGGAAAAACATCTCTAGCTGACACAAGATGATAACAATTTCGGCTTGAAGTTCATCTAACTTTAAAGGATCAATGACTTTGCTACAAATTGAAGAGAAGAATGCACACAAACGCGTTATAGTTTGTCTAACATTTTTGGGTAAAATTCCACGAATAGCTACAGGTAATAATTGTTGCATTAAGATGTGGCAATCGTGAGACTTTAGGCCAACAAGCTTCAAGTCTTGCATGGACACTAAACTCTGAATATTTGAAGAGTATCCTTGAGGTACCTTGACACTCTTTAAACATAAGCAAAAACTTATCTTCTCTTGTCTGGACATAGTGTAACATGTAGGGGGCAAATAAGTGCGCCTACCAACCTTCCTTGGTGCCAAGTCTTCTCGGATCTTCATTTCAACCAAATCCAAACGAGCATTTACTCCATCTTTTGTCTTTCCCTGAATGTTGAGTAGTGTACCAATCAAGCTATCACACACATTCTTCTCTACATGCATGACATCTATGCAATGCCTAACTTCTAACTTCGACCAATATGGAAGGTCAAAGAATATTGATTTTTTCTTCCAAGGGCTCGATGCAAATGACTTCTTGGACGTTTTACCAAATACATGATGTACTTTATTAACTTTTTCATGAATTTGAATGCCAGTTAATGGAGTTGGTGCTTTATCATTCTCTTGATGTCCATTGAATGCTTTCTTTAACCTTCGATAAGGATGATTAGCTTGTAAAAACCTTCGATGGTGCAGATACACGGTCTTCCTTCCGTTTTTCAATTGATGAGATGCAGTGTTTTCTTCACATATAGGACATGCTTTATGACCCTTGACACTGTACCCTGACAAATTACCATAAGCGGGAAAGTCATTAATGGTGCAAAATAACATTGCATGCATCATGAAAGTTTCAGAAGCAACAACATCAAATACTTCAACACCATCAACCCACAACAACTTCAAGTCTTCAACTAGAGGATTGAGATATACATCTATGTCATTTCCAGGCTACTTTGGACCAGATATCATCATAGACAACATCATGTATTTTCTCTTCATGCAGAGTCCAGGAGATAAGTTGTAAATGAATAATATAACAGGCCAACAACTGTGGTTTGTACTTAAATTACCAAATGGATTCATTCCATCGGTAGCTAAGCCAAAACGAATATTTCTACATTCTTCACCGAACTTGGGAAATTCCTTATCAATATTTTTCCATTGCATTGAATCAGCTGGATGACGAAGGAGTCCGTCACATCTTCTCTCAGTTGCATGCCATCTAAGGTTTTTAGCGTCTTTAGGATTTGCAAACAAACGCTTAAGTCTGGGCACGATTGGAAGGTACCAGACTACTTTCAAAGCAGATCCTTCCTTCTCTATTTGACCATTATCTTCACTGTTTCTTTTCTGCTTGTACCGTGATGACCCACACTTTGGACATTTTTTCAAATCTTCAAATTCTTTTCTGTATAATATGCAATCATTAGGACATGCGTGTATCCTTTTATACTCCATACCCATCGGACAAAGAATTTTCTTGGCGTCATAGTTTCGAGTGGGTAGAGTATTTCTTTCGGGAAGCATTTCATTCAAGAGCACGAGCAATTCTGTGAAGCTTTTATCTGTCCAACTGTTGGTCGCTTTCAAATTCACAAGTCTTAAAACCGCTGATAATGGCGTGAACTTAGTTGAACCAACATACAACGGAGTTTCCGCATCAGCAGACATCGTCTCATACACATGCGCTTGTGCAAAAGCTTCTGCACCAACATCCCGTATCATGTCCTCCATATTGTCTTCTTCTACTTCTACTTGCTCTTCAAATTGCTCTTCCCGTCGCTCTTCCCGTCGCTCTTCCTGTCGCTCTTTCATGGAGGAATTAGCAAGATATTCAGTCCGAGAAACAGTTGGAATGTGTATTAATTTGCCGTGCCATGTCCATATTGTATAACTTCTAAGGAAACCATCACAAATAAGATGTTCCCTAACTTGAGTTGCATTCAATTTTCTTCCATTCAAACAATTGACACAAGGACATCTGAACTTCACCTCATCATCACTTCTCCCCTCATAACGTTGCGCAAATTTTATAAATTCCTCTACTCCATTCTCATACTCAGTGCTAATACGTGGTAAATTAATCCAATCTCGATCCATACTGAAATTGCGTGATTAATTTCAGTAATCTTTGAATCAATGCTCATGTCGTAATGAAGGTGTGACACTATCCCATTTAAGAAGATTCACTTTCTTTATTTTATTGGTACATATTACTTTTAAAATACAAATCTTAAATTTCACGAAATTTTGCCAGCATTTCGCATTGGCCTTCAGGATACACGAAATGAAATTATAAACCACAATCAAATATGCACCCGAAGATCAATACAAAACACAATTGACAAATATTCATGAATTTTAAGATCTTTATTTTAAAATATATATATATATATATATATATATATATATATATATATATGCACTAATAAATTACTAGAAAGTGATTAATCTTCTTAAACTGTCCAATCGGACAATTCAAGATTCAATACATTTAAATTATTAGTATTGTATCCCCTTATATCTAATTTAAAAAAAAAAGGTAGTTTTTTCAACATGAAAACTCGGGAACAATACATAATTTTCGTATTGAATCTCAAACGGGAAACTAAGGCTAACTCACAAATCAAACAAATATTTAAGTAAATAATAAACCACATATATATATATATATATATATATATATATATATATATATATATATATAACATATTACTAATACATAATAAACAACAAAATCATACAAAATAATAGAATTAAGAACCTGGGAGCGTGAAAATTGAATGACAATGGAAGATGATGCACACCCACGATACTGAGGTCTTCAAGAGCTATAAGAGGTAATAAAATAAATAAGAGACCGTAAAAATAGCAAAAGAAAAACGCAAAAATCAACCAAAAATCTCATCAAAATGCAAAACAATTACCTAAATCATAAAAAAATATACAAAACGAAAGAAAAAATAACGCGTTTTGAATTTACCCCGGACAGAATTGGCGGTGCAACGGTGGTTGGAAATGGCGAACGAGGCGCAAGATACTCGCCGGAGCAGTCACACGGAGCAGCAGTGCAACGTTTGTCGCCAAGTGGTGGCTGTGGGGAACCGTGGAAAAGTGGGGCGACGAATGCACGAAGGAGGGCGCGACGTACGCACAACCAGAGGCAGCGATGGCGCGCAGGAGGCCGCAACGGAGGAGCGACGGTGGCGCGACGGAGGCCGCAACGAGGGCTGGACGGTGGCGCGACGGTGGCTGCTTCCTTTTCAACGGTGGCGCGACGGTGGCTGCCTCCTTTTCGCCTGCTGTTCGGTGGCGGAGCAAGACCGGCGACCCAAACTTCGTGGACGGAGGCGCAATCGGCGATAGAGAGGGCGATGGAGAGGTCGCCTGACGGAGGGCACGGTGGGGGATCGCTTCGCGAGAGAGAAGATGATGAACAATGAGGGTTCGCGCGATTTGGGAACATAAATAAAGGATATGGCCTCGGTTCTGTAAACACCCGAGGCAGAAAGAACGATAGGCCTCGGTTCTTCGCCACCCGAGGCCAAATCTTCCGTTATAGGCCTCGGTCCTTTGACACCCGAGGCCAAAGTGTGTGCTGTCAGTGGCAGTTTTGTAAATCTAGGGGCCACAGATGGGTTATAGGCTTCGGTTGGTTGAGAACCGAAGCATAAAACTGGTTATATGCTTCGGTTGATTTGGGA
Organism: Vigna unguiculata; assembly: GCF_037176805.1. Classification (NCBI taxonomy): domain Eukaryota; kingdom Viridiplantae; phylum Streptophyta; class Magnoliopsida; order Fabales; family Fabaceae; genus Vigna; species Vigna unguiculata. The sequence continues at coordinate 9,809,267 of NC_140798.1, read as the reverse complement.
CCCGAGGCAAAATGCTGAGAAAAATTTCAAAAATGCCACCGCCTCCTTATAGGTTTCGGTCCCGCTGTAACCGAGGCCTATAAGGCGAGTTAAAAACCCCATTCTGCACTAGTGTTCAAGCCATGAAATTTTCAATTGTGATGGAAGCTATAAGGTTGCCACCCAAATTGGATCTTAGCCACATGTTTTAGGCTAGAGTGCAAGAGAAGTTATTTCCTCGTACAAATAACATTCCTTGTTTCTTGTAAAATGTATTTTGAAATTGAATGATATTTGAATTTCTTTTATGAACTCACTTGTTCTTTAAAGGTCATTGAAAGAGAAAATTCTTCAAGTTTCTTCCTCAAGAAACTTTCTTTGGTAAAGTATAAGAGCTTGTAAAAAAAAGATTGTTAGTTCAAATAATTATTCCAATCAATCTTGGAGTTTGATGCCATGGGATAGACAATGAAGTCATCATGAAATTTTTAAGGAAACATATATTAAATTAATAGTAGTAAATAAGTTAATTATTGGTTTTTGTCTAGTTTTATTATACATTGATCTAACTTTTAATTTGTCTTATTTTCATATTTTGACTTTATTTTCTAGTAATAAAATGAGCTCATTAATAAAAATCTCTTTAGTTTCGTATTCTCAACTCATTTGACCTTTTCTTATTATTTTGGTCATAATTTTTTTTTGTATATGTTATTTTTGGCTTATTTTAGTTGTATTGGATTCTACACTTCCAAGGCTTCAAAATAGACATGGATTGTTGGATTTGAACTCTTATGCTATTTTTTACAATTTTTTGAAGTTTAGGTAAATTTTGAGTGCTAGCCTTGCCTTACTTGCTTTAGGGTGTGAGCCAAACACTTGGGATTACATTTTGGGTGATTATTGGTTTCGGTTTGTTGTTGTTTTTCACTCTAACCCCCTAAGTTTATCTCGGTTTGTTGAGTTGTGTGTAAGAAATGATGAACTTGATCTAGTAGTGGAAGAGGAGGAAAAAGAGTCACCTTTGGCCTACTTTCCCCTAATTGTTAGTCCAATATTGCAGCCAAATGAACAACAAAGCCCTGCCCACATCCTCTGAGAAATGGAGATTAGTAGAAGGGAAACCTTTCATCAACTAAGGATGGATAGGAGGCAAAGTGAGATCATGCTTCAAGAGCTATCCAAAAACTTCAACTTAGAGAATATGAGAGGAGAAGAAAGAGATCATCATCATCTGAGGGCTCCTTTGGTTGTGAAGAAAGGAGAAGAAGGTGCAACTTCGATAGAGGAAGGAGGCACACTCCATTACCACAAAGACAACCACCTCCCATCAAAATCTCAAAGTTCAAGGGAGAGAATGATCCAAACATCTACATTAACTGAGAGCAAAAAGTAGATCAAATATTCAACATCCACTTAATTAGTGACCAAGAACAAGTAGATCTTATAGTGTTAGAATTTGAGGACTATTCGATGACTTGGTGGCATCAATTGTGTATGGACAATATTAACCAAGAGCCACTCGTGACTTCTTGGAGGGACATTAAAAATTTGATGTGCGCTAGGTTTATTCCTTCCTACTATAGGAAGGAGACTCTTTTGAAGCTCCAAAGGCTTCTTAAGGGTCTATGTGTGTGAATGACTATGCTAAAATGATGGAGTCTTTACTTCTCAAAGTAGGTCTCAAATTTGAAAGTGAAGAGGAAAAGGTAGCTATATTTGTGAATGGGTTAAGGAGGGACATACAAGATTTAGTAGAGGTTTATGAGTACTCCTCTCTTGACAAAGTTTTACATTTGGCCATCAAAGTTGAAACTGAATTACAAAAGAAAAGAGAGGCCAAGAGGAGTGGTTCGTACATTGACTACTATTCTCGTAGTTGGAAAGGCAGAGAAAAGAAACATGATACACAAATAGATCTTTCATAATACGCGAACAAAAAACATTGTTGTCGACACCAATGTCATTTTCGATGTTCGTAAGGCCTCCATCGGTGCTTGAAGCTTGCGTTTTCTTCCTATGTGGTGAGTGGTTTAGTGAGAAACCTCCTTTTCCCTAATTACTTTTTACATTGAGGTTGGTTTTCCTCATCTTCTTTGTTTTAGGGTTTAGATAATTTCAGTGTTAGTAGTTAAATTTTAGTGTTATTAGTGGTCACAAATCTGGTTGTGGATGTCCGATGGGGTTGCAACGGCGAAGTGCGTGGCACACAGGGGTGGATCTTCTTAGGGGCAAGGAGGGGCCATGGTCCCCCAAAATTTTGAAATTTTTTTAATTATATATATATATATATATATATATATATATATATATATATATATTATAAATATATTTGAAAATTTTAAATTGTAGGTAGTATATTTTAGGAATTGATGAAAATTGAATTGTGTATCTTTTTATTTATTTTATAAAGCATAACATTTAATAATAGATAATAAAACATAAAATTAAATATAATAAAGAATAAAAATATTTAGGTTTCATTTATCTTTTAGTCTCTGTTTTTGTCCAAAAGTTGACACTAGGATTATGTTAATTACACCAACAAAGCAAATTATCCATACTAAGAGTTTTTCAAGAAATTTAACAAAATTTATTGTAAAAAAGCAAATTGCATCCGTTTCTCAAAAATCGGGACCAAATTGAGCAAATAAATGAAGGGGACCAACTTAACATTTTTAAACGAAAAGATGAATCAAAAGAGTAATTAAACCAAATATTTATTAAGATAGTTTTTATTTTCCTTCTCATTGTTTTTTTTAGTTTTTCACAAATTATAATCATTTCTCACTCTCATATCTTTTCTTGTTTTTGAAGACACAAATTCATTATTTTTGCTCTCATTTCTCATTTATCATATTCCTTTCTTGTCTCTTGTCTCGATAATGAAGACATTACTTTTTATCTCATGAGTTTTTTGTATATTCATTTTTTTATGAATATAGAAGAAAAATAAATAATGTATTATGTGTCTTTTCATAACCAATTCTTAGTTGTGACTTGACTATAATATTTTTTTATAGTTATGTGTCTCAATTTTTTATTGGATTATAATAAATTATTTTTTAATAATATTTACAAAGAAGGTATATTGATAAAGAATAAAAGAATAAATTCATTTTTTAAAAGTAATAAAAAAGAAAGTATTGATGAAAACAAATTAGACCTTACTTTTTCACATATTTTTAAATATTATACTATAGGACAAATTGTTAAGTTAGAGAAGCCATTTTTTAAAGCATTATACTAATGATCGAATCTAATAATCTCAAAATTATATTACTTTGGCCCCTCCAATTCTTTTGGTCAAGATCTGGTGGCACACCAAATCAAAATATCATTGTTATTGTTTACAATGATTCATGTATAAATCATTTTGATCCAATAACTTGTGATTCATTTTTGAGGTATTAATTCCCAAAGTATTGTATTGATTTAGTTATTTTGGCATTTTCATATACCAATATTCATCATTTAAAGCATATTTAACAAACTTTGTGAAGGCTTTTCCATTTGAATATGTGAAGGCTCCTTTGTCAAATTTGCACCTACATCAAGTATTTCTACAAATTTTTTTATTGACTATTAAGGCTTATCCTTATGGTCCAACCATTCATAGAAAATAACATATATTGAGTCTCTAACAATCAAGGTTCTTTCATGAAACACCGTACATGCCTTGGTAGGCAATGAGTAGTCTAAGAAGATGTTATCAAGCTTGCTAATATTACTCTTTCTATTGTTTAAAATAAAACATTTGCATCCAAAAATGATAAATATTTGGTTTACTTCCTTTAAAAAGCTCATATAGTGTTAATTTCATTGTAGGTCTTATCAAAACTATGTTAAGAACATAAGAAGTTATGCTTATAACATCAGTCTAAAAATATTTAGTTAGGAAAGTTTCATTTAACATAGTTCTTGCAAAGTCCTCTCAGGATCTATTATTTCTTTTTGCAACATCATTTTATTAAGGTTCTCTAGGTTTAGAAAAATATATGAAATGAAAAATTATTCACAAAAGTTTTCAAATTATTACATTTTGAAATTAACCACCATAGTTCTAGGAGCAAATACTACATAATGAAATTTCAAAATATTTAGTCACAAACATATGCTATACACATAATATTCAAATCACAATTAGAGTATATTGACGTCCTCCTTTGAGATACATCAATGTACTACATACAAACATGATGATGCTAATATGAGTATAATGTTAATGACAATTAAAACATATACCAATTAGAATCACATAATACTTTTGGATATATAAATAAAACTAATTATGCAGCTAAAATTGTCTACAATTATATTCATTAATTATAAATACAAATACAAATAATCAACCTTTGAAACATAATATTGGGTCTTTTGAAAGAAGATCACTGGAGAGATACAATACTAATGAGATATGAGTCTAACTCACGTATAAGGGATTGACATCCCTAATTAATCCAAAACTTTAAGGCAATAAGTTTATGGTCTTCATTTTATATGGTGTTCAAATTTCTTATTTTTTCCACAATGTAGAACTTAGACTCACACTTAGCTTCCAAACACATAATATCTCATGATAATGAATTTTAATCCACTCATAAACCAATAAACATACCGTTATGAGTAATTGACATAAATCATCATTAATTTAGAATTAAAAATACATTAAAATGCAACAACTTTGGTGCGTCGCAAATTTATCATACATCTAATTTAAAATAAATATAATAGTTGCACGTGTTATTAATCATATATAACACTTTCCCTTTCTTGTTGTAGGTGAAACAATTCACATATTTATCTTTCTCTTGTTATAGAAAAAGAAGAAGAAAAGCTAACAATTTCAACATAAAAGGAATCATATATATATATATATATATATATATATATATATATATATATATATATATATATATATATATATATAATCAACTTGAAGCAAAAACATAACATTTTTATGCGTACAAATGAAAAAACAACCATAATATAAGATCAAATAAGATTGCACTAAAAAACTTTCAAATCATAATATAGGAAGAAACAAAACTTTCAAATCATAATATAGGAAGAAACAAATGATTTTTCATATTCACAATACACAACAGTCTCAGATTAAAAATTCAAACTTCATAATTAGAATTTCTAAATTTGAGAGAAAAATATATGGAGAGAGTCACATTTCAAAGTCATACTCTATAGCAACTATGATGATCTTCTAATAGTTATTATTGTTAAACTATTCATTAGTCCAATTAACGATGATTTATCTTTTATTATTAATTTATTTACCTATTCATCCCATTAATTAATAAGTCGAGAGATAAAATTTTACACTTTTTTTCTCAATACAATGGTTTGTCCATAACGTGAATAGATAGATAAAATATTTTGTTGAACGTTAATTCATTGTTATACACTAGTATTGTAAATACAAAATGCAATGTGTATTTGCAATTTTGTTGTTGTTGAACTCAAATTTTAAAATTATATGTTAGTGGAGAAGATAAACCTCATGATCTCTTTCATCATTCTTTTAAAATTTTAGCATTGAAGCAATCTTATAACTCCGGATGATTTAGCGAGTAATTAAATCCTGGCAGCTTGTGTGTGTGTTGGTTGTATAGGGATCGGTGCTAGATAAACAGATGTAGATATCCAGAATTGTGTTTGTGCGTTAGTGTGTGGTGGGTCAAAGAAACAGAGTTAGCCGACAGCAAGAATCGTGGTGAGAAAAAAAGTTGAGTTGTGGGTACGAGCCTCTGCAGCTGCCCCTCGTGCGGCCATCTTCTCTTTTACTGCCTCACGTCAAAATCAGCATCACACTCACTGTTTTTCCCAACCATTTTCGTCCTTTCCCTGCGCCTCCACCACTCCATTTCCATCTAGATTCCAAACAATTTTGGGTCCTTCTTTGCCAATGCAATGGGTCATTCCATATATGTTTTCATGCTTCTCATCACCCATACTTCACGTGTAATTTCCAGTGTACTATCTATGGTTGTTAGAAGAGATGGTAGGGGCTCGGATATTCGGCCAAAATCTCCGACTCTTTATATTAGCATATGCATATACACGCATCACACAAAATGTTCATCTCATACCATTTCCTTACAACTATCAAACACTTTAATAAGAGTATTTAAGCGGGTGCAATTTAAATGTACGCAAAAATTACATAGACTATAAATAAGATATATTTATAATATTTAAGTGAGTATTACATAGACTAGAAATAAGATATATTTATAATATTTAACTGAGTGTAAAACTCATATTATAAAATTAAATTACACTTAAAATTTATTTCTTAAGATAATATTAAAATTAAAATAATATTAAAGTCATTTGAAATTTATCTTAAAACGATTTGTTTGTTGGACCTATTGAGCCATCGATATTTCCCTCTATCAATATTATTTTAGATGATGGTGACAGTGTCCTCTAAATAGGGAAAACAAATAATATTTGTGTCCATGGATATTTGTTGGAAAAAATTTGTTACGAATAGTTGATACCTATGAGTATTTTAATACTCGCTTATAAACAGGCCGGGTGTAGGTATCGTATTATTTATACTCGCGAATATTCGTTACCTGTTAAAAATAAAAATAAAATAATTTTAAATTCATATGTCATGTCTAAGTTAGATTTTCCACTTTTGTTTAATTGAATAACTCTAACCTAGGTTAATTAGGTTAATTGCAACCTCATTCCAAAAAATAGTTGCTTGCTTTTCATCTCATTTTAACGCCTCATTCGGAAAAATGATTTAATCCCAAAGTTATTCACCTTCCTATTCAAACTATTGGTGATTAGGTTCACACGCTTTATGTGACTCTATTGCTTCATTGTGTTGTTGCTTCACGTTTAAAAGGTAAATTTTTTTCTTGCTTCACTGCATTGCTTGCTTCACACCAAATCCAAATTAAAAAACAAGAAACAAATATTGCATGAATGAATAGAAAAGTGGGGTTTGCAGTTAGTCAAATCATGGAATGAATGAATGAGTATGGTAAATATTGTATGTATATAATATGATGTATGGTTCATGTATTATTTTATTAGTTTTTAAAGAAAAATTATGTTGTTTATGTTTCAGTGACATTGAATAAAATCATATATTATTTTATTAGTTTTCATAAAAGTTTAGTTCCATGTTACTATATAATACAATTTTTCATGTATTGAGTGCTTTCTATGGGATTACACCACCAATCCAATTTCTATTGATATTTCTTTGTCTTTCTTTTCTGAAAATTCATGAAAATATTAAAAAAAAAAGATGCAGTTTCTTAATTGCTTTGTCTCCAATTTTGCCTAAAAAAAAGATGTGATTTTTAATTGTTTTGTCTCTCAGTTGTAGGATTTTCGAATTATACCCAACCCCACTCTCAATTGTGACCAACATTAATATCCATTCAAGAAACCTTTACTCTTATTCCTATGGATGATCGACAAGAACAAGAACAATTTGAAGAACCAAATATGGGTGAATCAAATCTGAAGGAGCAAAATGATGTTCCTATAAATTGAACTCCAGGTGAAACAAAAGCTCAACTCCAACTGTGAATTCAAAGAAGTTAATTTCAGATGTTTGAAATGATTTTAAGAGACCAAAAATAGATGGAAATTGGAAAGTTATGTGCAATTATTGTGAGAAAAGGCTTTTGGGTGATGGAAGACAAGGTACATCACATTTGCAAAATCATTTCAAGACTTGTAAGCTTCGAACAACACGAGACATCAACAAGCCTTTTTAAATACTCAGAAAGTAGAGAATGAAACCATGGTTGTTGGGAATTATGTGTTTAACCAACAAATAACTAGGCATGAACTTTGAAAGATGATAATTTTACATGAGTATCCAATGTCAATGGTTGATCACATTGGTTTAAAGAGTTTTTCTGCTGCTTTACAACCTTTATTCAAGGTGGTTTCTCAAAACTCTATAAAAAATGATATTAGGAAGGAGTATAATGAAGAAAAAGAGAAAATGAAGTTACTAGTAATCAAAATAGAGAATACATGACTGTAACAACTCACTTTATTGATGATTTGTGGATGCTACAAAGTCAACTTGTGAGATAATAACATTATACCACGATTTTTACATTAACTTTGTTTTCTTACTTCATTATTAAAATTTAGTCTTTCAAATTAAGTTTATGTTTGTGCCTGCTGCTCTTACTAGTCAAGTTCTTGCTGAAGTGTTTGTTCAATGTTTAATGGATTGGAATCTAGATAGAAAGGTTTCTACTTTGACAGTTGATATCTACAGCTCAAATGATTATATGATGAATGCATTTTAGATAAGATTTCACCTAGGTCTCTTATCTTGGGTGGCCAATTATTTCACATGCGATATTATGGACATATATTGAATTTAAGTGTGAAAGACGATTTGTCCATAATTGGTAATGTCATTGAAAAGGTTAGAGTAAGTGCTAATTATTGGACAACAACACCTAAAAGAGAAGAGAAATTTATAAAGACGTGCTCAAATGAGTATTCCATTTAGTAGAAAATTGGTTCTTGATTGCAAAACTAGTTTGAATTCTACATTTTTAATGCTTCAAGTAGTCATAAAATACAAAAATATATTTGATCGACTGTCAAACCGAGAGAGTCAATATAAAGCTTTGCCTAGTGCACATGATTGGCAAATGGCAAATGAAATCTGTCAAAAGTATAAAATATTTTATGATGTCACACTCTTGTTCTTTGGTACTTCATATCCAACTGCTAATATTTTCTATTCAAAGGTATGCAAAATTAAGTTGGCTTTGATAGAATGACTTGACTCTCTAATTTCTATTATTCATCAAATAGTTGCATCTATGCTTTTAAAATTTAACAAGTATTAGGGTTGGATCAGTGAGATGATGACTATAAGTATTGTGTTAGACCCCAAGTACAAATTGATTTGTTGGATTATTTCTTCCCTAAGATATATGGAGAGGAATCTGATTGTGATATTGAAAAAGTGAAGAATCTTTGTAAGGACTTGGTAAGAAGTTAGTTTCTTCATGTAAAAATCCAAACATATTCGTGTAAAAATCCAAACATAAATGTAGGCCAAAGTCTTGATGGAAGAATAGATGCTTGGAGGAGAGATTTTGCAAAACATCAAATTGCAAAGAAAACCCAACCATCAAATTATAAGTTAGAACTTGATTATGACTTGGAGGAACCAACACTACTTGATTCAAATGAAGAATTTGAAATTTTAGTTTGGTGGAAGGCTAATGGGTTAAAATATCCAATCTTGCAAATGATTGCAAGAGATTTCCTAGCCATTCCTATCTCAACGGTTGCTTCTGAGTCTTCTTTCAGTACCGTTGGTCGATTTCTCACTCCACATCACTATAGATTACACCCAGACACTTTAGAAGCATTGATGTATGTTCAAGATTGGTTATGGACTGACATAGAACGTAATTAAATTAACATTTCAAATTACATATTTATGTATATTCATATTAATTGTTATGATGAATGAATTGATTTTCCTTTTTGTGTTCTTTCAAATTGAAAGTGGACAAGATGAAACATAATACAATACTAGAGGAGATTGATGATGATGTTAGTAATTTTTTTTAATATTTCATTCTAATTTTGCTATTAGTGTCACTGTTAGGGATGTATTGATTACTTTATTTGTGTGTTATTTGTTTCAGTAATTAAGTTGTCAAGATGAAGACAATGAGGATAAATCTTAGAGTATTGTTTTTATAAGAATTGTTTTATAAATTACTTCTATTTGAATTTGAATGTATGTTTTAAGTACTATTAATTGGGATTTATCGGCAGGTAGTGGGTAGGCACTATTTATGCCCAACCCGATCAGTTTCCATCCCTAACACTAACTTTATAAATCTGTGGATTTAACCCTTTATACCAAATTTTATTAAGTTTATTGATGTTTCAAACATGTTTCGTGATAGCATTGAAGTTGATTACACTGTTTGACACATTTTTGCTTCAATGTTAGCTGAGAAACGCATTTGAAACGTCAAATAAACTTAACAAAATTTGGTTAAAAGGACTAAATCCATGTATTTCTAAGGATGAGGGACTAAATTGGTCTAAAGTTTCAAAGAATGATTAATTCCAATTTTCACAATTAAGGGATAAAAGATATTTAACCCATAAATAAATTACTAAGGATAAAACATAATCTGGTAAATATCTACAATAATGGTGACTAAGGGTAGCAAAATTGATTGCCCAGCCTGCCATCCTGACATAATTTAGGCAGTTCAAGTCAATTTTGTAAACCTGGCCCACCTACCCCCCATCAGGACACAGGCAAGGCGGGATGGGCCAACTCACCAACCTATGTTTCCATATCTTGCCGAATATTGTTCTTCTAGACTTTATAGCTTCTACAGAAATGGCCTAGATTATTGGTATGAGTAAAATTAATTAGACTTTGTTTATACCTTCTTGTAGAGGAATGGTCACATGTTTAATACCCAAATATATTAATAGTTATAATAACAAAGAAGCACATGCTTCTGGAGTTTCAATTTTTGTCTCATTTAAATGTTTTCAAAAACATAAATTAAAACAAAACAACCATGACTGCACCTTCAACTACCACCAGCAACCACATAAATCATAATCCTTTCTTCTCTTCCTTGTCCCCAAATTAGTTGTTTTGTTCCCTTTAACCTTGTGCTTCCTCTAAATCTTTCATTCTATGTTTCATTCTTTCAATTTGTTTCTCTTTCTCGCCAACCTTCTCTCTCATTTCCTCCTCCACGCAAACTCTGTTGCACTACACCTTACTCTCTCACACTTCCAGAACATCAATCATCCGCTCCAGATCACATATTTTCATCTCGCTCTTTATGTTCATCTGCTTTAGAGTCTTTGTCTCCCTCTTCAAAAATAGCAACATTCTCTCTCGATCCTCTAACACGCTGCTCAGCATCATTGCCTCAGATCCGACCTCCTCAACGACATTCATCCCTAACTCCAGTTCCTCTTCTTCTCGCCATAATGACTTGATCTCTATCTTCAAATTTTGAATCATTTACTTCTTCGACTCATTATTTAAATACATTATATAAAATAAAATGAAAAAACTGGCAGGCCAGCACGCCACCTTGCCAGTAACGAGACAAGTCACACTTTTCAACCTATTTTCCCTAGTTAGGTTTGCCCGACCCAAGCCAATTTTAACGAGCTAGCCTGCCCTTCGGGCCAAAATAGGCCAGATTGGTCTGCCTTTCCACTCATAGCGGTGACCCAAATTGTTACATTCATCACTAGATTTGCCATTTATCCTATTTGTGGTGGTCACATGTTTGAATTGTACCCACAATTTGTCACCTCTATTTTACATTTGAATAACCTGATTATATTTTCCCCTCTTTTTTTGACAGTTACGAAACAATAAAATAAAAACAATCGTCCCAAAACTACCCATGACATATTTGTTATGCCTACTCAACCTTTGTTTTGTCGCAATTACCATAGCCCTTTGATTAAAGATATTTATATTGCTGCTATTACATAATGATATGGAGAATGAAAAATCATATGTATAAATCTAGATTTTGCCACTCACTTGATACATTAAATTATCAAGTAATGATTCCAAAAGGTCTATGCATAATTATATGATTGACTTTTCTATTTTCAAGGTTTTTGGCATTTAAATCAGACTTGTGATGGAAATTAGACAATAGGAAAATAATCTCTTTAAGAGAAAGCACATTCACAAAATAAGAGCATAAATATAAATAAAAATACACAAGAAATTTAATATGCTTTAACACCTCACAACTTACATGCAAAAATACTCAATTAAAAATATTATTACTCAACATTAATTATTTTTGGCAAAAAACTGCAAAATTCATACAATTTTTTTACACAAAAGTGTAAATCCTTCTCATATAATTTTTTGTAAACAAAATTACAACTATGACACACAACTACCTAAGTCTCTCGTACACTTAATAGATCTATTGAGTTGTGGTGATCCTTCTCAAATCAACTTTTCATTTTTATAATAACTTTCTTATGTTCCTCTATCAATTTGAAGTGAGGTAGGAATACATTGCAATTTGAAGAGAAAGAAGGGGAGAAAATGGAGAGAATGCATATTATTGGTGTTTCCTCAATGGCATAATTTTTATGATCTACGTTTGTGTCTCGGGTATCATGTTGCTCTCCATTATTATTATACAGCATTCATGACATGATATGATGTGCTTTTTACCAATTATTGTGCCACTAGTGCTTCATATGATTGCCAACAAAACTGGTCCTTCTTCATTCACTAAAATAAAATTGTCTTTGGTTTATATTTATAATAATTGAGAAGGTACATGTGCTTATGTGATTTGATATTTGCATATGCAAGCGTGCAACCATTATTTTTGTGGTCTCATATTGGAGTCTTTCAATGTGCCACTTTCCAGGGGGCAAGCTTTGCATATTTATAGATGAAGTTTTGATATGTGGGGCTCTTTTGCTCAACAATATCTTTCCATTGATGTGGCTAATTGTTGGCATGATTAAGTTTTTCCATGTCACTAAAAATTGTGTCTGTCTCGTTTTCAAGGACAATGTTTATAGTTTTTCTAATTTTATGTGAAAAGTTTTGAAGGTTTCAAAAGAAAATTTGTTACTTGATTTTGACTCAAACTTCAATTAGGTGTTATGAGAGACAAGAAAGATTTAGAACGGGGTTACGACCCGTTGTCCGTTTCATTTGAGTTTCCCTTGTCCACATGTATGTGAGAGGCAACCTCCAAAAAGAACTTATTAGAGTTGGAGTAGTTTTAGTTTTTTTTTTTTTTTTCAATGTCCGATTTATTATTTTTGAAGTTTTAAAAATGTAGTTATTTCGTATAATCTGTTTACCTATAAGATCAAAGTGATATAAAAAGAGAAACTCATTCGTATTATATTTTGTGACTGACAAAGAATAAATTCTAATATTATATATGGATAACTAAATAATTTGTACCGAAAAGTTAATTGATCAATTTTAGTGAGATTTTTTATCTAAATATTAGTCTTCGAAATTTAGTTAGTTTTACATATTTAAAATTTGTAATATAAGAGATTTGTTAGTTTCTCTTTTTTAAATGTGTATCAAGGTGAACTTTTGAGTTTATATTTCCTTTAATTCCTTATCTTCTTTTTATTATCTTTATGCTCGCTTTTTTAATAAAATATAACTATTGAACCACAAAACATAGAATGAATCAATAAACATACATTATAACTTCTTTTCTTTATGCGAGCAATTTTCGTAATATAGGTCGTTTAAATGACATTTATCCTCTGTGTTTTAATAGAACATTCTATTTATAAAAAAAAAAAACTTCAAATATATAACTTGACATAAAAGCTATAAATTTTAGTTTTTTGTGTTATACTTAATTTTGCAAATTAAATTTACGAAGTACTTTTTATTAGTGACGGATCTTGACTAATAAGTTTAGAGGGGTCAAAATAATATACTCAAAATTTATATATATAATCAGTGTCACTAATATAACAAAAGTACATAATTTAGTATTGAGATCTCTTTGGATATTTCTCCTTAGAAAAATGATAGTTTTGAAGTTATTTGATATGGACCCTATTTTAAATAAATTATTCTATTGTTTCATCTCTCCCTTTGTATAGATACGGACCCCAGTATAGATATGTTGTGATCTTTCTACTGTTTCCTTTCTCCCTTTGTATTCGTTTACAATTCTTGTATCAATTGAATTCTCAAAGTAATTGCATAATGATTTCTGAATTGAAACAATTTAAAAACCAAAGAACTAAAAGAAAGTGTTTCTTTTAAGAAAATGTTTAGAAACCAATTCACCCTATATTCAATTAACAAAGCCATCCAATTTTTGTTTTTTACATTTATTGCTCTTATTCAACCAAACTTCATGTATTCTTTTTTTCTCTTAAACAACTTGGTCATTTTAATTATTTTATTGATCTTGAAATTAAATATTGTAACCAAACCTGCTTAGAAAATTGATAAGAACACAAATTATATAGGATTTCCTTAGGCGTGTAAAAACACTACCTTAAGGATTTATCTGTAATATATACGCAAACCCCCCCAAGGTACAATATGAACTTCTTAGACTTCTTCAAGGTATCAGAACTAGCAAGAACAAGTCTCTTATAGAGCAAATATAAATCCAAGATAGAATAGTAACAAGATGCACTGAAGAAAAGATAGGATGGAAAACTTATTGTGTGTGTTTTCCTCTTTTCAAGAGGGAGATCTATTTATTTTTTTAGTGAAAGTATGAGAGAACCTACGTTAAGTGTGAAAACAGTTTTTAAAAAGGAGTTAAAAATTGTGAATAAAGTTCCTTGAAAATCTCCTATTTTAGTGGCAGGTGACATGGAATTTGGATGCAATTAAGATGAAAGATAAACCTTTCGGAATGAATACCCATTTTTCACAATAATCCCCCACATATTCCAAAAGGTCAAAGAGAGAGAAAGAATGAAAGAAGAGAATCCTAGGTCTCACATAGGATGCAATGTATCAGAGTTGGTATAACAAGCTATATGAACCAGTCCTAAATTGAGAAACTTAACACACAATGTAATTAGTATAACAAGTTATATGAACCAAAGACACTTGATGTGTGTTAACGGTTTATCAATCATATTACACCCCCACAATTCTTGTTGTTATTGTTGTGTTGCACTTACTAAGCCATGTGTGTGCCCAGTATTCATGAGTGCTCTAGAGGTCATGCCAAGATTTCATGGAAGCGGCCCCACTCAACACTCATATAGGTTATTTTATCAAGAGTATGCTGCAAATCATACACCACTCGTAATGGATATGAAAATCATTAAATCTTTCTTTAAACTAAAATTCTTACACCTTAGAGAATTCTGATCACAAAGTTTAACGTTTCAATAATGTAGTCTCTAGCATTTTCACACACACCATAGGAATGGACATAATTGATTTAAAATCAATTTAGTGCTATCAGAACTAACAAGTAACTTGTTTTTACCTATATGAACCTTATTCATGGGATCTCAAATCACAAAGGTTGGGTTACCATCACTTGTTTGTTTCAAGTAGCTTAAGTCTCATTCCCCTTGATGTTTCTATAATTATATTTCTTCCTAGGGTTTTGTCAAAGGATTTGGAAAATCCCATTCTTACTTCACACAATCAATGGAAATTGTTCCACTCTCTAGCTAGCTATTGGTGATTGATAATCACAATAAATTGACACATTTCATTCCTAGTGGAATGTTAGCTAAGAAGTTCATCAACTACTCAGCTTCATTACTAACCATTTTCAAGAGCAAAAAACTCATATTTCATTGTTGATCTAGCAATCATGTTTGCCTAGTTGATCTCTATATAATCACATTACTTCTAAATATGAAAATACATAACCTGGTGGATTTTGTCTCATTTGAATCATAGATCCAATTAGCATCATTGTACCCTTCTAGTACAATGGGAAATCCACTATATTCGATGGCATAATTCATTGAATTTCTTAGGTATCTCATAAGTCTTGAAAGTGCATCTCAACATTCATAATATTGTTCTTGGGATAGTAATATACTATATCACTTCCTTATGATTCTAACATCTAAAATCACATTAGTTTCACGTAGAAATAACTTATATTTCAAAGTTAGATTCTAGAAACAACTTAGTTCTAGAGACTATTTTATTGCATATATGAGTCATTAGCACGTCATCCACATATAAATATATAATGACATATTATCTATTTTCAAATTTAGATTACTATCAATATCATATGTGAAAAACCATCACAATTAATTATCATTATTTTATCCCTTTTAGTAATTAAGTAATATTACCGTACACCACACAATATTAAATATTAAGATTGAAATAATAACCTGGGAGAAAGGCCCTCAGGAGGACATGAATGAGCCACTCAAGTGTCCGATCTCGATCCAAAGCACCAGGTTAACAATTTATTTCTCTTGGTCCATGTAGGGTCAACTTATTCAAAATGCATAAGGGTTCTTCTCCCTTAAAAATGAAAGCTATAAGGAGGAGAGGCCACCCATCATCAACTTGAGATGCTCCATATTCTCCATTGTAGTTCTCATGACCACAACGTCAGTGCCCTCGACGGTAGTGCCAAAGCCATCAAATGCATCATCGTTGTGTTGTCATCAATATCCCTCTCATGAGCACTCTTTGGGTCACTTGAATGTGAATGTGCCTTCCCATTCACCAGATTTTTTTCTCCATGAAAGTTATCTAGAGGTGTTTGGCAGCATCGTTGTAAGACTCGAGGAATTTAAATAATTAAATAAATAATCATTTAATAAATGCAGGTAATGGAAGTCTTAATGACATTAATTACTAGACTTTATGATGTGGAAAAGTACTAGCTCAAATGGTTGAGAGTACTTAATCATGTTGAAAGGACTTGTGTTCAAGTTTTGTTTATGCCAAATTGTGTGTTATTTTAGTGATATGTTTTACAGGGGTGCGTGATATTATATTCCTAGAGGTGTAGGAATTATCACAAAACATGTATTGATTGAATTAGTTGTGCATTGAATTGACATTGCCATGGATGTGTGTTCGAACCTTGACGAATGCGAAATGAATTCTTGTTTTTTTTCAATTCTTTTTTTTTTCATGGATGGGAAGGGTCAGGAACCCTAGCCATTAGAGGGGGCAGATGGAGAGGGCTGAGAAACACCATTTAATGACTAATGAAAAGCCATCAAGTCTATTTTAATTAACTTTTTCGTTTTGGAGAGTAGATGGAAATTATTACTCTAGTAATTGTGATAGAAAGGAGTGATATTATATTCCTAGAGGTGTAGGAATTATCAAAAAACATGTATTGATTGAATTAGTTGTGCATTGAATTGACATTGGCATGGATGTGGGTTCGAATCTTGAATAATGTGAAATGAATTCTTGTTTTTTTTCAATTCTTTTTTTTTTCATGGATGGGAAGGGTCAGGAACCCTAGCCATTAGAGGGGGTAGATGGAGAGGGTTGAGAAAGACCATTTAATGACTAATGAATAGCCATCAAGTCTATTTTAATTAACTTTTTCATTTTGGAGAGTAAATGGAAATTATTACTCTAGTAATTGTGATAGAAAGGAGTGATATTATATTCATAGAGTTGTAGGAATTATCACAAAACATGTATTGATTAAATTAGTTGTGCATTGAATTGACTTTGGGTTGAACCTTGACGAATGCAAAATGAATTCTTGTTTTTTTGAAATTCATTTTTTTTTGCATGGATAGGAAGGGTCAGGAACCCTAGCCATTAGAGGGGGCAGATGGAGAGGGTTGAGAAACACCATTTAATGACTAATGAATAGCCATCAGGTCTATTTAAATTAACTTTTTCGTTTTGGAGAGTAAATGGAAATTATTACTCTAGTAATTGTGATAGAAAGGAGTGGTAGGAGTGTGTAAACTGCCATTTTGAGTGCACTGTGAAAGGAGGTGATCAGAACAAGCATCTACAACATAGACATAGAGTGTGAGGACTAAATTGATGGGGGACAAAGGAGGACTCTTTTGGATCACAAAATAAGCTTGGGATTTCAAATTTGAGCAAGGATTAATAGGTTAGGGGAGCTACTCCTACTTGTTTTTTAATTTTCGTAATGCACTGTGAATTCCATGACCCAATTGCAAGAATCCTCATCTTTTACGTTGTTCTCGAAGGTTTTTAGGTTTCTGCCCAGAAACCGCCTAGTGGTGATGAATGTGCCGCTAGGCAACACATCCTTTTGACCCAGTTTTCTAGGTTTTATTATGAATCGCATAGCGGCAAAGGGGACCCGCCAGGCGACGCACGGCGATTGATCCTGTCTTAGTTGTGTTTTATGGATTTTATGATGTGGGGATTTCCTAGTCCGATTTTCATGTCTATACAAATGCTTGAAGTTATGTTTTTTTTTATTACTATGATGCTTGTAAATTGATTTGGAGATGTAAACATGAAAAGTTCATGTAAAAGTTAGTGAATGAATCTGAATTTTTGGCGAATAGGGGTAAACTTTATTTTGGTTGGGTTAGTATGATGTTGTGGGTTGAACATGTGCCAAGAAATTGATTAATTGTAAAAGATTGGTTAGATGGTGAATGACTGAATTTTGAAGGTTAAAATATTGGTGTTCGTAGGCACAAACAACCTGAGTTTTTCCCAAGTACTGATGTGCCGCCTAATAGCATCTTATTGGCTTCCAGGTGATAGTGGTGAACCAGTATGGTTCTAGAAAATTGGCTGGATGGTTGAGAGAGAAATACTAGTGAGATGGGTTGACAGGGAATTAGGCTTGACAATGATATAAAAATAATTGAATAGTGGATAGTGATAGACTAGGTATGCATGGAAAGGACATGGTGCGGTTACGGTAAATGAATGTAGGGATTGGTAATGAATCCTTGGTGATGGCTTGATAATCTGAAACAAGGAAAATGGGAAAAAAAAGGATAACCAAAATAGAAACGTTGGTTTCTGTACTTGTGAAGTTTAATAAATTTAGAGATAGTAATTGAATGATGAAAAGATATATTCAAATTGGTTAAGTATAGGATTTGATAATGAGTTGAATTTGGATATAGAGACTGAGGTAAGAATTTGGTCCTGTCATGAGTTGTAGGTAGCCTATGTTGTAGTTGTTTTCCAAGTTTCAATTTAGAGTTAATTCGAATTGGATAAAATGGGTGTGTAATCGAGGCTGAAGCATATATATGTGTAAGGCATTGGGAATTTGACACTGTGAATTGGAGGTATGTGTTGAGTAAGTTAAACGACATAGGCAATGTGATGGGGTGCTAAACCAGTAAAAATTGCAATCATTGGAACTTGAGTTGCTTGGCGGTGAGGTGTGAACCACCATGCAGTATCATTAGAGTAGGGGTTCAGGTTTTCTTCTGGCGCCTGGCGGTGGGTATGTCTCCGTTAGGCGGTCTGCGTAGTATTTTTGCATGGCAGCGCTTAAGCAGCGTCGGGCGATAGCGCTGCAGGCAGTGGGTATTCTTGTATTTGTTTGTGTGCTGTGATGTAAGACTTGGATCAGGAAATGTTGTGCCATGAGCGGGTAGGTTCATGGATGGTGATGAACACATGATGATATAAGCGAGAAGGTTCATATCCTAATACTCTCGTGTGGAGATACGAGCAGAGAGGTTCGTATGTTCCATACTCACACTTGAGAGAGGCTGGGAGCGGAGAGGTTCGTAACTGGTGGATCACGTGTGTTGGACTACGGGCGGGAAGGTCTGTAGAGTTGGACTACGAGCGGGAAGGTTCGTAGAGGCAGGACCACGAGCGGACAGGTTCGTGGGAGCATCATATATCGTGAGTCCATGGTCAATTGTTGTATAACTTACAGGTTGAAAAACCTTGGGGTATAAGGTCTTGGCCAAAAACTAATTAGAATAAAATAGTTGGGTATATCTTGATTTCTTATTAACTTAAATGTTAATTATTATGAGCTCACCCTTTTTGTTTGTGTTTGGCGATGATCGTGTGACTTGTCACGCAGGAGCAGATGATATTCCAGGTGATGTTGTTTATGCATATCGACGGAGAGAGGGATAGCATGGGACCTTTGGCTAGAGATTTTGATTATGTTTTATTTTCATGTAGTCGGTGTTTTGGAACTTGTAATACTTTTATGAACCGGTTTATTTAATTTTAAGCACGATGAATAATTTTCAAATTTTCCTGCATTTGGGAAGAATAAAATTATGACATTGTTTTTCTATTATTAATTATTTATTTCATTTTATTTTATTCAAGTAATTTCCAGTAGGGACGTTCCAATCGTGAACGTGTTGTTTTGCATCGTGTAACCGTATAACTACGGCGAGAACGAGCGCATTGAAGTGGAGCTTGAAGTGGTTGCCAGTGCAGATGCCATCGGAGATCTCAGCAACCCAAGAGGTCATATGGAAAACTTGCGAGTAATATGGGTCATTCTCGCATTCACCGTGCCATCGTTGGTTCAACGTTAAGGTCATAGAAGGACACTAGTTTTGTTCTTTCTTCTAAGGAAAAGAGTAATTGACTCACTCGGAGTGACCATGTTTCCAATTTATTCTACTCCCACCCTAATCTCAATCATGGCTTTGGGTTGGGTTGTCTTGGTAGCAAATAGACCTTCCACAAGTGAAGATAATCGTTTTCATTGCAGCTAAAGTTTAAAAGAAAAAACATTGGTATATTCTTGTCAGTTATTGTGATTTAAATTTCTCCAATAGGGAGAAATGAAAATTTTGTGAACATTGGTATATTTTTGGATTTGGAATGAAATATCCAAGTTTGAAGCTTCTAACTCGATATAAGTACTTATGCAGAAAAGAACTTTGCAGGAATAAATAGTTTGATGGCAAGCTAATAAATGAAATAAAAAAGTTGTCACATTCGTTTGCAACCACGACCTATTTCCTTCTCTCACGTTGCAAAGTTGTGGAAAAGAACAAGAAGCCCTTCACACGTAGAGAATCTGTCATAAGTCCTCCTATGTCTCTTCTCCTCCATAGGGTCCAACGTGGGTGCACATATTTGTTTCAATACTGCATAGCTTTTCATGCTTGTTCCACGTACAGATCCTATAATTCCTTGTTTTTTTTTCAAGTAAATCCTTAAGATTGTTGGGAAACCTGCTTGGAAAACAGATAAGAACATAAATTATAAAGGATTTCCTAAGGCGTGTAAAAACATTGCCCTTAATGATTTATCCGTAGTATATGTGCAAAACCCCAGGGTACAGCAAAAGCTTCTTGGACTTCTCCTAGGTATCAAAACTAGTAAGAACAAGTCTCTTGTAGAGCAAATATAAATCCAGGATAGAATAATAATAAGATGCACTGAAGAAAAGATAGGATGGGAAACATATTGCATGTGTTTTCCTCTTTTCAAGAGAGAGACCTACTTTTTTTTAGTGAAAGTATGAGAGAAGCCACATTAAGTGTGAAAACATTTTAAAAAGGGAGTAAAAATTGTGCATAAAGTTCCTCGAAAATCTCCTATTTTCGTCGCATGTGGCATCAGATTAGGCATCACTTTTGGATGCACTTAAGATGAAAGAGAAACCTTTTGGAATACCCGTTTTTTTACAACAAATATTTTCCTTACCCACTCATTACTAACAGAAAGTTCCATTAATAAAAGAAATATCAAAATTTGTTACTAATTTTCTTTGGTAATTGCATATTATTGACAAATTTTCATTTGTCGATAAATTTTGGTTGGTAAATTTAGTATTTCTAGAAATAATTTAAATAATGCTAATTTCAAATTTTAAAAGTAATTATAACAGGTATAGAGGCATTCACTAAATCTCGCCTTTCATTTAATTGTTTAATTATGTTTCGAACTTAAAATCATAAAGTTAAGCCTCTTTTCTTTTTTTCTCTGAAAATTGGTTACTTATGCCAAGTATTTGTAGTTTTTTTCTTTCTTTTATCACATAACAAGAACCAAGTTAAAAAAAGAAAGAGAAAATGATAGCAAAGTTCAATATCTTCAAATTAGGAGGAACATTAATGTTGAATATTTTCAACGGATATTACCAATGGAAAGTTCTGTTGATAAATGAAATATCAAAATTCGTAGATAATTTCCTTTGATAATTGCATATTATTGAATAATTTTCATTTGTCGGTAAATTTTGGTTTGTAAATTTAATATTTCTAATAGTGATTCAAATAATGCTAATTTCAAATTTTTAAAGTAATTTTAACAAGTAAACAAAATTTCACTAAATCCTACCTTTCATTTAATTGTTTAATTATGTTTCGAACATAAAATCATAAATTTGATCCTCACTTCTTCTTTTTCTCTGAAAATTAGTTATTTATGCCAAGTATTTGTAGTTTTTTTTCTTTTATCACATAACAAGAACCAAGTCAAAAAAGAAAGAGAAAATGATAGCAAAGTTCAATATCTTCAAATTAGAGGAACATTAATGTTTAAAAGTGGAATTAAAAGGAATTAATCTTAATGAAAAGTCAAGCCAAGTCAGTCTAGACCAAAAATCAAGTTGAGTTGTCTTCGGTCAAATGTTAAGATGAGTATGCCTGAAGTAAAGGTCCAAGTGAGTTAGCTCGAGTCTATGGTCAAAGTGAGTTGCCCATATTGAAAGTCAATCTGAGTTAGCTTGAGCCGAAGAACCAAGCCGAGTTAACCTGGTATAAAGTTCGAGATGAGTTGGTTCCAATTGAATGTTCAGATAAATTTTCTCTAATTGAAGGTCAAGTTAAGTTGATCGAATCAAAGATCGAGTCAAGTCTACTTGTATCGAAAGTTGAGACAAATTAGCTTTGGTCGTAGGTCGAGACGAGGTTGTCTCATTAGAGATTGAGATGAGCCGATCCCGAATAAAGGTTGGGACGAAGTTTCTCCAACTTCAAACCACCACCAAAATTGGTTGGGAGCTCTACATAACAAAATTATAAAAGGGGATCCAACATTCAAATAAAAGGCTAAGGGTAGAATGATTATATTAAAAGTTATGGAAATGAAAATAGTAATTGAGGGGTACAAGAAACAAAATCCTATCCATATATTTTTTTAAATATTTTTTATTTTTATCAACTAGGTTTCATTAATGTTTAGAAATTTAATAAATGTTTTGGTTCTCATGAAATTTTATTTGGTATTCTAATCTACAATGTAAACAATTATAATTTATTTCAAAGTATTTGACATCGAAGAAACAACCATCTTCCTAATACTGAACATTTGATAATATTATGTTTCTTTTACCGTAATTATTTATTATTTTATAAAAATTAATTAAAATTAATATTGAAGTAGTAAGAAAACGGGTACGGGTGTGGGTACGAGATTATACCCGTTACCTGGTGGGGATGGGGATGAGACAAAAGTTTGATACCCCTTGGATTTGGGTATGGGATGGGGATGGATTTTTTCTACGGGGATGGGTATGGGATAACGAAACTCGTCCCCGCCCCGTCCAGTTGGCATCCCTAGGCAAGACTACTCTCGCTTAGGCGAGTGGCCTTCGCTTAGGCGAGCCCTCGAAACAGAGAGGGGGGCGAGCTGCTGTTGTTCTTGCTCAGGCGAGAGCTCCTCGCTTAAGCGAGAGCTTTCGTTTTGGGCGACCACCAAGCTCACCTGGGCAAGTTCAGTAGAACTCACCTACTTTCACGCATGCAGCCACTAGATTCAACTAGAAATATACACCATATAGTATTCATACCATCACAACAACATTTTAAACATACAAGAACACAAAGACAGTCCAACAACAGGCAAAATAATCATAAGGACATGAAACCCTAGCTTCCCTTACCTGGACAGAGGATAACTAACAACACAAGCACCCTACAGAAGAGTACCACAACAGTTTGGTGAGCTAAAAATACTAATACCAGAACAAAATGAGGTTACCGAGAGGAACCCTAGTTGGAATCACGAAAATCAAGCTAAAGAGGAGAAAGTATGAGTCGAGGACCAACTTACGTAGAATAGAAGTGGATTTTTGCTAGCTTGACGAAGAACGAGATCCAAACCCTAGCAGAGCTCTGTTGGGGAAAAGAGAAGGGAGAAAAATGTTGTTTTTGCAAAGTGAACAGAATGGAAAACGAATAGGCTGAAAGGAGTCTTTGGGGCACCTTATGGGCTGGCCCTTAGGCCCAACATATGAGATTAGACCCTTAAATATTTAAGACAGAAAAAAGTGGGTCTTACCGTTAATATTTGTATTATTTTGTTAATAATATTATTTTTATTTTATATGGGTCATGTTTCATAATATGCATATATGTTTACTTTAACAACACTTTCATCATTCGCAATACATCTACATTTTAATCTTATTTTCTATATACATCCTACCTTTGTTTATTACGGATCACATTTCAAGATACTTTTATTATTATTAATATTATTAGTAATAGTAATAGAATTATTATTATTATTAGTATTACTATTATTAGTGTCATTAGTATTATTATTATGGATATTATAGTTAGTGTTACTATTATTTTTAATAATATTATTTTTATTTTGCATGGGATTATTATTCACAATATCTATACATTTCTCCTTTAACAACACTTTCAATATATCTTAATCTTTTTGTCTTTTAAGCTATCTATATTATATGCTTTTATTTGAAGATCAAATTCATATTATTTTTATTTTGAAGGGATCCTTCATGTTTCACAATATATCTACAATTTAATTTTATTTTATACATACGTTTTAGTTTATTTTAATGTGGAATCACATTTCAATTACTTTTATTATTATGTGTTGTATTAGTATTAATATTATTATTATTATTATTATTATTATTAGTATTATTTATTTTTATTACATAGTATTAGTATTATAGTATTTATTATTACTATTATTTTCATTATTATTATTACTTCAATTATGATTTTTTTATTATTGATATTATAATATTTTATCATTTAAATTAATATTAGTGTTATTAGTAATATTAATATTATTATTATGGGTTATTTTATATTATTAGCATTACTATTATTACGCATTTTAACATCAATTTTGTGTTGTTTTTTATTTTTTATGAGATCGTATTTTATAATATGCTTACATTTTTATTTTTACAAAACCTTCCAATATATATCTCAATATGTTACGTTGTTTATATCTGTATGTGTTTCTATTTATATCAACTTCATGTTATATTTATTTTGTATTAGATCATTCATATTCTACAATATACTTACATTTTAATTTTATTTTGTATTTACTTTCTACTTCTATTTAATATGAGATCGCATTTGAATTAGTTGCACTTTTTTCTTTTTTATTAGTATTATCATTTGTATAATCCATTAATATTATTAGTTGTATTTCTCTATAATCTAATACTTAACTCCAATTATAATTTTTGTTTAGAAAATGATGTAATTGAGACAAATTTTAAAACTGAAACTGAGACTCAATTTAAACAAAAAATTAAATAGAGATAGACCTGAAACTTTTCAACTAAATTGAAAATTAAATGACTAATTAAACCTTATTTATATAAACATTATATAAAATGTTTTTAAATCTATAATCATGCACTAATATACAAAATATTTACATATAAAAATATTTTAATATATATTATATATTATAACATAATTAATTATTATTTTTATATTATTCAAATTTTTATTTTATAATATACTATGAATAATTTTAATAGTTAAATATTTATTTTTTAGACAAATATAATAATAATTATATTATTAAAAGAATTATAAAGAAAACCCGTGCGTATGCACGAGTAACAGTCTAGTTTTTTTTTTTTTTTTAAATTCACTTAATTAGATTATTTTTTAAAAACTTAGAGGAGTTAAGTTGAATGTTGTCTTTTTTTCTTAAATTATAGGAAATACAACTAATAATATCAATACTAATAATATTAATAGATTATATTGATAATAATACTAATAAAAAAGGAAAATCGAAAGTAATTAAAATATGATTCTATAATAAATAAGAATAGGATGTATGTGTAAACTAAAATTAGAATGAAAGTATACCGTTAAATATGGAGTCGATTAGAATGGAGGTATACCGTGAAATATGAAGTTGATGTTAAAATTTGTAAATTGAATCACATAATAAAAATATGGCTTAAATATATATTTGGTCTCTATTATTGTTGTTTTTATTTAATTTGGTTCCTATTTTCGTTTTGTGTTCAATTAGGTCATCATTTTCGTCAAATTATGGTCAATTTAGTCCTTTTCACTAACGGTGATTAAATAGTTAACGTTTTTGAACATTACATGCCACGTGTTAGTTCCTGGTTTTTTTTATTTTTTAAATTTTTTAAAATTTTTTTTAATTACCCACGTGTCAAGTTACAATTGTGCCACGTGTCAATATTAGTGCCACGTGTCAGTTTGTGGTTGTATTATTTTTTTTTGTTCAATTTAGTCTCGATATTCGTTATTTTTGTTCAGTTCAGTCCCTATATTCGTTATTTTTGTTTAATTTAGTCCCAAATTTTGTTAAAATAGAACCATTTAATTTTTAAAATTGACATTATTATTAGTTATTTTTTAAATTCAATTATAAATTATAATATTTAATTATAAATTGAATATAATTCTTATATTCAATTGTTAAATAGAATATAATTATTTAAATATTATTAAAATATAATTATTAAAATTTTAAAAATATATATTAACATTTGTAAAATTCACATTTAAATTTAAAATATTTAATGTTTTTTATTGTATTTTAGATATTAAAATATAAAATATTTTATATTTAAATGTTAATTTTACAAATATTAGTTTACTTTTCTAAAATATTTTGAATATCTAAAATATTTTTATATATCAATTTTAAAAGTATTTTAGAATATAAATATTAGAAAAAAATTAATAACTATAATCTTGTAATATTTTAAATAATTATATTTTATTTAGAAAAAATATTAATATAATTTGTATAAAAGATATTAAATTTAGTGTCAATTTGAAAGGAACAAAATTGATTTATTTTAACAAAATTGAAACTAAACTGAACAAAAATAACGAATAAAAGGACTAAATTGAACAAAAAAATAATACTACCACAAACTAACACGTGGCACTAGCATTGACACATGGCACAATGACTTGACATGTGAACAAATTTTTTGAAATAAAAAAAATAAAAATAAATAATACCAGTACTACTAATAACACTAATATTAATATTAATTCAAATAAAAATATATAATAATAATAATAATAATAATAATAATAATAATAATAGTAATAATAATACTACTACTAATAATTTTATTACTAGTTGTTTTGTTTCCAAGTCTGACCATAAAATCGATGTCAATCATCATACATCCGATTGTATTGTCTGTTTTGGAGTGTGTGCTCCATCACAGTTTTGTCCTTAAAATGCATCTCAGAGGAAGGAGAAGAGATATTTAAAAACCTAATAATACTAATACTAATAATAACTAAAAAAAGTAATTAAAATATGATTTCGTACTAAATAAAAGTAAAATATATACAAAATAAAATTAAAAAGTAGGTATATTGATGAGATATTAATAATCCCATGCAAATTAAAAAATGTAGTCATAATGTAAAATATGATCCCGTAAAATTAAAAGCATCACGAATACTAATCCTACTAGTACTAATGTTAATAATAATTCAAATAGTACTACTAACAATAATATCAATAATAATAATAAATAATAATAAAAAATAATAATAATAATAATAATAATAATAATTCTAGGCACTTATTTTCCAATATTAAAAATAATGAAATAAAAAATAATATTAAAACTTTAAAACCCTTATTTTATTGAATAAAGTACAAAGGTAAAATTTATTACACATTTCATTTTTCTATTTTTCTTGAGATATCCACTTTTTCTTCATATTGTTCCAGTTAAGCTCAAAAGCTTGACTAATCTCTCTTGCAATTTTATAAACTTCACTTTTGAAAGGATATCCCAATGGATAAGAGAACACCTTCCTCATGTCATCCCCAAAGTCATCAACTTTTGAATACTCCGATCTTTTCAACTTTAACTCAATATTCCGCAAACTCATTACCTTTTTGTTTTGGTCATTCTTCTTAAAAATCCATGCATATTTTCCCACCATCAAACGCTTCATCATCGTCCAACACTACATCCTTTTGCAATTATCCATTCTCATTGCAACTTCTACCTTTCGTTTCTTCTCTCTTTTCTTCCACTCTTTCTGCATTATTTCCTTATCTTTTGTCTTATCACACTCCTCGTACCCAACTTTTTGATTACTCTCACAAGATTTTGATGCATTTTTCACATCAACCCATATTGCTTTTGCATAATATCTCTTTTTATTCTTCAATTCACACACTCCTTCATTATTCTCAGGACATGAAGAATAAATTTTTATGATGAGTTTTTTTCGAGATTGTTGTGTTTCTTCCATGGAGACAATGAGTGTAAAGAATGAATAAAGAAAGTATGAAGAGAACTCAAAATAACAAAAGACTATTAATGGAACAAACATGACTATACTTTGCGTTATTATATAGAGTATTATAGATATGATAAAATTAATTATCTTATATATTTAAATCTACTTTAATTAATGATGATAGTAAATTAAATTTGGTAAATCATTCATCATATCTAATCTAATTTATCGAGATATTTTAACAATTAATCAAATTATATTCAAGCAATTATCTTAGCTAATCATATTCAAGTATATAAAACTTAATTAAAGCATTAAATTAATATCTAATCTAATTTAACGATATATTGTAGCAATTAGTTAAATTATATTCAAGCAATTATCTTATCTAATCATATTCAAACATTTAAAACTTAATTAAAGCATTCAATTAATGATTAAGTGTAACGAAATCTGGTTTAATTGGATATACTAACAATTAACTATATCTTAATTAGGTAATTACCTTACTTATTAAATAATGTAATTGTAGTAACATGATATATTATCTAATGAAATCTAATTTAAAAATTGGATATTAAGTAATTATCTTTCCTATAAAAATTAATTTTATTTTTTTAATTAAGTCATATTAAAAATATTATTTCATCCGGCGAAATCTAATTCAATAATATACAGTGATAATTACATTTAATCATGGGTAACTTATGAATTTAATTAAATTATAATTGATTTATTCACATGTTCCGGAAATAAATTGTGTATTATTTTGTAACTTTTTTATTCACATGTTCTGGAAAATATTTTTATTTGTTTTGAATAATATTATAACTTTTTTAATTTTTCTAAAAATTATTTTAATTTTTTAAATATATATATATATTTTAATGACATGGAGGAATTTATTCTCTAAGTAACTGTTTTCATTATTTTCTTTTGACCAAAATTTGTTCTCATTTATTCTGTGTGATGAAATTTTTTCACGCATTACAGTTATTTAGCTACTTTATATTTCAAAGTTAATAAAGAAAAATATACCAATTTATAAATTTTATTTCATGAAGGTGATTCAATTGTTATTTTTTATAGACTTCAAATTTTGTTTGCTTAGAGATTTGATTTCGAGTCTAATTTATGTTTAGTATCCTAATTAGGATTATTGAATTTTATCGAATAACTTCGAAATGGGAAATTGTAATTTCTTTTAAAATTTTATTAAAAATTGTAATGTCCTTAATAAGGTAAGAAGAAAAGAAACTAATTTTAATATTTTGAAATAGTTTTCATAATTTTGATATATTTATATGATCTCATAATCATTAGAGATATTTATATTAGATTTATTCTATAAATTACATTAATCAATATTAAATTAAAATAATCTAATATATGATAATTTTAATTGTAATATATGTTCATAATTTTATAATTTATTTAAATTTTATCTTACTTTTTCTTTAATACTATTTTAGAATTGTTATTTTATATAATCAGTATCTAAATGTATTTATATTTAATCATACGAACCAGCTATTAGAAAAGTCACTGTACAGGAAAGTAAGTGATGGACACGTAAGAAAAAGAAAAAAATAATGTAAAATACATATATGCAAAGAATATATATATATATATATATATATATATATATATATATATATATATATATATATATATATATAAACTAGAACAAAAAATTAGTTCGCTAACATTTAAAATTTCAAAATACTATTTTATTTTTATTTAAAAACGTTAATAATAAATTTTTATTTTCTATATTGTTACAAATTTATTTTTTATTTTATTTAAAAATAATAAAAATATATTAAATTCATTAAACAAGAATTTAACGTATGTTTATTTTTATTACATTTAAACAATGCTGATTTCAATTTTTTAAAGTACGTTTAACATGTAACAAACATTCACTAGACCCTGCATTTCATTTAATTGTTTAATTATTGTTTCGAGTATCGGGATTGAGTATCTATCTAAAACACTCACTTGATTTCTTTTTCTTTTTCGTCATCACTCGGTTCTCCTTCTTTCTTCCTGTTCGATTTTCCTCTTCCTTCCCGTTCGGTTGCACATACGATTGGGGTACTTGTCAATTAGGCTCCGATGCTTAATTAACAATTAATGTTGTAATAAATGCGAAGTAAAAGTCATTACCAACTTACCTTGAGATTCCATTTATAGTTTTTTATATGGCCCGTGATTAAGGTTTCTTTAATTGCGGCTCAATTGCTTTTTTAAACTTGTTTACTTACATGTTTTACCTTAATTACAGTTGTCTGACTCTTTCGTTGTGCCCGCCTGACCGTGTTGACCGTTCGTGCGCCCTAATAGCCAGATAAGAATGCCAAGTCATGGCCGGTGTTGCCGAGGGGTCACATTAAGAAGCATCTTAATGTGATTTTCAATTAGTTGTTGACAAAGCAAATTTGGTATAAGATCAACTGGCTGTTGCGGGCGGCCTTCGACCGCTTGTCCTTGGGTCGATTGGTCATAGCGCCCTTAATTGTTCTTGGGCCTTGGGCCGTTCCGTTACTAAGGGTGATTAGTCCTTATGGTACACAAGCCCCCTAAGCCTTGAGCATAGATGAAAGCTCAGCAAAAAAGGTTTAAAGGAATATCACTCGGGAGAGGTGTAAGGATGTGGCGTATGACAGGGTTATGACGTTTCATATTTCGTGTCTATCAAGTGGGATATGAAGCATCACGTCTCCTGAACCATTGATTGTCCCTTGATCGTGTGGATGCCTTGTTGCCACGTGTCCCCAAGATTATCTATAAATAGAAACATGTGGCTTAGGTCATTTTCACACTTTTTCTCCTTCTCTCTTCTTCACACGTCGATCAATCTGTCCTTTCTAGGTAATAATGTCAACTATAAATTTTCTAGCTCGAACGAGTCTTTTGGTATGGATGGCGGGGCTCTTGGTGATGACGGGTCTCCTTCATGTTGCTTACTGACACTTTCACAGGTTGGGGGTTCGCTCAGTCGAGAGATGCCATCGGGCAACACTTCCATGCATGTACATACTAATAAAGGGGTTGAAGGGTCACCTAGGCAAAATGCCGAGGAATCTGAAGCAGCGGCTAGGGGAGTCAGTTTTGATAAAGGGAGTGAAGACATGGGCCATGTTAAGATCGACTTTGCTGACGAAGGCGATCAGTTGGACCTTCCTCTATCCCTGGTTACGAGTGGTCTCCCCATGAGCCTAGAGATTACGTCACGAGGTTCCGATGGGGGAATGATCTGACAGACTTGGTCGGCAAGGCAAACATTTTTAAGGAGGATGTGGAGGACGACTTTTGTAAGACCTGTGAAATTTAATTAATTAAATAATAAATTAATTAATTAATGGAGTAGTGAGAGCCTTTATTTGCTTAATTTTCAGAGTGGGAAATTCGTTTTAGTTGATTTTCATGCTTAATGAACTATGACAAATTCATGAACGTTTGCATTGCTTAATTGCATGTTAAATTTGTGGTTAACCTCAGCTTAGTTGTTTAACAGTGAGTTTCATGAGGAATAACGAAACCAATTCAGTTTGTAATCTAGGATGGGTAAAATTTCATTCGAAGCAAGGAATTACTGCTATTTTCATGACTGTTTAATCAAAATTGCAATTATATTTTATTATTATGTTGAATTTTTGGAATCTGCCAACCCCACCCCCTGATTGTGTTGAACTGCAATCTAGAACCTTTGAGTGAAAACAATGGTCACTAGGAGACGACCTTGGGTTAACTCCTGAGTACTGCATTTAAATGTTTTATTTAGTCGGGTACGACCTCGATCAGCAGCATATTAAGGGAATCAAATGGTAGCAAATAAGAGCACAATATCAATCATCATTAGTAATATTGATTCTAATCATTATAAGAGATATTGCTTCTAATCATTAGAATCATATCACTATATCACTATTTTCTTTATCAAGAACAAAGAGTAGAAACTATGTTAGGTGGGTTGTTTGGCTCAGGAGAACGAGTGTGATAATTAAAAACAAATCTTCCTTCTTTTTTTCTTTTTTTTCATATCTTTCTTTTTCTAAAATTAAAGTTTGAAAGTCAAAGTTTTTTATTTCATCTTTTTTTTACCATTAACTAAAAAAAAAATTTAATTTTTTTCGAAAATAAATTTATTCACCCTAACGAAATTGGGTTTTGACATTGTTCTAAAAGAGTCTTTCAATGAAGTTGAAGAGAAAGTTTCTTTAAAGTAAATCCCTTCCTATTGAGTATAACCCTTTGCCACAAGACAAGCCTTATACCTCTCCACATTACCTTTGTAATCCCTCTTGGTCTTAGAAACCACTTACAACCAATGGGTTTTACACCTTATGATAATGGGACAAGTTCCCAAACCTTATTGTTTTGCATAGACTTATACTGCTCTTTCATTGCTTCAATCATTTGGTTGACTTAGGCTTGACAAAAGTTGACTGGGTCATCTTCCATTATACCATTATTTTCCTTATTTTCTTAGAGAAATACCTCATAATAATTTGGAATAACATTTCTCCTTTCTTTATTGGATCTCAACAAAGTTACTGGCTCATGAAGCATAGGTTCTTGAGGATTTTAAGTTTTTTCTCGAGGATTTGAACTTGCTTATCAAAAGCAACTGCATGAATCGGATATGAAATTGTCACCGATTCTTCCTCGAAGACGAAGTCTTTAACTTTATTGTCTTTAATCTTATTTTTTCCCTCAAACTCAATATCCTCAAAGAATATAATAACGTTAGTCTCAAAATTTGTCTTTAATTTGGGATTATAGAACTCATAAATGATGAGTCATTATTTTCCTCCTCTACACTAGCCTTTGTGTACCCATTTGATAGTTGTTCAGTGCTTAATTATTTATCTTTAGTGTGTTTTCATTTGTTGGGCTTTATTAGGCCACTATTCTGAATTTGGGTTAATTTCACATTATTTGGTCTAATTTTTGTTTTTTGTTTTTAATTATTTTTAGGTATTTGGGTGAAGCAATTTTGGAGCTTGGACAATAGCCGCTAATCTCGTTGATTTGGTCTATTTACCTTTAACACATTCAACACAAACATCAAATTTTATGAAGTCAATGGAATCCAAGATCATTTGACACAATTCATTCAACTCTATTATTAGAGATGTGACCTAGACGCTTGTGTCATAATGATCCTAAACTAGTATCTTCAATTTCATGCTTAGTACCACACTATTCTGTATCGAAGGATTCACTATAAGGAGGTCACCTATCAAGCATATATAAATTATCATTACCCAAAATTGAACCGGTTCCAATTATATTTTAATTTAAAGACAACTTGAATTCATTGTTTCCTTAGTGTAAGGTCAAGACTGCAGCCAAAAACAATTTACATGTTCTCATTTGATTTCTTAAAACTTGTTCAATTAAGAACCGGAATTGGGTTCGGGTTGAATGATATAAACGTAATTATAGCCGAATTTAGTACGAGAGAATATAATTAAGCTCACATCCTAAAAGAAAAAATAAATTCAAATAATGATTTAACCCATCTCAAGACACCTAATGCACTAGTAATATCAAGTCTTTGGGCAATAGTATTAACTGCTAGTGGTATCTTGTTGTAATGATCAAACA
The DNA here is from genome assembly GCF_037176805.1 of Vigna unguiculata. Classification (NCBI taxonomy): domain Eukaryota; kingdom Viridiplantae; phylum Streptophyta; class Magnoliopsida; order Fabales; family Fabaceae; genus Vigna; species Vigna unguiculata. Next base: position 9,775,742 of record NC_140798.1, on the reverse strand, counting down.
TTGATAATAAAGCATGCCCAACAACAAATCCTCTTTGGATTGAGTTATCATTGATAGAGCAAAACCTTATAATTATCACATATTTACCATCACAGGTGTGTATGTAATCCAACCAAATATTAATCTTCCTTTGGGCACTAATAATTGCATGGATATACATAAGCACAAACATATAACATTTCTCATAAACTATCTCCTCAAGAGAGGTCGCTTTGGCGACTTCTTAATTCAATATGCTCGTAAAAAATGTTAAACTACCAAAATTTGAAATTCTTATTTATATATCAAAATCAAAATTTAATTTAATTCAAATGCTCATGCATGTCAGCTTCAAAACTTATTTAATTTTGATTTTATTTTATTTATTCATTTCTTTATTATGATCATGCAACCTAACATTCATGTGATGGATCCTAACCCAAACTAAAAAGTGGCTAAGTAAGTCAACACCTCAGCAATGCTAAGCCCAACAACCCACGTCAGCTTCAACCTAGAATGGCCAACCACATAACCTTATCAGTCAGTCACAACCACGAGTACAACAACGTCAACCTCTTCCGTTCAAGTGTTGCAATTTGCCCCAAACGGTGTCCAAACCAGGCCCCTCAAGGCAAACCTTTTGCTCTCTATATGCAAATACCGACAAACCCCTTTTTCCACCACGATCCACCCAAGGATGCAGCATCAGATCCAAAACCTTCATCAACTCTCACTACCAGAGAGAGACTCACGACGAAGAAAGATACCATCTCTTTGAGTGAGCCACGCCACGAAAAACCGCAACAGTTGCTAACCATATTGATGCTTGCAAAGCACCACTGTCTGAGAGAGATCCCATGAGCACACCTACACCACGAGTCCAACACCACCACAAACATGAACCTGCAATATGCACTTGTGAACGTAAGCAGATCGGGAACCAACGCAACAAGAGATCTTTCATCGGAGCAATGCACCACCAGATCACATTTATGCCAAACATTGACAAACTCACGAATCATTGCCATCACCACCACGAGCTCTGCATGCACGAACAAGAAATCACCATAGACGATGATGCAGACCCCCACAATGAGTAGCGCGACTCCTTTGTAGCTTCATCATCGTGAGTGACCATGTTTCCAATTTATTCTACTCCCACCCAAATCTCAATCATGGCTTTGGGTTGGATTGTCTTGGTAGCAAATAGACCTTCCATAGATGAAGATAACAATGTCCATTGTAGGTAAAGTTAAAAAAAAAAAACATAGGCTAAAAATATGTATGTTTCTCATTAGGCCTGAGTTATTGTGATTTAAATTTCTCCAATAGGGAGAAATGAAAAATTTGTGAACATTGGTATATTCTTGGATTTGGGAAGGAATATCCAAGTTTGATGCTTCTAACTCAATATAAGTACTTATGTAGAAAAGAACTTTGCAGGAATAAACAGTTTGATGGCAAGCTAATGAATGAAATAAAAAAGTTGCCCCATTTACAACCACGACCTATTCTTTCGCTCACATTGTAAAGTTGTGGAAAAGAACAAGAAGCCCTTCACACATAAAGAATCTGCCACAGGTCCTCCTATCTCTCTTCTCGTCCATAGGGTCCAACGTGGGTGCACATATGTGTTTCCACACTACATGGCTTTTCACACTTGTTCCACGTACAGATCCTATAATTCCTTTTTTTTTTTCTGGTAAGTCCTTAAGATCATAGGGAAACCTGCTTGGAAAACAGATAAGAACACAAATTATAAACGATTTCCTAAGGCGTGTAAAAACATTGCCCTTAATGATTTATCCGTAGTATATGTGAAAACCCCAGGGTACAACAAGAGCTTCTTGGACTTCACAAAGGTATCAAAAGTAGTAAGAACAAGTCTCTTATAGAGCAAATATAAATCCAAGATAGAATAGTAATAAGATGCACAGAAGAAAAGATAGGATGGATGTAACATCCTGACCGAATATTACGGATTTAAATATTAAAATAACTAAAAAAAATTAAATTGCATTTAATGAAATATCATTTCCCCAAAAACTCGAGAAATTTTAAAACTTTTATTACCACAACAATAATCCAAAAATACATAATAATAAATTCTATTATAATTATCCAAAAGTCTAGTAATATCAATGATTACAATTTATTTGAAATCATAAAAACAATATAAAAAACTCTGAGAAAATCCTTCTCCTATGTCTAGCCCCGCTCTGGCTCTATGCCTCACCAGACCCACTTGAAACATCATCTGCTCATGTATACCGCGTATACGATCATCACCACACACAAACAGATAGGGTGAGCTAACAAAATAAACATATATATATATATATATATATATAACACAATCACACCAAAGGAATTCCATCCCACATGGCCACAACCATGTTAACCGTGTTCTACGTCTTCTAGTGAGTACCTCAAGATGTCTTGCTGCCACACCTATCGGCCACAACCGATAGAGCACGTGCGAGAATCCGTGCTACGTATCACACACCGTAATGCCAGGTGGAGTTCCCAATACGAACATAGCTCGTAACGTCCCAAGACTACCAAACTCATCAGCTAATTACTTAGGAGGGCAATCTATTTGGACCCATCCGTGCGGGCCACAACCAGCACACTCACACCAGCAACACTCGCCAACCCGAGCCACAACTTAAGAGTTCCTCGTGTTCATCCGCCAATCCGAACCACAACTCAAGAGATGCTATTCTGAGTTACAACTCCAGGAATACCACGTGTTTAACCCCTATCCCGAGCCACAACAAAGGGATACGTTCTGAGCCACAACTCAAGGAACACCAACAAGCTGACCTTTAAGTTATCCTAGAAGCCTTGTAGACCACGCAAATCAAACGAGCAAAATATAATTCTGCTCTAGCAATATCGCCTAGCGCTGCTCACAAGGCGCCAGGCACTTTCCACTTCCAGACTGTTTGGAGGGTATGATGAGTTCGAACCTTTGCCCTCATTAAATGTTTAGATTTTGGGGATTTAATATCCTTTTTGATCTTAAGAACTGATTTTAGTTGCATAGTATATTATTGGATATTCTTAAGTTTAATAATGCAACTAGAATTTAATTTAGGTCCTTAAGAGTGTAAATTGGGAATATTTCAAGTCATAAAATAAGTCCAAAAATCAGAATTTTGGAGAGGAATAGTTCAGGAGCTGAATGCACCCCCAATTTTCATTTTTACACCCCCTTCTGCAATTGGCCATCTAATTCTGAAAATAAATATTTCTGGAGCTAAATGCACCTCTAGTTTTTATTTTCCACACCCTTTCTGAAATTGGGTCTTCTAACTTTGTTCTCCACTCTTTCTTTTTACTAATTTGCACCCCTAATATCACTTACACTCCACTCAACCAGATTACGCCACGTGGAAATCCTCCACTCACTAAAATACCCAGTTAAAGCTTGCCACGTCCTCAATCCTCCACTCATTAAAATAACCACTTAAAACTTGCCATGTCATCAATCCACCACTCACTAAAATACCCAATCATAGAATGACACCTCATCACCTTCTGTCCCCCACACATTCAAAAACCTTAACCTTAATTTTTCTTCTCTCTCACCATTACCATGCTGCAGCTGTCACCCTCCACGGCAACCACCGCAACGTTCGACCACCACTACAGCTCGCCAGAATCGCAGCCACCTCGTCGTGCCCACGCCGGAAAACATAGACACCATTACTACACCGTCGGAGTTTGCGAGCCTACAGCAGCAACCATGGAGCTCCACTGCGTCGTCTTCTTCGTTCATCACGTGACCATCACCATGACAACACCACTCGCGCTGTGACTACAATTCGTCGGAGCAACCCCGAACCACCGACAACACTTGCACCAACGCGCCACATCCTCTCGCGTGAAACCTACACCCACGCAGCCGGAATCCACCATTGCAGCACCACTCACGACCTGCAACAACCATACAACGCCACTACAGCTCGCCTTTTCCTGTCGTGCCACCACTATCGCTTCAGCACGTTCCCATCGCCGTTGAGCCATGCTTGACACCATCACGACAAGGAGACGAAGCAAGATCTCACATCTACACGCGAGTCTCAGCCTTCACAGATTTGCACCAGTTCTAACCAGACTGAACCACCACAACGCGGTGCGCCGTGAGCCTCGTCGGAAGTGTATTCAGAGTCATTGCCAACCACTTGTGGCTGCCCGATCAGCCACCATCGCAACAACCGTCAACCATGGAAGAAACACATGGGGAAACCCTAATTTTGGAGAGAGAAAACGCACTACCACATGTCCGCTTCTCAATGGGAAGTTAAAGAGTCAAAACTGGCCAACCAGTCAACTCTAGGCAAGGGTTGGTCAACATTGGTCAAATTGACTATTTTACACTATATTTGGTAGGTGGTTCCTCTGGAGGAACCCTAAATGGCCTAGAAAGGAAAGAGTCATCTAACGGTAGTTCATCGTCGGCCATATAGTCTCTGGAAATTTCCAGAAATACTAACTTTAAACGAAATAATTCATGCATAATCATACTATATTTAGCATGCCAATTAGACTTAAAATAAAATTAATGCGTAAAGCTCCCCTAACCTGGATTCCTTCGCTTAAACTTGAGGTTCTTGGTTTCTTCTTTGATCAGAATGGACGCCCCTTGCTTTCCCACGTTAGCTCTCCTTCTCACTCAATTATCACGGAACACTCTCAAATTTCGTACTCCTTTCACTAAGCAACAATGGCAGCACAGAAAACCTTTTTCCTCACTAAAATTGGACTTTTAATGGTGCCTTAATGATAGTTTAATGCACTAAAACGAAAATGGCCTAATGTTCATGATAATTGCCATTCAATTAGTCATTATGGATTGTTTTTCTAGCCTCCATTGGCTGCTCATTCAGCTAGGGTTTTCTCTACCCTTTCACCTTCATACCAAGACTAATTTTAGCAACAAAGAAATTTAATTTATATTTACCAAGGTTCAAACCCATAACCATGCCAATGTCAAACCAATACACAACCATTCAACCAATTCATGTTTCATGATAATTTTTACTCATTTAAGAATATAATATCACGGAACACTCTCAAATTTCGTACTCCTTTCATTAAGCATCAATGGCAGCACATAAAACCTTCTTTCTCACTAAAATTGGACTTTTAATGGTTCCTTAATGGTAGTTTAATGCGCTAAAACGAAAATGGCCTAAGCTAAGTCCTCTTAACACAATCAAGTACTCTCAACCACTTAAGCTAGTACTTTTCCACATCATATCAATCAATAATTAATACCTTAAAGGCTCCCACTACCCACATTTATTAATTAATTATTTATTTAATTAATTAATCTTTACGGGTCTTACAATGGAAAACTTATTGCCTGTGTTTTCCTTTTTTCAAGAGAAAGATCTATTTATTTATTTTTAGTGAAAGTATGGGAGAAGCCACGTTGAATGTGAACAAAGTTTTTAAAAAGGAGTAAAAAATTAGGCATAAAGTTCCTTGAAAATCTCCTATTTTTGTGGCATGTGACATGGGATTAGACATCACTTTTGGATGCAGTTAAGATGAAAGCAAAACCTTTTGGAATACCAATTTTTTCACAACAAATATTTTCCTTACCCACTCATTACTGATGGAAAGTTCCATTAATAAATGAAATATCAAGATTTATTACTAATTTTCTTTGGTAATTGCATATTATTGAAAAATTTTCATTTGTCGATAAATTTTTGTTGATAAATTTAGTATTTCTAGTAATGATTCAAATAATGATAATTTCCAATTTGTAAAGTAATTATAACAAGTATACAAGCATTCCCTAAATCCTACCTTTCATTTAGTTGTTTAATTATGTTGCGAACTTAAAATCATGAACTTAAGCTTGTCTTCTCCTTTTTCTTCTTTGAAAATTGGTTACTTAGCCAAGTATTTGTAGTTTTTTTTTATCACATAACAAGAACCAAGTTAAAAAAGAAATAAAAATGATAGCAAAGTTCAATATTTTCAAATTAGCATAAACATTAATGTTGAATATATTCAACGGATATTACTAATGGAAAGTTTTGTTAATAAATGAAATATCAAAATTTGTAGCTACTTTCCTTCGGTAATTGCATATTATCGAATAATTTTCGTTCGTCGGTAAATTTTGGTTGGTAAATTTAATATTTCTAGTGGTGATTCAAATATTGCTAATTTCAAAATTTTAAACTAATTTCAACAAGTAAACAAAAATTCTCTAAATCTTTCCTTTGATTTAATTATTTAATTATGTTTAGAACATAAAATCATAAACTTAGTCCTCACATCTTTTTTTAATCTGAAAATCGGTTATTTATGTCAAGTATTTGTAGTTTTTTTTTTCTTTTATCGCATAACAAGAACCAAGTTAAAAAAAGAAAGAGAAAATGATACCAAAGTTCAATATCTTCAAATTAGGAGGAACATTAATGTTAAATATTTTCAACGAATATTACTAATGGAAAGTTCGGTTGATAAATGAAATATCAAAATTCATAGATAATTTCCCTCGGTAATTGCATATTATTGGATAATTTTCATTCTTCGGTAAATTTTGGTTGGTAAATTTAATATTTCTAGTAGTGATTTAAAAATTGCTAATTTTAAAATTTTAAAGTAATATTAATAAGTAAATAAAAATTCACTAAATCCCGCCTTTCATTTAATTATTTAATTATGTTTCGAACATAAAATCATAAACTTAATCCTCACTTCTTTTTTCTCTGTTATTTATGCCAAGTATTTATAGTTTTTTTTATCACATAACAAGAACCAAGTTAAAAAAGAAAGAGAAAATGATAGCAAAGTTCAATATGTTCAAATTAGGAGGAACATTAATGCTTAAATGTGGAATCAAGAGGAACCAGTCTTAATGAAAAGTCAAGCCAAGTCAGTCTAGACTAAAAATTAAGCTGAGTTGTCTTCGATGAAATGTTAAGACGAGTATGGTCGAACTAAAGGTCCAAGTGAGTTAGCTCGAGTCCATGGTCAAAGTGAGTTGCCTAGATCGAAAGTCGAGCCAAAGAACCAAGCCAAGTTAGCCTGATATAAAGGTTGAGATGAGTTGGTCATGATCGAATGTTCAGATGAGTTTTCTCGAATTGAAGGTCAAGTTAAGTTGATCGAATCAAAGAACGAGTCAAGTCTACTTGTACCAAAAGTTGAGACAAGTTAGCTCTGATCATAGGTCGAAACGAGATTGTCGTATTAGAGATTGAGATGAGTTGACCCCAACTAAAGGTCGAGACAAAGTTTCTCCAACTTCAAACCACCACCAAAATTTGTTGGGACCTCCACATAACAAAATTATAGAAGGAGATCCAACATTCAAATAAAATGGTAAGGGTAGAATGATTATATTAAAAGTTATGGAAATGCAAATAGTAAATGAGGGGTACAAGAAACAAAAACCTATCCATACACTATAAGAAAATGTCTCATTACTAACCAACTTTAGTGACTAAAATTTATTAGTTACTATAGTGACCAATATGATATCAATTTAAAAAAAAAATCATTGATTACTAAAATAGTCACTATTATAAATAAAAATTTATAATTGGTCACTAATTAATTAAAGACCAATTTTGTAACTAAGTCATTTTGGTAGCCAAAACCTAGGTAGCTAACTTTTAGTGACCAATTTTTTTTTGTAGCCAAAACCATAGTAGCTAATTTCAAAAACCAATTTAGTGACCAATAATAACTTTTTATTCATAATAGAAACTATTTTAGTAACTAATAATTTTTTACTTTGTAAATTGGTATCTAAATTAGTTATTATAGTGGTTAACAACTTTTGGTCACAAAAATTGGTTACTAATGAGAAATTTTCTTATAGTACCTCCTTATTGAAATTAAAAAAAAATACAAATTTTATTATTTATGCATATGTTACAAATACAATATAATTATAATAAAAATAAATTCATTCTACGTAAGAATATTTATTTAATACTAAGACATTTAGATGTTACAATAATATATAATTGATTTAAAAATGTATTAACCGATAAATATTCTATAAAATGTTTATATTAATTTTTAATATAGATATATGGTCTAATGGTTACGTTACCTCTATATATATAAACTTCAAAAAATATATATAAACTTTGAAAATATATATAATCATAAGTAACATTCATATTTGATATTTATTTTTTAAAATTAATTTAAACATAATAAATCTTAGAAATAATTATTTTAAAATATGTATGATGATTCAAATCATTTTATTTTTCTTCGGTATCTTATTTGATTACATAAACTTTAAAAGTCGATTTTTTAAATGTTATTTTTTTTTTATAATTCAAAAACATTTAAAAGTAATAAAAAAATATTCAAATGATTTTTTTTATATTATTTAATTAAATAAAATTTAAAAAGTCAATTTTTTAAATGCAATTTTGTTTTATACTATTTAAAAAAATTGATAAATAATAAAAAAAATATTCAAATCATTTTGTTTTATCTTTTTTAATTAAATAAGCTTTAAAAGTCGATTCCTTAAATGCTATTTTGTTTCCTATTATTTGAAAAATATTAAAAATAATAAAAAAATTAAAATTTATAACTATATATGTCATCTTATATTTAGTATTTAATTATTTAAAAATTATTACCATATTATAAATTTTTTATATTCAATTATTAAAATTAATTTAAAAATAATAAGTCTTAGAAATAATTTGAAAATATGTATGATGATTCAAATCATTTTATTTTTTTGGTATCTTATTTCATTAAATAAACTATAAAAGTCGATTCTTTAAATGCTATTTTGTTTTTTACTATTTAAAAGAATTAATAAATAATAAAAAAATATTCAAATATTTTTTTTGGTGTTTTATTTAATTAAATAAACTTTAAAATTGAATTCTTTAAATGCTATTTTGTTTTCTACTATTGTGTGTAGTAGGAACACTACTAATAATACTAATAATAACTAAAAAAAATAATTAAAATATGATCAAAAGTAAATATATTTACAAAATAAAATTAAAAAGTAGGTATATGGTGAGATATGAAATCCCATAAAAAATAAAAATAATATTAATTTAATGTTAAAATTTGTAAATAGAAATTCATGTAGGCATAATGTGAAACATGATCTCATAAAATTAAAAGCATTACGAATACTAATCCTGCTAATACTAGTGTTAATTGTAAATCAAATAGTACTATTAACAATAATACTAATACTAACAATTATATCAATAATAATAATAATAATAATAATAATAATAATAAATAATAATAATAATAATAATTCTAGATACTTATTTTCCAATATTAATAATAATGAAATATAAAATAATATTAAAACTTTAAAACACTTATTTTATTGAATAAGGCACAAAGGTAAAATTTATTACACATTTCGTTTTTCTATTTTTTCTTGAGATATCCACTTTTTCTTCATATTGTTCCAGTTAAGCTCAAAAGCTTGACTAATCTCTCTTGCAATTTTATAAACTTCACTTTTGAAAGGATATCCCAATGGATAAGAGAACACCTTCCTCATGTCATCCCCAAAGTCATCAACTTTTGAATACTCTGATCTTTTCAACTTTAACTCAATATTCCGCAAACTCATTACCTTTTTGTTTTGGTCATTCTTCTTAAAAATCCATGCATATTTTCCCACCATCAAACGCTTCATCATCGTCCAACACTGCATCCTTTTGCAATTATCCATTCTCATTGCAACTTCTACCTTTTGTTTCTTCTCTCTTTTCTTCCACTCTTTCTGCATTATTTCCTTATCTTTTGTCTTATCACACTCCTCGTACCCAACTTTTTGATTACTCTCACAAGATTTTGATGCATTTTTCACATCAACCCATATTGCTTTTGCATAATATCTCTTTTTATTCTTCAATTCACACACTCCTTCATTATTCTCAAGACATGAAGAATAAATTTTTATGATGAATTTTTTTCGAGATTGTTGTGTTTCTTCCATGGAGACAATGAGTGTAAAGAATGAATAAAGAAAGTATGAAGAGAACTCAAAATAACAAAAGACTATTAATGGAACAAACATGACTATACTTTGCGTTATTATAGAGAGTATTATAGATATGATAAAATTAATTATCTTATATATTTAAATCTACTTTAATTAATGATGATAGTAAATTAAATTTGGTAAATCATTCATCATATCTAATCTAATTTATCAAGATATTTTAACAATTAGTCAAATTATATTCAAGCAATTATCTTAGCTAATCATATTCAAGTATATAAAACTTAATTAAAGCATTAAATTAATATCTAATCTAATTTAACGATATATTGTAGCAATTAGTTAAATTATATTCAAGCAATTATCTTATCTAATCATATTCAAACATTTAAAACTTAATTAAAGCATTCAATTAATGATTAAGTGTAACGAAATCTGGTTTAATTGGATATACTAACAATTAACTATATCTTAATTGGGTAATTACCTTACTTATTAAATAATGTAATTGTAGTAACATGATATATTATCTAATGAAATCTAATTTAAAAATTGGATATTAAGTAATTATCTTTCTTATAAAAAAAATTTTATTTTTAATAATTAAGTCATATTAAAAATATTATTTCATCCGGCGAAATCTAATTCAACAATATACAGTGATAATTACATTTTATAATAGGTAACTTATGAATTTAATTAAATTATAATTGATTTATTCACATGTTCCGGAAATAAATTGTGTATTATTTTGTAACTTTTTTATTCACATGTTCTTGGAAAATATTTTTATTTGTTTTGAATAATATTATAACTTTTTTAATTTTTCTTAAAATTATTTTAATTTTTTAAATATATATATATATATATATATATATATATATATATTTTAATGACATGGAGGAATTTATTCTCTAATTAACTGTTTTCATTATTTTCTTTTGACCAAAATTTGTTCTCATTTATTCTGTGTGATGAATTTTTTTCACGCATTACAGTTATTTAGCTACTTTATATTTCAAAGTTAATAAAGAAAAATATACCAATTTATAAATTTTATTTCATGAAGGTGATTCAATTGTTATTTTTTATAGACTTCAAATTTTGTTTGCTTAGAGATTTGATTTCGAGTCTAATTTATTTTTAGTATCCCAATTAGGATTATTGAATTTTATCGAATAACTTCGAAATGAGAAATTGCAATTTCTTTTAAAATTTATTAGAAGAAAAGAAACTAATTTTAATATTTTTAAAATAATTTTCATAATTTTGATATATTTATATGATATAATAATCATTAGAAATATTTATATTAAATTTATTCTATAAATTACATGAATCAATATTAAATTAAAATAATCTAATATACGATAATTTTAATTGTAATATATGTTCATAATTTTATTATTTTATTTACATTTTATCTTACTTTTTCTTTAATACTATTTTAGAATTGTTATTTTATATAATCAGTATCTAAATGTATTTATATTTGATATTTATATTTAATCATACGAACCAGTTATCAGAAAAGTCATTGTACAAGAAAGTAAGTGATGGACACGTAAGAAAAAGAAATAAATAATATAAAATACAACATATGCAAAGATTATATATATATATATATATATATATATATATATATATATATATATATATATATATATATATATATATATATTAACTACAACAAACAATTAGTTCTCTAACATTTAGAATTTCAAAATACTATTTTATTTTTATTTAAAAACGTTAATAATAAATATTTTTATTTTCTATATTGATACAAATTTATTTTTTATTTTATTTAATAATAATAACAATATATTAAATTCATTAAACAAGAACGTAATGTATGTTTATTTTTATTACATTTAAACTATGCTAATTTCAATTTTCGAAAGTACGTTTAACATATAACAAACATTCACTAAACCCCACATTTCATTTAATTGTTTAATTATTGTTTTGAGTGTAGGGATTGAGCACTTATCTAAAACACTCGCTTGACTTCTTTTTCTTCTTTGTCATCACTTGGTTATCCTTCTTTCCTCCTGTTCGGTTTTCCTCATCCTTTCCATTCAGTTGTCCATACGATCGGGGTACCTGTCAATTAGGCTCTAATGCTTAAGTCAATTCGAATCTGATCGGGATTATCAATTAATGTTGTAATAAATGCGAAGTAAAAGTCCTTACCAACTTACCTTGGAGTTCCATTTATAGTTTTTTATATGGGTCCGAGATTAAGGTTTCTTTAATTGCGGCCCAATTGCTTTTTAAACTTGTTTACTGACATGTTTTACCTTAATTACAATTGTCTGACTCTTTCGTTGCGCCCGCCCGACCGTGTTGACTATTTATGCGCCCTAACAGTCGGAAAAGAATGGCAAGTCATGGCCGGTGTTGCCGAGGGGTCACATTAAGAAGGATTTCAATGTGATTTTCAATTAGCTGTTGTCCGAACGTTGCGGGCAGCCTTCAACCGCTTGTCTTTGAGCCGTTCTGTTACTAAGGGTGATTAGTCCTCACGGTACACAAGCCCCCTAAGCCTTGAGTGTAGATGAAAGTTGAGCAAAAAAGGTTTAAAGGAATATCACTCGGGAGAGGTGTAAGGATGTGACGTTTGACAGGGTTATGATGCTTCGTATTTCGTGTCTGTCAAGTGGGATACAAAGCGCCACATCTCCTGAACTGTTGGTTGTCCCTTGATCATGTGTCGCTAAGATTATCTATAAATAGAAACATGTGGCTCAAGTCATTTTCACACTTTTTCTCCTTCTCTCTACTTCACACATCGACCAGTTTGTGCTTTCTAGGTAATAATGGCAACTATAAATTTTTCTAGCTCGGAAGAGACTTTTGGTCGGGATGGTGGGTATCTTGGTGACGGCGGGTCTTCTTCGTCTTTCTCACTAACACTTTCATAGGCTGGGGGTTCGCTCGGTCGGGAGATGCCATCGGGCAATAGTTCCACGCATGTACATACTAATAAAAGGGCGGAGGGGGTCACCTAGGCAAAATGCTAAGGAATCTGAAGCGGCGGCTAGGGGAGTCGGTTCTGATAAAGGGAGTGAATACAAGGGCCACGTTAAGATCGACTTTGTTGACGAAGGCGATTAGTTGGACCTTCCTCCTATCCCTAGTTAAGAGTGGGCTCCCCACGAGCCTAGAGATTACGTCACGAGGTTCCGATGAAGGAATGATCTGACAGACTTGGTTGGTAAGGCGAACATTTTTAAGGAGGATGTGGAGGATGACTTCTATAAGACCCGTGAAATATAATTAATTAAATAATTATTTAATTAATAAATGCAAATAGTGGAGCCTTTATTTGCTTAATTTTGAGAGTGGGAAATTCGTTTTATTTGATTTTCAAGCTTAATGAACTGTGACAAATACATGAACGTGTGCATTGCTTAATTGCATGTTGAATTCGTGGTTAACCTCATGTTAGTTGTTTAACAACGAGTTTCATGAGGAACAACGAAACCAATTCAGTTTGTAATTTGGGATGGGTGAAATTTCATTCGAAACAAGGAATCACTGCTGTTTTCGTGACTGTTAAATAAAAATTGCAATTACGTTTTATTGTTGTGATGAATTTCTGGAATCTGCCAACCCTCTATTGTGTTGAACTACAATCTGGAACCTTTGAGTGAAAACAATGGTCACTGGGAGATGACCTTCGGTTAACTCCTGAGTACTGCATTTAGATGTTTTATTTGGTCGGGTACGACCTCGATCAACAACATATTATGGGAATCGAATCGTAGTAAATAAGAGCATAATATCAATCAGCATCAGTAATACTGATTCTAATCATTAGAAGAGATATTGCTTCTAATTATTAGAATCATATCACTGTATCACTATTTTCTCTATCAGGAACAAAGTGTAGAAACTATGTTGGGTGGGTTGCTGGGCTCAGGAAAAGAAGTGTGATAATTAAAAACAAATCTTCCTTCTTTTTTTCCTTTTTTTTTCTTTTTTTTCATATCTTTATTTTTCTAAAATTAAAGTTTGAAAATCAAAAAATTTTATTTCATCTTTTTTACCATTAACTAAAAAATATAATTTTTTAATTTTTTTTTCAAAAATAAATTTATTCACCCGGATGAAATTGGGTGTTGACATTGTCCTAAAAGAGTCTTTCAATGAAACTAAAGAAAAAGTCTCCTTAAAGTCAATTCTTTCCTATTAAGTATAACCCTTTGCCACAAGACAAGCCTTATACCTCTCCACATTACCTTTGTAATCCCTATTGGTCTTAAAAACCACTTACAACCAATGGGTTTTACACCTTATGGTAATGGGACAAGTTTCCAAACCTTATTGTTTTGCATAGACTTATACTGCTCATTCATTGTTTCAGTCCATTTGGTTGATTTAGGCTTGACGGAAGGTGATTGGGTCATCTTCCATCATACCATTATTTTCCTTATTTTCTTAGAGAAATAGCTCATAATAATTTGGAATAACATTTCTCCTTTCTTTCATGGATCCCAACAAAGTTATGGGCTCATGAAGCATAGGTTCTTGAGAATTTTGAGTTTGTTCTCGAGGATTTGAACTTGCTTCATCAAAAGCAACTGTATGAATCAGATATGGAATTGTCATCGATTCTTCCTCGAAGACGAAGTCTTTAACCTTATTTTCTTTAACCTTATTTTCTCCCCAAACTTAATATCCTCAAAGAATATAACAACGTTTGTCTCAAAATTTGTCTTTAATTTGGGATTATAGAACTCATAGCCCCTAATCTTGTTGATTTGGTCTATATACCTTTAACACATTCAACAAAAACATCAAATTTTATGAAGTCAGAGGAATCCAAGATCATTTGACACAATTAGTTCAACTCTATTATTAGAGATGTGACCTAGAAGCCTGTGTCATAATGCTCCTAAACTAGTATCTTCAATTTTATGCTTAGTACCACACTATACCGTATCGAAGGATTCACTATAAGAAAGTCATCTATCAAGCATATATAGATTATCATTACCCAAAAGTGAATCGATTCCAATTATATTTGAATTTTAAGACAACCTGAATTCATTATTTCCCCAAACGAACACAAATAACCTAATTTGTCTAGACAGGAAACTGAAACCAAATTTCGTCTAAATGACGGCACAACCAAAGTTGTTTTTTAAATTCAAATAAAAATCGGTCCACAATAATAATCTAAAAAGTCCCATATAGGTTCCACGTCTACCGATTTGCCTTCTACAACTTAGATTCATCTTTTAGAATCATTTGACTTTTGGTAACTTATGTAATTGTTCCTTGAAACATTAATGTTAGTAGTTGCACCAGAATCTAACCACCAAGTGTTTATAGGTACTAAATTTAAATTGACCGTAGAACATACCAAAGAAAGACTCACACGATTTGAGTGATCCCACTTCGTATAACCTTTTATCTCTTCAGAGATACTTGAGTCCGTATAAGAATGAATTTCTTAATCCTTAGTGTAAGGTCAAAATTGCAACCAAGAACAATTTACATGTTCTCATTTGAGTTCTTAAAAATTGTTCCATTAAGAACTGAAACTGGGTTCAGGTTGGCAGATATA
The DNA here is from genome assembly GCF_037176805.1 of Vigna unguiculata. Classification (NCBI taxonomy): domain Eukaryota; kingdom Viridiplantae; phylum Streptophyta; class Magnoliopsida; order Fabales; family Fabaceae; genus Vigna; species Vigna unguiculata. The sequence continues at coordinate 9,760,194 of NC_140798.1, read as the reverse complement.
AAAGCAATTGTATCAGAATTTAGAATGAGAGAATATAATTAAGCTCACATCCTAAAAGAATAAATAAATTCAAATAATGGTTTAACCCATCTCAAGACACCTAATGCACCATTAATATCAAGTCTTTGGACAGTAATATTAACTACTAGTGATATCTTGTTGTAATGATCAAACATTGATAATAAAGAATGTCCAACAACAAACCCCTCTTTGAATTGATTTATCATTGACAGAGCAAAACCTTATAATTATCACATGTTTACCATCGTAGGTGTGTATGTAATCCAACCACGAACTATCTCGTCAAGAGAGATCACTTTGGCGACTTCTTGATTCAATATGCTCGTAAAAAATGTTAAACTAACAAAATTTGAATTTTTATTTATATATCAAAATCAAAATTAATTTTAATTCAAATGTCCACGCATGTCAGCTTCACAAAATTAAATAATTTTGATTTGATTTGATTTATTTATTTCTTTATTTTGATCATGCAACCTAACATTCATGTGATGGATCCTAACGCAAACTAGAAAGCGACTATGTAGGCCAACACCTCAACAATGCTAAGCCAAACGACACACTTCACCTTCAACCTAGAATGGCCCACCACAGAACCCTATGAATAAGGCACAATCATGAGTACAACAATGTCAACCTCCTCCGTTCAGGTTATGCAAGTTGCCCTAAACGGTGTCCAAACCAGGCCTATCAAGGCAAGCTTCTTGCTCTCCATACACAAATACCGACAAACCCCGTTTTGCACCACGAGCCACCAGAGGATGCAACAACAAATACAAAACCTTCATCAACTCTCACTACCAAAGAGAGACTCGCGACAAGAAAGATACCATCTCCTTGAGTGAGCCATGCCACAAAACACCGCAACAGCTGCGAACCATATTGATGCTTGCAAAGCACGACTGCCCAAGAGATATCCCACGAGCACACTAGCACCACGAGTCCACAACCACCAAAACCTGAACTTACGATCTGCACCTACGAATGTAAACAGATCAGGAACCAACGCAACAAGAAATCCATCATCGGATCAGCGCACCACCAAATCGCATTTATGCCAAACACTGATAAACTCATGAAGCGCTGCCATTACCACCACGAGCTCTGGATGCGGGAACAAGAAACCACCCTATGACACAGACCCCTACAGAGATCAGGAACCAATGCAACAACAAATCCATCATTGGATCCGCGCACCACCAAATCGAATTTATGCCAAACACTGATAAACTCATGAATCGCTGCCATCACCACCGCGAGCTCTGGATGTGGGAACAAGAAACCACCCTATGACACAGACCCCTACAGTGAGTAGCATGACACCTCTATAGCTTCATCATCGTGAGAAACACGAACCACTGCTCCAACCATGAATGAGCCACCTATTGTCGTGAACATGCCACCTCTACACAATCATCATTACTCTCATCAGAAGTGAATCAAACGAGACCAGTGAAGCCACCGTGAGAAAGAAAAACTAGATCAAGTGTGCCACCACTCGTCGGAGTAGTCTATCACAGTGATGCAAACAATAGAACAGACCAACGAACTCAAATGTGAACCTTAGAGGACCCAATACCAACACTACAAATCTCACTAGACCAGAAGCAAACAGATGCAAATAAAGACAACCGTGAAACACTACGACGAAACCCACTGTCGATGAAGCCACCGTGAGACGTTGTCACAGACACGAGTAGACCCACCACAACTTTCTCGCGCCTTGCAAGTCCAGCGTCGCCTGGACTGGATTGATGAGTGTGCCCCAAATTGATGAAGGAATTTGTGTGGTTTTACTCCCAATCGTGGAAAGGAAAGGGTTTGAACTCATACTTGAGAAACAAGAGAGAAAGAGATGAAGACCAAATTTGGGGTTTATCAAAATTGGGAATTCAAATTACTCATAATTGGAATTTTACACATTCATGCAATTAAGAGACCTTAATCATAAACAAGTGGTGCTTTGATACCAATTGTTTGTTTATAAAAACATTAAAAGAGCAATAAAATTTATTATTAAATGAGCAATTCTCAATATCCAAAACAATAGAATGCAGAAGTGTACCTAATTATTGGGAACAGTAGACAAAAAGATGGTACTTGGTCTTCCAACTATAAAGTCCCTAAAAATTTCCTCTAGATTTTCTCTCTTGATGGGGAGGGAGAGAAAGAAACAGGAATCATACAAAACGTGTTCATAGATGGGGACCATGACCCTTTATATAACTTTTGTCCATTACTTACTTAATTTCAATATTTTTAATTTGGCCTCTTCATCTAATTAGAATATTGTTGCACTACAAAAAAAGTAAACATTTGTAGGGGTTAAAATTACAAATTGTAGCGGTTAAAAACCGTCACAAATGACATTTTTGACGGTTTAAAAAATCATCAAAATTACATATGTCAAAAATAGTTTGTGACTGAAAAATTTTAACCGCTGGTATTATTGTCAGAAAAGAAAACAAAATTACTAACGGTTAAAAACCGCTACAAAATTTACTTTTATTTTATTATATTTTATCATATTTTGATGGTTAAAAACCGTCACAAAAATATATTATATTTTGACAGTTAAAAATCGCCACAAAATATTTATTTTTTACAATTAAAACCGCTACAAAATATATGATTTTTTACGGTTAAAAACCGCCACAAAATATTTCATTTTTTATTGTTAAAAACTGCCACAAATATTTCATTCTTTGCAGTTAAAAACCTCAAAAACTTCTAAAATTGACTACTTAAACCTCAAAAACTCTACTAAAATGGTTAAGAAATTGCAATTGTACTAAACTAACCTAAGAAATCGTGAAACTAAACTAACCTAAGAAACTGTGAAGACACTATCCTAACTAGTTTAAAATGATAAAATCTAACTATGAAACAACTCAATTTACAAAAACAACCTAAACGATTAAAATACTAACCAATCTTGTAAATACTTTGAAATTCTTTATTATTGTTATCATAACAAGCAAGGAGGAAGGCAATAGACATGTCACTATTTCATTTTAATCCCACTACAAGAAAAATGATTACAAGAGAAAGGATTACAATAACGATGTATCTAAACCAAAAGGAGAAATAAGAGTTGACAACTAAGTCTAGATGTAGCTAAACACAAATCTAAATGATAAACTTTACATGCCTACAAATGTATGATAACTTTTGGAAACCTTTACAATAACTTTCCTTTTTGGGTTCCACTCCTCATCATTGTACAAAATTTGTCATGGTTGATTCTACCATCTTGCGAAACCACAAAATTCAATGTTAGCTATGGAACTAGAATACATAATGAGTAATAATACTTTCATATGCAAAAATTTTTGTATAGGTACAACAAAAGTTCACTCTTTTTATGATTAGTTTACCTTTAAACGGTGTTGTCAAACAAATGTAATGTGTGTCAAAGTAGGGGTGGGCATGGATTATATTTTTAATGATCCAATCCACATCCATTTTCGATCCAAATAATTGGATTAGATTTTCGACCCAAATCCATTTTTTAGCAAAAGTAGTTTGGATTTTTTTTAAATCCAGATCCAAATATTTGAATCAAGATTTAAATCCAATCCAAATATTTGGATCAAGTTCAAAATCCAGAATCCATTTTTTATAAAAGAAATTTAAATTGAATTTTTTAAAACTTGTGTCATTAAGGCTAACATGACTCAGTTCGTACATGTCGTTAGGCAGGACTCGTCTGAGTCGTCAGACTGACCCATCCTAGTCCATATGAGTCTTTGGGCCCGCCGTGCCCGTTCGGGTCATCGGGCCCATCCGACCCGCCTAGCCTATTCGGTTCTTCGGGCCCGCTTGGCCTGTTCGGGTCATCAGGCACGTTTGGCCAGTTTGGGTCTTTGGGCCTGGCTAACCTGTTTTGGTCATTGGACCTGCTTGGCTCGTTCGGGTCTTCGGGTTCGCCTGACCCGTTCAGGTCTTCGGGCCTGCCTTACCCGTTTGATTCTTCGAGCTCGCTTGGCTCATTCGGGTCATCGGGCCCGCTTGACCCATTCGGGTCTTCGGGCCCGCTTGACCCATTCGGTTCTTCGAGCCCACTTGACCCATTCGGGTCATTGGGCCCGCCTGGCCCGTTCGGGTCTTTGAGGCCGCTTGGCCCGTTTGGATCTTCAAACTTGCTTGGCCCGTTCGGGTCTTCGGGCCCACTTGGTCCGTTTGGGTCTTCGGGCTTATTTTGCCCGTTCGGGTCTTCGGGCCCACCTGGCTTGTCGGGTCATTGGTCGTCCGTTCATATCTTTAGGCCCGCCTAACCTCTTATGGTCGTGGGGCCTGCCTGATCCGTATAGGTCATCGAGCAAGGCCCGTCCGAATCTGAATTTAGCCTAGTTCATCTTAACCTTTAGTCTAACCCAACTAAAAATTCAAATTGAAAATTTGGATTGGATTTTTTGGATTATCCATATTTAAAAATCTTGATTTATAAAATGGATATCCAATCCATAAAATATATAAAATGTAGATTAGAATGAAATTCAGTTCCATTAAATGGATTTTTAATTGATTGGATTTTTAATAAAATAGATTTTAAATGGATTGGATAAAGAAAATTAGATTTTTTGTCCACCCCTATGTCAAAGTATGGGCTTACTTATCAGTGTCAACTTTAGATATAATTTCCCTGATTGTGGCCTTGTCACCCGTACCATTCTCCTTCATGGCTATTTCAAGTTCATCTCTTGTGATATACCTGTGATGGAATCAAACAAAGAAACTAGGGTACATGTGTCATTTATCTTCGAATTCTAAATAGAGACATTCATTCATTAATTAATGAAATGATCGGTAATGAATGTGATATTTGGTTTAGGAAGAAATTGGATTTGTGGTATATGATCTTCTTCATGTCTAAAAATTGAATCCAATAGTCCAAAGATTAATATGGAAAACAAGGACTTCAAAAACCAAAGAACTGAGGCTGAGAATGCATACTAAGTGAGAATGCATACTAAGGAAAAAAGATTACTTCCATAATGTGATAGATTGAAGAACAAATTTGAATTCATAATAGATGGACTTAACCGCTTCTGTCTTTATCAAAGTATTGGAAGGCCCCATAAAGATTCTTGTTTCTCTCCAACATGTATCTGTGCATTGTTGCAGTGATGAATTCTATGTAATCAATTGTTCCATTTTCGTCTACATCAGCCTAAATTAAGCAAAGGAATGTAAGCTTGAAAGAACATAGAAAAAATAATGAAGGACAAATATTGTTGAACTCGACAACAACTGACACACTGCTTTTGGCCACCAGACACTCCTTTGTGCATTTCATCACCCACGATTGTATCTTTGCAAATATAAAGCCCCAATATCTATCCATACATCAAACACTGACAAATTATTATCTTTCGTTGCTCATTGAAAAGATAGATTGGTAGCTGTGAGATCATGATTTGGACTTTTGTGGGTGGGAATGGATAATCTTAAACCGTAAACATAATAAATGTTGTGTAAATAGTCAGTAATGAGACTGCTTTTTGTTCACTCCATTGCAGTGGCCTAAAATTGTTGAAAATGTGAGAACGATTCAATAAATTAACAACCCCGTGAAAGTTCTGGGATGTTTAGTCTTCGAAACTTGATAACTAATTAATAATACCTTCATGAAAAGATCGAGTTCTGCCTCTGGAAATATTCCAGCTTCTTTTTCCCTTCGAGCAAGCTCGGCTAATAGGTCTATTATAGTAACATATTTGTCAGATAGTTATAGAAAATACTTCTACTAGAAAATTCGTTAACGATTTTACAGTGATTTTTTGTTACCATATCGTGTTCCAACTCCTTGACATCTAGCTGAGAAATCGAGGGTTTCTTTTACTGTCATTTCTCCAATATGCACATCATTTTGGCTAATGTAGGCTTAAGTTTTTCTAGGGACAACTAATTAGTCATCAATCATTCCTATTTTGTATGGAAAAGAAATAGACACCCACGTTTTCAAGATAACCCGCTATTAATGTATATATAACTAAAATAGGAAGTAGCTTCTTTGTGATCTACTACAACTTATTTATTACATACGTCTTAATCATTATAAGTTTCTTGAATTGGTAAGAAATTTGGAAATAAATAGTAAGAAGCAGAAAAATAGAATTTCTAAAACCAAACAATTTTTATATTAAAAACTTGTTAAGTTGTCATATTTTTCTCTCATTCTTTTGGTCTGAAAGGCTACGAAAGGTACTGAATGCAAGTCAAATATGAAAACACATTTTTAGCAAAACAAAATTACCTTCATGTAGGCATCAATATCCGAGAAGGACGAGGTTTCTTCTCTAAGTGTCATTTCTCCTATGTGAAGATCATTTTGATTCACATAAGCAACAGTTCTTTGGGGTACAAACTCATTCATCCCGTGATCGTTATAAGTTACCTTTCCAGAGAACTGATCAAGAAGTCGCAGAAAATTAGCTTGACCTTTAAGAAAAGAAAATAGAACTAAAAGCGTGCTAACACTGTTACAATAAATGCACTTCTCTTCAATGATTTTTGTAACAGAACTTGGAGGGCCTAAAAGCAATGTCATTCTGGAAAAAGAGAAAATGAAAAATCTACAATATTTCACATCCATAAGTCACAGTTAAAGTCATAATACATTGATTTACCACCAATTTGTAGCATTGTAGTTTTCATGCATTAGATGAATAGATAAAATAGAATAATATAACTGTTTCATTGTGTAGAAGAGAGAGATGAGTTATGCACCATGGAAAGAATCAGTATTATTGTTATCTGTTTTTGCAGCCACCAATTCCTGTCCCGCCCCAAGTTCATTCCCCACTCTCGTTGACACTGCGCTTAATGCCGTCGGCAAAGTGTACAAAAGCGATGTGATTTGTATCACTATCCCAGCCATGGCTAGAACAACACGAGGGTTGTTGAGGTAGCCTGCAGAAATTGTCATCAATTCGTACCACCACCATTCCAAGCAAACAGCCTGACAACTCTGTATTGAAAATTTCATCAGCACACCCCATTCCATGGCAAGAGTACCGTTACATGTTATCACAGTATTATCATGTGACGTGGTGTGAGACAGTAGTAATGGCACGTGTAAGGACTCCTCGGGAACGCGTGTGTAGAACATGTACAGGACAAGGAAGAAAAGGTTGTTGAAATTGGCAACGAAGGATGAGACAACGATTCCCGGCACGCCAAGGTAGAGTTTGAAGGTTAAAAAGGTGATGGTTGTTAAATATATGCTTTTTTGTAACTGCATATCGTTGTTTAATTTTTAATTAATTAATAGGTCTTCCTAAACTTTAGGTGCAAGTATGTCTGTTATTCACGTTCCCTGAAATCATGCTTATGTGGTTACTGTCAGTTTTATTTTTTATTATAAATGTATTGCTGCTACGTTGAATAAAACAAGCCATTTCTTCATATCAATCTCATAATACTGTACACTTTACCTGGTTCTGTTTTTTCCCTCTCCCGATTAAATTATTTCCCTTTCAACTCCAACAATCTGGTATCCAGAGCTGTTTTCTTACGGGCCTGTGAAATAATGGACGCTGAATCAAATTTCTCCCAAGTAGCACCTCCGGTCTTTGACGGAGAGAACTACGATGCCTGGGCGATAAAAATGGGGGCTTACCTAGAGGCTTTGGATCTTTGGGAAGCTATTGAAGAAGATTACGAAATCCTTCCGCTGCCCGAAAATCCCACCATGACCCAGATGAAAAGTTACAAGGAGAAGAAAACTCGGAAAGCAAAGGCGAAATCATGTCTCTTTGCTGGTGTTTCGGCAACCCTCTTCACTCGAATCATGACCTTAAAAACAGCAAAAGAAATATGGGAGTATCTAAAGAAGGAGTATGTAGGGGATGAAAGGATTCGAGGTATGCAAGTGTTGAATTTGATGAGAGAATTTGAGCTTCAAAAGATGAAGGAGTTTGAGACCATTAAAGAGTACTCAGACAGATTGCTTGCCATTGTTAACAAGGTAAGATTACTTGGCACAAATTTTTTGGATTGCAGAATTATCGAAAAAATTCTTGTAATTGTGCCAGAAAGGTATGAGGCATCCATAACCACTCTAGAAAACACAAAAGATCTGTCCAAGATTACCTTGGCAGAGGTGTTACATGCCTTGCAGGCCCAAGAGCAACGGAGGCTTATGAGACAAGATCAAGTGGTTGAAGGTGCATTACCGGCAAAGCATCACAGTGGAAAGAAAAACTTCAAGAAGCATAAACAAACAAGCGGTGAAAACACTACATACAAAGGCAAGGGCAAAAAGAAAAATTACCCACCTTGTGAGCACTGCAGAAAATTGGGTCATCCACCATTCAGGTGTTGGAAAAGACCAGATGCAAAATGCAACAAGTGTAATCAGCTTGGACATGAAGCTGTAATTTGTGGAAGCAAACAACATGAAGTCAATGCCCAAGTTGTTGAGCAAGATGACGAAGATCATATTTTCTTTGCTTCAATTTTTTCAGCAAAGAGTAACTCTGAATGTTGGTTGATTGATAGTGGTTGTACCAACCACATGTCGTATGACAAAACACTATTCAAGCACTTGAAGCCTACTAAAGTCTCAAAAGTCAGAATAGGAAATGGTGACTATATTTCTGCAAAAGGAAAAGGAATCGTAGCAATTTCAACGAGCTCAGGTACAAAAATAATCTCCGATGTTCTTTATGTACCTGACATTGATCAAAATTTGCTAAGTGTAGGACAGTTGATGGAAAAGGGATTTAAAGTGTCCTTTGAACATCAAAACTGCCTTATCTCTGACATTGCTGGCCGGGAGGTTCTAAGGGTTAAAATAAGAGGTAAAAGCTTCTCATTTGATCCAACAGAGGAGAAGAATGTAGCCTATTACACTCAAGCCAATCTCACAGAACTTTGGCACAAAAGACTAGGTCATTGTCATCTTGAAAGAATGTTGAAAATATAGAAGAATGACATGTCTCCAGGTGTACCAACACTTTCTGAAAATCTTTCAAATTGTAATGCTTGTCAATTTGGTAAACAAAACAGAAAGTCTTTTCCCAAATCATCTTGGAGAGCCTCTCAAAAGTTGCAACTAATTCACACTGATGTGGCAGGACCTCAAAGAACACCATCACTACAAGGTAGTCTCTACTTTATTTTGTTCATAGATGATTTTACAAGAATGTGCTGGATTTTTTTCTTGAAATTCAAGCATGAAGTTGCTGGAGTATTTATGAAGTTCAAGAAAATGGTGGAAACTCAAAGTGGCTACAAGATTCAGTTTCTAAGATCAGACAATGGGAAGGAGTATACATCAACAAAATTTAATCTATTTTGTGAAGAAGCAGGAATTGCGCATCAATTGACAACTCCTTACACTCCTCAACAAAATGGGGTAAGTGAAAGGAGAAATAGATCTGTGATGGAGATGGCTAGATGCATGTTGCATGAGAAGGAGCTGCCTAAAACATTTTGGGCAGAAGCGGCTAATACAATAGTTTTCTTGCAAAATCGGCTTCCAACCAAGGCCTTGAAAGACAAAACTCCATTTGAGGCTTGGTATGGGTATAAACCTTCTCTAACCTTCCTTAAAGTATTTGGTTGTGTCTGTTTTGTATATATTCCTCAGGTTAAGCGTGATAAACTTGACAAGAAGGCTACTCCAGGCATCTTTGTGGGTTACAGTTCTGTTTCGAAAGCCTACAAAGTGTATCATCCTCAAACCGGAAAGATGACTATCACTAGAGATGTACATTTCAATGAAGGTCAGAAATGGGATTGGAAGAACTCACAAAGCACAACAGAATTCTTTCCAATTATAGAAGATAATCATCATGGAGAACAAACCACAGAACTGTTGCAAGATGAATTGGAAGATGATCCTCCAATCAGAGGAACTAGGCTATTGTCTGACATCTATCAAAGATGTAATGTAGCCATTTGTGAACCTGCTAGCTGTGAGGAGGCACTAAGACTCCCAAAATGGAAAAATGCAATGGAGGAGGAGATGTCTATGATTCAAAAAAACAAAACGTGGGAGTTGGTTGACAAGCCTGAAAATAGAAAAGTCATTGGAGTCAAATGGGTTTTCAGAACAAAGCTTAATGCAGATAGCTCAATCAACAAATACAAGGCCAGACTCGTGGTTAAAGGGTATGCACAAATCTTTGGTGTTGATTATTCTGACACTTTTGCTCCTGTGTCTAGATTAGATACAATCAGATTGGTATTAACTATAGCTGCGCAAAAGGGCTGGAAAATATTCCAGTTGGATGTCAAATTAACATTTTTAAATGGAGTTCTAGAAGAAGAAATATATGTCGAGCAACCAGAGGGATTCGTGAAGCATGGTGAAGAAGATAAAGTTTATCTACTAAGAAAGGCCCTATATGGCTTAAAGCAAGCTCCAAGGGCCTGGTACAGTAGAATAAATGATCACCTATTAAGCATAGGCTTTACAAAAAGCTTATCTGAATTCACTCTCTATGTGAAAGATAAGGGAAATAGTTTTCTCATAGTTTCACTATATGTTGATGATCTTTTAGTAATTGGAGATGACACAAAGTTGATTGACGAATTCAAGCAAGAAATGATGCAAGCATTTGAAATGACAGATCTTGGTCTCATGACCTATTTTCTTGGAATTGAGATCAAACAAGGTGAAAATCAAGTGTTCATTTGCCAAAGAAAATATGCAAAGGAAATATTGAGGAAATTTCAAATGGATGAATGAAAAGCAGTTAGCACACCAATGAATCAAAGAGAGAAATTCATCAAGGAAGATGGTGTTGATAAAGTTGATGAAGGATACTACAGGAGCTTGATTGGATGTCTAATGTACCTAACTGCAACAAGGCCAGACATTATATTTGCTGTAAGTCTCTTATCTCGATTTATGCATTGTGCTAGTGAGGTGCATTTAAGAGCAGCAAAAAGAATATTAAGGTATGTGAAAGGCACTCTTGATTATGGTGTCAAATTTGAGAAGTGTACAAATTTCAAGTTGTGTGGATTTTCTGATAGTGATTGGGCTGGATCTTATGATGACATGAAAAGCACTTCAGGGTATTGTTTCAACTTAGGTTCAGGAGTTTTCTCATGGTGCACAAAGAAGCAAGAAATTGTAGCACAATCCACTGTAGAGGCTGAATTCATAGCAGCAACAGCTGCTGTAAATCAAGTTCTATGGCTGAAAAAGATTCTATATGATTTACACTTTCAGCAGAAAAATAAAATTGAGGTTTTTGTTGACAACCAGGCAGCAATTGCAATTGCAAATAATCCAGTATGTCATGGGAAAACAAAACATTTCAACATCAAGCTCTATTTTTTGAGGGAGATGCAGCAAAATGGAGAAGTGAACTTAGTTTACTACAAGTCTGAAGATCAGTTGGCTGACATGTTTACAAAGCCTTTGCCTGTCAGCAAATTTGAATTATTGAGGAAAAGAATTGGAGTGTGCAGCAGTTCCTAAAGCAAGGAGGAGTGTTAAATATCTGCTTTTTTGTAACTGCATATCGTTGTTTAATTTTTAATTAATTAATAGGTCTTCCTAAACTTTAGGTGCAAGTATGTCTGTTATTCACGTTCCCTGAAATCATGCTTATGTGGTTACTGTCAGTTTTATTTTTTATTATAAATGTATTACTGCTACGTTGAATAAAACAAGCCATTTCTTCATATCAATCTCATAATACTGTACACTTTACCTGGTTCTGTTTTTTCCTTCTCCCGATTAAATTATTTCCCTTTCAACTCCAACAATGGTGGGAAGGTGTAGAAGAATGGAGAGTAGAGTGCACCAGAGTAGTGGCCAAGTTGTTCCTCTGCTGCGTAGATAGATGCGGAAAAGGTGGAGGAAGCTATTGGCTATGAGGTCTAGGATGGCGAAGCGACAATAGAGGGTTGCTACACGGGTTATGTATGGATTCTGGTGAAGGAAAAGCATGAGAGGTTGGAGGTTGAGCCATAGAAGAGAAATGGGGAGAGAAAATAGAAGTAACATGAGAATTATTCTGTGGAGAGTTAGAGAGAGTAAGGAGAAGTTTCTAGAACCGAAGGCTTGGGTGCAGAGGGGTTCCATGCCCATGGCTAGACCTGAGAGGACAGAGTAACCAGTTATGTTGGTGAAGCCTATGGCCAAAGAGCCTCCAACTAACTCTAGGCTTCCCAACCTTCCCATGCACACAACTAAGGTCAAGTTTTTAAGGTACCCCACAAGGCTCATGGCTGATATTGGAAACCCTATGTTTGTCATTCTCTTTACTTCTTCTAATACCTGCATGATTGATAAAACACATGAATGAGTGATCCATTTTGGGTGATAGATATTTTGTAAATAGAAGTGTATGTGGGTGTGAAAATCATATAGAAAAAGAGATATCTTACCTGGGAAAGTGTCGGGTATGTCTTTGGGGATTTGTGTTGTGCATGCATCTCAAAGGTTTTGATTATTTTCTTGTTTCTGAGTGTGTTTGGAGAAAGTGTTAATTATGAGGAACAAAAGGGGATGGTGGTGGGAAAGTGAAGCAAGGTAGTATTATTCAGTATGGCTGCAGAAGCACTGCCAATGAAACCAATTCACGGACCTAACCAATTCGTGCTTGACCAATTCAGTATGGCTAACATAGCTATTATGAGTCCACCGGTGTTATTTCCTCCTATCACATCAAAATAATGTGTTAAATCTGCATTTGGATTTCTAGCCTGCAACTCAACAAAATTTATCCATGACATTAAAAAGGATATACCTTCTAGACACTCAAGGTAATCTCAGTCATGAAATAAACACAACTTATTGTCATGTTGCATTCAGTAATTGCATTGTTTGATGCAGGTCACCAATAAAAAAATATTGTTAGAATCTTACTTACAAGGGAATATAAAACATGAGCAAATAGCTTTAAGCTTGCTAAAAGCATAAAAATAGGCTCTGTTTTTCAAAATCTTAACCAGCATTGCAACATGACAAGGGCAACAGTAAAATATCACATTCTATTAAAGATAAAGTAATTTACACCATTAAGCATGGTACAAACAGCACAATCCAGTCAAACATGAAAACTGGGTGGTACTGAAGCTTTGAAAAAAACTTGTTACCATACACAAACTACAAGGTCTTACACTCTTATTCGTATTTTCAAATGAAAATGCATTGATTCCACCATTAATTAGGAAGACCACCATGTATATTACATGAGCATGCAAAATATTTAATAGAAATGCAATCAGCAACTAACCTTCGTGATGGATCAATTTGAGAGAATAAAAAATGAGCAAATAACTTTAAGCTTTAAGCTTGATCAATTCAGCAGCACTCTGACTTTTCTAAATGAAGAAAAGTTATAAAGAGAATAACATATAAATCATAAACAATTAAACATACAAGATAAGTTCTATTTTGTAAACAAAGATTTCATTAAGATGGAAGACAAAATAAGAATTGAAAGAAGGGATCTCAAAACTGAAGAAATCGAGGCTGAAAAACCAAAAAGAAAGGGGTTCATAACATGAAACATGCAATGCATCTAGATGAGTACTTCTCTTTTTGCACCTCAATCATAACACAAGAATTTTAATACAAATGGAAATGAAGACAAGTATAAGAGGCACAAAATATACAAAGTCTTTAAGAATTTTAGTTTAGTCCTTTAATTTAGGTTAAAAAATAAATAAACTACAGACAACCATTCAAATACATCTCTATACTTCTAGCCCACCAAAATCCCATATATTTAATCTTTAGTAATAGAGAGCAAGTATATAAAGTAGTGTGAGAATTGAGGTATGCATACCCCTGAGCGAAATGTAGTTCCTCAATTTAGACAACCTTTAGCCGATATTTTAGTAGCAGTCAAGGGCTTCCACCATGCTAGCTCCGAAAGCAATCACAACACAGACAAAATTCTAGCTCTAGGTTTAGGGTATGAGCGATACACATTGCATATCTCACCATAAACCCATACTTAGCCGTCATTAGGGTTTTAGTGGCAAAATTTCTCACCCTAACCCATGCTTAATCGTGATTAGATTTTTAGTTGCAAAATGAGAGAAATCAATAGAATTAAAAATTACAAACCATGACACTAAATCAAAAAGAGTTCAGTAGAATAGAAAATTACCACTGTTTTACGAAGACATCATCAACACGTTGCTTTAGAGGGAGATGTGAAATCTTACATACTTTGAAGTTTGAAAAATTTACCAGAATCGCACACCTCTCTCTGAACGCTTTAAAAAATTTCACAATCTTTTTGAAAATTTTATACAATAACAAATTGAATAAAGAAACAAGAGACCATTGCTTATAAGCAGATAGAAACTAGAAATCACGCAAAAGGGATGATGCACAAAATGAAAAGCATATTCAAATTACATCTTAATAAACAGTTAAAAATATTAAAATAGTACAAATTTGTTGCCGTTAAAATAAAGTAACAGAATTAACATTTTTTTAGCGGTTTAATATAACCGCAACAAAATACCCGCTAATAAAAATTATTATTTTTGTAATGTTGGCATCTACATATTTAATATATCATGACATGTATATGTTCTTAGTCATAGATTTAATTAATTAGATCACTATAATACTTTGGTTAATAATATAATCGCCCTAACACATTTAATTATTTATTATATATATGTATGACCCAAATTGCTAACATTTCATGCACAATCCATTAACAATTAAAACCTCTAAAGCTTGTACTTAGTATATTAACACTTGCAACTACATTTGTAAGATTCAATTAACTATATATATTGTTGGTACACATACTTGTATTAAGCAATTGTTACATTGAAGATGAATTATGACAACGGTTGAAAGCTAAAACAGGTGAAAACCTCTTTGGGTACAATATGAAACTTGTGTTATTAGCCAAGAACAAAATAACATAGATGAGAAAAACAAAAACAAACCCAACTAACCAACCCATAAGTTAGTTAGTTTTAGTGTATAAACAACAATGTTACTACTGTAGTAGTAGGTTTTGGAAACTTGTTCTGGGAGTGCGGAGACTCTTAAATTCTCAATAATCAACACAAATTCATAATTTAACCTTTTCTCTATATTATTTCTCTTTACCTCTACTTTTGTTTATTGTGGTGTAAATTCTTTTAATTTGGTGTACCAACTATATCAACTTGTTCGAATAAACACATCGTTAATAAAGAACAGTATTGTCTTTATCCCCAAGAATCACCCTATAAGTAAAATACAAACTTAAAGTGTTTTTGACTTGGAGCAAGAAACTCCATGGATTTAAAGTCCATTATATAGTCACTAACATCCACTTTATTATATCAAATTTTTTATTATCTCCATTATATCAAATATTTTATTATTTATTATTATCCAGGTTTATTTATTATTTAATAATTTTTTTAATATTGAAAATTTAGAATATAAAAAATTAATGATATTACCAAAAAAGATTAATAAACATTATCTTTCATTAAATGTAACGTCCCATTTAAATAATAACCTTAATTAAAATGCAACATCACACAAAATAATATAAAGAGCGAAGTCATGGTGTATATTGTCACTCCTTACAATTATCCAAAATAAACTAGGAAAGAAATCAAGGCACACCACAATGCCAATAACAAGACAAAGTAATAGATCGATAGTATTCAAAATAAATGCTCAAAGAGCAAGATAATACGAGGGCTACCGCCCTAAAAGAAAACTCGATGATAAGCGGGATTTGACCCAAGACAAACTAAGCAACAGAATCTTCATCACCCTGATGACCACGGGGAGTTCTCGCATCTGCTCACATTAATAATTTGATGATCCTTGCAGAAGGAGAAAGTCACACACAAAACATACAAACAAGCAAAAAGGGTAAGCTAGAGTAGAAAAATGATTTCTCATGCACATAATTTTATAGCCAAAGATACATACATAAACAAGCATGTGAAGACTCACGGACAAGACACTACGACTCAAGACACGATTATCCGGATACATATAATTAGTCGGATTCACCAGATGCTTACACTTTTGGTGGCCTCTATTGCTATGTAGAGCCAATTGCCAATGGGTTTCACCCCACCACTCACAAGGTTAGCCTTCAAACATCTAAGGCCATTAACCTGCCAAAGACTAGGGCCTCCTGCTACTCTTAGCACTTGAGTCAGTACGCTCTACGTGAGATTTACTGACTCTTTAGAGTGTCATGATGCAATCATTACTTAAATCCTTACTAAATTATATAATGAGGCACCACCACGAACCTTCATGGAATTATGTCCTAAGCATGAGGCACCATCATGAGCTCCCACTATCAAGGGTCATGTAATTACGTCTTGACCATGAGGCACCACCACACAACCATCGTGGAATTCTGTCTTGACCAATGAGGCACCACCACGAAACCATCGTGGAATTACGTCCTGACCAACGAGGCACCACCATGAGATCTCACCTAGAGATTCATGGAATTACACCATAAACCACACCAAAATCATGTTTCACCCACCAAGCATAAATTATCATGCATACCAATTCCATGCCAACATTCATAACCAACCATCCATTCATGTTCCATACCAATATCATACCAAACTCATCATTTCCAACCCATAAACCATTCAATACATACAAAATCACTCATTTCATGCTTTAACATAGTAATCCAACCAAACATGTGATAATCATCCAAGAACAAAGGAGAAAACAAGACCTGAGCATATTCTCGCCCAGTTCTTGCTTAGGCTAAAAGGTCTCGCTCATACGAGAGGGTTCTCTCCCTCAGGGGAGCTCTTTCCGCCTAGGCGAGAGCTTAAAAAGTGGAAACAGTGGCCTTGGCGTTCTCTCGCTTAGGCGAGACCTCCTTGCCTAAGCGAGATGTGTAAGACTCGTGAAATTTAATTAATTAATAATTGCGGGTCGTAGAAGCCTTTATGGTATTAAATGTTAACTCTTATGACGTGGAAAGGTACTAGCTCAAGTGGTTGAGAGTACTTTATTATGTGAGAGGACTTGGGTTCGAGTCCTAAAATTAAATTGTGTCAATTATGTGTTATTTATGTGATTTTATATTTATATATATATATATATATATATATATATAATCATGTTGGGGAATGATATAGTAATTAAATTATATTAGTTAGCATGAAATATGAGTTGGCATGATGGTTTGGTATTCACTTGGCATTTCAGGGTTGTGGGTTCAAGCCTTGGGGAATCCAAATTGAACTTCATTTTTGGCTGTTTTGGCTTTGGATTAGAATTTGAAGGGTTAAAGGAAACTCAAATGGACACGGCAGGCAGCCAAGAGTGGTTGAAAAATAGAAGTTAAATAGGATATTGAATGGTAATTAACTTAGGATTAATGCCATTTTCGTTTTCTCACATTAAGCCCACTTTAAGACCACTTTAAAAGGGTATTTTGAGGTAGGAGAGAAGGTTTTGGTGGCATTGTAATTGGGGTTGCAGAAGAGAGCACGAAATTGTGAGTTTTTGGTGAGTGTTGCGTAAGGTTGGGGGCTGAGTTGGAAGAAGGGCAAGAGGGCTAGTGGCGATCAAGGAGGAAATAGAGAACTTATCAAATTAAACAAGGAATACAGGTTAGGGGAGTTCGTATTGCTTGTTTTATTTCGCAATGATATGAATGTATGATCTGAACCATATTGAGACCGTGCAACCTGCTTTCTCTCGTTATATTTGCGTTTCTGGATTTTTCCAGAAACCGCCTGGCGGTAGGGCATGAACCGCCAGGCGGCTTATGTGTTTTCAGCCTATTTTCTGGGTTCGCCTATGAACCGCCTGGCGGCTGAGGGTGGCCCGCCAGGCGACGTAGCGTGCGTCTTCTTATTTTTTTTTGTTTTGGTTGGTTTGTCAGCGATGTCGTGGTGTTTGGTTTGTATTTCTATTGTACATATTTACTTGGCATGATGAATTATGGGATTGTAGTTACTAAATTGATTGGACATTGCATGAACTTGAAAATTTCATGAATATCAATTGGTGGGTTAATGAATTGGGGATTTCATAGTCAAACTAAATTAAAGGGAAAAGGTTAATGGAATTTTACTTATTGGAAGTTTTAGGAATGGATCATGAACCTAAACATGTGAGTACAACCTTTTGAGTCGTAAATTTAATGAAATTAGAGTTGTTGTGAAGGAGGCAAGGTTCGCAGGTGCAGGAACCGCTTGGCGACACCATATTGGCCGCTAGGCGACACACCAGAGGTGCGTGGTGTGTTGATTCACGAAGAACGCAGTTTTTCATACTTTTCGTGTAACAGTAACCGTCGGGCAGTATTTTAGTCCCGCCGGGCGCCAGTCATCTGATTTTGAGCGCTAGGCGCCACTAATTTTTCTGGTTCGCGAAGTTTTCGTAAAACTGCATTTCCCGGTTCGTTAACCGTTCGATTTAGGTCAAATTTTGACATGTGATCCGTAACATGTGGTTCTTCACTTTGAACGGTGGAGATTGGATTTGGAGGTCAGTAGCTAGAGATATACATTACTTAATATTGCTGATTTTGGAGTTTATAAAATACATGAATAAGCCTTGATGAGTTCAAGTAACTTCTAATGAAGCATAATTGGGTGCATGTGGTAAGTTAAATTCAGAATGTATGTTAATTGGGTACGAGTGAGATAATTATGTGAGATATGGTATGGATGGTGAAACTTTACCCTAGTCGTGGTTTTGTGGTTGTGAATTTTTATTGAGGTACATATGCAATATTGACAAAAGTGTGGTGTCATGAGTTTATAAAAATATCAGACTGTATGATCCTAAGACGGGGTGTATGTGGCATGTTTAAAGGGGTAAGTGAAGGAGAGTATGGGTGCATGATAATACTTGATTTGATGGCATGTTTGAATAGGTGTGGTGTAATCTTATTATAGTTGTATGACTGGAAAAACCAGGCTGTGTTGTAAATTGTTATGTTGTATGATTGGGATCCCTTGGGGATATGTTTAAGTGCCAAGGAACCAGTAATAGTGCGCTACTGGCATGGCGCCTGGCGGCGCGAGCGAGCCGCCAGGCGGACGGAACGCAATCAGCGACAATGGTCATAGCGTCTGGCGGTAGGGAGGGTTCCGCCAGGCGAAATGGTGCAGCAGAGACTCTGATGGTGCAGTGGTGTCTGGCGCGCGAGGCAGGTGCGCCAGGCGGTGACGAGGAGTGGCGCCTAGCGGCATGGTGGGTCCGCCCGGCGGTGACGATGCAATGATGATGTTGCAGGCGCGTGGCGCTTGGCGGTGTGTGATGCTCGCCAGGCGGTCTGAACCTAGTGTGTGCCTGGCGATGTGAGATGCGCGCCAAGCGGTTTTGGTTCAGTGATGGTGCGCGAGGAAAGGTTTCTACACAGCTTTAGGTGATGTTCATAATGCAAGGCTTTAGATTGGGGTCCAGTTACGAGTCTGTATTGGAGTAACACGTGACCACTCTAGGTTGTAGCCTGGTGGTTTAGGAAGTCCAGTGGAGTGTGCGAGTTGTGGCTCGTACGGCGAGGTTCGGATGATTGCCCTCTTCAGAGTATTCTGGCAGAGTTTTGGTAGTCTGGAACAGCTACAAACTTTATTTTTGTTTCGGGGAGCTCCATTTGGTGTCATGGTGTGATGCTGTGGCAAGGTTATTCCCACATGTGGACTATCAGGTGGTGGCCTATAGTCGGAGGGGCGAGTAGACACTCGTGCAGCAAAGATCAATCATTGTTCTCACCTAAAGGGTATAGAAATGATAGACGTCTAAATGCAAGTACTGGAAGTGGAGAGTAAAGGAAAAAGGGAGAAGAATACTAACCCAGGGTTTTAATGTCGCGACGTTGAATTTAATATTATATTTGTTTGGTTTTATTTAAATGAGCTCACCCTATCTGTGTGTATGTGGCGATGATCATGTAACTTGTTATGATTTTCTTTTGTATTTTTTTATGGTTTGGTTTTGTAATAACTGAATAGTACGATTTTAATTACTACGGAAGCGATGTTGAACTTTTAATTTTCCCGTGTTTTTTGGAAATTGCGAGAATAAATTTGATGTTTTATAAATCTTATTTCTTATTTATTTTTAAATAGTAATTTTCGGCTAGGACGTTACAAGATGGACTCTCACTCAAAACAGGGAACAACTTCTGGTACTCTCGCTTGGCCGAGACTGGCTCGCCTGGGCGAAAATACCAAGATTGTCTACTGTTCACGCGTGCAAAACACAAAAATAGTACCAAATCATAGTTCAACCAATACCAAGCAACCATAATAATGAGCATACCTCATGAATATGATTTAAATCCAGAAAACATGCGAAAAATCATAAAAAAGTTGTAAGCCCTAGCTTCCCTTACTTGAAAAAAGCTAGCAAAGGACTCAGACACCCAAACAATTGAGCACAATAGCTCTAGGAGCAGATTCAAAAGTTGGAAAATAGTGGAACAGGTTTAAATCGAGCTCACCAAGAGAAACCCTAGTTGGAACCGTGAAAAATAAGCTGAAGTGAAAGAGTATGAGTTGAAAACGACTTATGTGGAAGAGAACGAGGTTGAACTTGCTTGACATAGAGTAACGACAAACCCTAGCAGAGCTTTTGTTGAGGGAACAAGGAGGGAGTAAAGGCACTGATTTTTCAAAGTGGGCAGAAATGAGAGGCTTAGGCTGGTTTAGGAGTTTTGGACACCCTATGGGTCAGCCTTAGGCCCAACTGACTGAGATAGGCTCTTAAACTCTAGGGTAGAATTAAAGTGAGCCTTACATTAAACATAACAAAATTATATCAAAGTACCATATAAAAAAAAAACATTACATATTCATCATACAATTCTTCAACTAAAGTTTTTATCCTAATTCTAAGATGGTTTGTTTCCACCACTTGATCCAATAACATCATTTGGAGATAGTACACCACTCTTAACATTTGGTGCCTACAATGAATGAAGATGAACATACAAGTACTTGAATTAGATACCAATACAATAAGTTTAAATAATATTCTTTCTTACATTATACCTCAGTAGTTTGATGTACCAAAGTGGTTGATATCATGATTTAATTAAAAAATGGCAGTTAAAATCACTACATTTTAAATGAAAAATACGGCAGTTCAAAAAGTGGCAGTTAAAACCACCACATTCATATGTAAAATGTGACGGTTCAAAAACTATCGTATTATCATGTAAAAAAACAATTATTTTAAATAACCACCATATTAAAACTACCTCAATTTACCCATTTTTATTGTAGTGTTGTAAGTCTATTATTATGAGTCAAAGAAAATATATTTGTGATTTTCTTCACATAACACAAATAATCCATTTCTTCACCTATGGTTTGTAATTACAAGTCATCCAAGTTTAGATGTGATTTATTCTCGTATCCCATTTTCCAATATTCCACTCTTACAAGACCAGAAATCGGCTTTGTTTTGAACAAAGTCTACCAATTTATGGCCAAAGTGTTGGGTTTTCGTTGGGTTACGATATAATGCACACTCATGTATCTTAAAAGTACTTTGTTTCGAGGACTACATTTTAAGCATGTGTCTCATATCCAACCTTTTTCCTTGAAATTTTTTTGTGATGTTAATTGGGCATTTGACGTTGATGATAAAAATTCTACTTCAGGAGTCAAAATGTGATTTGATATATGGTTAGATGTTTAATCTTGTTAATTACATTTTGAAAGAAGAAAATTTTTGAATCAAACGTTCAAATGAAATGAGTATTAGGAAATGATTGATAAATGATTTGTTTAATTGATTGAGATATATTATTGCTCTAAAAAATCATATGTAGAAGCATAATGCACAAAATTTTCTTAACATGACAATTGTGAACATTAAAGAAGTGCATAATTCAAATCATGCATGAGCTCCTTTTGTGATAGTTTCTTTCTGATTATTCATTTGTAGTTGAAAGTTCTTGATCTTAGGAGGAGATTGAGAAAGATACTTGGAGAGGTTGATACTTAGTGTAGCTTGGAGAGGTTGGAACTTGTGTAATATTGAGAGGGTGATACTTGTTATTGATCAAAGGTATTGATTAGTGGAATATCTTAAGTATGGTACTTAAGAGACTAGACGTAACCTTAAGTGGAAGTGAATCGGTATAAATTCTTTGTGTGCATTTTCTTTATCCCTACTCTTTACTTTGAATATTTGTTTTACACGATAATTGTTTGAATTTATATGTAGGCTCTATTCATACCCCCCCCCCTACACCTTCTAGAGCAACCCTACAACAACACTTCCTTAGTCCCAGTTTCATTTCTTAGTGATTCCGAAAGCAACAACTTACTACTTGTTGTATTATAGAGGCTAAGTATAGAAGTTTTTGCTCTAACTTCCAATAAAATGTTAAATTAGATATGACCAATATCCTCAAAACCAAGAGGGGTAGTGGGGTTGAATTGGTTATGTTCAAAAATACCTCTTTTTTTAATTTAGTTTTTTATTTTCAAAATTGTTTAAGACTATCAACAAGGTGTATATGAAGTTGATGATTTGGATTCTTAATACAATATCAAGGATAATAAAGGAAAGACTAAGATCACAAAACACAAAAAATTATATTAGTTCTAATTAAACATATCTACATCCAGTTTTAATCCAGCAACCTTAGCTAGAGATTTTCTCTACAATATTAAAAAGAATATTTTAAGAATTCACCTATGCTATATCTACACATATGATACTTTAGAAACTTGAAACACTTCAAGAATTTCTACTCAAGACAATGCTTCACACAATTGCCTAACTCTATCACTTTCTTAGTGAAATGAACCCACTAGAATAGAAAGTGTGCACAGAGAAATTTAGAACAACTACACCTAATATGTGTTGATGAATAACTTAAACCTAAGTCAAGTCAAGATACACTTGAATCAACATGATCTTGATTTATCTTGATGTTTTCCAAAAGTCGCGTAAGATATGCTCCAAGAAGCTCCAATCTTTCTTGCTCGGTGTTTATATAAGAATGAACGTTTTAAAGTGAAAACCAATTTCTGACAAATTTAATCGATTACATTAATATGGTAATTGCTTTAGTTGTGTTTCCCTTGAAAAAACTAAGTCTCACTAGAATAATCCATTATATTAATGTTCTAATCGATTAATTTTACATAACATGATATTTTCTTAGTTAATACATTATCTAATCTATTAGATTTTTTTTCCTATTTGATTATTTTATTCATCAAGTGAGTTATTGTTGGACTGATGAAAATAACATGTCTTGAAAAGTTTCACATCAGCTAGGATAACCAAGGGGTGGGTGTTAATGACTATATAATGGACTTTAAGTCTAAGATGTTCCTTGCCCTGAGTCAAAGACACTTCAAGCTTATATTTGACACTTCAAGCTTGTGAGGTTTGGGTTAAATTATTACTTTTGAGAGTGTGGATGTACTCAAGGTCAAAGGGCATGCGAGAGTAGTCTATGTATTTTCTTGTGTTTATTTTAGTTCTCTATTAATAAATTGATTCTCGAGAGGTTTTCCCAATAGTGGTATCAGAGCTATGATTCGATAGGATTTTTTCTTAGTATGCTTTGTGGTTGCAGCGTAGTCTGATCTTCCACATCAAAAAAGATTAATTTTGTGTTGTTGGAGAATCATCCTTGGTTGTTGAAGTTACAAGGATAAATTTAATGGAAGGATCATTGCCAGTGTTGTTTTGACACGATGAATTTGCAGTTGGGTTCGTGGTAGTGCAAGGACTATGAGTCGTGTTGGATCTGTAGTGGAGTTCGTGTGTGGCGAGATGCTCTTGGATTTGCGGAGGACATCACAATTGGTGCTCGCATGGCTCGGTGAGTGATATACGATAAATATTTGATATGTGTGAGTCATGGTTTGCAGCATGTGCGTGGAGGAAGTGCTCTACGATTTACATATCGGTTTCGACAAGAGTCAATGGAGGTGCTACGCCGGAAGGTGTTGCATCTTTGGCGAAGGAGTTAGACGACATGGTGGCTGTGAAGTGCGGACGTTCGATCTGTGGCTTTTCGCAATGTTAGGTGGTTTTGCGTCGTGGGTAGCAGCATGGTTTTGAGGGTGTATGGTGTTTATGCACGGGCATTGGCTAATATATATGCAAGGTGTGTGTGGTGATTATACACAGACATTGATGCATGGTGCATGGAAATTCTTGGGATGACTTAATTCAGAGTGGAAATTCTTGGAATGGTTTGATTCCAAGTGGAAATTCTTAGGATGGCTTGATTCCAAGTAGAAATTCTTGGGATGGTATGATTCCAAGTTGAAATTCTTCAGATGGTTTAATTCCAAGTGAAAATTCTTGGGATGGTTTGATTCCGAGTGGAAATTCTTGAGATGGTTTGATTCCAAGTGAAAATTCTTGGGATGGTTTGATTCCAAGTGAAAATTCTTGGGATTGTTTGATTCCAAGTGAAAATTCTCGAAACGACTTAATTCCAAGTGATACTTCTTATGGTGGGGTACAATTGCTGGTATAGGCAATGAAGATGTGTTTATTTTATTCAGGGTGGAGAATGTTGGGCTGATGAAAATAATGTCTTGAAAAGTTCTACATCGCATAGGATAACCAAGGGATGGGTGTTAGTGACTATATAATGGACTCTAAATCCATGATGTTTCTTGCCTCGAGTCAAAGACACTTCAGGCTTGTATTTGACACTCTTTTTATTTCTTATACTCCTATAATAATAGCGTTGTGAGGTTTGAGTTAAATTATTGCTTTGAAGGATATAGATGTATTCGGGGTCAAAGGACATGGAAGAGTTATTTATGTATTTCCTTGTATTTATTTTAGTTCTCTATTAATAAAGTGATTTTCGGAAGTTTTTCCAATAGTTATCATGTAAAGATACACATATTTCGCGCCATTTGGATTCATAAACTATTCAACCTTGATTATATTGATTTTAGTCACACTTTGGCTTTACAACCATTGCGATGCACCACGGAAGGGAAGGGAATGAGGTTTTCGGGTGGGGAGTGGAAGGAAAAAAGGAACAAATTGTATGGTGCGGAGTTGGTGAGTTGGGAGAGAGTGAAAGAAAGAAGTGAGTCTCCGCTGGGTGAAAGTGTGAGGGTTGAGTGCTTCGAGAATAAATATAAGGAGAGAAAATAATTAGGGTTTTACTTAGTCAAATTCAAAGGACATTATGAGGTATTAGCGTATACACAGGCGATGTCGCGTTGTCTGTACGTATTTTTTAAATATACATGACATTATATTAGTAGGTGATGATAATGTAATGTTAATAAGTTAATAAAATTATATTTATTAAAAATAAAGTGAAATATATCATACAAGATGAGAAAATAAAGATTGATAAATAGAGAAAAAGAGAAGAGCATATATAGACGATTTTATAACATAAGTTTATAAAAATAACAGTCAATTTTTAAAAATTTAATAAATAATTATATTTTAAAGAGTAAAATAATATTTTAAAAGGTGGACACAAAAAAGAAAGTCATCTTTATATATTATTATAAATTTAAAAAATTTTGGGGTGCATAAAAAAAAATGTGAAGTGCACGAGCCCCAAAATATTTCTTAACTACACTTCAAGGAATTTTGAGAAATGTCAAAAATATCTCATGCGATTTTGGTGAAAAGACTCCAAATTTAGGTATTATGTTTTGAATGATGTAATTCAAAATTTGTTGTTTAATATTCTATATTACACAATTTGGAGGTAGTTTTTTCACTTCTAGATTAGCTAACCAAGACTTTTTTTTTTTCACTTTTCAATTGGTCTTCAAAAGTTTGTTCTTTTATCAAAGTCCCATATACTTCATGCGGAAGTTTTGTGCTAAAAAACATTAAAAAAGAAATAAATTTCAGATTTAAAATCAAAACCCAAAGCCTAAAATTTTAACTTTGAAATTATGTTTCTTATCACTCAATCTGGAATCTTCCTAACCAAAGTGCACTACGAAATTACATAAATATATATTTTCTTTACATTTTCCACATACCTAAAAGCACATAAAGAAATCATAAATGCGAGAAGAAAGAATCTCAACTCCATTTTCTTTTTAGTTGAGATATATGGACATAGGTGAACATACTTTTCCATTGAATTTACAAGATACGTCATCTTTTGAAATTTACATAATTGTATTAAATATTACATTATATCACTCACACATACAAGAGATATAGGTTATAATTTAGTCATGATATCTTATGTAGATACTCAATAGTTCATATTTATTATCTTTACAATCATTATCTATATATCCAAGAAGTTAATAAATATAGTATATCATCACATAGAGTCCTCACTCAATTCTCTATAATCATTCTATACTTTCATCTTACAACTCATCACTTTTTTACCATGATACACCAACTCGACCCTTGAAAGTGTTAGTACTTCCACTTCGGAATCAATTTGTCTAAATTCGATTAAAAAATTTGGTGCGCACTATGAAACTCAGGTAAAACTTTTTCCGACCATATTATATATAGTTCTTATGTGAAGCCAAACACAGGCATTTACGTCATCATACCAAGAGATGTTACCCAATATTGCCAACAAATTGGAGGCTTTTACCCCAAAGAAATGAGGAGAACCTCCAACATGTGATCGTTGTGCATGCAAAACCAATTTAATAAAGATATGAAGCTCTTGCATAATCAACATTGTGACAAGCTTCAAGCTCTCAACAATAGACTCAACACACTCGATAGAGTCCATTTTATCGAATTATCAAAATCAAAGCCACAAGCATGAGCTCAACATTTTGAGTGAGTAGTTGAATCTCATTCAACCCAACCAAGCACAAACAAGAAAGGGACTAAGCAACTTTGAACTATGAGTCTCGTTGACACACCTCAATGCAACGAACTTTGGCAAAGTATCAAAGTTGTGATGACATATAAGCCGCAACTCTAGACACATTGAAAGACCTTGTTAAAATGCCTTGCTTAGACAATAGTCTAAGCAAATGGTAGAGTCTTGTTAGAATCTTTCAACGAGACTACAAGCTGGAGACAACTGACCTAGTATAAAAACTCGTAACAGGCAAACCACCCGTTAAGAACTACTAGTAGACCAACTTGGCCTGTCCCTCCTAATCAAGCACTTATGAAGCATCTACTTAGAGAGAGTCTCGAGCATGTGATCAACAAATGTCTTTCAAATTTATACCTACACCTCCATTGAACAAATCCATGTAAGATCATGAGCATCCAGATCCCAAAATGGATTGCAATCAATATTAAAGAGTATGACATGTCAATTGATCCAAATGGCCATATTAAAGCTTAATAGGTCGAGGCCAACCTATTTTCATAAGACTTAGGAGTACATTATTGACTATTCACAACCACTTTTATGGGATTACCCTTGGAATGGTATTACTCCGTCCACCCAAATTCCATTTATTCATTCAGTATATTTTGTATTATCTTCACAACTTTGTTTGTTGATTGCAACCCTGTGATGGCCTCATCAACCTCCCTTCAATACATCATTTAAAGAGATCCCAAAAATCACTCCAGCAATACATGGACTGCTCCACCAATATCACTAGTCAATTCCCGACTTACACCAAACATAAGTGATGCATAATTTGCTATGTGGACTACTCCTAGGCATATTTTTGGATTCTTTGTATGTTGACCTCCCAAAAATTTGGACGAACTTTGAATTTAAGCTACTTAGTACATCAATATCAAAGAAAACTCTACTAAGAGTAAGCAAGAAAGAAAAACTATGCCCTATGCTTTCAAATAAGGACAAGGTAGAGAATGTGATAGTTATACTCCCTTAAATGTTAGCCAAGATGTCATCTTTCAGGAAGCCTACACCCTCAAGCTTATCTGACTTCCTCAGCCTAAACAGACACACTAGTTTGTTGATCCCTACAAGTGTTGCAGCTAACACCAAAATCAGGGACACACAACTAAGGAATGTTGCAAGGTGAAGGACCCCATTGAAGAAATCATCAGGTCTTGGGTCCTAACTCGCTTTGTTTAAAATAAGTAGACCATACATGGTTGAGTATGAGGTTCAGGCAAAGGAAGACCAAGTCAGGGTATAGATTTTCACGATCTATTCTAAGGAGAAGGTTGGAGATAGCAATCGTAAGAACTCCTTACTCAACTAGAGCAACCAAAAGAGGAACCACAACATGGGTTCAAAGAAGTATTCACAATATCATTGAAGTATTTGTGGGAGGTTGTAGTTCTAAGTTGGCACAAAAATGATATCCCTAAAGTATTAACTGGGTGGGTCAATTTCCCATTTTATCCTTACCACTCATTCTTTTCACTAATAAAGAGTTTTTACACAACTAAGGAATGTTGCAAGGTGAAGGACCCCATTGAAGAAATCATCAGGTCTTGGGTCCTAACTCGCTTTGTTTAAAATAAGTAGACCATACATGGTTGAGTATGAGGTTCGGGCGAAGGAAGACCAAGTCAGGGTATAGATTTTCACGATCTATTCTAAGGAGAAGGTTGGAGATAGCAATCATAAGAACTCCTTACTCAACTAGAGCAACCAAAAGAGGAACCACAACATGGGTTCAAAGAAGTATTCACAATATCACTGAAGTATTTGTGGGAGGTTGTAGTTCTAAGTTGGCACAAAAATGATATCCCCAAAGTATTAACTGGGTGGGTCAATTTCCCATTTTATCCTTACCACTCATTCTTTTCACTAATAAAGAGTTTTTACCAACGACCCCAAACAATATGATTTAGTTGTTATTGCCACTATAGCAAATTGGCAGGTGAACAAAGGTCCCCATTGATCAGGGAGTTTGATTATTGGTCAACCATTTAGAAGCTTGACGTTCCCTTGATCCTTATTCAATCTTACCCAGACCCATGGTTAGGATTCTCTAAATTCAGGAGAAAGTGAGTACATAATTAAGGTTATGTCAATCTACTCATGACCTTCAAGACACCTAAAGCATATTGGACATTAACAATTTGGTATATTTTGGTGTATGTAGATACTTTCATATAACATCCTCATAGAGAAAAGGACCCTAAATAAGTTGGAAGGCATTGTGTCCATGCCACACATGGAAATGAAATTTTGTGTTGAGGACGACACAATCACTATAGTAAAGGTCATCCTAAAGAAGTTTGGGAATGTTATGCACTAAGCCTAGAAGTTTTCTCTTACTCCTTGAAAGCCTCAACAATACAACCAAACAGACGAGATCTTAGACTTACAAGAACTAGATATGGCCAATGAAAGGTCCAAAACAAGCAATGTCTGCGCATTGAGAAGGTAACCCCCACATTCTTCTTCTGTTAAAGAGTTAGATCTTAAACCCACCACTTAGGAGTTAGACCTTGACCCAAGAGCTGAGTTTGAAAAGGACAGACCTACCTCTAATAAACCAATGGATCTTCAGTTAGGTTACTAGTTGACTCAATGCACAAAGATAGACAATACTTGGTCAAGGTGAGTGTTTAAGCACCTTTACGTCTATTCTTTTCCTCAATAGAAATGAGGTATTTAACCCTCGATTTGATCAGGTCTTTACTGGTATAATAGGATTCAAAGGGTGTTATCAGCATAAAAAAAGAGATGCCTTTGAGAATCGACCAACAGCATTTCAATTTGAAAATTTCGTTCTTAAAATTTTGAAAGAAAGAAAAGGTATACATAGTGAATAAAGGTCAATGTTAAGCATCGTTTAAAAATACATAATCGACCTTCGAACCCTACTTTAGTTGATAAAAATACATAAATATTTTTATAGTTGGCTTTATTTAGATGTATTGGCAAACAATTTGTTAGGCCCTTAAAAAGGTCCAATTATTAGAGTGAATCCTACACTCAAAAAGGATAAAGGAAAAAGGATATCAAGGTCTCTGAAAAAAATTCATATTCGAATGTGAAGTCCCATTAGGTCGTGGCTTTAGAAAGGCCATATCAACCTTATCATGTGTTTGGACTTCTATGAACTCGACTACATTATCTAAGCACACTCACTAAAAGAACATACGAAATCTTCAACACTTAGGAAATAACTTCCACAGTACCCAAAAGTACTCAAGATCGTAATTAGGAGAAATTGATGTTTCCTCCTCTTTTTTGTGAGACCTTTCTCAACCTCTTCTAATGGTTTTGCTTAAAAAACGCTTTACGTTTACCCTTCTAATGGTTTGCTTAAAAAGGCTTTACGTTTACCCTTAGAGGAAACAATCTCTTTACCGTGAGACCGAAAACAACCATCATAACGTTGGTGGGAGGAGGATGGGAATGTTCCTATGTGGAATCCTCCAAGGATACAAAGTTAGCACGAGTCATCTCCACCCATGACAATAACCTCTCAGCTAACGAGAAGTCTACTAGCATTGGAAGAATTAAAAGGGAGCAACGATGATGAGAACCGAAAAATTAGTAAGAAAAATTGGAAGGAGAGAAGATTATAGAGAATGAATATCAATGAAAATGTTTACATAATATTCAACTTATAGAGTAGAATACATACATGTATATATATATATATAGAGATATATATATATATATATAGAGAGAGAGAGAGAGAGACAAACACGTGTATTGCCCTGTCGGACCAGTTCAATGAGTAAACATCAAATATCCCATTATTTCTCTGCATCCTATTAGATACTTGCTTGTTTTGATGACAGTAAAAGTCACCATAATAAGTTTCAAAAAATCATTTTGATAGACGATACAGGGCATGAAATTCACTCAAATAAATTATAAGTAATAAATTACTATAAATTCAAATAAAACTAAGCTCTCTCAAATGTGCTTTAAAAATCTTTTTTGATGTCCAAATAAATGGTTCCACTTTCAAACAGGCTTTTACCACAAGAATAGTAAATCCACAGGAAGCCTGACTTTCAGACAGAAAGTAAGTACATAAATTAGCAACATTGTTCATAATTCAAGCAAAGAAGGCAAAGGTAGGTCTAACTGTAAAGATCATCTTCATCAGCTCCACCAGTGCTTGCAAAAGGGTCGGATGCAGCACCAGCACCCGCACCACCAGCGCTGGTATCTGAAAACCTGAACTCAGATCCAAACCCTCTTGACTGCTGCAATGTCTGCGCAAAGGCCTGGTACTTGCGAATGTCAGCATCACTTACACTCCTTCGTGCATATTTCATTGACTCCTCAAAATGAGCTGCCTTGATTTCAGCTACCTCTTCCTCTTCAATATCCTCTTCCATTGCCTCGGGGTTATCTCTTTTCCTCCTCTCTTTCTCAATGTCCTGTCAAGATAATAGTTCAACAAATTGCCTTCAATCTAAACGCCGATAAAAACATTTTTAAAATTGATAATAAAATTATTGAAAAGGCTTGTTTTAACTGTCTAATATTATTTGTAATTTATCGAAAAACGTGAGACTAATTAAACTAACACAATTTATTATTTCTAATAAATTTCAACCTATACTGAAAACTATTCAAAATTTCTCACATATTCTTTAATTGTCATTGCCAATGCATAGTAATCAATAAATAACACAGAAAAAGGTATCCTCCAAAGTTTACCTTCTCAATGTTCTCTCTTATAGCATACTTGCATGCACGCTGGCAAATTTCAGTAATATCTGCACCACTGAAGCCCTGAGTATACTTGGCAAGAGCTCTAAGGTCAACATCTTTTGAAACAGGAGATTTTCTCAAACAAGCTTTAAATATCTGATGACGGGAATCCTCATCTGGGAGTGGGATATAAATCAATTGATCCAGACGGCCCGGTCGCAGAAGAGCAGGATCTATAATGTCTGGTCGATTAGTGGCCCCAATGATGAACACAGTTTTCTTTGCCGACATACCATCCATCTCTGTAAGCAATTGATTCAAAACCCTGTCAGCAGCACCACCAGCATCTCCTACACTGCTCCCCCTCTGCAAGATTAAAAACACGCAAGTTTTCAAAACAACTGTCAAGAGAAGACAATTAGAGTAGTCTTACAACTAATTATCTGTGATATAATTTATTTAAATGCAGTAATATCTTAGATACCAGTAACTTTAGCAGATGTCAAGCCTTAGCTTACAGTATGGTACAAACCTGAGTTGCAATGGAGTCAAGTTCATCAAAGAATAGAACACATGGAGCAGAACCACGAGCTTTATCAAAAATTTCCCTCACATTAGCCTCACTTTCTCCAAACCACATGGTAAGTAGCTCTGGACCTTTGACACTGATGAAGTTCGCCTGGCATTCATTGGCAATAGCCTTTGCCAAAAGGGTTTTACCACAACCGGGAGGCCCATAGAAAAGAACTCCCTTTGAAGGTGACATTCCAAACTTCTCAAATTTCTCGGGGTGTTCCACTGGATATTGAACAGTCTGAGAAAAAGAAAATTAATTATAGCCAATATTCAAAGGAGAGAAAAAAAATGCAGAGATATATCTCGATGCAGTAGCTCATCTTACCTCTTGAAGTTCTCTCTTCACATTTTCAAGACCACCAATATCTTCCCAGCTGACATTGGGCACTTCAACAACCTAACCCATTAACAAAAACAATGTTTGCACATTAAAGTTTGAATGGTGTGATCACACGATTGTCAACCAATAAGGAAAGAACAAAAGGACACAAAACTGCGAGAAAGTAGTAAAATACTTACCGTTTCTCGGAGAGCAGAAGGATTGCTTGTTCCAAGAGCAGTCTGGAAATGCTCATTTGAAACTGCCATTGAGTTCAGTATCTCAGCATCAATGGACTCATCCTCCAAGTCAATGACGTCCATTTTCTCTCTGATGCATTGAAGAGCGGCTTCAGTACACAAAGCAGCAAGATCAGCACCAACATATCCATGAGTGTCCTTAGCAATCCTTTCTAAATCAACCTGCAAATTATACATCGGACATAGTTCTCATATCTCAAATATTCATATCAAACCACAACGAAAGGGAGAAAGAATTAAATCTTACATCCTCAGAAAGCTTCATATTTTTTGTGTGTATACGAAGAACCTCAAGGCGTCCAACCTCATCTGGAACGCCAATATCTATCTCCCGATCAAACCTACCAAACCTCCTAAGGGCAGGGTCAATGCTATTGGGACGATTTGTGGCTCCAATAACAATTACATGGGCACGTGATTTAAGACCATCCATGAGAGTCAAGAGCTGGGAAACAATTCTCCTCTCAACTTCCCCATGAGTCTTCTCCCTCTTTGGAGCTATCGAATCTATCTCATCAATGAAGATAATGGAGGGTGCATTCTTCTCGGCTTCCTCAAAAGCCTTCCTGAGATTGCTTTCACTCTCACCAGCCAATTTTGACATGATCTCAGGACCATTAATGCAGAAAAAGAAGGCTCCGGTTTCATTTGCAACAGCGCGAGCAATCAAAGTCTTACCAGACCCAGGGGGTCCATATAGCAGAATTCCCTTAGGTGGCTTAACACCGATAGATTTGAACAACTGTGGATGCCTCAATGGCAGTTCCACCAGTTCCCTAATCTGTGCCATCTGCTTTCTAACACCACCAACATCATCATAACCAACTTCGTCTAAACGATTCTCATCTTCCCTTTTAACAGGCTCTCCCTCACAGAAGATCTCGGTGTCAGGAGCAACAACACAATACTCTGCAGGATCGGTTTCAATAACCTTGAACTCCACACTTCTCATCCCTCCTCTTACAAGGAACAAATCACCTTTCCTCACTGGTCTATATGCCTCGAGAAAATAAGCTGAAAAAGTAAAACTGGACTTAATGCACAGTTGAGTTAACTTATTTCTAGAAATACAATTACTTGATTAAGCACCATCCTCACAAAGCTTCTAAATGAACAAAAAAGACCACTCCCTCACAGTTTGCAGATATGCCAAGCCCCGCACTCTTGGGCCTCACTAACCAACTTACATGCTCAGTATTCACAACAAACAATACATATCAAACATGTTAGATTCAAAGAAGAGATTAGCTTCATCAATTGTTCCCTAAGCATTACATATTAAAAGCTAATTGTGATAAACTTCTCCACAAGCCATCAGTTCTTTATTAAAACCCTGCTTGGCTTACCTAGTGCCCTCGATTCATATTATCTTTTTAATTAAGAGAAAAGTTCATCCACACAGAATCTAAGACCAACAATGTTAAGAATGATATAAGGATTGCCAAAATATGGTATCAAAAAAGAGTATGTAGTTGCACTCACGCTTCAAGTAAGCATCAAAAAGATTCCCAGTAACGCCCTCAATGGTGTCATCGACGGGAAGAATGTGCACTCTCTTTCCGTACTTAACATCAGGGCACGCGTGAACGGAAACAACGTCACCGAGTCTAACCCTAAGGTTACTCCTGACGACCTTGTTCATCCGTATCTTGGGCTCCTCACAGGTATCATCGGCAAGGGCAATACAGACGGTATCCTTCCTCTTCTTGCCCTAAACCACAAAAAACAAGACAAATTTTGGTTATTAGAAAAAGTGGACTAAAATCCAAAGTAAAAACCCCTTGGGTTGTTCGTTCACCTTGAGAAGAATTGTGTCTCCGCGGAAAAGCTGGAGCTTATCCATGGTGTCAGGGTGGAGCGCGACGACGGAGTTGTCATCGTTTACGGCTTCGTCAACGACGAGTCGGTTGGGCGCCTTCTTGCGCTCCAAGATCGCGGTACTGAAATCTCTCTTTGTTCCCTTACTGAAGAAAGAAGAAAATAGAATGAATTAGATTTCGAATCTGTGGGAAGAGAAATTAATCGATCGAATTCTTGAGATCTGAGGAGAAAGCAGAAGCTTACGCATCGGAGGACTCGGGTTGGTTCGCCATGGAATTGAAGAGAGTTGAAAGAGAATGGGAAAACAGAGGGATCTGAAATTGGGAACTTTGGTAGGTCACTGGATATTTATAAAGCGGGTAATTGGGTAAGCTTCTTTTCTTCTCGCCCAAGAAGCCTGGGGTATATTTTAAATTTCAAAGTGTTTTATATTTATTATTTTATTATTAAATATTAAATTAGTTATTTGATTTGAATCAAGTATTTAAGAATATGAAGAAATATAATAAAAAAAAATATTATTTAAGAATTTTAAATTTTCTATAATATTTAAGATTTTTCTAACTCGATAATATGTTTCTTTCTGTTTTGAACATCAGGTAAAATTAACTGATCGAACTGATTGTGTAATTGATTTCAAATTTAAAATAATCACAACACAAGTATAAGGAAGAACAGCTCAAAAAGTAATGAAAAATATAAGTGAGCGAGTGTCTCATTAATGGGATAATGAATTTTATTATCATAATAATTCTGTATATTATAGAAAATTTGAGATATTTTTTAGAACTTCAAAATAACTTAAAAACCGGTGAAGATGGAACTCAGTAAGAATATTTTAAAAATATATTATTTTAACTTCTTAGAAAAAACATAGAATATTTGTCATGATGTACATTTAAACTTACTAATACTAATAAAATATAGATGAATATTATATTTTTATTTTATTTCATTTTATTTAAAAATCAAAATGAATTGAATATGAAACTAATTCAATGAGTTAATAAAATTATTGAAGATTTATTTGGTTATTAATAAGATAATAAATTATGATATAATAAGGATATGATATATAAATGCAAGATAGTTAAAATTTTAATTTTGCTGTTAATTGTTCTGGTTAGATCAAGATGTATTTAGAATTTTACGTGTTTTTATGTCTTCTTACTTTTCACGTCGATATGACTTCTACCAAGTATGTCGATACGTCCTCTTTCTCGGTGTGACTTGGATGTCCTCGGTAGTGACTAGTAATGTTGTAATAAATGAATCTATTGACATATCTCGTGAACAATGATTATATATAGTACCTATATGGGCCCTGTTTATTAAGCCTAGGGTCTATAGGTTTACCTTGTTTAAGGGTTTTTTAACTTGCTCAATTACCTTTAATCCACCATTATTTAGTTATGATTTATCATGTTGCCTATGTTGTGGTGTTGGTTGAGGTGCCTTCTGCCCTATGATTCATGTTGACATGTAGGTTGAGGTGTCCTTCTCCTCAACCTACTAGTACATTAGTGCCTCAAGGTTATGGCATCTTAGCCAAAAGTCTTATAGTAAGTGATGCAAGAAAATTTCCTTTATCTTGATGTGTTAGGCCCTCCTAGGTAAGGATGTAAAAACAAGCCAACACGACCTGTTTTAGCCTTATATCTACTGATGGCTCAATAAAAAATCGGGTCAGGTCAGGCTAGTCCGCACCATTAAAATGGGTTGAAGAATCAAACTCGTCCTACAATTGGGTGTGTTGGCAGGTTAACCTGCCAAATTTGAAGAAACCCTAATCCAATGTAGAAACCCTAATCTAGTGGCGGTGGGATCAACGACAGAAACCCTAGGCCATTGTATTCTCACCTCCATCCTCTTCACCACTCACGCAAAAAGTCGAAACATGCAAAAATCTTAATCCAACAAAAAATCTCAATCAAGGCTACCGTGGGTCACCTTATCATTGTGAAGTCTCCTCTCCTAATTTCGTTCTCCTTCGCATCGTGTAGTGTGGCGTGGTGTGTAATGTCACGCACGCCTCCTCTTTTGATCTCACGTGCTAGTTAGGGGTGGCAATGCGGGCTGATCTGGCCCGTTTAGGCCCGACCCGCATTTGTCCCGCACAATACGGGTCGGCCCGCCTCGCCCCGCATTTTAAATGCAGGCTAAAATGTTTGGCAGGCCCCGCATAATTGCAGGCTCGCAGGCCAGCTCGTGTTTTTTTAAAATTCTTATGATAAAACTTTAAATGTTTAAAAAATTGGGAAACTTTAAGAAGTTCACAAAATTATGCAAACATTTTGGGGGAGTTTGATGATAAATTGATAATTTAACATTTTTATCATGTTTGCACTATGACATACACAATCTATTCTTTAAATTTTAGCATCGTAAAAAATACATAATACTTGTATTTTTTTAGTCATATAAGAATTTGAAACGTTAATGTAGGAATCCATAAAAAGAGTAACTGATGTACACAAGTGCAAATTTTTATTTTTTTATTTTTTATTATTTTTTTATTTATGCGGGCTTGCGGGCCAGCCCGTGCAGGCTGCAGGCCAATGCGGGTATACGGGTTCACTATCCTAGCCCGCCCCGTGTTATTTTTGCGGGCCTGTGTGCAGGCCCAACGGGCCAGGCCCATATTTCCACCCCTAGTGCTAGTGGTGGTCACTCACGTGCTAGTGGTTGCTTGTATGGTGGTCGTTGCTTGCGACATGTTTGTGTATGGTGGTGGTTGCTCGCTAGTTGCGTGGTGTTGTGTGGGTTATGACTTTGTGAGTGTGTGGTCTGTATTTTTATTTTAAGCTATAGGCCCTCACCCACCCAATCTAATGTATGTATGTGTGAGAGTATATGCAACATGGCTTTTGTTATTTTAAATGAGTTTCGGGTTGGCCAGCTTGATCTACGAGTTGGCCTGATAGGTTGGCGGACTATGCGAGTCGGGCTATTTTGGGTAGACGACTTAAAATGTATGACTTGGTCCGCCTATTTTATATTGAGTTGGCAGGCTGGCCCTTCGGGCTTGACTCGTTTTGATACCCCTACTTTAGTGCAATATCAGTATAGTAACCCTCTAGTCTTGAAGACCTTAGAGGAGAGCGACAACGATGAAAAAGGCTAAAACAAACCCATCGGATGAGATAAGTGAGGGATAAAGGCTTGGCCCAACATTGTTGGGACGTTACTCCTTTATGGGGAAGAGGATAAGATAATCACTCATGTCCCTTATACCTATATAGATCTAATGATTGGGATATGATGGGGAAATTTTTCAATACCCATACATTTTCTATAAATATGCTCGTGGGACATAATGGGACCACATTTTCTCGCTATGATAATCGAGAAACACCCAACCGCTTCTTGTGGCCTCTGTAAATACGTCCTCATCCTCGTCCTCCTATGATTCTGGTGTTTTGGCTGATAAGGCACTTTTAGAGCAGGTATAGATGTCTTTAGTTGTCTTGTCCAATAGTTTTAGCAATGTAGAGACTACTTCAGTAGATGAAGTCTCGAAGGATTTTCCTCTCGCACTAGGGATGAGTGGGTAGATGGTAGTGTATGGGAGTATTTCTCAAAGTATAAGTGGTTGTCTATGGTTCGTGCTTTTACCAATGTTTACCATGTTTTAGTTGGGGATAGTCCGGATGACGTCGTGTCGTTGAACTGAGTAGGGTTTTAGAGACAATGTTCGTCATGGATTATCCCCATGACTTCTTTATATGTATTCAGTTTTGATAACCAAGTTTCATGTTAGACTTCCCTTTGATGATCTAACAATAGGGGTGCAACGTGTGTTGAACTGAAGTCATGTTTCTTTGCTCCTTATATCTCTTCCTTCAAGAACTTTAAAGATGCCTTCTTTCGAGTTGTTATCATCCCTTGTAGTCATTTTTACTATTTTTTATGACAATAAGCCTAAGTTTCCCCTTTTTTTGTTAGCACAAGCAAGCTTAGTGCAAATATTTGATAAAACAAAGTGCATCAAGATCACATGTTGTTGATGAAGATCTGTTCAAAGATCATGTTTCTATTGTATTAAATCTAGAAATAATATGTTGAATGTGATTATACCGCACCTAGTCAGCCTAGACGAAAAACAACAGACACTTGTCATCCTTTACCGACATAACTATATCGACAAAGGCTGGAGGACTGGTGTACCGCACCTAGTCGGCCTAAGCTGAATAATAGCAAGCACCATATACATGCTAAGGTACTCGGACTAAACCACTAAGAAGCGACATTGATAAAACAAGCTGAAAACAACAATAGCGGTCTAAGCCGTTAAAGGATAACCGGCTTAGGCCGACAACTCCATGAAAACAACCAAGGACTTAGCCAAAAACAGAATGCTCCAATAAAATTCACCAGATCCCCAATAATCGAACTAGGGGCATGGGCTAAGGCCCAAGCTCACCTACGGCCCAAGCAAGGACCCAACCCATGATGTAGCCAGACATAATTAATAATCTATAAATACGCATGGACCCCATGAATTAAAGGTACGTATTCATTACTTCACTAATCACCAGATTTAACTTTTTGAAGAGATTTCGCTGTCTTGAGCTTCAAAGTTCCTTCTGTAGGTAACCCCTCCCGGGTCCAAGCCAACCACTCCGAGATATCTATAAACGATACATATCAACCGGGAAGAAGCCTATTGAAGAGATAGTGGACCAGGGTAAGGTAATACTTGTGTCTGACATATCTTGTTTGTTCTCTGCAGGAACAGTGATGTTTACATGTTGTACCATATTTGTAGGCTATATCACACAGGTTAGATGTCTTGTTAGTCTTAGTGTTTCCTTTTTAATCTGTTAAAGTGAGTTTTAACAGGTTAAAAGTTTTTTGTATATAGTTTCCGGTGTAAATGTATTCAATTAGTTGAATTGTTTTTCAATCGACTAATTTCACTTAAGTCAAGTGAAATCAACAAATTACACAGAAAATTCAACTGATTGATTTCACTTAAGACCATACTATATAAGTTGTGTTTTGGAGAGAAGAGGCACGATTTTGAGTTTTTGAGCACGAAAACATGTCATTCACCACTAGAAAACTCTCTCTATTTGAATCACACGGCTTCAAGGTGAAAATTGAAGATCTTGGTTGATCTTAGAGCCTTTTTGGCTTGGTAGAAGCTTGGAGAACTCAAGTTTTGTTGGCTAGGGAGAGCCACCATCAAGTTTAGTAGTTCTTGTGCCTTTGGTTGTGTTTCTAGTGTGGTTCCAGGTTTGTAAGTGTGATTCTTACATGATTGTGGTTGAGATTTTTGTGTGAGTAAAAAATCTTGGGCGTTTCTATTGTTCATAAGTGTAATCTTGGTTTGTGATTTGTAAAACTTTTGATAATAGTGAAAACCAGACTCAGGTTTTCTTAGTAAAAACAATTGCCCAATGTGTTTCTATGTAATTTGATAGTGCAATCTTGTTAGAAATACTGTTTGGAACGAATCTTGTGTGAGAAAGTATGTTGTTTGAGTGAAATTCGTGAAATCTGCATTCTGCATAATTTCCCATTATTTTAGCCTATTGTTTTGAATTTTTAATCAAGTCATTCATAAATGTATGAACAAATTAACCTGCTGTTTTTATTTTTGACCGATTGAAATTGTATTGTCCTGCAGCTTTTGCATTCCAATTTTTTGGTCTATTTGATTCAAAGTAAATGGGACTTTTTCTTTCGAAAAGTTTTATATAGCCAATTCAACCCTCCCTTCTTGGCTTAGACCACCATTTCATTACTAACATTTTGGACTCGTCATCATCTTCATTGTGATGAGTGGTTGAGATCTATGATGACGACCAAGGACAATAGGATTTTAAGTCTCTTGGATAGACTTCCTCGACGACTTCCCACTTGAAAAATGATAGTTGTGCTAATATCCCCTCATGATTGTGTGGACATGCTTTGTATGTGTTCGTCATTTGCCCTTATTAATTCATTTATTGACTTAACTTACTTTTTGTATTGTCCTTTACTAGAGTAATGGCTACCCATGAAGGTATTGGTCATGGGAAGAAGAGTCGTTTTCATTTGTTGTGATCTTATAGCTTGGCTAATCATCCAGCTTTAGTAGAACCGAAGGTCACCGTTGGGAATCCTCGACCTCCTCCTCCCTATGAAAAGAAGAAGAAGATGGCTCAATAAGGGATAAGTTCATCTTGTCATTCCTTCCTGAAACTTCTGCGATTTGATGATGACAAGTCTTACTCCCAATTGATGGGTGTAAGACTTGAAAAATTTAAATAATTAAATAAATAATTATTTAATAAATGCGCGTAGTAGGTGATGTGACCCCAACAAGCCCAAGCTCAAGTGCATCAACAAGCCCAAGCCCACATCAAGGCCCAATCACTAGAAGCATGATGAGAAAGATTCACATGGGCCTCTCACAAGATGATCAAGTCAATCATGGGCTTTTTACATTATTCACATGGGCTAAAGAAATCTCTAAAATATGAGATGATGCATGAAGGAAGTAGTATAGATTTAAATTGGGCCATTGTTTAGGCCTTGTTTTTCTAGAATAATAAGTCAAACAATGTGTAGTTGAATTGATAAAATTGGGCTTGACTAAGCCCAATAGGAGATTTGGCCATGAGCTACCAAAGGTCAAAGGTAGACTAAGTGGAAGTCAACATTCCTTCCTACACCTCATGGATCATGCATCCCATGGAGCCAAGTCCA
The DNA here is from genome assembly GCF_037176805.1 of Vigna unguiculata. Lineage (NCBI taxonomy): Eukaryota > Viridiplantae > Streptophyta > Magnoliopsida > Fabales > Fabaceae > Vigna > Vigna unguiculata. The sequence goes on along the minus strand of NC_140798.1, from coordinate 9,719,074 downwards.
CACTCCACCCATGTGCCTCCTTCATCTAAGGGCTAAGAGAGTGTCTTCTTTTCCAAGTCTTCATCCAAAGGCTAGGAAGATGCCTCTTTCTCCAAGCCACCATCCAAGGGTGATGATTAAAGCTTCTCCTCCAAGCTTAATCTAAGGGCCAAGAATTAGTCTACCTTTTAGGCTCACATATAAAAGCCAAAAGTAGACCATTTGTACATTTTAATTCTTGAAATTTCTAATAGAATGTTTGTGTTGAGATCACTCCACTCTTCTATTATTTTGAGGGCACACATGACTAACCTTCTCCTCCATCTCCTCTAGCCACCTTCCATACCATAGCTCCACTTCTACTCTTCATCTTCACCAAAAACCTCCATTGCTTAGAGCTCTTCTTGCTCTTATCTTCATTTCCGCTGCATTTCATCTTCTTTTTGGTGTCTTCCATGGATCTCCTTCCTCTCCTACACCAAGGACGTCCATCAGTAGGAGCCTTTATGACATTTAATGCGAATTATTATGACATTGAAAAGTATTAGCTCAAATGGTTGAAAGTACTTGGTTGGGTTGAGAGGACTTGGGTTCAAGTCCTATGTATGCCAATTGTATGATATTTTAAAATGTGCATTATTTTAATGTTATGATTGAATTGAGTAGTGATAATGTAATCCTAAAATTATAAGAATTATCATGAAACATGTATTGGTTGAATTGGTTGTGCACTTACTTTGTGATTGAATGGTTGGGTGTTCAAACCTTGCTAAGAATGAATTAAACTTTTTTTTTTGTCAAATTTTCTTTTGGCAAGAATATGAAAGCGTAGAGAAACCCTAGTTGCAAGATGGGCAGCCTAGAGCCATTAATGGTCTTTGAATGGCCATTAACTCCACATTCAAATCCATTTTCGTTTTCATCTAATTAACAAGCATTAAGGCTTACTTAATGGTCTAATTAAGTTGATGTTTGGAGAAGAAAGAGAGGAAAAATGAGGGAGCAAAAAGGGAACACGAATTTGGCATTGAGAGAGAGAGTCTAAAGGTGATTTTGAGGGGAATTGAGCATAGCATCAAGTGCATTGGGAGAAGTCCAAGGTTGGACTAGTGGTGGCACAAGAGAGGTCCTAATTCTTCCAAGTGAGTAAGAATTGTCCAGGTAAGGGGAGCTAACTTGGTATCGTTTATGTGAATATGTGCTTGTATTTTTATCTTGTAATGTCAAGATACGTGTGATTGAGAAAAATATTGGGATTTTGGGGATTTTGACGGGTTGGTGTTCAATGAATTTAACAAAGTGTAGTGTTCGATTGGATTCATGGGTGTATTGTAAGAGGCTTTTAACATTTTTTATTTCTTTGATTTAATATATCTCAAGATTTTAAGATTATTAAATTCTTGGTGTAGACTTGGAGGGGTATTGTGGTTTTTATTTTTGGATTAAAGTTGAAGTTTTGGTTTAGTAGTAGTAAGTGCATCTTTGTTTTTAATACATAATCGCAAGTTCAATGTAGTATATGAGGTTTAAAGAGTTTTGGAAATGGTGGTTGGTGGTGCGACTATGTTCTTAGAAATTATGGTTGGTGGATTGAGATTCTATGACTATTTTATGGATTTGTTCTTAGAAATTAAAAGGCTTTGTAAGTTAGAGTTGTTACTATGAACATTTGAGGTGTGAAGCAAAAAAAGCAAATTGAGATTAGAGGTTTCGATGCTTAAGGGTAAATGAAATGGATTCTCATAACAGTATGGTTTCATTGAGTGTAAGTTGTATATACAGCTTTACCCTTGTAGTTGTTTAGTTAGTTGATTGAATTTTGATGCAGTGATGTTAAATGCACCTAGAATGGAAAATTGAAAGGTATGGTTTGAAATTTTGTGAATGGTTAACTGTGAATTGGTGAGGTACAGCGCTATTTTGTGTATTTCCAAGTTAGAGGTTTAAAGATTCATAAAAATGTGATGTTTCACGTTGTTTTTCGGATTCTGGAAGCGTCGATGGTCGTTGGGCGACTATATCTTTTTCTAATCTGCACAGTTGTAGTAAAATTTACTTTCCCAACTCGTTAACCGTTGGATTAAGCTCAAATTTGGGCAGTTGGTCCATAACATGTCATTCTTTGTTTTGACTGGTTGGATCGTTGATTTGAGGTCTGTAGTTTGAAAAATATGGCATCCATTACTGTAGTATTTTTGGTTTCATGATGATAAATTTTCTTAGGAGTTTTGGTGTAAGAATTATGGTTGTGCGTGGTGTTTGATTGTATGGCATTGTAGGTACTTAAGTGTTGGCACTCACCCATTTGGAATGATTACTATTTTGTGATGCACTTATCTCATGCTATGGTGAATCAAATGTCTAGAATACATGGACCTATGAATATAAGTTATAGGTAATTGAATTAATTGTGGTATCATGTCCTGATATGTGAGGGTGCAATAATGCCTTTGGTAGTATTCTGGATTAAGGAGTGACCTAACTTGGATGCCAAAACAAGCAAAACAACACTACTGGTATGGCGCTTGACGACTTATGAGTGTCCGCCAAGCGATAGAACCAACAAGGGTGTCCTTGCACCGCGTGGCACCTGGCGACAAGGTGTGATCCACCAGGCATTTGACCTTAAAACAGTGCGTCTGGATGGAGCATGGCGCCTGGCGACGAGGCTATTCCGCCAGGCGGTCTGCACAAGTTTTGCTTGGCGGCGCTTAGGCCGCGCCAGGCGATAGTGCTGCGGGTTTGACTTATGTGTGTTGTTTGGACGCAATGATGCGAACTTGGATTAGGAGATGTTGTGCCATGAGCGGGTAGGTTCATGGATGGTGGTGAACACGTGTTGATATGAGCGGGGAGGTTCATATCTTGTTACTCTCGTGTGGGGATACGAGCGAGGTAGGTTCGTATGTTCCGTGCTCAGACTTGAGAGATGTTGCGTGCGGGGTACATAGCTGGTGGATCACGTGTGTTGGACTACGGGCGGGCAGGTCCGTAGTGCAGGACTACGAGCGAGGAGGTTCGTATAGGCAAGACCACGAGTGGGCAGGTTCGTGCGAGCATCATAAATCCTGAGTCCAAGGCTAACTATTTGTGTGATTGAAGGTTGAAAAGCCTTAGGGGTCAAGGTCTTGGCCAAGAACTAACTAGACTAAATTAGTTGGGTAATTGATATTGTTAATGTATGTATTATTTTCATTATGAACTCACCCTTTCTATTTGTGTTTGGCGATGATCGTGTGATTCGTTACACGGGAGCAAATGATATTACAGCTGATGCTGGCGATGCATAAAGATAGAGAGAGGGCTAGCTTAGGGACTTGTGCTTGGAAATAAATTATGTTTTCTTCTGTTTGGTCGGATTTTGGAAATTCTAATAAGATTATTACTTTAGCTTTAAATCGAATTTTGGCATATTGAATAATGTTTTAAATTTCCAGTGTTTTAGGAAATGACATTTTAATAAATGAGGTTTATTTATTAATTCATTATTTTATTATTTTAAATGCGTAATATCCAGTTGGGATGTTACAATGGGAACTGTTATGAAGATCTTTGATGGTATCAACATTACCATTTCTTAGGACGAGGTTGACATTATCACCTCTTCCTCCTTGAAGTCATTGATAAGAGCTTTTGTCGAGCACCAATCGATGGCCATGGTTATTAGGAGACATATTGGCATGAGCTTACTAAGGTTGAGCCTATCGAGAAGCTGCAAGCCAAGATTGGTAACCTAAAACAAACCTTGTCAATTGTGACTGAGGAGAAAAAGACTTTGTCTTCTCAAGTGACTTCGCTAACAAATTACTTAAGTCCAAAATGACAAGAATTCTCGGAGGACTAAGTGTTTGGAGGCTGAGAAAAAGGAGAAAAATAAGAAAAAGGCTTCAAACAACTTAGCCGAGGTGACACTTGCTTTGGACTTGCTAAAGATTGTTTATGAGTCTTTAGATAAGGAACTATGGCACATGAAGGCTTGCTTGGTTCTCGAACATGAAGAGGGATTCAATAAGTCTATTCGCCAAGTTATACTTCTTTATAACATCTCGGCTAACGATGAGCACTTTAGTGTTGAAAAGGATGTTTATCAAAAGTCCTTGGTCCATGTCGATGATATCCCCATTGTTGAAAGGGAGGTTGAAGATAACCCTAGCACTCCTTTTATAGAGATGCCTACTGGAGAATGAAGCACAGATTGAACTTAGTTTTAGGTGTTTTTTGTTTTTAAACATTAGATAGTTGTATGCGGCCTATGATTAACCTTTTGTACGTATGACACTTTTTGGAAATGAAATTAGGCTTTGTGTTGTATCTTCTAGCAACTATTTGGTTGGTTGCCTCCTCTTGTATGTGAGTCTTCTCCCCTAATTCTAGGAGCAAGTCCAAGTGTGTTGTCAAACAATGGTTGTTGTCGGTTTCCATCATACTATTGTCACCTTATTCATGGTAAGCTGGTTTTGATCGAGATCATGGTGTTAGTGCCACAAGTGAGGCTATAGGAGGTTTCTATATAGTGGATTGGGTCATGCACTTAATGCCTATAATATTTCCATCAACTCTTCAGGCCACTTCCCTTTGGCTTCCTCTATTTTCTTCTTAAGCTCGTTGAGGATGATCTCATTTGCTGTTTTAGCTTGTCCATTAGCTTGGGGTGCTCTACTGAACATGTGACATGTCGAATATGGAATCCTTGATAGAATTCTATCAAGTTCTTGTTGATGAACTACAAACCTACAAATAATATTCTTCTATACAAATTTTTTACTTGTTGTGTCGTTATCATTGTGATGGTGATGGGAAACCCCTAGCCAATGGACAAACCATAAGTGTAAGACCCAAGAAATTTAAATAATTAAATAAATAATTATTCAATGAATGCAGGTAGTGGGAGCTTTTATGACAATTAATGTTAGCTTTTATGACGTGGAATAATACTAGCTTAAATGGTTGAGACTACTTGATTATGTTGAGAAGACTTGGGTTCGAGTCCTATGTGTGCCAATGGTGTGTTAATTTAATTACTATTATTTTAATAATATATGTGACCATGTTGATTGATAATAAAAGCCTAGATGTATAGGAATTATCAAGAAACACGAATTGGTTGAATGGTGGTGCACTGTATTGATAATTGTGTGGTTGTATGTTCGAATCAAAGGGGTTGAAAAAACACCCAATAATGGTCTTTGAATGACAATTATCCCCATGATTAATTGAATTTTGTTTCTAAACATTAACCACAATTAAGGCTTAGTTAATTGGTCAATTAAGGGTAGAGAGTATGATTTTTGGGGACTGCATTTGGTGAGTACTAAGAGGAGAGTTTTTATAGAGCAACCACTGTGATTATTTTTTTTGGCGGTCATGAAGACCCGCCAGGCGACACATGTGTCTGAACCTAATTTTCCGGGTTTTGGGGATGAGCCACCTGGCAGCTGTATTTTGTCTGCTAGGCAATGCTAACAGACTTAGTCAATTTTGGTTGATTTCTTGAGTTTTGTGATATTGGTGATACCTGGTTGGAGTCCTCATATCAAATTATAAAATTATTTATGTGTTTACATGTTTGAGATTGTATGAATTGGGATAATTGTATGAATCTTTGCATGATTGGGGAATTAAGGTTCATGTGGGGATTGGGGATGTGTAATTGTGGCCTCTATTGTGATTGGTGTATTGTTTTCATGGAAATGATTTTATTTGGAACGAACATGAACTCTAAAATTTAGTTAGAACCATAAGGATATGCCAAAATATATGTTGAATGGATGAGTTGGGGTTTGGGGTTCGCGCAGGTGTAGGAAAATCTGGGCAGAACCTAGAATTTGTATGCGCCGCTTGGCGGTGCATGAAATGTCGCCAGGCGACACATCAGGTGTAGGCGGACACACTGATTTTGCTTCGTGTTAAGTTTTTGGGTGTGGTTATTTGGAAATTTTGTACATAATAATGAGTAATTGGGCATAGGGTGTGAGAAGGAAACATATGTATGTGACTAAATTAAGTATATTCATGAATGTTTGATGATTAGGTTAAAAAGGTTAAATGTGATGTAATTGTGGTATGTTTATTTGGTAATAGATTATGTGTAAGGAAATTACATTGATAATTGAATGATTGCATGACCCCAATTGTGAAACCGAGAATGTGTGACTTGAGATTAAGTCATATGATTATGACTGGATAATTATATTTGTTGTGAATTGTGTGGGAAGTGCTTGGGGTTCATTAGAACCTGCCAAAAGTGACAAAACCAATAACATTACCGTTAGTGGGATGGTGCTTGGCAATGCAGGACGAGTCGCCAGATGATAGAGACTAAAAATAGTGGCAGTGGCCACTAGAATCGCATGACGTTTGGCGGTCAGGGTGGTCCTGCCAGGCAAAAGTTGTTTGGTAGGAGCACTAGAAGGCGCTTGGCGCTTAGCGGCGTGGGATGCACGCTAGGTGATTTGGAGCTCGATTTCGCCCATCAACTCGGTTGAGGCACTAAGCGGTTCCAAGTGCAGAATTGGACTACGAGGAGGTTTCTACCCGACTTTTGAGGAGGTCTTGATATGATGCTTTGTTGGGGCCCAGTTACCAGTGTAGCTTGTATTGGGGAAACACGTGGCCACTCGAGGTTGTAGCTTGGTGGTTTTGGAAGTTCAATGGAGGGTGCGAGATCGTGGCTTATACGGATGAGTTTTAGAAGATTACCCTTGTTGGTGTTATCTGACGAGTTTGGTAGTCTTGAGGACAAATATGGACTACAGTTCATACTGGGAACTCCACTTGGTGTTGCAGATTGTGGCCACAACAAGATTATTCTCGTGTGTAGACTATAGGCGGTGGTCTGTAGTCGGAGGGGCGAGTAGACACTAGTGGCAGCAAAGATCGAATAATGTAATCATCAAAGGGTGTAAAATCAAGAGACGTCTAGAGGAAGATGTGAATGTTGGGTTTGAAGTTTGGGTTTTGGTTAGAGTATTGGGTTTAAAATCATTACTTTATTGTGTACTGTATTCCTTTTTTATTTGAGCTCGCCCTATTTGTGTGTGTTTGACGATGATCATGTAACTCGTTACATTGAAGCAGATGTTGATACAAGTGAGCCCATGGATACTTAGTGCCGGAGAGGGGTCAGCTTGGGGAAATTTTCAAAGATTTATTTTCCTATGGATTTTCTTATTTACTTTGTAATCATTTTACATTAATTGTTTGGATAATTGTAAGCGTTGAACGCATTCGTGGTTTGGACTTTTGGCGCGTATAAACTAAAGTTTTAATTTTTCCCGCATTTTTGAGAAAGTACTTTATTAATAAATGCAGAATAATAGTATTTATACTTTTTAATTCTAAATAAGTAATATTTGGTTAGGACGTTACAATAAGAGCAATGGCTAGTAGGATTTAAGAAGATTGATCTTCATATGAGCTTCGTAGGCTTAAGTTGATGTTCATCTCTACTAAGGAAGATATGAAGACCTAGTCTATGATTATTTTTTGTAAATATTATAGTAGTAATATTTTGAACTTTATATTATGGGCCTAATCGTATAGGATTTTATTTAGCCTTATAGTTGGGCCATTGTTTGTCAAATAATTTTAAAACTAACTATATCTCTCCAAATATTTTTAAATATTCATAATCACTATAAAGATAAATAATATTTATCTTTATATTTATTTTAAAAGATATTTAAGAGATTTTAGCAACATAAAAGTCTAGTCCAAGTCCTATATAAGAGACCAAGGGGAAGCAGAAAGGAGAAGATCGACACTTTGGAGTTTAGGAACCCTTAGGGGGGCCTAATTCCATTCTCCATCTCTACTCTCTCTTCTTCTATTTTTATTTTACTTTTGCATTTCATGGAGGGCAAAGCTTCAAGGGTTAGTTTCATTATAATTTCTTAATTGGATTCTAAGGTTACACTGATACAAAATAGGCCTATAACGTTGCCTCTTTAACGACTGCCTGCAAGAACCGTAACGTTAAAAATGACCGGTGACATTTTTGTAAATATCAGGACTATTTTAACGCGGCCCACTACAGATCAGACGTTACTTAACGTCGAACGTGAGCCACCCCGACTTCATTAAGAAAAAGATGTTGGCCCATAGATCCAACGACGTCATTTGACGTCAGCCTAGAGGCACCACTAACGTCACTTAATGACGACCTCCCACCCCCCGACGTCAAAAAGTGTTTAATACCAGCGTGAAACGAAAAAAGCCTATTGTTTCCTCGTGTCACCGTTGTAGTTTGGTCCCCACCCTACTGGCGAGTGCGAATCTGACCTCCACCAAGTGAGTTTGCCTCGTTTTCCACCACTAAAATTGTTGGGATTTCATTGTGGATTGATTTTAGGCATTTTGAACTGAATATTCTATGTTTTCGTCCCCATTTGTAGCATTTTTAGGTTCGTCCCTTTTGCTTTTTATCCCCATATAACCAGTAGTGCGCGGAGACCCTAAAGTCACCCTCTCTAACTTCTTCTTTGATTTTGCTACAACAGGTTAGTTTTTCATTTCTTCTTTTTCTTGTTGTCTCTTCTTCATAGTATATGTATAATTGCTTATTTTTTTTATTTCACATTATAGTTTTAATCTTAGACTATTTTTTTGTTAGTTTTTTTTGCCTATTTTTTTATTTGAAATTTTATAATAATATTTATAAATTTGGAAATAAATTTATATTTATTGTTAGATGTTCCATGTTTAAATAATTTTAATTGTATTTGATTTTTGAATATTATCGTTGCATATTTATTTTATATATGTAGATTTATTATAATTTTAGTATACACTAAGCGAACCTTAGTTCCCGTTTGAGATTTAGTATAAATGATTAAATTTTTAATCGTTTGTATTCAATATTGAATTGTTCGATCAGATAGTTTGAAAAAAATATTTTTCACAATTGGCTACACTGTGTACATTGAAGTTTATGCATAAATTTGATAAAATTTTGATTGAGGCAAATTTATGTTGTTCTCTGAATGCATACTTGATTATGGTCATGAGTGATCACTTTCATTTCGTGTACTTCAGAGACCAATGCGAAATGCTATCAAAATTTTGTGAAATTTATGATAGTTGACTTCTTCGTATATGTGTTAACAAATTATGAAAAATAATATTTTCGAATGGGTAGGGCTTCACCTTGTGAGAGTTAAAAGTTTGAGATTGATGAAGTTTTTACGAACATAATATGGATTGAAGTTGGATGAATGAGCCTCGCATAAGTGAATTGTAATATGCTCAAGAACACGCAATCTCAAGTAACGAGACATATTTTTGTCCTTGTGTTCGTTGTCTTCGGTATAATGCATGATCATCTATTCATCTTTGATATAGTGAGGAGTTATACACTTTGGACTTGACACGGAGAAGTATTAGACAAGTCTATGACGTCACAAGGAACAAATTATGTAGACGACTAGATGAATGATCATTTAGAAGACATGGTACATGATGTTAGGGAGGAAAAATTTGGAAAAGCTCATTTATATGATTCTCTTAAGTCCAATTCAGAGGAAGAGTTGTACCCAAGATGCGCTAACTTTATGCAACTATAGGCAACTTTGAAATTGTTCAGTTTAAAAGCAAGGAATGGATGGACCGATACAAGTTTCACAAAATTATTAGTGTTGTTAAAGGAGATGCTTCTAGAAAATAACACGTTACCTATCCGTAATTACGAGGTGAAGAAACTTTTATGTCCAATGGGTTTGGAATATCAAAAGATATACGCATGTCTCAATGATTGCGTTTTATACAGAGACAAGTTTACTTCATTGAATGCGTGTCCAACATGTGGTTTATCGCGGTTTAAAAAGAAAATTGATGGAGATAATGGTGATGAAGACAAAGATGGTCCACCTACTAAGGTGATGTGGTACCTTACTATAGTACCTAGATTTCCATTAAAAAGATGCAAAGAACCTAAAATGGCACGTTGATGGAAGAAAGTGTGATAATCTTTTTCGACACCCAGGTGATTCTCCACAATGGAAGATGATTGATGAAACATTTCTAAAATTTGGTGCATAGCCAAGAAATTGAAGACTTGGACTTGCTACAAATGGTATGAATTCTTTTGGGAACTTAAGTAGCAAACATAGTTCATAGCCAGTTTTGATGATGATTTACACTCTATCTCCTTTGTTGTGAATGAAGAGAAAATATATGATGTTGTCTATGATGATATCGGGTCCTAGACAACTTGGAAATGACATTAAAGTGTACCTAAAGTCGTTGATCGATGATTTGAAACTGTTATGAGAAGAAGACATTGATGTGTATGATTCATATTGTCAAGAAAGTTTTTGTTTACGTGCAATGTTGTTTTGCACCATAAATGATGTCCCAGCATATGGAAACTTTAGCGATTACAGTGTTAAAGGTCATTTTGCATGTCCCATCTGTGAAGAAAACAAGAGTTATATTCAATTGAAGCACAATCAAAAAAACTGTGTATACAAGATATCAAAAATTCCTTCCTCGAAATCATCCTTATCGTAGAATGAGCAAATCATTTAATGGAAGTCCCGAGGATGAAGTTGTGGCGAGACCCCACAATGGTGAAGAAGTATACAACTAGATGAAAAACATTGATATTGTCTTTTGAAAACATCAAAAGAAAAAGACCACGGAGAAAAACATTTGGAAGAAACGATAAGTTTTCATTAATATTCCATATTGGTTTAAATTTGAGGTACGACATTGTATAGATGCACGTTGAAAAAATTGTATGTGACAACGTCATCGGGACTTTACTAAATGTAAAAGGAAAGACAAAAGATGGAGTAAAGCATGACAAGATTTGACTAAAATGGGCATCTGTTATGAGTTACATCCATAATCAATTGGAAGACGCACCTACCTGCCCTTAGAAAAGAGAACCAATTTTTTTTTCAATGTTTAAGAATTGTGAAGGTTCCCCAAGGTTACTTACTATTTAAATATTAGTAGCCTTGTTTTTGTGCAAGATTAAAGTTACTGGGTTTAAAGTCTGATGATTATGATGTGTTGATGCAACAACTTTTACCATTAGCTTTTTGAGCCATCTTACCTACTTCTATTAGAGGTATTCTAGCACTTTTGTGTATGTTCTTTAATGTCATATGCAAGAAATTTGTTGACCCTCAAGTGTTAGATGATTTAGAAAATGAGACTATTGTCTCAATTGGAAATGTATTTTCCACCCTCATTTTTTGATATCATGGTTCATTTGATAGTTCATCTAGTGAGGGAAATTCGATTATGTGGGTCAGTTTTCTTGAGATGGATGTACTCAAAGGAGAGATACATGAAGATCTTAAAGGGATATGTCAAGAATCAATATCGATCAGAAACATCAATTATAGAGCGATACATTGTAGAAGAAGCCATTGAATTCTACTTATATGCCAAGTTGTGAACCAATTGGAGTTCCTAAGACTAGACCTGAAGGTAAATGTGAAGGTAAGGGTGTGCGTGGATAGTAATTCGGTGTGGGTTGATAGTAATTCGGTGTGAGGACAGATGACCTCGACTTCACTTTTGTGGATCTTAACAAGATGAGTTATATAGATGAACCATTTATTATGGCTAGTTAAGCAAGAATTTTTTTTATATCATTGATCCAACCAATTATAAATGGTCAGTTGTATTAGAAGGAAGAAGCATGCACGAAAATGATGATGAAGACTGTCTAGACATACTTAAGACAATGTCTTTCTCATCAAGAACCATTCAAGACAAGGTTGATGACGTAACTGATAACATTCATGCTATTCGTAGTGATCACAATGAAGGCATATGGGAGAAAATAATACCTTGATAGGTGTTTATTAATTAATATTGTCACATTTACAATTTTTATTTTTCCTATTGTTTTAATATAATAGAGGTACTTTAGTATATTTTCCTTGTTAACATTTCCTGTAACATCCTAAGCGGATATTACTAATTTAAATAAAATAAAATTATAAACAATAATAACTTGATAATTAATAAAACATCTTTCCCAAAACGCAGGAAATTTAAATCTTTATTAATAGCGCCAAATTCAAAGTTTAAAACTAAAAGCATTACAAGTTTCAAACTTCCAAACCATAAATTCAGTTGTATTCAAAATACATAAAATAATTATCAAAATCTTTCAAAGCTAGCTCTTCTTCGGCTCTAGACGCCACCAGCATCACCTGAAACATCATCTACTTCTGTGTAACAAGTTACACAATCATCTCCAAACACATACAGAAAGGGTGAGCTCAATATAATTAAATATACATGAAAAGGCATATTGTAAACCCTCACCCAAAATATTTTAACTTAGCCCTGAACCCCCTTCTGGGAACTTCTCATTATGCATTAGAAATCATAGCCTTCCACCATGTTCATCCAGTTTCTACACATTTTGACAATAACCTTAAGATCGCATATGCTGCCACGAGCCTACCAATTGTCGTCCAACCTCTATGAGCCTCCCACTGGTAGACCAACATGTGTGAAAATATCACATTACGAACCACCATCCATAACAACCAAGTGGAGCTAACCAATACGAACCATCATCCAAATTCTCACACAAGATTCCCAACATCACCAACTTACCACTCGTGAGTGATAATCAAGTGGAGCTAGACAATACGATCATCGGCCTACCACTTATGATCATAACATGTTTACAATACATTATGAGCCACCACTAGGGACTTAACATGTCTTATACCCAAAGCCATCACTATAAGTCGTGTAAAACCCTCAATATCATCAACCTGACCTACTTAGATCAATACATACTCAACCTTGGTCTTAGGGATTCCAATGCTTCCACGAACCTGCCCGCTCATGGTCCAACTCTACGAACCTCTCCAATTGTAGTCAAACACTACGAACCTCCTCACTCGTAGTCTAACACGCGTGAACACCTACTATATGAACCTCTTGGTCATAACAGCCTCAAGTGTGACCACATAACATATGAACCTCCCCTCTCGTATTCCTACACAAGAGTACATCCAATACAAACCTCATCGTCCGTATTAATCACACGTTTCCAACTCCATTACAAACCTCCCACTCGTCCAACAAGCACATCCCCGACCAAGACCATCACACCCGACCATGCAAACACATCCCAAAGAGCCCCCTACCCCTGCACCATTGCCTGGCATAGCCTAAGCGCCGCTAGGCGAAAACAAGTTGTAGACCTCCTAGCGGTCACCACACGCTGCCAAGCGCCACACGTTCTTGGACCCTTTGCTTTGTGGCTATCGCTTGGCGGATCAATCCTTCTCGCTAGGCATTACACAAGTACAATGCATCTTACTGGATTTTATGCTCCTAAACAGATTCTAGCACATTCCAATCATTACAAACACACACTAGAATGCCAAATTGCATACATATCAATCCATATGACTAAACACTAACCCTATCCCATCTTATATGCATCGATCCCTATATATTCATATATATATATATATATATATATATATATATATATATATATATATATATATATGCTTCCCCATTTAAATCCATGCTAGCATGCAATTTCAACTTATGAATAATACATGCTCTTTTCAAATATACAGTAGCAGCACTCTAACAACTTAAACACATGATTCTATGCACCAATGCGAATTAAAATAACACTTCACACTTCCTATGCATCAATTTCAGTTATAAAGATACACATGCATTCACCAATACCCTGATTCTTAACATGTGACTAACCCAAAGGGACATTCAAATTCACGAACTCTCACAACAGAATCAAATCATGCTTACAACTCACGCCACCTTGCCCTTACCTCTAAAATAGTACCTACACAATTCATTTATCTCACAACCTCAAACTAAAAGTCAATTTTTAACATCAGGCATAATCATGATTCATACATTAGGTTCACTATTGTGTAATTCTACACATTATGTGCTCATACTGTTTCCATGAGTCCAAATGAACCCCAACTCACTGCTAAAACACAACTAACCAAAAGGTTGTGGGACATTGGCCATGCTTGTAAGACCAGTGAAATTTAAATAATTAAATAAATAATTATTTAATAAATACAAGTAGGGAAGTCTTTATGGCATTTAATGGAGATTGTTATGATGTGGAAAAGTACTAGCTCAAGTGGTTGAGTGTACTTGATTGTGTGAGAGGACTCAGGTTCGAGTACTATATATGTCATTTATGTGTTATTTAATTGTTATTATTTAGTTATGTGCATGCTCATGTTGACTGATAATAAAACCTTAGAATTATAAGAATTATCACAAAACATGAATTGGTTAAATGGTTATGCATCGATTGGACATTTGCATGGTTATGAGTTCAAACCTTGGTAGAACCAAAGTAAACTTTCTTTTTGGTAAAATTATTTTTGGCTTGGATGTGAAAGGGCAAAAGAAATCCTAGCTGAATGGGCAGCCAAGGAAAGGCTGGAAAATCATCTAATAATGGCTCTTGAGGGGCCATTAACCTTACTCCAATTAATTTTCGTTATTTTTAGTAAATGGGGTAATTATTGGGTTGTAATGGTGAAAGAGAAGGGAATTAGAGAGGAAAACAGCACTGTATTGTTGTGAGGGTAGTGGGCTGCATATTTTCAAAGCACTAGAGTTGAATTGTAGAGAGATTTAGAGTTTTTGGGTTGAGAGTCAAGGGGAGATAATTAGAGATCATAAAGAATTGCAATAAATTGTCTTAGGAGCAAGGATATCCAGGTTAGGGGTGTTGTCATCGCGTTTAAATGTTAAATTATTGCATGAATTGTGTAATGCATGTATATCGATCTTGTACCCTCTGGTTTTCTCTAGATTTCATGTGTTTCTAGAAATTTTCAGAAACCACCTAGCGGATTGATGATCAGCTGTCAGGCGGCACATCAATTTTTGCATAATATTGGGCTCCTGAAGAGGAAGCGTTTGGCGGTAAGGTCCCGACCGTCAGGCGACGCATGACTAATTCACCCAGTTTTTGGGTTTTGTTGAATTGTCTGGCGGTGATGAACACCTGTCAAGCAGCGCAAACCAATTTTGGTTCAATCTTGATGATTTTGGAGTTCTGGAAAGATTCTGATTGGGGAGGAATCATGTCCTAATTGTTTATGAATGGTTAGGCATCATATAACCTTGAAATCCATGTGATTGGGAGTTAATTGGATGAAAAAATCGTGTATAGGATTTTAGGGTTTAAGAATTTGGGACTTTTCGTATTGATTAAATTAGGTAAGTAAAAATAAGGAAATTTTGTGTGTTTGGAGGTTTAACATAGGATTATTAATCATAAATATATGATGAAGGTAAATTGAGTGGGAAATTGATGCACATGGATGGTTTATTGGAGTTAGAACTCGCGTAGTGTGCGAGACCAGATTCTGGAATTTCTCAGAAATGATGCACCGCTGGGCGGGAAGATATAAGCCGCCAAGCGATGGCGGTGCTAATGGTTTTGGTGACTGGTGTAGTGGGGTTCGAGTAGAAGGGTGCACTTGAGAGTTCAAGTGGAATAGAATAAGGGAAAAATATGCTAAATTGGAAATATTGTAATTAGGATGCTTTAAGATGTAATGGTAAGGCATGAGATGGGTTGAAGTTTGAGGGAATATAGCTTTTGGGGTTACGTCTTGAAGGTAAAGCAAAATGGATAAAGTTTGCAGGTGCTGAGGAAATTTCTGGGTTCCTGGAACTGCTTGGCGGCACCCAATTGGCCGCCAGGCGCCATACTAGAGATGAGTGGTGCTCTAATTCACGAAAAAATATTGTTTTTCGTATTTTTTGCGGAATAGGAACCGTCTGGCGCTAGCTTTGTACCACCAGACAATGGCTACAAAACCAGTAGAGAATTAAAGTGTGTTGCGCTTGGCCGTAAGGGTTGTCCCGCCAAGCGATACTTGTGGAAACAATAGCATCAAAGGCGCTTGGCGCCTGGTGACACGTGTCCCCTGTCAGGCGGTCTGGAAGCCTTTTGCGCCTGGCGACTTGTGTGGAGCTCCAGGCAATTTTTTGATGAAGCAAACATTGTGTTTTGCTATCTTTGGAAGTGCGTGGTCTACGAGGCTTTGGCGATATCTCAAGGGTCAGATGCTGGAGTATTCCTGGAGTTGTGGCTCAGGATGGAGGGTAATACGAGTGTTCTCGCATGTGTTCTACAAATGGTGACTTGTAGGTTGGATAGCAATGATAGCTTGAGATTATCAACCAAAGACGTAGAACATGAATTACATGGTAGTGGCCTGTGTGATGAGACTAAAGGATGAAGTTCCTTTAATGTGTGTTTTGTTATATAAATTGTTGCATATGTTTATATTGCTTTAGCTCACCCTATCTGCTTGTGTTTGGCGATGATTGTGTACGTGGTACACAGAAGCAGATGACGTTGTAGGTGGTTTTGGTGGAGCATAGAGTCAGAGCGAGGCTAGACTTGGGAGAAGGACTTTCTCAGAGTTTTATATTGTTTCTATGATTTCAAATAAATTATAAACACGGATATTACTAGACTTTTGGACAATTATAATAGTATTTATATTCATGGATTTTTGAATTATTGTTGAGGTAATAAAAGTTTTAAAATTTCCCACATTTTGGGGAAATGATATTTCAGTAAATGTAGTTTAATTATATTTATCTATTTTAATATTTAAATCCATAATATCCAGTCGGGATGTTAGAATGCCTGGCGGCAAACAGGTACCGCTAGGCAATGCATTAGTTTCTGGGTAAACCCAGATTTCACTGCACCTACGAGAAATCGTTAAACCCCAAAATTCAATCAATTTGTCCAATTTTTCATTTAGGTAGTCAGTCATTGTTCCAAACGATATCTATACTCAAATTAAACATCAAACGCACATGGTATCACACCCATTTCAATTCTAAAAATTACGCTTCACATTATCCCCAATCCCACACAACCCCTCAAGCTCATGCAATTGCCAAATCATCAGGTTAAAGTCAAACAACAACCATTTCATTATTTTACATCAATAATCACACAACAAAAATAAAGGAAATAATTACAAAACATAAGCACATCCAAAGCACCTTTTACGTAGAGAAAAGAACCATAGAGCTTTCGCTTGGACTGATAAGTGTGAGGAAAGCTTTTAAGAGCTTAAGCAAAGGTTGACGAGTACTCTTGTTCTGGTTATCCCTGATGTTGGTAAACCGTTTAAGGTTTACTGTGATGCCTCTCATTAGAGACTTGGTTGCATGTTGATGCAAAATATGAAGGTGGTGGCTTATGCTTCGAGGCAGCTTAAAGATAATAAAAAGAACTACCCCACTAATGATCTAGAGTTGGCGGCTGTGGTGTTTGCCTTGAAGA
This sequence comes from Vigna unguiculata, assembly GCF_037176805.1. Classification (NCBI taxonomy): domain Eukaryota; kingdom Viridiplantae; phylum Streptophyta; class Magnoliopsida; order Fabales; family Fabaceae; genus Vigna; species Vigna unguiculata. Next base: position 9,701,787 of record NC_140798.1, on the reverse strand, counting down.
TCTGGAGGCACTATCTATATGGTGTGTAGTTCCACGTGTTCAGTGACCATAAGAGTCTCAAGTATATGTTTGATCAGAAGGAGTTGAACATGAGGCAAAGAAGATGGATAAAGTTCTTGAAGGATTACGACTTTGAACTTCTATATCACTCGGGGAAAGCAAATGTGGTAGCAGATGCTTTGAGTCGGAAGATAGTGCATGTGGCACACCTCATGATCAAGGAGTTAGATTTGTTAGAAAGGTTCAGAGATATGAAGTTGCAAGTTGAGTTGGAACCAAATTTCATTGGATGTAATAGTTTGACTATATCTAGTGACTTTTTGAGCATGATCAAGGAGAGGCAATTTGTGGACTTTAGCCTTTAGAAGGTGAAAGAGTTGCTTAGATTAGATCAAGCAAATGAGTTTTTTGTGGGTGGTGATGATGTATTGAGGTTCAGAGGCAGGATTAGTGTACCCGTGGATGGTAAGGTGAAAAGGTTGATCCTTGAGGAAGGGAACAAGAGTAGTCATAGTTTGCATCATGGCATGACTAAGATGTACCAAGATCTCAAGGAGACCTTTTGGTGGCAAGGCATGAAGAAGGATGTGGCCTAGTTTGTATCTGCTTATTTGACTTGTCAAAAGGTAAAGGTTGAACATTAGAGGTCTGGTGGGACGCTAGAGCCTTTGGATTACCAGTGTGGGTGGAAGTGGGATAGCATAGCTATAGACCTTATTATCCATTTGCCATGAACCTTGAGAAGTCATGATGCAATCTGGGTTGTGGTAGACCAGTTGAATCTAAGAATGTCCATGGCCAAGTTGGCTCAGCTATACATCAGGGAGATTGTGAGATTGCATGGGGTGCCTAGTAGCATTGGGTCTAATAGGGACCCGTAGTTCACCTCTACGTTTTGGCATATGTTGTAGGATGCTTCAGGAAGCAGGTTGAGGATGAGTTTTACTTATCATCCTCAAACAGATGGGCAATCAGAGCGACTAATCCAGTCCTTAGAGGATTTGTTGAGGACTTGTGTTTTGGATCATCTCGGTAGTTGGGATGAAGTGCTACCATTGGTGGAGTTTACATATAACAATAGTTACCAAGCGAGTATAGAGATGAAACCATATGAAGCCTTGTATGGGAGGAGATGTAGAACTCCCTTATGATAATACAAAGATGGGGAGTCAGTGTTGGTCGGGACAGAGTTGTTGAAACAAACCACCGAGAAGGTGCAGATTGTGAGGGAAAGGTTGAAAGCCTCACAGAGTAGGCAGAAATCCTACGCAGATCAAAGAAGGAAACCCTTGGAGTTTGCAACTAGGGACCATGTGTTCTTGAGGCTGACCTGAACCACTAGAGTGTGAAAGGATATCTGCTCAAGAAAGCTTTCTCCTAAGTTCCATGTCCATATCAGATCTTGAGGAGGATTGGACCAGTGGCTTATGAGATTATCTTACCTCCATAGTTGGCTAATCTCTATCCAGTTTTCTGTGTCTCTCAGTTGAGGAGGTATGTACCTGACCCGTCTCATGTGCTAGAGTTTGAGGATGTGCAAATTAGAGAGGATCTCTCGATGGAGGTACAACCAGTTGGTTTAGAAGACCATCAAGTCAAATAGCTCCAGGGAAAATCCATCAATCTAGTCAAGGTCATATAGGATAGGAGGATAGGTGACTCTACTTCAGAACTAGAGTAGGATGTGAGGAAGTCATATCCGCATTTGCTTTCTAGTAAGTCTTAATTTTCGAGATAAAATTTTTTTGTTGTTGGGTAGAATGTAAAGCCAACCTTAAAACGTTTAGGGCCTGGTTTTATTAGAGGGCCCAAGGTCAGCCCACTTGTTTTCCAAGATCCCCTTTCAGCTGCTCCTTTACTCCCATTATGTTTCCTCACCTAACAATAGCTTACTTACCTTCTCCCTTTTCTGAAACAGAAATTCTGCTAGGGCTTAAGCTTTTTCCTCCTCCAAGCTTACTAAACGCTCCCCCTCTGCGTAAGTGAACTCAAACCCCTATCTTTTTGTTTCTTTTATGTTTGGTAGCTTTGGTTCCACGTAAATCTCTGTTGTGGTCTCAGTTTGTAATGCATGCCCTTCTATTTTCAGCTCCTTAAGCTGCTCCAGGTCTAGGTGCTTGTCCACTAAAGGTTTTCTCCTCTCAAGTGTAAATTTTTTTCAAGGTAAGGGAAGCTAGGGTCTTTCAAGTTTTTCAAGTATCTTATTTGTTTTTTCGGGTTCTAAATAATGTTTTTATGCCTGCTTACTATTGTGGTTTCCTAGAAATGGTTGAAATATTGTTGGTTTTGAATGTCTGATGTTGCACGCGTGAGTATGGGAGGAACCTGTTGTTTTTGCCCAAGCGAGTAACCCTCGCCTAAGCGAGAATAACATAAACTCACCTAGGTTTCTGCTTAAGTTGTCGCTCAGGCAACGAGCTCCAATTGTGAGCGAAAGTAATCTCACCAAGGCGAGGAGGTCTCGCTTAAGCGAGAACTCGCAAGAACCTTGTAGTGCTCACTATTCGAGCTCTCGCCCACACGAGAATGCCTAGCTTATGTGAGAACACTTTATTGCTTGAGCTAGGGCTTTTAGCTTGAGCGAGATTGGTGCAGGGATGCATTTCAATAATTGATTTCTGCTGTTATATATTGTTTCACTTTTCAGAGAGTATTATGTATAATGATATGCCTATGTTAACAGATATTATGAACTGAAATTGATGTTCTTTGTATGAAATGAATCATGAATTGGTTGGTTGGTTGTGCATTGGCATGAGAATATAATGCTTTGAGATAACTTGTAGATTTGGTGTGAGAACATGTATATGGTATGAGCTAGACGTACTTCCATAAGCCTCTTGGGGGAGACCTTATGGTGCTATTGTAGTGTATGTAATTAGGTAAGATTCAAGCAAGGTTGTATCCTGACACTCTAAAGAATCAGTCAGACTCACATAAAGCAAACTGGTTCAAGTGGTGAAAGTAGCAGGAGGTCCTATTCTTTGGCAGGATAATGGCCTTAGATGATCATGGACTAACCTTGTGCGTGGTAGGGTGAAACCCATTGGCAATGGCTCTGCAGAGCAATAGAAGCCACCACAAGTGCAAGAAACCAGTGAATCCGATATCTTTAAATGTTTCCAGATAATTGAGTTAGTGGTTTTTGTATTGTTTGTAACACATGCCTTGTATGCTTACTGATTTAATTGTTTATAAGTTGCCTGCTCCTATTTATGTAAAAAAAATTATTTTTCTCTTGCTTACCCTTTCTCTTTGTGTTTGTGTTATTTGTTTGGCTTTTCCTTTTTGCAATGATCACCAAATATTTGGTGTAAGCAGATGTGGAGATTCCTAGAAGTCGTTCAGAGGACGAAGATGCAGTTGTTTAGGCTAGGCCCTTTCTTTATAGCTCTTTTGAGCGCCTTTTGCAACTATGTTGTTCAAATTCATTGTTTTGTGAGCAATCTTTTTCTAAACTGTTGCCCTTTTTAGTTATGCTTTTATGGCATTATTCTATGCCAATGATTTTTCCTTTCCAGTATGCTTTGGGATAACTATAATAGTGAATTCTCATATACTTTCTATCGCTGCTCTATTTTATATTATAATCATGCGACGTTTTATTTATTAGAGATTATCTATTAAATGGGATATCACAAATTGTTCTCCATTATTCTTTCCACATTACTATATCAAAAAACCCAAAAATCTTGAAATTTTTCTTACCTTTGCCTTGGCCCCATTATAACTTGTGAAAAATGTGTGAAAAATAGAATCTTTCGATTTGTATATACATGATAACTTGATTTCTAGAAAATTGATTGGTTTCAAGTGATGTTCATTCTTTAATCCAATGTTGATGTGAAATAAAAAACTTAGAACAAAGTTTTGAAACTACTCAATTTTGCCACGAGGAGTTGAAGTATTCACAAAATAGTTGAAGTAAATTATTCTTAGCAAAAAAAAAAACAGTAAAAACAGAGGTTGAATGGTCACACACCCTAAGTAAAAAAAATTAAAAGGGAAAAATTTTTATTCAGATGCATAACAATATTATTTGTTCCTATTGAGAACAAATAAGAGATGTCAGACACAAGTATCACCTTACCTCAATCTGCAATCTCTCTAGTAAGCTTTCTTCCGGCATGTATATGCTATCTGCTGGTGTCCCGGCTTGGACCAATTTGGACCCGGGAGGGGTTACCTGCGAAGAAGACTCCGACTCAAGTCAGCTAAGAATTCTCAGAAAGTTAAATCTCGTGATTAAGGGATTAATGAATGCGTACCTTTAATTCGTGGGGTCCATGCATATTTATAGATTATTAATTATGTCTGGCCACGTCATGGGTTGGGCTTTTGATTGGGCCACGGATGGGCCTAGGCCAAGTCCAAGTCCCACAGTTTGGTTATTGTGGGTCCCAAGGGCATGGTTGGTAATGTTTTAGGTTTATCAAGTTCTCGTTCAATTTTCTTAAGTTAGCGGCTTAGGCCACTTACTATTGATTGTTCGACATACATTATTATTGTTTGCGTCCTTAAGGGGCTATGTAGGCGGATCTCATGGTTGTAGTCAAGTTAGGCCGCCTATGTGTAGTACACCAGTCCCCCAGCCTGTGCCGATACATCTATAACGGCAAAGGATGATAAGTGTTGGTGTGTTTTGTTGGGCTGACTAGGTGTAGTACATTATTGATAGTATTTATTATTATTATTATTACTATTACTATTATTATTATTATTATTAATAATAATAACATTCACAATAACATTGACATTAGTATTACTAGCGTACACAAGGCATTGTCGTGCCTGTGTGTACGCATTTTTTAAATATGCGTGATATTATATTAGTAGATGATGATAATGTAATGTTATTAAGTTAATATATAAAATAAAATTATATTTATTAAAAATAAAGTGAAATATATAAGAAAAGATGAGACAATAACTGTTGATAAATAAAGAAAAAAGGAAGAAGTAAAGATAGACGATTTTATAAAAAAGTTTGTAAAAGTAACAATCAATTTTCAAAAATTTAATAAATAATTATATTTTAAAGGATAAAATTGGTATTTTGAAATGTGAACCTTCTTTATATATTGTTATATATTAGCATTAATATGATTAGTATTAGTATTTTGATTATAAGTATTATTATTATTTGAAATTATTATTATTAGTATAGTTATTATTAGTAATATTGGTATTGATATTATATTATTATTATTATTATTTGAAATTATTATTATTAGTATAGTTATTATTAGTAATATTGGTATTGATATTATTATTATTATTATTATTATTATTATTATTATTATTATTATTATTATTATTATTATTATTATTATTATTATTATTATTATTATTATTATTATTATTATTATTATTATTATTATTATTATTATTATCATCGGTAATGATATTATTATTAATATTATTAGAAGTATTAATTTTTGCATTATTATTATATAACTATTAACATATTATTATTATTATTATTAATAGTAATGATATTGATATTATTATTATTAATATTAATATTATTTGTATTATTATTTTTATATTTATTGATATATATGATAATAATAATAATAATAATAAATTATTATTATTATTATTATTATTATTGTTATTATTGTTATTGCTATTATTCATATGTACATAACTTTTTTTATATTATTTAAGTTTAACTTCATTTTTATTTTGTTATTTTTTATGTCAACATCTTTTGATATATCTCTCAAGCTTCTTAAGTTGTTTATAACTTTGCATGTATTTCTATTTACAAATTTTAACATCAACTTAGTGTTATTTTTATTTTGTACAGGATAATATTTTATAATATGTTTATATTTTATTTTAACAATTATTCATGCATATACATTTCATTTTAATATATTATATAACTAAAAACTATAATTATAAATTTTAATCATATAACAATATTATTTTATTATACATCACTAATATAATTATCATGTCCTTTTTATAATTTAACATAGATATCGAAATATATAATTCTAAACAAACAAAAAAATTGTTATATGCATCGATGATTAGTTATTATAGAGTTATTGTCTGCACTAATTAGAACATCTACATGTATTTTTATTTAAGAACTTTAACTTCAAATTCAAGTTATTCTATCTGTTTTAATAGAGATATAGTTCACAATATACTTGCATTTTATTCATATTTGCATGCAAAGGGGCGGACCTTAGTTGGTCATTTGGAGGTCCCAATATTTTTTTTATAGGTTAGTAATTAAAATTTAAAATATATTTATAATTTAAAAAATTAATTTAATTATAGGTAAAATTTAATTATTTAATAAATTTAGAAAGGATAAAAATATTTATTATCACATTTTTACTTACTCACTTATTATTAATTAATTTCATAATTAAATTGCTAATATCATATTCAATAGAAAATTAATTTAAAATTTTAACTCCAGTATTTTATTGTTAATACTCTTAATTATTCAAATTTAAAAAATTTATCTTTGAACTATAGCAATCTTTAACAAGAATAAGAAATGTATTTTACTTAAAGAAAAATATTTTTTGTTTTGTTAAACAAGATTGTGAAATAAAATAGAAGATAATTTATTTGTACATAATGTAATTATTTACATTGAAAAAATATATATAATCGAAAATTTATGACTACTAAAATTCTTCATATTTCATGAGATTTTTCCTACAATCTTTTTATAAAATTTAACAAGAAAAGAATTTTTTTTTCATTTTATCTAAGAGTTTTAATTCGATGTTAATTCCTTCATGGATAATTATTTCCTACAAAATTATAAAGTATGCAAGTATTTCCTACAAATTCTACCCTAAATATTATACTAAAATATTGGTAGCAATTTCTTACAAATTATTTTTCATAACAAAATGTGTAAGTATTTCTTATGAAACAAAATTTCAAAACAAAACTAGAAGGAAAAATGTTTTTTAGTAGTGTTTGTTTTGGCTTAATTATTGATGAGTTCAATAAATTAAAAGTACAAAGAAAAATTTATTAGATATATTATGGTTATAATTAAATTATATATTATATATTTATTTTTGTTGTACTAGTGATAATGATAAAACATATAAATTTTAAAATATTATTTTGACTCCTCCAGTATTAATGGTCAAGATCCATTACTGTTTGCATGCTATTTTTTTGTTTAAAATATTTTAAGCTTAATTTTTTTGTTTAAAAACAAGAACTACAATGGAAGGAATAGACATATACAATTGAGACATAATCTGGTTAAGTAGCTGCTAAAGAGTGAAACTATTTCCATTGATTATGTGAAGTCAAAACGGAATCTAGCAGACCCTTTGACAAAACCCTTGGGAAGGAATATGATTTTAGAGACATCGATGGGAATGGGACTTAAGCCACTTGCAAACAAACAAGTGATAGTAACACAACCTTTGTGATTGGAGATCTCATGAATAAGGTTCATATTGGTAAAAATAAGTCACTTGTTAGTTTTGATAGCACTAAATTGATTTTAAATCAATTATGTCCATTCCTATGGTATGTGTGAAAGTGCTAGAGGCTACATTATTGAGAGGTTAAACTTTGTAAATTAAAATTCGATGTGGTGTAAGAATTTTACTTTAAACAAAGTTTTAATGATTTTCATATCCCTTACGGGTGGTGTATGATTTGCAGCATACACTTGATGAAATCACCTATATGAATGTCAAGTAGGGCCGCTTGTATGAGATCTTGGCATGATCTCTGAAGCACTCATAAATACTGGGCACGCGCATGGCCTAGAGCGCAACATAGTGTTAACAGCAAGGATTGTGGGTGCATTGTGATTGATAAACCACTAACACACATCAAGTGTCTTTGGTTCATATAGCTTGTTATACCAACTACACTCTGTGTTAATTTTATCTGTCTAGAACGGGTTCATATAGCTTGTTATACCAGCTTTGATGCTTTATATCTTAGTTTAGACACAAGATTTTGTTTTTCTTTTATATCTCCCCTTTTGTAATATGTGGGAGATTGTTGGAAAATAGAGGATATTTCAAAAGGGAAGAAGAGTTTAGAAACAAGATCTTTGCATTTATGGCATAAGTTTTGAACCAATCAATGATGCATTGCAGGTCTATTTTAGAGACCATGTTTTGATTCCTAATACCATCTAGATTCATCCGTAATTGTGTTGCAAGCCTTGGTGCTTCCGTTTTGATTTAGCCATTATTTCATAATCAATTTTGATTTGGTCTTTAATTTTTTACCGTTGTTCACTATTTGCAAGCTCCTTTCCCATCTATAAATAGATGTCATTTCCCTCCTCCAAGACATACCACTTGAGCTTTCATTCTCCTCTCCTATATCTTTTGTTCTCTTAGTTCTCTTAGTTCTTCCTTCCTCTTATTATTCTAGGTCTAATTACTTACTCGTTTTAGAGTACCTTGCTAGTTCTGAGATCCTTGGGAAATTTCGAGAAGTTCCTATTGTATCCTAGGGACTTGCGCAACACACTACGGATAAGTCCTTAAAGACAATGAATATACACGCCTCAGGAAGTGCTCTATTGTTCGTGATTTGTCAGTTATTAACAACACTCTTAATAAGGAAAAGTCTAAGATATTAGGGTTCTTATTAAAGTTTAGACTTGGTGCTAAGACATTAGGACTTGTTACACAAGAGAATGCAATAGTAGGAATTAAAAGAATATTGTTTGGTATCTTACGAGAGTTTTTAATCTTAGGGAGGAATTAAAAAATGTGACCTGGAAATATTTATGTACTAATTATGACATTATAAAGGTTAGTGTACTTGTAATACTTTTGTTAATTAGTGAAACATCTTAAGGGAGAACAAAACGTCGTCTATTATGAGTTTGAATGAATCGGTATAAAGTTACTTGTAATACTTGTGTTCCTTTTGTAGTAGACAATCAAGTCTAGTTCACTATAAAAACATACCAAGACTCTATTCAAAATACCCTCTCACCTTCTAGAGCCAAGATAAATTTGATGTGTATTGTTGGTTTTGTTTGTCTGCTAAACGATTTAGTTAGTTGCTTGCAAAGAGGGTCTAAGACTCTCTTCAATCTCTCTTCCCTCCCTCCGAACCCCGCCATCCTTCTAGAGCCATTTGTTCTAACATTAATATAATTATCAAGTATAATTATCAAGAAAAGTTACAAAGACTATACGTATGAAAAGCTTAAACATTTTAAGTCATTAGACTTCATGCAACTTTTAGATCCTTAAACTTATACAACATTACAATAGAATATGTAAAAGGATGTCTAATAACAGAAATTAAATTTTGAAATATTGTAACTCTCATGAAACCATCACCGTGTTAACTTGTGTACGCTTTTAAAGGCTGTAACGTGTTATATTCTTAAATCGGTGGTCATTACTTAGAAAGGATGTTTGAAACAAATAATATTTTGCAGAACAAGTAAAATGGATCAAAAGTCTTATAAAATGAAAGACTACCAACTCTTGCTATAACTTTAACACACTACAAAAATTCGCAAGCTAGCAATAACAACCTTGTTCAAGACAAATTATAAATAAAAGGTTTCTCATGTAATACTAATTAACCATTCAATGTAAAAATATCAATGTTTAATACAAGACAACTCTTAACAAGAAATAACAATTTTATAATACTTGAAACGGATATAAATGAATTAATAAAACAATATTCTTATTATTTATTTTATGTAAAAATAGAGAATAATTGCTAATAGTTTTATATACTCATTATATGTAATAAAAGAATACTTCTTGTAATTATTTATTTAATAGTAATTATTTATCAAAGAGAGAAACTTTTTACAATTTGTAGAGATAAATTAAACGCAATTCATATTAGAATGAATTAATATAAAAATTAGTTCAAGAGTAACTTCCATAAATTGTTTACGACAATTTTTTTTTGGGAACAAACGACTTTTAAATACTAAAAAACAAAGTTGAATCATTACTTCGTAGTAAATATGAGATAGAAAAAAAAAACGTGAGAGCGATTGAGAAAATACAAAAGATTGATATCGAGATATCACATCCAGAAAAAAAGAATTTTTTTTTTTTTGTGTGTAGAAGGTAGTACATACATAAGATATAATTTAAGATGGAAGGTATTAAAGCGTGACGACCACACATTTGATATCGTCTATTAGCATATATGTTAATAGTCTCCTAAAAGAAATACAAACAATCCATAAATATATCTTCAAATAACGAAATAAGAGAAGGAAGTTGCTCTTCTCTAATTCTGATTTTGCCATATATTTCTAACCAGTAGTGGGGAAAGTTAACTAACGTAACTAGCATGAAAATGATAAAAGAAACCCAGTTTAACTGTTTTTTAAATATGTCAAACCAATAAGTTATAATGATTAAGTAATTACGAAGAAAAATTTGGTTACAAGCTCTTGTAACGTTCTAAATTGATTAATACGAAGGTAAATTATGTATACACAAAAATAACACATTTTACTTTCCATAAAAACAACACATATTTTACTTTGCAATATAAAAGGAAAAAATCACATTAAAACATCTGTATTAAAGAAATTAATGGAAACCAAAATAAAACGAAAAAATAAATAGAATGAAAGAGGAAAGAAATCGAGGAACAGAAGTAAAAACGTTTAGATTTAACAAAAATATCAAAGTATATATCAAGTTTAAAATTTTCCATTTCTTTTTCTCTGAATTCTTCCATCAGCTCAAAGGATTCGAAAAATGTATAAGACCAGCAATTTGACACGTTGAAATAATGTATATACATAATGTACTACCTATTTGACCAGTTGATTGAGTGACATCAAATATCATATTATTCCTCCGTATCCAATAAGCCCTTGTTCACATATAATATTTGTTATGATTTGACAGTACGGGTCACCATAAGTTTTAGAAAATTTTTGTAGACGATACAATGCAAGAAAATCGCTCAAATAAGTTACAAGTCTTAAATTACTATAAATTCAAATAAACCTAAGCTCTTTAAAATGTCCTTTAAATCTCTTTTTGAAGTCCAAATAAATCCACTTCCAAAGAGACTTACACCACAAGAACTAGTGCCTTTTAAGGGGAGACAATAATAAATCCACTGGAAGCCTGACTTCAGACAGAAAAGGAGGCGTACATAAATTAGAAGCATTACTTCTCATAACTCAAGCAAAAGCACAGGTTGATCTAACTGTAAAGATCATCTTCATCAGCCCCACCAGCACTTGCAAAAGGGTCAGATGCAGCGCCAGCACCAGCACCACCAGTGCTGGTATCTGAAAACCTGAACTCGGATCCAAACCCTCTTGACTGCTGCAATGTCTGCGCAAAGGCCTGGTACTTGCGAATGTCAGCATCACTTACACTCCTTCGTGCATATTTCATTGACTCCTCAAAATGAGCTGCCTTGATTTCAGCTACCTCTTCCTCTTCAATATCCTCTTCCATTGCCTCGGGGTTATCTCTTTTCCTCCTCTCTTTCTCAATGTCCTGTCAAGATAATAGTTCAACAAATTGCCTTCAATCTAAACGCCGATAAAAACATTTTTAAAATTGATAATAAAATTATTGAAAAGGCTTGTTTTAACTGTCTAATATTATTTGTAATTTATCGAAAAACGTGAGACTAATTAAACTAACACAATTTATTATTTCTAATAAATTTCAACCTATACTGAAAACTATTCAAAATTTCTCACATATTCTTTAATTGTCATTGCCAATGCATAGTAATCAATAAATAACACAGAAAAAGGTATCCTCCAAAGTTTACCTTCTCAATGTTCTCTCTTATAGCATACTTGCATGCACGCTGGCAAATTTCAGTAATATCTGCACCACTGAAGCCCTGAGTATACTTGGCAAGAGCTCTAAGGTCAACATCTTTTGAGACAGGAGATTTTCTCAAACAAGCTTTAAATATCTGATGACGAGAATCCTCATCTGGGAGTGGGATATAAATCAATTGATCCAGACGGCCCGGTCGCAGAAGAGCAGGATCTATAATGTCTGGACGATTAGTGGCCCCAATGATGAACACAGTTTTCTTTGCCGACATTCCATCCATCTCTGTAAGCAATTGATTCAAAACCCTGTCAGCAGCACCACCAGCATCTCCTACACTGCTCCCCCTCTGCAAGATTAAAAACACGCAAGTTTTCAAAACAACTGTCAAGAGAAGACAATTAGAGTAGTCTTACAACTAATTATCTGTGATATAATTTATTTAAATGCAGTAATATCTTAGATACCAGTAACTTTAGCAGATGTCAAGCCTTAGCTTACAGTATGGTACAAACCTGAGTTGCAATGGAGTCAAGTTCATCAAAGAATAGAACACATGGAGCAGAACCACGAGCTTTATCAAAAATTTCCCTCACATTAGCCTCACTTTCTCCAAACCACATGGTAAGTAGCTCTGGACCTTTGACACTGATGAAGTTCGCCTGGCATTCATTGGCAATAGCTTTTGCCAAAAGGGTTTTACCACAACCGGGAGGCCCATAGAAAAGAACTCCCTTTGAAGGTGACATTCCAAACTTCTCAAATTTCTCGGGGTGTTCCACTGGATATTGAACAGTCTGAGAAAAAGAAAATTAATTATAGCCAATATTCAAAGGAGAGAAAAAAAATGCAGAGATATATCTCGATGCAGTAGCTCATCTTACCTCTTGAAGTTCTCTCTTCACATTTTCAAGACCACCAATATCTTCCCAGCTGACATTGGGCACTTCAACAACCTAACCCATTAACAAAAACAATGTTTGCACATTAAAGTTTGAATGGTGTGATCACACGATTGTCAACCAATAAGGAAAGAACAAAAGGACACAAAACTGCGAGAAAGTAGTAAAATACTTACCGTTTCTCGGAGAGCAGAAGGATTGCTTGTTCCAAGAGCAGTCTGGAAATGCTCATTTGAAACTGCCATTGAGTTCAGTATCTCAGCATCAATGGACTCATCCTCCAAGTCAATGACGTCCATTTTCTCTCTGATGCATTGAAGAGCGGCTTCAGTACACAAAGCAGCAAGATCAGCACCAACATATCCATGAGTGTCCTTAGCAATCCTTTCTAAATCAACCTGCAAATTATACATCGGACATAGTTCTCATATCTCAAATATTCATATCAAACCACAATGAAAGGGAGAAAGAATTAAATCTTACATCCTCAGAAAGCTTCATATTTTTTGTGTGTATACGAAGAACCTCAAGGCGTCCAACCTCATCTGGAACGCCAATATCTATCTCCCGATCAAACCTACCAAACCTCCTAAGGGCAGGGTCAATGCTATTGGGACGATTTGTGGCTCCAATAACAATTACATGGGCACGTGATTTAAGACCATCCATGAGAGTCAAGAGCTGGGAAACAATTCTCCTCTCAACTTCCCCATGAGTCTTCTCCCTCTTTGGAGCTATCGAATCTATCTCATCAATGAAGATAATGGAGGGTGCATTCTTCTCGGCTTCCTCAAAAGCCTTCCTGAGATTGCTTTCACTCTCACCAGCCAATTTTGACATGATCTCAGGACCATTAATGCAGAAAAAGAAGGCTCCGGTTTCATTTGCAACAGCGCGAGCAATCAAAGTCTTACCAGACCCAGGGGGTCCATATAGCAGAATTCCCTTAGGTGGCTTAACACCGATAGATTTGAACAACTGTGGATGCCTCAATGGCAGTTCCACCAGTTCCCTAATCTGTGCCATCTGCTTTCTAACACCACCAACATCATCATAACCAACTTCGTCTAAACGATTCTCATCTTCCCTTTTAACAGGCTCTCCCTCACAGAAGATCTCGGTGTCAGGAGCAACAACACAATACTCTGCAGGATCGGTTTCAATAACCTTGAACTCCACACTTCTCATCCCTCCTCTTACAAGGAACAAATCACCTTTCCTCACTGGTCTATATGCCTCGAGAAAATAAGCTGAAAAAGTAAAACTGGACTTAATGCACAGTTGAGTTAACTTATTTCTAGAAATACAATTACTTGATTAAGCACCATCCTCACAAAGCTTCTAAATGAACAAAAAAGACCACTCCCTCACAGTTTGCAGATATGCCAAGCCCCGCACTCTTGGGCCTCACTAACCAACTTACATGCTCAGTATTCACAACAAACAATACATATCAAACATGTTAGATTCAAAGAAGAGATTAGCTTCATCAATTGTTCCCTAAGCATTACATATTAAAAGCTAATTGTGATAAACTTCTCCACAAGCCATCAGTTCTTTATTAAAACCCTGCTTGGCTTACCTAGTGCCCTCGATTCATATTATCTTTTTAATTAAGAGAAAAGTTCATCCACACAGAATCTAAGACCAACAATGTTAAGAATGATATAAGGATTGCCAAAATATGGTATCAAAAAAGAGTATGTAGTTGCACTCACGCTTCAAGTAAGCATCAAAAAGATTCCCAGTAACGCCCTCAATGGTGTCATCGACGGGAAGAATGTGCACTCTCTTTCCGTACTTAACATCAGGGCACGCGTGAACGGAAACAACGTCACCGAGTCTAACCCTAAGGTTACTCCTGACGACCTTGTTCATCCGTATCTTGGGCTCCTCACAGGTATCATCGGCAAGGGCAATACAGACGGTATCCTTCCTCTTCTTGCCCTAAACCACAAAAAACAAGACAAATTTTGGTTATTAGAAAAAGTGGACTAAAATCCAAAGTAAAAACCCCTTGGGTTGTTCGTTCACCTTGAGAAGAATTGTGTCTCCGCGGAAAAGCTGGAGCTTATCCATGGTGTCAGGGTGGAGCGCGACGACGGAGTTGTCATCGTTTACGGCTTCGTCAACGACGAGTCGGTTGGGCGCCTTCTTGCGCTCCAAGATCGCGGTACTGAAATCTCTCTTTGTTCCCTTACTGAAGAAAGAAGAAAATAGAATGAATTAGATTTCGAATCTGTGGGAAGAGAAATTAATCGATCGAATTCTTGAGATCTGAGGAGAAAGCAGAAGCTTACGCATCGGAGGACTCGGGTTGGTTCGCCATGGAATTGAAGAGAGTTGAAAGAGAATGGGAAAACAGAGGGATCTGAAATTGGGAACTTTGGTAGGTCACTGGATATTTATAAAGCGGGTAATTGGGTAAGCTTCTTTTCTTCTCGCCCAAGAAGCCTGCTATATTTACTTCTGAATTTAAGTATATCGAATAATCGATAGTAGTAGTAATAATAATAATAATAAATTGATTATGTAATAATTTCGAAAGTTCTAGAATATTTGAGGTGTTTATTAGGACATACTAGAATAATGACTGAGGAAAAATATTATAGATATGTCCGGTTTATTAAAAAAGATAAATTTGAAAACATAATTAATTATATTTTATTAATTATTATAATTATAGATTAAAAATAACTTTAATCTTTAACTCCCGCTTGTATTATTATTATGAATAGCCTTTTCTTTCGAATAATCGATAGTAGTAATAATAATAATAAATTGATTATGTAATAATTTCGAAAGTTCTAGAATATTTGAGGTGTTTATTAGGACATACAGTATAATTACCGAGGAAAAATATTATAGACATGTCCGGTTTATTAAGAAAGACAAATTTGAAAACATAATTAATTATAGTTTATTAATTATTATAATTATAGATTAAAAATAAATTTAATCTTTAACTCCCGCTTGTATTATTATTATGAATAGCCTTTTCTTTCTATTATCTATTTTATTACTTCATAGCAAAAAAAGACATTAGAAATTTTACTTTTAATAAATATTTAAGAGATGACTTTTTTAAAATAATTTAATACTGTTAATTTACACTTTTATTCATATATATATATATATATATATATATATATATATATATATATATATATATATATATTCTTGTCATATTTTTTAAATACTTAATTTCTTTATTTATTTATTTTAAAAATAAAATATTTTATGTCAATTCTTTTAAATAATAAATTAAAAATATGTATTTTAATTCATGATTTGTAATTTGAAAATTATATTAAAACTTTGTTGTTTTTTAAAATAAATAAATAATTAAAAAAATGTATATATTTTTTATTTTATCTTTTATGACTTATAATTATTTGGTTATTTAATAAAATTAAGTTTAAAAAAATACATTTTATTTTACTTTTTGAAATAATATTATATTTATTGATAGTGTAAATTGTTTTTGAATATTCTTCGTATTTTAGGGTAATTTTAATTTTTTTTAAAATAAAAGTAACCTAAAATATTTGTTATTTTTTAAGTTATACATATAAATTTATTATCGGTAATAAAAGGTTGATAAATATTATATTTTTAATTCATTTTATAACTTATACATACCTTACTCTAAGACATTAATGTTGTGTTCATTTGAAAGAGAAGATTTGAGAGAAAGGGAGTAGATAGGTTTGAGTGGATTTAAGAATGAATCATGTGTTTTTTTTTTTAATGGATTTAGATGTGATTGTGAGTAGATTTGAAAGTGATTTTTGTGAAAGTTTGTGAGAGATTTGATTGATATGATAGATTAAAAAATAAGTTTGAATAGAAGTATTGGTGATATTACCATTTTGCCCTTTATGTAATAAGTAGTATAAATTTATATTTGTATGAATAAATTTTTTATGTTAATTTCTTTTAGGTTTAATTATGTCTTTGATCCCCATTTTGGAATCAAAATCTCAAAATGATACCCAAATTTTTAAAAGTCTCAAAATGGTTCCCTTTTTTGTTGAAACGTCTCATGTTTGCTCTTTCCGTTAAGTCAAGGTCGACGCCATTAGAGGGAGTGCCACGTGTCAGTTCCTCGTTTTTTTTAATTTTATTATTAATTTTTTTTTATTTTTTTATTTTTAATTTTTTTTTCAATTTTTAAAAAAAAATCAAAAAATTGCCACGTGTCAAGCTGTCATCATGCCACGTGGCAGTGACAAAGTGATGTGATAGTGACAGTGACACGTGTTAGTATTACGCCACGTGTCATTTTCTTAGTCTCAATTTGGTCCCTTTATTTTAATTTGTCTCAATTTAGTGCCAATTTTTGTAAAAATTAGCAATTTTGTCCCTCTCCAAATTGAAATCAAATTTAATTTCTATATAAATGTACACAAATATTTCCATCAAAATTGATATTTCAAGTAAATATTTTTAACCAAATTAAGTTCATTTAATTCATATTTTACATTGAACTTTATTTAAAATGGTTTAAAAGTTGTTAATAGAAAATAATGTTAATAGAAAAAAAATTCATAAATTAACTAGTTCATGTTACAATAAAACACATATAAATTTAAAATTTGAAAACAATTTTAAGTAAAGTTGAATATGAAACATAATTTTAAATAAACTTAGTTATGCTAAAAATATATAATAAAAATATCAATTTGAATAAAAATATCAAATTTAATAAAAATATTTGTATAACATTTATATAAAATTAAATTTTGTTTCAATTTGAATAGGGACAAAATTGCTCATTTTTACAAAAATTGGGACTAAATTGAGACAAATTAAAATAAAGGAACCAAATTGAGACTAAGAAAATGACACCTGGCATAATATTGACACGTGTCACTGTCGCTGCCACGTGGCACGATGACATCTTGACACATGGCAATTTTTTGATTTTTTTAAAAAAACTCAAAAAAAATTAATAAAAAAATTCAAAAAATTGAGGAACTGACACGTGGCACTCCCTCTAACGGCGTCAACCTTGACTTAACGGAAAGGGCAAACGTGAGACGTTTCAACAAAAAAGGGGACTATTTTGAGACTTTTAAAAATTTGGGTACCATTTTGAGATTTTGACTCCAAAATAGGGACCAAAAGCATAATTAAACCTTTCTTTTAACTAGTAAAATTGGAAAAAAAAAATTAACAAAGAAAAACAAGGTTAAGCCATCAAGCAGCCACTAACAGGATACATGGTAACATATGTAAGGCCCACTTATTATTTTTTGCCTCAAGGTTTAGGGGTTGCCCTAATCAGTTGGGCCTAAAAGCTTACCCATAGGGTGCCAAGGCCCCTAAAGCAACTTAACTCCTCTCATTTCAGCTCACTTGCCAAAATCAGTACTCTCACACTCCCCTTTCCTCTCCACAGAACCTTTGCTAGGGTTTGGACCTCTGCCATCTTCAAGCTAGCTCAGTCTCGTTCTCTAAGTCACGTAAGTTGCTTCTTAGCTCATATTGGTTCTTCCTCAGTCACATTTTCGTAATTCCAGTTAGGGTTTCGTGGTAACCTCATTCTTGTTTTGTTCCACTATTTGTTTTCCAACTTCTTGGCATGTTCTTAGAACTGTTGTGCTAGTTGTTTGGTGTCGAAGTCTCGTATTAGCATTTTTAGGTAAGGGAAGCTAGGGTTCATTGTTTTATTCAATTTTCTAGTGTTATGGTTCTGTTCCTTGATTTGAAATGCTTGGTTGTTGTTATATTTGGATGGAAACCTGTTTAAACCTTGTTTGGTTTGGATCTCTGGCTGTGCACACAAGAACAATGGAGAACTCTGATATTTTCGCCCAGGCGAGGCAGCCTCGCCCAAGCGAGAGTACCCAAGGTTTCTCCCTAAAACTTACGCGAGTTGTCGCTCAGGCGACGAGCTCTTGTTTTGAGCAAGAGTTCATCTCGCTCAGGCGAGGAGGTCTCGCCTAAGCGAGAGAACGTAAAAGCTCCATGTTCCTCTTTTCGAGTCCTCGCCTAAGCGAAAGGAGCTCACCTGAGTGAGAGAACCCTCTCTCCTGAGCGAGACCTTTCTACCTGAGCGAGAAGCTGGGCGAGAATGTGTTTTGCTCTATTATTTCCCTCTGTTCTTGGACGAATGACATATGCTTGGTTGGATTATTATATTAAGGCATGATTTGAGTGATGTTGCTTGTATGGAATGGTTCATGGGCTGAATATGATGAGTTTTAGTATGGTTCTGGTATGGAATATGGATGATGGTTGGTTGTAAATGTTGGCATGAGATTGATATGCATGACAAGTGTATACTTGATTAATGGAACATGTTGTTGGTATGGTTAGGACGTAATTCCACGATAGTTTCGTGGTGGTGCCTCATTGTTTAGGGCGTAATTCCATGAATCTCTAGGTGAGATTTCATGGTGGTGCCTCAGTTGGTCAGGATGTAATTCCATGACCCTGTTAGTGGGAATTCATGGTGGTGCCTCATTTATATAATTTAGTAAGGATTCAAGGTAAGGATTGCATCCTGACACTCTAAAGAGTTAGTTAGTCTCACATAGAGCGTACTGACTCAAGTGGTGAGAGTAGCAGGAGGCCTGGAACACTTTAAGGACTAACCTTGTGTAGGGGGGAAGTGAGACACTGTAACAATTAGCTCGGTAGAGCAGTAAAGGCCATCACAGGTGCAAGCATCTGTTGAATCCGACTAATTATATGTATCCAGATGAGTCGTGTCTTGAGTCTTAGTGTATTGTTTGTGTAACATCCCGACCGGATATTACTAATTTAAATAAAATAAAGTAAAATAATATCAAATATGTCATTATTATTCAAAGTTCTTTCCCAAAATGCGGGAAAATTAAAACCTTACTAAAATTTATCAAAATTTAAAACTATAAAGTAAACTCCATGTTTACATAGTTCAAAAATGATCAACTAAATGTTTACAAAATAGTCAAATGTAGTCTATAAAACTTCCCAAGCTAACCCCTCTCCGACTTTAAGTGTCACCAGCTCCACCTGAAACAATGTATGCTCCAGTATAACGAATTACACGATCATCGCCAAACACACACAGAAAGGGTGAGCTCGTGTAACAATATAAACATATAATTTAATACATAGAATTTCATCCCCAAATTAATTTATTTCAGCCAATGCTTAACCAAGAAACCTTATTGCCCTAAGGTTTCCAATCCATAATTTCATGACCATGGACCCAGGATATATATGCTTCCACGAACCTGCCCGCTCGTGGTCCTACCTCTACGAACCTCCCCGTTTGTAGTCCAACTCTACGGACCTCCCCGCCCGTAGTCCAACACACGTGATCCAACAGTTACGAACCTCCCCGCTCGTAGTAGCCCTCAAGTGTGAGCACGGAACATACGAACCTCCCCACTCGTATCCTCACACGAGAGCATCATAATATGAACCTCCCCGCTCATATTATCACGTGTTCACCACTAACCATGAACCTACCCGCTCATGACACAGTCAAGCACCTCCTGGTCCAAGTCCATATCGCAACACATTAGAACAAAATTAAGAAAAACACATTGTCCTATACAAGATACATTCTCAAGCTGGTCGTAGGGATTCCAATGCTTCCACGAACATGCCCGTTCGTGGTCCAACTCTACGAACCTCCCCGCTCGTAGTCCAACATGCGTGAACACCTACTATGAACCTCCCCGCTCATAGTAGCCTCAAGTGTGAGCACGGAACATACGAACCTCCCCGCTCGTATCCCCACACAAGAGTACAACAGATACGGACCTCCCCGCCCGCATCAATCACGCATCTCAAATCTCCGTTACGAACCTCCCCGCTCGTAACTAATCCAGCATATCCCTAACCAAGCCTACAAACCCATCCATGCAAATTCATCTACAATGGACCCTTGCTCCTGCACTATCGCCTGGCGCTGCCAAAGCGCCACCTGGCAAAATGGAAGTGCAGACCGCTTGACGGTTCCACAACACCGTCAGGTATCACGACACACAAAGCTTCCCTATTTCTGGTTAATGGTTAGCACTTCACTCTTCACCGTCAGGGGTTACACCAGTAATGTGACGCTACTGGTTTTAGGTACTCTAATTAAGTTCCTGGTATCAAACAATTCAATTCTCAAACATCCAGAACCCAAAATACGCATTCATATACTTCATATACTTAAATTTACAACATCACAACTCATATGCATCATTCAATTATAAACACACATCTATCCCTTTCTAAATTCATATAAAACCATCAAAACAAAAGTGTTATACCCAACACACAATCATGGACAACCAAACAATATATAAACCAAGAAGAACACATAATCATTGTCCCAAAATATCGCACGGGCAATAAGACAGTAATAAGGATAAAAATAAAAATAACTACAACAACAATAATAACGATAATGATAATAATAATAAAATGAAACAATAAAAATAAAAATAATGAAAATAATTATAAAATAAAATAAACAATAATAATAAAACAACAATACTAATAAAATAAAATAATAATAATAATAATAATAATTAAATAAAGCATTAATAATGAAACAATAATAATGATAATAAAACCATAAATAAAATAAAACAATGATAAAGTTAATAATGATAATAAAATAATATAATAATAATCATAATAAAATAATAATAATAATAATAGTAAGAATAATAATAATAGTAATAATAAAAATAAAAAATACTAGTAAAATAAAATAATAATAATAATAAAACTAAAAATAAAAATAAAAATAATTATAATATAAATAACAATAATAATAATAATAATAATAATAAAAGATAATAAAATAATAATAATAATGATAAAAATAATATTAATAATAAAATAATACTAATATTAAAATAAAATAAAATTAATAATAATAAGAATAAGAATAATAATTATAATGATAATAGTAATAATAATAATGAAAATAATAATAATAATAATAATAGTAAAATAAGTTAATAATAATAATATTCAGGAGAATAATAATAGTAATAATAATAATAATGATAATAATAATAATAATAGAAATAATAATAATAATAAGAATAATAATAACAATAATAGTAGTAAAATAGAATAATAATAATAATACAAACAATAATAAAAATAAATAATAATAATAATAATAATAATAATAATAATAATAATAATAATAATAATAATAATAAATGTGTTGTGTTTAGAAGAAGAACTCTAAACACGCACCCTAGAAGTCGAATGCAACTAAAGCCAATTACTTAAATACCAACCTAAATTAATAAAATCACCTCTGGAATCCCCATTTATAAACCACTTTCTACAAGTATTCCATTCCCCTCTTATATAATATATTAAAAATTACTAATTATACCATATCATAATTTCTATAAGAAAACACTACCAAAGAAAATGACTAATTATTTTAAAACCTTAACTATACCAAAAGTTTAGTCACTACCAAAACTTAATACCAAAAAGTTAGAAGTCATATATAATATCAAATACAACAAAAAAAAAAGAAAAGAAAGAAAGCGAGTCCCACTTCTAACCTTCTTTAAATATATATTTATATTTAAAAAAACTATTTAGTGTGATTGATGCTCTACACCAAAAGTAGATAATTTGTTTCCTTTTTTTCTTTAATATTATATAAATTACTATATGATGAATGTCGTAAAATATCCTCCCAAAATATTATAGCATAACATAACACCACATTTATCTACTTTTTCATATAACTAAAAAAAATGAAAGCTTTAGAGTGCAACCCCAGGTCACGCCACTATAATAGAAAAACATAAACCCTAACCTTTCCTTTGCATCATTCACCCACAAATCAAGAAAACCTCAATTCATTCATGCTATATTAGATTTCGTATCACTAAAATTCACCAATCACATACTTAACATTCAAACAAAAATTTGATGATACTATATCACCATTACAATCAAAATTTCTAAAATATAAAACAAATGCATCACATTTTTTTATTGTAAACAATAATTCAATCAAACAAACTTAAAATCTTCTTTCAAAGGAAGAGATTAAACTAGTCAGCTCCCCTTACCCAGGACTTTCCTTTGCTTAGAATTTGAATTACGCGTCTTCCCTTGAGCACCAATGTCCTCTCTTTGATTCTTTCCCAAATCAGCTCTCAATCCTTGCAATTCACTCTAAATTTTCGTATCCCTCTGCCTATGCCACAATAACAGATGCCAAAACCCCCTCTTCTCACCTGAATTTGCCTTTTAAAGGTTGCTTTAATGTTGGTAAATGCAAAAAAAAATGAAATTGGCTTTATGGTAAGGTTAGTTGCTATTCAAAGCCCATAATTTTCAGCCCCTCTTGGTTGCCCCTTGTAGGGTTTTCTCTACCCTTTCATATTCAGGCCACAACTATTTTTTTAACAAAAAGAAAGTTAAATATGAGTTCACCAAGGTTCGAACCCATACCATGCTTATCATTAAATCAATGCCTAACCACTCAAGCAATTTATATTTTGTCATAATTCACCTAATTCTATAATCATGTTATCACTCAACATGATCATGCATATTATTATTAAAAATTAATAATAAATAAAACAACACATAATTGGCATACATAGGACATGAACCCAAGTCTTTTCACACAATCAAAGTACTCTCAACCATTTGAGCTAATACTTTTTCACATCACATAATCAATATTTAATGCCATAAAGGCTCCCACTGCCCGCATTTATTAATTAATTATTTATTTAGTTATTTAAATTTCTTGGGTCTTACAGTTTGCAAGTCATGACATGATTGGTTGATATATGCATCTTGGACTATGAAATTGTATGTAACTGTATGATAAATCATTTTCTGCTCTAGCTTACCCTTTGCTTGTTTGATTGTTATGCGTGTGGTTTTCTTTCTTTGCAATGATCATCAATTTATTGATGTGATCAGATGCAAGAACTCCTCGTGGTCAACAGGAAAATGGTGATTCCACTGCATAGACTATCTGGGTTGGAGTTTGCTTGTTTATGTTTTCCTCTAGGGTTGTGGCCCATGTACCACTTTATCTTAGAACTTTATTTTGAATACTTTGGAATTCTTGTTCTCTTTTGTAATGGGCATCGTGGTGTGCCTTAATCCTTTCCTGGTTCTTTTAGGATAACTGTAAGGAGTAGCGTTTATACTCCAGGATCTTGCTTACCATGTTATTCTGTGGGACATTTCCTTTAATTAGGGTTATTAATTAAAGAGGGTGTTACAACATAAAGTTCATGTACTTAGGATTGGATCTATCCTCCTTTTAAAGCACACAGATCTGTTCCATGTCATGTGGGATCAGATCTCTCACCTTCACGCCACATAGATCCATTCCATTTGAGGTGGGATCGAATCTCTCACTTTTATGCCCACACATTTGTTCCATTAAAGGTGGGATCGTATCTAGCTCTTCAACCATAGAGGGTAAAATTGTATTTTATTAATAAATTAGCTCAAATGACCTCCCAATACGTGAGATTGAAAAATTGATAAATCTCGTTAATCGTTGCATTCCCTTGCTCTTAATTCTCTTCAAACGAACGTCAAAATTACTACGTAATCCGTCTTCACATTTCCGTTCAACCTCAAATGAACACAACATAAGAGACATAGAGATGTCAAAAGAATTCGTACTATGGGCAATGGTGGAACTTGAGCCAAAATTTTGGTTAAATTAATCTTTTGGTCTATTTTTTCATCCAAAAATATTATATTAATCCTCTAATATTTTAACCTCAAATTGGTCCTGAGTTTTTAAAAATTGATGCAATTTGATCATTTTCGTTAAATTTTTTGAAGGAAGAAAGGAGTTTTTATCAAAATTGATAATGAGATTATGTCATTTACATCAACAAAGAAAATCATCATTATTCACAACTTCAATTTTTATGAAAAAATCTTGATGCAATTCAAGAAATTTAACAAAAATAAGACCAAATTGCATTATTTTTTTAAAAATTGGGACCACATTGAAACTAAAAATAACTAGAAGATCAACTTGATATTTTTGAACTGAAATAAAAATCAAGTAATCTCAAATCTTTTATATAAACTAGTAAAAATATTGTATTTATTTTTTTATGATAATAAAAAATAATAAAATTATTATTATTATTATTATAAATTAAATATAAATATTTTACTATAATTAATTTTTATTTATATTGATTAAGTTTAACAAAATAATTAAATAAAAAGATAGTTAAATTAAACAAGTAATCACTTAAAAAAATATTAAGAAAATAATTATTTTTATTTAAAAATATTCAAAAGGCCAAATTAAAAAATAAATGTAGGTAATAAAAAAATATATCTTATGCATTAATATATAATTTTTTTAAAATATAAAATATATTAAAAATATGAATTTTTAAAAAAATATATTTAAAAATATATAATAAATTATGTAAGTATAAAAAATTTTGGGGGGGCCATGGCCCCCTGTGTCATAACATGGGTCCGCCATTGACTATGGGTTTCGCGGATAAAATTCATAACGAGTAGGAAATGGATATTGTAAATGGATATTTGCGGGTAACGGGTACGAGTATCTTTTATACCCACATGTTAATGGGGCAGGTACGGTATCATAGTATCCGTACCCGTGGATACCAGTACCCGCTAAACTCTAATTTAAATAAAAAAAATAAAAATAAATTATTAAAACATTAACAAATCGATTTTGAAAAACAACACCTTCATGTATAAAGAAAGAAAGATGATTGCGTAGAAAAAGAGAGTTATTGTTAGTCCTTTGTATATGGTATGGTTATTGGTTCAATTTGTTGTATGAAATTTTATAAACATTTTGACTGTTGTTGATGTTTGATATATTAAATGCAATATGTTTAATGCAGACCACAATTATCGAAGATAGTCGAAAGATTAAGGCTAAGACACGTGTATGGAGTCTAGGCTACTATAAGGCATATTTTGGTCATGGATTACTTTCAGTAAAGGATATTTTGACAACACATTATGTGAGTACCATTATTGGTTAACTGTAACAAATTTTAGAATAGCTTAACACGTGCTTCAATTAATATTTGTTTTCTTTATTTGTTTGCCCTAGTAGTCCATGAAAATCATTGGTGGTGTTATGTTGTGAAGTCCCAATCACGAGATTTTTTTGTCCTAGATTCTCTTGGCCATAGGCGACCGAGTCGAAAAAAGTTAGACAATTACATTGTAAGTAACGTAAATTGGTAGTGATTATAGCAAGGGAACTTTTCCATGCATAATTGAGAGATTAATATGGAGCAAATATTTTCGTTGTTGTTAAGTGTTAATTATGATTTTAAGCCTACATTTGAAGTATATAACGAAGACCTTCCTGTACAACCAAATTTGTAAGTCTAAAGCTTATAATTTTATGTACAACTTACATGGTAAATGTGTACAATATTGCTTCTATAAAGATTTAAGGTTTTGTTTCATTGTTTGTATTTTTTTTTCTAATACTTGCAGGTATGATTGTGGGGTGATGATGTTATTAAAATATATTGAGATATGGGATGGTGTTTCAATGTATGATTGCAAAAGCATGCCTTCATACACTTATTGTAGTTCAACTACTTTTACCTATTATTAAATTCCTATTCCATTCAAAGGTTTTGTAGTGCATTATATTGATGTCACCTATAGATAACAATTTATATGTGATTGAGGGTTCTCGATCCTGAAAATATTCTCATAGATTCTTTGTTTGAAGCATTTGTTGTTGAATTTGATGACTTCTATTAAATTAAAGGTTTAATTACTCGAATGATACCCACTTTAGTATAGGTATGTCAATCTGGTCTCCGTTTAAAAAAAATATCAATTGCATCCCAACTTTTGAAAAAATGACTGAATTAGGTCCATTTCAGACAAAAGTTACTAACACTGTTAATAGCGTGTCACATGTCAATTTGTGGTTTTTTTTTATTTTTTAATTATTTTTTTGCAACAAATTTTTTTACCACATGTCAAGTCCCTGGTATGACATATGACATTGTTAGTGCCACATGACAGGGCAATGCCACGGGTTAATGTCCATTTTTTTTAATAATTAACATATATTTTTAATTCATTTTTCATAAGATTAAAACTAATTAAGTATAAATATTTTCCATGCATGTCCAGGTAATTTCGATGAGTGTGATTGTCTCCATAAGTTAACATGTCATTCACAAACACAAAGACATACACCATATGATGTTTGAGGATGTCATTTTCAAATTTCAAAATGATCGTCAAAATTTTTTTCTTTACCACACTATGTCTTACAAAAAACAAAGAATTATATAAGAATTGATCACAACCTTGACGACCATGGTTATCCCTTTCTTTTGATGTGCACAGACTATGTACACTTGTGTTCATTGCATATGTCGTAGTTGGACAAACAATGTCATTGGTAAGCTCAAAATAGTTAAGGGATCTTGTAGTAGATGTTAAGCCACGTTTGGTGGTTATTGAGTCCATTTGGGGGAAGAAAAATTAAGTTGCACTTTCAGACTTACATGCAACATGAGCAACATCATAGAATCATTTACACAATGCATCATACCTCTTAACATGTGGTTCGTCCTTTTTTGAATTGTGAGTTGCTCTTATAAATATGCCTCTCACGAATGATTTTTCTCTATATTTTCAATACATACTTTAGTGAGACATAACACCCTCTTATGTAAGAACCACTAAGCAATGTCGAGAAAATATACCTTAAAACTAAAACAAACAACAAATTTGTAATATCTCATTTAATAGTATAAAACTACTAAAGAAAACATGAAAACTTTAATAAAGCAAAAACACGTGGCTATAAACATATATAATATTAATATAGTTATCAAAAAACATAACCATGTAAATATAATATAAGCAAAACTGAACTATATACAACTAAGAGTTTTTCAAAAGAACTATAACTCCTATACAAACTACAGGAAGGTTATGCACTACTTCATACCTTACAACTCTCCACCAGATGAGCATCCTCACTTGTTTCCTCCTCTACTCATATAATTAAGTGATTAGTGCAAAAGAAACAAACAAAACAAAAGCAACACATAACATATAACAAGGTAAGCTAGTGATACAAATCAAAATTCTAGAATAATTAAATCTTGTCAATTGCACACAACCACAAGTGTAATAGATATAAAAATACATATGCACACAAAATCAAGCAATAACAATCAACATGAGATCAAACATCAATCATACATGCGAAATAAATTCATCACAATAAATCAATTTTATCATCAAATATGATCAACTACAAGCATGCAAACATTTAACTCACACACACACACAAGAGACGACTAACTTCCCTTACCTTGAAAGATATAGCTTCAAGATTTTTTCCAGAATTCTATTTGTTTACTGCACCCGGGTGATGTAAGCTGTGCTTGAATTTTTTTTCTTGTCAATTTCATTGTTGAATATAATTTATGGTTTTATAATAAGTTTTTGTTGTTATTATTTATTGGGTTTTTCATTTTGGTTGATGTCGGAAATATCATTACTTTGGTTATCATTCCACTGATTTTAATTTTTATTTGAGGATGCGTAATGTTTGTTAGATGTATTTGGGAATAATTGAACATGCATAACATATTTGTTTTTGTTTTTGTTAGATTACATTTGATATTAGATATATGTGATTATAGATGTTTGTTCTTATGTTTGTTTCAAGGATTCCTAGATTTTGAAGATGATTTTTTAGTTGAATGGGAAAAGAAACTACATATTGGAACAAACTACTTCACGGACCCAATGGAAAATGTTTCTAATGTAGAATTTGAGGAATCGTTAATTAAAAAAGGGATTTTTCGACTATCATTTGATTTTGAAGAATTCTATGAATTGGATGACCTTCATTATGTTTGTACTTTGTTCTATGGCGATAGATATTTCTGGTTAAGAATATTTAATACAGAATGGGATGAGATTCAATATCTTGGGCTAGAAAATGATGTTGTGACAGAGGAAGATTTGGTTTGGTCTAGGTTTTTTCATCTATTAGGGTGAATTTATGCCATTCGGAGGTTAGCATTCAAGAACTTATCAGACATTGTGTTATATAATGTGTATTTGTATACCTTGAATGTAATAGTCTTTGTTTTCCTTAATGTAGTCTGTTATTCAATTGGATGAATATTTTCACAAATTTTGGGAGAAAAGATGGTTTATAGTCAGGAGATGGAATTGATTGATCCTTGTTTCAAAAGGTTTAAGTTTAACTTTGATGTGAAACCAAGTGGTATAATCCTTTTAAGTGGTGTTGTTCAAGAAATGATTAAGTACTATAAGTTGAAGGATGAAGTGTACTTGCATCTGAATTATGTTTCCAAGAATATTTTCTTGTATAGGCTTTTTTCATTAGAAGGAATTGAGATGAATTATACGAGGGATGTGGCTTCTTCTTTCGATATTCGTAATATTCCTACCAACAGTGCTAATGATCATGATGATCTTTCATTAGTTAAAACTTTGAGTTATTATGATGTGGTTGGATCCTTCCTGGTATTTGTTTGTCGTTTGTTTTTCAATTGCTTTGTCATTTATTTTTTGTGTCATATTGTCATGTTTGTTAAATAACATGGTTAATGTTGATTTTAGTATCTGAGTGCTTCTTTTGTTGGTAAGGCATTGTCGAAGTCAAGGAAGAATTATAAACTATGTAATGGGAATTCAAGGTACTGGCCATGCTCTGTCAAATGGTCTGAAAGAACTGCAAGTGAATGTTGTCTGGGTTTTAGATGGAAAACATTTGTCAAAGACAATGACTTAACTGTTGGAGATTGCATTAAGTTGGAGGTTGAGAAAGATTATGACAATTTAATAACCGTTCAGAAAATTTAAAACGTGTATTACGTTTGATTAGTTGTGAACAATATTTTGTGCTTTAAAATGACTTAGTTGTTTGTCATTTGTTCTTTAATGTTACTATCTTTTCCCCTTGAGATTTATAACTATTATGGTAGTTTTTTTGTTGAAAAGAATGAATCAGGAGCATTATTTATATTTTCAGTTGCATTATATTATATATGAATGCCTTTGTTTAACGAATATCTAGATAATCATTTGTAATTTATCAGTTGAAACATTTGCTGCTTTATTGCTCTTTTAACAATGTTTGTAAGTGTAAAAATGACCTTTTTGGTTGTTGATTTCAAGATTACATTTTCATACGTCTATGAAAACCATATTTTATTTATTATAATAGTAAAATTTATTTTTATATGGATATGTATTATCTCAAATGATAAAAATGTCCCTAATTTAAAACGATGTGTTATCTTAAATGTACTATTTTATTAATATAATTTTGACACAATATTATATATGATATGATAACAATGTCTTGTAGTTAGTATGTAGATTTATATATGATAATATAATTTTGGCACTTGTTTCATTGTTTTTTGTAAATATTAATTTATCAGTGTGGCCTTATCCAATGGATTTAGTGAAACCAGACCGACTATAATCAATTCAATTTATAAATGAGGACATTATCTCAATTGAATTTGTGGTGGTGTGAAAAGAAAAGACATGTGTGGGTGTTGAGTCCATAAGTAGATAATTTATTATTATTATGTGGGTTGGTTGATGGTTGGTATTGCTTTAAATGATAAGGCAGTTTTTTTCTCCTAGAAGTATACTATAGAATGTTAGATAATGTTATCAATGAGTGCAGAATACAAAATAAGATTGATGGTATATTT
The DNA here is from genome assembly GCF_037176805.1 of Vigna unguiculata. NCBI lineage: Eukaryota > Viridiplantae > Streptophyta > Magnoliopsida > Fabales > Fabaceae > Vigna > Vigna unguiculata. Next base: position 9,671,391 of record NC_140798.1, on the reverse strand, counting down.
TTCATGAGATTTTATGTTCTACAATTTCTATGTCGATTTGTGTTATTTTGTTACCTCTTTCAGTTACAATTTCACAATAAATTATGATTGATTTTTTCATTTTTTTATAGTTCATTTGAATATGTTAGTCCTCAGGTATGCTTTTTCAGATCTTTCTTTCTATATATGTTTAGTTTAGTCTAATTTGTATAATCTTATATATTGGACTGGTTGCATTAGCTTATCATAAAAGCCAATTTATATAGCTTAAACATATTGTTAGGTTCATGGTAATTAATTTAATTTTATACGAAATGGATATATAAACCACAAATATTATATAATGATCACAATTTTAGATATCAAAGATAACACATTTTTAATTTGTTATACATTTTGGAATACTTCTTTGAATACAACATTTGTTGTAGAACTCTGTGGTCTTTTGTCCTTATCATGGATTAAGATCTTTAATCCTGATTTACTCCAAACCCTAGAAACAACAACATATAACTGACCATGACTAAATACTGGTTTTGGCAAGTATAATCCAACAGAAAATAAGGATTGTAAGATCTTAGCCGAATATTACTTATTTAAATAAAATTAATAAGAAAAATCATAAAGATAACATTTATTCAACACATTTCCCAAAACGCGGAAAATAATTAACTTTATTATAAGCGCTAAAAAGTTAAAAACATAAATTTAACTCAACTTTACATCTCCAAATCCAAATATAAATCCATATTACAAAAAAATATAGAAATAAGAAAAAAATCTTCAAGTTGCCCTGCTCCGACGCTAAGTCTCACCAGTACCTCCTGTAACATCATCTGCTCCCATATAACAAGTTACATGATCATTGCCAAATACACACAGATAGGGTCAGCTTAAAAGAATACAAATGCATTACCATGTACAATCAAATAACAATTTAAAATCCCTAACACTTATAATAACCCTAAACCTCACACCCAAGTCTTCACCACTTCCTCTAGATGCCTCTTGATCCTACACCCTTTGATCAATACATTGGTCGATACTTGTTGCCATGAGTGTCTACTCGCCCCTCTGGCTATAGGCCACCACCTATAGTCCACATGTGGGAATGATCTTGTTACGGACTACAATTCGTAACACCAAGTGGAGTTCCCCAATACGAACCACAGTCCGTGTTTGTCTCAAGACTACTAAACTCGTCGGCTAATACCGATGAGGGCAATCTTCCGAGACCATCCGTACGAGCCATGATTTCGCACACTCCACTAGACTTGTAAAACTACCAGACTACAATCTCAAGTGGTCACGTGTTACCCCAATACAAGTTCCACTTGTCTCTAGGACCCCAACAAATCATCGCCTCAAGACCTCCATCCAAAGCTGTGTAGAATTCTCCACGCAATCCAATTCTGAACCTGGAACCCTCTGGCGCATCTCCTGAGTCGCCTGGCAAAACCTGGCTTTAGACAGCTTGGTAGTCACCTCACTTCGCTAGGCGCCACGCACCTCTAGAGTTTTCTGCTTGACCATTTTCGCCTGGCAAAACCATCCCCACGGCTAGGTGTCGTGCGATTCCAATGGCCACTGCCACTGTTTTGGGTCCCTATCACCTAGCGGTTTGTCCCACGTCGCCAGGCGCCAAGCGGTAGCACTAGTACTACTAGTTTTTGGCATTTTGAAACTGGTTCCAAGGAACCCCAAACGCTTAATACACAATACATAATATCAATCATAGTTTTCCAGTCATAATCTTATGTTTGAATCACAACTCAACACATTCATTACCAAATATTTCACAATTAAGATCATGCCTTTACTCACTTAGTAATGAAATTCACCAAAAACTTATTCTTTTACCAAATGAAATATAGCACACTGATGAAGTTTCCCACTCACATTAATTGACTCGAACACCAAGTGCTTTAAAGCATGCTTAATTTGCTTATAAGTTGTATATCCTTGCAACTTTTCTGGTATTTTTTTCATAATGTGCAAAAGGCACCACCTATGTTGGGTGTTGGAAAACACAATTTCAATTGCATTTTGGATAGCCTTGCATTGGTTGGTCACAATCCCATCAGGTGCCTTATTAGACATGCATCACAACCAACAACCAAATAGCCATACAAATTTGGTAGGTTATGGGTGATAGTAGGCCACAACCTAATAGGATTGACTGCCTATGTCATACTTGTTAGTTAGGTATGTTGTATCAAATGAAATGACATCCCAAAAATCAACGCATGCCACACTACGCCTAGCATCAACCCAAAAGACATTAGTTATTCAATTTCACACATCCAAGTCAATTTCATAAAAGAAATCGTTGTTCAATTCTATCATTCGTGAAAAGTGATTCAACAACGCATGCCCATCACGATCATTCCCTAAGGCCTGTCTCTGATGACCAATATAGTTTCTTATATCACGCATCACAAAATCTAAGTTCTCGAAACTTCCAACATCACAAACCAAAAAACGAAAACTCTTGTTTATACGCATGTCAGCTTCATCCTTAATGTTAAGTCTTCTCTTCACCTGCATATTCATTTTTCTATTACAACAAATTAACCTTCACTTTATAGGTTCAATGTAATGAATACATTCGTGAAACACACTTTTAATTATCCATTTCCCTTCCTTTATCTGAGTGGGGAGTTTCTTCATTTTAGGTGGGATGGACAACACATAGTTTCCTTCCCAATAACAAACTAATTTCAAGTAGCTTAATTTATTCACATCATTTTCTTTATGTTCTTATTTTCACACCAAAACTACTTTTAATCTAAGAAAACTTTTCATTTATTAATAGTCGAACGGTCGAGAGATAATAAAAATTGTTTTAGCAAAACATTCTTCAAATGAAACAAAAATTAATAATAATAGAATAAAGAGGGTAAGTTTTTTATATTACTTAGTAAATGAAAGGTTTATACTATTGAACACTTATATTGATAATATTAAACAGTCTCATGTGAAAAAAAATACAATAGATTAATATTAACAAACGTAAAAATATCCAAATGTGAGAAATAAAAGAATTAATTGACATATATCATTTGAAACGTTTGTTTTATATCTTTTGTTTCACCTTTTCCAAATCCACGTCCATATTGTTCAAAATATTCTAAGATAACAAAATAAATAAACTCTTATTTTGACACAACGTCACCGTAACCTGCCAAATTAGTCAACAACATCAATTTATGCATTAAAAAATAACATCAAACACAAACCAAACTAAATATGTCATAAAAGAACTAACCATATTCTTATTCATACTACTATTAATTATACAGTCCCTTACTTTTACATCAATCCTATGCAACACTCGGAAGAATTTTATGGCCCAAGATCTACTTTGTATTTGAAATAAAAATTTGGTCAAAGACCCAAAACTGAAACAAGTATACAACATTTTAAGTTCTTATTGATGACCACTTAATATAAACACATGCAATCACCTTCCACGTTAAATAAAGAAACATTTTTGTAACAAATAAACACATCTAACGACATGAAATCGTCTTCTATTTCCTTTCTCTTTCATTATTTTTAAAATTAGAAGGAAAAATCTTTACTATTTTTAAAATTAAAAGAAAAATTTTAATTTATTTTTAAAACTAAAGGAAAAATTCATCATTATTTTTAAGATTAGAACAAAAAAATTTCATTATTTTTAAACCAACCCTAGCCCTATTTTTTAGATGTAGTAAAAATCAAACATAAATCTAATAATTATATTTTAATAATATAGTTAGAGTTGGTTTAAAAATAATGAAAGAAATATTTAATAAAAATATGAATTTTAATAAAAATGTTAGTATAACATTTATATAAAAGTTAAATTTGGTCACAATTTGGAAAGAGACAAATTTAGGATTAAATTGAAGAAATTAACAAAAAATATGTCTAAATTGAACAAAATTAACGAAACTTGAAACTAAATTGAATATAAGATGTCTGACAGTTATACTACTTAACATGTGGCATCGATACTAACTTAACACGTAGCACTAGCACCATCTCGACACATGACATTGATACTGCTACGTGACACAATGTTGACTAGACATGTGAACAAAATTTTTTAAAATTAAAAAGAATAAAAAAAATTAAAAAAACCCACGAATGATTTAAACGTTGCTAAAAAAAATGAGCAAATTGAAAAAAAAATTAACAAAAATTGGGATCTTATTGAACATTAAAAAAACGAATTGAACAAAGTAAACAAGAATAGAGACCAAAGTTATATTTAAGCCTAATCCAAATGATACATCTTACTTAAAAACATCGTTTACACTTAAAATGTTAGAGCCTTTGTTCCTATTACTCTTAGCTAATCGTGTAAAGGTTCTAATGTTCTTTTGAAAAACAAAGGTTTGTTATTGTTAGTTTTGAAATGGTGATTTTAGCCAAGAAGGTAAGGGGGAGGGGTTGAATTGGCTTTATAAAACTTTTTCGAAAGTTTAAACCTTCTTTCAATTGAATCAAATAAACTGAAAAGTTTGGATGTAAATGCAGCAGACCAGTACACTTTCAGTCAATTAAAATATAAAATAACAAACTAATATAAAACAGCAAACTAATTTGTTCATGGAGCTATGAAACAGTCGATTAAAAAGCCAAATCAGTCGGCTAAAATACTGGAGATTTATGCATAATGTAGAATTCGCAAATTCAACTCAAACAACAATCTTTTACATACAAGACTTGTTCCAAACAATATTTTTAACAAGTATACAACCTCAGATTACACAAGAACATATTAAATCACACCAAAGAACGAATTGCTTGGTTTTATTGAGTTTTTAAAGAGATTAAAAGTGAGTGAGATGAGGGAGAGAGAATTGCACAGTTGTTTTTATACTGGTTCACTCAATCATAGAGCTATATCTAGTTTACTAGGACAATGTGAGCCTGGTTTCCACTATATTCAAAAGTTTTACAAATCACACACCAAGATTACACTTTTGAACAAAGAAACTCACAAGATTTTTGACTCACAAAAATCTAGACACACACCTTGCAAGAATCACACTTACAGACCTAATCACATCAGGCAAACCAACCATAGGCACAAGAACATCCAAACCTGATGGTGGTTGTCCTTAGCCAACCATACATGTGTTCTTCAAGCTACCCACAAGACAAAATGCCTCCAAGATCAACCAAGATCTTCAAACCACGAGTTACAGCTGTGTATTGCAGAGAGAGAGTTTTATAGAGAAAAATGACAAAGTTTCATGCTCAAAAACTCAGATTCGCTCCTCTGCTTACGAAAACGCAGCTTATATAATATGGTTTAAGTGAAAACAGTCGATTGAATTTTCCGTACAGTCAACTGATTTCACTTGACTTAAGTGAAGTCAGTCAATTGAAAAATAATTCAACTAACTGAATGCATTCATACCAGAAACTATATACAACAAGCCTTTTAACCTGTTAAAACCCATTTTAACAGATTAAAAGAGACACACTAACGTACACAAGACATTTAACCTATGTCATATAGCCTACCAACAAGATATAACACTAAAACATTACATTTAACATGTTATTTTCAAATTTAACACACTAAAACTTAATCTTCAAGTGGATCTTCATCAATCTTCATCAAACACCTATGATCTTCATGCACATGGCTTTATTAATTCTTTGCTTCAAGCTTGCTGGTGCCAATGCTTATGTCTGGCTTTCATTCTTTTAGGCTGACAACACACTTAACTACTGAAGTATATAGCTATAACACTAGTTGTTAGGTCCAACTGGAATCATGGCAAGAATTTGATGGAAAATCGATAGTTACATGCTACAAAATAATTTCTTCAGAACAATTTTGTATCGAAATAGTTTTGGATGATGTGTAGAAAATAATTAGTTGCAGTTAGTTTAATATTAAATATTGAAGGATGGTTTTTATGTTTAGAAACAAATGCTATGTCAAGACTCTAATGGAGAAACACAATATCCTAATCAAGAATCGTACACATACAATAAGGATATATATATATATATATATATATATATATATATATATATATATCAATTGCCACTCCATTGATAGAGATGTAGCAATCAAGAATCTCGCAAGTAGCCGATTCTAGAAGTTTGCCTTGCCATTCAGCAACACCAAAGGAGTTTTTAGTACTAAATTGATTTGTTCAAAATTTGCAAAGGTTGATAATTGTCTAATGTTCCTTGCAACTCTACTGGAATATTTGATTCAATTGGGTGATCCCTTACTGCATTTTTAAGTTTAGAGACATGTAGCACTAAATATAAGTGTGCCTATTTTGGAAGTTGTAATTTGAAAGCTACTGCTCCAACTTGCTGTAAAACCAAATAAGGTCCATCATTTAGGATGAAGCTTAGTAGGCATAGGGATTTTCATGAGGTTTAATGTTTATGTAAACCAAACCTTTAGTGAAGCAGAGATGGATGTTGTTATGATATGGGAGTTAAGGCTCCCCAAAGTTTTCTCATTTTACTTTATATATATATATTTTAAAATTGTATGTATATATTATTATTTTATTTATATTAAGTTTAGAAAAGATTTTTTAGAATATGTAAAATCACTTGTAGTCGCATCCCCTCTCCAATTTCTTTTTCTTCTTTCTTTTGTTTCTCTCTCCTTCTCTCTTTTCTATACAATCTCTTTCTCTCCTCCTCCTTTCTATCTTAATTTTCATCCTCAATCTCTCATCCTTTTAAAAATCAAATTACACCACGAAAAAATCAAGGAGCTAAGGAACATTTTAGGCTGATCAATTTCTTCCTTTGAGTAAGTTCATTTTCTACATGTTTCTAAGCAATATGTTTTCCTCTTGTATGTGACTTTTCTACATTCCAACATATATCTATTTGTTAGAGATCATAAAATCATGCTCTAATAGTTTATTGGATTCTTCTTTGTGTAGATAGAGCTATTTTAGGCTTTGAAGTTGTGTAAGAGAAGAAAAATATTTAGAATCTACTTTATAAGATAAGGGGAGATAATCATTTAAAAGTAGTTAATTTTCTTGAAATATTGAGTTTTTTTTTTTTTTAGATTTAATTTCGAGTGTTGAAAAATTCTCCAATTGCATGAAAGAAAACCCATTTGTCTACTATGTACGATTGGGCATGGTTAGTTTATCTTCTTTTTCTAAATAGATGAGAGATGATAAATTTATATTAGAAAAATTATGATATAGAATTAAAAACTTTGATTCTTTTTTCAAGATAAAGGCTTCTAATGAAGATGAAAAATATGTATCTATGTCAACTAAGCTAGAGAAATTTCATGAGAGTCTAAGAAAATGAAAAACAACTTCCCAAATTTGTTAAAGTTACATATAATGAATTTGAAAATTCTTTAGAACGTGATGACGCAAAATATCCTCAAATTTGACAATACCCACTAAATCAAATTGATAAGGTACGAATGACCTATCTAAAATGGAGTCCATAACAAATGCATCTAAAAGATTATAAGCGGTCTGGTAAAGATGATCATCCAAGAAGATTTCAATATACTTGGTTTATTTCCTTCATGAATAAAGTATTTGCCATTAAAAGATATTGCATATTGCTTACCTTATTATCTTTTCAATAAATAAAAAAACCAAGTAGACGACTTGGTTCATATATTTTCATTGTTACATGTAATTGAATTTAAATTCTAATTGGCAACGAGAGCTTATCAAGACTTGTTAAATCAAAATTGCCATATTAGGAGTGTTTTAGAAATGCAAAGCCCATATCAAATTATAAAGAATCAGTTGCGTCTCAAGACCTCAATTGACATAGTTAATTTTTTATCACTTCAAGCTTGTGCTTTTAGAGGTCATGATGAAACCACCGAATCGAGGAACCAAAGTAATTTTCTTGAAATGATAAAACTTATAGCATCATACAATGATGAAGTTATAAAAGTTATGTTAGAAAATGCTCCATATAATTCCAAATATACTTCATATAAAATTCAAAAGGAGTTATTGAATATTCTTTCTAGTGTAGTGAAAAACCATATTCGTGAGGAAGTTGGAGATTCCAAATTTTGTATGATTGTTGATGAAACTCGTGATAGATAAAAAAAAAATGAGCAAATGACTCTTGTTTTGTGATTCGTCTATAAAAATGGTTTTATACAAGAGCATTTTTTTTATATTGTACATGTTAATGACACTGCAACATTAACTTTGAAGAATGAATTGTGTGTTGTACTTTATCAACATAATGTTAATGTTTCTAATATATGTGGTCAAGGATATAATGGTACTAGCAATATGAGAGAAGAATGAAATTGATTACAAGCATTATTCTTAAGTCATTGTCCTGATGCATATTATGTTCATTGTTTTGCTCATCGGTTACAACTTGCCTTGGTTGTGTGCATCTAGAGCTGTCAAAATGGGTTGGAACCCGTGAGCCAACCCGACTCACCACAGGTTCGGGCCGGGTTGGGTTGAAATTTTTTACAAATTTCAATACGGGTTGATTTTTGACCCGACTCATTTAGAACCCAGCTCATCCGGGTTGAACCCGTGGTGAGCTGAGTTGGCCCACCAACCCGTAAATAAAAGGGTCACACAAGTGTTTTTATTTTTTTTATTAAGTTGGACTTTACATTTGGATCATGTTAAGTTGTTTTTTTATCCAACACATAAATAATTTGTATTTTTTTATTTTCGTTTATATTTGGATTGTATTAAAGTTTATTTAGATTTTAATTAGAATTACAATTTAGTTTTGACTGAAACAAAAATAAAAAAAAAATATTTTTTTAATTAAGTGAACCCGTGAGTCAACCCGTTTAACCCACTAACCCGTGGTGGGCCGGGTCGGGTTTGAATTTTTTTGGCTCGTTAAAAAGTGAGTCGGGTTGGGTTGGCTCACTAAATCATCAACCCGTAGTGGGTCGAGCCGGGTCGGGCCGGGTTACCGATTTTGACAGGTCTATGTGCATCAAGAGGATTTACTCCAATTCATCTATTCTTTTCAAAATTGACTTTTATTGTCAATATTGTTTGTTCTTCTAGTAAATATTATGATGAGTTACAATTTTTTTAATAACTTATCCTAGTCATTTTCTCTCAAATAGAACAAACTAAATACATAACATTAACTATATGATGATATTGTTACTGTAATGCTTACCAAAGAACATCTGTTATCCTAATAATTTCTCTCATCAAATACAAGATCAATATAAACTTAAATGAGGTTTAGCTATCATCATTACCACATTGAGAATAAGTAGATCCATCAACAATATTTTTTCTAGAACTGAACAAGTTGCATCATACATATTTATCAACCTACAAATAAAAGAGAAATCAGAGCTCCAATGGTATCCCAACTCATTTTAAAGTACCAATTTCATTTGTCCCTTTACCATTTTCAAGCTCATCAATATATAACAAATATACAATTCTATCTAACTTGGCAGCTTGTAACTCATCGAGATATTTACTAGAAGAACAAAAAATATTAAAAATTATACAAAACTTGAAATCCCTAACTTCCTCACAAATATAGCTTTTCACTTTACTAGAAAGAATACTCAATAACTCCTTTTGACTTTTATGTGAAGTATATTCAAAATTATATGGGACGTTTTCCAACATAACTTTTGCAACTTCATCATTTTATGATGCTATGAGTTTTATCATCCCAAGAAAGTTACCATGGTTCCTCGATTCAATAGATTTCATCATGACCTCTAAAAATACAACTTAAAGTGAAAAAAAATGGTGTCAATTGAAATCTTGAGACGCAACTGATTCTTTATAATTTGATCTAGACTTTGCACTTCCAAAACATTCCTAATATGACAATTTTGATTTAACAAGTCTTGACAAACTCTAAATGTAGTATTGTGTGGTGAAAAAGGATCATTTCCATGTGTTTAAGAAAAGTACAATTTTTTTCCATTATTAAATTTCCTCCAACTTTTAAACCCTATAACAAAAGCACTCAACAAAGTTAAAACATATTGATGACAATCGACTCATTGCCAATTAGAATTCAAATTCAATTACCTATAATAATGAAAGCATTTGAACCAAGGTGCCCACTTAGTTTTTTATTAAAAAGATAGCTAAGTAAGCAATATGCACCATCTTTTAATGACGAATACTTTAATCATGAAGGAAATAAGTTAAACAAAGTGTATTAAAATTTTCTTGAATGATCATAGAGATCAGAAATTGTTGAAAAAAAGAACAAAAGAAACATTTTGCTTTCTCCAAGCGATCGAAAAAGAAAAAAAATAGTGAATTTATTCCAAGATAATTATGTGCTTACAAAATACCGTCTCAATTCATCTTGTTTGATCCTATCGAGGATGTGATATGGTTCCAAAGGGTGAATTGGACAATTCCAATAAGATTTCATTCTTGAACAAAAATTCAATAGACTTTTTGGAGGGAGGTTCCCATTGGCATGCATCCAGTAAGAATTGAACCTACGAATTCCTGATTATGAGTTGGACACTTTAACCATTCAGCCATGGATGCTTAGCCAGAATCCTCGTATATGATGAATAACCAAATTCCAATCGAAGTGAAATCTTTCGAATAAATGAATGCAATTAGGAGGATTCTATGAAAAGACATCAATTCAAGTCCTAGATTTTCAAATTAAGAGAGATATTAAACCATGAATAATTTTCTAGATGCATTTGATATGGACTCCATTTTGGATAAGTCTTTGGTACCTCATCAATTTTATTTGATGGATATTATCAAAATTGAAGACACTTCCTCGGATCACATTCTAACAAATTTTCAAATTTATTATATGTAACTATATGAACTTTAGAGAGTTATTTTTCATTTCTCCAAGTCTTGGATTCTCAAGAAATTTTTCAAGTTTAATTGACATAGATGCATTTTTTTCATCTTCATCTCAAGCCTTCCTCTTAAAAAGAAGAATTAATTCTTTTACTCTTTATCATACTCTGATATAAATTTATCACATCTGATCTATTTAGAAACAAATAAATTTATCATCACTCAATGGTACATAATAGACAAATGTGTTTTCTTTCATGCAATTGGAGAATTTCTCAATAACCCAAATTAAATCTCAAAACCAAAAATTAATATTTCAAGTAAATTAACATGACTTAATTCAAAATAGATAAATGCTTCCTACCTGACAACATCTTTTTGCAATTTTGCAACCTGGCATGTCCTAATTGTGCATGAATCATCACTAGAGGAATCATCAATGCACATATCGATGGTGATGAAGAGAGATCGAAAATGTTATGTAACTCACACCCGACACCAATCTTTTGACTCAATATATAATCCTGTAAAGTAACATTATTTTAAGTGAAGGAAAATGTTATGTAACTCACACCCAACACCAATCGTTTGACTCAATATATGATCCTGTAAAGTGACATTATTTTAAGTGAAGGTATTGGGTCAATCAAGTAATGAATAGTAAATTAAAATGAAAATTAGAGATATAAAGAATGTAGTCAACAGGAAAGAATGAGGGGTTGAGTAGTACCGATACCACAATTGTGTCTATGAACCATTGATAATAGTTATGAAAGGTAAATTGGTAATAGCAATAAATGAGGAGAAAAGAGAATGATTACCATATATGTAATCAATTGCAATAAAGTCAATGACACAAGGATCAAGGGAACATATATGTGATCAATTGCAAGAAAGTCAATGACACAAGATCAAGGGAAGGAGATCGAGAGCGATAACTATATGAATTACCTGTATTTGCCACCGATGTAGTGTTACTAGTATATTAACGTGTTGCACACCATTTCATAAAGTCTTCAAATGTTATTTATTAGAGATAGAGCAGAAGGTAATGTAAGAACAACAGCTGACTCAACAGGAGTGCCTAAGCAATATTGTGCAGACAAGGGGGTTCCCCATGTAGCTTCCAATGCCTATCAAATGTATGTTCAATGCGGTTGCAATGTTAGCATTTTGGACGATTTTTAGAATTACCTCTGTAAGAGCATCCAGAATTATCACTGATGCAAATGCAGTGTTTTCACCTATAGACGAAATGTGTCCCCGTGTTTAGTTTTTGTGGAATACGAAGGAGCACAGATTATGTGGAAATTGGTAGGATTTGTTGGTGATCTCAAAATCTGATCACAGGTAGCAGCATACTCTTGTGGCAAGCCATACAAGCCCAAGGTCATAAAGAATGTATTGTGGTTCTCGAGTTCCTTCTTCACATTAGCAAATGGTGGAAGGAACTCATTAGAATCATGTAAAACAACATGAAGCTGCCCCCAAGATAAGGAGACATTGGACCCTCGAAACGTCGTAGAGCAAAAAAGGGTTAAGAGATATTAGCACAACGTTCAGATGTTGTGTGTCATTGGTATGAAAGGCACAGGCGTCACTACAAATTGATGCAACACCTCATGGGACAAAAAATAGGTTTGGGTGAAGCGTGAATAGTGCATTTAATAACACTATGGAGTTGAGCATCAATCTTTATTGTTCTCAATTTTTTGTAGGAACCAATTCAACAGTAGTAAGATGGGATTTGTAGCCCAACCACTTACCCATAACTCAACTTTAGACGAGGGAAATAGTTAGACCCATCCATTTTCTCAATACTAACAAAATGGTTAGAAAAGATGAAAGAATTTGTTCTACAGGTTGATGTGGTGATGGAAGACATTTATTTTTTAGAATGTTGTAGGAAAAAATAAAAGAATTAAAATTGAGGGGGAAAAGTAGATCAGTGCAGCACGATCCAAACCCTTTGTAGAATATAATGGTGGTTGTTGAAATGTTGCCGGAAAGTACCTCATCCGAGCATCCTGCTCTCCCTAGTTACACTACTTATTCTATTGGGCAGTTATCTTACCCTGTACAGTGTACATATTGATTCCCCTTAATCTTTTACATATCTATCCTGAGATAGACCAGTTGATACATAACATGATTAACAAAGCTCAAATGACCCATTGGTCTTTTCCATGCTTTGTATAAAGATACCAGCAAAAAACAATTAGTGTTACAGAAGACACATGGCAAATTCATTGCAAGATAAGGTGCCTTTGGCGAATGGCTCAACAAATAAGTAACATGTGGCATAAAAACAAGAAATTAAAACAAGCATCACTTAGAAAAAATCCAGTACTATGAATCATGTGAAAAGGTTACATTAAAATGCTGTTCTGTAGCATCATATAATATTATATTATACATACTATGCTATGATATTCCAATTCAGAAAATGTGGTTGGCTGTACCCATAACTCAAGTAGAACTTTAACTTATATGGTGAGAACAAGAGCAATAGAGCCATCATTAAAAGATTACTCTGTATGCAGCAGGTTATAAGAACAAAATCTAAAGCATATATCCTATAATACACGAGTTGGTCATTGTGGCCCTTGCCTGTAATTACTCTCCTAGGCATGGAGCCATAGACACACAGATGATAGTAGCAACTTATCATGATGCAGATATCAGCAGCAATGTAAACAGTGCAGATTATCAGGAGAAATGATATGACAGAAATAGTAATTATTAGCATTAGAAAATGTAGAATCTGAGTCATGAAATACTGAAATCATCCAAACGACAAAGGGGAAAACTTACTAACTTTATTTCATGTTTACAAATGTTACCTTTCTCGGGAACAAACAAAAGACAACTCAGGAAACAAATTAAACAAACACCAATCCACAAACAGGAAGAACAATTAACTGGAAAACATCAGGCACACATAGTATAGCTTTCCCAGACACATATCCACTGCAATTCTAATATTTTATATTATATTTTTCTCTAGAAAAAAGGTAATCATTGAAGACTTGAAGTAGCCACACCATGAAAATTTTCCACAGTATTCCTTATTTTTTATCTAGCAATTTAAAATAAAAACTCAGGGATAAAAAGACATCCTTCTTTGTATTCCTTTGTAAAGAATGCGTTACCAACCATATAATCACCACAGATCAAAGAAACCAGGTACAAACAGTCTATTCTCTAAAGGCAAAGGTCACAACCATGATTGTCAAACTCAAGAGTCTGTAGTTATTCTGTAAACTCGGACTTGTAAATTTACAAGAATTTCCTTCACATAAAAATTTATCAAGACACCTAGAAATAATATAATAATTCAAGATTTTAATTTTATAATAATGAAAATAATAAATCTCAACAATTTTACTTCTAGTTTTGGCACCTGAGGAGGTAGCTGATTTGTCATTAATTGAGTATGATCCTGTCCCACTTGCAGACATATAATGAAATATTAATATAAAACAATATATGAATTAGTGTGAATACAAATTTCAATTTCAGTATATATATAGTATCGACAAATTGGGGCAGTGAAAAACATAGACTTTGACACCCGTATGAAGTATGCAAATTTAGGGTAGTAAAAAGTAGAACAGATATGAATCATATGATAGAATAGGAAGTATGTAAATGTAAAATAGAAAACTGGAAATATTGAAGTTGCAAAAAGACAGAGTAGAAGATGTTAAGAAATCTACGATCAAAATGGAAGGGAGTTGTTGACCTTCAACTCAAGAGAATAAATTTGTCACTATGTATAGCAAAGAGGAGAAATTATGTCCAGTGAACTTGAAATTGAGTCTTCTACTTCAACAGAAGAGGAAAACTTTGAAACCACAAACAGAAATAAAAAAGATTGGACAGTACCCACAATCACAAAGAACACCAGCTGTTGTGAAGAGAAACCAGACGATAAATAACAATGTTGCCATGTGGAAGATAAATTTGGAAGAGTACCGATGCTTCGTAACTGCAATTAGAGGAATAACAGACAGAAGCTGCAATTCAAGATCTCTAATCTTTCTTCTATTTTTGGGACCCAAAACAACAAGGTAGGTGTTTTTATTGTAAGAATATGCAACTGAACTCCCCCCACTCGGACCTACATTCAGCACACGAACCTGAACTCATGCGTTTGTCCGAGTCAATGAGATCCTTCTACGAGTTTACCAAATTGAGTTTGCTTGTGAGATCACTCAAACCAAGGTTCTGGGATTGTAAAATCACCTAAGTGTACTACTAAACTCGCAATCTTTATTACCATGATTATATCAACTGAGTGGTGCCTAAAAAAATAGCTATTTTTACATCATTACAATACTATCACTGCATAGAAAATTCAGTGTATTGATTCAATTGAATTTGGTGAGTAAAGTACAATATGAGAAGCGGACAGAAGAGCTTTTTGTTAAAAAATCCATTAACAAATTACAGCTACACTATCAAGAAAAGAAACAAATTGAACTGCTCTAAAAACATGTTAAGAATGATTCTACAAAGTCCTCACAAAGCATCGAAAGCCCTTAATTTCCAATCCACCCTCAGCCCTCTTTAACGCAAATCAACAACGCCCAAGTCCATAAATGCACTAATCAATCTACAACAGAGTGAGTTCCTGCGGGTTCTCCATAGACTGTTTGAGAATATACTCAGCCCTCCTTTTCTTATCATCCCTCTCATCTTCTCTCCCAACCAATGCCACCGTCCGTGACGCATCCTTATTCCGAATTCTCATATCCAACGACTCCCCAATGAACTTTTTCCCAGTCCTAAACTTAAAATGCACAGTAGGTCTCACAACAGGAAGCTCACTTCTTTCTCTCTCTCCCAACCCATCATCTTCATCACCACCCAACCCTCCACTCCCAAGCATCTCAATTGCCGGAGCAAACGCCTCCAACACCGAAACACGGTTCCTGTCACCAACATTACCCTCATCCAAAACTGAAACCTTAACAACCGGAGCAACATCTTTATCAACATCCTTATGGTCATCACCAACGCCTTGAGTTTCCAAAACAGTACTATCTGGTGAAGCGGATGTTCTTGCTTTAGCTTCCACTGAACCATTACGCAACAACAAACGTTTCTGCAAACTCAACAACGACCTCTCAGCCTTCCTACGCTGCCTAGCTTGTTCAATTTTATCTTCACGAGGATCAGAAACCCTCTCATTCCACACCGGAGTGTGAATATACGTATGCGGATCTGGCAAAGCCGGTAACCACGCGGGAATATGCTTCGACGGTGGAGTCTCCCCCATCTGATCAAAACTCGGAATGCGACGTCGTTCCTGAACGACCGGAAACCGAGGAATCGGTTGAGCGAACGGAACCTCGTCCGCCGATTCCACGAAACTCACGATATCTCTTACTCCGCCGGGGCAGGAGAAGGCTCGCGGCGCTCCCAGGTCCTCGAAGCCGCGAATCGCGTCGAAGACGGTGCACTGCGATCGGCCGGAGTGGTTCGCATGGGACTCCGCGGTTCTGCCTACGTCGAGGAGGTAGCGGATTGCGACGTCGACGAAGGCGTCCAGCGCAGAGGCAGTGGCGCCGTGGAACCCAGCGGCGTTGCAGAGCTGCGCCACCGCGAGACGTGCTGCGGCTCGGCCGTAGTCGTCCGGCGCGGCTCTTTCTCCGCCGTTGGTCATGGTTGGTCGGGGGCGCAATTAGGGTTTCCACGCGCGGCATTGTTCGCGTTCCATGGGGTTTGAATTTTTGACACGCTGCAATTGAAAAATGCCTCTTTCGGGAAACCAGTATGAAGAGATGAAAGAATTAAAGAAAACGAACGAAAATCTAGTTTGATTTATAGACCTTGCAAAGATGAGGGTGGTGGTGGTGATTGAGAGTGTTGGAGCAATGAAACTGAAGGTTAGTTTGGGAATGGAGTGAAAGGATAATTGGGTGGAAGAGTTGCTATTGAAAAGTTGGAGTGAGAATTGCGGAAGGAATGAGAATTCAAAGAATGGAGCGATCAAATGAAATGGAAGAAAATGAATGGGAAAGAAGGGAGCTGAGGAAGGTTTATATATAGAGTAGTGAGCTTGTTTTTTGGTCAATCAAAGCCACAGGAACTACTAGGAGCCTTTTGCCCACGCATTTTCGATTCTTTCTTTGTACATATAGATTTCGAATGCCATATGGGTTTCACTTTTCTGCATCATCTGTTAACTAAAATTTTATCATTATCCCGAATATTCAACCTATAAATATTTTCCTATAGTTTTTTTATCAAATATAATTAAATAAATATCAAATTCGATCAATTAGATCAAAGTTAAAATCATTATAAAAATGATGATTAAATATGTAGTCTAAAAATGATTTTATTTTATGGATTTGAGAGTTAAGTTTCTTGAAATGTAATACATTATAGAAAATCACAAAAAGAAATGAAATTGTAATCAATTTTGTGAATAGAAGAAAAATATCGAAAAGATCTAAATAAACTTTGTGAATATAAAATGAGATGAACCATTGAAATAAAACGAACATTTTTATTGGACATTTTAAATTGATTAAAATTTAAATATTCATATGAAAAAATAAATAAAAATATTGTTCCGGTACACTCAATAAGTCCTACATCGCTTAGAAGTCGACGTCAAGCGAAGTTTAAATACTCTTACCTCCTTCCACCCTCAGAGGCGCCTTTTAAGGACAAAACCGTGACGAAGCTAAAATGCTCCAAAGCGGACAATACCTCGGGAACGTGGTGGTTGTTCAAAACGATCAGATCCCAATGTATCCTCCTGATAATGGTGGGCAAGGGAAGTTGAAGGGGAGTTGTTGGTTCCCATGGTGGGAGCCAATGTTCCGATTTCGATTCAAGTTCATCCGGCAGCAATCGTTAGAAACGTATTGTTCGCTTTGGAACATTTTAGCTCCGTCACGGTTTTGTCCTTAAAAGGCGCCTCAGAGGGTGGAAGGAGGTAGAAGTATTTAAACTTCCCTTGACCTCGACTTTTAAGCGATGTGGGACTTATTGGGTGTACCGGAACAAGCCCCACAATCGAAGGCGGGGAGTTGTCGGTCCCCACAGTGGGCGCCAATGTTCCGATTCCGACCCAAGTTCGTTCGATATCCATCGTTAGGAATAATCACTACATTCCGGAGGTATTGTCCGCTTTGGAGCATTTTAGCTCCGTCACGGTTTTATCATTAAAAGGCGTCTCGGAGGGTGGAAGGAGGTAGGAGTATTTAAACTTCGCTTGACCTCGACTTCTAAGCGATGTGGGTCTTAATTTGTGTACTGGAACAAGCCCCCCAGTCGAGGGCAAGGGAAGTTGAAGGGGAGTTGTCCGTCCCCACGGTGGGCGCCAAATGTTCCGATTCTGACCCAAGTTCGTCCGGCAACCCTCGTTAGGAACAACCACCACGTTCCCGAGGTATTGTCCACTTTGGAGCATTTTAGCTCCGTCACGGTTGTGTCTTTAAAAGGTGCCTCAGAGGGTGGAAGGAGGTAAGAGTATTTAAACTTCGCTTGACCTCGACTTCTAAGCGATGTGGGACTTATTGGGTGTACCGGAACAAGCCCCTCAGTCAAGGGCAAGGGAAGTTGAAGGCCCAAGGTATTGTTCGCTTTGGAGCATTTTAGCTCCGTCACGGTTTTGTCCTTAAAAGGCGCCTCGGAGGGTGGAAGGAGGTAGGAGTATTTAAATTTTGCTTGACCTCCACTTATTGGGTGTACCGGAACAAGCCCCCAAGTTGAGGGCAAGGGAAGTTGAAGGGGAGTTGTCGGTCCCCACGGTTGGCGCCAAATGTTCCGATTCCAACCCAAGTTCGTCCGACAACCAATTGTTCCAATTCCGACCCAAGTTCGTTCGACAACCATCGTTAGGAACAACCACCACGTTCTTGAGGTATTGTCCGCTTTGGAGCATTTTATCTCGATCACTATTTTGTCCTTAAAAGGCGCCTCAGAGGGTGGAAGGAGGTAGGAGTATTTAAACTTCGCTTGACCTCGACTTCTAAGCTATGTGGGACTTATTGGGTGTACCGGAACAAGGCCCTCAGTCGAGGGAAAGGGAAGTTGAAGGCCCGAGGTATTGTCCGCTTTAGAGCATTTTAGCTCCGTCACGATTTGGTCTTTAAAAGGTGCCTCGGAGGGTGGAAGGAGGTAGGAGTATTTAAACTTCGCTTGACCTCCACTTCTAAGCTATGTGGGACTTATAGGGTGTACCGAAACAAATGTTCCGATTCCGACCCAAGCTCGTCCGGCAACCATCGTTAGGAACAACCACCACGTTCCCAAGGTATTGTCTGCTTTGGAGCATTTTAGCTCCGTCACGGTTTTGTCCTTAAAAGGTGCCTCAAAGGGTGGAAGGAGGTAGGAATATTTAAATTTCGCTTGACCTCGACTTCTAAGCGATATGGGACTTATTGGGTGTACCGGAACAAGCCCCTCAGTCGAGGGCAAGGGAAGTTGAAGGCCCGAGGTATTGTCCGCTTTGGAGCATTTTAGCTCCGTCACGATTTTCTCCTTAAAAGGTGCCTCGGAGGGTGGAACGAGGTAGGAGTATTTAAACTTCGCTTAACCTCGACTTCTAAGCAATGTGGGACTTATTGGGTGTACCGGAACAAGCCCTCTAGTCGAGGGCAAGGGAAGTTGAAGGGGAGTTGTCGGTCCCCACGGTGGGCGCCATATGTTCCGATTCCGACCCAAGTTTGCACGCCAATGGGACCCTCCCTCCAAAAAGTCTATCGGATTTTTGTTCAAGAATGAAATCTTATTGGAATTGTCCAGTTCACCCTTTGGAACCATATCACATCCTCGATAGGATGAAATAGGATGAATTGAGATGGTATTTTGTAAGTACATAATTATCTTGAATAAATTCACTATTTCTTTCTTTTCCGATCGCTTGGAAAAAGCAAGATGTTTCTTTTGTTCTTTTTTCAACGATTTCTGATCTCTAGTAGACCTATCAGTAGGATTCGAACCCAGATGAAGTTCTGACCATCTGTCAGAGAAAAAAGAACGACCTCGGAGGGTGGAAGGAGGTAAGAGTATTTAAACTTCGCTTGACCTCCACTTCTAAGCGATGTGAGACTTATTGCATGTACCGGAACAAGCCCCCCAGTCGAGGGAAAGGGAAGTTGAAGGGGAGTTATCGGTCCCCACGGTGGGCGCCGCATGTTCTGATTCCGACCCAAGTTCGTCCGGCAGCCATCGTTAGGGACAACCACCACCTTCCTGAGGTATTGTCCGCTTTGGAGCATTTTAGCTCAATCATGGTTTTGTCCTTAAAAGGCGCCTCAAAGGGTGGAAAGAGCGATGTGGGACTTATTGGGTGTATCGGAACAAGCCCCCCAATCAAGGGCAAGGAAAGTTGAAGGGGTGTCGTTGGTCCCCACGGTAGGCGCCAATTATCCGATTCCGACCCAAGTTCGTTCGGCAGCCACGTGTACCGGAACAAGCCCCTCAATCGAGGGCAAGGGAAGTTGAAGGCCTGAGGTATTGTCTAGGTATTGTCTGCTTTGGAGCATTTTAGCTCCGTCACGATTTTATCTTTAAAAGGTGCCTCGGAGGGTGGAAGGAGGTAAGAGTATTTAAACTTCGTTTGACCTCGAGTTCTAAGCGATGTGGGACTTATTGAATGTACCGGAACACTATCTAAAGTAATTCTAGACTCACACTTACATTCTCAAGAGACTTCAAGTGAAGTTTCAATCCTTAGCCGAAGATTAGGATGCACGACATGTAGGGAGGTATGAATTTAGTTACAAGTTCCATTGTAGTGATGGTATATTATGTGATGTAAGAAGTTTGTGTTAATAAATATTTAAAAAATAACACAATAAATAATTTCTATATTCACAGTATACAAACAATTATAATTCGGACCAACCTTTATATATTACTTACGGATGTGTAGGTTAATAATACATAATTATTTCGATTTTTGTAAAATTTAAATAAAATTTTTAATCTAGACTAATAATAATGATGGATGAAAAACTTATATGAATAATATATGAATTTTATCATTAAAAGTGTTTATAATTACTTATATAGTTAATATCATATTAAGAAGAAAATTCTCTATTTATTATTATAGTTAAAAATAACATAAAATCTTGTTTAAATTTTAGTGGGACAAAAATATGTTTAAACATTAGATAGATATAAATAATATAAAAGGTGTTTTACGGACATATTAGTATTTTATTTTAGGCTTCAATACCTTTTTGGTCCTCATTTTCGTAGTGTTTGTTGCAGATGGTCCTCATTTTGACAGAATGTTTAAAATGGTCCTCATTTTCGCAATTCGTGTTTTATTTGGTAATTTTCTGTGACGTTGTTTAAATTATTAACATAGCATTGTACAGGTGCCACGTAACACACCCTAATACAAATCGTGCCACCTGTACAATGCTCTGTTAATGATTTAAACGACATTACAGAAAATGACTAAATAAAATACGAATTGCGAAAATGAGGACCATTTTAAACATTCTGTCAAAATGAGGACCATCCGCAACAAACACTACGAAAATGATGACTAAAAAGGTATTTAAGACTTTATTTTATTGTAAAAATAAAAATGCCAATAAAATATTAAATATAGCTTTTCAAATTAACTTATTATTATAATAATGATAATAATTTAATTGTTTATTTAAATCATATATTTACATAAATTTTACCTTTTTCATCTTTACATTTAAAAAACATTTATATGTCTTTGTAAATATTATTCTAATATAACAATTTATGATATCAAAACATTATTTTTAGTCATGTTCTAACGACAAATAATGAAAGAATGCTAAATAAATCCTTTTTTATGAAAAATTTTACGTTGATTGGAATATTTCTACGGGTAATATTAAACTTTTGGAATAAGGTATGGAAACCAAGATGAGTATGTAAATTTTGACTTCATTTCAGTCTTGATATCCTTTTCAATACTTATCTATTTCTTCTTCACAATGTGTCTTTGTTTTAAATTTTTAAAATATACATAGTTATTGGATAACCTAATAACTTATATTGTTTGTTTTTTTCTCTCAACTATGTTACCTATTCAAAATTATTAAAGTTCACTCTTATCGATTTCATTCAAATGATATGTCCTTTCTATAACCACATCATTCAACACATTTCTTTTAATATTTGTCTTTGTTTTTGTTTTAAATTTGTAAAATATCTATAGTTGTTGGATAACCTAATAACTTATATTATTTGTGGTCTCTCAAATATATTACTTGTTCTAAGTTAATATAATAAAGTTTACTCATATCACTACCTTTGGTTTAATGACGATCTCGATTTCATATTTTTTTTATTTGATTTCATTCAAATGATATATTGTATTTCTATAACCACAGAACACCTTTCATTATTTACATTCATTTTAATATTTGTTCTGATACACCCAATAAGTCCCACATCGCTTAGAAGTCGAGGTCAAGCGAAGTTTAAATACTCCTACCTCCTTCCACCCTCCGAGGTGCCTTTTAAGGACAAAACCGTGACGGAGTTAAAATGCTCCAAAATGGACAATACCTCAGGAACGTGGTGGTTGTTCCTAACGATGGCTGCCGGACGAACTTGGGCGAACTTGGGTTGGAATTGGAACATTTGGCGCCCACCGTGGGGATCGACAACTCCCGATGAACCTTTGCAATTCAAAGGACCTATGACAAGGACAAGGCGTAAGAGATTCGAAGATCAAATCTATTCAAGGCTTCTAATGCTATAAGCAACTAGAAGATCATGGCTTGGATCACATTTGAAGGATAAGTTTTAGGAAAATTAGTTTATGTTTTTGGACTTTGGGTTTTCTTTTAGAAATTAGTTATCTTTCTATGTTTTTGGGCTTTGTGCTTTCTTTTATAAATTAGTTTATGTTTTTATGTTTTTGGGCTCAGGCCTTCTTATAGGGTTCCCAAGTTTTCTTAAACTTATGTGGCTATATATAGAGGTACCAAAAACTGATATAGACACTTTTGAGTCATATTATATGCATTTGCATTATTTGAGAGAGGATTCTCTTAGTTCTTGGATTAGAACTCTGATTCTTATCAAAGATTAAAATCTTTGTGACGAATCTTCACTTGACTTATCAATCTGCTAGATTGTGGCGTTCTTCATCCCTGTCTTATTCTACGTTCTTCTCTAATTTATTTATGTCATCCCTCAAGAGGATTCAAATTCAGAAATGGTCGTATTCTTTCCTGGATAGGATCATATCAAAGAGATTGTTAGAATGCAAGTGTGAGTCTAAGTCCTACATTGGGTAGAGATGAGAAAATTAAGCACCTTATAAGAAGGAAGACCCATAAACTCATTGTCTTAAGGTTTTGGGTTGGGGGTGGTGTCAAATCCTTATGTGGTTGGGCTTAGGTCTCCTTGGTGTTATTTCTCCCTAATGAATTCTCCCCTCAATAGACCCATCAAAGTTAAAGTCAAATTGAGGAAAGATGTTGAGAAGCCAAAATTTTACGAATAGAGAAAGCTTATGCAGAAGCTAAAAGTTGAGATAGGCCCTTACATAAGCCAAAGTTAAAGTTGAAGCAAACACTTTAGCTCAAGTTCTGTGAGAATTGCAATTACCAGGCCCTTCTTCATCTAAATCACAAGGCACAATGCTTATCAGTTGTCCTAATAGATGTTGCCCATGCAAATATGTTATACTTAGTTCAATTCACAATTTAAGAAGCCATCCAAGAAGAATGAAAAGATAACTCAATTGCTAGATATTAAATAAAGGGACCAATCTTTTACCTATCTCCCTAACCCACTAAAGAACCAACTATCTTCATCTTAACTAGCAACAACACCTTCTCGGTCACCACAACCATGATGGACCAATCCTATCTTTTGTTTATCATGATAAAAAAGGGAGAAGATACATGTTTTATTATTTCAAGTGTTAAGATTAGATGATCCAACATTCTTAAGAACAATCTAATACATCCCATCAAACAATATAAGTCATATAAGAGCACCTAAAAACTTTGATGATAACAAACACTATAAGTGATGTGAATTAATATTACATATAATCTTTATAGAATGTGTGTTCATCCAGCTAAAAGACTCTTAGTTAAGTATGTTTTATGTCTTTTAGATTAGACAACCAATAAGACCTTGTTTAACAATCTATCGAACGATGTTTGAAACATTAAATTCAATTCTAATAAACTTTAATTAAGTTGTAATGATAAACAACTTTTCAAATAATCAAATATAATTAAATGATTTCACAAACGAATAGCATATCTTGAATTGAAGAGCTTTAATGATTAATGATCTTATTAATTATGAATATGGAATGATTTTTTTTGTTTAGAGAAACCTTTTAAGCAAAGTGTTTAAGGGAGAACTAGACATAGCTCAAGGTTTGGGATGAACCATTATAAAATCTTTTGTATGTTTGATATGTTTGGTATTAAATGATCTAGTTTAGTGTTGTGCAAAAAAAAAAGTCTAAGGCTTCATTCATCCCCTCTTCTAAAGCCCACTATTCTATCAAGTGGTATCACAATCTGTCTCTAGGGGAAATCCTTACAAGAAAAACAGGTTTAATCCAACAAACTCTGTGAAAGGACATGCTCAAGTAGTTAATCATCCACTAGTTTTTAAGGCAGAAAAATATAATTTGTGGAAACTCAAGATGATTGAATATCTTGAGGATGTTAACATAGACTTGCTGGATATTATTAAATTGGATTTCTTTCTTGTTGGATGATAGAGGAAAGATATTGTTATGAAGTATATTGAATGAGAAACAAAGATATTAATATCAATTAAATGTCAAAGTTAAACAATTTGTTATGTGCCATTTCAAAAGAGAAGGTTTCCAAGGTTCAGGTCATTTCATTTTCCAAAGGGATGTGGGAAACCCTTGTTATGGCTCATGAAGGTTTAAAGGAGGTCAGACACAACAATCTTACCTAATTAAGGCATCAATATGAGATGTTTACTATGGAAGATAATGTCATGTGCCGTGTCAGAAAAGAAGGTTTCCAAGGTTCATGTCATCTCATTTTCCAAAGGGATATGGAAAACCCTTGCTTTGGCTCATGAAGGTTTGAAGGAGGTTAGACACAACAATCTTACCTTATTAAGGCATCAATATGAGATGTTTACTATGGAACATAATGCATCAATACAATTTATAATTGCTAAACTTCAAACTCTTTTGAATAATCTATGGTCTCTCAAAACCACACTTAGCAATTATGATATCAATGACAAGGTGTTATGAACCTTTCAACCAAAATGGAGAGCTTAGGATATTTCTCTTAGAGTGCCCAAGGATCTTGAAAAGATGTCTGTGGAAGAGTTAAAGGGCATTCTCATTGTCCATAAACAAATTTTGTAGGGAGACACCCAAAAAGCTAAAGGAGAAATTCTTGCTTCAAAGTCTAGTCAAAAGGTCAAGATAAGGAGCTAGATCAAATGAGCTTGATTCAAATTCTCGAAAAAGCTTTTTGAAGTGGGGGATGATGGATCAAATGAGCTTGATTCAAAGGAAGATGAGGAGTTGTTCTTAACCAAGAGGTTCAAAAGGAATTTAATATGCATTGTAACTATGACAAAACCACAAGCTCAAGTCTAACGAAGAAACTTGGATACTTTAGAACAAAATATCCAGAGCAAGACAACAAACAAAGAGAGAAAAAAAATGTTATATAAGAATAATCTTATGGAAATATGAGAATAGTTAGATTCTTCAAATTTTGAATCTGAATAAAAGGAAACCTATATTAGTCTTATGATAGATGTATCTAATAACTCCATATCATACGAGTATGATGAAAAAAGGTAGGTTTTTCTTACTTACATTCTATTCGATTAACATACATTGAAGTTATATCCAATAATGATAGAAGTATTGTTGCATATAAGGCTTTAATTAAGATTTTTAAGAATATGTGCAAAAAACTTGAAATGATTAAAGATACAAAAGTATCGTTTGGTGAAGTTTCATGTGAGTATGCAAATGATGAGTCTAAAAACAAAATATTATATGAAGAGAACAAGAATCTGAAACATTATCTTAACACTCAAAACATGGAAATTGAAAAGTTTAAGAAAGAATTGCATCTTACTTGAGAAAGCCTTGGAAAAAGGCCTTTGTAAACTAAGGACAAAAACAATATGAACGATCTTATTTCAAAAAATTATACTCTTAGAAAAATCTCATCACAATCTAATATAAATGGAAATTCTTGGATCTGTTGATAAGAAATTTTAGGAAATCTCAAGATAAATCAAGGATGGGATATAAGAGAAAGGATGAAATTAAAATTAAACCTATGAGAAAGGAATCTTATAGAAAAATTAACCCTAAATGACCCAAATAGGTATGAGTTCCTAAAATAGATATAATTCTTATTGCAAACATTCTTAATCTTACAAAGAAGACCTTTGTCATAGGACCTGAAAATGGTTTCTCATGGCACGTAACAAGAGAAAGGTTTATGTTCCAAGACCTTTAAATGAATAAAGGATGATGAAAGGTAATATTTGAAGGAGACCAACATGGGATAATCATTGGAAGCAGTTAAGTAAGTTTGAAACCTTCGTTATTTATTAATATTGTTCTTTTAGTTGATGGTTTGAAACATAATGTATTGATCTTAAGTCAATTGAGTGATAATGGTTGTGATGTTGCTTTTAATAAAGACCAATGTATAATTAAAACAAGGATGATACCAACTTGTATTTTATAAAATTGATATGGACAAGTTATAAATTTAAAAGGTATCTTGTCTCATGATAATCAAAGAAGATCGTTTGCTTAGGCACATGAAATATGGTCATGCAAATTTGAGACTTCTCTCAAAACTGCAAAAAACATAGTCTCGTAAGAGTCTTGTAAAGTATGTCATTTAAAGGCAATCTTCTCTGTAAGTCATGCGCAAAAATGATAAGGGTCTAATTTACCTATTTTTAGTATATGCTTATGACACTTAAATGAATGATTTTGATAAATTCTTAAGCAAATCAGATCCTTCTTACTTAGAAATTTAAAATGAGGTATTGAGAAATAGAAAAAAAATATGTTTGTGGTGATTTTGTAGGAGATTTCAATGAATTAAAAGAATATTGTCGTTGATCCCCAAACCTAATATGAGCACCAAAAGGCGGTTTAGCAAAGATTCAAATATAGCCTTTGTAACTAAGCAACGATACTAACACTAAGCCACAAAGAAGAAACCTTCACTACAAAGAAACCTCAAGCACCAGAATGAGTAGCTAAATTTCAAAGAAAACCCTCCCATGATGGAAAGCTCCATTGTTGACCACTAGACTAAAGGCTTAAGCTATGAACAAACCCTCATAGGAAGGAAACCCTTAAAGCTAACCATCACTATTGGAGTTGAAGTTATGTCTTATTTTTCATAAAAAAATAGAGCCACGCTTTATTATTTGACATGTTTGTTTCTAACTTTTCTCTAGAAACTTTTGGAATTGAATTATGGAGATATAAGAGAGGGATAACAACTCCAAATTTTTGTATCTGAATTCATCATCACGAGTAACTAGACTCTTTCTTGTTGGGATTGAATGTAACTTTCATGATTCTTTGTACTACTATTTATTCCATATATGTTAAGTGTTTACTTCAAGTGTTAGTGATTTGATTTGTATTTATTGTTTTGATGACTTGAAAAAGTTATCTTATTTCATAAACTTGAATTGAGTGGAAAGTGATTTAAGTTAAGATCCAATTAAATCTCGTACTACGGTTAGATGCTATGAATATATCTAATTGCTATAACTTAACATAAAGTTATGTTCTTAATGCAAGGAATCATTCAATTAGGGATCAATGAATCATATTGAGTTGAAAGGCTTAGGTTTAAATTCAAGGAATTGATTTAGAAATACCTTAGTACTTTCAGGAACACTAAAGTAATGAACATGACATAAATGAATCAATAATATTGCAATAGTAGAAGATTAGCAAAGTTCAATCCTAACACTTTTATCAATGTCATTTAATTTAATCACTTAGCAATCTCTATTTTAAATTTGTCAACCATCATCACTACTTTCTTTGCAATTTCAAATAGATTGCAAGATACTATTTTATTCAACAAAATCCATTTGGATATGACCTTGTTGTGCTATAATTGAATCCAATGCACTTATTAGAAAATTAGTTCAGTATTAGAATACCAACAAGTTTTTTATGTTGTTGTTGTTGTGGATTTGTGCTAAGATAACTCAGTAACTACAATTAGTTTGGATTTGTGTTTAAATTTATTACAATTTTAGATTCATTTTTACTTTGTTGTACTCACTTAGTCTTTAGTTGATCTTGTATTCCTATAAGAAATCAGGAAGAAAAAAATTCTATTTGATCCTAAAGTAGAGAGAATTGCTAGGCAAAACAATACCAAAACCAGAAAAATGAAGCAACAAGAAAAGTTAAAACAACAATATAGAAGAGAAGAAATATCCTCTCTAAATTCAGTTTACTTTCGTCAAGGGGAACAAATGGTATAATGCAATGAGCAAAGAAGATGACTAGGTGAATATGTCCAACAACAAAGGACCAAGGTTGTTCTCAAACATAATCAAACCATCCAAGAGTATAGAAATAAAGCCTCCATTGTTCTCACTCATAACCTCCAATTAGTTTGTAGGAATGGAGCATGAAGATCCCTACAACCATAATATACTTTCTTTGAAATGTGTGATACCATGGGAATAACAGGTGAAGATGAGGAAACAACATACCTTAGATTATTTCCTTTCTCATTGACAAGGAAAGTAAAGAATTGGTTATAGTCTCATCCCAACTAGAGTTTGATCAATTGGGAAGATGTGGAGAAAAAGTTTTTAGCCAAAATTTTTCCACCATTAAGAAATTTTGTGGCCAAATAAGAAAGTTCTATATTCTAACAAGAAGCATATGAGCCATTTTTTGAAGTTTGGGAAAGATGAAAATCCTTGTTGAGAAAGTGTCCTAACCATGAATTTGATGATGTGGCTCAGCTCAATATGTTCTTGATAGGTTATATATATTCATTGTCATGGTCATTGGGAGATTGTGGTTCTATATGGTTATATGACATTAGTCTTACACATATAAGACCTTAGACACCACTTTTACAACAAAACCTTAAGGCAATGTTGTTATGGGTCTTTATTCTTATATAGTGTTTAACTTTGTCTTTTCTATCCAATGTGGGACTTTTTGACTCACACTTGGACTATTCCCAACAATCTCCCCTCAAGGGTGAGTCCCTTGTTTTTTTCTTTTTTCTTTCATATAGTATATTTCCCTTCAGGTGTATGAGTGACCGCTTTGGTTATGGTTATGCGGTCAGTCACTCCGAACCATCGGCTCTGATACCACTGATAAGTTTTATATATTTTTTCATATATATGGGTTATGGTTATAGACATGGTCATTGAGAGATTGTGGGTTCTCTATATATGGTTATATGACATTAGTCTTACACATATAAGACCTTAGACACCACTTTTACACCAAAACATTAAGGCAATGTTGTTATGGGTCTTTATTCTTATATAGTGTTTAACTTTGTCTTTTCTATCCAATGTGGGACTTTTTGACTCACACTTGGACTATTCCCAACAGTTCTATAGTGGATTGAGACCACAAACCAAAATGCTACTAGATGCTTCTATAGGAGGAGTAATGATGTCAAAATATGTTGAAGAGGCAAACTCAATTATAGAATCATTGGTAGCTAGTGACCACCAAGTACATTATGACAAAAACCAACCTTCAAATAAAGGAGTTTTGGAGTTAGACAAAAAAAACATTATTATGGTCCATAACATGCTTACTTCACAACAAATGGAAGAAGTAAAAAAGAAAATGACCAAACTACAAGTTGGATCCAATTCAACAAGTGTATCCAATAAATTATAAGATATAATTTATGTGTTTGTGATCATCCTAACGGTTAGTGCTCAGTAGTACGACTTTCTCATAAGGAACTAGCCAAATTCATGAATAACTCAAGAAGGCCAGATAATTACAACTTCCACCATAACGCAAGTTGGAAAAGCAACAAGAACTTAAATTCTGGTTGGAAACAAGAAACTGGAAATTCATAATGGCAATCACAACAAGCACCTTATCAAGGCCATCAAAACTTCTTCCAACAAGATAGGTTATCCAAAATAGAAGATGCATCGACTCAATTTATTTATGTCTCAACCACTAATAAGAAAAATACTAAAGCCTCCACTAGAAACCTGGAAGTATAGGTTAGGCAGATAACTAAGCAATTAACTAATCAATAAAATAATCAACTTTCAGCCAATACCAAAGTGAATCCCAAAGAACATTGTAAGGCTATCACTACTAGGTATTTTGAGGCAAGGGGATTGGTGGCAACCTAGGAAAGGAACGTGAGAAAAAAGTTGAAGGACAAAAAAAGAAATGGAAGTTGAGTTGAAAAATGGAGTGGAAAATGAGAATGTAAATAAAAAAAAGACGTAGATATATAAATACTTTAGAAATTGTGGATATAAAAATAAATAAAGGAAAGAAAGAAGGAAAAGAAAAAAAGATCAATGAAGAAATGAGTCCTCGTGCATTGAGTTTGGCTTATCATCATGGACCATCCAACAAGGATAAGGAAAGACAATTCACCAAATTCTTGGACATGATTAAGAGTCTGTAGATCAATATATCTTCCATTAAGACAATGGAAAATATGACTACCAATGAAATAAACATGCAAATTTATTGAAATATTTAAACATGCACATTTACTGAAATTTTTTGTTTTGTTTTAATTTTTTTTTTGGTTTATGTCTACTATTGTTGTCTTTTTTTAAAAATTTATTGTTGTTGACATTTTTTATGCTTCTTCTATTACAATTAAGGTGTTGTTACAAAGTTAGTTTAAGGATTTTTTTTTTCATTTTAATGTACTCTATTTTTTCAAAATTATTTGGTATCTCA
Organism: Vigna unguiculata; assembly: GCF_037176805.1. NCBI lineage: Eukaryota > Viridiplantae > Streptophyta > Magnoliopsida > Fabales > Fabaceae > Vigna > Vigna unguiculata. The sequence continues at coordinate 9,640,689 of NC_140798.1, read as the reverse complement.
TGCATGCCAAAAGCTATATGTGCATGTCTTACTCATGTCTTATGGTTTTAAGTGTTATTGGTTAACTTGAGGTATTGATCACTAAATGCTAAGGTCATTTTATGCAAGTATTGGTTTTGTTACATGGTTTTATATGTTATCTAAAGTACATGTTTCAATTTTAGGATTCTCATAAGTTTTGTCAATTTTATAAATAGTAGTGCTCTAATATAATTTCAATTTAAATGTTATTTGGTTTTTTTAATATTTGTAGTTGTAGTCACTATATGTTATTATTTTTTCTTCACTTTGTACAATTTTATACTTGTACTAATTTAATTGTTATTTTCAAGTGGATTTGATTATAGAACTTATTGTAGTTTGTTAATGTCTTTGTTAATTTGGAGAAGAATTCAAGATCCTAATATTTTAGGTTTGGATTGTCCTTACGTAAAAACAATCATGGTATCTTCAAAACATTCAACTTAATCAAGTGGTAAGACTTTTAAATTGAGGTAATACAATTATATGTTGCGAATGATTTCAAGAAAATAAGTATGTATATGATTTGTGTGTTTATATTATTTGGTAACTTTGATATGTGTTCTAAAAAATAGTTATATGGTTGTAATTGAATTTAGTTGAACAAACGGTAAACATATGTGCTTTTAAGTTGTTTTTTTACCTTTTTTGTTGTGGTTCTTTTTTTGTATCATAATATCTGTAACATTTTTCTGTAAAAAGGAATATTAGGTGCAAGCTCCTTTGAATGAAGGTAATTGTTGTAGGTAATATCAATTGTCCCGTAGTAGAGGCTAAGTAGGTCGAGTCACTATTGAATGATGGCGCTTAGGATGTTATGTTCTTAAGTAGAAAAAGTTGTGCCTTGACTAATAGCTATAACTTTTGACCTAGTAGAAAACGCTCGATCCAACAATTGGTATCAAAGCCAAGATCATGAGTTTGATTCCTAGTGCAATTGTTCAAGGGAGATTGTTGCGGGTTGAACAATTATCTCGTGGTGGAGGTCAGGTGGCCGAGTCCCAATCCAAGAGTGGAATTCCTAGTGGGACAATTGTTGAAAGAGAGATTGTTGCAGATGCATCAATTGTCCCGTTGTAGAGGCCAAGTGGGCCGAGACACAATTGAATTGTGGCACTTGGATTGTTACGCTCTTAAGTAGAAAGAGTTATGCCCTTACTAATAGTTATAGTTTTTGGCCTAGTTAAGCTCTCGATCCAAAAATAATAGTCTGAGATTAAGTATATTTAGTTGAATATTTGCTTCTATGGTTTAAGATGTTGTTATTATTTATTTCAGTTGGTATCATATGCATGCTAAGAACTTTATATGCATGTCTTACTTTTGTTTTATGGTTTTAAGTGTTAATTAATTTTAAGGTGTTGATTTTTTATCTTTATATGTTATATTGTGCATGATGAATTTTTTATGTGTATGTGTTGGTTATGTTATGATTTTATGTGCTACCTTAAGTACATGTTTTCATTTTCGAATTCTAATAAATTTTTCTAATTTTGTAAATAGCAATGCTCTGATATGATTTCAATTTGGATGTGATAAGTGATTAAATTTTACGTATAATTCACATACATTTTAACACATATCTTATTTGATTATATTACATATATTGAGGATTTTACTCTCTTTTTATTTAATTGAGCAATCCCCTTCCTTCTTGGCTAAACACTTCATTTACTTCTTACATCTATAATGGTGAAAAGCGATGATAATGATTGGGTTTATTATGAAGATGAAAAATGGAATGGAGGCTGAAATTGTATATTGATGAATGAAACGTGTGTGAGGTAGATGATTGTTGATAATGAAGAGGAATTGAGAAGTGATGGCTTTTATGTAAGGGTTTTCTGGAAAAAACAAAATTTGATTGGGGAAGGGGTTGACAAAAATAGGAAGAGTGATGTGTATTTTATAGGGTGAAATTTGTGAGTTGGTTAACACTGTAGTGTGATGAATTTGTTAGGTCGAATGGAGAAGAAAAAGAAATTGAGGTTGTGGAGTTTTTGTGAGATGAAATTGTGTATGGGTTTTGTGTGGAGGTTGTGGATGTTGCGACTGTCGCTCTCTAGGTTTTCACTTGGAAGAAGGTCTAGATGCACATGGTGGAGCGACACATCGGCAAAGCCTTCGGTAGTGACCAGAGTAGACAGCGGGAATGACGTCTCATGGAACCCTAACTTTCAACTTGCCAACCCATTTTGGCCCGACCTACCTAGCCCTCGAAATTGGCGTGCCAAATACGGGCCAACTTGTCTCTAATTTGCTAGCCCGTTTTTTTTTAATTAAAAAATAAAAAAATAATAATTAAATTTTATGTATTATATTTTTGTAAAGATGTAAATATGCAATACTATTATAATTTAAATCATTAACACTTACAAATTAAATTTCAATCATTAGTTATAATAGAGTAATTTAATATGTAAATGTAATAATTATTTTGATTAATCCAACTAAATATATTAATTAATCAATTCAAAGTTGAAAAATATTATATGACTAAATATGTTTTATATATTTATTTATAAGTATATATACAAACAAATTTTAAAAATATAAATTCAAAAATAATTAAGAAAAAATTTGAAAGAAGTAACAAATTAACCTGCCGGCCTGCCATGTGGCAGGGCAAGTTGCAATTTTTGGCCTTGTTGATGGCGAACCAGCCCGAACCAATGCATTTTTTATGGGTCAAAACAGACCAAGCTAGCCCTTTTTTCCACCTTATTAATGTAATTGAAAAAATGTAATATCTTATTGTCATCACGTTTTAAGTTTGTGCATTAACATATTGTTAAGGGTATCGAGGAAATAATCCAACCAAAGAAATCAACAGACACATTGACACGCAAAAATTGGAAAAGGGTTATGTAAAGGCAAGTTGTTTTGAAAGTAGAAATCAAATAGAGAACACTATTGAAATATAAAAAAGGACACTCGATTGAGGCACAAGGTATCGAAAGCAGCTAGATCAAAACAGAAAGCGTTGAGAAAAGGATAACTGAAATAGAAACTTAAAGCTAATTGGAAAGGGAAGTTACATACAATAACTACTACAAAACATGGAAGCAACTAAGATATTTGACACAATAAGGTAGTTTTAGGACAATTACTCCAATTTATGTATTTTTTTCTTTTATTTTAGTTTGCCAAGTAGTTGTCAAGATAGTGGGAGAAGTATTATTAGAAAGATCAAATGTAAACAAATGGTAACAAATTGTGGATACAATTATTGAGAACGCTGCAAACAAAAAGAAATGAAAAAAATTAATATTATGGCAATTTGGGTTCCAACTCCCATTGATTTCCTTTACAATTTCTTATTTTATCCTAGGTAATTTATTTTTCTATAATTTACATTCATGCAAACCCTTTGCCACCATTCTCTTCTTCATCTATCATTCTCCACTTTATTTTCATTTTGATTCCTCCATTAGTCCATCCTTAACAACAAAAAATACTAGAAACATGATCTCCGGTAAGAAATGCATGATTTGTTGATTATAGTCAATGTAACATGAGAATCTAATGTCTTTGATTCACATAAGTGAACTCTTTGTGAAATTTGTTCTAACAATGAATGCATAAAACAGTCAAATACTTTAAATCAAATTGAAAAACATCAAGTATCACATATAAAGACACTATACAAGCATCGAATCCAAATTCTCAAGAATCACATACTAAATTTAAACTTCATATTTGTAACAATAACTTATATTCATTTTATCATTATTTTACGTTTTATATTTGTTATAATAGTTACACTTTTCATTATAACAATTATACTTATCATTATACTCAATATATAGGAGCTAGTACATTTCAACCTAGGTTGAAGGTCAATCTAGGTTTGTGCGAACCAAGGGTCGAGTCTGGCTAAAGGTCGAGAAGAGTCGTAAGATGAGTTTTTCATTCGAAGGTTGAATGAGATAGTCTATATCAAAGGTCGAGATGAGTCGTCCAAAATTAAAGGATAGAAATAAGTGAATCAAATATTTTTAAAATAGAACTTTGCTCTAAAAAAGAAATTATTTGATTTAATTAAACAATAAAATTGAAATATAAGATAATTCAATTACTCAATTCAAAGAAATTATTTAAAAAATAAAGATAATTTAATTACAAATAATTTAAATATTATATCTATAAAATTTTTTTAGAGTCTAAAACTTTTTATCCAAACACAAAGTAAAAATAGTAAATTATTTTTTTTTTTATTTTCAAAATAGTTTGAAATATAGTTTTAAAATAGTAAATTAATTATTACTAATGGAAATATACCTTATGTATATCCAAGTAATTTTTTTAAAGTCAATATTTAAATAAAAATATTATTAAATTAAAAAATATTTTTTTTTAAAATTAATTATAAAAGTCAATACTTTTGTTATTTTATTATAAGTAATTTTTTATTACGTCGATGATTTTTTTTAATTAGCAGTAGTTATATGAATTTAACAAAATAGTTTCTAAAAATTTAAATTTTGAAAAGAATTTTTGTATAGTTAAATGGAAAATATTTTTATTAATGATATAAATAATATAAATTAAAATTGTAACGCCCCATTTAATAATTAAACTCAATTAAATGAAAACATCACACAATATAATATACACTAGTGCAGTGAGGGCTTTTGGCCCCGGTTACTTTCGTGATTTTGCCTCGATTTTAGAACCGAGGCATATTGGGGCGAGGCCAAAAGGCACCTCCTTTTGGCCTCGGTTATCACCTGAGGCCATAGCGTCTGTTTTCTGCCTCGGGTCTGAAAGAACCGAAGCCATAGCGTCTGTTTCGTCTTCGCAGTGGTGGCTATGGCTTCTGCTGCTGTTCTGGCTCATTCTCGCTCACCGTTGCAGTGGTGATGATGACGCGCTGTTGTAGTGGTTTCTGCTGTTTCGCATGGATCCGTGTGGTGCGAAATTGCACGTCTGGTGAAGATGACTCGCGCTCCCATGGTGGTGTTGTGTGAGGGTGCGCTGGTTTCATTGCAGGTGCTGATGGCAGGTCACGGTGGTGCGAGGTGTTGCCATGGTTGTCACTGGTTTTGTTGCAGAGAACACAATGCATTGTGAGGTCCGTGAATGGTGCAGCTGCGGTGGTGGTGGTGGCAGCGAAGTTCGCGCAGAGTTTTCGAACTGACCCGCATCGGGAGGTGATTTGCAATCGGTGAACTTGGACAGCGCGACGGAGGCGACGACGCACGACTATTGATGGCAGATGCTGGTCGGCGACGGAGGCAGAGCGTGATGGTGGTGGTAGAGCGAAGAAATTCGCGCAGAGAGAAGAGAGTTTGGGAGACGATGAATAGTAGTTAGGGTTCGCGAATTGGGAATTTTAACAGACTTTATGGCCTCGGTTCAATTAATAACCGAGGCCAAAAGCCCCCTTTACTGCCTCGGTCCTTAAAGAACCGAGGCCAAAAGCCTGATGCTGACTTTATAGCCTCGGTTCATTTGTAACCGAGGCCTAAAGCCCCCTTTATTGCCTCGGTCCTTAAAGACCCGAGGCCAAAAGCCTGACGAAATTGCAAAAATGCCACCGCCTCCTTATAGGCTTCGGTTCAGCTGTAACCGAGGCCTATAAGGCGAAGTAAAATGTCAAATCTGCACTAGTGATAATGAGCGAAGATTCGGAGTATGACGTAACTTCACATAATTATCCAAAAGTACTCCGAGGAAACCGAGGCACACAAAGATGCCACTACAAAACCAATTGCAAGAATTTATAGTAAACGCTTAATACTAAAAAACAAGGTAATACATGGCCCATGGCCCTAAATAAAACTCAGAGAAACGGAGACCATCCCAAGGGAGCTAAGCAGCAGAGTCATCCCTTACCTGTTGACCTCGAGTACCTCTCGCATCTGCTCACATCAATAAATTGATGATCATCGTAAAAGGAGAAAGACCACACACAAAGCAATCAAACAAGCAAAAGGGTAAGCTAGAGTAGAAAACAGTTGATCATAAAATTACATGCAATTTCACAGTCCAATATGCATAAGCCAACCAAACATGTTATGACTTGTAAACAATACACTAAGAAGACTCAAACACGACCCATCCAGATACATATAATCAGTCGGATTCAGCTGATGCTTGCACTTGTGGTGGACATTCCCTGCTCTACCGAGCTACTCTCCCCCGAGCTAAGTGTTACAATGTCTCAACCCCCACACACAAGGTTATCTTTTAATGAGTTTCAGGCCTCCAAATACTCTCACCACTAAAGTCAGTACGCTCTATGTGAGACTAACTAACTCTTTAGAGTGTCAGGATGCAACCTTACCTTGAATCCTTACTAAATTATATAGATGGGACACCACCATAAACTCCTACTAACAGGGGTCATGGAATTACGTCCTGACCACTGAGGCGCCACCATGAGATCTCACCTAGAGACTCATGGAATTACGCCCTAAACATGCCAACATCATGTTTCATCAATTAATATACAATCGTATCTCATACCAATACCATGCCACTTTAATTACCGACCATCTCATTTGTTTTACATGCCAAGATCACACCAACCCATTAATCCAATTCATAACCACAGATATTCCATGCAAATTCACAAGCCTCATACTTTAAATAGAGTAAATCAATCAATCCAAAACCATCCATAACAACCAAACGAAGAAAGAACGTGGCCTGCACAGATCTCACTCAAGCTAGAAGCCCTCGCTCAGGTGAGAGGAGTCCTCTCGCTCAAGTTGCAGACTCTCGCTTAGGCGAGATCGCGACTGATGCCCTAGGAGGTTTTTTGCACGCTCGCTTAGGTGAGGCCATCTCGCCTGAGTGAGACCACCCCTCGCCTAGACTAAAAATGCAGCGATGCTAGGCTGCCATGCGTTCTTGCTTAGGCGAGCCCCTCTCGCCTGAGCGAGATGTCACCTCGCTCAAACGAGAGCTTTCCGCCTGAGTGAGAGCTTGAGTGCGAACCTAGCCTGCTTCTGCAAGTCTCGCCTAGGCGAGACAGGCTCGCTTGGGCGAGAGTATCAGATATCGCCATTGTTCTCCCTGCACAGCCACATTTTCATATCCAAATGACAACACAAGGCATCCCACATGTTCACAGCAACATACAATCCATACTAACACTAAGCAGACTCAAAAACAAGCCAAAAATAATTTAAAACTCGAAATCCTAGCTTCCCTTACCTAGAAAGGGGCTAATATCAAACTTTGACCTTTAAGCCAACGAACCAGTAGCTCCAAGAGCAGATTTATGAATTGGAACAACGGTATAGAAAGGAACGAGGTTACCACAGAGGACCTTATGTGGAAAAAATACGAAAAGGAGACTTATAAAGGAACTAGTATGAGCTAAGAGTTAACTTACGTGAGTAGAGCTGAGCTTAGAGCTAGCTTGACCAAGAGAGGACCAAACCCTAGCAGAGTTTTCTATTGAGAAGCAAGGACAGCGTGAGAACGAATGTTTTCTAAAAATGAGATGGGATTGAGAGTGTTAGGCTGGTTTAAGGACTTGGACTCCCTATGGACTTGCCCTAGGCCCAACAAATATGGGGCAACCTTTTGAATTTATGGCAGAAAATTTACAAAGGAAATTAGTGGTCCTTACATTCTCCCCAACAAGAAAATTTTTGACCTTGAAAATAGAAACTTACCAAAGAAACAAATATGGATGGGACTTCCTCATATCCTCCTCTAACTCCCAAGTAGAGTCACCTATCCTCCAATCCCAGATGACTTGGACCATACTAACTGGTTTTCCTTGGTGTTCCTCAACTTTGCTATCCTCCAAACCCACTGGTGGTACCTCCATAGTGAGGTCCTCTCTGATTTATACATCCTCTGCTTCCAAGACATGAGACGGGTCGAAAACATATTTCCTCAGCTGTGATACATAGAATACCGGATGGAGATTTGCCAACTGAGGAGGCAAAGTTATCTCGTAAGCCACCGGCCCAATCCTCCTCAAGATCTGATAAGGTCTGAGGAACTTAGGAGAAAGCTTCCTTAAGTAGAGAGCCCTTCCCACACCAATGGTTCGGGTCACCCTCAAGAACACGTGATCTCCAGCCGCGAATTCCAAGGGTCTCCTCCTGCGGTCTGCATAAGCCTTCTGTCTGCTATGTGAAGCCTGCATTCTGTCTCTCACCAATATCACTTTCTCAATTGTCTGCTCCAACAACTCAGGTCTAACAAGCACTGCTTCCCCATCCTCATACCAACATAGAAGGTCCTACACTTTCTACCATAAAGAGCCTCATATGGCGTCATGCCAATGCTCGCATGAAAACTGTTGTTGTACGTGAACTCTATCAAAGGTAGAACTTCATCCCAAGCACCTAGATGATCCAGCACGCATGTCCTGAACAAATCCTCGAGTGACTGGATCGTTCTCTCAGATTGCCCATCGGTCTGGGGATGATATGTTGAACTCATGGTTAGCTTACTACCCAGAGCGCTCTGTAAGGTCTGCCAAAACCGGGAAGTGAACCGCGGATCCCTATCATACTATGCTTGACGACACTCCATGCAACCTCATTTTTTTTATCAACAAAGAATTATATATATATATATATAAAATATAAAAGATTACAGATTTTTGACTGTGCTTTCCTATTACAAAAGTATTTATCTATTGTAAACATCATCTCATGATTTCCTTAATGTACAACTGAGCCAACTTGGCCATAGACATCCTCAAGTTCATCGCCAAGAAGTGAGCACTCTTGGTGAGTCAATCCACTATGACCCAGATGGTATCATGCCCTCTAAACTTCCGTGGCAAATGGGTTACAAAATTCATAACGATGTTATCCCACTTCCACACTAGTATTTCCAAGGGCTGTAGAATCCCATCGGGTCTCTAATGCTCCACCTTTGCCTTCTAACATGTCAAACAGGTTGTTACAAACTATGCAACATCCTTCTTCATACCTTGCCACCAAAAGGTCTCCTTGAGATCTTGGTACATCTTAGTCATGCCGGGATGCAGTCTAAGACGACTATTGTGCCCTTCCTCAAGGATTAACCGTTTCACCTCAACATCATCTGGCACACACACCCTGCCCTGAAATCTTAATATGCCATCATTACCCAAAGCAAAATCCTTTGCCTCATCTGACCCAAGCTGCTCTCTAACTCTTTTCAAACTGGCATCCAACAATTGTCTTTCCCTGATCGAGTCCAAGAAGTCACTATATATAGTTAGGGTACTACATCTAATGAACTCGGGTCCCAACTCCACCTACAGCTTCATATCCCTGAATTTCTCTATCAGTTCCGCCTCCTTAATCATGAGGTGTGCAGTATATACAATCTTCCTACTCAAGGCATCTACTACCACATTTGCCTTCCCCGGATAATATAGCAGTTCGAAATCATAGTCCTTCAGAAATTTCATCAACCTTCGTTGCCTCATGTTCAACTCCTTCTGATCAAACAAGTACTTGAGGCTTTTGTGATCGCTGAACACACGAAACTGAGCACCATAAAGGTAATGCCTCCAGATCTTCAAGGCGAACACGATAACGCTAACTCTAGGTCATGAGTGGGGTAGTTTCTCTCATGCACCTTGAGTTGCCTCGAAACATATGCCACTGTCTTCTTCTCCTACATCAACACACAGCCAAACCCTAGATGAGAGGCATCACAATACACCTCAAAAGGTTTACCCACATCAGGGATAACCAATATGGGAGCACTCGTCAACCTCTACTTTAGCTCTTGAAAACTGTCCTCACACTTATTCGTCCAAGTGAAGGGTTGATCCTTTCGGGTAAGTTGTGTTAGAGGTGTCACTATCTTGGAGAATCCTTCTATGAATCTCCTATAGTAGCCAGCTAAACCCATGAAGCTCCTTATCTCGGTCGCTGACTTAGGACTTTCCCACTTTACCACTACCTCTACCTTTGTTGGGTCCATCGCTATCCCTTGGGCGGATATCACATGCCCCAAGAACTGCACTTCGTCCATCCAGAATTCACACTTGGATAACTTAGCGTATAGTCGCTTCTCTCTTAGAACACTAAGCACCAACCTCAGGTGTTCTGCATGCTCCTCCCGAGTTCTGGAGTATATAAGAATATCGTCTATGAGGACTACGACGAACTTATCCAAGAATCAGAAAATCTTGTTCATGTAATCCATGAACATCGCCAGAGCATTGGTCATACCAAAAGGTATAACTACGTACTCATAGTATCCATATCGGGACCGGAAGGTTGTCTTCTACACATCCTCAACCTTCACTAAAATCTTATGGTATCCCGACCGCAAATTTATCTTCGAGAACACCGATGACCCATGCAATTGATCCATCAAGTCATCGATTCTCGGGAGGGGATACTTATTCTTAATTGTCATCTTGTTTAGTTGTTGATAGTCCACACACAGACATTAACTCCCATCCTTCTTCTTCACTAATAGCACTGGTGCTCCCCAAGACGAAGTATTGGGTCGTATGAACTGTTTCCCCAACAACTCCTCTATCTGCTTCTTGAGTTCCACCAACTTTGCTGGAGCCATACGATATGAAGCCATCGACACTGGAACAGTTCCTAGCACCAGGATAATAGAGAACTCCACCTCTCTACTGGGAAGTAGCTCTAGTACTTCTCCCAGAAATACATCTTCAAACTCGTGCACCACTGGTATGATTAATGTCCCCTCTTCTTTCTCTACCCCCATATGCATGAAGATTATGTAGCACTGTGCGCCTCCTTGGATCTCCTTCATAACCCCTTGAGACGATACCAACTCAAGCTCCTCTGAGTCGGGAAACAGTAACCTCTTCTCTCGACAATCTATAAGAATGTGATTGGCAGAGAGCCAATCCATCCCTAAGATCACCTCCAACTCTTGTAGGGGTAAGCATATCAGGTTCACTTTATACCTGCGTCTATCTACCTCCACCGGACACCTAGCACACAAAGACGATGTCCTGACCAATCCCGATGCCGGAGTAGATACCACAAGTTCACACTGCAGCTTACACACTGGCAGACCCAACCTTTTCATACATGCGTCTGACACAAAAGAGTGTGTCGCTCATGAATCATACAGCACACACAAGGATTCACCAACAATCATGCAATGACCCATAACAAGATTACATGAGCCTGCAGCCTCTGCTCTTGTTATGGCGTAAACTCTACTCGTTGCTTGAGGCTTGTTCCCTCTATTCCTCTACTAGTTTTGCGCAGGAGTCTGAATTGGAGGACGTGCCACTGCCCTAGCAAGAGAGGGACAATCTTTGCCAAAGTGGCCTTCCTTGCCACAATTTTTGTACCTACGATAACCCTCCATGCGTGGGCAAACGCTCCTCAGATGAGAACCTCCAGACATGAAGCATTACACTCGGCCCAACTGAGGATGAAAGCTCCTAGACCCTTGAGATTGGTGATGAGGTTTGTCATAAGGCTTCCTCCTCTCCTCATGTCTCGGTTTGGACCCAAATGGCCCACAAATCCTCTAGTATTGAGGGCGTTGTCCTTCCACTTCAGTCTTCATTTTCTCCATCACCCTGGCCTTCTCCACCAGAGCAACAAAATCCTTGATGGGCAATGGAGCTACCATCAATCGGATATCTCCCCTAAGGTCGTTCTCAAATTTTCGGCATCTCCACTCCTCATCGAGTGGCAAGGTGTAGAAGCGGTTGATGTGCTTGAACTTCTCAGTATACTCAGTCACGGTCTTGCTTCCATGTGTTAGCTGAAGGAGCTCCACCTCTTTGGCATATCTAACATTGTCGGGGAAGTACTCAGAGAGAAACTTCCCCCTGAATGCCTCCCAAGTCATTGGTTCTTCTATTTCCTCCATTATGGACTTCATGTTGATCCACCAATGTTTCACTTCTCCTGTGAGCATGTATACAACAAAGGATAGCATGTTCTCCGCAGGGCATATTTTTGCATCAAAGATCCTCTTAAGGTCCTTCAGCCACTAGTCAACGACATCTGGACTTGTCTTATCGTTGAACTTTACTGGGTGATGCTTCAGGAAATCTTTCAAGCTTCACTCCTTGACTGGAGGTCATGGCTCAAGACCAAAGACAGGGGCAACCACCATGTTCTCCTCCAATTGGTAGAGGGCTTCCATATGCTGTCTGTGGGTGTCCTCAACAGCCACCCTAGCAGCCTCCATCTGCTGCATTAGAAACTGTTGTTGTTCAAGCGACGCTGTCTGTCGCTGCATTGATGCTTCGTGCTGCTGCATCATAGTTGTACTCTATTGGGTCATAGCAGCCATCATCACCTCTATTGCCCTGGTGATATCGGGTATATCGCCTTGAGAGGATTGCGAAGTCCTACGAGGAATGACCGTTAAACGGACACCCAAGTCCACAGACCTAAGGAATGACCACTTTGATACCATAAATGTAACACCCCATTTAATAATTAAACTCAATTAAATGAAAATGTCACACAATATAATATAATGAGCGAAAATTCAGAGTATGACATCACTCCACATAATTATCCAAAAGTACTCAGAGGAAACCGAGGCACACAAAGATGCCAATACAAAACCAATTGCAAGAATTTACAATAAACGCTTAATACTAAAAAACAAGGTAATACATGGCCCATGGCCCTAAATAAAACTCGGAGAAACGGAGACCATCCCAAAGGAGCTAAGCAGCGGAATCATCCCTTCCCTGTTGACCTCGAATACCTCTCGCATCTGCTCACATCAATAAATTGATGATCATCGTAAAAGGAGAAAGACCACACACAAAGCAATCAAACAAGCAAAATGGTAAGCTAGAGTAGAAAACAATTGATCATAACATTACATGCAATTTCACAGTCCAATATGCATAAGCCAACCAAACATGTTATGACTTGTAAACAATACACTAAGACTCAAACACGACTCATTTGGATACATATAATCAGTCGGATTCAACAGATGCTTACACTTGTGGTGGACATTCCCTGCTCTACCGAGCTGCTCTCCCCTGAGCTAAGTGTTACAATGTCTTAACCTCCACACACAAGGTTAGCCCTTAATGAGTTTCAAGCCTCCAACTACTCTCACCACTAGAGTCAGTACGCTCCATGTGAGACTAATTGACTCTTTAGAGTGTCAGGATGCAATCTTACCTTGAACCTTACTAAATTATATAGATGGGACACCACCATGAACTCTCACTAACAGGGGTCATGGAATTACGTCCCGACCACTGAGGCACCACCATGAGATCTCACCTAGAGACTTATGGAATTACGCCCTAAACACGCCAACATCATGTTTCATCCATTAATATAGAATCGTATCTCATACCAATACCATGCCACTTTAATTACCGACCATCTCATTTGTTTTACATGCCAAGATCACACCATCCCATTAATTCAATTCATAACCATATATATTCCATGCAAATTCACAAGCCTCGTACTTTAAATAGAGTAAATCAATCAATCCAAAACCATCCATAACAACCAAACGAAGAAACAATGTGGCATGCATAGATCTCGCTCAAGCCAAAAGCCCTCGCTCAGGCGAGAGGAGTCCTCTCGCTCAAGCTGCAAACTCTTGCTTAGGCGAGATCGCAACCGAGGCCGTGAGAGGTTTTTCGCACGCTCGCTTAGGCGAGGCCATCACGCCTGAGCGAGACCACCCCTCGCCCAAAGGTGAGGTTCCTCGCCTGGACTAAAAGTGCAGTGACAAGCTAGGCTCCCACGCGTTCTCGCTTAGGTAAGCCCCTCTCGCCTGAGTGAGATGTCACCTCGCTCAAACGAGAGCTCTTCGCCTGAGGGAGAGCTCGAGTACGAACCTAGCCTGCTTCTACAAGTCTCGCTTAGGCGAGACAGGCTCGCTTGGGCGAGAGTATCAGATCTCGCCACTGTTCTCCCTGCACAGCCACATTTTCATATCCAAATAATAACACAAGGCATCCCACATGTTCACAGCAACATACAGTCCATACAAACACCAAGCAGACTCAAAAATAGGCCAAAAATAATTTAAAATTCGAAACTGTAGCTTCCCTTACCTGGAAAGGGGCTAATATCAGACTTCGACCCTTAAGCCAACGAACCTAGTAGCTCCAAGAGCAGATTTATGAACTGGAACAGCGATACAGAAAGGAACGAGGTTACCAGAGAGGACCTCTAACGGAAAAAATACGAAAAGGAGACTTAGAAAGGAACTAGTATGAGCTGAGAGTTAACTTACGTAGAGCTGAGCTTAGAGCTAGCTTGACCAAAAAAGGACCAAACCCTAGCAGAGTTTTCTGTTGAGAAGCAAGGAGAGCGTGAGAACGGATGTTTTCTGAAGATGAGATGAGATTGAGAGTATTAGGCTGGTTTAGGGACTTGGACTTCCTATGAGCCTACCCTAGGTCCAATAGATATGGGGCAGCCTTTTGAATTTAGGGCAGAAAATTTACAAATAAAATTAGTGGACCTTACAAAAATAAAAAATATTATTAAATTATAAAATATTTGTTATAGAAAAATAATTCTAAAAATAAATAAATTTATAATTTTATAAGTATTTTTTATTGTGTCCGTGATGTTTTATAATGTCTACATTTTATATATAAAATAAATTAATTTATTTAAAAATAAATTAATTAATTATGAATAAATCATTTTATACCTAATTAAATAAATTATTTTATTTCAAAATAGTTAAATAATGTAATAATAATTAAATTATATATTTTTTTATGTAATAAAAATGCGAACTCACTTCAACGAAAAATATTTTTTTTCATCACTAATTGTACAAAAATAAAATAAAACATAAATTTATACTATTATAACTCATAAAATATAATTAAAATAATATATGCTAATGTATGTGTGTGTGAATATATATATATATATATATATATATATATATATATATATTAATATATATATATATATATATATATATATATATATATATATATATATATATAGAGTGTAAAATGATAAATATTTCAAATTGTGATTATGCTTTTAGATTAATTTTATAGTTTTTTTGAACCCGTGTCTGTCTTACAGAGTTGGGTCCAGTTTACAAAGACAAGCCCAAAAAAGAAATTGTTGCACTAATATCACAGCGAAACACTAAACGTCGTCGTGAGCAAATTTATGTATGAATGAGAGTGGTTTACATTGAGAGAAGAGGATAAGAGTAGAGCTCTTACAGAGAGAAGCAAAGCAGAGAAAGGAGAGAAGAAGAATGGAGAAGTATTTCGGAAACGCTTATCGTGGTGACCCGGGCGTGCCCCATTCGGACCCGGATCGGTTTGTCAACATTTGGATCGGGTCCGCTGTCTTCTCTGTTCTCACCTACGTCAATCCCTATATGTGGACACTATCTAATCAGTTCAAGTACCATTTTCTTCCCCTCTACTCTTTTTTTGTTCTTCTTTATTATCTCAAATTTTGAGTATCGATTGAATTGAACCTATGTTTAAGTAATGCTTTGTTTATCTTTTTTGTTTACTGAATTGTTTTGCTAGGGATTATTCTTCATACCACAGTCAATACTCTATAGTGTGACTGTAATCAGTTAAAGTTATATTTTATTATATATGTTATTGATTATTGAAATAATTGATTTCTTACCGTTATTCCAAATAAGACCCTTAGTATTCAATTAGCTTGTTGTGAGATATTTGGAACTACAATGACGATTGGATAGTTGTTACTTTGATAGAGTAAGGTTGATGCGAGATTTGGCTGTTGATAGGTTTGGAATTCAGCTCAATGTATCTTGGGTGCATTGTTTAATCATATGCAAAAGAAGCAATTAAGGAGTTTTATAGTCCCTTCACAATTTATGTGATTTACGCCCAATAATTTGAAGTGATTTGGGTTTATTTGGATGAACTTCACCATAAGCAATTCTAAAGAAAAATATAAGAAAAAAGAATCAAAGCGACTTATTCTTAAACTAAAATTAGCTTATGCATAAGTTAAGGATAAATTTTAGAGAAACTATATAATGTTTCTACGAATTAACATGTGCATAAACTAATTTTAGCTTGTAGATAAGCTAATTTTAAATTTTCTTCTATGGAGAAATTTAGGTTTTTCATGTTTGTTTTAGTTGTATGTTTTTATGATGCAGTTGGCTCCTACACTTGTACCCTGAGGTATTTGGATTTTTCTATATGATTGTCACCTTGGTGCTCTTTGTCTACTCCAATACCATCTTTCTGTCTCATTCTTTTCTTCAATATCACAAATGCTAGTATAAACAACGGGGGAGGGAAAAGGCTCACTGTCCTACATGATTCATTTTTCTCTCTTCTGCCATTCCAATCTAAACCTGATGACTTTGACAGAGGTATGGAGGGAGTTCTTTATTCTAGGTTTGAATACAGCCATGGAGAAAGAATTTCATTTTCATATCTCATACAAAGACGAGTTAAATGGTGAAAATAGACAACTGGAATATATTCTATTCTCCTCCTAGACTTTCAAGAAAAAGTGAACAAGATAAAAGAGACTCATCTATTTATGTACGCATTTGTGGGATATTGAAGCATAGCTATTGTTTGCTTTAAGGTCGACTTGGTTTTCTTCCCGGGATTTCCCCCCAAATCCTGATTATGATAGTTGAGTAGAATTGACATTCTGCATGCACCATATCTCTTCTTTAACTATTTATGATTTAATCTTTTGAAGCTTTTTTTTGGGCATCAATTCATTTAAATTACTTAGTCTAAGATCGTTTAATGTGCAGCTGGCATGATAAAGCAGTTTTATTCGAGCAATATCACTGGAAACAGGCAAGGAAGAAGAATCAGCCTTATGAGTTCTTGGTATGCTAGTTTACCGAATTTTTCTTGAGAGCTTTAGCTGAGCAGAGCTGATACTTTTGTTTACTTTGTGCTTTATTTAATGCGAGGAGCTAATTATCTGTTAAAAAAATTGTGTTGATGCAGTGGAACAAGACTTGGGATAAGGAACACCGAGACCATTACTACTACAACTGGCCTGTTTACTTTCCTTAGGCCCCTCCTGTTTTATTTCTTAGAGACTTTTCCCTATCTTTATTTTGCTTGCAAACCTGGATAAAATTGATGCCCCCTCCCCCACTCAAATGTTTTTCTCTCACGACTTCACTTTTATTGTGTTCAGTCCTCTTTCTTAATAACTACATGATTATTATCTGAGGAGTTCTGCATAATTTACTTCTGTAAACAAGTAAACAAGTTGAAGGGTGAGATGCTATTAACACCAAGGGGACATCTTCTGCATTTTCTAAAACTTATGGATTGTTGGGTCATAAAGAAAATAATCTGACTCCTTATGGTGACAGTGGCGATAAGTTATTTTAGTCTTAAATATTTTACTTGTCTTTTGGTCTCAATTGTGTCTGATAAGTGATTACACTCTTTTCAGGTCTATTTATCTATCAATGAAGAATAGATCTGGTATCTAGATAAAATCAAAACAGATTACAGATCAAATTCAATCGAATATTACTATCTAGTGTGAAACAGGGTTTTTGGACGTGAAAGAATGATTTCCACAGCTTTTCAAGTTACTGGATAAATTCTTTTAGAAGAAAAAGCCATTGGAACAACTGATTCATTTTTTGAATCTCTTGCAGATGATTTGAGATTCAATTGTGCAAACTTGGTTTTGAGTTAAATTGCACTTTTAAAAAGTTCAGGAATCGATTTGTAATGTTTTATTAGCGTTTTAAAATTGAAATACTTTTATACTAAATAGTAGCAAATAACAGTTTCTATATATATATATATATTATCATTGCAAGTGCTTATAAGTAATTTTTTTATAGCATGGATGTTATGCTTTTGGTATATAACATAATCGTTTGTCAACAATTGGATACTTATACTCAGTTTTATTTAAGAAAATTTAAGTATAATTTAATTTCATGGACGATAAGTTAATAACTTTGATAGCTAAGAACATTATGAATTTGTCAATTTATTTTAACTGAAAGTTTAGAGGAAAATAAAAACTTAATGATTAGGACCAGGGTTATATACTTGTTTAAGTTTTTTTTGGTTAAAATACTCTGTTGGTCTTCGTTTTTGTAGCAAAATCTCAATTTGGTTCTCGTATTTTTATTGGTCTCAATTAGGTCCTCATTTTTGTAAATTAGTATCAATTAAGTCCTCTCCGTTAGTAGAGAACTAACACCTAAGTAGGTGTCACGTGTCAGCTTCTCATTTTTTTGAATTTTTTTTATTTATTTTTTATTTACTTTTATTTTTTTTTTAATTTTTTTTAAAATTTTTTTTAAAAATATTTATGGCACGTGTCACTTCTGTAATGTGCCACGTGTCAATCTAATATGGTGACACGTGTCAAATTAATGTATGAATCTCAATTTGGTCTTCATATTTGTTAATTTGATTTGATTTCAGTCCCAAATTTTTTTAAAATAATTTTAATTTCATATGCTCCAAATTTAGAACAAATTTAATTTTTTTATAAATGTAATGATGATACTTTTATTACAAGTAATATTTCTATTACATATTTTTAACAACATTTAATTTATTTAAATTTATATTTTACATTAAACTTTATTTAATTTTTATTTTAAAATTATAAATATATAAATTAATAAATTTATATTCGAAATATTTGTATAATATTCAATATCAACAATATTTTAGAGTTGGCTTAAAAATAACAATTTTATAAATTCAAATTTAAAATTTTTAAATAATTTTATAAAAAATTAAAATAAATATATTTAAAATTTTAATATTAAATATAATTAATATTATTAAAATATTTAATAAAAATATCAATTTTAATAAAAATAATCATAACATTATATAAAAGTAAAATTTGGTCTAAATTTGGATTGCCCGAAATTGAAATTTTTTTAAAAAAGTTGGGACTCAAATCAAATCAATTTAACAAATATGAGGACCAAATTGAGATTCATACATTAATTTGACACGTGTCACTATATTAGATTGACACGTGGCACATTACAGAAGTGACACGTGGCATAAATATTTTTTTAAAAAAAATTAAAAAAATTTAAAAAAAAAATTAAAAAATTAAAAAAAAAACTTAAAAAAAAAATTAAAAAAAATTAAAAAATTCAAAAAAACGAGGAGTTGACACGTGGCACCTACTTAACGGTGTTAGTTCTCTACTAACGGAAAGGACCTAATTGATACTAATTTACAAAAATGAGGACCTAATTGAGACTAATAAAAATACGAGGACCAAATTGAGATTCTGCAACAAAAACGAGGACCAACGGAGTATTTTAACTTTTTTTTTTAACCCCTTCCGAAAGAAAAAGACAAAGTTCTTTTAACAAAAAACAAACAAATAAATAAATAAAAACTTAAAACAATGAATATGGTAATAGAAAAATAAGAGTAATGAAATTTATAATTGGCAATGAAATTTAGTTAATTTTTTATCTCAAACCCTTATTTTATGTTGCAAGTATGAAACTTATTAACATGAAAGTATTTTTGTAACGTCCCATTTAATTTATAAACGCAATTAAAGGAACGCCACACATAAGATAGCATAACAACGCAGTCCTGGGGTCCCCAACATCACCCCTACAAAACTAGGCACACCACGATGCCAACAAAAGTAGGATAGCAGTTTGACTAAAAGTTACAATCTAAAAACCACGAATACAGTGGCCATAGCCCTAAAGAAAACACGAAAGAAAGAAGTGTGAGATCCAGCTCAGATGGCTAAATAGCGGAGTCGCCATTCCCTTGCTGCCCATGAGAACCTCGCCCATCTGCTCCCATCAACCAAGTTGATGATCATCGCAAGAGAGAACAGACACATACATCACAATCATGCAACAAAACGGGTAAGCTAGAGCCAACAACATATTCATCATGCAGTCAAATATATTTTCCTCCTCTCATATCCACATAACAACCAAACATGTTATGACTCTTCATTCAATACACTACGACTCGACTCGACTCATCCGGATACGTATAACTTGGTCGGATTCAGCGGATGCTTGCACTTGTGGTGAATACCCCTGCTCGACTCTGAGCTGCTCATCTCCGAGCTATGTGTTACAAGTGTTACGATGAATCAAATCTCCCTCACCACAAGGTTAGCCCTTAATGAATTTCAGGCCTCCTGCTACTCTCACCACAGGAGTCAGTCTGCTCTAAGTGAGACTAACTGGCCCCTTAGAGTGTCAGGATGCAGTCCTTACCTTGAATCCTTACCTAGTTATACATATGGGGCACCACCATGGGCACCCACTAACAGGGGCCATGGAATTACGTCCCGACCACTGAAGCGCGACCCTAGAGGTCTCACCTAGAGACCCCAAGGAATTTACACGCTGACACGGACTAACAATCATAATTCAGCAATAAGAGAATATTAACACCATATTTACATTTCCATACCAACCCCTGAGATTAATTCCTCATACGCGTCAGATTTCGAATCCATACCTCGGATCATCACCACCCCATGAATCTAGGGTCTCATCTCATATTAATCACATATTCCTTTAGTTCCAATCCATTCATTCATTTCACATGTCAGTGTCATACCCAACCCGTCATACGTCGTTCATAACTCATGCCAAACATGCAGAATATTCTATTATATACATATCCATCATCACACAATCATACTCAACCAAGATAGATTCCTCGGGAACCATCAAACATCCAAATCACAGCACCGTCTCGCCCAGCACCTCGCTCAGGCTGAGGGGTCTCGCTCAGGCGAGCCTCCCCCTCGCCTAGGCGAGGGCACAAGAGCAGAAGCATGAGCAACGCGGGATCTCGCTTAAGCGAGATTCCTCTCGCCTGGGCGAGTTGCCTGCTCGCTCAAAAGTTGAGCGAGCCACCTGGGCGACTTTTCGCGCAGGAGCTCTAGGCGAGCCCCCTATTTCATCTCGCTTAGGCGAGACTGACTCGCCTGGGCGAGATTAACAGGTCTCGCCACTGTTCTTCACTGCACAGCCATATTTTTTCAACCCAAAATCAAGCATACAGAGTGTTCTCACGCATCAAATCGAAAGATTAAACCATACAAGCAGCAACCAACGCAAACACTGACCAAAACGATTGGGAACTAAGGATTCTAACTTCCCGTACCTGGAAAAACTTAGCGAAGACCTCTACTACGTGACCACGAGCACGGCAGCTCCAAGGATGCACTACAGGGCTGCGGTGAGAGTGGAACAGAACCAGACAGGTGGGTTAGCCAGGGCTCTTACAACAGATCACGAAAAGTTACAAAAGGGAACTAGCACGAACTCGAAAGTCACTTACATGGAGTAACGGAACTTCCTGGCTCACGTAACAGCGGGGGCGGAACCCTAGCAGAGGGGGTTGACGACTGCGACTCAAAGTTCTGTGAAAGAGTGAAGAATGTGACCTAGGTCAGCTGAAAAGGGACTTTATTTACTAGGCCAGCCCTTTAGGCCCAAAACTGTAGGGCAGCCCACTAACTTTAGGGCAGAAAAGAAATAGGGCCTTACAATTTTCACACACACATCAATATAATCTCGATAACTGCTTTGTAGCTCCGTTTTTAGTGTATATAATTTTTTTAATTTTAATTTTATTATATTATTTTATTATTTAAATTTTGCAATTAGTTTTTTAATTTAAATTAATTATTTATAATAAAAAATTATCTATGTAAAATTATAGTTATTTATTTTATAATCTATAATTATATATCTATAACCTATAAATATATACAAAAAGATCATTTCCTTTGAATTATTTATAATATAATTATTTATTATTTTTTAAAAACTAATGGTTATTTTTATATGTTTTCTATAAAACTATAAAAATAATTATTATTTTTCACTCATCGATAATTATTTTCTCTTCATTACTCCATCTATTTTATTTTATTCTTAATAAATAAAAAATTATTTTGTATATTAACTTAAAAATATTACAATATTATCATCTAATGTAATATAATAAATATTTAAAAAATACATAGACTCAACTCAAGTATGATATTCTGCTTGTTTATCTATAACAATATATAAAGAGGATTCCCTTCTTGTGTCCACATTTCATAATACCAATTTTACCTTTTACAATATAATTATTTATTAATTTTTTTAAAATTAATGATTATTTTTACTTATTTTCTATAAAATTGTTTTTCTTTTTTTCTTTTATTTTTATTTATCAACAATTAATTTTTCTATTCATTTTACTTTATTTTTAACATTTCACTTTATTTTTAATAAATATAAATTTATTTTATATATTAACTTAATAATATTAAGATACTATCATTGATATCTAAAAAATGCGTATACACATATGCGATAGCGACTGTATGTATGCTAGTTTATATATAAAAAGGATTCCTACTCTCTGCATACGTATTTTTCTTTTTATTTTATCTTTTAAATAACTGTTATTTTAAATTAAAATAATTACAAATTTTTATATCTTTTTAATGACGGTTAACCCTAATTCAATTATTTGATAAATATACTAAAATAATCGATAACAATATATGAAGGGGATTCCCCTTTTTGTGTCCACTTTTCAAAATGCCGATTTTACCCTTTAAATATAATAATTTATTAAATTTTTAAAAATTGACCGTTACTTTTATAAACTTTTTATAAAATCAGATGTCTCTACTTCTTCTCTTCTTTTTTATTTATCAATGATTATTCTTTGATTTGTTCTGATATATTTCACTTTATTTTTAATAAATATAATTTTAATATATATTAACTTAATAACATTATAATATTATCACCTACTAATATAATATTACGCATATTTAAAAAATGCATACACATGCGCGAATCGCGCCTGTGTTACGCTAGTTATACAGAAAAAAGATTCGTTCTCTTCTTCCGTATATATCTTTCTTTCAATTTTAAGTAGTTAATTTAAGTTAAAATAATTATACTCTCTTTTTGTCATTGATGACCGTCAATCCTAATTTAATTATTTTATAAATATATTAAAATAATTATTTTATTATTTCATTCTTTTACTAACATTTTTTTTCTATTCAAATAATTATTTATAATAAAAAATTATGCAAATTATTTAATTTTGTAATTATGTTTAGTAACAATGATTTTATAATTTACTAAATTTTTTCTAGAATAAAAAAAATGGACACACATAACTCGTGTTTTCCTAGTTGATTTTTATGTACATATATATTTTTAAAAATATTATTATTATTTTTATTTTAATAATTATGATAATTTTTTTAATAAAAAAGTGAATAGACATCGTAAAGCTTAGCTGGTCATATCTATAGTGTTAAAGTCGGTTGTGTCTTTCGTTTGATTGTGTTTTTGTAGATAATTTGAACATCCGATTAGAAGACATTGCAATCTTCAAAAGCAACCCTTTTCCAGATGATAAATTTTGCATGTTCATTGTTATATATAAGAATCTCAAGCCCTTTCCGAACTAGCTGACCAATGCATGATAAATTGTTTCTTATTTCTGGAATATAAAACAAGTTGGTAAGGATTAGTGTAATTCCATTTATTAACATTTGAACGCTGCTTTTCCCATCACATTCATGCTTGAATTGTCTTTCAACACACTAGTGCATTTAAGAATTTTTACAACGTAGTATATGTCTCAGTTCTTGTGCACCCGCTGTATATAAACATGTGGTGACATTTTTGTAATTAAAGTCAACTTTTATGTCTTGGTTGCTATTTTAACCGAGGCATATAGCTTAAAAAATTATGACAATTCCCGCTTTTCCAGAATTTGAAAATTTTTACATTTATGTCTCGGTTATTTTATAACCGAGGCAGTAGATGACTTATGTATCGGTCCTCCTACCAACAGAGGCATATGAGCAAGCCAATATGCCTCGGTTTCGAATTATCCGAGGCAATATCGTTTCATAGGGTTAAAAAAACCCAAATCTTTTCACACCGCAGCAGCACACATTCTGCACTTCTTCTTCTTCGATCGCTGCACACCAGGTCCACTCTTCCACTGCGTGCCAGCCCTTCGTATCGCCTGCATCGCCACTGCACCGTCAAGGAGGTTTCCGGCGTGACTACATCTTCTTCTTCTTCGACCAACCATCATCGCTATTTCGTTGCGGCGTTCGTTCCACCTGCACCGTCGAGGGGCCGCTGCACTACCACTGCATCGTCGAGGAGCCGCTGCATCTTCGAGCAACCATCACCAACGTCCGCCTGCACTGCCGCTACACCGCACCGTCGAGGAGGTTGTTCCGATGTCGCTACCGCTAGCATTGCCTTTGTTTAATCTCGTTCCTTTGTATGTTTATTTTTATGTTTTGGGTTGTTTTTGGATTCGTCTTGATTTAATTTTCTGCATTGTTTGTGTTCTTATATTTTCAATCTTGGATTTAAGATTATTAAGATATATGGTAGAAATTGGGTTTGTAGTTTGATGGAGATTGAGTTTGTATAATTTTTTACTTATGCACCGTTTCTACGAATTATGCAGGTGCGGGTAGTGTGAGAAATGAGGGTGTGTGTGTGTGTGTTGGGTTTTAGTGAGGTGTGAGTGTTGGGTCGTGGGTGCAGTGAGATGAGAGTGTGAGTGGTGCATTAAAGTGAGTGAAGTGAGGGTTAGTGGGGTGTATGGTGCGGGTTCTGTGAGAGGGTGTGTGATTGTGAGAGAAGAGTAGTGTGTGATGGGTGGGTTATGTGAATGAGAAAAAGATAGTGGTGCAGTGAGGCCCCGGGAGAGAGAAGAGAAAGAGTGTAGAAGTTAATAGTGTGTGATTTATGAGTGAGGTGAGAGAGTGCTACGTGAAACAGAAAAAATGTGTGGGGTGTGGGACCTATGCGTGTGAGAGAAAAGAAAGTGAGTGAGGTGTAGGTTTTATAAAGATTTTTTTTTAATAATTAATATGCCTCGGTTGAATTAGAACTGAGGCCGTAAGATTCAGATATGCCTTGGGTTAATAACCGAGGCATAAAATAGTGTCTTTTTACCTCGGCAGTATATGTCTCGGGTGTGCACCTGAAGTCAAAAGTTAAAATTAACCGCTATCGTTTTGCTTTTCTGCACTGGTGACGTCACCATTGTCCTTAGCCTTTCATCAAGATGAACAAAAGACTCTCGATTACCACACATGAGATTGTTGCATCCAGAGTCTAGAAACCTCAATTTTTCCTTGGTAACATATGCCATCAACAACATTTCTTCATCACCGTAACATAACTTACCAAATTTGTTTCCTTCACTTGGCATTCATATTGAAAGTGTCCAAGTTTGTAGAAATTGTAACACTCAATGACAGATTTATCAAAACTACGTCTACCTCCCTTTCTTCCTTGTCCTCGAATTCTACTATGACCTTGTCTTCATCCTCTTGAAGATTCATCAGAGGTAACCTTCAAAGCTTGCTCTTCTATTTCACAAGATATCATTCGTTGGTCATAGACGAGAAGACTGTTTTGTAATTCATCTATAGTAAGTAAGTGCATCCAAATCTTTTGATTCCTTAGTAGAACACACCACGTAATTAACCTTAAGTGTCATGGATCTCAAAATCTTGTTAATTACTTAAACATCATCCATATTTGCATAATTGACTCAGCTTGTTGAGGATTGTAAGAGTGTGTGCAAAATATTCATTGTCCTTTTACACTTCTGCTTCAAAGAATCCTGAATATTTTTAGTTATATCCTTATTAAAAATGGTTTCTGAAATTGATTAGTCCATGGCCTGAAAGGGATAATTTTTCGCCATTATCTTCCAATTTTGCATTGTCAATGACT